>NC_141699.1:1105209266-1107609266 GCF_964263255.1 Lissotriton vulgaris | reverse complement strand
CCGAGTAGCAGAAAATCCAACACCTACAACACTTACTGCCTTCTTTAAATTGTGTGCCACGGACACTTTTGCAAAAACATTGCTATACCAAGAGGTTCCACAAGACTATACCTGGGGAAAACATAATTTTACATGGAGGAAACTTGGAATTGACGTATTAGGTCACCCTGGAGTAAAAAAGGACTCAGCTCTTGGGAGAATGTACACTATTCACCCAAACCAATCTGAGTGCTTCCATTTACACATTCTATTACAACATGTTCGGGGACCTACAAGCTTTGAAAGTCTTTTAACCGTTCATGGACAATTAATGCCTACCTACCAAGCTGCATGTAAATGACTTGTACTCATTGAAGACGACCTACATTGGAAACATACTTTAAGTGATGCTGCCCTTTCAGATTGCCCAAATCAACTACGCCAATTATTTGTTACTATTCTGATATTCTGTAACCCTTCGGATCCAATGTCTTTATGGGAGGAATACAAAGAACATTTATGTGAAGATATCCCACACAGAAAACAACAAGAAACACATGATGACTCAATACCATTCACTAATGACATCTTTAACCAAGGACTCATAACAATAGAAGACTCCCTCTATGAACTAAATGAGAAATCTTTAAAAGATTTCAAATTGCCAGAAAGTTATAGAACGATACATAAAAATAGCAAACACACTCAAATACTACCTTCAAATTATAACATCCATCAATACGTAGAACAACATTTACCAAACTTAGTTCCGGATCAAAATGTTGCATACAACACAATTGTTCAAAGTGTGGAAAGTAAAGAAGGTAAATTATTCTTCTTAGACGCACCGGGAGGAACAGGTAAAACATACTTAATAAACCTCATACTAGCTAAAATACGCTCTTCAGGACTATTGGCTCTTGCTGTAGCATCTTCGGGAATAGCTACAACTTTGCTAACTGGTGGTAAAACTGCACATTCAACGTTTAAACTACCTTTAAATATTTCAGTGGAGAAAGAGTCAACGTGCTCTGTACGCAAAAATGGACCCTTAGGAACACTGCTTCAAAGAGTCTCTCTTATAGTGTGGGACGAATGTATTATGACACACCGCGCACAAATAGACGCCGTCAATAGAACTCTATAAGACATTCGAAATGTTAATACCATAATGGGTGGTGTTACTTTTGTGTTTGCTGGAGACTTCAGACAAACTCTTCCTGTTGTTCCAAGAGGGACACGTGGGGACATACTAAAAGCATGCTTAAAAGCATCACAACTCTGGGACTGTGTTCAAACTTTCACATTAGGCACTAACATGGGGACACATTTAGGTGATGGAGATAGTCACTTTGCTGATCTGCTACTACAACTTGGTAATGGTGAAGTACCTACCAATAACGACAATATTAATATTCACAAATTTGGTACGCCAGTGTCTACCTTACAGGAACTCATACAACATGTTTACCCGGACATAGAGCAGATTGCTACAAGAGACTTCCGCTGGATTTGTGAAAGAGCTATAGTTGCACCCAGAAACTCAAGTGTCAACCATATCAATGAACACATACTACTTCAAATACCAGGAGAGACAAAAGCACTGTGTCTGGACCAAGATCTAACTTTCTGCAAAATTTAGTGTAATTCCATTCAGCTGTTCAAGCTGAATTGTGTCTAAAAGGCCTATAGGAAATTGGGTGGGGAAAACCAGTTTTAGGACCCCCGCTTTATCTCATCCCCTGATTGATGGATCACCCTTAAACTTTCCAGAGAACAGCTGAAATGACTGGCAAGCTTGTTTCGAAACATTTGTGAAGATTTGTCAAATGGAGTCAAAGTTGTTAGCAAACAAAAAGTGCTGTTCCTATGGAAACTGGGCCCAATCTATAACTAAGTAATATATCTAGATAAAGCTTTCTGTGACAAGATAACATTTTAAATGTACAAACCCCCTTAAATTCACCACTTATACTTATACACCGGACAACCATGCAGACCTTAAGAACACCAGTCGCAAGCAAAACCAACTCATTCAAACCTCCAAAAGGACTCCTCCAAGGAACGGATCAACAACTACGTACACAACAGCAAAGAGCTCTTCAGCATCATGAAGGAACTCGCCAACCCCAGCTCCAGCTCTAATGACATCAGGCCGTCGCAAGACCTTTGTAGCTCCCTAGCCACCTTCTTCTACCACAAGATCACAGATATCCACAACAGCTTAAACACCCAGACCCCCGACAGCCGCCGACACCTCAGACTCACCGCCCCCAGTTACACCAGCCTCCTGTTCTCCTGGAACCACGTACATTACGACAACACCATCAAAATCATGAACACTATCCACTCTGGCTCACCATCCGACCCCTGCCCTCACCACATCTTCAACAAAGCTAGCTCCATCATCGCACCCCAACTCTGGAAGATCGTCAACAGCTCCTTCAAGACTGCCACCTTCCAGGAGTGCTGAAAACGCAACAAGATCAACGCCCTACTCAAGGAACACAAGGTGGATCCAAATGACCTCAAGAACTTCCGGCCCATCTCCCTGCTCCCGTTCCCAGTGAAGATCATCGAGAAAATTGTCAACAGGCAACTGACCCGCTTCCTCAATTAGAACAACACCCTGGACTTGTTCCAATCCAAATTTCACTGCAACCACAGCACTGAAACCACCCTCATCGCCGCCACCGACGACATCAGGACCCTGCTGGACAACAGCGAAACCGCTGCCCTCATCCTCCTGAACCTCTCGGCCGACTTTGACACGTCTGGCACCACACCCTAAGCACAACCCTCCACGACGCAGGGATAGGCAACAAAGCCCTGGACTGGATCACCTCCTTCCTCACCGGCAGAACCCAGAGAGTCCGCCTCCCTCCATTCTGATCCGAAGCCACCAAGATCACATGCAGTGTACCCCAAGGATAATCCCTCAGCCTGACCTTTTTTAATGATTCAGAAAAGGGAGTGGTGATGAACAGAGTGTCTGAATTAAGCAGACCACTCTTACCCAGTCCAAGGATCAGGGCTTGATCCATCACCGTTTTTTAGCTCACTGCACCATCCCAGCTCAGAACTTGGCTATATGCAAATTAGTCCGACCCTGGCCCAGTGCATCATGGGAACAGGGCAGACCAAACTACCAAGCCAATTCTTATACTGGGAAGGAAACAAGCTACCGGGGACTGGTTTCTGGCATTTCAGCCGTCTTCGGCCCGGCTTGCTTGAATCCTGATGGTGCAATGAGCTAGGGACTCACATCTGAGTATACCCTTCCACGCTTATGATGGACAAAAATGATTCAGAAAAGGGGGTGGTGATGAACAGAGTGTCTGAATTAAGCAGACCACTCTTACCCAGTCCAAGGATCAGGGCTTGATCCATCACCGTTTTTTAGCTCACTGCACCATCCCAGCTCAGAACTTGGCTATATGCAAATTAGTCTGACCCTGGCCCAGTGCATCATGGGAACAGGGCAGACCAAACTACCAAGCCAATTCTTATACTGGGAAGGAAACAAGCTACCGGGGACCGGTTTCTGGCATTCCAGCCGTCTTCGGCCCGGCTTGCTTGAATCCTGATGGTGCAATGAGCTAGGGACTCACATCTGAGTATACCCTTCCACGCTTATGGTGGACAAAAATGATTCAGAAAAGGGGGTGGTGATGAACAGAGTGTCTGAATTAAGCAGACCACTCTTACCCAGTCCAAGGATCAGGGCTTGATCCATCACCATTTTTAGCTCACTGCACCATCCCAGCTCAGAACTTGGCTATATGCAAATTAGTCTGACCCTGGCCCAGTGCATCATGGGAACAGGGCAGACCAAACTACAAAGCCAATTCTTATACTGGGAAGGAAACAAGCTACCGGGGACCGGTTTCTGGCATTTCAGCCGTCTTCGGCCCGGCTTGCTTGAATCCTGATGGTGCAATGAGCTAGGGACTCACATCTGAGCCCTGATCTTTGGACTGGGTAAGAGTGGTCTGCTTAATTCAGACACTCTGTTCATCACCACCCCCTTTTCTGAATCGTTTTTGGCCACTATAGGTGTGGCAGGGTATACTCAGACATGAGTCCCTTTCTCACTGCACCATCAGGATTCAAGCAAGCCGGGCCGAAGACGGCTGAAATGCCAGAAACCGGTCCCCGGTAGCTTGTCTCCTTTCTGGTGAAGAATTGGCTTGGTAGTTTAGTCTGCCCTGTTCCCATGATGCACTGGGCCAGGGACAGACTGATTTGCATATAGCCAGGTTCTGAGCTGGGATGGTGCAGTGAGATAAATAACGGTGATGGATCAAGCCCTGATCTTAGGACTGGGTAAGAGTGGTCTGCTTAATTCAGACACTCTGTTCATCACCACCCCCTTTTCTGAATCGTTTTTGGCCACTATATGTGTGGCAGGGTCTACTCAGACATGAGTCCCTTTCTCACTGCACCATCAGGATTCAAGCAAGCCGGGCCGAAGACGGCTGAAATGCCAGAAACCGGTCCCCGATAGCTTGTCTCCTTTCTGGTGAAGAATTGGCTTGGTAGTTTAGTCTGCCCTGTTCCCATGATGCACTGGGCCAGGGACAGACTGATTTGCATATAGCCAGGTTCTGAGCTGGGATGGTGCAGTGAGATAAATAACAGTGATGGATCAAGCCCTGATCTTTGGACTGGGTAAGAGTGGCCTGCTTAATTCAGACACTCTGTTCATCACCACCCCCTTTTCTGAATCGTTTTTGGCCACTATAGGTGTGGCAGGGTATACTCAGACATGAGTCCCTTTCTCACTGCACCATCAGGATTCAAGCAAGCCGGGCCGAAGACGGCTGAAATGCCAGAAACCGGTCCCCGGTAGCTTGTCTCCTTTCTGGTGAAGAATTGGCTTGGTAGTTTAGTCTGCCCTGTTCCAATGATGCACTGGGCCAGGGACAGACTGATTTGCATATAGCCAGGTTCTGAGCTGGGATGGTGCAGTGAGATAAATAACGGTGATGGATCAAGCCCTGATCTTTGGACTGGGTAAGAGTGGTCTGCTTAATTCAGACACTCTGTTAATCACCACCCCCTTTTCTGAATCGTTTTTGGCCACTATAGGTGTGGCAGGGTATACTCAGACATGAGTCCCTTTCTCACTGCACCATCAGGATTCAAGCAAGCCGGGCCGAATACGGCTGAAATGCCAGAAACCGGTCCCCGGTAGCTTGTCTCCTTTCTGGTGAAGAATTGGCTTGGTAGTTTAGTCTGCCCTGTTCCCATGATGCACTGGGCCAGGGACAGACTGATTTGCATACAGCCAGGTTCTGAGCTCGGATGGTGCAGTGAGATAAATAACGGTGATGGATCAAGCCCTGATCGTTGGACTGGGTAAGAGTGGTCTGCTTAATTCAGACACTCTGTTAATCACCACCCCCTTTTCTGAATCGTTTTTGGCCACTATAGGTGTGGCAGGGTATACTCAGACATGAGTCCCTTTCTCACTGCACCATCAGGATTCAAGCAAGCCGGGCCGAAGATGGCTGAAATGCCAGAAACCGGTCCCCGGTAGCTTGTCTCCTTTCTGGTGAAGAATTAGCTTGGTAGTTTAGTCTGCCCTGTTCCCATGATGCACTGGGCCAGGGACAGACTGATTTGCAAATAGCCAGGTTCTGAGCTGGGATGGTGCAGTGAGATAAATAACGGTGATGGATCAAGCCCTGATCTTTGGACTGGGTAAGAGTGGTCTGCTTAATTCAGACACTCTGTTCATCACCACCCCCTTTTCTGAATCGTTTTTGGCCACTATAGGTGTGGCAGGGTATACTCAGACATGAGTCCCTTTCTCACTGCACCATCAGGATTCAAGCAAGCCGGGCCGAAGACGGCTGAAATGCCAGAAACCGGTCCCCGGTAGCTTGTCTCCTTTCTGGAGAAGAATTGGCTTGGTAGTTTAGTCTGCCCTGTTCCCATGATGCACTGGGCCAGGGACAGACTGATTTGCATATAGCCAGGATCTGAGCTGGGATGGTGCAGTGAGATAAATAACGGTGATGGATCAAGCCCTGATCTTTGGACTGGGTAAGAGTGGTCTGCTTAATTCAGACACTCTGTTCATCACCACCCCCTTTTCTGAATTGACCTTTTTTAATGTCTACATGGCACCTCTCACCAACATCGTCCGATCACATGACCTCAACATTATCTCATACACCAATGACACCGAGCTGATCCTCTCCCTCGCCAAAGACCCCGCCACGGCCAAAGCCAACCTCCGCAAAGGAATGAAGGCTGTTGCCAAATGGATGAAGAACAGTCGTCTGAAACTGAACTCTGACAAGACAGAGGTCCTCATTCTTGGCTCCACCCTTTCTGCCTGGGATGACTCCTGGTGGCCGGCCATGCTGGGAGTCGCACTAACACCCACAGACCACGCACGCAACCTGGGGTTCATCCTGGACTCATCACTATCAATGACCCAGCAAGTCAACGCCATCTCCTCCTCCTGCTTCAACATCTTCCAAATGTTTTGCAAGATCCACAGATGGATCCCCACCGGTACCATAAGGACGGTCACCCAAGCCCTCGTCAGCAGCAGGCTGGACTACGGCAATGCCCTCTACGCGGGAACCAGGGCCAAACTCCATAAAAGACTTCAACGCATATAGAACGCCTCAGCACAGCTCATCCTCGATATCCCCTGCCACATCACTGCCCACCTGAGAGACCTGCACTGGCTCCCCGTTAACAAGAGGATCCCCTTCAAGCTCCTTACCCACGCTCACAAAGCACTCCACAATGCCGGACCAACATACCTCAACAAACGACTCACCTTCTACACCTGAACCGTCAGCTTCAGTCCGCTGACCCCACCACCATTATGCATCCACTGAATGACCACCAGTGGCAGATCATTCTATCACCTCGCCACCAAGACACGTAACACCCTCCCCATCCACCTGCGACAGACCCAGGACCTGCTGACCTTCAGGACACTTCTCAAGACCTGGCTGTACGAGCAGTAGCAGCACCCCCCCCCCCCCCTTAGCACCTTGAGACCCTCACGGGTGAGTAGTGTGCTCTACAAATGTTTGATTGATTGATTGATTTCCGCTGTGCCCAGTATTCTTATCAATAATTTCATTGCACATTTTACCGTGATAATATTAATGAGGTCATAGAAGATGTGGTGAGTGATGTAATATGGGTGGTGTTTATCAGTGCATGGCCAGGGCCTGTGATATAGTTACCTTAGGGCACAAGTTATAGTTACTTGACATGCCTATAAATTATGAATTTCACTGGTTTGTCCATTTCAAATGTTATGTGTCACTGAAATTTTCACCTAACCATATTGTTATTTAACCTTTGTGTTTTTAATGAATTTCTAGTTTTTATAAACATAAAGTTATATTTTATTATCATACTTAAAGCCAATGCCCTGCCATGCACAGCCTTTGTCATTGAGCGGCTGGTGGGTGGCGACAGGTGTGGTCTGCGGCCAGGCCCGTCGGCTAACCCCCATAGACTGCTAGCCCCACACCTTTCATCAAAGCTAGATTTTCATTTTGAAAAAAAAGAAGAAAATGCTCCCCTCACCATGGGAGTCATCTCTGATGGCAATGGGAGCATTTAGCAGTTTTCACTACCCATTATTGACGCATTTTCTTGGCAGTGACGGGCAGTGAAAACTGACCTCTAATTCCAGACATCTAAGTTAGGTAGAGGGAATTAGAGGTCTGTCTCAAACATCCCTTGTCTGGGATGACAGAGGGGTTTAATCACTGTAGTCGTGATTAAACCTAAGGTCTGCCCACTTTTAAAGTTGGTGGGCAAACGTTTATCTTAGCAGTATGTATACTCCGCTCCAACAGAGTATTTATACACCAACAAGATATAAATCAGGCCCTTTATCTATTCCTGATTTTGAATATTATTTGTACTATTCCTTATACTGAGAGCATACATGGCAATCATTTCTATGTACTTAATGGGATTTCTTCAGCATTTCCATTATTCTAAATCTTGTACTGCACTTTAATTTTGTTACTAAACCTTTATAGTTTTTTAAACATCATTGTAGAACTCACTTATTGAGTTGGTCCTTTTCTTATTCACAGTATTTTGAAATGCTATTTTGAAACTTGTCTCTGGGACACATTCTTTCATGAAATCATGGTTAACATGATCCCCGATCCACCCAACATCTGGTTTTTCATTGAGATGTGACTTAATCAGGGATACAGTACACCTACACATTTAAGGAATAGCATTCCTGTGTTAACGCTTATATATATTTATATACCCCAATTCTATTCGATACTCTGCACATATTGCTGAACACTGTTGTCTTTTCGTAAAAACAATGAAGTGTAGTAAACTTTAAGCAATCCCTCCACCTACAAGAGGTATCTGAAAAGTACATTTTTCTTAAGTTATTGGAAAATACACCCAAAGTACTGATGAGTACTGTTAACAGTGGATCTTGTAGAGAAACAACTGAGATAGTGCAGTCTTATTTCAAACACTTGGGCCCTTGATCTTATTTAAGAAATCTTCCTTGAATTCATCAGACCTTTAGTATATTCTTGAATCAAGAAAGAATAATCAGGTTTTGCTAAATCCTTGTGAAGTTAGTAACTGAAAGAGGGGAATGACAACCACTCCTAACTGCAAGGTCAGGGAGGAGTTACACTATAGAAAAATAATGTGCAATCAATTCTGCTTGACTAAATAATATTGGGAAATAATAACAAATGATAGGAAGATGAAACAACGGTAACATAGAGGTCCTTGAAAGGGTTCTAATTGATAAGAAAGTGCTTCTTAAAGGGTGCAGTAGATAGAGAGGCCTCTGATCATGTTTCTCAGCCTGTACTGACACAAATGCCACCATCAAGCAGTATAGTCTTCACAACACAGTATGTAACAAAACACCATTTCACAATTACAATCCTTGGTATTTTGCCTCTGACTGGCATATTATATGAAGCCTAGTTCTGATTAAAGCATCCAGTGTCTAATATTTATCAGCTTCCAACAATTGTGAAGAAACACTTTCAACTATCATAACAGTACCTGAAAGATATAATATCCAGAGCGGTCATGGCTGATCACAATGAAAAGCCACCCATAAGCAGGAGATTAGCAACCTTGAACTAGGCCTCTCACAAGAATTTTAAGAACTTTGATGCCTACTTCCACTATTTAAACCAAGCAAGTAGGACATTGCAAACTAAATCCCCACTGGCTGACTCCATGCTACAAACTCCAATATGACCAAAATCTGTGAGAAAATTGCACAACCAGAGGGTCTGAACAAAATACAGCTCAATTAATCTACTGCAGAAGCCAATGTACAAAAAATAAATAGCCAGCAATTTTACAAATATTATGAGACGATCCTAGTGCCAAATAGCCACCAAAAAACTGGGATAGCCTTTAAATTCTTCAGGAAACTTGCTGACTAAACTGGTTTAGAAAACACCAATCCAAGTTTTGCCCAGTCCTCTCAAAATGAAAGTGATTAATGCTCATTCGGAATCTAAACCACTCTTGAAGATTGCAACTAGCATAGAAAGCTGTGATATGCTAAGCTAAGAATATAGATTGGTAGATGATGCCATGTGAATCTCTTCAGGTATCATGACTGCTAGAAATATGTGGGAGGCCTCTCTCTTGCTGAAAATCTCTCTCCTTCATGTTCCCTGGAGAATAAAACCATTTATATCTTCAACAAATGTAACAGCCATTTCCTAATGGCTTGATTTCACCATGGCTTAAGACTGGTCACATTTGATGGAACAGAGCATCTCATTTCTTTGTCTCTAGAGGTTCATACAACATTGCTTTCTGTTTCATGTAGGAATAATGCAAAGTTCTCTGGGTTTAAGGTCTTTGTTCTCCAATCATAAATGTAATATTAATTGTTCTTAAATGAAGAGGTGACAAAACTCAGGGTTCTAATGTGAGAAGGCAGTTCTGACCATCTAACCCCTGTGACTGTGGCCTATTATTGTTGGAGAGCCTCATAACCTGGGACTCGCCCACTGTAAACTTATGGTAAAATGGACTGCTGTATTTACCGCCAGTGTCTGGGATAAGGCCACTGAGATGCAGCCAGGGTAAGTGGCTTTGGGCTGGTTTCCTTTGTGAGGGCTGCTCGTGGGAGAAGCCTGTTGTGTGCAGCCCAGCACCTCACACAGGTAGCCGTTTGCAAAAGGGACTAAGCAGAGTAGGGTGTTGACCTGGAATAGTCCTTATAATGGGGGTACACACGTAGGAAAATCAGTCTTCTTTACTTTCATGAATGTAGTAACACTCCATTATACTCCTATGGGAAGGAACGCCTTAAGGCAAGGCTTCAGTTCACTTGGGTCCACAGGTGCCAGAATCACACCAATGTACACTGTAACTTGTGCCAAAAGAACATTTATGTTAAGTCCAAAAGCATATCAGTATCGCTTATGGGTCATTTAGAAACGTCATGTTTCTCTGGCTCAGCTCAGGATAAGAGCTGAGGCCTTTTTGTGACCCTGCTTGGCTGGGTAATTACTCTTCACCCCAGCTGCAGGAACAAAGGCCTCACCCTTCAAAGCAAACATTTGACAGTGCTTAGGTCAACTCTCCAGGCGGAGCGGGCTGGGCAAAATTGCTCAGTAGCAATCATCCAGCTGTCACCCAGGAAGAGGCCCTTCCCCAGGCCCTTCAACCAGGGGATCAAAGCAGATGGGGGCTCCTTCACAGATTTTCTGCGGGAAAGCCCGGGCAGTGATGGCAGCAAGGGGGAGATGAGACCCTCTGAGCCATGTGGCCAGTAACTCCTGGGTTATGCCATCTGGCAGAATCACAGAAACCTGTGCATGAAGGTTGAAACATGAGTGGAGGGGTGGTGTGGCTCCTCAGTATAGGTGCATTCTTTTTCGCACCTCCTGCCTCCCTTTAAAAGGTCTTGAAGATGGGCGAGAGTTCTCTCTTGGATTTGCTTTTTCTGAGGAACACTGATACTGGAGGCTGACTCCATGGACACTTGGAAGGAGAAGCCCTCTGACTGTCCCCAGGACTAAGAACTCTGTGGTCTTTTGACTCCAGGACCAGTGAGGGAAAGACTGAGCTTCTGCACAGGGAGGAGAGATGTCCAGAAGAAGAGCAAGGTGAAATTCTGGTGCAGGGAGCCTGTGAAACTAGCTCCTTGCAACATGTGTTAGTCTTTTAGTCCAGAAGGCCTGATGAAAGTACTTCAGGTGGCTGGGGCTTGCCACAAAGGAGCAAGAGGATCCAAAGACTGTCTAAATTGGACCAGCGGGGCTGAAGATATCCTCATTAAAAGTTCGGTGATCTGTTGCCATTTGCGGGACACCAGCGACGAAGCTAAGGCTTCGCTACCATTTTCAGCCATGTCCCAGGGTGGGACAGGACCCAGGGGCTGCCCCAAGAATGAAGGAGTAGAAGGGGAATAGCCCTTGGGCTTTCCCGCAGCAGGGAGGATGGGCCTAGGACTCCATCCCTAAGAAGTTAAAGATGAGGGGAATGATAACACACTCCCCCCTGCCAAAGTCAAAGGGGGCCCATTACCCAATCCCTGGGCCTGGGTAAAAATACAGATCCATGGGAGCGCCGTCGGATTTACTCTGTTCAGAGCAATTCAAGCATGCCTTGACCATTGACCACTCTAACTTAAAAATGGCTAGACGCCAATTTATTTTGAACCTAATTGACGGTGCGGCTAACTCCCCCAAGCCCTTTTTAACATTGTAAAGGATTTTGTGTCTTCTCATGCGTGCAGACAATCCCCTTTAGAATCTCAAGACTTTTGTAATCAGCTTGCTAGGTACTTCCAAGACAAAATTATTAGAATTTATGAGAACTTCCCAGGGATAGGCGCCCAAGCAACGGATAGCCTGAGCCGGTCTGGGGAGCTGGATATCCAAACAGGACACACCTTGGACTGCTTCGACCTAATCACCCTAGAGAATGTCTTAATAGCACTGGCCGCAGCTAAATCAGGTTCACCAACTGATCTCTGTCCACCTAAGACTATGGCTCTCTTAGCCACCAGTTGTGCGCCAGCTATTCTCCAACTATTTAATTCATCCATTTCAACCGGGGTTATTCCAAGTACCTGAAAGGAAGCTTTTGTGCGTCCTATCCTGAAGAAACGGATGGCAGATCCACGAGAATTGGGCAATTACCGTCCAATCTCCCTCCTACCTCTACTGGCTAAAATGCTGGAGAGCATGATTAACAAGCTACTGAGCCACTACCTGGAGAAGACAAAATCTTAGAGACCTCACAATCAGGATTCCGACCGGGTTTTAGCACAGAAACCGCCTTACTAGCAGTCACTGACTCACTCAGACTAGAAACAGACAAAGTTGGAGCAGCAATACTGCTGCTATTGGATCTCTCAGCAGCATTTGACACCATCTCACATAAAATGCTAGTGGAGAGACTGGCCTCGTGTGGAATCCAGGGAACAGCTCTAAAATGGCTACAAAACTTCATGTCCGGCAGAACACACACAGTCATGCTTGGCTCCTATCTTTCAAACCCAATCAGCTTGGATAGAGGGGTCCCTCAGGGCTCCTGCCTAAGCCCTATCTTGTTCAACATTTATATGTCTCCTCTGACAAGGCTTGCAGAACAACAGGGCTTTGAGATCATCTCCTATGCAGATGATACTCAGCTCATGTTCCCAATCGGCACAGACATAGTAGCTGAGAAAGCACGGTTTGCCAAAGGTATGCTTGTAATCTCCAACTGGATGACGCAGAACTGTCTCCAGTTGAATCCTAGCAAGACCGAGATCATGCTAATGGGCAAAGCCACTGCTAGTTGGTCGGATGACTGGTGGCCTTCCCAATTGGGAACAGCCCCAGTCCCGACCCAATGTGTTAAAAACCTTGGGCTGAAACTAGATCAGATCCTATCTATGAAGGACCACATTGCCGCAACAACCAGTGCATGCTATTATAGCCTGCGTTTGTTGTGCAAAATCCTCCCCTTTATGCCGACAACCCATCGTAAAACCCTGGTCCAGCCTATGGTTATCAGCCTTCTGGATTATGGCAATGCTCTGTTGGCAGGGGTTGGAGAGACCCTGCTGAACAAACTGCAGGTGATTCAAAACACTGCAGCTAGAATGGTATTGAATTGCCCAGCAGGCACTGCATCGGCTCCACTACTGCGTGAGCTCCACTGGCTTCCAGTGAGAAAAAGATCACACTTTAAGATGTGCTGTCTCACGTATTCAGCACTTGAAGGAAGAGGCCCCAAATACCTCCAAAAGAGACTTAAGAAATATGTACCTCATAGAACTCTGAGGTCAGGGGCACAAGATCTCCTACAAGTTCCACGCATCAGGTTGTGTCGCTCTAGAGGAAATTCCTTCTCGTTCCTAGCTCCAAGGTACTGGAATGAATTACCAGATGTTCTTCAAAAAATGGACACCTACAGCACATTCAGGAAACAGCTTAAAGCCTTCCTATTTTAGTTGCATTGCTCCCTTTCAGTTCCAGGAATAATGCTAGACAGCGCCGAGATTTCCCCGGGTGAGTCGAGCACTATACAAAAAGCGATAACATAACATAACAACATAACAGAGAAAGGGGCCTAGGACCCCATCCCAGAGCTCGGAAAAGCCCAGTGCTGCAGGGCCTGCCATCTTGCTCCCTGGGGAAGGGGCCCAGGACCTCATCCCTGGGCCCTAAAAAGGCCAGCGCCACTGCAAGCAGGAGTCGGCAGACCACAGTGAAGTGCCAGCTCCAGCTGCTGCATGCAACTGTGCTAACCGGGCGGGAGCCGCCAAATGTAGCTGGGGGTGGGCTTCCTGAGCTACTTTCCAGCATTGCAAAAGAGATGGGGTGCCCGGGTGGGATTTGGCTTCCCAGAGAAAAACTACAGCATGGCGTGACAGGGTGGTTACAAAATAATAATAAAGGAATCTGACTCAGCTCTCCCAAATGCACTGTTTAAAAATGCACAAAAGAGCATGTGAAGTTCCCCATAATGCACTGTGTTTCTCGACTATTTAGTCCGCATTGAGAAGGATGAAAACCACTCATTTGTGACTTGTGATGACCCATGAAAGTGGGTCAACACCCCAATGGTGTTACCAGATGGGGTAAGCTGCAGGAACAGTCTAGCCCCCCAAATAAAAGATGGCCAGAGTACCCAAACTAAGCTAGGTGGAACACTAAGCTAGGTGGGGCTGGAGAATCATGAATCCCAGATATGCAAATGTTTTCAAGTCTTCCCTAGGCTGGAGATTGGCCTCTACAGCTGGGTTGCAAGGTTAGTGACCAAAAGTTGCTCAATGTGAGGTTTCATGTTGGATTGTTGGATTGTTGACACCTTGTGGAGTGAAGTCTGTATTTACATCAGTAGTGATTACAGTGATGGTGTCATTTAAGGAATATGTTTAAAATGCTGTATTGTATGTTGAACGTTTTCCAAGTGTATCCTGCAATCACTTTCTAGGTAACTAATTATAATTACACAGTATTGTAATTATATGAGAATAAATTGTGTTATTCATATTAACAGTTATAATGAGTACACTGAACCCCTAGTCATGCTTAGACATTTATTCTTGCTTTATGTTAATAATGATATTGACAGCTACTCATGATTAGAGTTTCATGCTTTATTGCCAGTATTAGGTGCCCTCAGCCATGGTTATATGTACTCATTGCATTTATTTCTATAGTGGAATGCTTATTGTTGGACAGCAACTCGCTTTATTGCCAGTATTAAATGCTGGTACTTGAAGTTATGTTCGACCAGGGGCATTTAGGGACAAGATAATGTTTAGAAATGTGAGTTGCAGTACTAGGCCCCCTGCTTTTGGGTAACAATATGCAATGTTACCCAAAAGTAGAACCATCTGGAAAGGGGCGACCATTCGGTCCCCCCGAACGTATGGTGGAGTACCCCGATCCCCCCGGGAAGCCATCTTGGGCGGGAGGCGAGTCTCGGCTGGTATGCCCGAAGCGGCGTAGCCGGGGCGCGCCTTTTCCCGCCCTGGAGTGGGTTGTCCTAGACACTGACGCGGCCGGCCACGCCCCCGGAGGCAGGCGGAGGCGGGTTTACGCCCGCCCAAAGACGGATAAAAGGAGCAACAAGCCAAGGAAGCATCCTCTTGTTCCTGTGCTCTGAAGCTGCACCTCCCCGCTGCACGTGAGCTCGAGATGGAACGAAGAGACAATTTTGACCCACCCACCAGCCCCTGAGGACAGCCAGTTGTTTTAAATAAAGTTTTGATGTGGTAACTCTATTTCTTGCAGGTTGTGATGATTGTCGTGATATTTTGAGTATGCAATAAAGGATGGTCATTTACAGTATGTTTTTTCAAATAAAGTAATTCTGCACTAGTGTTGATCAGTAATCATACTTGTAATAGTTATGGTTGTTTTATAATTTAGTGATTTTAGTTAAATTGTCGTATTTATTTTGGTCGGGCGGTAAGGTCATGATTGGTGAGCAGTAATTGGAAGATCCCTATGGGGGGGCGTCACCCATCACGGATGGTCGCGCTCGGGGGAGGTGGCCATTGGCCCCTCAACGGAGAGGCGGTCCCTTCTAAGGATGGGCCGCCGAAAGGAAAGGAAAGGCGGTCAAGGTCCCTTCCTGGATAGGAGGGGCTACGGGCCCCTCCTGGGGAATTTCCCAGGGCCAGGACACCTGCGACGGCAGATGTGGTAAGTTGTGTGGGGTGGGGAGGGGGTTTACGCTACCTTCTAGACACCTCACACGAGTCCTCGGACGACCTTTAAATGGCGACGAGTTCATTGGGGCCCCCGTCAAGTCAAGGGAAATTGGTAGATGCACTTGAGGTACGCCTCTGTGCGGTCGCCCCTCCCAAGTGGGGGGGGTATTTCTGGTTAGGGATCTGACACCGGTTACGACCTTGCCGTTGGCCCTTAAAAGTTAGGATGTACAATTTCAAGTTAAATGTTTTGTAGGATGTTAGTTCGGCTAGGAGAACCTTTGTATTAGAAATATGTTAAGGTTAGCCAAACATCGTAATGTGGAAATGAAATTGTACATAATATGAAACTGTTATTTTAATGTTTTGATTTTGTTTCATATTTTAATAAATACGGCCGGGAGGGTCACTCCCTCCCGCCTTCCAAAAGTTCAGAACCGTTTCCGGTTTCCCATCCTTGGGGATTGTGTTGAGAGGGGGTGGCGGGTATCTCAGCCATAAGCTTGTGTACATTTGTAAATTGTTGCATTGTATTGAGTAATGTCCTTGTGATAAATGTACTTTTCCTTTTTTCAAAAGAAAAAGCACAGCCTGGACAATCTTTTTTTGAGTATTATCATTGTGTATCTATGAATGGTGATTCCTAGCCCACACCACCTCCCTTGAGTAGGACTTGGACCTCTCTGAAGCGTTACCCTATGAGAGTCAAGGGCTGAAATGAGGTATTTGGTTTACAGTGGAGGACAGATGTAGACCCATTATTTTTGCAGGCAGCACAACTAATGCCTCATTTTCCAACATCTACCTCAATATGTTTGGATCAGGAAAGGCTTACAGGCCCTGGGGGGCATGATTGTAAGAAATGTGGGAGAACTGAATGTCTTTCCCTATCCTTTATTGTTTATATATCTAGAGACGTATCTTCGAAATTGTTTCATGGTTGGTAGGAAAGCAGATGTCAAAATGAATATTTCTATCCAGGTGATATTTCTCTTCTAGAAGTTGGTAATCAAGGTACCTAAGGTAGATATTCCCTGAATTAAACATTCATCTCAGGCAAGAAAAGCAGGACTATCTGAAGATTTTTGATACAGTCCAAGTAAAAGGGAGGCTTTCCCTTTGATCAGTCAGTAGCTAATGAACATGAATGTTTACAATAGATCCAACCCACACAATCGAAAAGTTCAAATGTCTCTTCAAAGCTTTCCTTGGTTAGATTTATCACTTCCCCTTGAGGTACTGTGGGTAAAGGAGCTCAACACATAGATAAATTCAGATTCATGTGGCAAGCTGTGCGCCAGAATCCATGTTTCATTAATTTGTGTACAATATAGAGAAGTCCTTTTGAGTTGGTTCTACTTGCTATTTAGAATAAACAACGATTTATCAGACATAAGAAAATATTTTTGCATGGGGATGTTGATTAACAAGGTTGATGCTTTATACACTTTGCAATGACTTACAATCTAAGAGATGGCTGGGTGATTAATTAAAGAAATATTATGTTTCTCAATCATAAATGACCTGTACTACATTCTACTGAGGGAAGCAAGCATCCACAAATACCCAGTGAAATGGTCAAATAGATTTTAATGAACACCAAATTGGTGATAATGGCCCATTGAAACACCGATAAACTCCCCGAATGTAACATGTAGCTGGGATTCTGGAATCAATGGGTATGGGATAAGTTAGATAATAAGTTAGAAATCACTTTTACACATTGTATGGCACATCTTACCCTCAAAATAGTAAGTGAGGTGTGTCTCTTTTTACAGAGCACAAGGGCACATGGTCAAATGCAACAGGCTAATGTTTCCCTCAAGATAACCACCCGATAATTCTTCTCACATTCATTTACCTCCATAAGTTGATCTATAAATGAACACATCTAAAGCAGTACTGATGTGCCTTAGAACAACCCATTATGCTTTTTTATCATTACAGAAGGGTTATTGTTCTGGATATGTACGGTAATTATATAGATGGTGGACATCCATACATTGATATAATGTCCTTTGAAGCCCCATTGATGGTTATTTAAAAAATAATTATCATTTGGTAAAAACCAATGAAAAATGTTTCAATGGAATTATCGAAATGTGTCCTAACATATTGACGAAACGTCTTGATTTTCACTTACAGAGAAGGGCGTTGTGCTCTAGATTCTTCCTTCTGTGTCATCAAATACATCATCATTACCAACCTAATGGCCTGCAACTGTGCATTTGTGCTTTATTGGGTAAGGACAAAAATTATAACTAACTAGGACTTGAACATGTTAATCAGTACCCACATATTAATGTACTCTTTGTGACACTTTTAAATAATGTATTTTAAAACAAAATGGATTTCTAGCACTTCCAATGATCAGTTTGATAGTCAATCATTAATTAAATTATCTCTTTGCATTTGTATATAGTTGTTTGTACTTTCACAGTATATATAGGAACAAATATGCCTCATTTTGTTCTTTTATGTGCCCTTCTTTACACATAGTTAAACATTATTAATAAATAAATTAACATTTGCAATAATTTGCTTCTCGGGCAGCCTTGTGACAAGGGGAGACTTGTTAAGCACTAATGCTAACACATAACTATAACAAGCCAAAGACTGTGGATTAAAATAAATCCACATTGAATAATAATATGTGGTGGACAAAAGTGTAAAAAAAGGTTTATACTTAGCAGATCATCAATAAGGAACTTGAACCAGTAACTACCCATATTAGGGCTTGATAGCAAGCTAGGGCAATTTCTCTTCTACAAGTGTGAAAGAAGCATGAGAAGCAGCTAAACAGATCAAAGAATTGAAAGATGTTTGGATAAAAAGGCCCCAAAGTCTGCAAAGAACTTTTTGGAGAGCAAAAATTGGAGGCTTCCTTTATACCGAGCAAAATTCTGCTACCTAGAGAAGACAGATGATCCAGTAGAAAGGTTTGAAGGTAAAACCTTGAAACCAATGCTCAACATAATAAACGGTACCCCAAACTTCACACCGAACCCTAATATGACCACTAAATTGAATATTGCGTTGTGATATGTTGATTTGTACAGTGCTCTAGAAGTAGAGGGTGTTCAGGCGCTGAGCAGGATTGTAAGAGTGTGATCCCTTCCAAATTATTCCAAGAGCCAAGTAGCGAGGAGGAGGTTCTGATATATTGTGGGAGGGTGTTTCATTTTTTTGGTGCGCAGTATGAGGACAAGTGACATTCTGAACTATTAATGTAAAAAACAACAAGGGTTGAGACAAAACAAATTGCACCTGCTTTCACCTGTGGCTTGTAATTAGAAGTGATGGTGCTTGTGATTCCAAGGAACACAAACCTGTTTGTTCCTTCAAGGGCAAAGCCCAAAAATTGCAATGTATGATAAGAAATCAGCACTCATCCAAAAAGTATTGTCTTTATAGTTTCAAATGTCCACAGTGTATATAAAAGTGCACAATCTTGTGAAAAAAAGGTCCGAATTCTTGCAGATTTTCTTATTCAAGTTCTTTATTGTAGTGTTTCAAAACAAGAAAAATCCAAGAACACAAATGGATTTCCTTCTTAGCCAGCCAACGCGTTTCGTCTCTACAATGAGACTTCTTCAGGGCTTCAATGTAAATTGGTAATCATAAATCAGTTCATCATGGTAGATTTCGTCAAAAACAGCATATTGTGGTAATTTCTCTTTGTTCTGACGAAAAGTGTTCAAGAAGACAGAAACCATACACAGTCAGGATTCCCTGTCTATTAGATAGTTGTATTTCTCACACTGTTTTTGCTGTGCTTACTCTTAATAGTCTTAAAAAAGGTATGGGGACGAGCGGTAGTGCCACATCGACGGTAAGACAGCAAAAACAGTGTGAGAAATACAATTATCTATTAGACAGGGAATCCTGACTGTGTATGGGTTCTGTCTTCTTGAACACTTTTCGTCAGAACAAAGATAAATTACCACAATATGCTGTTTTTGAGCAAAATCTACCATGATGTACTGATTTATGATTACCAATTTACATTGAAGCCCTGAAGAAGTCTCATTGTAGAGGCGAAACGCGTTGGCTGGCTAAGAAGGAAATCCATTTGTGTTCTTGGATTTTTCTTGTGATTAAACACTACAATAAAGAACTTGAATAAGAAAATCTGCAAGAATTCGGACCTTTTTTTCACAAGATTCTGCACTTTTATATACACTGTGGACATTTGAAACTATAAAGATAATACTTTTTGGATGGGTGCTGATTTCTTATCATACATGACATTCTGAACTGTTTTTGTGAATGCAGTGAGTGTGTGCAATCGAGAGTGAGACAGAGCTAAGGTGTCTGGGTGGATTGTTAAAGTGTATGCTGTTGTTGAGGTATATGGGTCTAATGTGGTGTGGGGCTTTGTTGTTGTGCAAGAAGAGCTTGAACTGGCTGCGTCGGTGACTGGGGAGCCAGTGAAGCCCCCTGAGGTGAGATGAGATGGTGGTCAAGCAGTGACGGCCTATCATGAGTCTAGCGGTGGCATTCTAAATGGTCAGAAATCTGCTCAGGACCTGCTTGGAGATTCTGGCAGAGAGAGTGTGCATGCAGAAAGCGTCTGCATGAGCCTGATACAACACATTTGCTGCTGAGATGATCTCATGTCAAAAAAAGATCCATGAATATTGCTGTCCGGTTCAATCTAGGAAAAACTACCCACACAGTATCTGGATGGCTTTTCTTTAAAAGGGCTTTGTGGAGTGAGGCAATAGCAAACAGGAGGAAACGTAACACATCTAAGGGGTAGAGGAACTAAAGAGCCTGAAGGGCTCAATGCTACAGCTATTAAATTGTTAATAAAGGAGGCAGTAAAATAGAAACAAAGCCATGGGCCCTAATGTCAGCAAGACAATTGATCCTCTCTGATTCCCCTCATGAGAATAGATGACAGCTCTTTTTTGGGTAAAATGTCCAAATACCCTTGAGCATCCTACTTTATTCAACTTAAAATTACTTTGTATTTTAGCACATTTTCTCACTAATTAGAATTGGGTAGTCATTCCAGGAAAAGATAGCATAGGTGTAATTGAGTAAAATCAATAATCTATCCCACAGTGCTGCCATCACATTCTTCACTGGATTAAAATCTCTGAATTTACCTCTGCTATTGCCCAGCTGACCATGTGCCCTTGACACAATGGATCACTGACACTATATTGAGCTAAACAATATTGTTTGACATGAATATCATGTCAAAAACATAGTTTCCCAAAATATTGTGTCCTTATACTTACAATGGTAAGTATAGAAATATCAGGAATAAAATACCATTTACCACTAATGTCATCAAAAAAGGTACAAAAATAGTTTTTTTCTAATATATAGTTCAAGTTGTAAATCTTAAATATTTGTATATAACATTCTCACAATGTATATTACATACATTCCACTAATATTTAATACTATATATAAATATATACTTATATAATCATACACATGAACACACACACATACATATGCGTATATATGTATGAAAATATAGTAGTAGTTTAGTTTTATCTAGCATTGATCAAATATGCTTTTTTCAACAAACAACTGCGAGGAATAAACAGTATGTGAGTCTGGTTCCTTTGTTGCTGTAAGGTTACTTGCACTGTGGTATATATGAGCACATAAAATGCTGCTGCCTCAGTATCAGTGGACAAGGTTGCAGGACAGCCGAAATGCATCTGGTGATACTTTGGTTGCCTGCAAAAACATACATTTTGATTTTGACGCAACAGCGTCCTAAAAGTGACGCAGTGAAATCTCATAGATTTCACTGCGTCACTATTACGAGGCTTTTTGCGGGGGAACGCCCCCTCTGCATACATTATACCTGATGCAGGTATAATGTGTCTCAGGGGTTTAAAAAGTGACGCATCTACCTAGATGCGTCACTTTTTAGGTTTCGACCTGGCGAGGGGCACGACAGTGCCCCTCCCAGTTCGAAAACTTTTGTTTTCAGTAGGGATGTCAGCACCGCCTCTGCCTCTCATTGGCTAGCTCCATAAATGGAGGCTAGCCATTGGGAGACAGAGGCTGTCAATCGCGCTTTCTCTTGAAAACGCGATTCGGGGCATTTCTCTGGCTGTTTTTAAGCCCCGCCCCTTTGTCCCGGGCCGCGCTGTGATTGGCTGCCGGCCCGGGACACCCCCGTGACGTCATTCCCCGGGCCGCGCTGTGATTGGCTGGCCGGCCCGGGACCTGACTTGTTTTTAATTCTTTTCTTCCCGCTACCGCTGTCCGTTCCGCCCCCCTCCCCCTGTGCCCGTTCCCGCCCCCCCTCCCCCTTCACTCTCCACAACTCGATATTCGTTCACGGAGACTCGGAGAGCAGTCTAGCACTGGTCGTGACCACAGGCGTGCGTCCATCTCTCTGTGGTTTCTTCCCCTCAGTAAAACCCCCCTCCTGAATTCTCTGGGCTGGGCCGGGCCGCGGGCTGTGTTGACACAGCCTGGCTCCTCTCGGTGGGGGCCCTGGGCAGTGCCTGGAGAGGGCCCTGTGCCCGTCTCCCGCCTGAGGCAGAGTGCTCTGGGCTGCAAAACGCACGGACAGGCTTGGCATCTCCTTCCGGCGCGGCGCTTCGATACTGGACATGCTCGACACTAAGCGCTATGCCAGCAAACATGCGTGCTCAACCCTATGGTAGTTAAACTGGGCTTGTTGTAATATTAATCCAGCATACTACTAACAATTCTAAATCACGCTAGTGATTAATTGTTAATATTAACTCCAACAATATTACTGGTTAATAACGAAAAGGATAATTAACTGAAGCTTTGATGAAAAGTTTACATGCGATTTGTGGAGAGCCTTGTTTTTCCCTCACGCACTTCACGCACTCCAGGTGAGTGCTGTTTTATTTTTCTTGCGCCCGTTCCCGCCCCCCCTCCTGCTGTCCGTTTGCGCCCCCCCCCCGTCCGTGTACCGCCAGCGCTATGCTGCAACTTCCCACGCCACTGCCCTCCGCCCACCAGAGACATGTTTCCGACGGTATGTCTGCGAACCACGGAGTCATGGGGGGGCACTGAATGTGAATGAGTTAGCTGGCTCATAAATGGTGTCCGGGGTGTTGGTCATGATGTGAATCGATATGTATGGGTCATTTGTATAGAATGAGGTTGTGGTTGCAACCAGTGGCATTCCTAACTTTATCAACGTTTTTCAGCTCCTTAGAGCTCACGTGCTGTGGAGTAGCAACTGATGAAGAGGTCCAATTGGACAATCCGAATTCTCCAGAACCGCTCCTACAGCGAGCAGTGCTCTAAGCCAACCTTCAGCACTACTTTGTATTATTAAGTCAAGTTCGGGTGTTCAATGTGTTGTGTGATTAGCTGTGTGTCGGTGTGCTGTTTCCCGCGGTGGAGCTGGTCACATCCGCTTGCCAGAAACCGGTCCCCGGTAGCTTGTCTCCTTCCCAGTATAAGAATTGGCTTGGTAGTTTGGTTTGCCCTGTTCCCATCATGCACTGGGACAGGAACAGACTAATTTGCATATAGCCAGGTTCTGAAGCTGGGATGGTGCAGTGAGCTAAAAAACGGTGATGGATCAAGCCCTGATCTCTTGACTGGGTAGGAGTATTCTGCATCATTCAGAAACTCTGTCCATCACCTTTTCCAAAATTGATTTTATCCACACTATGTGTGGGAGGGTATACTCAGACGTGAGTCCCTAGCTCATTGCACCATCAGGATTCAAGCAAGCCGGGCCGATGAGGCTGAAATGCCAGAAACCGGTCCCCGGTAGCTTGTCTCCTTCCCAGTATAAGAATTGGCTTGGTAGTTTGGTTTGCCCTGTTCCCATCATGCACTGGGACAGGAACAGACTAATTTGCATATAGCCAGGTTCTGAAGCTGGGATGGTGCAGTGAGCTAAAAAACGGTGATGGATCAAGCCCTGATCTCTTGACTGGGTAGGAGTATTCTGCATCATTCAGAAACTCTGTCCATCACCTTTTCCAAAATTGATTTTATCCACACTATGTGTGGGAGGGTATACTCAGATGTGAGTCCCTAGCTCATTGCACCATCAGGATTCAAGCAAGCCGGGCCGACGAGGCTGAAATGCCAGAAACCGGTCCCCGGTAGCTTGTCTCCTTCCCAGTATAAGAATTGGCTTGGTAGTTTGGTTTGCCCTGTCCCCATCATGCACTGGGACAGGAACAGACTAATTTGCATATAGCCAGGTTCTGAAGCTGGGATGTGCAGTGAGCTAAAAACGGTGATGGATCAAGCCCTGATCTCTTGACTGGGTAGGAGTATTCTGCATCATTCAGAAACTCTGTCCATCACCTTTTCCAAAATTGATTTTATCCACACTATGTGTGGGAGGGTATACTCAGACGTGAGTCCCTAGCTCATTGCACCATCAGGATTCAAGCAAGCCGGGCCGACGAGGCTGAAATGCCAGAAACCGGTCCCCGGTAGCTTGTCTCCTTCCCAGTATAAGAATTGGCTTGGTAGTTTGGTTTGCCCTGTTCCCATCATGCACTGGGACAGGAACAGACTAATTTGCATATAGCCAGGTTCTGAAGCTGGGATGGTGCAGTGAGCTAAAAAACGGTGATGGATCAAGCCCTGATCTCTTGACTGGGTAGGAGTATTCTGCATCATTCAGAAACTCTGTCCATCACCTTTTCCAAAATTGATTTTATCCACACTATGTGTGGGAGGGTATACTCAGACGTGAGTCCCTAGCTCATTGCACCATCAGGATTCAAGCAAGCCGGGCCGACGAGGCTGAAATGCCAGAAACCGGTCCCCGGTAGCTTGTCTCCTTCCCAGTATAAGAATTGGCTTGGTAGTTTGGTTTGCCCTGTTCCCATCATGCACTGGGACAGGAACAGACTAATTTGCATATAGCCAGGTTCTGAAGCTGGGATGGTGCAGTGAGCTAAAAAACGGTGATGGATCAAGCCCTGATCTCTTGACTGGGTAGGAGTATTCTGCATCATTCAGAAACTCTGTCCATCACCTTTTCCAAAATTGATTTTATCCACACTATGTGTGGGAGGGTATACTCAGACGTGAGTCCCTAGCTCATTGCACCATCAGGATTCAAGCAAGCCGGGCCGACGAGGCTGAAATGCCAGAAACCGGTCCCCGGTAGCTTGTCTCCTTCCCAGTATAAGAATTGGCTTGGTAGTTTGGTTTGCCCTGTTCCCATCATGCACTGGGACAGGAACAGACTAATTTGCATATAGCCAGGTTCTGAAGCTGGGATGGTGCAGTGAGCTAAAAAACGGTGATGGATCAAGCCCTGATCTCTTGACTGGGTAGGAGTATTCTGCATCATTCAGAAACTCTGTCCATCACCTTTTCCAAAATTGATTTTATCCACACTATGTGTGGGAGGGTATACTCAGACGTGAGTCCCTAGCTCATTGCACCATCAGGATTCAAGCAAGCCGGGCCGACGAGGCTGAAATGCCAGAAACCGGTCCCCAGTAGCTTGTCTCCTTCCCAGTATAAGAATTGGCTTGGTAGTTTGGTTTGCCCTGTTCCCATCATGCACTGGGACAGGAACAGACTAATTTGCATATAGCCAGGTTCTGAAGCTGGGATGGTGCAGTGAGCTAAAAAACGGTGATGGATCAAGCCCTGATCTCTTGACTGGGTAGGAGTATTCTGCATCATTCAGAAACTCTGTCCATCACCTTTTCCAAAATTCACATCCGCTTACACCGCAGGACTGCACTTGGGGTGTTCGCCTCATGACTCATAGTAAACCTGTTGAACCAAGCCCGCACGAGCCAACACGAGGCTGGTCCGGTGCTTGGCCTTCCGCTGGTTGTCTCTCCTCCGTCCTTGGTGGGAGATCTCGCCTGCAATGTGGGACTGGTTACTCAGTAGGAAGAAGGTATTTTGGTTTGTCGCTTTGAGAAACATCAGGCTTATTTTTACAAGCATCCAGGCAGAGGACTTTTTTTTCCACAGATGAGGCCACCTGGGACTCTCCCAGGCAGGCAGCACTCCCACCAGTTGCTATTATCTTTAGGTTTGTCACGACAGCAGCTATCTGAAGACCGATGTTTACCAATTCTTTAATACATACATACACACATAGTGCCGGTGTTTGCTCTGCCCTGAACAGTATTTCTCTCACCCCATGTTATTTTCTTATTTGTATAGTATTCAGCCTGCTATGGAATGATTGCATTGCAGCGCATGAAGGAATATTTTATATCTCAAAAGAACTCTGAAATCATGGCACATTAAAGTATATATTCCGTAGATGCATCGTATATAAAAATCGGTTAGTTTGTTTTTTCCTGTGCATCAGGCGCTCTTATTGTTTTAGCCGGCACTCAAAATGCAAACCAAACATTCTGGCTTTGCCAAGGCTTCTTTTGTCTTTGTCAACATGTGCGCCGCCCTCTTGCTCGGCACGCGCGGGGATAGTTCGTGACCGTTCGGGGGTCCTCTCCCTGTGAATCCGTCACTGCTGTGTCAGCGCCCAGGCGTGGGGTGATGCTGTTGCCAGGATACCTTTAAATCCAGGGCTGGTAAATCTGTGCAGCCTTCTCGACAGTGGTATTGATTAGAGGGTTTGAACTGTGACCTTTCTCCTCATTGACTGCACCATGACCACCTCTGCACAAGTCATTCAGCAGGAACTTGAGGCGCAAGAATGAGCATGGTTAAACCTGAATATGGGATAAATGTCATTATGGGTGCATGGTGTACAATTAAAAATATGGAATATGGTCTCTTTTTTAAAAACGCTCATTTGTGGTATGATAACTGAGGTGAAATAGTCTTGCAAAACAGGGTTCCCTTGATGCTTTGTTGAGATGCTTGATAAACGTACGTTGTCGTCTTAGACACACCGGGGCTCCAGGGTGTGTGTGTATGTGACTGCTCCAGAGTGTGTGTGTATGTGACTGCTCCAGTGTGTGTGTGTGTGTGTGTGTGACTGCTCCAGTATGTGTATGTCACTGCTCCAGTGTGTGTGTGCGTGTGTGACTGCTCCAGGGTGTGTGCGTGCGTGTGTGACTGCTCCAGGGTGTGTGTGTGTGTGTGACTGCTCCAGGGTGTGTGTGTGTGTGTGACTGCCCCAGGGTGTGTGTGTATGTGACTGCCTCAGAGTGTGTGTGTATGTGACTGCCCCAGAGTGTGTGTGTGTGTATGTGACTGCTCCAGTGTGTGTGTGTGACTGCTCCAGTGTGTGTGTGTGACTGATCCAGAGTGTGTGTGTGTGTGTGACTGCTCCAGAGTGTGTGTGTGTGTGTGACTGCTCCAGTGTGTGTGTGTGTGTGACTGCTCCAGAGTGTGTGTGTATGTGACTGCTCTGGGTGTGTGTGTGTGTGTGTGTGGGGGGGGGGGCTCTGGGTGTGTGTGTGTGTGTGTGTGGGTGGCTCTCTTCTGCCATCACTCTCCCCTATGCCCCAGCCGTCCCCTCTCGCGTTTCCCCTCTATTTCCTCGTTGGTTCCTCGCTCTGCCTTTCCCTCTCGTTCTTCTCCTCGCACCCTGACCAGCTCAACCTCCTCCATTCGCCGTCCCTCCTGCCCGCTCACCGTTGTCCTCACACACCCCGCTCCACTTAGTATGCCCCCTCCTTTCCTTTCTCCCTCCCATCCTCTCACATCCTCCATTGATACATTGTACTCGCCCTATCTTTCTTTTGCTTTCCTCTTCCAAATCTACCGCTTGTTTTTAAAATGTATATTGCCTGTCCACCTCCTGCCCCTTTCCTGTACCCCCGAACTATCGCCTTCTCTCCCTTTCGTTTTCACCCTTCCAGACTCTTCCCCCGTTCTCTCTCTGTCCCCCATTTCTCTCTCTGTCCCCCTTTTCTCTCTCTGTCCCCTATTTCTCTCTGTCCCCTATTTCTCTCTGTCCCCCATTTCTCTCTCTGTCCCCCATTTCTCTCTCTGTCCCCCATTTCTCTCTCTGTCCCCCATTTCTCTCTCTGTCCCCCATTTCTCTCTCTGTCCCCCATTTCTCTGTCACCCATTTCTCTCTCCTATTTCCCATTTCTCTCTCCATGTACCCCCCCTTCTCTCTCTCTCTCCCCCCTTCTCTCTCTCTCCCCCCTTCTCTCTCTCTCTCCCCCCTTCTCTCTCTCATCCCCCCTTCTCTCTCTCATCCCCCCTTCTCTCTCTCATCCCCCCTTCTCTCTCTCCCCCCTCTCTCTCTCGTCCCCTTCTCTCTATCTCCTCCCCTTCTCTCTATCTCATGTTCCTGTGACCCATGGCGTTGGCTGCAGGTGGGTTGGCACAACTCCTGTCAGAGAAGTGTCTCAATCCTGCTGTGGATTAGGGGCACGTGCCCCTGCTTGGTCCATGGTGAGGTGCTTTTTACACAGAAAAGGTGTCTCTGTTAAACCGTAGTTTGAGAGTATTTTTAGTTATTGTGTTTTCTTATTGTACAAAACGAATCATGGTGGAACCGGGAATCTTATGCCAGAGCATCCCGGAAAACCCAAAAAGTGAAAGTGAAAAAAACATTTTGGAGAAAAATCACGTGATGTCACAGAAATCGCTTCATCTCTTAGTGGTGTTTAATGTAGGTGCATTTACAAACCCCAGCCCTCACATAAGGTGTCTGAAATGACTCAGACCTGGCAGATTCTCTTGATGCCCATGAGCAACAGTAAAGAGCATGTTCACAGCTGAAGAGTGACCACTTCACCATTCATCCCTTTGTGCCTGCAGACAGAGCTGAATACTTCACCTTTCACCACTTTGCATCTGCAAACAGAGCTGACCATTTCACCAGCTGAGCATCATTTGCATAAGCGTCATTGACACCCCATACTACCGATTTTTTTATTACATATGGTTTCCACAATTACTTAAAGTACGTATGTTGTGATCGGTAGTCTGTCACCTGCTATACATTCCACCATACAGTTTAAGATTCTTTTTGGTATTTGTATTCATCCATTTACACCCTTTTACGTTAAAATAGCTATAGCTTTACTGTATAGTTGCTATAAAAGCTTATAATATGGTATAGTGGGCACTTAAAAAAAAATATCACTCCACTGCTAACAAAGCATGAATAAAAAACATTGCCATTTACAATGCCAGTAGCTCCAACTCCAACAAATGTGAGACCTATTGCAATGTAAACAACAATGCCATTTATTTAGAAGTAAAAAATAAAAAAGAAATGTCATGAGCAATGCCAATAGCTCTAACTTTTCCAAAGGCGAAACCATTGCATTGTAAATGCTTGTTAAATATGGCGCAACGAGGCGCATTTTTTACACCGCTGGTGCGTCACAAAAAGTGACGCACCGGCGGCGCAAAACCGAAGCAAGGCCTTCATAAATAAGGCCCCCGGTTACTAGAGTGCGCCTATACAGACCACGCTGCAGTAGCAGTGGTCAGTGGCAGCCATGTTGGGGGAAGAGAGCACCTGCACCCTGGCATTGATTAGCAATGGGAGGGTGCCCAGAGTCCTAAAGCCAACAAAAAGTAGGTGGGAAAAATGAGGCAAGGGCAAAAAAATCACAGGGAAAGACCACCCTAGGGCTGACAGGTCTAACACCTTCCAAGTGATGGAAGCAGAAAAAATCCCCAACAAGGTTAACATCTGCTGGAAATTCTGGTATGAGAGCCTTATGCCTCTATTATGATTGGATGAGATTCTAAATTCACTAGATTGGGATCTTTTAAACCATGAAGAAATACAATGATCCCTCAGGGCAGGAAAGATGGCTGAAACATGGCTTTCAGTAGACATTCAAAGAAATCACTATTTAATCTTGGCCAGGTTACCCAATGAATGAAAATTAAATCCTTTGGGTATATCCTGAGACATTATTCTAAAAATCATCAGGATCCCTGCTTCAATCCATTTAAAAGATGTATCAGAAATACCCAACTGTGGTTGAATCTCTGCGAGTGAAATTCCCCTACTTGAGCGTGGTGGTAACACCAATGATGAAGTTTGTGGAAAGGTAGGGGTGATGCAGATATTTGAATTAACAGATATTTGAATTAACTGAATTTAATTTGTGGTTTCTCATGAATCCTTATGTTTATTCTACTGTGTTAACCCCTTCTTTCTCAGTTAGTGTCCTACGCTAACTGAGAACTATCTACCTGAAACACTGGGGTTAGTGTTATTTGTAGGGACTGTATATTAGTAATATTGCTATTATCTCCAATTTAAGTGGCTAATTTTCCCCCTCTGCCCGTGTCATCTTGCCGCAATGCCATTATGGTATATGATTTGAATTGCCCAACTCTTAAACCACAGTCATCTCTCGTTGATTCAAATAAATGCAGTGTCCTGTTTATGTAAACCTCCCCAACTGGAATAAATCCAACTTCTGACTGTGACAATCCATCATTTTCATTCTCTTGAAATTTGTGTAGGCACTGAAGTGGGATTTCTGGAGCATATAGTGTTACAGTATTTAGTTTTTTTAATGATCATAATCAGTAGTTTCCTACTGTTCTCAAAGTTTTAGGATGTGTTCAGGTTAGCTTTATGTTCTGCAGGATTATCCCCCTAAACTTGCTCACCTTAGGGCTTGGCCCATTATCTATCCATATCAGTAGCCACTGTGACTGAGCCAAGAGGTGATATATCTCATTGTATGGTATCCCCAGCTCTCCTTCATACCACACATACATGGGTTTCACAACAATTCCGATAGGATTCTATTCGATTCCATAAGTGATGCTGATTTATAAAGGGAACCATTTTTTCAATCCTGTATGTTCTAGAAAAGCCACCAATTTCAACGGGAGATTTACAAAAAAGTCGGGCAATGCAGTGCAGCCCCCTGTGATGGTGCGTTGCGCAACTGGGAGGGAGCAGGGGAGCGCCAAAACTTCAAAGATATGGCTCCCTCCTCCCTATCCATTGCGCCTGCTCTGATTTCAGCTGCTGTGCACCATGCACACACTATAGCGCCGCAGCACTAGTGTGTGTTCATGAGTGTAGCATATGGATTGTACTGGAAGGGTACTCTTGCTGTACAGAATACTATACTAGACACGAGGGGAAGCGCAGCACACATGCAAAGTCGGAAAAGAAAGGAGAAATGTATGCATTTCTCCTTCCTTACGCCTAGTTGAAAAGAGCGCAGTTTTCTCACACTAAACACTATCTACTGTTTTTAGTAAAGTGAGCTTAGCGTGAGAAACCTTGGGTGGTTGCATCGGAACGCCCATGCACCACCCTTGGCACGCCCCGTGGTGCAAAGTAATGCGAAGTAGCACAATTACGTTATTTGCAGACCTAAACAAGTTCAGTGCTGGAAAGTTATTGAACGAAAAAAAGAGTTCATGCCGTTTTGCCTCCCTTCTGTGATGCAAACACGGCACAAAATCTTAGTAAATCCCCCCCTAAGTGTCTATGAATGTGGGTGTGGAGCTCATCTAGCAAGTTGTTTGTCCAGCTTTGTTTGATAACTATCCTGAGGCTGAAATGGAGGTGTTGTGTTCTAAATGTTGCTTTCTTTCTTCTTTTGGTGTCTCTGGGTTACACAGAGGCTGATGGCTGTTGTGTGAATGAGGACTTAACGAGAATATACCTACAACAGATCATGAGCATTCAGTCAACTTACAATAAAATGGGAGTTTTGCTAGTTCTATGATCTGTTTCTGTCTGGTTGGAAAGGAGGGATGCCATTTCCTTGTGGTCAGCCATGTGGTCGAAATTAAAGATGGCGGCAGCAGCGTTAGGAAACATTTTGTGCCATCATTGATAAAGAAAGGCATCCTGCATGGTACTAGTGGCATGGTGATGATGGTTTTGACTGGTTATGGTGTCATGACAATTCTTCTTTTGGATTGTTTCCACTCTTTTGTCACAAATTCTACCTAAATCATGTCTTTACTTCATTGCTAAATTGACCATCTTTTTTTCTCGGTATATTGTTTAGGAAAACAGACTTTTTGGAAATTACCATTATCTCCTTCAAGAAATGCTCATCACCTTTCCCACCTACTTGACAAGTAAGACTCAATACCGGTGTGTTGTATCAAATTCAAAAGCATTTCCCTGCTGAACTGCAAGAGCTAACTTGAAACTGGCACTGAACACTAAGGTCAGATTTAGTAAAATGTTGTGTCAAGGTTGCATCACTTTTGTGGTGAAGCCAAAATGCACAATCTATTTTGGCATTTACTAAGCTACGTAAAGTCAAGTTGAGTGACATTGCGTGGCTTAGTCAAGACAAATTCACATCAAGGCAGCACATAGTGCTGTCTTGCATTGCTTTGTGTTGGGCAGTGTGTTACTTGCTTGGGTGTTCAAATGCATCCACCCGCGTATTTTGACACACACCCAGATTTACAAAGAGTTGTAAACCTGTGTTTGATCCCTTATGGTGTGCATACCCAACAGAGGCGTAACAAGGAGACATACTTTCATTTCTCCTTGGTACTTTTTCTTTCTATGTAGAAAGAGGAATATGCATCTAGGGATTGTTTTTGTGCAAGAAAGTATTTATTCGTACACAAACAAAATGTCTGCCTGTGATGCAGAGATAATTGCACCATGGTACAAGGGCACCTGCATTAGTGCCAGGCAGCCATAGCCGTACCAGTGCATAGAGGGAGGTGAACAGTGTCCTGGTAAATATGGCACTAGTCAGCTCTCTCCCACCCACTCAACACAGTGCAGCAACTTGCTTGGAGCATTGCATTATGTGAAATAAAATAAATATGCCCTTATATGTGTTTTAGAAATGTTCTGTGGATATTGCAAGATCACATCTCAACTGGGTACTTTTCAATAATAATTCACAATCATCCATTATGAAACACTATCACAAAGTTTCATGAATAAGTTTTATATTTAAAAACATTTCATTCACTTCTTCGCAGGTGACACCAAAGAAGTTGTGTTGACATTTGACTGGAAATATATATGCATTCTACAGTGTGCGGCCTGGGTGGCAATTCATTTATTATATCTCATAAAACAATCACCTTATAAAGAATACACTGTACAAAATGAACACTCCTCCTGCATGATGTTTTCAAACAAACCTCATACATCTATCAAACAACCTGCACTTATATATGAAGATACTTACTTGTACATGTCTATTTAAAAAAATCCTAGAAACATCTAAGAAACGTTTTAAGCCCCTCTATCACACATCCACAGAAATTGTTTTATCAGCTTATTAGGCATCTTTATCAGTGTATGTACTATAAACCTCATGTGCCTCCATCAAAAATCTCACTTGTGTTTACTTCTTCAGAAACTCCTTGCAGCCTGAGAAGCATTTTTTATTTGCTGTGATGTGCAGCATGACATGTGCCTTGAGGCTCTGGCTGCCTTCAGTGTGATCGTGTAACAGGGACCTATATCATAAGCATAATGGAAGAGGTCTTGTCGCAAATGAGAATGTACCCTTTCCAATGGTACTGATTCCTGGTGCATCCCAGCTGCAGGACCACCAGGACTATGAAAGGTCAATGAAGTGTCCCTACAAGCATGGGCAATGCTCTGCACACCAACCAAATGTAACACAAGTCTTTTTGTTTACCCCCAATCTGCTCTCCCTGGTAGAGAAAGACCACCAGACACCAAGGTAATTAATTAAAAAATAATAGAATAGGGTTGGTTGGGGTGTGAACCATCTTGGTCTCTTGAATGACGTCACCGTATACAGTCTTTTGCATCCCTGGGGGGCAGGCTGCGGGATTAACCCCAGTCTGTCATTTTTGGGGGGGCAGAAAGTACACTCAACACCATTGATTGACATTTATTTAAAATTTTAAAAAACTGATGGGAGCCTGCATCTCCTATCACAATAGATGTATTTATTTATTTATTCACAGAATGAGTTTGGGGCTATCCCCTCATGGTATTTGGGTGTACAGTTCACCCCTAAAGCCCATGCAGACTCTACTACTCCTGGAGGACATAGAGTTGGTGCACAGTTGGTCCCTGAGTGCGTCCCTTCGGAAGAGGGCAGATTGCCTCCAGTGACAAACAGAGCAGGGGTTTCAACATGTTGCCATGAGCGCTCTCCTAAGTGCTAGCATTAAATATCACAGTTCACTCCTGCAGTGAGGACTGTGGTCTCTTTTCCTACCCAGTGCACTATGGAAAGTGCATGGTATGTCAAATTCAGGTCCACATTTCTTATTAAAAAGAGTGGGGGTTGGTCTGTCTTGGCATCAGGCCACATTCCCCACTTCTGGAGACCAAACAGCCCTCTGCCACCCGGGACTAGAATCTAAATATTGTAGACATACAATAGAACAAGCAGTAGAAGTTTGGATTCTTCTGAGCATAGTTTTGTTGTATGAGTCAACAGAGAGGGAGAAACTCTTCTCCTTTTGCCACTATGGGGCAACATAAAGACTAACTGGTGTCTGGGGATAGACCCCAAGGTCAAGACGAACTGACATCCCACACTTTTAAAGCAATCCCTGGTGCCTAGGGTCTGCAGTCCAGTTCCAGGATGAGCAACACTTGCCCCCCATTCTGTTTTTCACCTTTTCCCTGATAGACTGGTAGGGATCCTGAGCACACCTGAGGAAGGGCAGCTAGTGGGTAAAAGCCCTAATCTGCCAACACAGAGGAGCTTAACCTACCAAACTACCAGTAATAAATATGCGAAAAGTAATAGGGTAGATCACTGGAGCATTTGGCACAGGCAGTATTTCTTGTCCTAGGGTGAAGGCTTAATGGTAGTTTACCCTTCTTTGCCAGCCGATATGTCAACAATACTCCCAAAGAAATCAAAATTTCCTCTCACTTGCAATGGGGAATGGTTACAGTATTCAGGCAGTGGGTCAGCTGGCACCTAGGAAAACCTACCAAGCATGGGCATTTCTAAAAACTAGCAACACAGAGTTTGTGTGACTTGTTTTAATGTGTTCTGGCCCAGCATGCCCTACAAACCTCAAAAACATGCCAAATGCACACTATTGTCCCTCTCTTTTCAGGGGGATCTCTGCAGCAGTTTGGCCTGGGTCTCAACACCCTGCGTTCTTACACCTCTCCTGGCTGAAATTCTCGCCCCTTGTGTTTATGGATCTAATCCACGTCATAGGAAAGGACCAAAACTGTAACCATATGCAGACCTCATTAACAAAACATTGGCCCACCCACTCAAGCAGGATACTGATTAATTAGGGGAAGGGTGTGGTCACTAGTAGTAGGGCATCTGTTTATCACTGCAAATTCCAAAACTTTCCCAAAAGACATGTGAGAGAAAACTGTAATTTTATCCAAAATGTGATATATACAGGATGGTCTGGTTGTCAGCATCTGGAGGCATCCATGTAACGGACACAAATTTAGGGCTACTGTTCCTGGAGAGGGAGAGACTATATAGGCAGGTTGTATGAGACTGGAGCAATGACAAGGGGGCAGTCAGCAAGAATGTCTCCTGTTGCCCTCACACAACCCCAGGGGGATGTCATGCTTCATCATAGGGCATTTGCACCTCATTGGGCCGGCGCTGCAATGCCCAACAGGTCCACCGAAGGGTCACTTTAACGCAGATATTTTATTGAAATGCCATATGATGAGTGTAAGGTAGAGTATAAGTGGAGTGGTTTCTTAAGTGTAAAGATGTGAGTTAAAACTGATGAGGGAGGTCTCCAACTGTTCTTTAATAACTGGACTGTCCTTGTTCCAGACTCATACAAACTGCCTATATATTCTCTCCCTCTCCAGGAACAGTAGCCTTAAATGCGTGTTTGTTACATGGATAAATGTGTTTGTGATATAAGCTAAGGAGCATTGGCACTGGGCCTTTAATCCAGCTCCCAGTCCCCCAACTTCCTCTGCTCAGGAAACTGTGTGAGGCAGGATCCATGTAAACACACCATCCTGGACCTATCTGGGTGTCTACTTTACAAAAATGTCAGTGATGTTCAACCCTGGGCCCAAATACTGCAGCTACCCAAATTGCCATTAAGAACATCATTTTAAAGAAAAAACGTGATGTCTCCATTTAACATTTGGGAGGCATACATGTGGATGGTGATTGGCCAAGTACACACATGGGTTTACCATTGTTATCTGGAGATCCCCCAGATTACAGTGCTGTCCCTCTTGGAAAGGTGAGGAAAATAGGTAAATTGCCCAACATTTAATGTCTATAGAACATTTTTGTTAAGAAACGTCGGTTGGATCCATGAAAGCCAAACCATCTTGGATTACACTGGGTGTCTATATATTTGAAATGTTTGCGGTTGGCAAGATTCCATGGGAACTCCGTGTTTCGGGAACCAAATACTGCAGATACCCGCAGCTCCATAATGAGGGAAGTTCAAGGAAAAATCCTGATGCCTCCATATTCCAGTTGGTATTTTTTTTGCAGGTACTGGTGGTTGGCATGCATCATTCATGTACAACTTTGAGGGGTGTAAACGTGATGCAAGCCTCTCATAAATATGCCCCTCAGTGTCTTTAGCCCGACAACCTTCCCTACAGGACAAATTATCTTTATCTCAAGCTTGCCTTATTCTCCATGATATATTTAATGTATGTGCCACATTCATTTTTGTGTTACAAAATCTAGTACCTGCCACATTCATTACAGATTTAAAGTATGAGAAAAGTACTCAAAGACTTGAAAATTGAGACCGTTAGAGATCTCCTAAACAATTTGAAAATTCAAAGGAGACAGGTGGGGTCCATATTAAAGAATTTCTATTAAGAAAAGTCTATCAATGATTTAAAGACTTTGGTGTTCCATTAATTAAGGAGGCTAGTTTCATAGACAGTAGAATTAGTTTATGGTAAGGGTGGGCGTAGTTCGCAAAACAGTGCTACGCGTAGCTACGCGAAGTCCACTTCGCACTACCCGAACTACACGTAGATACACAAACTGCGCAGTGCACTGTGCAAAATGCTGTTTGCACTAACTGCACAGTGCCGGATGCTTATCTGCACTGGGCAATCAGTGCAAACTGCATCTTGCATAGTGCAAGCGGTTGTTTTCTGCAGCTCAAGTAAATTTTTACTCGAGCGGCCGCTTTCTCAACGCGGACTGGTAGTTTCTCATCACGACCGGTCGCGAGCATACGCGACCACTCGCAATGAGAAACCTGAGCTCCCCGCGTTGAGAATCTCGATGGGAGGTTTATTTTCCACGCTCGCAAACGGCAACTTGAAGTTGCTGATCACGAACGAGGAAAAAGTTTTGCCGGGATCCTATTTTGCTTTCTCGCGGCCACCAACTTGACGTTGAGGACCGCAAGCAAGCAAAAAATGACCGCTGTACTACACTACGCATGTTTGCACTGTGCTACATGCAGTTCAAGCAGTGCGAAGTAGTGCAAACTACCAAGCGAAGCGTAGTGCTTTGCCCATGGTTAGTTTATGGCCACTTTACAGTATCCACATGACACCACAAGTAGTATCCTTACTCTCATTACTGCAAACACTCTCAACTGGGGAGACTCACAAACCCACTGATACTGATACACTCACACACCACACTAATCCAATGATATCCACTCTTTCAGATATCTTGTCATGGATAGCCATTTACTTTTCAGATATACAGTGGAGTTGGGATATGTTGTTTGGTATCACTTGTCACTTCCTTCATTGATTCTATGAGGGCAGGATTTGCAATGCAGAACTTTTTGAACAAGAACATCCATTTATGAGAAAGCACCATAACTTTGCTCATTTTCAACTGAACTTTATTGGAATATAAACACATGCATGTTTTACTTGCTTTTCAGTAACTTTAAACAGAGCATCCCCAGAGCTATCTCCCATCAGACCTCTGAGGCACCTGGTATCCCTTCCTGTTGTGATCTCCACTGTGGTTAATTCTCTTTGCAACCTGATCGCTGTGCTTTGTACCTATCTCCTGGTCCAGCGGCAGCCATGGTACAGCAACACTGATGTCTTCAGGTATATTTATTTCTAGATTATTTGTGTGGCATACTTAAAATAATAACTCCTTAATGTGAAACCATCTCCCACTCAATGTGCACCTACCACCTGGTAGTTCTGCATCTCCACATATACGCTCCCACTCAATGTGTACCTACCACCTGGTACTTCTGTATCATCTCATATACACTCCTACTCAATGTGTACATGCTGCTTGTAGTTCTGCCTCACCTCATATACAATTCCACTTAATGTGCACTTACCACTTGTAGTTTTGCATCACCTCATATACAGAGCCACTCATTGTGTACCTACCACCTGGCAGTTCTGCATCTCCACATATACACTCCCACTCATTGTTTACCTACCACCTGGTAGTTCTGCATCTCCTCATGTACACTCCCATTCAAGGTGTACCTTCTGCCTGTAGTTCTGCATCTCCTCATTTACAGTCCCACTATATGAGTACACACCACCTGGTAGTTCTGCATCTCCTCATATACACTCCCACTGAATGTGTACCTACCACCTGGTAGTTCTGTATGCCCTCATATACACTCCCTCTCAATGTGCACACCCCGCCTGGTAGTTCTGCATCAACCAGTGCTTAGTTTGTAACAAATTAAGTGCCAGGGCCCTTGTTTTGAGGCCATTGCAGCTTGCACCACTCATTGTTCTTGGCAGCGCTGCCAACGACAGTACCAGCACAACTGTTAACCATCATACTCCCACAAGCTTCAGACTACTACAGGGCTAAGCATGGGCGAATTTTGCGAATTGGCAATTCGCAAATTTGCTTATTGGCAATCCGCAAAATTTGTGAATTTGCGGATTTTTTTATTTTTGCATGTTCGCGGGTGTTCGCGAGGCGCTTTGCGTGTTCGCGAGGCGCTTTGCAATTTCGCGGGGTTTTTTTGCCTGCTTAATCACTGCCACCCTCTTGTTTTTTATGCCCATCTGCCCTCTGTACCACTTGTTTCTGTGCCCTTCTGCCCTCTGCCCCACTCATTTGTTGTCCCCTTCTGCCCTCTGTCCCACTTTTGTGCCCTTCTGCCCTCAGCCCCACTTAGAATGGCGCCGGCAAGCTGCCAGCGCCATTCTAAAATAGCTAGAAATAGCTTCAACAGGAAGAACTAATAGATAAAGTAAAGCAGGTGCTCCAGTTGAAGGTCAAATTAAGTAACACAATCATTAATCACCCCAAGTTTGGTGTGATTAATGATTGTGTAACTGAATTTGAGCAGCACCTGCTTTACTTTATCTATTAGAGCTTCCTTTTGAAGCTGACTTTTGTAACTATTTTAGAATGGCACTGGCAGCTTGCTGGCGCCATTCTAAAAGAGTTACAAAAGTCAGCTTGAACTTTTGACCCAATCCGTTCCATTCGCGGATTTTCGTTCGCTGATTTTGCGGGAAATTCGCGAATCTCGCGGATTGCGAATTTACCGAAAATCTGCAAAATCCGCGAGCAGAATGTATTTTCCGCTCATGCTTATACAGGGCCCCAAAGCTTCAAGAATGACATGGGAGGCAGGTACTAGTCATTTTAAATGTAGTATGAATGAATACACAGCTGTTGCTATACTCAACAATAAATTAGACTAGAAGCACCACCATATGGTAGACTGTTATAAATGCTAGTCTTGGACATTACTGTGCCGGTGCTGGGCACTGGAAACCACTGGCTCAAATTAAGAACTGTGCATCACATCACGAGCTCTCCTACTGGAACTGCACACACCTGCTGGCGGCCATTCATCACCTCATTCACATCTATGTGGAATGTGCACCAGCCCAGGCTAATCTTCATTTATACCAGCATAATCTTGTCTGTGTCATGTGTCTGCACCTCCTGGAGGCAAATCACCTCCACATTCGCATACCTGTTAAAATGTGTACACATTGCCTGGCAGGCCTGCATCACTTTATCCACACTCATACTTGATGTGTACCTCATGGTGGCCATTCATTACCTCATTCACTCTCATGTGGGTTGTGCACACACTTGCTGGTGGGAATTCCCCAGCTCATTCACATATGTGGGGTGTCCACACACCAGCGTGATATTTTCCAAGCCCATTCACACTGTTGTGTGGTGTGCATGCACCTCCTGATGTCAACACCACATTCACACTTCTGCATGGTGTACACGTACACCCTGGTAGCAATTTAGTACTACATTCACACTCAGGAGTGTATTTACATTTGCATTTCTCAGATTGTGTTTTCCTTATCTCAAGCAGACCCTTCTTTACCTTCCTCTCTGCAATCTGGTCTTAGTGACATTTCTCACTGGATGAGCCGTAATTTTTTTAAACTTAACAGCGAAAAGACGGAGGTGCTTGTCTTCGGCAACAAGCCTGACCTTTGGAGTCCGAGACACTGGCCGTCAACCATGGGCGTTCTACCTACTCCATCTGAACGTGCTAGGAACCTCGGGGTTCTCATTGACAGGGATCTGTCGATGAAAGACCAAGTCAATAAAGTCTCAGCCACCTGTTTTACTATTCTCAGATGGCTGAGAAAGATCTTCTGGATTCTGCCATCTGACACCCAAAGATCTGTTGTGACGGCCCTGGTGATCTCTAGATTAGATTACAGTAATGTGCTCTATCTGGGGGTTACCAAGGCGATCTTGCGTCGTCTCCAACTGGTTCAGAATGCTGCTGCCCGGCTCCTGTGTGGATGCCGGAAATATGATCCAATCACGAAACGCATTAAGCAACTTCATTGGCTCAATATTGAAAATCGTGTAAAATTTAAGGCACTATGCTTTATGCATAAGATTAAAATTGATGTTGCTCCCATTTACCTTCGAGCACTCGTCAAGCCTTATTCACCCACACGTTCACTCCGCTCTTCTTCCCAACATCTGTTCTGCGTACCCAGGTTCAGGCTTTCCAGAGTTGGAGGCCGTTCCTTTGCTGTACTGGGACCCAAACTGTGGAACTCTCTTCCCATGGACTTACGAATGGAGCAGTGCCATCTCCGTTTTCGAAAAGCCCTTAAGACCTGGCTGTTTGCCCAATAATCCTTCTCCTTCAGGATCAATCATGTTGTTTACTGTCAATTAGCGCCGGGAAACCCTTACGGGTAGCTGTCGCGCTCTATAAGATTAATAAATAAATAAATAAATTACAAGCCCCTTATGTTGCCAGTGCCGGCCCATATCTACGAGGCTACGCAAAGCCACTTTGCGTGGCTTTTCATGGCCTCATGCATATTGTGTAAGGCAAACCAGTGCAAGTTGCTGCGTTGCCTTACACTGCGTCAGGGAGGCATTCCATGGGCACTGCAGTGGGTGCTCCCACGCAATAACCATGCATTTGAACAGTTTCCAAGATTCACAAGGATCTGTAAACCTGGGAATCCATCAAAACTGTACGCCACCCCAGGGCAGGCATAACAAGGAGAAATATGTGTATTTCTTCTCGTTCTTTCTTCTATTTATTGTTTTTGTGGAGGCAGGTGTCCCTTCCTGCACAAAAAACAATCCTGCCAACAACGCAAGGGTGCCTGTGTTGGTGCTAGGCTTGTAAAAGTTCAGAGTACTCTTTTGATCACCAAAAGGTTCTCAACGTTCATTTAATTCTCATAGTTATCTAGCCTAAATGGGACAAATATACACAATCCTCACATACACAGTTAGGACCCTCTTAGGCAATTATAGTACAATGTGTAAATGTATGTATACTTGTAAAGCGCACTATCACCTTTCCGGCATCCTGACGCTGTATGCCGCTGTGGAACCTTTCATGGCTTTCCCTGTGAGATGCCCCCTACTGGGCACCCCCAAGGTGGAGGCCAGGCATCCCAGCGCTTTCGGGGCTGTTGTGGAGATTAAGCAAGCTATTGCCCAGAGTTGCAGAGTTGGACCCATGATTAGAGTAGGCACCAAGGCGAGAATTATCGAGTACGTGGACATTGAGTCCAAGACCCTGACCAAATACTAGTAACTACCAAAGTGTATACAGAATATATATGGATTTAAAAAAAACAGTGTTGGTTTTTTTGAGAAATGAAAAAAAGAGTCATACCTTCATGAAAGTCATAACAATGTAAAATAAACCACAATACCATACACATATAATTAATGAGAGACAATATAATGGTCACATCATGTTTGGATTGTTCCACATGGAATTCATTTCATGTGTCTGTTCATATGTCCATCAATACAATCATCTATTGGGCGTGAACATGTTCCTTGGATACAATCTGATGAATAAACAAATGCATCGACGTGTTTCAGTGTTATTCCTCTGATAGTCACCACCTTCTTCAAGACAAAGCGAATAATAGTCTCCTTTGTTTATTTAAAACACATTAAAAACCTAGTAAAAACAAAACATATGCATATCAATTTCAAGGGCAGAAACCTTTTTTCTGAATAAATACAATCTCTATATCCCTGTATTCGAACCCCATATGGCATCATCATTGACAAAGCATGACAACATGCATATTAACATAATTCCATACAAGTCTTATCATATTACAATATCCTTGATGCAATATATAGCCCATTCATAGTAATCCCTAAGTATAAAATAAAGTAATATACATAATTGTCTGCAGGATCCACATTTCAACACACACTCCACACCTTTCTCACATCTTGTGGGCTTATATTCTTTGGGTCAACCATTCTAAGATCAGTCCCCCAATATTTCAAACATGATAATTTCTATCAAAAATGTAGAACACTAACCTCATCAGATCAAGAGGTGAATAAGGTAATATTGCTGTTTCAATAGTCCCAAGTGGGCCCACCTCTCGCATTAAGAGGGCAATGGCTCTTGCACTAAAGGATATGAAGTGCTGCTCCTGAGCTTCAACTCGTAAGAATAGTTTATATCAACAGCCTCAATCTCTTTGTGAATATACTCAAATATGTGGCCCCTGGAGGATTTAGGCCTACATATAAAGAGGCTGAGATCCTATATAGAGGCTGACGAGGCCTCATAAATGTTAGACGGGCACATGTATAAGTTAATATATTGGTGCTAGGCTGCCAAAATGGCGTCAGCACAGGGGGAAAGGATGGGGAGGCACTGTATTTAATAAGTATGGTGCATTCCTGCCCATGCCTTTTGACACAGGGCAGTGCTGCACGGCAACTTACTTCACAGCACGTCATCAGAAACCCATAAATGAGGCCCTCAGTGCTTACTGATGACTCGTTTGCTCTGCAGAATCGAAATAATATTAATTTAACAATATAATCATATTTTCAATGCTTTTGCATTTGACTGGTGAGGGACACCTAGTAACGACTAGCTGAACTGCAGCTCTTTGTAGAATTATTTTGATACTAGATATTATAATATTCTCTGCTCACTGCTAATCTTGTTCCATAATGCTTTGCAGGACCTTCGGTTTGGATTCTATTTTTGCCCAAAGCTGTGCTTGGGGTGGTCCTAGGAGGATGGGACCACCACTGAATCGTTCAGCAAGATGTGCTCTTTGTTTTTAAGGCATCTAATTGGTTCTCCCCCTAGGTTAGGGAGGATCCCAAAGTCATCACCTCTCTCAGTGCTTGCTGAATTTTCACTTGGACGTTTGTGAAATGACTATGCATTTCAGCATGGAAAGACTGAGATTCTTGTTATTTTACCAAAAGTATATGAGGTTTCTGTTTTATTAATTGGGAGTTCCACGATGTGGAATTCCACAACTGACACCTATCACCATGTTCCTGAGACAGAAGAGGAAGAATAGAGTTTAGGCTGTTCAGTTGCTGAAACCCATAACCTTACCTATTTGGGGTTCCAGAAACATTCTGCTGTTAAGGGTAAAACCCAGCTTTGTTATACTAGAAGCCCGCCTTGGAGATCATGGGTTGAGCCAAGGGAACGCTTGGAGCTGGGGATATATTAAAAAAAAACATAATTTCACTGAAAAAAACTAAAGGTCAAAGTAAAGTTATGTTTTGCTTTTGTTACAACACTAGAACATATGCTTAAAAATACCTCATACATTTGTCCCATAAAATCACATTTGATGTGCATTAATGGTTGTGAATTAACACAAAACACGGAGGGCCCGATTCACATACAGCCTTATTCATGAAGGCTAAATCGGCTCGCAAAGGGCCGGATTCTGAGAATCCGGCCCTTTGCGAGTGCGATTTTTGCATTTGGGATTCAGCATCCCAAATGCAAAAATCGGTAATTGCTAAATCGCTAAATTGCGAGGAATTACATTTAAGGAATCTGTATTTGAGATTCCTTAAATGCAATTCATGAAGCATTTGAAAATTGCGAAAATGCAATTTTGGGCCGCTATTTACCGAGAGGTCAGACCTCTCGGTAAATAGCAAAAACTTAGAAAAATGCTTTTAAAAGCATTTTTCTAAGTTGCATGTTGCACACACACATGTCCTTTGGACATGTGTGTGCGCAACACCTGTTTCAATTTGCATTTAAGGGGTGCTACAGGATGTCCTTTGGACACCCCTGGCACCCTTTAAATCGCTATCTTATTTGCGAGTAGCAAATTGCTAATCGCAAATAAGGAATACTCCCCATGCATTCCTATGGGCCTTTTGGCCCATAGGAATGCATGGGGAGTTATTCCTTATTTGCGATTAGCAATTAGCTAATCGCAAATAAGGAATCAGTGGGAATCGCAATTAATATTGCGATTCCTACATGATTACCGTTTTGCGAGTCTCAAATAGCGATTCCTTATGATTCGCTATTTGAGCCTCGCAAAACGGCCCGATCATGAATCAGGCTGATAGGGACTTACGACTCATAAAGTTATGAGTGCAGGGTATCCACACCCAATGGGGGAATCGCCACGTTCATTTAAATGCATAAAACACATTTGTAAGTCCATTCTTTGATTAAGGGTGAGATCATGAGCATTGCATTTGGTGTGTAAGTTATGGTTTGCATGGCTATAAGTGCGAGTTCCGGAAAGTGGTGATAACCGTCATTGCGCTTGAAATTTAAATGTGATGAAAACTTTACAATGTTCTTCACTGAATTCACATCAAATATTTTTTGGGGGAATTATGTATTAAAAACACTGATGCTTTTCTTGGCAGTGCTTGCATCTCTGAAAATGAAAGCATGTCCGCTTTACTAAATAGTTCCCAGAAAGAAGCGTCTTTTGGGCAAAGTTTTGAAACAACGTCTCTATGGGTGGTTACTAGTTTCGGCGGCATCATAACTGCATTTATCGTCTCAAAAGGGAAGCCCTTCAGAATGCCCCTGTACACAAACTGTGAGTGTGTTTTCTATGTTTGTAGTACTTTGACTATTTATGTAATCATGACATAGATGTAAGTAAGTAAGTAAAGTTTATTCATGCATAGTTATTTAAAACTATAGCATTTAAAATACATTTGATTTTATCATACAATAATTCCAAATATTGATTTTAAAACGAAAAATATGTATCACGGATGATGCAATTCTTCCTGTCTTGCTATGTTGCAGAGGTAAAAAGGCTTTATATTAAAAAAAATTTTTTAAATATGAGCTATTGATACGCGTATAAAAGACATGAGTCCTGTATCTTACCCTAAAGTGCAGATGTGCTGTGCTATGTTTTATTCATAAAGTGCACACATGTAGCCATAGTATGTGCAAAACAAGCAGAAGGATATATTAGAACAGGGCATCTATAAATGTCACTTTTAGAGCTTTTAAGGTTTCTCATTTGACAAGTAGTGCTCGGGAGTAGTTAACAGTTTTTTTCCCTGCACTTATTAAAAATTTGTGAATCAACAATTAATCATAGATTCAGTGGATCTAAAGCTTGTAATGACAGCCTGCCTACAGGTATGTATTCCCCACTCGTTAAATGGGATTCTGTGCAAACGTCTTCTGTCTTGAAATATTCATGGGCATACACATGTGACGTGTATTATATTTTCTGCCCCTTTATTGCACAGCCTACCAGGCACTTCCATGGATGCCTTGTTCAATGTGTTCCTTTCTATTTTTAAAGGATAACTGTCACAATAGAAATGCATAAAACCAATTTTCAAGTTTCTTGACCATCCAGCTTCCAGATATGGTTGAGACTTGAGTGCTTTGTATTCATTGATCATGGACCAGGCCTGCTATCTACTGGCTAACTTCTACTTTATCATTGAGAAGCGATAGTTACTTTAAAAGTATTTAACTATTTTTTTAAGCAGCTGCAGAAGGGGAATTTGCGCATAATTTTGATTCCCAGTTCTTTGATTGCTGAATCCAAGTGAAGGCTGGCTGGTGCTAGTTCATTCCTTTGTATCTCCTGCCACAGAGCCTGCAATATTGGCTTCCAAGGCTGACCATTCAGAGGTTTTTCATAGGCCCCTTGCCTCACTGTTAAATGATAAATGAGCCCAGACTCCAGTCTTATCTGGGCTGGCCATGCTTTTGCAGGAAGGTGGAACAGGGATCCAGATACATTTGAAGAGATTAGATTTAAAAGTGCTGAATTTCTGCCCCGAAGTACTCAACTACCATATAAAACGGTCGGCACGAGTCTTGCTGCGGTGACTTTCAATAGTGGTGCATAGCTTGGACCCTCTAAATTTCATTGTAGGGTATGGAAGGCCTGGGTCAAGGAAACATATTTTTTCTTAAAATCCTTCCCATGCTGCCTGAAAGTGGCCCTATCCTCAAAAAAACTCCCACATATCTGTAAGTTGTTGTCTACTCAAGTACGCCGCCTCCCAAAACCCAAGTATGCCACTTACTATGGAGCAAGAACACAGCCCTGCTTTAGGCTCTGATTCATCAATATTTCCCTTGATAGCATAGATCCAACGCCAATTCTCACCCTTGCCCAAGTGTTCATATATAACAGCTGGGCCGCTTTTAAGAGCGGGTCCTGAATACAAAAGGTTACGACTCACACTATCAAAAGCAAATTCAGAATCCACGTAGCACAAGTAAAGCTCCTGTTTCTTGTGTTTAAGTTTATTCATTAGTAGTGATACCATCAGTAAGTTGGTTTCTGTGCCTGTTCCTTGAGAGGATCCTGTTTGGATTGGGGGTGCGTTCTTGTTTTCCTTTACCCATTGCAGCAGCTCACTCAGTGCCCAATGTAGGTGGCTCATTACCGGTCGGTAAATCCAAAATTCTGTAAATGTCATGCTTACCAACCGGTATTGAGCCATTTCCTATGTAGTTGATGATTCGGTATTTACCGATTCTGTATTTACCAAATCATTATTTACCGAATCGGTAAATGGTATGTAGAAAGCACATTTCAGAGTGCTTATGTGCTTTAAGGATTCATTATTTACCACCAACTACAAGTTGATGGTAAATATTCCTTAGGGCATGTATGTGTGCCACATGTGCACACATGCACGATTCAGGGGTGCAACAGAATGTCAATGTGACACCCTGCCAACCTTGAATGTGTTCATCTATTACCGATTCGTTATTTACCAAATTGGTAATAGTAAATGGCTTCCCATTCGTTCCTATGGGCCTCCAGGCCCATATGAATGAATGGGAATTACCGAATCGGTAAATACCGATTCTAAATTACCTAATCTTACCGATTCGGTATAATTTACCAAATTATTATCTACATCCCATTTACCGATTCTGAAATACCAAATCGGTAAAATTCAGTATTTTAGAATCTGTAAAAATGGATTACCTGCATATGGCCCTCAGTAGCAAACTGGCAAAATATTTAGCCTCAACATCTTGGACGGTAATTAGGCTATAGTTTACCAGCTGTTGCCTATTGCCAGCCTTGATTGATTCTTGATTAACTTCATGAGAAAGAGTTCATCTGTTGCTGTAGTGCACAGTTACCGGTTTTAACCCCTTGCATGCTGCAGCGATTCTGCGCCTGTGCGGCACATTCCGATCGCAGGTGCGGTCATGACGGCCGGGAGCCGTCATCAGCACACAAGCACTGTGTGCTTGTGTGGCCTGGAGCCGCCATCAGCATGCAAGGGGTTAATTTACTTGCCCAAAACACTGCATTTTGATTTGAAAGGAGCTTGCATAAGCCCATTCGGGCTAGAGGCCCCATCCTTCCTCCCTCTTTGTATTACTTTACCTGTTTGATTTTCCGAGAACTGATAAGCGGCCTGCTCCTATGAGCACGGCTGATTCCTTATTACATGACTCTGTGAGTTTGGTTACAATGTGGTTAAATTGCTAGAGTGCTTAAAGTAATCCATCAAGAACTTTACCCAGATCGATTCTGTTAGATTTGAGCTTATTATTCGAGCTGGTGCTTGATTTAAACCAAATAACAGAGCGCCAGAAATTTCTCAAGTTTTTCTTCTTTGAGAGAAATAGGATCTTCACCCAAAAAGTTTGTTGGACCTTTGTTTTTTTTCTCAGAATCTATTTCTGTAATTTCTGTTTAAACTATTGAAAATTCTGCAAAACACTAGGTTTTCTGGAAATTTCTTGGCCAGTCTCCAAGACTGATTACACTCCAGTCTCAATGCACAACAATGTGCCATAATTATTATCTTTTTTTGTCCATCTGAGTTAGATTTATTTTAGATTGGACTGGTACATCTGATAATGTGGTGATTGTCAATTATTTTCCCAGTTAAGAGGGACCACCTTGCAATTGGATTACATGGATCTTCACTACAGCAATGATTTGCTACCATTTCAGCTCTATCTTTTGTTCTTACTTGTGTGTGCTCAGACCATATTAGCTTCTGGTAGTTGCTTGAAGTTATTTCTCCAGATAAGAATGGTGCTTTCTGGTGGAGACACAAATTTCTATTATCTGCTGACCATGATCACTTTTTTTTGTTTTCAGTACTCTAAAAGATGTCACTTGGTGCAAAAACAGGAGAGTTACTAACCTGTTATCTAGAATAGAATTGAAAGACGTAGTATAATAGGTCCTTTGTGGAGGGGAGTCTTGCTTATATATCCCAGTGAGAATTTGTAAGCCCAGGGATTCTAATAAGATTGACTATGCATCACTCGATCTTTATGTATATCTCTCATAGCATGTCTTGGTACTGACCACATATAGTCCTGCTGATTTATTTGCTCATCTCACTGAAATGGTTTTAATAAGTTCATATTAAAGTCCCCTGTTATTATAATATCTGGAAGTCAACCATCTGAGGAGCTTTCAAGAATTCTTTTCAGTAGCACCAATAGCATTGATGTCCTTGTTCTTATACTCGGTGGAACATAGAGAATAATCAGAAAAAGAGGATTTTATATTTCATGTTACTTTATAAATTTTATTATTGAGATGATTTCATCTTCCGTATCCATCAGTTATATTTCTCTCTGGGGGGCAATTGCAACAAATGTGGCCAAACCTACTTTTGGGCATCGGGCTTTGTTCACTTTCCTTGCCGGTGAGAAATAAACTATGGATGTTTATTGTTAAACAGTTGTAATGCCCCTGTCTCTTGTAAATATATAACATTTTTAGTAGTCCTATTTTTTTCTGTGAGATTCTTCTATTTTGTGGAGCTTTTGAGATCATGAGCGATTCTTCCTATGCAAGGCATTGGTTAGCCAACCTATATTGAGCTTCACCTGTTTCTTTTGATGGAGCGTTATCTTCTTTTATTGATGCGAGATGATATGCTAGATGTACTCCATACCAGATTTACCAGAATTGAGTATGGTTGTCTTGTGTTTCCATGATTATTTATTTTTGATACTGGATTTACTGGGCAACAGGTGCTAGATAGGCAGGTAGAGGGGCCATTTCAACTTGCATACCCTGGGGCAGTAGGCGGTCTCTTTCCTGAAGTGCTCTCTCTGCCATAGGGCTACATAACCAAGTGACAAGGGTTGAGTCTTATTATTATTCTACGTCCACTGAAAAGATTTCCACTAGAGATGGCACTGCCTGAAAAAGTTTAAGAATGTTGCCTGTATTCAGAATACCATTCTTACCTCTTGATTGGTATTTAGGTGAAAAAATCTTTTTTAATGGTAAATTCTATCACATCTTTGGAGTGATTCTCTTGTGGTCTTCCATATCACCCATTTTTGGCAGCTGAATCGTCCATATGGACTTTATGTTTTGGGTCATTCCAATCTCCACCGGACAAGGACTTGCAATGCCTGTGGCTTCACTTCGAGGTTGGTTATCTACCACCCCTGTGCCAGTGACCTTATGTATGATTTCATTCTGTTGAGGCTGTGTCTCCTTATAGTCATTTTCTTTCATAAGTTTTTTATTTATTTCAACACAGACCTCTTTGTGTGGGGATGATATCACTTGATCTCTCTCACATACCAGCTTTTTTACATTTTTATCCATCTCTTTTTATTACTCTGGAATTTTGTCAAATATTGGGAAAGGCTTCATATTTTTTACCAAGGCTTTGTCATAGTTTTCGGGTTTTGTACCATCTTGTTTTTTATGGTTTTATTACATGTCATTACTCTATTTGGTCTTTGTTTATTTCTTGCTTGATGCAATTGTTTTATTTTGTTATTAGTTTTTTGGGGTTCTGAGAAAGTTAAACATGCTGTTTGAGATTCATTGATTTCTTGCAGTGGTTGTGAGGCAAGCAAAGAAACAGCTTTTTGCGAAAAATTGTTTTCCCTATTATTTGTACTTTGTAGAGGAAATCCACCAATATTGGTTATTTGTTTGAGTGGTGACTTGTCCTGTATGGAGGGTTAAAGTTTTTCTTCAATGTTATCTACTTTTATTTCCTGGGGTGATCTACCAGGTTCTGTTGCATAGTTTCGTTGCCTGTCCTGTGGATGGGCTATTCGGATCTTTTGCGATTTTAAATTGATTTGAAATCTTCTATCAAAGCAGTCATTGTCTCGGAAATTGTGAAAGGTTTGTTTACCACTGGAGCAAATGAATAGTCTGTAGTGACTGAGGCCGCCAACTTTTGTGCACGATTGATCAAAATATTTAATTTGGTCATTTGTTGGCCAGTTCCAGATACTGTAGCTGCCATTATGTTCAACAAAATGTCCCATACGGAGGCTGGATCTTTAATTTCTGATGGATCCTGCTGTGAGGGGGAGCCCATAATGTTTTCTCTCCTCTTCCTAATTATCTTAAGATTCTGAAGGAGTATCCCATACAGGTTTTTAATTTGCACATTCAAGATCTGTTGGTTCCGGGCCTTCGTAGGTTGCTAGTTTTGACACTGCTGGATATATTCCTCTATTCATTTCTACTTTACCTTCTATTGGAAGTGGGTTTCCATTCATTAGAAGCTAATTCAACAAATTGGCGACAAGAGTTACAGATCCCTAAGTGAGCCCAAGCGGCCTCTATATTTTCCCGTAGTTCAGACTTTGAACTTCCTTCAGTTTTGTCTTATGGGGGGGCGATTTTAGTTCTAGAACAATTTGTGTTTTGTATTGGTAATATAGGCTCCTGCACGGTATCTGAGTCACGTGGCATACAAAAAAGAATATTATTTTGCTATTTTAGGAGATCTCTCGAACATACGGTCAACTGTAGATGTTAATGACAGATTATCTCTTGCTTATTTTGCTTTTATATTCGTTGTGGATTTTGAGAACTTGAGCCTTTTGTTTCTTTTTGTTATATGTGGGAGCCTTACCCTTCCTGACCTCATGACGTGGTATTTGTAATGTCAAGTGGAGTGTAGCAGATTTGTCCCTTAGCCACAATAGAGATACTTGAGGGTGTGATATTACTTTTCTATGCTTCTCTGGGCTCCACACACCCAATTGCTTCCAATTTCTTTGTTTCAGTGTATTTCTGCTCTTCTCCTGGGCACAGATTTCCAGTTTATTTGGATCTGCTGGTAGATGAAAAAAAGTTTTCCTGGGGGAGGTTTGATAACAGGCAGAGCTGCCTAGGTGCCTCCTTCTCCTGTAGGAGAACTTAGGAGGGCACAAACACACCTGCACCCTTGCTTTGTCACCTGGTTTTGACTACTGCTGTCCTGCCAAAGAGCTTTTGGGGGCTTGCAGGGTCAAAATAGCTGCTGTCTGGACACCTACTGGCGGGATCTGCTGCAACGTCACAACTGAAGTCGATGTCTTTATGTTGCTGCACTGCCCAAGGGTTGAGAGTTCAAATGACTGCTGCCTGGCCACCTCCAGGTGGGATCTGCAACAGCGTAGAAACTGAGGTCTGCAGCAGGGAGGCAGCTAGGGTCTTTTTGCTGTTCTCTTGTGGTATCTTGTGACCCGCAGTATTGGAGAGGGGTTAAGTCAAGCTAGCTGGACTGCGGGGTTAGGGGAATACATTTGGTAAAGAAGGAGCTGTTGTGGTGCCGCCTTCTCCTATACGGCAAGTTTGGAGGTTATGATGCGACGACCTCTGATGCATCTATTTGTATACTGCCCATGGCCTGTGGAGTTGGATGAATGCTGACTCTGGCTGACTTTTGGTAGCTCATAGCAGCTAAGCAGGTTGGAGCTGAGGGGTCCCACTCCTAGGGGCAAATGCCCAGGCTGTTATGCTGTTGAGGCCAGGGTGGGGGCTTGCAGTAAAATAGGGTAAATAACAAGCAGAGCAAGGTTCAGTGCACCACAGCCCGGTTCTATAGGAAATGTCGGTCTTTCCTTAGAGTTCATCCCCCGGTGACTCCCCTCTCCACATGAAAGAAACAGGAGTCCATCCATCGTTTTTTTGCACTCCACACCACCCCAGTTAAGACATGGCCATATGCAAATTGCAAAAACCACAGTTGATGGACAGAATTCAGAACAATGTCATACATTCACCCAAAAAAACGATGTGTTTAGGCCCAGATCTCTGTACTGGGGTGAATGTATAACATTGTTCTGCATTCTGTTCATCAACTGTGGTTTTTGCATTTGTCACCCCGAGTGGGATGGGTATGCTCAGACGTGAGTCCCATGCTCTCCACACTACTTGATTCAAGCAAGCCGGGCTGAAAACGGCTGGAAGGCCAGAAACCGGTCCTCGGAAGCTTGTTTCCGGTCCAGAGAAGGCATGGCTTGGCACTTCGGGCTGGACTGTTCCCATGAGGCACAGGGTCAGACTGATTTGCATATGGCCATGTCTGAACTGGGGTGGTGTGGAGTGCAAAAAAACGATGGATTTAGGCCCAGAACTCTGTACTGGGGCGAATGTATGACATTGTTCTGCATTTTGTCCACCAACTGTGGTTTTTGCATTTGTCACCCCGAGTGGGATGGGTATGCTCAGACGTGAGTCCCATGCTCTCCACAATACTGGATTCAAGCAAGCCGGGCAGAAGACGTCTGGAATGCCAGAAACCGGTCCTCGGAAGCTTGTTTCCGGTCCAGGGATGGTATGGCTAGGCAGTTCGGGCTGGACTGTTCCCATGAGGCACAGGGTCAGACTGATTTGCATATGGCCATGTCTGAACTGTGGTGGTGTGGAGTGCACAAAAACGATGGATTTAGGCCCAGATCTCTGTACTGGGGTGAATGTATGACATTGTTCTGCATTCTGTCCATCAATTGTGGTTTTTGCTTTTGTCACCCGGAGTGGGATGGGTATGCTCAGACGTGAGTCCCATGCTCTCCACACTACTGGATTCAAGCAAGCCGGGCTGAAGACGGCTGGAATGCCAGAAACCGGTCCTCGGAAGCTTGTTTCCCATCCAGGGAAGGCATGGCTTGGCAGTTCGGGCTGGACTGTTCCCATGAGGCACAGGGTCAGACTGATTTGCATATGGCCATGTCTGAACTGGGTGGTGTGGAGTGCATAAAAACTATGGATTTAGGCCCAGATCTCTGTACTGGGGTGAATGTATGACATTGTTCTGCATTCTGTCCATCAACTGTGGTTTTTGCATTTGTCACCCCGAGTGGGATGGGTATGCTCAGACGTGAGTCCCATGCTCTCCACACTACTGGATTCAAGCAAGCCGGGCTGAAGACGGCTGGAATGCCAGAAACCGGTCCTCGGAAGCTTGTTTACGGTCCAGGGAAGGCATGGCTTGGCAGTTCGTACTGGACTGTTCCCATGAGGCACAGGGTCAGACTGATTTGCATATGGCCATGTCTGAACTGGGGTGGTGTGGAGTGCAATAAAACGATGGATTTAGGCCCAGATCTCTGTACTGGGGTGAATGTATGACATTGTTTTGCATTCTGTCCATCAACTGTGGTTTTTGAATGATGATTCAAGCCTGCAGCTTTGATAGAGATCCTGGTCTCTGTCTGTTCTCCAGGCATTAAGTTAGTAAAACATTTCTTGTATTTAGCGGAAGGAGGAATACACTCTAAATACCAGGTAAAAGTTCTGGAGCTGTGAAGCACCACTTGGGGTTCAGGACTCACTCCAATTGGGGCCAGCAGCAGGGACCAGGGCAGGCATCGTTGGAACTCATAAGCAGGGCAGTTGCAAGGATGGCGGCCTGAGGAAGCTTGTTATAGACCTGTAGGTGAAACAAGAGGTCAGCCCACTGATCCTTGGAGTGACATCTGTGGTCCTGAGTTCAAAGAAAGCAGGTTCAGTTTTCCTTCTAGTTCTTCAGTCAGCAGGACAGTTCTTCTTCTAATTCTTCTCAGGGCCAGATGTGCTCTGAGTAGGGGTCTGTGGAGTCCACATTCATGCCGAGTGACAGCATGTCGGCGGAAGGCATTCCTTTATCTTTATCAATATCATACATGTTGGCTTTGCCAATGCTTGTTTATTTTTTCATGTTTCCTATAATTATGTTGCAACTGGTTACACTTATTTTCCATTATGAATATTTTTTGGAAATACTTGCATGCATTCACAAGTTGCTAAATGATGCTTCAAAGAAATGGCACCTGAAATTTCCTAGCAGTCTAGCAAAACCTTTTTTTTTCCTAGTTGCTGTTTTTTTAATGATTATGTTATTTTGAAATCAAAGAATCCTCAATGTTGCTTTCAAGCTTTTGCATATATTTGCATATAATCAGACAGCATCCTGAAAGAATTATATGTAGCCTTATGGTGTGAAAATTTGCAAACTTGTGTACACACTTTTATACTGGAACCACTGTCAGCAGTGCGGTCTGAGTTTACATTTCCTTAAAGCACTCACCCTAATAATACGCTTTGTATTAATGAACCAATATTACAAGTTCTAACCATATCAAGATTTGGGCACAAATATTATTTTAACTGCAGAAGCATAGTGTGGTAGCGTAATCTGGCAGCCAAATGTTTTGTGCAGCAGGGCGTTGTACCTGTGTCCCATCGACAAAATAGAAATGAAAACGTCTTGTCCTTGACCCCAAACTAAATGTCCTGGGCGTTGGGCTACAGGAATTCCACACCCCTGTTAAATGTAATGTAATAGTGTAAACAAGTGTTAACCTTTTGAAGAGCCATCCTTGCCATAGTGAAAAACATCTTTGAAGCGTTTTCACTTCCAAGACATGTACAACATTAAATAGACATGTTCCACTTTTAAAAGCACCTTATTTATGGATTTTGCAGGCCTAACTTAGGGAGGACTCATACGTATTAAAAAGGAATGTTTAGGCCTGGGGTTTATTTCGCCCGGTCAAAAAGACACTTTTAAAGCTTCCCAGCCAGGCGGAAGGGCAGACTGGAGACATGTTTCACAGTGAATGTTGTATAGTGCTGCTTTAGTGGGTGGCACAAAAGTGGTGCATAAACTAAGGACTTTCAGGTAATTTAAATTTGGCAATGGGGCAATTTATACATGTTTTAAAAGATCACAAGCACTTTGCTGTTGGTTAGCAGGAGTAAAGTGTACAGAGTCTTCTGTTCGGCAGAAATGGGTTTAGCATAAGAAGGCAAACATTAGGGGGAATCCATACAAAAGATGGTAATCTCCAACACATATGTAGGTTCAAACTTTAGGAATCCAAAGAGCCACACAGATCGCAAGAGCGCAATATTGTCTATCAGCAACAGGGACATATATTTTTTGCCTAAAATAGCAGTTTTCTTTTAACAGCCGAGCTCTTCCGAAAAGGATAAGGATTGCAAGTCGAACTTCTGACTTGGAATGTTTTAAGCTCAACTTTACTATTTTGTTCCATCTGCTGTTGCGCCAATATTACATTTTGAATGCAAAAATGTATCTAGGCATATCAAAATCAGCCACAAAAAAAGGTGGTGGGAGGATGCTTGCAATAAGTCTATCGACCGGCACTCAGGGATGGATCCAACCTATTGATCTTTTCCCAACATGCCACCGAAGAATAGACCCAGCCATATGCAAATGAGTCTTAGTCGAGTGATTGGAGAAGATTAGACTTATCGCAAAGCGGTTATATTTGGTATCACAATCAGTAATAAATATAAAAAATATATGATGACACACAAAGCAAAGGTTTCACAAATGCAAGCTCCCTTGATTTAAAGATTAGTTGCTGTATAAAAACAGACTCAAAATGCCATAGAAAAGATCAAATGCCACAGTAAACTTGGACCCTCAGTGCTGAGTGTGTGTGGGACTATCATTGGTTAATCACCACTCTCCTCACACATTTAACACTAAAATCCAGTTTGAAGCAGGCTCAGTGCCCATAAGAAACCAGGGCAAAGATGTGTGGTGGGACAAAAGCAGTGTGTAGCACCCATACAAGGGAGACACGAGAATTGCCCTGCCATCCTGTTTGCCACCTTTCAAGTGCACCAGTGTTTTACGTGTGCTTCAGGCAGAGCTGTCAGTCAGAATTTGACACTGGTGTACCAACAGTATGCCCACAGTCCCACACTTGATATTCTGCTGTGATCAAAAGTGTCCTACCTGCCCATTCAGGTTTTTCTGACCTATTGTGAAGCTCCTGGGAGAAATTTTACACTTCGTTCACGCCTAATTCAGGCCACGCACAGGCATGGAGTTGATACAGCCTAATGCTAACTAACCCTCTGAAAGATCAGGAAGGTTAAAGGTAAATTCCCAAAAAATACTTTTTCAATATATTTATTAAAAAGTAGACTTCACTGTTAGATTGGATTTTAATTAAATAAAAAGGAGTCTTTCAATGGCATCTGTAGCAGCTACAGGCCAAACATTGTACATTAAACTGTATAATCAATGCTTGAAATTTTGATTTGTGCCAGTTTGAACCCGATCAGTAGCAATGTTGTTTGGGAGGAATCTGCCTTTTCTAATGTCATACATGTTCCACTCTAAAATAATGTGCACCTTACCATATGGGTAGCAAGGTTTACCTAGGTTTAGCTAGCTTAATATTAAAAATCAGGTTTACCTACCTGTCAAAAGATTGATTTTAACAGGTCTGTGCAGGTTTCAGTTCCTGAAATCAAGCTATGCTTGCTTTTACTGCAACTGTATTGGATGGCAAAGACCACAAGTATTTAACTTTGAAGCCCATATATATTTTTTGAAGAAGTATTCTACTGCCTTACATGGATTTTATATATGCCAATCATTGCTAAGCTTATCTAATCATTCTTAAAGGAAGAACACAGTCAATGTACTCCTGTTTATATCATAGGTAACAGTGTACAGAGTTCTAAGTTCAGCAGAAAAAGGAAAAATCTGCGTTGACCATGCAGAAAAGATGGATTTCATACATGTGTGTACTGGGAACTGCACAGATGTTTGCTAAAGCGAATGTATGAAGGGTGGGTCAAGGTCATGTTTTCAAACCAAAAATCTCAACATGGACTAATTGAACATTCTAACATGCTAAGATGTTGGCTAGTCATGTTCAGTGTATATTGAAAATGTTGAGTCTTTCTTTTTGTTTCAGATGTCCATTCCTTTTTGTTGGTCGCACAGGTTGCAGTCTTCCTCTTTCTGATGTTTACAAACAATGAAGTTATTGAGACTGCACTGGAGGTAAGAGAGGGGCTCTCAATGCTGGAGTCTCAAATGACACAGGGTGCTTCATTAATGCATAACTCAGTGTGCGCCCTCTGATGCCCAGGAATGTCATTACAACTTTGAATATGGGGTTTCTAAAATATTATCGATGATTATAATACTCGCCTGTCAGAATTTTAAGAAAAGTACTCTCTTTAGTATGTTCTTCATTACTGTGATACATTTCAGGAGTACACTTCCAAAACTTCAATTATTGAAAAACAGGGCTTTAGTGCCTGTAGTGCCCAGTGTGACAGTCTTTGTTTCTGTCCCCCAAAACCTCCCTCTTCACGAATTCCCTTACTACCACATTCCACCAGTGACCCTGAACTCTCCATAGCTCCTCTTTCACATGCATTTCAGGTGCTTTATAGCACTTCTGATCCAGTACAGGGTGACAGAGCACTTTACTTCACACACACACATTATGCAGAGGCAAAGAATCCTACCTCTATAAAGCAGTCCGAAGGAAAACTTACATTAGACAATGAATACTACAAGGTGTAGGAATCACAGATACTAGCAGGCAAGATATTTTAAGAATGTAGGGTCTGGAGAATCACAGACTTAGGACTTAAAATGTACACAGTGATTCGCTTTATAAATAAAAATGTACCAAAATTAACCCTTTTTAGCAACATTAGGATAATGAAAGACTGCAGAAAAAAAGCAAGGTTCTAAGTTCTGCCAGGCAGCTTTCATGCAGCTCTTTGGCGACAGTTCATAGCTCAATGCGCTATATTTGGGTTGATTATTATGAACTGGAAAAGGGTCTCTGTGACAAAAGCAATAACCGAATGAGAGTGCGGCATACAACACAAAACAGTGATTTGCTTTGTACATATTCTTTGCAGCAGGCATGTTAACCCTTTGTGCTGATTTACCATGAGTGGAAAATGCCACTAGACATTAGAACTCATGACCTCCAAAGCACCAGATTTGTCAGTGTGTAGCGTTGCATTCAGTGACCCATCCTCACAGCAGTATCTGCAATGGGGAGTGTGAGCATATCCAAGTCCTGTCTGTTTGAAGTATTAGAGGCAGAATCTCTCCTCTTCTCTTGGCACACAGGGGTTCCTGTGATGAGTGATTTTATCCATAATATTGAGCTCAATGAAGTTGAGTTCAATTGGCAACACCATGTACATAGTGCACTGGCAGGGCAGTACTGCCAGCAGGGAAGGACTTTGGTAAATACAGATGTGTTTAGGGGAATTCTGAATGTTTTGTGAGATGATTCACACTTCAGAGCTGGAGGATCAGCTGTCAAGCTGGTGTCACAGGTAAAGCATCAGCTACAGCTCATGGAGGGAAAGTGATAACGAGCAGAATGAAGTGGTCTAAAGCCAGTATGTATCAAGGTTCTTCTTGACTAGAGTCACTATTGAGTAAAGCCAACTGGATCGGTGCATTCTCCAGTGTATTGTGATGGGCATTTCAAATGCATATGGCCGTCTAGCCCAAGGTAGTGGAAGAATTTCCTGTCCGGAGACATGATTCATGTCTTCTAAGTCTCAACAGAAGGTCTTCCTGGGCATGTGGTGCTGCTAGAAGGTTCTTCTTTACAGTCCAGGCCCAGTGAATGTTTTTTGGACAATCCTTGAATGTCCTAAAGATCCAAATGCTAAGGAATTTGGTGAATGATCCACCTAGAGCATAATAAACTCAGTCAGTGTGTTCTTCTCTTGTAGCTTGTCTGCACTCCCACTTACTGGAGGACCTCTTTGATCCTAATGCTGGTTGTGAGTTTCATTGCAGCCTACACTGTGGAGGTAAGGTATTTACCATTTTTCCGCTGCAGTTCCCAAAACATACCTGTGATGTAAGGTAATAGGATTTTAATGAGAAGGATCTTTCCAATCTTTTGGAACTATTGGTGGTGCATTGGAGGCAGTTTCATGCTTATTGATTGTGGAAACAACATGATTCCAGGAGGTACCAGATCCTGCTGGGATTGTTTGCTTCCTGTGTTGGTACTGAAAGGGTGAAGTCATGCCTCACATTGGGACAGATTCACAAACCGATTTCTCGTTTATTTGTGTCTTCTTTGGTGTAAAATACTCCTGAAGTTCTGGACATGTTTTATTGTGCATTTTTGAGAGTTGCTGACCTCCCACTACCATTGGTGTGGATTACTCTTAAGGATCAGAGGTACGACGGCAGCTTGATGAATCTGTTTTGGAAATTCTTGAGTAATTCATACTTAAGTCAGACATGAGACCTAAATACACACTACACGTTTATGATTCAGGCATGTTAGCTTCAGTCCCACTGAATTCCAGATTGTTACTCCTGCTGTGAGGAAGGGGTTGTCAAGCAAAGGTAGGGTAGGTTTCAAGCAAAGAAAAATCTCAGGTAGGCCTTGCGAAGTGAGTAAGCTCCATTTTTTATGGTCGATGCATAGGGATTGAAGGCCAGTCACCAGGGCTAATTGAAGAGAACTGCTGCAGCAAAAAAGCAAACATATCAGATACGGGGGTGTTTATATCTGAGATTTGGTGAAACACAAACATCAGGACATATATATCACCTAGAGACAGTGGGTTGAGCAAACAACTGTGCCTGCCCACCCAAGGGAACTTCTCAGCCAGGAACAGCCTCCAGGCATGACACATGTCAAGCATTGGCAGGAGAACATCTCTATTTGAGAGCAACCCTCCAAGAAGAAGCCATGCTAGAAACATTAGAAATCAAGCGCTCAACACATGAGCATCTATTCAGAAACATCTGTTCTGAATGCAAAGATTGTGCATCTCTTCCATCTCTAGACAGATTTCTGGAACCCTGGTGATCATCTCTTCTCGCGATAGCTCTCATGAAGATCCTTAAACATATATTGTGCTAATTATATTAGATCTCTACTTTTTAAATGCCCATATAGGGACATCATCCTATGTTTTTCTACATCTTCCACATTCATGAGACATATTGTAATATTTATGGACTTGGGGCACTAGAGTTAATCTTTTGGACTACCAGACTGTCACCAGCTATGTTTAATAAGTTGCTTCCTGTCTCAGAGGGGGTTATTTTAGGGCAGTTCTTGCCTGCTTGGCGTCTCATTATTCTATTGAAATATTATTAATATGGAGGCCTTTGTTTAGAGGCCTCTGGATGGGGCACTAGCTAGGGAATATGAGTACTTTATGCCAATAAATATTACTCTTTTATCTAACAGAGTTCACTGTTGATTATTAACAGCACATTTAATTAAAATGTGTTTTCCATTCAGGGTATTTGCACTAACGGACAAGCTTGAAAGATTGTCAAGGGACAATTAGATAAAATGTAAGATATTTTGTAGGTAGAGACTCCTTCCCACACAAATTTGGTTGGTTTTTGTATGAAGCTTCATGCTTTGTGGGCAAATACTTTTAAAAAGGACTTTTATTAAGGGTGAAAGGCTAGGACATGATGCTTCTCTGGTGATATTTAGGGATATATCCAGGATTAGTTATGTTACATTTTGCTTTCACCCAAGCATGACCTTAATTTATGACTTTTCACTCCCTGCCACTCAATTACTTACCTTATTGAAATGTTTAATATTAAGTGTTTCTCTTTACTGTCTTATCAGAAAATGTTGATTGTTACCATTTCATCCATAGAACAAAATTTAATAACATTAAAACTTTTGTCCAGAAATGGAATTCCAGATCCAGAAAAAATACAATCTATTTTTGGCCGAACCAATTGTGTTCTCTTTTGTGAGGATTTGACTGTTACCAGGTCCAGGACAATTAACTTTCCTCATTTGTGAAGGAGAAAAAATGTACACTGTGACTTTGTGGGTATCCAAAAAGAGGTTTCAGGGTTTTTCAGAAGGCTTTTAGAAGCTTGGAAAACACATTGTGTAAAGAATGAAATAAAAATATTGTATAGACTTTATCAATAATCAGTGACATTTTTATGTTTAATACCTAAACATTTTAAAAACATGAGTATAATTTTTTTTGGATTTTGCTATCAATTGATTGTAAATATGTACAGTTTTTTTAATCTGACAGTTGCTTTTTATTTTCTAGACATACATTGTTGATAATCGCAGGTTCTGGACCATCATGAAGACCTTATTTAAGTACAAATCTAAAAGTGAATATAGGATTTTGCAGAGATCGTTGGAGAAGGACCCAAACTGGCCACCGCTAAATGTCACACAATTTTCAGAGCCGATCAATGCCGATCTCGAAAGCAAAATAGGTCTTTTGGAGCTCAGTGTGTGAGAATAATGGACGAAAGCTCAGCTTGACCCAGGGTCTCCTGACATGTCTGCCATATGTACAACCTCCAGAGATGTACTCCGCAGAAGGACATTTTTTTACATAGAACTTAACGTTTCCAATATAAGTGTTACTGTCTTGGCTCCACCTACTCTGAGGGTTTATCTGCTGTACTCAAAACGGGAGTAGTGCTACATTTCAACAGAGAAGCAGGAAACAGCCTTATTTGTATGCAACTATTGGGCAAAGTCATTAAATCTCAACCCTGCTGAACAGCCATCACTTCACTTCGAACCTGCATGGAAACCCAACACCCGGCCACACTCACGGCATAGGGAGATGGTGTTTGACTAACCCCTTTGTTCATCTCTCAGATCACTTTCTCTTCATTCTGGCCCATAGCTCCATGTAACTTGAGTAGAATGTGTCTCACAGGAGATGTCGATTTGAATGTGTGGAGCTGCCCCATTAATGTTCAACATTAGAAGGTGTATGGAAACAAACTGAGCAGTTCTAATGTAGGAATAACTAGCATACAGCTTGCATGTAGAGAACCACCCAAGCACATTTCAAGTACTATGCAAATATTTTGTTTAAAATTCGATGGAAAAAATGCAAACTTCCTTCTACAAAGCACATCATCAGCTAGAGCACAGTGCAACCTCTCAACTCCAAGACCTAAATGCTTACTGATTCAGCAGGACTATCCCCTCTCTTCAATGGAGTTCCACACTCCCCACTTATCTAGCTTTTGTCCATTTATCTATTTCACACCACCTATGGATTATCTAGTACAAAGGAAGTTATACAAATGCAATCTATAATTTCCAAATGTAAAAGGTCCATTAGCAGTCAAAAGCAACTGATGAGCATGGCCACCAATTCAGGCAAATTTAGTCAGATCAGCCCAATATTGAATAAGTTCACCTGTGTTTGTTAAAAATGCTAGGATGTAGTACAAACAATGCCACCTGACTTACAAAGCCATGTACCGAAACATTCCACCGTATATAATAGAACTGTACACAATTTCGTTCTGGTTGAGAGTTCTCAGAACCAAATGTTTTTTCCAAGTGGAAGACCCCAAATTCTGCCTGAAAGCAATATTCCACTGATGCCTGCTAGACATTGATTAACCTTTGACATCAGGGAATCATCCAACCTCCTACACCCAGAAGACATGTCAACCATGTTTCTATTGATTCATTAACTGCTCACTCCAATGAAATATTTCTTGCTGTTAACATGTAACTTTGTTATATGTGTCTGATTAGTATTACAGGATATTGTTCTATATTTTCAGGTTTGAGTTAGATGTAAAGCACCCAAATACCTCACAGTGTTGTGCAAAACATAAAGGTTTTAAATTAACAAAAATAGATAAACAACCGCATCTAGATCTCCTTCTTGAGGAGTCTGAGGAGTGAGAAGATGGTGTGACTGTGTGTAAACAATGGAAGGTGAAAGTGACTCATCCTTGTTAGACTAGGTTTGAGGATTCCCTGAGACCGACCTTACATAATAATAAAAGTTGTATCACCATCCAAAATAAAACTATACTTTTCAATATATTGAGAATAAGAAATTCATTGGCCTACAAAGTCATTAGTAATTTAGTTAACTATTCTCCATCAGTCAAATTTAGGATCTGCCTGTTTTCCACTCGTCAATGTTCCGAGTTTACTGTGTTTGTGTATTTCTGTGTTCCCTTCTTCAGTCTGTAGAAAAAAAAGCTCTACTCTAGCTGCTGTCATTAGAATCACTGATAGAATCACTGATCAGGACAAGAAGTCCACTGGATTCAGCTGTCATGATGAATGTGTGAATAAAGTCTCCACCACCTTGTTCTCCAGGCAGCTTCACATACGTGGGAGTCAATCAGACTTGTTTGGGCAAAATTTTCTGGGAACTGTGAGTGGCCTCAGGGAACATCCATTACACAACTAGTTCACTTGAGTTAGGAATTCTATTAAGGAGAGTCCAACTGCCACCTTCTCAGGGTGGCCAAGCTGACCGAAAATCAGGATGTCATAGACCATACACACACATCTGATCAGAGTAATAAGCTATGTATTGTGTCAATTGAGTGAGGGTGGGTCATTGTGACTCACACAAGGCTTCACCTCTCATTAATCATTGCGCCACCATGCACTCAACAGAGATAATAACTTGCTTGTTACATGCCCTGAACATCTGCATCCTTGCTGGCACCTAGATGAATTATATGGGTAGCTAAGGTTACAGTGTACAAAATCAAAAACAGTCAATAGCAAGTGGAGTGAGGTCTTGTGAAGGATAATGCGAGAAGTAGGCAGCACAAGGTATACTGAAAAGGGCAAACATGATTCAATCATTAGGGGTATTCACTCTTGCCCTCCTCAATCAGTCATTCAGGATTGATAAAGTGTGGCAAACCCCTTGTGAGGGTCTGATGGTGCTGGAGTTGCGAGCTGCTTTGTGGTGCTCAGTTAATTTGAACCATGTCTTCAATCCTCTTACTAAAATGCCAAATACTAAAAGAATCAAAACAGTAAATACACTTTAAAATAATTGTTTTTTTTGCAGTGGGATGTGCTTCTGTGTCCCATCTGTACCTCCTCCATCTCAATCCGTGACTATCGGTGTCATGGATTGACCAGAAGTAGACATGGTAAAGCATGTGCTGCTTCTTGCAGGGAAAGAAAATTGACAGAATTTGGCCAAGACGTCCTTGCATTATGAAACTGAGGAGGCTAAAAGGCTAGCAGACTGATTTTCATGTAGTCAATTCTAATCAACAATCTTTATGTGGAACTGTCTCAGTGGCCATAAAAGTACATAAAACACATTGTCAATTAACATGAAACATACAAAGACACCAATGAGAAATAAAAACAATGTATATAAAAGCTTCGGAGCCTCGTCTGAAACTGTTAGCTACAATATAATACTTTTGCTGGGATGTATTGCCCCCCATATAAAGAGAACAGTGTTAAACATAGAGTAGGGCCCCCCAAGTGCAAATTAATATGATAGAACACATTTATAGTCCCTTATATTCTGTGCAAGAAAAATTGGTTTTAGATAATATTTTCTTGCATTCCCCATAAAAATCACAGATTATTATCAAGTGCTGTGTGCTTTGCTTCAATAGGACATCACAGGGACAAGGGATCGTGTCTAGCATTTGTTTTTTCCATTTGGGGCCGGAGACCAAGTGGTGTACTATGCCCGACCATAGCCTGGATACAATAAAAGAATGCTGGATATTAGACACCCAGGACAAATGAAGTTGCCATCCCTCCTGCAAATCATCCAACAAATATTAGATGACTGTAGGCTCCCTAGTTTCTATGCACATTCTACGTTCCTGTCTATTATTACAACAAAGAAGCCGTAATCATACGCTTATCAAGGGATAAAGTTCTATGGAGGTCTCACAATACTGGTTTGTAAAAATAGAAATTTAAAGAATTCACTTATCTAGGAAAGGCAGGGAAAGTTAAGAAACGTATCTAGAGCTAGCATTCTAAAATAACAGATTTTGTAAAACATGTTTCGGCTTTTGGTCAAATAGAACAGCAAAGTAATAGAGGTTTCAATAAAAGCTAGTCTTCCAAAAAGAGCAACCCACATTTCTTATAACTAATGAAAGATGCCGCAGAAGATGGTGTATGTGACAAATGCCTAAGGAAGGAATTCTCTTCGACCTGAAGGACATTACTAGGTGCCTTACGCAAGGCCTTCCCCAAATGTAGCAGTTGACAGCCCTCTCATTTTATGCATATTAATCATTTCTTTAACTGGGCAAATACCAAGTTTATGAGAGAAACTGAAAGTTCCTTACAAATTTGACTCATCTTCAAGTAGATGTTTAGAATCTGTGAAGGCCATGTGCCAATACTAGTCAATAAAATCCCCAGATGGCAAAAAGAGTTTACGCTCGCAATTGGTGAGTGTTGAAATTGGGTCTCTAGTTGGCAGAGGTATGCACCCTGTCCAAGCAGCGACAGCAATCCTAGTCAGAGTAAATCACAACACAATTCTAAATTATCCTTTGCTCTCCCTCTGGTATCTTGGCATAGAGCAGGCAGGCTTACCTTAGAAGGCAATGTGCTAAGTGTTTGTGCAGTAACACATATAGCAACACATGATATTTACCACAAAAGACTCCACAACAGTTTACAGTAATAGAGAATATTTATTTGAACAAAACAAGACTAAACCAATCATATTTAATCAAGTAGAGGTAGGGAAATAGAATTTTTAACAAATGCAAAGTTCAGGCTGAATGTGATGGAGCACTGGCTGGCTGTAGGGACCCACTTGAGCAATCTGTGGGGCGTTGGTTCCTTAAGGCTGTGCACCGATTGGTGAGGCTTTGCATAGTGCAACGTTGGCTCCAAGAGGCTGTGCAACAAGGCTTTGTGAGGCTACGTGTCATCCGGCATTGGTTATTAGAGGATGTGTGGTGAGGCTTCTCATCATCCGGTATTGGTTCTGCGAGGCTATGCAGTGAAGCTTTGAGAGGCTTTGCCTTATCTGGCATTTATTCAGAGGAGCTGTCAGCTGTGCAGTGAGGCATTGTGGGCCTTCGTGTTGCTTTGCATCAGATAAAGCAGAAAGTCAGTTGCAGGACCCACTTCTGAGACCCAGAATTAGGAGGGGGCACCTCAGGCAAGAATAGAACTCACAGAAGGCAGAGCCCAGCAGCACCAGCAGGACTGCAGGACGTCTTTTGTGTCCCTGAGACTTCAGAAACAGGAGGCAAGCTAACAATCCCTTGGAGATCGATTTGGAAGGAAATCAAAGTCAGAACTCCTTCCAGTAGAGTCAGTGATCAGCAGGCAGCAAGGCAACAAGCAGAACAGCTGTCCTTCCAGAAAATCAATACATTTGAGTCTTTTGAGCATCACAGCAGTCCAATTGACAGAGATTATGTTCAAGATCCAAATGTGTCTGATTTGAGGGGGTCAGGGACCCTAGAACGTATACCCAGATGTGCCTTTGATGTGGGAAAAACTTCAAAGAGTAGTTTTGAGGTGCACAGTATCGCTTTCAATCCGTCTCTGCCGACCGACCTGCGCCTGACCCAAGACCACCTCTCCTTCAGGAAGAAGCTGAAGACCTGGCTGTTCGAGCAGTAGCGGCACCCCCCCGCCCCCCCCCCCAGCGCCTTGAGACCCTACGGGTATGTAGCGCGCTTTACAAGTGTCATTGATTGATTGATTGATTGTCTCCAGACTACCAGTGGGGTGTAATTAGTCCTTTCTGTGGGGACAGGCCACTACCCTTTGAAGTGTAATCCCAGAATCCCAGATTATACCACAATATATTGGGAACCTGAGGTTTCATCAAAGTTGCTTGCCTAAAATGAATACAAATCCATTCCAGAATCAAAATCCATTTCAGAAATTCCCTATGTTAGATAGGTTCTTAAAATTCTCAATACGGTGCTGAGGGGAGAAGAAGAATGCATACTTGCCGCAATCTTAGAGATAGACCAAGGTGGACAAATGATATGATATGATAAAAACATTTAATCGAGCACACAAATCACTCCCTAAAAAATATCTCTGCACTGCACTGTTTATAGAGAGGGGGAACTTCCTAAAATAACGAAGTCTTCAGCCCCTTCTTGAAGGAGGTAAAGTCTGAACAGGAGTTGAGTCTGATGAGGATTTTTTTCCAGCGATAGGAGGCAGTGTAAGAAAATGATCTACCCCCCTGTTTTGAGATCTGTATACGAGGGATAGCAAGAAGAGCTTTATTCGAGGACCTAAGGCACCAAGAGGGCCGATATAGTTTTAAACGGATGGACAAGTAGGCGGGGCAGGATTTGTGAAGTGCCTTGTGTGTCAAACAGCAAAGTTTAAAGATGATGTAATTGGCAGCCTATGAAGCTTCCGAAGAATGAGGGAGGAGGGGGAGCGAGAAGGAAGATTGCAGATTAGTCTAGCTGCAGTGTTCTTGGCCACCTGCAACTTGGTTAGCAAGGTGTCGTTTACTGATCTTAGCAGGAAATTCCCATTGCCCAGGCAGCTGATGATAAGAGCCTTGACAAGAGTTTTACTAGCACTGTTGGGGGCCAAGGGAGGACCTTTTTAAAAAGCTTCGTAGTGGCAAAGCAGGAGCCGCAGGTGCCTTAACTTGGTCCTTCATGGAAAGTGATTGGTCGAACTTCACTCTGAGATTTTTCACTGCCTGCTTAGGTAAAGCTAGCCTGGCTGATGAGGGGTGTTACCCTAAAACTCGTCCCAGGGTGCTTGTTTCCAGCTCAGGGAAGACCTGGCTTGGTAGTTTGGGCCGGCCTGTTTCCCTGAGGAACTGGATCAAGACTGATGGCAGAGGCACAAAGCCAGGATTCCGTAAATAAACAGATCCCATGTTTGGATGTAGAGATAAGGTCCCATAATTTTATGGCATGCTTGGCTATTTATCTAATGTTGCAGGGGTCTTTTCTTTAGTTTTAGCAGATCAGCAGGGGTTAAACAAGAGAATCTACAGTTCCTACATGTAACAGGACGCTCAAGGAAAGGGAAGCTTAGGTTACAGCTCAAGGGAGAGTCAAGAGTTTTGGTCCTGGCCGTCCGACTGTGGAATAGTTCTGAGGGGGTAAATTTCCTTGCCATATTTAAAGAGGAATAGCCCTAACACCAGATTGTTAAAAGATTAAAATGTAAACAGTCAGGGGTCCTCAAAACTGACATACTCATTGTTGAAGAGAGGTTAATGGCCATCATGTGTTCTTTTCAACTGACGATGGTGCTACCCAATCCACTGTTAGAACTGCGGAGTCCCAGACCTACCCCTCTCGGGAAAGAAGATCCAAGATCTAGGAGTTCCAAATAAACAGATCACAAAACCAGCTTCAGAAAAGGTCCTTGTAAAAATAGGTTCACTTGAACAAGTTCATCAGTTTGTTGCAGAATACCCTTTTCTCACATGATTCCAGAAACTATTTCAGAAATAACTCCCATGATTGATGATATTATTGAGAACCTGATACACAAAGGATATTTAAACTCTCTCGCTGAAGCAGCATCATCCCAATTGACGCACTGCCACTGCCTGCATCCTCTATTGCTTCTAATGACCTGAGACTCCCCTTCTACCCATATCCACCAAACTCCATTACTTTGCTGTTTAGAAAGGAGGCAAGAGCATCGTCTTCAAGCAACACTTCATCCATGTGTGTGCAACCATCTGATTCTGAACACCGCATAGCCAGTTCTACTCTCATACACTCCATTTATTCATGCGGCCCTGTGATTGTGCCTTCCTTTTCCACGTTATCTGCAGTCACAGGTTGGGAATCACTGAGCAGCTAGACTATCTCACTTGAAGCCAAGGTTTTAATAGGTTAATTCTACAAGATTTCCTTCCCTGACATCTATGTCATGGCCAATGTTGGTCAGATTTCCCACTTTGTGTCTCTGGCTAAGACCTTTAATTAATGGACAATTCTGCAGGTGCCACAAAACCACTGTCAGCTCTTCTTGTACAAAATCCTGAGTTTGTTGCTTGACAATGTGAGGAGATGTTCTCCTAACCTTTGCTATGGGCTTGTAAGTGCAGAATGAATAGAACCATCTGTTAAGCATCCCACGTTCTACCCCAGTAACCAGGTACTGACCAGCAGGCTGTGATCTATTTTGGAGCATTACATTCCACACAATTTTTTGAGTAATTTCTGAGTATGCGGGTGCAGGAGTTCGGGATGCAATCTAAATCCACAAGGTTACAGCAAAGAATAATCCAATTGTTAATCATTTACAAATAAATAGTGCTGTCTAAAAGACCAGGGAGTCCTTTTTGGATTCCATGCAGCTAGGAGTTGAGTTATCTCTTTGTCATCACATGCTCATTTCTCTCAAATGCTGGGTTGCGGTAGATGTCTATTTCAGCTTCTAGCTCTGTAACAAGTGAGTCGGGATAGATGGTTTGGTTTATCGGTGGCCACTGTGGAGCACTTTCCAGAAGTCGATGCAGCTTCCGGTACTGGCTTTTGGATTTGTAGTTAGCTGCCTTCTTTATCCAGACCCAGAGGGCTCGATTCTCAATAATTCCTTCCTGCAAAAATAGAGTAAAATACATTTAAAAAAAATGTTTGATATACTCACATTGAGCTCAGGGCACACTTGATGAATGTGTGAGATGATTATTTCATGTTTGTATTAATAGATACAAAATATAGTGGACCTGAAATCCCCAAAATGGAGAAAAAAAACTGGATTGACTTACAGATGTACAGGGGCACTTATCTATCAGTAAAAGTAATCAAATTTAAGTTTGGAAACAGAGAATGTCTTGTACCCACTACTGTATATCCAGTACTTGATTCTGGTAAAAACATTAGAAAACAATAACCAAGGAACATATTTATTCACACTAAGACTGCAATATTTGTAAGGTGCATTTGAAGTCTGGAGCCAAACCAAAGAAGTCACTATTTTTTATCGGATGTTCGTTTTACTGAGGGTTTACTTTCTGGGCTGTTTTATTGTAACTTTAAACCATAATTGCGAAATTTTCCTTCTACAACTACAAAACCTTGAGTGTTGCTCCACAAAGTAAGGTAAAAGTCATTGACTGTGCTCATTGGTCAGAAAATGTACGAGTACTCACCTCAAACCCGTAGCATACAAAGAAGAGGATGACCACAGCGATGAACAAGTAAACCCTCCAAAGAGTGGGAACGCAGGCGAGCTGCAAACAAGAACAATGAACACCTTTATAATTCCCTTGAATCTTGTCTGATGAACACCAGATTTTCCTAATCAGTATCTAATAGCCATGGTACCATCTATGGAAACCTGTCCCTTTTTAATTCAATCAGTTCCATCAAATTTTCTTGGCTCCCCTAATGCTATTGGAGTACAGATACAGGAGCACCTAAAATTCAATGATCAATTTTCTTTTTTAATCCAGTGAAATGGACCTCTAATTATAAGTCAAGGCACAAAGCAGCAAAACAAACTTTAATTATGTGAGATGGCACCCTAAAAGTGGACTGGAAAAATCCATAATCTTTTACACCCTGAAGCCCAGGAGCCCACGCCAGCTTTGCTATTGTTGGGACTGAAACCAATCTTACGGGAAACAATAAACCAAGGGAGCAGGAGCTGGGCATTTGCAGGAATAGGACTGGGTCTGGTGGGGAGGGAGAGTGGACGATCCGCTTAATATTAGCCTCACTCAAATATCAGCCGTGTACTGAACAGCGAGTCTCCCCCTTGCCGCATCCTGGCATTCACTAAGAGTGTATGGCATGAGTGGAGCAAATGGTGTGTTTTAGGATAGCAGGACACAGTAGAGGTATAACTGTACAGCATGGATTGTGCTGCTTACAATGACCCCTGGCCAGCCACTGATCCTCAGCAACTGTCTACCACCAGCTCCTTGGAATCCCCAGACTGGATTCCAGTTGTTGAAGCATCCCGGTGCTCAGGAACAGCATCTTGTTGCCAGCAACATTGCATCATAGAACATCCCAGAGTGAAGCTAAGCCATGGTAAAAACCCAGAAGGAGGAATAAAGTATAGATTAATAGAGATTACGTTACCCATGACATGGCACTTTTTAAATTAACAGGGAATATGAAAAATATATGATTTTATATGTAAGTATTGATAAAGAGTGAACTAACTGGGGAGAAACAGGACCCCTTGCATCTCTAATGAGATGCAAAGGGGGCGTTCCAGAGAAAAATAATAGGGGAAATGTTGTTAAGCGACATTTCTCCTATTATCAAGGATATTTCTAACCCTGTTAGTGATAAAAAAAAGCAGCGGTTAGCGCTGCTTTTATTACACCTGGTATTTTCCTGACTTAGCCATGATATCCTATGGAAGGTGGATATCATGGCTAAGTTTGTGAGCCCCTATCATCAAGCTAACGCCAAACTTCGAGAGATTATCGTTGGTTTTCCAGCGATAATCTCTCATTTGGCAGTTAGCGCGAGGATTGTTATCACTTCTGAGATAAGCATTGCTAATAGCACGCTATTTCAGTGATAAAAATCCACGCTACACAGCAATAATTATCCTAGCGCTAAGTGCGCTTAGCGATAATTATCACTGGGGTTCGATAATATGGCCCCAGATCTTTTTGAGTTGCATTATTACAGTTTACATATTCACAATTTCATTATGTATCACATATTTACAATTTAGGCACTGGGAGATTTTTTGAGTTTGACAGATAGCATGCCAAACTGATAGTCCAACAACTATTGCGAGTCGACAGCCTGTCATCTATTCAAGTTCGGCAGACAGCATTCCTAACCGAGGGTCCGCCCACTATTTAGAGTTGGGCTGACCTTTTTGAATTGGTTTCCCTGCTGACTCTGCCATGGAGCTACTTACTCTGATGCGCTAGCGGAATAGGGACCTACAGAGTACGAACATCAGACCACCTCCCTATTTACTGCAGACAGTCGGATGCTTTTTTTTGCTGTCCATTACTGCCAGGACAAACCTGGCATTTCCAAACACAAACAAATAAAAAGCACACCCACATCTAGGAGAAACCTCTCCTGTTTTGTGGTCATTGCACATTTTTGCGTTTTTCTTCCAGATACTCCCACTTTGGGAGCTAGTCTTTGCCTTTCAGTGGCCACACACCAAACCTGCAGTGCTTCAGAGGAACTGCAGTGATGTTTTTTTATTAACATTTTCAAAAATATGCTCACATTACAGTATGACATGTATGCACAAGTAACCAAAGTGTAGGCGGTCGGTTAGCGGACACATCGCCTGTATCATGTAGGAGTACACAAATCATTAGTCCACTTCTCCTTGCTGTAAAGCGAGTTTGGGGGGAGGAACTAGGGGTGATAAACCAGGGATATAATGTGGGGGGGGGAATATATAAAAGAAAAAAAAAGGGGGGCCTAGGGAGTGGATCTCGGGGAGGACTTGTGGACTGTGTCAGCAGCAATCTATCAGTGTGGTTCTGTATTGCAAACCTATATATATATTTGGGCTATTTGATTAGGGGTGTCACGGGGCACAGCAGGGGGCGACAGTGCACCTCAGCGCACGAACGTTACACTGGACGACTTGGGGGGGCCTCATGGGAGGCTGCCGTACGTACGCTCTATTATGAGGTTTGCGTTGTCAGGGTCGTAGGAGTGCTGTGAGGAGTGTCCGGGCCGTGTTTGTGTGATTTTGTTGGAATTGGGGGAGTAACATGGCCCATTCCATTGATATGGGATGCTTTCTCTGCCCTCTCGCCTCCTCTTCTCTCAGAGTTTCCTCCTCGGCTTTCGCCGATTTCTGCACCGCTCCCACCCACGCTTCTAATGGGGGTCCTGACGCTGCTCGCCAGTGCATGGCGATGTTACTCTTGGCCAAGAGTAGGGATAGAGCTGCGATGCGAACCTGCACTTTGTGTGTTTTTGGTCTACGGAAGATTCCAGGAGCCAACGCTTCTGTAAGACCTGTGAGTGTTTGGACTGCATCCAGGATGGTGGTCCAGTAGTGTCACAAGGCGGAACAGCCCCAGAACATGAGCTGGAATTGCGCATTGGGGGAATCACACCTGGGGCATAGGAACAGTGAATCTGGGTAGAATCGTTGGAGGCGCGCTGGAGTCTGGTATGCCCTATGCAGAATTGTATGTTTTTGAAGTGTGCCCGCATTTGTCCTTCCAGGTGGCCCGTAGGTCAAGCAGTGGTTTATGTGCGAGTTCACTTATGGTTTACAGAGCCAGGTGACCAGGTGACGCCCAACACCCATGTATAGGATGGTGTGAATTACTGGGTGTGTCGCTGGCTCGCCAACTGTGAGGTCATGGTGCGGACGAAAGCTGTGTATGAGCTGTCGGTGTGTTAGAAATTGTCCTGGGGGAGGTTATAGTCATTTATCAGCTGGTTGTTGGGGCGGAGTTGCCCACCCACGAAGAGCCCCTCCGCCTCCGTCAGCACGAAGTCCATACAGACATGCAGCGTGGCACGTGTGAAGTAGGTCTCTCGCTTAGGCCAGCCGACCAGCGGCAGCCGAGGGGAGTAGCACGGAGTCGTTGGCGCCATGCAATGGGTTCTTAGCATACAGCGGCGAGCCACCGTCACCTGCAATGGATACATCTGTCGTGGTTTGGTACCTGGGAGCAACAAACGGCATAGTTCGGGAGTAGGTATCGGCACCTGTGCGGTGTGTGTTTCCCCGGTGTGTCTATTCGCCGTCCAATACGACAGCCATTGGAGTTGCCCCACTAGGAAGTAGGACTCGAAGGCCGGGGCGCCCAGACCGCCCTGTGTAGTGGGGAGCTGCAGTTTGGCAAGAGCTATCCTGTGTCGACCAGCCCCCCAAATTAGTGTCCGAAGGAGTGTGTCGAGTTCACGAAAGAAAGTCCTGGGTGGGATAACCAGTTGGTTCGTAAAGTAGTACAATAAACGGGGAACGATTATTATCTTGGCTATTGCTTCCAGAAGCCTACTGACGCCCTGATTCCTGCTAACACCTTGCGGTGATTGCCCCCATACAAGTCGGTAGGGGAATGATAAAGGCGAACACCGAGGTACTGGGGGGCGCTCGTGTTCCAGTGGCGTGAGAGAGTGGTGTAGCGGGTACACCATGGATTTATCCCAATTCACCTGCAACCCGGAGGCCCCCGTGAACTCAGTCAGGGTCCTTTATATGGGTGTCAAGTCCATTGTAATGTCTCGGATGTACAGGAGGAGGTCGTCCGCGCAGAGGGACACGCAGTGGATAGTGTCAGCTATGGGTATGCCCCATGTAGTTCCCTCCCGGCGTAAACGGATCGCAAGGGGTTCCACAGCAAGGGCAAAGATTAGAGGCGATAGGGGGCAGCCCTGTCTAGTACCCCTCTCACGTGGAATGGAGACGGAATGTATCTGCCGAGTCCGGCCCGAGTTCTGAGGTTGGTATACAGAAGGCGAATAAAGCTCATACAGAAGGAGCGTATAGCGGAGTAGAGTAGGACCTAGTCCTGCCCGTTGTAGGACGATGAAGAGGTAGGGCCACGTAAGGGTGTCAAAAGCTTTTTCCAGGTGGAGGATTATACAGGCCGCATGGGGGTGCAAGTCCTTGACCTGATCTTGGATGTGAAATAACCGTCAAATGTTTTGGGATGTGTTCCTGCCGGGGACAAACCCGCATTGGTCCGAGGGGATCAAGGGGCATAGAATTTGTTCGTATCGGTTTGCTAGAAGTTTCTTCAAGATTTTGCAGTCCGCGGAGAGGAGCGTTATGGGGCGTTAAGATGATAATTGTTGGGGGTCTCGGAGCGGCTTAAAAAACGTCACTATGACCCATTCGCGCAGGGAGCTTGGGAGCTCACCACGCTCCAAGGCCTCCGCGAACGTCTCTGTCAGCCGAGGGATCAATAGTGTAGAAAACGTGCTGTAGTACTCGAGAGGTAGACCGTCCAGTCCTGGCGCCTTATTTCGAGCTAACGCGCGGACTGCACCCGATATGTCATTTGCTGATATTTTTGCATCTAGTGTGGCCTTGCTCGTGTCTGTGATACGTGGGATGTGTAGCGGGTCTAGGAAGTGGCTTATCATCTCCTGTCGGAGATGCGGCGGGGTGCAATACACTGCGGTGTAGTGGTTTCGGAAAGCAGTAAGGATGTCTATTTGGTAACGCACCAGGCCCCCGGAGGGAGTTATAATCTCAGTGTTGGGTTTGGTGTCTGTATCTTGCTTTGCTAACCACGCAAGGAGTGTGCCCGTCTTGTCCCTTTCTTTGTGCATGCGAGTGGCGTAGGCCCTAAAATTGTATTTGCTCAGGTCCGCTAGAGCAAAAGAGTATTGTGTTTTAGCTTCCGCCACTTGGGCTACTGTAGCAGCGTCGGCGTCTTCCTGTTTTGTGAATGTCGCCAGCTTGCGTTCAGTGTCAATGAGTGTGCGCTCCAATGTGCGGCGTACCCCTACTATTTGTTTAATGCATTCCCCCCAAGCCACTATCTTAAAAGCATCCTATTCGACTAATCTAGAGGAGGCATATCCTGTATTGTGAGTGAAATATTCCTGGATGCTTTGCGCATGGTCATGTCGGAATACCTGATCCGTCAGACAGTCCCTGGGAAGGCGCCATGTAGTTACCGGAGGGTGGAGAGGTTTCCATTGTACGCGCAATATGTGTGCATCGTGGTCAGAGAGGACACGGCCCTGATAATCCGTGTGTTGGACTTTAGGGATCAGTGACGGGGTGCATAAGAATCTATCCAAGCGGACTCGTAAGTTGTGGGGAATGGAGTGAAATGAATAAAGTCGTGTTGGAGGATGATGCGCTCTCCATGCGTCTTCCAGCGCCCAGTGAGCAACCCAGCGGCGGAAGCGTTCCATCTGTTTAAGGGCCGGAGAGTGTGCAGGGTGTGGGTGTGATATGTCAAGAGTAGTGTCAAGCACGCAGTTATACTCTTCCCCCAGGATCCACGGAATGGACATAAATTGGGCCAGAACGCTAGTGAGGGAGTCCCAGAACCTGTCTTGTTCTATATTTGGCACGTATATGCTGCCCAGGAGGATAGGTTGGCCATCTAGTACCCCCTCCAGCAGGGCGTATCTGCCCTCCCTGTCCACCGCTATACGCGTTTCCAGAAAGGGAGTGCCCGGGCGAATCCAAATCAGCGCACCCTGTGCGAAAGCTGAGTATGACGTTTCACATATGGTGCCGCGCCACCGGGGTCGTAGTTTGTCAATTTCTGGTGCTGTGATATGTGTCTCCTGTAGGAGTGCAATGTGCGTTTGTTGGTGCTTAATATAGGCATATGTGGCGTATCTCTTGCGTGGCGTGTGGAGACCCCTAGTGATCTGGGATAAGATGCTAACGTCCGCAGTTGACATTGGGAAGTCTGAGAATCACGGCTTGCGCCCCGTAGTGTGACACTGAGTGGTGAGGACAGATATGTCGATAGTGGTCTAGCCCTTTTCTTTCCGCTTATGGCTGACAGCTCCACCCACCTGGTTGTGCTGGTGACTCTGAAAGTTGTGTCCCCTATGTGGTATAGGGTAGAAGGAAACTGGGGAAACAGAACATGTAACTCGGTGGGGAAACAGTCCCAATACCGCCAACACGTCCAAACGAGCTCCCATGTAACCGGAGAGCGAACAGTCAATGCGTGGGAGTGGTAGCTCGCGCCTGCGAGGCTGTGTCCGCTGGGGTGTTGGAAGGATTATTGATCGTCGAGTGCGATGGTAGTGAGTCATTCATCTTGCGGTGTTAAATGGAGGCCGCCATTGTTTGGGAAGGGCCGCTTACATGAGTCTATTTGGTCAGAGTAGTGCTGGGCCTTCTTTGTGCTGTCCCTCAGGGTACAGTGTCGCCAGTTCGAGGAATAGCCGGCGGCAAGGTGATGGAGTTAGCCAAGGAACAGGCTTCATTGCTGTCATTGTCGCTCCGGGAAGAGAAAAGGTGGGGGATCCCCTCGACGTCCTCTTCGAGTGGGGGGGTCCCTAAATCAGTCACTGCTTGGAGGGCATTGCGACGTTCTTGTATGATTTGTTCTAGGTCAGGGAAATCAATCGTGTGGCGCCCCGTGGACTCTCTCCAGCTCTGGTTTCTCTGCGTTTGTGGTGGTTGTGTGGCGCATTTCCTGTTACGTGCTGGCCTTTGGGTGCGCCCGCGTGGTGCTTCCGTTGTAGGGTCTAATGTGCAGTGGCGGTCCGCCCAAATACATGCATCCACAGCGGTGGAGAAGAAGTGTGTGGTACCTGCGTGGATTACCTTGAGGCGGGCAGGATACAAGAGGGAGAATTGAATGTCATTTGAACTCAATCAGCGTTTTACCTCAAGGAAAGAGGATCTCAGCTTCTGCACTGCCCTCACGTAGTCCAGGAAGATCATGACATGTTTGTTTTCCACTTGAAGTCGGCCTGCACGTCTGGCGGCCTGTAGCACTGCATCACGGTCCTGGAAATGGAGGAATTTTGCCAGAAGTGGACGCGGTGCGTTGCCAGGTGGAGGTTTGCCAGCAGGTACCCGGTGAGCCTGCTCTGAGGAGAAGAAAGTGGTGCAGTCCTTGGTCGGGGTGAGGGATTTGACCCACGCCTCCACATATTCGACTGGGTGTGTCCCCTCAATGCCCTCTGGCAAGCCTAGCACATGGATGTTACAGCGCCGAGAGCGCCTCTCCAAATCGTCAATGCGCTCCTCCACTGTAGTCAGTCGCCCCAAAACTGTGCGGATCGTTTGTTGTTGTGCTGTAAGAGCGGGATGCATGTCTGCGAGGGATTTTTCCCCCTCCCTCACCTTGTACGCCAGCTTCTGATGGTCATCACAGATAAGGCTTATGTCTGTAGTCAGGGTACCCAGGCGTTCCTCCATGGAGGCCCGAGACAGTTCATTGGCCGCCAGGACTTGGTCTAGTTTGTCCGAGATGGTCGGGTCTGGGTGGGTCGTGGGCGCCTTGGTGTGCGTGCTGGTGCGAGGTTGATTTTCTGGCGCCGTTTCTGGGACCGATGTCTGCTGCATGGGCCTAGGATTCCCCATGCTGCCTCTCTGGGTGTGCACTCTCTTGCCTGGTGGTGCAAGCAGTGGGGAGTGGGTCAGATCTAGGTGCCCCCGCGAGGCTGCCTCCCCATTTGTAGACCGCTTAGTATAGGTGGCGTAATGAGTTTGCAGGTCGCCCACGCCCCAGGGGGCCTGTCCTGTCAAACCGCCAGTCGTATTAGCAGGTAGGGTCTCAATGTGGTGCTTGCCCCCGCGAAAGGTGTCGTCCTCTTTTCCCGTGTGGAGGCTCTCCACGATCTTCGTGTTCGTGGTCCAATAATCCCTTGGGAGCCGTGGGGGGAGACGTGCCCAGATGCCCACTGGTGGTCCGATCTGTGATGTCTGAAGTCAAGGCGTCTAGTGCGCGCCCTCGTAGGGGTGGGGGCGCTGTGGCAAATCAATGGGGGTCGAGTCAGAATGCCTGGGCTGTCCCTGCAGGCACCATAGTAAGGTTAGGCGTGGGATGTCTCACCCCTCAGTTCGTGGTGGCGAGCAAGGGTGAGGAGGGTTGCAGGGGCGATGAATAGCAAGTGTCTATGTCTCGCTCACCTCCCGGAGCAGCTCACATCCGAGGCCGTAGATTATCCGGTCGGCGGGCGCGGGAGCGTCCCGATTGTCGGCGCCATCTTGGGGTCAGGCTGTGTTTGGCACGATGGGCAGCCTCGGGGGAGCAGTCGTGAGGGGTCCCCCCGGTCCTCTCGGCCGCAGGATCCGTCTCTCGTGCTGTGGACAGGGTAACCCCGATAACGATACTGGTGCCAGTCGTGTGGGTGAGTTTTCCAGTGTTATGGCGCTGTTTCCGGTCTCCCGGAGCTCCCGGTGATGCACCGGTCCATGATGTGGGGCCCGAGGCAAACGCACAACTGCGCTTTGCTCTGCTCGAGCTCGCGGGTATCAACCGGTCTTCCCTATGGGTCTGGTTAGCAACTCCAGCGACGGGCTCGGTTAGGGTCAGGTGGCCGCCATGTTGGTTACGGGCCCGGGTCAATTTACGCCGCTATCTCCGTAGGTTTCACCGTTCACAGGGCTACAGCAATCTCCATGGGTGCAGCTTCAGTTCCGACGTCAGGAACGGCGGTTTACCGCCAGGGTCGACGAGATGGTGTAGACTGCAGGGTCGCCCGGTAGCGGAGCCTCAGCAGAGCGCGTCCGCCATCGTGGCTTGCTTAGCCACGTCCCCTCTGATGACACTCTGATCACACAGATATCTTCTTTTGGCTGGTGGTGATCTCCAAATATCACAGCCTTCTGTCCATCAGGGTGGTGGACGTAATGTCCTCTACCACTCTGACGGACAGAGTCAAGACCGCTATTCTCTAAATCATGCACTAAGTAATTTACCCAAAAGACACAATTTTCCCTCAAGGCCACAGATCTTCAGGAAATAGTTGCAAAAAGAAAAGATGATGGACAAAATGCTGAACAAATCAAACATTCACCCCCAGCCACAGATGTGGATTAAATCCATCCTTTTTTGGTCTCCATGTCATTCCAGTTTGGGCCCAGCCATATGCAAATCAGTCTTGACCCTGTTCCTCATGGGAACAGTCCAGCCCGAACTAGCCCTGGACTGGAAACATGCATCCTGGGACTGGTTTCAGGGTATCACACCTCATCAGGTAGGCTAGCCTGAATGTGGTGGGCAAGTAAGCAGGTGACCCATGTCTGGGAATGTCCTTCCCACTTATAGTGACAACTTCAAAAGGAACAAATAATGAACGGAATCCTGAACAAATCAAACTTTCACCCCAGTCACAGATATGGATTAAATCAATATTGTTTTTGCTCACCGTGCCATTCCAGTTTGGATCTAGCCATCTGCAAATTAGTTTTGACCCTGCTCTCAAGACAAGGGTCCTGTGCTTGCTATGGTACCGAATTAAGGCTATTCCAGTTGATGAGGTGTGATATCCCGAAACTAGTCCTAGTGCTTGTTTCTGGTCCAGCAAGGACCTGGCCTGGCAGTTCTGGCTGCACTGTCCCCATGGGGAGCAGGGTCAAGATCGTTTTGCATGAGGCTGAGTGCAAACTGTGGAGGCGTGGTGAGCAACAACAATAAAATAAGGCACAAATCTTTCTACTGGGTGTGAATGTTCAACGTTGTTCAACATTCCATCCATCAAATTGTATTCTTGCATTTGACTTAGTAAATTGGGTACATCTCATCTTATTACATCTTAACCTAATACCTACATATGAAAGATAAGTCTTTCATTTGGTTTGCCAACCTAATCCCTGCCACATTAGTGAATTTATCATTAAGGGAAATCCAATGCATTCCTGACTATGGTACAGTCAGTCAACTGTAAAGCAGAACCTAGCTAAAGAGCAAAAGAGAAGTGAATAGAGGCATGACTATAGGGAAAGGTGAGGATCTCCCAGATATTCCTCCCACTGAGAGATGTGGAGGTAGATTTACAAACAGTTTGTGATTGTTTTGTGTCACAAAAATGGCGCAAACCTTCGCAAATTCTTTTTATATTTACTTTTCAGTGCAAAACTTATTTTGTGCTGGAAAGTCCAGCTTTTTGTTAGTCTGCATCAAGAGGGCCTTCCGTGGGTGGTGCACAGGTATTCCAGTTCAACCACCTATGTTTTTTTATGGCAAACCCTGTCTACTAACAATAGCAGATAGGGTTTGTATAAAAAAATAATGCCACTTTGAAGCAGGTGTTAAAATGGAGAAATGCCTTTATTTCTCTTAACATTTCCCTCGTTGCATGTGTGCTGTACTGGTCAACACACATCCAACGTGGGAAATGTTTTAAAGTTATTATAAGCGCAGTATGTTGTACTGGAAGGGTTCCCTTCCAGTACAAAACCATGCTAGACTCACGTAGATATCCTTGCGCAATGGTGCAAAGGTGTGTGGATGGCACTTTGCAGCCTGATTGTGCGTCTGCAAATAAGAGCGAGGGGGAGAGTGCCATATCTCTGTAGATACGGCGCTGTCTTTCTCCCTACCTCTCACTTTTGGGTGCTGCGCTGCGTTGTGTGAGATTCGTTACATCTGGGCGGTAGGGTCTTATTCACAAAGCCATTTTGTGGTACATTAAGGAGTACTTCTGTAGTACTCTTTTACATTCTCTGAAATATCTTTGTGAATTGGATTCAAAACATCTAAAAGGGAAGTACAATGGGAATGTTTATTTACAGATATTAGCAACAGAATGGTCTGTGTCCTGTTTGCACTTTTAATATTGAAGAGTTGGATGTTTCAAACTGATTCAGAAAGGAATATAAGAGTATATATAAAGGTGCTCCTGTAGTGGTACTTCTCATACTCATAACTGCCTCTGTGAATCAGCCCCTTATAATTCCTGAAGGGGTGGCTTATAAGACCTGTCAGACTTGCAGGCGAGTTGGGGCACTTCTGATGTTGACTGGCATGTTGTCCCAGATCCTGGAATGGTCAGTCTTCTGGAGATGACCTGTCTTCTGATTTTCAATATATTTATTTCGTTTTTTGTGTGCAGTTTTTAGTTTCTTTTCTAGTGGTGCCCTGCGTTTTCTTGTGGTATACTTCTGGTCCAGTGGGCGAAAAACAATAGCTTTGAATGCTGGCCAGAGAGATTGTCAGTGGCTCAGATCAATCCAACCATTCCATTCATTATCCTAATTTTGATGCCCTGAGTGTGACTGGTATGCCCAGATGTGGGTCCAATGCTCAAAGTGAAATTAAATAAAATAAAAATGAAACAAAATGATATTATATTTGTAAAGCACAGCTGTGACCTATAAGGTATCCTAGCTCAAGACCAGATCAAACCCCAAAAGGAAAAAAAGGCAGCATGGTCATTATAAATTACACAGCCAGGTCTTCAAGGCTTTCCTGAATGTCAGTAGATGTTGACTTGCTCTCAACGATGGAGGTAAGCTGCTCAGTTTTGGGCCACATTGACTGAGAAGGTGTTGTTATGGATTAAGTTCTTGTTGTTTATGATATGCAGGAGCTGACCGGGCACACTCGGCTTCTTTTGTATTAAATAATGCATAGTTACAGCAGATTGAGCTGTAGGGATCTGAGCAGGGAGGACGTGCTGTGTCGTGGGCTTGATGTATTGAAATAAACCTACCTAAATGAAATCTCTGCTTCTGGTGCATCTATCACAGAACACCCGGCTTCCAGCTCTGAAATTATTGATGTTTTCCATGCAGAGGAGATTTGCTGTGGACTCTGGCAGGTACAAATGCCTTAAATTTCCTTTGAAAAATGGAAGGTCATGGCATAAAGTTTGGGCTTGACCCTGTAGAGAGAGCCAGGTCTAACAGGAGTTGACTACAACCTTCAAATTAAACTCTGAGATAACACCAGAGACATAAAAAATACAAATCAGCCTGGTTCAATACATTCAAGGATCAAGCAGAGGATTTCAGATTAGGAGTTTGCAAAATAGCATATCTTTTTCTGGCGAAATTTCACAAACTTCCAATATAAATTGTGAAATTACACTTTTTTTGCAAAGGGCAGCTTGTCAATGTCTTGCATGACTTCTTTAATGTGAGTGTATTCTTTCCGTAAACAAGTCTTCCAAGATACCAGCAGGAAACTAATTCCTACAGAAATTGTCTTATAGTGAGGTATTTTATATGCAACCCAGACTTTACAAATGTTAGCCAAAATCACTTAATCCATACTTTTGTGGAATTTTTGAAAGTTTCAGGAACTGGGCTGACAGAAATAAAAAGTTTCAAAGTCCAATTTCAGACTCTTAACTTCAAAACATTTATGTTTTAAACCACTGTCTATTCTGTGAGGAATACAAGGCCGATGATCCCTCAAGATTCAGACGTTCCACCAACTGCAGAAACATTAGTATTCCCCAGACTGTTTTCTCACTAAGGTTCTAGATTTGTCAATCACAGGAAAGACAAGGCTTTGGAAGTGGGGTTCCGCCCCACCTTTAATTGGTAAAAGGAGATGAGTATGCAAACAAGCATACTGGACAAGAAATGGATAAGACTTCTCTGTTTGTGGTGAATTGACTCATCTAAAGAGGAAGCCCACTCCAAGTAATCCTCAAAGCATGGGGACAGTGCCCACACAAAATGAAAATGTGCATTTGAAAATGTTCATCCGGTTACAGCTGAGTCCCTAAAACCGATAACGTAAAACAACGAGTACGAATTTTGCTGATAGTCCGTTCAATTGCATGAGCTCATGGTTAAGTAAAGGCACATTGTGTGAAAGAGATAGAGAGGCTCAAAAGGAGTATCTTTTGGTAAGTACAAAAAGATTTAATAAATGAAGGGAGGACTACTCGTGCGGAATAGGGAGACAGCAGGAATTGATGGACGTTCTAATTTGAGGATCAAAGGAAAGAAATCTCGCAGTATGTATAAAGAGAAAGTTCCATAACCTGGCCGGTGTTACCAAAAATGAGTGGTAGCCCCACCTAGATGTCATTTGGAAAGTTGGTGTGGTGGAATTGTGTGAAGAGAATCCACCTGACAAGCACTGGAGAGGTTATATCAGCCTTAGTAAAGCTTCTTAGCAAAGCTTCTTACCTATGCTTTCTTGATTGTTTCTTGAATGTCTCTTTTTTCAGTTTGGAACAAGGACCTCTTTCTGCTGACTATTATCCCCCAGCAATGTGCAATCCCCATTGACTTCTGATTAGCGATTTGAGTAACAATTGCTTTCAATTACCGCGTTCCCCTCAGTAGTAACCACACGTAAGTACTTACCAGAGATCTCATTCCTAAACGATCTCCACCTCACTCCAACCAGTGAAGAAAAATCATTACAGATCTTAAGTAAGCTTTCGCTGAGAAAAGTAGGTGATTGTTTCCCTGGTGGCGGTTTTATCCAACTACCAAGTTTTGCCAGGCTTGCAGTCTTTACCACTCTAATAATCTTTCTAAATCATGAGCAAGGCCTTTAGAGCTTAAATGCACCTGTCTTTTTGCTGCTATAACACCAGTCACAGACATGGAGAAGATGTAAGACACTCTAATGCAATATCTGATATTTATTTGGCTTGAGACTCCATTACTGCCAACAACTGGGAAATATCTTCTCGCTTCCGCAAATCTAAAGAAAGGGACTGCAAGAATTTCACTAACAAGTGTGATGTGTATACTGCATACATTCTAGTCCTTAATAAACACAATGTGAGACCAAGTGATCGCACAAATGTAATTTGAAGCAATCAATTACTTAAAACAAAAAAATATGTAGAAAATCTAGGCAAAAGTTTACCTTACCTCAAGATGTAGAAGCATGATCCCAGATGGACACAAAGAAAATACAGAAAGGAGGTGGGTTTATTCCTCTTTCAGAGTAGAGGGAGTGGAGCTGATGAAGGAAAGAACTCCTGCTTGGGAAGGGTGCTCAATTTAGGGTAGGACATTGAAATTGCAAAGGTAAGTAACAGGGCGAGGAGGGCAGATGAGAAGGTAATGTTAGCTACCCCCCCAGTGAAAGAAGCTGCTTCTCCATCACTCTCTCATGGAGACCCAATGACTTTGACGCAGCCCCTGCAGACTGAACGTCTTCTTCAGGCAGCTCATTAGGGTCCTCCTATTTAACATTTCTGTGTTCATGATTATATGCAGTGTGATGTAAACAAATTTCATACAAGATTCTAGAAAGTAAAGTGCATTGGATTCAAGGCGACCTGTACCTGTGATACAATGTACAGTTCTTCGAAGTCACCAAAAATCAGGAAAATACATAGTGCAGTCAGTCCAATCAGCAGTAGCGAGAATAGATCTAAAACAACAAAAACAAGCATCTTAGAATCATTCAGAAGGAAGATTTGAAACACAGGATTTCTGCCATGCAAGGTTCATAGGAAAAGTGTTATTGCCACCTTCAGGAGAATTCAGTGCAAATATCCAACAGAAAATCCAAGAAATCATTTTCAAGTTTTTGTCTTGTCTAGAACTGGATACGCCACCACCACCAGCCTCACCAGCTCCTGGAGACCCTCATTGTTGACAAGAAGACCTCTGCAAATATACTTATTGATTAAGCCCATTTTCATTTTTACCAGATAGTAAACCCTGGTTGTGCTGGTTCAGTGTTAAATGCTCCTGCAGTCTCTAAAGTGAGTCAATTTAACCTGGTACACATCTGTGTAGACTTTGATTTTCAGATAGTGCAGCTCAGAAACAGCAAGCAAGGTTTTCCCCTTTCTGTTTCTGAGCTGCGCTGTCTAAAACAGTACTCTAACTCTGGAAAATACTGAGTGAAATAGAAGCACTTTGCAAGCTTCAGCCACATAAAAACAGCAGCTGGGCTCTGCATTGAGCCAGCGGAGCCCATCATGATACAGCTGTGATGATGGCCTTTAGGTTAGAATCCACCAAAAGGCAAGGGACTCGGGACGCCGTTATGATTGGCAAGCAGTCGAAAAGATGAGATTGGACAGGGAGCACTGGTTGCTTGCTTGGGTGCACCCGGCTAGGACTAACTCTGCCTTGTCACATTCTAGCCTTTATTCTCTGTGATCCACATGACTGTCAGATTCTCCATTATGCCTGCGTGGGCAGGTGACACATTTAGCTTCCCTTCCCCCTGTCCTTGGTGTTTACCTGATACTTCACTGGCAAACATGGCATTCATCCCCAATCCTAAAAGAAAAGACAATAACAAAAAACACAGTGCCAAAAACACAACTAGATAGCTGAATGGACACAGACTGAAACGCAAACACACATACCTCCTCAGGTGTATCTCCCAGGTGAGTAGAACATTCATATCATAATGGATACAGGACAGTCTCATCATGAGCTGCCATAGGTAAGCTATCACACCACATGGTCTCTCAGTCTCGGTGATGGTGCTGTATTGATCCGAAGGTGATACCTGGTCTTGACCACTCGAGCCATGAATGATGCCAGATTCCCTCTCCTCGGATTGAGGTGGTGCACGAGTCTCAATTAGGATGGATCTCTCGATTGGCATCAGCATCTCGGGTGCTGGTGATGTCTCTCTGTGACTTCCTGTCAGATTGGGGACTGTCAGCTCCTCCTCTTGTCTTTCCTGCTCATTGTCACTCTGCTCTTCACCTGCCGCCTCTGGAGCTGACATTTTACAGAATTTCTTGGAATGCAATATATTCCGGGTAACCTCTTTTTCGCTCCTCTTGGCAGTGATCTTGGTCATGTGCCTCTGAGTGTCCAACCATGAGTGTTGCGGAAAAGGGAGCCTGAACTTGCTGCCCAGGAATCTATCACTGATCAGCTCATAGTCCCCTTCTTGTATGTTGGATTTATTGGCATGTCTTTAGGGGCTGGCTCTATCATTAGTTGCCTTCCACCGCTATAGGGTATGCTGGTCAACCATACTAAGGTAACAAAGTGCTTTTCCAGTTGTTCTGTGGGGGTTCTGCTGCTACTCCCTCAGGAAAGTGTAGATAGCTCATTCCAGAGGCTGCTGTTTACCATGGGTTATCCAGGACACTTTATTCAGTGTCCTCATGAATCTCTCCATCTCCACATTAGCTTGGGCCATTTCGGAGTGTGGCCTTCTAATGCTTGATGCTCAGTGACCAAAGGTAAGTGCCACTTCCTGACCTTGGGATGATGTGCCATTTTCTATCCAAACTTCTTGGAGGAGCACTGTGGGTCACCATAATTTTCTCCAATTTGAGAAGTACTTCACTGGCTCCCTGTATTGACAATTTCCACTTCTGGGCACTTTGATTCAACCCAGATCTGTGACTGGGGGCGAGCGTCCATCATCTCCTTGTGTTTGCTTTGTTCACCCTAAGTTGGCAGGGCATGCCCAGACATGGGTCCCTTGCTCACTTTGCCACTGGATTCAAGCTAGCCTGGCTGATGAGGGCTGTTAGCCCGAAACCGGTCCCAGGATGCTTGTTTCAGTTCCAGGGAAGACATGGCTTGGCAGTTCGGGCTGGACTGTCCCCATGACGCACAGAGTCAAGATGGGTGGGCCTGAACTGAGGTGGTGAAGTAAGCTAAAGAACAATGATGGATTCAACCCAGATCTGTGACTGGGGGTGAGTGTCTAAAAAGTTTCAGCGCTCCGTCCATCATCTCCTTGTGTTCACTTGAGTAGTTTTCAACGAGGGCAAGGATGTATCAGCCATCCGATCCATTGTGTCCAGTAAATTTTTTCTGTGTGCAACTGACCTGATTTGATGTCCCTTAGGGCCAATTGCAGGCATTTGTCAGTGGCAGAGGCTTAGTATATTGTCTCCAACTCTAGTTGTAGCGGGCCATACAGAGCCATAATATTATGGTGGGCATACTCCTCTGTTTTGCCGGCCTCATCTACTTCCTCGAGCGTGGTGTGGTGTCCCGGGGCGCCTCAACAGTTAGTTGACTGGGTTGTGGGTCTCTGGGTGATACTCTAATTGCAGCATCCATTTCTGTATGTGGGGTGGAGGCTTTAATGAGATGCATTGAAAGAGGGGAATCAATGACTTTTGGTCTGTCATGACAAAGAACTGATGTCTATAGACATAGAGTTGGAAGCGCCAACACCCCCAGTGTATGGCAATCACTTCCTTTTCAATCTGTGAATAAGGCTGTTCAGTGGGGGTTAGTGAATTTCTAGTGTATGCTATGGATATCCACTCTTCACGTTCTTGCTGTTGTGTTAGCATGGTTCCCAGACCTTTCAGGCTTGCATCTACGGCTAAGATCATTGACTGCACAGGGGTGAGGTAGGCTATGGTTGTGATGGCCGAGAGTACATTCTTGGTGACTTGGAGTGACTGCTCCTGATCTTCGCCCCACATCCAGATAGTTGATGACTTGGTGAGGTCTTGGATGGGTTTGGCCAAGGTGGTCAAATCCTTTATGAAGCGGCTACAGTGAGTGACAATTTCTAGGATGGTTCAGATGTCGGATACACCAGATGGCGGGCCACTTCCTTGACATCGTGGACCTTCTTGGTGTCCAGGACTGCTTCATCAGGTGAGAAGATGTACCCAAAGAAAATAATCTGCTCCTTCATAAACAAGCATTTGTCCTTATGCAGCACAAGATTTCTTTATCCATGCAGGGCCCTCTGCAGCCTCTCACAATATTTCTTTACCATTTTTGTATTGGTTAGGATGCCGACACTCACATTGATGAATCCAGTCAGTCCCATTTGCAGCTCCTGTATGGTGTTGATGAAAACTTTTCAGCTGCACTTGAGATTCCAAAATTCAATTGCCTGCTGCGTCCCCGGCGCAGGCGCATACACTGCAGCCATACGCCGGTGCAGGCACCCTTGCACCATGGTGCAAGGATGCCTGCGTCATGGGGATATTGTTTTCGTGCAGGAAGGGGCAACTTTCTGCACAAAAACAATCCCTACAGGCATTTTCCTCTTTCAATGTGTGCTGTAGAATGCAGCACGCATTGATAGAAGAAAAAAACAAAAATATTTCTTGTCATTGTGCCTCACTACGCCACCCCTAGGGTGGCGCAGCATTCTGACGCATTTCCAGATGTATGATTTCTTATACATTTGGAAATGTGTCTGGTTGAAATGAAATGAAAGGAGGGTTTTTATAGAGCGTGCGTATGCCGTGGCGTCTTAGCACTTAACTATCAAAGTACAGAGTGAGGAGAAATGCAGCTGGTCGTGTACAGCTAAAACAGCCAGGTTTTAAGATCCCTCCTGAATTGAAGTAGATTATTTTGGGTTCTAAGATTCAGGGGCATAGAGTTCCATAGCTTCGGAGCTAGAAATCGGAAGCTTCTACTGCCCCACTTCAGCGTCCTTATCCTTGGATCTATAAGTAAGGATGCCGAGGCGGAGCTGAGAATTCTCTGTGGAGCATAACGCTCAACATATTGTCTGATCTGTCCTGGTCCTTTTTCGTGCAATGCCTTATGTAAGATACACAAGGGCTTGAATTGGATACTAGCTAAGATCTGGAGCCAGTGTAGCTGTTCTCGAGCTGCATTCTGTGGAGTCTACAGTTTATGTGTCACACTTTTTTTGGCCCTAAGGTAGAGTGAGTTAAAGTAATCGATTTTTGACAAAATCAGAGCTGTGAGTACCATTTTCCTGAGGGGCATAGGAATGAAGGGTAGGATTTTCCTAAGAATTTTCAGGGTATGGAAACAGGAAGAGGTAATGCTGTTGACCTGGTCTGACAGGGAAAGATGATCGTCAATTAGGACACCAAGATTTTTTAAGTTTTTTACAGGTTGAGGGCCAGATTCCGCTGTATCAGGCCACCAATCGGAGTTCCAAAGTGAAGAGTCCCTGCCAAACGTTACAACCTCTGTCTTCCTGGTGTTCAACTTTAAGCAATTGCTTTGCATCCAATTGATGATATGGCTCATGCATGAGTTAAAACGTGCTGCACGTCCTCTGATATAGCAGTCAGTGAGACGTAATTTGTGTGTCGTCAGCGTAGCATATGGCTGTAAAGCCAAAGGAGCGAATGAGCTTTGCCAGTGGGGCTACATATATGTTAAACAGGGTGGGCAAGAGTGCCGAGCCCTGAGGTACCCCACGTGGTATAAAAAAGGAGGGAGATTTGTGCTCATCTAATGTCACTGTTTGTTGTCTATCGGCTAGGTAGGATTGAAGAAAGTCTGCGGCCCTGTCTATGATACCTATTTCTGCAGCCGCTGAAGAAGTATATGGTGATCAACAGTGTCAAACGCGGCGGATAAATCAAGCAATATTAATATTGCCTTTCGGCCCTGATCTAGTTGCGCACGTAAGCTTTCAGTAGCTGCAATCAATGCTTGGTTCTGTGTCATGGCCTGAAGCCGTACTGTGCTTGGTCTAGTATATCGTTTGATTCTATAAAAGTTAGCAGTTCTTCATTTACTGCTCTTTCCAGAACTTTAGAGGGGAATTGTAAAGAAGTATTAGGCCAATAGTTTGCCACTTCCAAAGGGTCCAAATTCAGCTTTTTCAGAATAGGTTTTAAAAGAGAGTTCTTCCAATACATCGGGAAATGTCCTTGATCTAGACTGTTATTCAGAAGGGGTGTCAAGACCTTGACAATGGCTTCCGGGGCCATGTGAAAGACCATGGGAACACCCACAGCAACAACCATGGAACGCCCCTTTCACGCAAAGTGCTGCCTGTACAGGGGCAGAATTTACAAGGACAGGAAAAGCCACGCAGGGTGGCTTTTCCTGTCCTTGTAAATATGGAGGGGTAAATGCGTCACAAAAAGTGGCGTACTGGCAGCACAAGGATTTGTAAATCTGCCCCAGAGTGTACTGTGTGCTCCACGACTTTGTCATCATCCTTGCTGTTTGTTTCCCCTAGTGCCACAGTTGGGTTGACTTTTCAGTTCTTGACTGTCAGGCAGGCCCTCACTATGTGGTTGTTTTTCCCGCACAAGGCACATTTCTTTTCTTTTGGTGAGCACTGCAAGTTAGTGGGGGGCTCCTACTCAGTATCCACAGGTTCAGGGGTTCTCAGGCTTCTTCTTGGCCTACTCTGGCCATTGTCTGGGAGTGATTGTGTTAGAGGCTCCACTTTTACTGACCATTGGAGCACCGTCTCAATGTGGGAGGCTTGGACATTCAACAGCTTGTTGGATTGATCCAGGGTCAGATTGTCTCTCAACGATTTCTCTAGCTCCTGTAAAATGTTTTTTTTGTAGCTTGATAGAGGAGCACTCCTGTATGATCTGCACTTACTTTCTACTTGCCAATCAATAAATACTCACATGCTGGCATATAATTCATCTAGCGACCCCTCAAGCCTTGCCTGACTTGTCTGAATATGAAGTGTTTATTTTCATGGTTGGCCATCAGTTCAAAATGAGGATTGAGGGTGGCTACGAGTGTGGTGTATGTCTGTGGAGTCGCATCTGTGATTGTTTTGCAAGAAAAACTCACAAGAATAATGCGAGTGCGCATTGAGCTAAGTGCCACAACAGATTGACTTGTTCTGAGAGGGCAGCGACTGGATATCCCAGAGAAAATGCACCACCAAGTGACAAAACTGGCAAAAATTAATTCTCAAATGCGAGAGAAAGTCTGAGTTTTCCCTAGCCCCCAGCCCGCAGTCAAGGAGATGGGAAGGCACTGCCCCTCATGCGAGCTTACCAGCTCTCTAGAGGTGACCACACCTGTCGTAAAAGAAAAGCCATGTGCCACGCAGTGGTCCAAAATGAGTCTTGCCCTGGGATGTTTTCCTGATGGGTAAACAACCGTAGTCATAGTCATTGGGAGAGAGGAGTTGGCCTAACAGCTAGGGCCCTCGACCTCAGACCTGGGGAACTGGGTTCGAGTCTCGGTAAGGACACTAAACGTCCTGTGATTCTGGGCAAATCACTTAATCTCCCTGTGCCTAACAAAAATGAATGTGTGTCCTCATGTAACATAACTGCTGCTATGTAGAGCGCTCTGATACCCAATTCGGGTCAAGTTCATGCTATATAAAACTCTGTAAACAAACAATGGTGACTCAACCTACCCTCTCTTTGAAGTTGTTGACTTCACAGCTTTAAACAATGTTGCCCCGGCAATTGAAAGAGCATTTGCATTCTTCTGCCTACCAGAAGAAATTAAGACAGACAACAGACTTTCCAGGGCCCTGAGATCAGAGACCTGCTAAAGTCTAGAACTTCTAGAACTAAAGCCTGCTAAAGTCTAGAACTGCTAGAACTTCGCCAACTCGAACGGAAGTGGAGACATAGCTACCTAGCCTCTGACAGAGCACTGTATAAGACTGCTCGCAAAAAATACAAGGACTCAATCTTAGTGGCGAAATCTACCTTCTTTTCAGAAAAAATTTCCAACGCCAAAAACAAATCACGGGAAATCTTCAGAGTCGTCAACGACCTCTGCAATGACACCAGAACTGCCCCCTCCCAACCCGCATCTCAAACGCTGTGTAACCAACTCAACAACTTCTTCAAGGAGAAGATTGACAACATAAAAAACAGCATCCAAACCAACCACCCTGCAGACGAGTCAGACATCTGCAGAAATCCCAACACCCTACAAGACTTCCCCCCCATTGACCCACCCAAACTATTGGAACTTATGAACCGAGTAAAATCGGGCTCACCCAACGACTCCTGCCCTCCGCACATCCTGAAAGAGGTCTACACCAAACTCCCTCAGAGTATACTCCCCATCCTGAACACCTCCCTATTACAAGGTACGGTACCCGACTCCTTTAAAAACGCCACCTTGGTCCCTCTTATAAAAAAACCAGGTGCCGACCCCTCCAACCTCGCTAACTATCGCCCCATCTCCCTCCTCCCCTACTGCGCAAAACTACTGGAAGTCTATGTAACCAGCCATTTATCCAACTTCATTGAGATATCTGAATATTTCGAACCCAACCAAGCTGGATTCCGCCAGGCACATTCCACCGAGGCGGTGATCCCCGCTGTGCAGAACACCCTAAGGACCAATGCCGATAACGGAATCCACCAGGCCCTCATACTACTCGACCTATCGGCCGCGTTCGACACGGTGGACCACACCATTCTATTACACCGTGTCGAACAAGCCGGCCTCAATGGCACGGCCCTCTCTTGGGTTAAATCCTTTCTGACGGACAGATATCAGGCAGTAAAGCTGGAGAACTTCACAGCCCCCACCCTACCTACCACTTGCGGTGTCCCACAGGGCTCCTCACTGTCCCCCCTACTTTTTAATCTTTATCTTAAACCCCTCCTGCACTCCTTGAAAAATAGAAAAGTAATCATTTTCAACTACGCTGACGATTTGCAGCTGATATTCCCCCTCAACTCCCCGGATTCCGTCGAGGAATTCCAAAAGACCATGCTGCATATCCAGAGCTGGATGGATCGGAACCATCTTAAGCTAAACCCAGGAAAGACTGAGTTAGTACTCCCCTGTGACAGTACACTCAGCTGGGGCCCCCACTTCTGGCCACCTTCTATGGGCACTCCCCCCTCACCATCCCAGACAGCGAAAAGCCTTGGGGTCACTCTTAGCGCCGATCTCTCTCTGAAAACCCAGATCGGAACAGTGATCTCCTCCTGCTTCTTTCAATTGAGAAAAATAAAAAAAATCGCTCATCTTTGTCTCATTCTGCCCTCATCCAGGCAGTACTCACGCTAGTCCTCTCGCGATTAGACTTCTCTAACTCGACTTACCTCGGCCTCCCCCTCACCATCTCTAAACGCCTGCAGATTGTACAAAATCAAGCGGCCAGATTAATCTTCAGGAGCAACCGCAGGCAGTCAGCCAAACCTCTGTTAGCCTCCCTCCACTGGCTCCCCATCACTCATCGGATCATCTTTAAGACAGGCTGCATAATTTTCAAGGCTCTTCACGGAAAAAGCCCTAGATTCATCAACCAACTTATTATCAAACATATCCCGACCCGTGAGCTTCGGTCCGCCCACCTATCCCTTCTCAAGGCGCCGACCTTTAAAAAGAAAAGACTCGGCGGATCCAGCTTCGCACACCTCGCCCCAAAGACTTGGAACTCTCTGCCCTTGTCCATCAGGAGCTGCTCCAAGCTGATTGAGTTCAGACGTGCATTAAAGACCTGGCTATTTCAACAAGCGTACTGCTAGAACTCTACATCCACCGAACCCTCTTCTCTGTTTCTCTAGCGCCATGAAACCCCTGGGTGTCCGCGCGCTTAACAAATTCCGCATAGAAATAGAAATAGAAATAGAAAGTGCCTAGGAATACCACATCACCAAGAGATGCTCCAATGTCCGCAAGCAATGGAGAGGCAGAGTGAATTATGAGGACACTAAACAAGACCCTCAGACCCGCTGTAGTAAATGGAACCAACCCTGAAGTTAGCCTTCAGAAGTTCTTGAGGGAATACCGAGGAACACTGCATTGCACCACTCAACGCTCTGCTTGGTCTGTAATGCTCAACTGTCATCGATAGGACATGATCCCAGTTCATCCTGAATGGTCTCTGCCACTGTATGACTCAATGAGCACGCAGGCCCAGCGCACCCAGACCAAGGTGCGCACTAGCCTCCGGCGGTGAGCCGCCTCATGGGTGAGCTCACTGGGTGATAAGTTACTGCTCAAAGACCTCAACCAGGGTGGAAGTTCCAGACTCCTTTTGCCTGTTGTATGGACTGTCACTCAGACAAATGGGACAATGGTCACCCCCTGCAAAGGTGATGAACTAGTCCCTAGGAACATATCATGGTTCCCGAACTGATCTTCCCCAGCTCGTCTGGACCAGACGAAGAGGAAAATTATGAAATGCGGGAGAGCCCTCCAGGACCTGAAAGTCAAGAGAAGGAAGAAGCTGGCTTTAGTGATAGGACCCCCGGCCAAGTCGGTGCTGGGGCCAACACTGAGGTTGACTACCGAAACAGCCTTGACCCTGAGGAGGCGAGAGGACATTCCTGGTAGCAACGGTATCACCTTAGACCTAACCCACCATCAAGCCAGAGGCTCAAAGACATTGCATTCTGAGTGTGACTCATGAGTTCATTGCCATGTTGGGAATGGATGTTATGGCCACCTAACCCCTCCTCTGCTGTAGTAACCTTCCCCGGAAACGCACCATGTAATCAACTGGCCAGGTGTGGCCAGAGGCTATATACTAGATGGGCAGGGACTGCTCACGGTTATCCATCCCACACCCAGTACTAAGCATGTGTGTGTCATTTTATGTCCTGCAGCAGTTATGCATTAGCTGGTGGGCCCCACAATCCAGTGTGCGCCCCCACTACAGGTACCATGGGCCGGCACAGACCAACGTACATAAAAACCTCTGTGATGCTCAGACAGATCAAGTGCAGGCACATAGGTAAAACCAATACACAAATGGGCACCATACACTCATACCACACAGGCACACACAAACTCAGACTATCAAGTAGCAGGCAAATATGCACTCAGATTCTATCAAAAAAAGTGAGTGAAGTGATGATATTTATTTTAATTTTTAGGTTTATGAAGTGGTACTAGGCTCTCTCTTAGAGTGGAAAGAAGAGAGCACAATGTGCTTGTTAAAATACCCCTCACACACTAAAAAACCGTTAGTGTCATGCTTCATCATAGGGGTCTTCCCGCCCCTATAACGGGACGGGGCGTGCTATGACCAAACGAGATACACGGGAGCACTTAGGTTGTGACAGAGGCTATGTGTGGGTGTATGGGTATCAGTGAAAGTGTAGGGACCTAACACAAGTGAGTGAGAAAAAAAGTAAAAAAGTTAAAAATTCCCTGGCTTAGTAGAAAAAAATTATTTTATTTGCTTCTCTAGCTGGGAACATTAAGAAGGGGTTGTGAGGTAGAGCATTAGCTGACTACCTAGTCGACATGTTTCGTAAGCAGTCCCCTACTGCTTACTCATCAGGACCAAATAGCGATCCCTACTTGTAAATACTAAGTTCTTTCAAGATATGCCTACTGTCCTACAAACAATTCAGCAAAAATCAGCTCAATGTTTGTGCTTCGGGCATGAGTTGGCCCAGGTGAAGCAAAAAAAACGATACAATGAGTATCAAAAAAATGGACCTGGTGTGGTCTCTGTAAGAGAAAAGGAGAGAAACCAACATATGCATGAATTAGCATCACTATCTGAATGAAAATTGCAAACAGATATTAGTCCACCATACTGGTGGAGAAAACGCCTCGTATCACTATAAGCGATCATGTTCCTGTATGCAATCAAACAGGTAAGAGTGTTACATCTGTCGAGATCAGCTGTATGTCGCTAGAATCATCTCGCTAGAAATGTATAGTGACCTCAAACTTTGGGTTCCAATATCATCTCATCATACACACCAACAAACATGACTCCATGCATTTCCAACAAACCAGCAATTAAAAGGGGAAAGGGAAGCCCTCATTCGCATTATTTACATGAAAAAGAAAGAATGAAAAACGATACGCGTTTCATTCAATTCAATACTCTGTCAATAAAGTCAATACCTACTCTTTTCAGTAATTTTCAGAGCCCCATGAGTTTGCAGGCCAGGGGTATTCTGCGCGGTTTAATGTCCGGCAGAGAAAGAATACATTGTTCCTACCCCCGTGCTACTCCGAGGATTGCCGGGCTCAAGTGTCCGTTGTTGTTTAAGAGCCCTGCATTTCCGCATTGTCATTCGTATGGGTGCGGCCTACTGCGCAGCAACTAGAGCGTTGACTGCTCAAGATGGCTGCCGCCTATTGGCACGGTCAGAGAGCAAAAGCGGAAGTCTTTCCACGCTGTCTATTGCTTTCGATCAGGGTTTTACAAATGACAGAATCGTGATCGTTCTGAAGTCATAGGATAGCTGATGATAAGAGAATTTGCAGGGTTATATTCCAATGTATATTGTGGGGCATAAATTGAAATCCTTCAATCAATTACAGATGGTATTTATCAAAATATCTAAAGACCTAAAAGGGATCCATTGATAACAACACACCCTTCGGATGCAGTACAAAGGAGGGGGGGTTGTTTTTGGGGTTTTCTTTGGGGATGGTATTTGTCAGATCTCTAAATAGTCAAAAAAGTTCATTCTAACTGGCCCCAGGGTATGTCGTCATTCAGCCCAGTTTTATGTGACTGAATGCGAAACACCCATCTCTGCTCTTTTTCCAACAGGAATCTTTCATTGCTGACCAATTCTATTATAGTCCATGTAATGTCCTCAGGTTTGTGATTTTTTTCTAGGAAATGGTTCGTAAGCTTAGTACTTGATTTCCTGCATTTTATAGTGCTCTTATGTTCCCCTATCCTGATTTTTACTGCCCTGCTCGTCATTCCCACGTATTCAAGTTTGCAGGGACAGGTGATCAGGTATACGACATTGGCACTATTACAATTACTGAAACTTCTCTGTTCCCAGACGGTGCCATTGTTAAAGGTTAATTTCTTACTCTTCTTAGTTAGACCACAGACCTTGCACCCTCCGCATGGATAGTGTCCTTGAACAAAATTTGGATCTCTTTGTACACTGTTGTGGTTTGATTTTGGTCTTGTGTGAACTAAGACATCTTTCAGACTTTTTGCTCTTTTGTGTGCAAACATAGGTTTAGGTATTTGCAGTCCACCGCTGTTCAGGATTTTCCAATTTTTGTTGATAATTTTGGTCACTAAGTTGGAGCTGGTGTTATACGTAATCACACAAATTGGTCGCTTCTCTTCATCCTTGGGTGTTTTTGATTCCAGAAGGCTTTCACGGCAGTTATTTTTAGCCCGTGTATAAGCCTGATTAATGATACGATCAGGATACATTTGTGCCTTTAGTTTCCTTTTGAGATCATCTGATTGTGTTTTAAAGTTATCAATCTCTGTACAGTTCCTGCGTAAACGCAGGAATTGGCCGTATGGGAGGTTGTCCCGTAGATGTTTTGGATGGAAACTATTGTACATTAAGAGACAGTTCTTTGAGGTGCTTTTAAAATGGGTCGTGGTCATCAATCTCCCGTCTTTGGGGAAAATATTCAGATCAAGGAAAACCAAGTTACTTCTGGAGATTATGCTGGTGAATCTCAAGAAATCATCTTGTAGATTAAGCCATGTCAGAAATTGTTCGGAGCCTCTTTCATCTCCATCCCAGATGATAAGGATATCATCGATGTATCATTTCCACAACTTGATGTTGAATCTGAAGGGGTTGGTGGAATTCAATATTTTGGTCACCTCTAGATGGTGTACGTACAGTCCAGCTATACTAGGAGCAAATGTACTTCCCATGCTGGTCCCGTGTTTTTCTAAATATAGGGTGCCATTGTATTCAAAGAAGTTTTCCTTCAATGCAAGAGAGCAACAATTCATTACCACATTACGTGGTGTCTGGTATTCCCAGAAGTCTTCAAAGAGGACATCCTCAATGATCTCTAAGGTGGCTTGATGTGGCAGACTGGTGTAAAGGCTCTCCACATCACAGCTAATTAATAGCTGGGTATTGGGATCAAATATAACCTCTTCCAACAGATTCAGAACATCTTTGGTGTCTCTCAGATACGTAGATGTCCTTTGGACCATGGGTCTGAGAAAGGCGTCTGCAAATCTAGAGACCGGCTCTAGGATGGATCCAATGCCGGAGACTATGGGTCGTCCCGGAGGGTTCTGAAGACGTTTGTGGATCTTAGGTAAAGTGTATAGATAGGGGATTTTCGGATCCTTTTGACATAAGAAGTCTCCTTCTTTTTTTGGGATCCAATCGTGTGCTAGCGCCTCCTCTACCATTGTACCAATCTTTATTTGTATAGTTGCTGTGGGGTCAATGTGGAGAACTTCATAGTTCCTTTTATCTTGTAGCAACCTCATGCATTCCTTGTCATAGTTCTCTATGTTCTGTATGACAGTTGCACCGCCTTTGTCGGCAGGCTTGATTATTACTCTTTTGTTGTTGCTAAGGTCTCGTAATGCTTGCCTTTCTTCGTTGGTAGCATTATGGAAGACACGTTTTTCTAGAGGATTGATGTTTTCCAACTCCATCATTACCGCCTTTTCAAATGTTAGTAATTTGACTGGAAGAGTGTTATCCATGGGAGTGAACTTGGATTTAGGTCTTAGATTGGTATCTCCATGGTCTGTTTCGTCATCTTTATCTTTAAAGAAAACCTGCAGCTTTAGGCGTCGCATGAATTCCTGTACCTCTTGGAAAAGATGGAATTTATCCATGCAGGCTGTGGGCAGATATCCCAAGCCTTTTTCCAAGACTCTTTTCTGTGGGGCTGTTAGTTCGATGTCAGAAAGGTTCACAACCTGACTCACTTCGGGTTCCTTGTGGCGCCTGTCATGCTCCTTGTTGATACCCGAGGAGTTTCTTCTACTTCGGTGTTCCAATGAACTGTAGTGCCTCTCCGGTTCCTCCCCTTCGTCCGTCCTTGGCGCACCCCTAAAAAAGGAGTCGAGGGGTCAAAGTATCCATAGTCTTGTTGTTGATATCCCCAGGTAGGGAAAGGTCCCTGTGGATGTTGGAAAGGGGGTGGTCCATATTGTTGTTGTGGCGGGTACATCATGGGAGGATTGAAATTGTTCCATCCTCTCGAGCCTCGAAAATTGGGTCTGCGGAAGTTCCTCCTATTTACCGGATATCTTGGACTTCTATTTCGAATGGAGTTTGAACTATTGGATCCTGAGTTAGATGTCTCATCATCTGTAACATTGTCATTGGTTGATTTATAATCATCCTTGATGTAGGGGTAAATTCTTTCTTTTGTCCATCAGCTGTTGTCTTTTTTCAATTTTTCATATTTGCTCTCTTTGAGAGTGGTCTCAAACTCATTTAGAGATTTATTCATTTCATCTAAGTATTTCTTAATGTCGGCAGGAGATTCATAGCTTTTTATACGTATTTCTATGGTTTGTATCTCCACTTTGAGTTCACTGGCCAATCTACTCGCAGTCTTTATAATGAGGACAATCCAATCTCTGGTACATCGACACGAGATTTTAGACCAGTCGATCTTCAAAGTTTTATCTTGTAAAAAGATGAAAGGTTCATTGCGAACAACAAGGCCAGATGGTGCAGTGTTCACCTTGAGGTATTCGGAAATTAATAAGCCATGGATGGCCGTTTTTATCTGGGTTCTCCTTAGCTCTTCAATTTCATCCCAGTCATTGTTCTTGTTTGAGGGCCCTGCAGTGTTTAGACCCTCAAATGTTCCCAAGGATGCCATCAAGTTGGAAATCTCATCTTCAGTGAAAGCTAGGCCCAAGTCGGCCATTGTTGAAAGCGAAAAAAAGAGGGGTCCCTTTGTCTATCAAGAGCTTGTCGTGTAGTGCAGAATCACTTTTGCGATGGTAGAGAGGGAGAGTTTGTAAATTCTGAGGTAAGCTTCCGCAGCTGCACGCTGCCAGTAATTCCAAACCAAAAAGAGGAGCATAGAGGTACTGATAGGATCACCCTCCTAACAGGACTTACATAACCAAAGAGATTCTATCAAAAAAGTGAGTGAAGTGATGATATTTATTTTACTTTTTAGGTTTATGAAGTGGTACTAGGCTCTCTCTTAGAGTGGAAAGACGAGAGCAAAATGTGCTTGTTAAAATACCCCTCACACACTAAAAAACCGTTAGTGTCATGCTTCATCATAGGGGTCTTCGCGCCCCTATAACGGGACGGGGCGTGCTACGACCAAACGAGATACGCGGGAGCACTTAAGTTGTGACAGAGGCTATGTGTGGGTGTATGGGTATCAGTGAAAGTGTAGGGACCTAACACAAGTGAGTGAGAAAAAAAGTAAAAAAGTTAAAAATTCCCTGGCTTAGTAGAAAAAAGATTATTTTATTTGCTTCTCTAGCTGGGAACATTAAGAAGGGGTTGTGAGGTAGAGCATTAGCTGACTACCTAGTCGACATGTTTCGTAAGCAGTCCCCTACTGCTTACTCATCAGGAACAAATAGCGATCCCTACTTGTAAATACTCAGTTCTATCAAGATATGCCTACTGTCCTACAAACAATTCAGCAAAAATCAGCTCAAAGTTTGTACTTCGGGGCATGAGTTGGCCCAGGTGAAGCAAAAAAACGATACAATGAGTATCGAAAAAATGGACCTGGTGTGGTCTCTGTAAGAGAAAAGGAGAGAAACCAACATATGCATGAATTAGCATCACTATCTGAATGAAAATTGCAAACAGATATTAGTCCACCATACTGGTGGAGAAACCGCCTCGTATCACTGAAAGCGATCATGTTCCTGTATGCAATCAAACAGGTAAGAGTGTTACATCTGTCGAGATCAGCTGTATGTCGCTAGAATCATCTCGCTAGAAATGTATAGTGACCTCAAACTTTGGGTTCCACTATCATCTCATCATACACACCAACAAACATGACTCCATACATTTCCAACAAACCAGCAATTAAAAGGGGAAAGGGAAGCCCTCATTCGCATTATTTACATGAAAAAGAAAGAATGAAAAACGATACGCGTTTCATTCAATTCAATACTCTGTCAATAAAGTCAATACATACTCTTTTCAGTAATTTTCAGAGCCCCATGAGTTTGCAGGCGAGGGGTATCCTGCGCGGTTTAATGTCCGGCAGAGAAAGAATACATTGTTCCTACCCCCGTGCTACTCCGATGATTGCCGGGCTAAAGTGTCCGTTGTTGTTTTAGAGCCCTGCATCCGAACAATTTCTGACATGGCTTAATCTACAAGATGATTTCTTGAGATTCACCAGCATAACCTCCAGAAGTAACTTGGTTTTCCTTGATCTGAATATTTTCCCCAAAGACGGGAGATTGATGACCACGACCCATTTTAAAAGCACCTCAAAGAACTGTCTCTTAATGTACAATAGTTTCCATCCAAAACATCTACGGGACAACCTCCCATACGGCCAATTCCTGCGTTTACGCAGGAACTGTACAGAGATTGATAACTTTAAAACACAATCAGATGATCTCAAAAGGAAACTAAAGGCACAAATGTATCCTGATCGTATTATTAATCAGGCTTATACACGGGCTAAAAATATACTGTGAAAGCCTCCTGGAAACAAAAACACCCAAGGATGAAGAGAAGCGACCAATTTGTGTGATTACGTATAACACCAGCTCCAACTTAGTGACCAAAATTATCAACAAAAATTGGAAAATCCTGAACAGCGGTGGACTGCAAATACCTAAACCTATGTTTGCACACAAAAGAGCAAAAAGTCTGAAAGATGTCTTAGTTCACACAAGACCAAAATCAAACCACAACAGTGTACAAAGAGATCCAAATTTTGTTCAAGGACACTATCCATGCGGAGGGTGCAAGGTCTGTGGTCTAACTAAGAAGAGTAAGAAATTAACCTTTAACAATGGCACCGTCTGGGAACAGAGAAGTTTCAGTAATTGTAATAGTGCCAATGTCGTATACCTGATCACCTGTCCCTGCAAACTTGAATACGTGGGAATGACGAGCAGGGCAGTAAAAATCAGGATAGGGGAACATAAGAGCACTATAAAATGCAGGAAATCAAGTACTAAGCTTACAAACCATTTCCTAGAAAAAAATCACAAACCTGAGGACATTACATGGACTATAATAGAATTGGTCAGCAATGAAAGATTCCTGTTGGAAAAAGAGCAGAGATGGGTGTTTCGCATTCAGTCACATAAAACTGGGCTGAATGACGACATACCCTGGGGCCAGTTAGAATGAACTTTTTTGACTATTTAGAGATCTGACAAATACCATCCCCAAAGAAAACCCCCAAAACACCCCCCCCCCCCTTTGTACTGCATCCGAAGGGTGTGTTGTTATCAATGGATCCCTTTTTGGTCTTTAGATATTTGATAAATACCATCTGTAATTGATTGAAGGATTTCAATTCATGCCCCACAATATACATTGGAATTTAACCCTGCAAATTCTCTTATCATCAGCTATCCTATGACTTCAGAACAATCACGATTCTGTCATTTGTAAAACCCTGATCGAAAGCAATAGACAGCGCAGAAAGACTTCCGCTTTTGCTCTCTGACCGTGCCAATAGGCGGCAGCCATCTTGAGCAGTCAACGCTCTAGTTGCTGCGCAGTAGGCCGCACCCATACGAATGACAATGCGGAAATGCAGGGCTCTTAAACAACAACGGACACTTGAGCCCGGCAATCCTCGGAGTAGCACGGGGGTAGGAACAATGTATTCTTTCTCTGCCGGACATTAAACCGCGCAGAATACCCCTGGCCTGCAAACTCATGGGGCTCTGAAAATTACTGAAAAGAGTATGTATTGACTTTATTGACAGAGTATTGAATTGAATGAAACGCGTATCGTTTTTCATTCTTTCTTTTTCATGTAAATAATGCGAATGAGGGCTTCCCTTTTCCCTTTTAATTGCTGGTTTGTTGGAAATGCATGGAGTCATGTTTGTTGGTGTGTATTATGAGATGATAGTGGAACCCAAAGTTTGAGGTCACTATACATTTCTAGCGAGATGATTCTAGCGACATACAGCTGATCTCGACAGATGTAACACTCTTACCTGTTTGATTGCATACAGGAACATGATCGCTTTCAGTGATACGAGGCGGTTTCTCCACCAGTATGGTGGACTAATATCTGTTTGCAATTTTCATTCAGATAGTGATGCTAATTCTTGCATATGTTGGTTTCTCTCCTTTTCTCTTACAGAGACCACACCAGGTCAATTTTTTTGATACTCATTGTATCGTTTTTTTGCTTCACCTGGGCCAACTAATGCCCCGAAGCACAAACATTGAGCTGATTTTTGCTGAATTGTTTGTAGGACAGTAGGCATATCTTGATAGAACTGAGTATTTACAAGTAGGGATCGCTATTTGGTCCTGATGAGTAAGCAGTAGGGGAATGCTTAAGAAACATGTCGACTAGGTAGTCAGCTAATGCTCTACCTCACAACCCCTTCTTAATGTTCCCAGCTAGAGAAGCAAATAAAATAATTTTTTTCTACTAAGCCAGGGAATTTTTAACTTTTTTACTTTTTTTCTCACTCACTTGTGTTAGGTCCCTACACTTTCACTGATACCCATACACCCACACATAGCCTCTGTCACAACTTAAGTGCTCCCGCGTATCTCGTTTGGTCGTAGCACGCCCCGTCCCGTTATAGGGGCGGGAAGACCCCTATGATGAAGCATGACACTAACGGTTTTTTAGTGTGTGAGGGGTATTTTAACAAGCACATTGTGCTTTCATCTTTCCACTCTAAGAGAGAGCCTAGTACCACTTCATAAACCTAAAAATTAAAATAAATATCATGACTTCACTCACTTTTTTTGATAGAATCTCATTGGTTATGTAAGTCCTGTTAGGAGGGTGATCCTATCAGTACCTCTATGCTCCTCTTTTTGGTTTGAAATATGCACTCAGCCCTAGCTACTGGCACCAATGCAAAAAGTGTGCTAAAATATTCTTTCACTTCCACTAATATGCCTTAAAAATGCATTTTAACTCGTACCTCATTTGCATTTAAATTGTGCACTCTGGTTTGTCTTCAATGTTTTGTGCTAGACGCAGGCCTCACTGTCCCGGGATATTCAACGCCAGGATATCCCTCTGCAGATGTGTTGTGTGCATTATAGATCCCCAATACAAATCAAAATACTCTTCAGAAGCATAACTTAATTTCCATCCTTGGCAGACTTAAGCCATACCTCATTATCTAACTCACAGTCTTTGGGCCTCATTTACAATCTTTTGACAGAGAGCAGCACCGCAAGCCTTCATGATGCGCTGTCCTGCGTCAAAAGAAAAGGGCGGGCATGCACAGTATCCACCAGTTACGGTGCATTCCTGACATTCCCCCTGCGCTGGCACACAAATGGTCGCAATGAGCCAACGCAGGCACCCTTGCACCATGGTGCAAGGGTGCCTGTGTTGCAGGGTTAATTGTTATTGTTCTGAAAGGAGCACCTTCCTGCACAAACACAATCAATGGAGACAATTTCCTCTTTCTAAGTGTGTTGTAGATTGCAGCACCCATAGAAAGAGAAAAAAACAAGGAGAAATATTGTTATTTCTCTTTGTTGCGCCTCCCCTATGCCTTCCCTGGGGAGGCGTAGGCTTTCGACATATTTCCAGGTTTACGAAATCTCGTAAATCTAACAATGTGTCCAATATGATAGGTGTTATGTAGAAATACCCACCATAATGGCCATTGCACACCGCTCTATTGCAGGGCGAGGCAACGCAGGAACTTGCGCTGCGTTGCCTCAGTCCAGGCCATGAAAAGCCACGCAGTGTGGCTTTGGGTGGCCTACAGATATGGCCCTGCAGTGTGCGCCACTGGCCCATCACTAAAAGTGACGTTCTGGTGGGACAGGGGCCTTTTAAACGAGGTCCCCTGTTTTGAAACATTTCAAGGACACACAGATTGGTTCTTATCAGGAAGAACTGCTCTGCACCAGAGAGATGTAAACTTGTGTCAGATTTGATCAATTGTTGTACTTCGATTTACTACAATGAACCTATAAGATGCACATACATATTAGAATACATGATTGAATGATTGCTTGTCTGGAGAGGCCTTAGTCTGTGCTACTGTGCCGTTTTTGTCATTAAAAAGAGTTTAGACTTTTACTAGCTTCCTGATTATTTTCTATTTTATCTCAGGACACATTCACAGTTGCACTCAGACAGCAGAAACACAGGTGCCCTTGCACTCAGATGACATAGGCACTGTTGTCCTATGCACAAGACAAGGATGGGTTTAAGTGCACACACAGGCGCCCATACACACAGGCAACACATGGCCAAGAGAACTGTCACTGAATGTTGGTGTCACAGGTGCCCCAGCAAAAACTGTAACATTGGGAGCAAAATGGTTCCCCTACTGCTGTGCGAGTTCTGTTTTTGTTGAAAAAAGGAAATGTAATTCCAGCTTGGAAAATAGAATACAATGTTTAATGTACACTTCTATCCACATTTGTAATAGGAATGACTTCCTTGAAAAATAAAACATGTTTCTTCTTAACTTTAATTTCTATTTAATGTGCTTTTTGCCCTGAAGAAGCCCAAGAGGACGAAACACATTGGCTACGGTCTTTTAATCGTGTTGCAAAAGAAGTTGCAAATAAAGAATTTGATGGAAACATCTCAGCTGAATTGCCATTACTTTGAGGAAATGTGTCATTTTTAGCGAATATCAACGGATACTAAGAGTGCTGGGCCGCTGTGTGTAACTCTATCAGAAGAGTTTACGTGTCCATCTGGTGTTTTGAGTTGGCGTGGGCAAAATTAAAATTTTGCTTGCATAATTCATGTAATTTCAGGAGTTTTGCATTCAGCATTTTATGCAAAGTTCTTAAAGATATACCGTTCAGCCACTTTTGGTAATATGCCCCTTTTGCTCTAATAAATAACCACAAATGCACAGGAACAACATTACATGAGCGGCTGCAGTTTGCGTTAATTTTGTTTTTTTGCAAATTATTAGTGCAAAATGCTTACTTGTGAGGATGGATTTTGATCTAAAACATAGTGCAAAATGACAGGTTTCATAGACTTTTGCTGAATTTTCACATAAATGATCAAAAGCAAATTGAGTTAATTTGGCAAGCCCCTAGATTTGATTTATATTTTTTGCGATTAGCGTCACTGCCAGATGATCTTTGAGAGTCTGACGAACTATAATTATTTCTGCTGCATCGTCGAGAAGCACCAATACCCAAGTCAAGAGCATGCACATTTTCTGAGGCATTTTTCTTATTTTGAAGTCCAGCCACATTCATTTTTCTTAAAATAAGCTTTTGAGTCTAAATCCTAATCTTTTTTCCTCAAAGCTAACCTCAGCTAGCTCTCTTTAAATTTTCTGCATGGATCCTTTTTGTGATACTTAGTCTGTTTGCTCCTTTCTGTTCTCTTACTCTCCCCAGAATCCTGCAAAGAACAGAAATAATGCTGATACTGGTCTGGTCTTTTAATTCATCATGTCCCTCAAATTAAAGCCACCCTAGTTGGAGTCCTGCTGTGCTGGAGATTCAGACCTGGTTTTTGGTTTAACTTTCTACTATTTTTCTTTGTTTCCGGTGCCGTCTTTTCTTTACCGGAAGCTTCAGACTTGTTTTTTGTTTTGAATTGCAGTTTTGTGGCTCCAGAATCCCAAGTATCCTGGCCGAAGAGTTATGTATTTCCGAAATCATTTTAGAAATCCCCAATTCTGTGATCCTGAAGAGTAACAACAGCCAAACATTGGCACACTGCCAAGACTGCAGCTTCAGCTTGAATAACTAACTGTCAGAGAGACCCTTTCAAAATGATCTATCAATTTTATCTTCAAATCAACAGCCTGTGCAGCTGCATGCTTATTTTGTTTTTGTTTTAACAGCAAAAATAGCACCGACAAAGAGGGTGTTATCTCAATGCCTTAAATTGTTTGTACCCCCAGATACCATGCACATTTCTGATTATTTTGTAAAGGGCAAAACTTACATTGAATATTCTCAAATGGAAGAATTAACATATTATTCTTGTTGCACTTTCGCTTAATTTTCGGAGACATTTTAGATCATGTGACTACATACATATGAATGAATAACCTCTAAGTTATCAGAAAATAATGCATCAAATTTCATAAGATATGCACGCACAACATAAAACGCAGTGGGGTAACTATTGTAAATAAGATAGTCCTTAGAGACCAGATGATGAGTAGATATATTCTTAGATTTATTGATAAGTAAATGACATCAATATCCTTTGAAGATGGTAAGTCCAAGTATTGCCCCACCAGGAGCAGCCTCTGTCCTGCTCAGCCTGCACACTCCAACTGACACTCCACAGCTCACCAAGCACACAACATTCTACGACATCATCATACATCCAACATTCTAGACATCTTCAGGCACACCAACACTCAAACTGGCTGAGCAGTAGGGAAAGGAACCATAGGCAAGGGAAATGCAGCAATAGATTATAACACACCCCCCTCCCTAAGGAAACTAAACACATTAAATGATAATAAAATATGCATGAAAATACATTAAGCAAATGAATCAAGTACATATAACAATGAAAATGCAAGACAATTCAAATGCCAATGAAATCACACACCTCGAGTCAAAATAAATGGGTTCCCGGAAAGCATTAAAGATAGACAGTATAATAATCAATCCAACATAACAAAAGTAAAACCAGAAAACCACAAAGAGACTCATAACCAGGTAAAGCCCAAAACTGCTTCAACCCAAAAAATAAAATAAGTAAGAAGCAGAGAAAATCCACAAGAAAATGTAAACTGCAACACAATCTTATCCAGGACTGTACTTAAAGAAAGTACAGGAAAAAACCATTCACCCACAAACCAAACAGTGAGCGTACACGCAGAGAACTTCACGTGGAAGTATTAACTCTACGCAGACCAAACCACAATAATCAATAGGAAAACCATTCACCCACAACAAACAGTGAGCGTACACGCAGAAAACTTCATGTGGAAGTACTTACTCTACGCAGACCAAACCACAATAACCAATAGGAAAACCATTCACCCACAACAAACAGTGAGTGTACACGTAGAGGACCTCAAATGAAGGTGTATACCCTACGCAGACCCAAACCACAATAACCAATCAGGAAAACCATTCACCCACAACAAACAGTGAGTGTAAACATAGAGAACTTCAGGTGAAAGTGTAATCTCATACGCAGGCCCAAGCACAAAACATTCTTCCACCCAAACTAAAAGTGAAGTAGATTGGTAAACTAAAAGTACTTGAATGACTTTAAAGTAACACAGAAAATGTGAAACCATAACCACAAATAAGTGGTTGATAAACCAAAGAACACAGGAAAAACCAAAGATGAACACTACACCTCAAACTCAGGGCAATCCGAAAACCAAAGTTGAGCACTACACCCCAAACTCAGGGCAACCCACAAAGGAAAACCACGCCAAACCAAGTACACACCAAACCAAATATGCAAGCAAAGACAATAAACACAACACACACTCTCCTCCTCTCTTCCATATAAATTCAAAAAACAAACAGAAAGAACCTGCAACAACTGCAACATGCCCACTATACAATACTGTAAACACCTTGTTGTAAATAGGACAAATCACAGTAACATAACAAATTAAAACAAAAAACGTGGTCACCGTAGTCTACGATCGGTGAGCAATTTCTCACCCGAAATCCTTGTTCTCTCTCACCCGAAGTCCATGTAGTACAGGTTAAATCCAGTGGTTCCACGCAATTGCACCAGCAGTACCACAGTCCAAGTCTTGACAGCAACATTCAAATAAAACTTTGCTTTAGAGTGACTACCAATGACCTTGCCAAGCGAGGGTGTCCTTACCCAACATTTCCCAGCATAAAGTTTTCAACACATCTCTTCCTAAAAATAAAGTCAGCCCTGGTGGACGATCTCACACCCGGATTCCTATCGACATTTCCACTTAGAAGTGACAAAAGCAAAAATACAGTGCAGATCGAAGGCATAAAATGCTCAAAAACCGAGTTGTCACAAACTGTGAAATGGACAAACAAGTTCCATATATTATCAGGCGCTTGTCGCTGACAAAGCTTTCCAAACGGCATGTCACCGAAACAAACGAGAGACCGGCAGGTAAAGCATTGCCGTGGTGACTGAAGCGAAAACAACATGGCCGCCACGTTAAGCGTAGCCACGTAAACAGCGTGAGAATCAAACTCAGGATAACCATAGACGTCACAAGGGTCACAGGAGACCTTCACAAGCACCACGATGGGTTCCATTGACGTCATCAATCGGACACTAGCAGGTGAACTGGAAAGAGCTCTGCAGACCAACCGTCACAACCGTCCCAAGTGCAGCATACGGTGAGTTGACGGACATCGCAATTGCTAAGAAATGTAAAAAACTGATTGTCACAGCCAAAACACGCTGCGAGAGCGCAGACCCAATCCCTCCACCGGCAGATAAGAGCTGTGCTCCTCAATAGTGTCTGCTCACACTAACAGCAAAGTCCCTCTCTGTGTCCCATTGCGATGTTAAACAGTGCGCAGAGACCGATTTCCCCACAGGCAGATAAAGGGTGTGCCTCCACTAGTCCACAGCTGAAGTCCGATGCACTCTCATGTAAATTCCCTCAGGCTAAAGTCACAACACACGAGGGCTACATCAAACAGCTGCAAATTATCTGCGCAGACGTCACGAAGGTGAAACGCTTTGGCAATAGGGTGTCCAAATAGCCACAGATAATGGAAAAGTCAGTAACAGCATCCAATTTCCAGCGAATCACACACGGGTAAGACCCTTAATTCAGATGACAATTGAAAACCAAACAAACTTCAAACGCTCTGGTCTGCAGGCTGTCCTGTTGACTAAGGACACTGGTGGGGCTTACCAGAGCGTAGTTCCTTGAAATCTTCTTCTTTGAAGGTGTAGTTCATAAGTTTCCTCAATTAATCAAGTCCTTAGTTGTGGGTAATCCAGGGTAATCCTTCACCAACACATAGTTCTTTTTAACTCGTCGCCAGTATTGTAAATAAGATAGTCCTTAGAGACCAGATGATGTGTAGATATATTCTTAGATTTATTGATAAGTAAATGACATCAATATCCTTGGAAGATGGTAAGTCCAAGTATTGCCCCACCAGGAGCAGCCTCTGTGCTGCTCAGCCTGCACACTCCAACTGACACTCCACAGCTCACCAAGCACCCAACATTCTACGACATCATCATACATCCAACATTCTAGACATCTTCAGGCACACCAACAATCAAACTGGCTGAGCAGTAGGGAAAGGGACCATAGGCAAGGGAAATGCAGCAATAGATTATAACAGTAACCATAAGTAGAAAATCAGAATATTACTTTATTTTGGGTTGTAGCTCCCACCTAGCGGTACCCTGGGTTTCTCCAGGGTGGTAGCTACCAGGTAGCAGTCCCCTGGATTTCCACTGGGTGGTAGCTCCTACCTAGCAGTCCCCTGGATTTCCACTGGGTGGTAGCTCCCACGTAGCAGTCCCCTGGATTTCCACTGGGTGGTAGCTCCCACATAGCAGTCCCCTGGATTTCCATTGGGTGGTAGCTCCCACGTAGCAGTCCCCTGGATTTCCACTGGGTGGTAGCTCCCACGTAGCAGTCCCCTGGATTTCCACTGGGTGGTTGCTCCCACCCAATGGACAGTGAACCCCTGTATCTCAGGAGTCAGCAGAGAATCATAGGTCACAGCCTGTCCACAAGCACACACACGTGTCATGCTTCTTTGCAACTATGCATGAAATAGCGTACAAATCCGGAACAGACATAGTAAACTATGAGACTCCTGCAGTGCTCTCCCCCCTCAAAGAGCTGTCGGCAATCACTGTCATGGAGCCCTTGTGCATGCATTTGAAAACAACTCATACATTACTGAAAATGTGCACTTACAATTTGTATACAGAGGTTTTCTGAAGGGCTTCCCTTTGGCGAACACAAACGCTGCAATGATCAGGGTTCCCTCATACAGCGGAAATATGGTGGTGCCTTCAAAGGTGCGATAATCTGACCTGGTTATGTTCAGGTTTCCAGTTAGACAAGCACTGTACAGAAATAAAAAAATAAGATTATTCCATTTCTGATCAGATGTATGAAGCTAAGTTTGTACCTGGGAAACAAGAAGAGGCTAGAAAAAATGCTCACCATGCTATTGTTTTTGCAAGATAAAATGAACATAGATTACAAGGACGTGATTCACTTAAAAGCAGTGAAGTGAAGTACTTGTGGTGAAAAGGGCATATATCGATAAGAGCCTGTACCTAATGAAGCATTCCCTGAAAAGGGTATATATGGCAACAGCGGAAAATACTAATAGGACCATATACTGAATGGAGCATATACCGAAAGAGGCATATAGGTAAGGCGGCATATACTGATAAGAGCATGTACCGAAAGAGACATAGAGCATAAAGGAATTATACAGCTAGGAGCATATACCGAAAGAGGCATATAGCAGAAAGGGAATATACTGATAGGAGCATATAGTGAAAGAGGCATATTACTATAGGAGCATATACTGATAGGAGCATATACCGAAAGAGGCATATAGCAGAAAGGTAATATACAGCTAGGAGCATATACTGAATGAGGCAGAAAGGGAATATGCTGATAGGAGCATATACCGTAAGAGGCATATAGCAAAAGTTGCAACCCGGTTGTATGACACAGCAGGTTTGGAGAAGCAGCACAGACTCCCTGTGCCTGAGTGGAGCATCAAACCTGCCCACTCAGGCCAATCCCCACACTTCTCTCATAGCATGAGGCAGCACAGTGATTGCACAGAGAGTCTTTGTTGTCCCAGTGTCTGCTGGGACCAAGAAGAACACCGAAGCGTGACACAGGGGGTGGCAGGCAGCTTCAGGTAAGTCATCCCCTCGCACCCCCTCCATCTCCCCCACCACTCTTTTTATGTGCTGGCCACCACTGAGTAGTAACAAAATGGATGACTTTTTATGGAGAAAAGACTGAAGTCATGGTAGATGGTAATGACTTAAATTGCTGGACTCCGGATTGCTGGCCAGATTCTCTAGGTCTTCATCCCTAACACTAAATGCGCTGTGGAAAATCTAGGAATGTGGCTGGACAACTCGCTCATATTTGAGACCCAAGAAAAGAACCCTGCAGCTTGCTGCTTTGGTTTATTAATATCACTAAGAAAGATTCTAGGAATTCTATCAAATTCCAGCAAAGGACCATTGTCCAGACTTTAGTATGCACCTGCCCGACCTACGGGAATGCACTATCCTTGGAATGTCCACTAAATGTATTAAGCAGATTAAGGTTTCTCATAATGCAGCAGTACATCTTTTATTGAAACTACGTAAGTTGCAACCTGTTTTAGGATCTCTGGTCCCACATCAAAGGCTTCCTATGAAATCAGATCCAATTTAAAGCTCTATGTGTTGCTATCAAACCTATATTACAATGGGTCTTATTATTTTACATCCTCTGATATGACCTTACAGCCCAATAAGATCTCTGAGATCCTCCACTTCTGACCTATCCGCAATCCTAAAAGTGCTGAAAAGCAGGAGTGGAGTTTGATCCTTTTCCTTCCTGTTTTCCAAACTATGGAATTCTTTGCCTATGACTCTACGGATGGCTGAAGGTGACCTCAGATTCAATCACCATCTTAGGACTTGGCTTTTTGTGTAACTTGGTAATGAGTAGTCTGTGTTTTACTATCCAGTCTGGGAGGCCCGATTCGGGGGAGCCATGGATTTTATAAGTCCTGTATAATATAGGGTAATGGAGGAGGGGTTTATGTGGAATGGGTGGTACAGTGCACGTGTCTTTCACAGTTTCCTGATAGTCAGGAGTGTGGGTGAAAGTCCCCATTAGAAAGAAAGTAGTTGTTAAGGGAGGGACAAAAGGAGGAGAAATCTTGTTTTCTTAGTTGTTATTCTTGGGCGGTCCTCTTGCTTCCATATAAGAGATCCTTGCTGCTGTACCCCTAAACCATTTGTTTGTCTGAACCTTCATTTTTTCTTCTCTTTAAAGAAGGTTGGATAATTCAAAGAGCAGATATAAAAGGTAAAGCGGCTTCGAGCACTGATACTAGTAAGCATGTTAACCTGATTGATTTAAAAACAACATTTAACAGCAAATGGTTGGTAGCATTCTTTCTTCTCTTGTCATGAACTTTTTAAAATTATTTGTCTGCTGTAATATTCAACAAGATTTTTCCATTTCATTGAGCTTTCTCAAAGCAATGATGATATTGTTTTTGAAGATAAGCCGATTACTTTGTCTAAACACATGTTTCGCTCTGACAGGTTACTTGTTGACCTTTCTCAGGGCAATAATTATATTGTTTGTCAAGAGAATGGGATTACTCTGTCTAAACTTGTGTTTCACTCTGACAAATAGCACGGCCAAGCTTTCTGAAGGCAATAATGATATTCTTTGCAAAGTAGACACACTCATTCGCTTATTAGGTTAACAGAGACTGCTACCAAAAGGGATCACAAAAATTGTAACTCCACAAGAAATTACTCTGATAATATAGTCATAAAACCAAATGAATACATCTTAGGAATTCAGATGATCAGTGCTTTGGAATAGCTCATTAGCGCTTTCTCCAGCAAAAGGGCACTCATCTAGAGAATACACTGCTATGCCATAACAATGGTGGTTGATGCCATACAAAGGCAACATAACCTCACATCACCCACATTTGTGGCATTGTGGTGGGAATCTCTTGCATACATGTGTATGTCTATCTCCCTTGATAAATGATGACATTTTGCACGTGTAGTTGCCAGCCAGCCCTGTCTTCGGGTGGACATATCTGACACAAAAAGCAACCCTCTTTTATTAGGTGGCCACTCCCAGAGACTGGTTGATAGCCATGTCTGCTTGAGATAACCCAGAGCATTGGTGGCCATTCCAGCCTTGAGGTGAGCTGGAAGCCCCTGTTTCACAAGGTAGTCATGCATGACACCTAGTGGCAACCCTGGCACTTGGTAAACATCCATGTCTTGCATGGCTCCAGTTGGAAATTGCATGCATCTGCTGCCCGCGCCACCTCTTGTTGGCAACAAAGATTAGAGTGGACACCCTTTACATCTGGGGCTCATCTCTCTTCCATAGTAGAATCTGCAGGTATTACGTAAAAAAGCACTATGTGTGCCATCCTAATCCATATATCCAGCCATCCTTCACTGGCATCTGTGCCCATCCATCATGAGTTCATGATTTGTGGTCCTGTAAAGCAGAATCTGTACATGTAATGCACATCTGAGTACTGAAAATAAGCTGTCATTTTTCCGGGTCTCTGCTCCTCCCACCTCCTCAGTCAAAGATGTGGAGAGAGGGTGGTGAGAGTGAGCTTGTCAGGGCGCAGGGATAACAGAGGGAGATGCTAGGGCACATGCTTATAATGCCCTGCCTGCTGGTCAAAGGCTGGGGGATCTTTCTGTTATCACCCTCCTTTTGGGGGAGGGAGGTGGCTGTTGGTGGCTGGAAGGCAGATGCTTCCCACAAGTGTACATGCACTTCTATAAACAGATGATCCTTCTAGAATCAGATAGACAGTGTGAAGGTCATCAAATTACTGGACACAATATAAAGCATGCTACGTCCCACAACTAGATTTTGGGTTATGATATTTTAACTCTCTTTCTACGTTTAGAAGGGCTATTCAAATATCCATGATGCTTCAACAGTATGAAGCCAGTTACTAACATCTTTAAAACAATAGGCTTCAAGAGGATTCTTATGTTATGGTTGTACAGTTGTGAGTTAACAGATTGCTCAATTTTGTTAATGATAAAATCCAATCAGAGACAGTGTTATGTTTCAGGTGAGTGTTACTCATTCTCCAAGCCTCATGACCAAAAAATATCCTCAGCCATAAAAAGGTCTTCAGACAACTCCATGCAACTCTAGTGCACGTATGACCAAACCTCGGTGAACATTACCTGGTCAGACAATTAATAGTTCAATGTCAGTCAGTCAGTCAAAAACACTTTATTCGATTAATTAAAATCATAAAAGCATGTACAAACATATATGATTCCAGTTCCATATGTTCAAATTATCATACAATATGCACCGTTAATAAAATTGTAAGCTATAAAATTGATAAAATTTCATACTATAAAATTATAAACTATCATAAAAAGTGTAGCATCAGACAGGGTAATGACGTACAGCTGTTCTTTTAGCATTATTCCATACAGCCGCCACCAGAAACTAGCAACACCAATTATCACACGGTTGCTACTTAACATTTGCAGATAGCTTAGTGCTGGTCTGACTTGTACAAACCCTGCCTCTCTTAATAGTGGTACTAAGAACTTTTTCCTGATACTGGCGTAATGCTCACAAAACATGATAAAATGCATTGTGTCTTGGTTCGAAAAATTGTCACAGCTACAAGGGGGTGAAGTTTCAGGTTTGCCCCAAACTGGAAAAACCCCCAGAGACATATGAATTATATTAAACCTAAATCTAATTAAAATATGGCGAAGAAAAGGGATTGTGACAATTTTTAAATATGACTCCATTGACATTGAGGTTGCTAAAACATAATTCGCTCTCACACATGGTTTCATCAACTCCCGTTCCTCACGATCGAGAGATAGCATACTCAGAAAATTTTACTTTGTCCAAGTTAAATCCTCCTTTTTAATAAGATCAGGTGACAAATACATTTCTGGGCGTCCCAGTTTTAAAAACATCTCTTTGATATAAACTAACCAGGGCATCCTATCAACCTTCTCCATAGAGATGCAATCTTTAAGAATAAGGTGATTCAATGTAATCTCTTGATTCAACCAGGTTTTTATCCAGCATACTAATGGGGCTACCTTCAGTTGGTCTATAACGTAACCTAACCCCAATTCAGAGTGCAAGGAAAAAGTGGGTGTGGATTGGGGGACCGCCAAGAGGGATCTTAAAAATATATTTTCTGCGACATGTATCTTTTCTTGGGGTAAAAAGACCCATAATGAGGCACCACACAAGGCTAAGGCTGAACATTTGGATTTATAAACATTTAAAATTGCCTCCATAGGTCTTGCCACCAATCGCTTCGCAAAGCCCATTAGCGCCGCCGTTGACCTAGCTACGGCATTACATTTAATCTTCTGTTGAGGTCCCCAGGTACCTTTTTCATCAAATAGGACCCCAAGGTACGTAAAAACAGGTACCCTTGAAACTTCAATGCCATTGCATGTAAAGCGTTTTATTTTTAGGCCCCTCGGTCGTCTACCCGCCACCATGACATGCGACTTTTTATTGTTAATTTGCAGATCTAAAAATCCCTTAAAGTCCCCAAAAGAATCCAGCAACCTCTGGAGACCCATGCCAGTTCGAGCCAGTAACACTGCGTCGTCGCATACAGGAGAACCGGAATTACGGAATCTCCTGCATGCGGAACTCCAATGAGGCCCCCACTAATGACTTATCAAGTGCGTTGATGTATAATGTAAAAAGAAGGGGCGCCAGGATGCAACCCTGCCTAACACCCCGCTTGGAGCTAAAGTGACTTGTGCAACCCCCCTCCCTTGTAACCCTAACTGATGCTAAAAGCTTCTGATGAAGAGCAGCTAAAACATTTACTAGGGATTGGTCTATCCCTATGCTCAATAGAAAATCGCCCAAAGCTTCGCCCGGTTAACCAGGTCAAAGACCGAGGAAAGGTCCATGAATCCCATATAAAGCAACCCTTCCTTGGCCTGAGTATTTTTACTTATTAAAAGGTGCAGATTTAGACATTGATCTAGGGTACTTTTATGCTCCCTGAACCCGTATTGAAGATTGGAAAGGACCCCTCTCTCCTCCAGCCATTCCCAAAGTTTATGCATGATGACTCTGCCCATGATTTTAACAGCAGAGTCAATCAGCGAGATCGGTCTGTAGCAGGAGGGATCATCCCTTGGGCCCTTTTTAAAAACTGAGATTATTATGTAAGTAGCCCAGGATGCCGGGAACCCATTTCTACTGGGTGCATTAAAAACGTTAGTTAAAATCTTTGCCCAGAATTTAGGAAAAGTACCATAAAGGTTTGCTGGGACTCCATCCGGGCCTGGGGCTTTATATTTGGACATCTCCAGTATTGCTCTATGGACATCGTCCTCACTAAAAATAAGAGGTGGGGCTGAGCACATAGGTGTGTACTCACTCTCTTGAGAGGCACTACCCTCATTGCCATAGATCTCACTAAAATATAGAAACCTTTTTTCGTCTGGGATTACACAGTCTAAGATTGAAGCGTCTTGACTTGAGAAGAAGGGATGGTTAATGGTTGCCCAAAACTTACTACTGTCTCTTAAAACATCTGCTGATAAAAGATTGTTCCAGGCCTCCGTTTTAATTACCTTTTTCTGGGTAATAATTGCCAATTTGTATGTCTTCCTTAATTTGGCAACTTGCCTTCTGTCTCTTGGTTGTTGTTTTAATGCTTGCAGAAGAGCACCATGAGCTTTGGAGCAACTATCATAAACCCATCATAATTTATTTGGTTTCCCTTTATTTTTAACCTTCAGGTCATTTCCAATCTGAGTACAGATAGAAACATAGGCACCAATAATATCTTGAATTGGGGCAGAACTGTCAAGACATACGGCCAGATTACCCTCCGCCTTTAATAGCAAATCCTCCATAATTGCTTCTGGGATCACATTAGCCCAGTTAAGTCTCCTCCCTTGGTCTTTTTGTGTTAAATGATTAGCTGCATTAGATAACCTATTCCTATTATCAGTAATCTCCCCCAGATCAAGTTCCAGGGTTACCCGGTTATGGTCGCTATACACAGAGACCACTACTTCATAGGTAGTTGCCCACGCTAAAACCCCAGATGAAACAAAGATGTAGTCAATGACGGTGTCTGATTCTTTGCCCTTAAATGTGGCGGCCCTCACCTCACCCAAATCACAAGCTACCTCAAAGAGGTTCATGTTAGCTAGGAGGTCCTCCAGGGCCTCACCCTGCCTGGAATGTTCGAAATGTGGGACCACGGAGCCTGGAGACCCTTGATGGCTATCTTAAACACAATCAAAACTACAAGGATGGATGTTAAAATCAACTAAAAAAAATGATTTCGAATAAAGTGTCATGTGTTAATTTACAATCCGACAAAAAATCAGCCAGGGAAACTAGATGTGGATTCATCAGATCCTTCTCACTGGCATTATAAAAGTTTATTATCAAAATAGTTGTAAAGTCTGGGTAAGCCCATTCAAAAAATTAATATGTTCTTTGACCCTGAGTCCAGCATTTTTAGGGAACCACTTAGTTTTAGTGGCATAAGCAAAATTAAGCCTCCTTTTGGCCTATCCCCGAATCCAGGTGTTGCTCCAACCACAAAGCTGGAATACCCATCCATGCTAAAGCTTTTAGACATATCCCATGTTTCTTGCAGAGCAATAATATCGTACTGTTTAATAAAATCAACCCAGATGTCATCTTTTTGTTTTTGTCTAGTTCCAGCTAAGAATTTTACAGTTAGGCGCATTGCCTAACTCCCTGGAAGAAGCCGCTAAATGTGAGTTTGTATCCTGTAGTCAATCATTATCCTCCATATTGACTAGTGGGGAAAAATGGTTTGCCAAAGCTATATCTGTGACCCAATCAGTTAATGGATTGCCGGAAAGGTAGGGAGGGGTCGGTACTAAATTATCCTCTCTCTGGGTGGGCCCTATTCCTACATTTCTTAGGGAAGAATGGGACGGCTGGTTAGACCTGGGGCTATGGTATTCTGTGCAGGCACTAATGGCTGTGTGTCGGGTACCGGTGGATAAAAATAGCCTAGTGGGAGTGGCCTAATGCCACATTCTCCAATATCTGTGGCATCCCAAAACAATCTGTTTGCAACATTGGGTCTGCCAAAATTGACCACCACACAATCCCCGGATATGCGTTTATTACATCGGCCAACCCACCTGACCCGACTCGCCATGATAATATGAGGCGAAATGTCAGCTCCCCCACTACTTAGCTGGGTATACCCCACTTTAGACTTCCTCATAAGCTCTTAAGTAGACTCTACCATGTTACTAGTAAGGAGGGGCAGCGTCTGGTAGGAGGTCCAAAGTAAATCCCCTAGATGGAATAGGCCTATTTCTGGTAAGGCATCTCATTGGCTGTTTCACTGACCCCTCATCCCTATCTATAGTTTCAACCTTGTTTTTATTTGGGAGCACGCTACTCTTTGTTATATTAGTACCCCCCAGGCTCACCGTATTGGCTCCACTGGCGTGAACCACCACAGGTAGGTTACTTCCCTTGGGTGCTTGATGCCTCTTTTTCACCCCATTGCAATTAGACACCTCCCCTACCTGTGTTACCCAAGAAGATTGGTACCTATATTCATTTTTAAATTTATCAATAAATTGACATTTCTTCAATAGGCTAGCAACACAAGTGTTAAGTGTGTCCACAATGTTCTTGGCTAAGCCTGTAAGAACAGGCTCCAGCAGTGATTCAAACATTTCCTCCACGAGTTCTGTCAGTTGGTCCGGGAGAATAGGGTCAATGGGTTGTGTAGCAGCTCCTGCCTTAGGCCCGGAGTTCCTCAAGGCTCCTCGCTCAGCCCAACCCTCTTCAACGTGTACATGAGCCCCCTCGCAGACATCGCACGCCAGCACAACCTCAACATCATCTCCTACACCGATGACACCCAGCTGATTCTCTCCCTCACCAACGACCCCGCCACCGCCAGAGCCAACCTCCACGAAGGGATGAAAGAGGTAGCCGAATGGATGAAGAACAGCCGCCTGAAATTGAACTCAGACAAGACGGAAGTCCTCATCCTGGGATCCTCACCCTCCGCCTGGGACGACTCCTGGTGGCCCCCGCCCTAGGCAGCGCACCCAAACCAACAGTCTACGCACGCAACCTGGACTTCATCCTTGACTCCACCCTCTCCATGACCAGACAAGTCAACGCCGTCTCCTCGTCGTGCTTCAACATCCTGCGCATGCTACGAAAGATCTTCCGGTGGATCCCCACCGAGACCAGGAAGACGGTCACCCAGGCCCTCGTCACCAGCCGTCTGGACTACGGCAACTCCCTCTTCGTGGGCACCACCGCCAAACTCCAGAAAAGACTTCAGCGGATCCAGAACACCTCAGCACGACTCATCCTGGACATCCCCCGCCACAGCCACATCTCCGGACACCTGAGAGACCTGCACTGGCTCCCGGTCACCAAGAGAATCACCTTCCGACTCCTCACCCACGCACACAAAGCCCTACACAACCAAGGACCAGGATACCTCAACAGCCGCCTCAACTTCTACGCTCCCAAACGCCAGCTTCGATCGACCGGCCACGCCCTCGCCACCTTCCCCCGCATCCGAAGAGCCACCACAGGAGGAAGGTCCTTCTCCTACCTCGTCGCCAAGACATGGAACTCCCTCCCGACCCACCTCCGCCTGACCCAGGACCACCTCGCCTTCAGGAAGCAACTCAAGACCTGGCTGTTCGAGCAGTAGCAGACCCCCCTCCCCTAGCGCCTTGAGACCCTCTGGGTGAGTAGTGCGCTATATAAATGCTTTGATTGATTGATTGATTGATTAGTGATCTTCTTAGACCTCCTTCGCTTCCCCTCAGTGCGCGCCAAACCGTTGCCTACTTGGACCGGAGGATTTCCCTCTTTATCACTGAATAAATCTTCCCTTGCGTCTATACCACTATTATACACATAAGGTGGATTCTCAATCAACACTACAGGTTCCAAAGGGATACTAGATGTCGGAACCCCCAAAGTCATACTTAATGGGTCCTTAAGTGAATTAGCAGGGATAGCCAGACCAGGTTCCTTCTCTGCATTGGCTATTTCAACGCTTAAACCCCCCCCCCCCCGCCGATGTCAAATATGAAATAATAGACTCTGATTTTCTCGGGACCTTGGCCTTCTTCCCACCCCCTTCCCCATTGCTATCCTGTTTTCTCTTACCCATCTCTGGAGCCAAGGGGGGTGGCCCGGCCGTCCTCTTCCGGCCCCTGATGGCCACAGATGGCCCGCCCTTTGCCCGGGCTTCGCACGGGGCGGGAGGCGTTACGCTGCTTAAATGCTCCTTCGGGACTCTTACTGGCAGGCAACTTCACTTTGGATGACAGTTGGATGCCTATTACAGAAATGCATCTTTCTTTATCCCTTCATGTCTACTTCCGATCCTTTCTCTGAAATGTGTTTGTGAGTTCTGGGTGACTTAACTACTCATGTGGAACTCCTGTACATGCCCATGAAAGTGGATCCACTCCCTCCAAGGAAGAAAGATGACTTAAAGATCTCTTTCGGATCTACTGACCATAAACAGGTCACCTGGAGGCCCTCCAAGAGCGCTCTTTGAGTAAAAGAGCCCTGATAGGTGCTCCTGGTATAGACATTTACCACATGCCTTGATCAAGTCTGACAGCATTTGGAGTTGGACTTAGGTCATCATACAAGTTCGGTTAAACTTGGCCTCCATTTCTGACTCTTGGCATTCTCTGAATGTGCCACCAGGTTCACTATTCCTTGAACTCTCAGAATGTTCAACATGACCCCCAGGTGAGGCATCTGCTCACAGAATGAGCCCATACTTTGAACAAAACCCCATTGGGCAACTAATGAAATGGGTTGAGTAATGTGTTCTGGAGTGTAGATTCTCATTCACTTGAGATTTCTACATGAACATCACACTCACCTCGTATGATAGCTGAGTTAAGGGCCTTCTCTAAAGATCTGCATTCAACCAGAGGTTTCCACCCTGCTACAGGTCATTAAGGAAACGTTTTCAAGTGCTGGAACTTTGTGTGATAGTCGAATGCTTTCTGAGCCTTTTAGATTTGTTGTGCTTTAATTGACAATGAGACCAACAACCCTGAAGCAAAGAATTGTGTCCATAGTTATGCGGCGTGAGATGGCTACCCTAGTGTATTAATAGGCTCACCTCCCAGAAGAGCACTGTCACTATGTCATCTTCAGGAGAGTGAGAAATTGAATATCAATGAGTTAAAAAGTTTTCATTGGCATTGCTACAGAATGGAGAAACTGCAGTAGCAAACAATATATAAAACAGGCCATTACTTTAAGAAGACAATATAATTCTGTAATTCCCCCCAAAATTGTAACAAATCACACCAGAGCTGGTGTTTACCTATGGATATTTGTTGCATTATACCACGGTTGCTCTAGAGTGGATGCATAGCCAACGACTTGTACGATGAGGGTAAAGAGCACGTGCATACATATCGAAACGACAAAAGGGGGTGACATCAGTCTGTTTATTGGTCTGTACGTAGACAACTTCGGGTAGGCACCATTCAGACTCACTGAAAGAAAAGAAACATTTATGGACACTTTGATGCAAACAAATCCACTGTCACAAATGATTGCTTCTTAATATTGTACCATTTTAAGCAAGCTTTGGCATGTACAATATGGGGAACATCCATGACAACGTGGTCAAAACACTGCGCTGCCATTACCACGAGTCTTTTACAACGCAAGTCGTTACCACGACTTGCACTGGAGGGCGCTCTAGACTAAGGAATAGTAGATTTACCATTCCAACACCTTCCCTACTGTACGTAGGCTGGTGTTGGAATAGTAAATTAAACTATTCCTAAGTCCAGCACCCTACAGCACAAGTCGTGGTAACGACTTGCGTTGTAAAACCTGCATTGTGATGTACCGCGATCTAAAAGATCGCGTTGTAACATCATACAAACGTACAATATTGTTGTTTTTGAATTTCTGACTAGGTATGGGAACACATTTTCCTATTAAAAGAGGGGAAAAGGGCATTTTAAAACAATGTCTGCAATTTTTTCACTTATATTGTTTTGAAACCCAGTAAAAGACAAACTAGATTTCTAGCTTTATATGATTCAAATACTGTAAAATTCCATCAAAATGTTGGCACGCTTATGCCATATGTAAGTTGGCCCTACCACGATAATAATGCTAATATCTATTAAACTAATTGCTCTGATGGGTGGGAATCTCTGTAGTATGATAAACATTGTTATCTGTCAGCGGGTATTGCTTCACTGTTGTAGAATGGCATAACCAATAGTGCTACAATTGTGGGGGCAATCAAGATGGGCAGAAAAAATACATCAGGCAATAAACAGGACTACAGAAAACATTACATTTGGCTGTAAGAGTTGCATAAAAACAACAAGAGGCTATCAAGCAATACACAGCAATACAGCCCCTGCCCATAATTACACTATATTGAAGGTACTCTGCGGTGATGGGTAAAATAAACAGACCTTTCTTATACACACATGGGGAGAGTCCCTTTAAAGGGGGAAGTCACACCCACTGGCCAGGTGGAGTGCTTCATCATAGGCTCTTTCTCACAGCCATTGGATACAACTCTGCATTGCAGGGGAGTTCTTACAGTTTTTCATATTAGGGTCCCATGGTGAGTGGGCCTTATGGAAGGGGCTCAAGAGGGGCAGCTTCACACAAGGACCCTTGAATTCTGTGATTTTGATAGACCTCCAGGTAAAATTTCCCCACAAAAGGAAGTGCAGCACATCAAGTCTAGTTTAGCACTTCAGAACTCTGTTGGAATTAGATTAAGAGTTATCCCCAATTAATGGCTTATGCCACCTTGGAATTGACTAGAGGAGACGGGCCTGCAAGCACCTCAATACACAATTGAACTTGTAGGAAGAATATAAGAGTAGAAACAAGTTGGTGTGCATGCTCTGTGAAGGACCAGTTAATATTTCTTTCTCTGGTACATACGCTTTGAAAATATTGTTAATGGTCAAACCAGTAATTCTGGCAAAGGAAGGGCCCCTACGTGGGGCTTAATATTGAGCGAGATGACCAAAGAAGCTGGCGGAGCATTTCTCTATGAATTTGGAGCTCAGAAATTTAAAAAAAGTAAGATTGAAAGTGCTGAAAGCAGCTTTAAGTCTTTGTCTGCCAATGAGATGAATCCTTAACATCTTGGCTGCTAGGGGGTTTTCCCCTCCTGTGCTGAAAATGCTTGAATACTATAGTTTCATGACAAGGTCAGCTCGTCATAAGCACAGCTCAACAGTGCCTCATGACGAGCTGACCTTGTCATGAGCATGGAAGGGGTTAAGATTGGCTATTTCTCAGAGTTTGCTTCAATATGGAATTCCCTGGGGAGACCGGAATGCCTCAAGGATGCCCTGAGCTTACCCTTGAAGCAGGCAGAAGTCAAACAATGGGGAAACCTAACATCAGAAGGCGCATTGGTCCCATTGAAGTTTTGTATATTAAGACGGGCAGCAGGCTCTCAAGGTTCAAGTAACTACAGCTCACTTCATGGGCCACGATGGTAGGGACTGAAGTTGGAGGCAACTGAGATTTTAATACAGGACCCCTCACAGAAAGCTAGAGAAGTAGCAATATGGTACAGACAATTTTTGGAGGCAAAAGAGGCAAAAACACAAGATTCATCTGAGGTATGGACAGGGTTGTTGCAGGAGGGAAGTTTGGTGGTTTTGTGGTCTGACTCAGTTAAACTCCTATATGCCATTGTTACTCCAGCCAATCTTAAAAGACACCACTTCTTTGCCATTCATACGCTATATTGGACACCACATAGATTATCAAAACAGCCGGTGCAAAGATGTAAAAGTTGTGACCATCTCAAGGCAAATTACTACATGTCTTTTTTACATGCCCAGGGTTAAAGGACTACAGGAGCTCAGTGGAAAACAATATAAGGGATATTTTAGGAGAAAATATAACCTTAACAGAACCTTTGGTACTCCTAGGAGTGGACTATGTAACCCAACAGGCCTTAAGAATTAAACAGAGGGGTTTACTGTTTTATTCAAACCTTCAGGCTAGAAGGGAAATCTGTAAATATTGGTTAGACCCTCAACCTCCCAATGTAATAACCTAGTTGAATGTGGTTAAATGGACATGTAGATTTGACATTAAAAAGGACAAAAGTACTCCGGCTGAGGTGTGGCAGCCCTTTTTGAATTGGCTGAATTGAAAGGTACCCATAGATAACAAATTCGGAAATCTAATTTGGAAACTTAGTCCAATGATTACATCAAGCCATGGATTGGGGCGGTTAGAAGGCTATGCCGCTTCCCCCCGTGTTCTTTTAAAAAGGACAGTTGGGTGCTGTGGAAGGTGCTGTATGTAACTGCTTGGACCGTAGAAGGATCAAGGGTGTCTCATTTTCCTAAACGGCCCAGATTGCAGTAGCCATGGTGTAATGAGGACAATTTAAAAATAAATAATAAAAATTATGAATAATGCTGAAGTTGGCAGATCTCATAGACAGGGAACTAACGGTATTGATTAGTGCAGCCCTAAACTCTTTCGAAAGTCCTGGTGGGCGGTAAACCAATAGGCCAGTCATGGTATATCTAACATTAAAAGAGATCCCAAAACGCGCACACTCGCAGCCCACCACGGTTTCTTTAACAAAAGTGCAGGTGTAGCAGGATTTGAAAACAACTGCGATACCTCCCCCTCTAGCCTCTCTATTGAAAGTCACAATGCTAAAGCCAGGGGGGAGCGCCAAGCCTGGCTCAGCCTCCATGTCAGCTGACAGCCATGTCTCCGTCAAAAAAAAGATTTCGGGAGATTCATCCTGTAACAGGTCATAGACATCAGGAAAGTGCTTGGCTAGGGAGTGACAATTGAGGCTAACAGTTTCATATTCTGTCTGAATCAGAGAGGGGAAGTGTGGAAGACAAGATAGTTGCCCAAGAATTGAAACTGCAATTTTACAACAGAACAGGCCCTTAGGCAGGTTACATGGAGGGTGACTACAGGAGTTCACTACTTTCCTAATGCCGAGGAGGTCAACACAAGAGTAGGTAAGCTTACTGCTAACTGAACCAGCAGCATATCTGGCTTCTGGCGACATCGAGGCATGGACGGGCGCAGACGGGCGCAGAGGGGCTTGCCTTAGGCGCACCTTCAGTGCACCAGCGGCGCACCCACTGTGCGCATCCGCGTTCTGAGCATGCATAAGTACTGGAGAGCACGAACAGTACCACCTCCACCGCACCGGGAAGTGCATCACCTAAAGCAGGCGGAAAGAGAAAGTGAACGCCCTCCACACGAATGGCAACACAGCCGCAGTGGACCGGAGCAGAGAATATAGATAGGTGAAGAAGGAGTAAAGAAGATGAAAAAACACACAATAATACACCAAAAGATCAGCAAGTAGATAAAAAAGTTTGAAAAAACAATGCCCGTCTAAGAAATTTTAATTTAAAATCCTCTTTAATGGTAAGTCAGATTTTAAGTCACTGAAAATGCCACTTTTAGAAAGTGTGCTTTTTCTTGTCCTAACCATTTGGTGCCTGCAGCCTGTTTCCTGGGTCACATGATTAGGTGTATTTGGCAGTTGGCCTTTGTGCATTCCTCTAAGACATCCACACAATACAGGGATTGGGTTTTGGCAGGATAGGCCATGCAGGCGGGATGGGGGCACAAAGCTGTGGACAGACCTACTTGCACTTCAAAGACTCTGCCTCAGCTCACACACAAAGAATTTCAAACTGGCCTATTGTGCCTCCAGACAGACTGGGATCAGGGCAGGGAGGCAGTGTAGTGATTTGATTTCCTTCCTGGACCCACTTTGGTTCGTCACTTAGTTTCATATTTCAGATATTTTAGGCTGACATCATTTCAGTATTGTTATATTTGACCCATTTTGATTGCATATTATTCTAAGAATAAGCTGTACCTGCTGCTTGTTTTTAGAAAGCCTTTCTCCTCATGTAATCATTCTATACAAGGCTAATAACACAGAACAAGATATCCTACTGATTACATTGTCCATATAGCGACAGCTTCTAACACCTTGACATATCATTACATCAGAGCTATACCTGTGACACTGTGGCTATTATTATATACCCGTGTGCTTTCCCATTAAGGGCCAGGGAGAAGCATTCCAGTGGTGACCATCCTAGAACAAGCACTGTGTTCGACATGCAGCCCTGTGCAGGCTGAGCTTACGTCTTGCAAAGAGGGATTGCCAATCCACAACATGCTGATCGCCTGACTACACTCTTCAGGGATGGGGCTCAGGGTAATCTCAGAGATCACGCAGAAGGTACTCCCATTATGCTCTCAGAGTAGGGGTAGATATAGATATAGAAAAAATTCTGCCATGTTTAATATGTATATTCTTTTTCCCATGTTTATGACGCTGGTTACATTGTTTTGCTCAATTTGCCGGATCATCGTAGCTCATTCATTTTATGCAAGATTAAAATGGTTTCAATAAATGCATTGAAAACTTTCTTTGTATCTTTCTTGTGGTCTACCATGGGCATGCATAAGTAAACAACAAAAGGGTATAATATCCACGATTCCCTAGGAGATCAGAGTGTCATGTTCGAGGTTGCCAAAATCAATTGCCACCCTGGTTAGTTTAGGTGTTCAGGTGAGGCACTATGAGCTAATCAGGAATTGGGACTACAGTTTCTGAAGTTCTGTTATCCTAATACGCAGTCCTACAATTTCTAGTGGGAACCATATAACACGGCACCACCAACATTCTAAGTTTAGGTACTTATTTAACGGATTTCCTGAGTAGTACTTGTGTGTGCCCAAGGTACGCTATTCACATTCATACAGAGACATCCGTGGCGTTGGAGCTAAATCCTCATCAGCATATTAAATTGGTTTGGGATAACTACTGTTTTATTTTCATCAATGTTCTTTTGGTGCTAAATGGCGCCTTGATGCCCTTGGGCTAAGTTGCGTGGTATAAGTCTCCCCTCACTCACTCACTCACTGAAATAAATATTGAATACACATACTTTATGGCATTGCCATAACAGGATAAGCCCAGGTTTTCAGAATTAAACTTTTTACCACAAAGCACTTTTTACTAACTTTCTGGCAGTGAGTCCATGTCTTTCTCTCACCTCAGTTAATGATTCCGAATCTCACAATGGCTTTCACATCACTTTGGTGATTGGCGACCACACTGTGTGCGCAATTTTGATGGAGGATTCTGGTTCTTATTTTTCACCTTTTTGAGATAAACCTAAGAGTGGATTTCATTATCAAATGCAATCAGGGTTTATTTTTCCTGTACTATGGAATGCTGTTGACAGCCACACTCATATGTCGCTTTTAATCATGATGCCGGTTAGTCTACATAATCAAATTCACTGAAGTGAAGTAATGGCTGGCTTCTACTTGCCTCTGCACGTGTAGATTGTGTGTGCGCCCACATCTGAATGCATTTGTTTCCACTTGTGTATGTCTATCTGAGCTGATGAATGTAGATACATTTGTGTGTGTGTGTGTGTGCGTGTGTGTGCGTGGATGAGTGTGTGTGAGGGGATGTTGTGGGTGGGTGTAGGAATTTAGGGGTGTGAGTGTGTTTGTGTGACTGGATACCAAATACACTACCTATCAGAGACACCACACATGACATGGTCTTTGCATTTGCCATGTGATATGTCAGTCTAGGACATTAGCCTTATTCTTTGTGTTGGCACTGAGCTGATCATTAGAAGATTAATATTGAAATAGGGTAAGTACTTGTATATTTTAAAATGTATATGCTGATGTGTAATACAAAGGTTTGGGACATTCCATGCACACAAAAGTGGAATGGGGCTGCCACAATCTGCATTTTTGAATATCATGCAATAAGAATACATTTTAATTATTTTTGGACAGTGGAGTGTAGAATCGTACTTGTTAAGCACACCACTGTTTGGATCGCCACATCGATGATGAGGTACTGGAGCCTTCCAACTCGTCCAACGTGCTGTAATAGTGGAAGAAAAACAGTACAGGAAAAAAAGTCTAATATTGTGAATATCAATGCACACAGAGTAAGCTCCCTGTGCAACGAAAGAAGCTGTCTTGTACAATTCAAGTCATCAATTCGGATTTTCTGGTTCAATATGTATATCTGAGTTGCCCCCTAAATTGACATTACTTTAATGATTTATTTTAGAGATTAAGCAATACAGCTATGCACTTGGATAATAAATGCCCAACATATTGTTTTGTCTGCATTTATGCACAGCTGTGTTGGGTGGCACAATTTGAAAGCAGGACATGATAGTGGAGGTAAATGAAAATATATCAGCTGCAGGACCACATTAAAAGCTGCACAGTGACTGATGGGGACTCCTGATCATATACACTATTGATCAATTTTAAAACATGCACATGATGGTTGAGCAGAATAATGCAAGCAAATTGATTCATTGGAGGGCACAGCCAGACAACAAACATAGGATTAACACTCTACAGATGAGATCTCTGACTGTCTTAAATTCTTGCCTTCATTTCCCAGGCTTCGGAATGTGATAATTTGCTCCTGCAGCAGATCGCTCTACTTTAGTTGTGGAATTTGTGGGGCGGGGGGTTGTTCTTGTTTCTATTATGTTTATATATTTATATAAAAACATCTTTACTAATTGAGAACACCAATGCTAACTGAGATACAAATGTTTCTTGACTTCTTCCATTGCAAACTCTGTTAGCTGCAGATGAGCTACTACGGCCAAGCACTCCAGATACGCAGCACAGCAACAGGCCCAGGTTAAGACCAACGGGAAGCTGCTCCTGATCTCAACCAGTTGTGCTTCTCTTCCATTAAACTCTGGTGTTTAGAGGGACCTGGAGGATCCAGTCCACCTCTGATCTCAGTTGAGTGCTGCTCATCCATTGCACTGTAGATGATGCAACATTAAAAGAGGATGAATAGCGCTTAGAGAGGGATAAAGAATCAAAGCACGCCCCCAGTCAGACCACTTCTGTGGATAGTTGGAGCAAGTATGCTGCATCTTAGCTTCTTGGCTTTAGAAGTAATCCACGTAAATGGAGTCAATCAAAGGAGTTTACTTTCTGGGATATTGCCAGGCTCACTCATATTCTCATAGTACTGCAAGCTATGTGAAACATTAAAACAAGTTTTGCTTTAATTACAGCTTCTTTGCTTTATAAGGATGTCTATAAGCTTGTCAGCCATCAGCTTGTTGGTCCTGTTTAACTTGCCTTCCATAGCTGTGGTGGTAAACTGCTCTAGGATTCTGTAGCTTCATCATGGACATTAGACCATCTCCAAGGCTGTACTCACAATGCCAGCTCCAATGCATCCAATGCTTGCCTTCTGAGGTTCTTCCTCAGGTCTTTGAGCTTCCAAAATGTCCAACTCTCCTTTTCACCAGTCTCACATGTCTTAAAAGCTTTCATTATCAGGTCAGGTTCTCCGCTAGGTCCTATGTTCTTTGAGACTTCAAATTCAGGTTCCACATAAGTTCCTCTTGCCTCCAGGTTTTCTATTCTCATATGATCATGGTTTCCATACTTAAAGTCCTACAGCATTAAAGGCTTCCATCCCAGATGCTTCCCCAAGTCATGTTGTCATGCTTTTGTTGGGTTCTCCAGTCTTCAAGCCGTCCATTACTAGGCTCTTTCAATGTCCAATTGCCTCTGAGGGTACAAAAGTCCTTGGACTATCCCCTGCATATCTCGGTTTCAAAATGAATGGTTAAATATTACTTGGGGATTTTGAGTACATTTAACGAGTGCTACATTTGAACTTTCAGCTTTCAAAAAGATCCTTCCTCCTCAACAAAATATAAACACCATTATTCTAGGTTGGTCCTATTTGAACCTTGGCAGAGTTGACTGAGCCTTTCATTCTTCTGAGAGCGATATAGTGTGCGTTGAGTAAGATGACAATTACCATATAAGTACCAAGAGAAAATTTAGTTTGTTTTGATTACTGTAAATCTTAAAGAGTAATGGTTTCAGAAAATGAACAGGGTAATAATTAAGTCATGTGGTCTTCCCCAGAATTGCGGCCTTTTCTAGATTTTCAAATGTATGTCGCGGTCCCACATGGCGCTGTCTCACAGCTCATGTGTCCTAGAGTATAGTGACAGCGGATGTAAATCTGTACATGAATGGGTGCATATTAAGCAACTGAGACAAGCCTGTGCAGGGGCCACATGTGTCTTCCTCATTCACATGAACATTGAAGCAATGAATCCGTTTAATCCTCTTTTTCTGACATCACAATTTTCCAACTCATTGTTTTCTCTGTGACAAATAAGGTGTCATCACTGTCACAATTTTATATGGTTAATGTTCATTGAACATTTCAGGAAGTTATGCTAAATTAAGCAGAATTATATGAAATGTGGTTTGCTGTTTTAGGTAATCTGTGACTAAGGTCCTCAGCAAATACGTACCCGATAAAACGGAAGCACAGTGTGTAGAATATCTTTAAATGGTCCCAGCGTGGATACTGGCATTCCATGGTGCAGGGCATTACCACCAGCCAGATGCAAGAGTACCAGCGTTTGAACAGCAGTTTTGATGTTGCTTTCTACAAGAAAGGGTTTAATGTTCTTTAGAATAGAGAGCTGGTTCTAGGCTGCCCATGTTGTTTAGAAGTGTGTTCCTTGAGGGCGAGGCTGATGTCCTTGTGAAATCAAGTGAATCAGCATTCAGCGAAAGTTGGGGTTTGAACCTGTCAAGGCTCTTGTCACTGAGCCAGGTTTGTGCTTTTGCTTGTTTGTTGTTCTTTCAAAACACAGCAATTACATCTTGGCATAGGTGAGCTTCAGGTAGGGGCTGGGCACAATCTGCAGTATGTGTAAAGCACTATCTGAGTTTGTTGCTCACACTCCAACCATTATACTCCATCAATCAGTCTTCAAGTGATCCCCTCCCATATTCACATATTCTTTTGTACCTACTCGGAGCGACGTACATCACTTCTATGAGACGAAACATTTCAATCTCAATAGTTTTGAAAAAATAAAATACTAATAAATAGCATCCATTTGCATCATAATAAGGGAAGAACCATCGTTTCTGTAATCTGAACTTTTCCAACTATGTGCACTGTGGACCCCCCCTATCCTGTCCTAACAAACGATGAGTAATACCTAGGGGAAAAATAATGAGTTCAAGTATATTGACAGGTTCTGTTTCTTCACAGATTCCCAGCTTATGATATTTCATATACTCCACAATAACAAGAATTTAAAGCAATGAACAGTCAAGCTTTTCATTAAATTTTCCTGGGTGATTCCACCCCACAATATTGATTGGTCACAAGTGGAACATAACAGAAGCCACCAAGAGTTCAAGACGTACCCAGAAGACGAGAACCTGGTTGATCAGGGTTGCAAGTGCGTATATGGTCATGAACTTAAACACCGCAAATGAGGTCACAAGGGCACAGCGCCCCTCCCTGGTGGGTAAACACAAAAAATCACTTGTTGATTAGTCAAACAGGGCTTCAAAACGTCGGTCCCTCCTACTTAGTCACAAAAGCTTTAACGCACATGTTCATAGCAAGCACAGTCCACAGCTTATTTATTTTGGGGCAGTAAGTGACACATACTGTACCTAGGGGTGTCAATGCACTATACATGTGGAGTAAACACCATCAACCATTCATGATGTGTAGTCTGAATGAATGAAAACTTTCATAAATGATCTGTCTTTACCCTGCATATCTCCTACTACAGATTTAGGACAACGCATCACAGTGTAGGTAAACTACTTAGCTGTGAAATCGACAGAGAATTATAAGGAGTTTGGTAACCTGTTACCAATCGTTTTTTTGTGAAATATCTCTTGTCCATATAACAAATCTGGTGCCATCTTATTCAGGGTTAAAAGTGTGTAAAGTTGCAAAGACTTTTGAGCCAGGTGTATCATTCACAAATTTAGGATATCAACATTGCACACCAAGTGGTATACTGCTGAGAATGCATTTTAATATGCGAGTTGTAACATCATATATCCGGAGCTAGGTACTAATCGCCACACCACCGAACTCCTCCGGATTTACCACCACTGCATGCTCTTTGCCTTCACCATGCCCACCATACACCACCGCCCTCACCGTTCCGTCCCACTGTAGCTGGAATAGAGACATTTAAAACATCTCACCTTCTTCCTCAGCACTATCACACTGCTGACATCAGCAGACACCTCAGCACGCAACCTCCACCAATGGATCTCCAAGGGCGCCGACACACTGGCACTCCTCAGAAAGGCCACAGGCAAATAACACTCCGCAAAAGCCAACTGGTTCACTCCCACCCACCAGAAGTCCAGACCACCTGAAAAAGATTTGATAAGAGATAGAGTAACAAGTAAATCAACGGAAACCCACACAACCTTCAAAACTGCCATACACAAACACCACCTCCTCCTCAGAACCACAAAGAAAACAGCCTTCCAAAACAGACTAAATGCAGACAACAGCGAAGAACTCTTTGCCATCATCAAGGTGTGTGCTAAGCCCAACAGTGAGACCACAGAGGTCCCCCCTCTCAAGACCTCTGCAACAAACTCAGCAACTTCTTCCACCACAAAATCAGGCAGATCTATGACACTTTCAAAACCCAAGACCCTTCCACCACACCCAACCACGTCGCATCCCAACATATCCTGCTCATCTGGACTTTACTCACCACAGATGAAATACTCAAGACCATGAAGAGCATCCACTCCAGAGCCCCCTTGGACCCCTGCCTGAGCTATGCCGCATCATCAACTGCTCTATCAAGAACGCCACCTTTCATGATGACTGGACATGCCAAGATCAACCCCCTGCTTAAGAAGCCATCTGCTGACCCAACAAACCTCAAGAACTTCAGACCCATCTCCATGCTCCCCTTCCCAGCCAAGGTCATCATAACGGCCATCAACACCCAACTCTCTCAGTTCATCAAAGTGAACCAGGTCCTGGACATCTCTCAATCCAGAGGACAAAACAACCACAGCACAGAGACCGCACACCTCGCCTCAACCAATGACATCCGCTCCGTCCTCGCCCAAGGTGAAAGCTCAGCCCTCATCCTACTGGACCTCTTGGCTGCGAATATAAGGATGGAGGGTTAAAAGTGACAGCTGAATCCTTCTTAGCATTTGATATGCAAAATGCTCAAGTCCCTGCAGAACCCAGGACCACCAGACATGATTCACAAAGGTGCTTCAAGGAGGCACTTAACACTTTGTGAACAAGTTATCACCTCACTGTGGGGAGCAGTAACTCATTAATGGTTTACACCCACAATTGCCCGTGATGTACAATTGAAGCATTAATTTCTTGAAGTAGGTGTGGAAAGAAATGTATAGCTCCTAAAACCCCATGTTTTGCAACAGCAAAAGGGCATTGTAAATCTGACCCATCATCTGCGGTGCTATCTTCAAAAGATTGATCCCTCTTCTATCAATACAGCAGAGAAATTGGAACGTTATTTAATAGAAAATATCCTGGACAGTGGTGTTGCAAATGGTATGAAATTCTGATAGAAAGCTTTATCAATCAGCCTTTCTCCATACACTGGTTATACCCTTGCATATTATATAATTTATAGCATGCAAAATCAAAGCAGTCACAATAAGACTTATGACCTCTGAAATGACATCACTCCTCAGAGCATGGTTTAATGGCGAGTTATAGTTAATTTGATGTGGCAATTGATGCAAGAAGAATATGTACGGAGATGCATTAGGTATAGCATAATGAAGGTGGTGCATAAATTAAAAATGTACGTTTTAACTAGTGGTGAGTAAATCAGTAAAGTGAGTTATAACTAAAACGTAATCATTTATTCTGTTTCTAGAGTTTACGTCGGGTTTGTAGATAAAGAATACATAACATTTTCTTACCTATAAATTAGCTTTGCCCTTTTGTTTTGTCATTAAATATAAATGGTTTTTATTTTTGAATACAAATGTATTTCAGATCATAGTGTTGAAAATCAGTTAATTAAGTGGTGTTAATTAGAGTGTCGTAGAGTACAGTAAATGACAGGGTCATACACTGTCAGACTCTAGTCTTGTGGACAGGGGCGGCTCCTCCATGTGGGCATCGGAGTGTTGCACCACTGTGAAAAAGTAGAAGAAGGGTATTCCTGGTTGTGGGCGGGTGGGTCAGGGAGGAGTGGCTATCCCAATGTTATGGGCGCTGACTGTTTGGTCAGCCCCAGGGCAGGGAAATTGTGTGTAGTGGAGGGGGTTAGAGTGGAGTGGCATACAGTGGAATATCATAGATTGGAGAATTGTACGGTAAACCGTTGTAAAGTGGACTACATTAGAGTAGGGTAGGCTGAAATAGCGTAAAGTGGAGTTGCATAGCGTGGAGTGGCATTCAGTGGAATAGTATAGAGTACAGTGGCTTAGGGTGGAGTAGTGTACAGTGGAGTGTCATAGACTTGGGTGGTGTACAGTGGAATAGCATAAAGTGTAACAGCATTAAGTTGAGTGGCTTACAGGGGAATGGCGTAGAGTGGAGAGGCATAGAGTGAATTGGGGTGGAGTAGAGTGGGGTAGAGTAGGAAGTCATACAGTGGAATAGCGTACAGTAGATTAGTATACACTGAACTAGCATACAGTGGAGTAGCATACAGTGGAGTGACATAAACTATAATAACGTAGATTGGAATAACATATAGTGGAATGGTGTACAGTGAAGTGGGGTCGAGTGGAGTTGTATAGAGTTGAATAGCATAGAGTTTAGGGGCAGAAAGTAAAGTTTTGTACTTAGGAATACTGTATAGTGGAGTGACATGGAGGGGACTGGTGTACAGTGGAGTGGCGTAGATAGCATAGCATACAGTGGAGTGTTATAGATGTAGTAGCACAGAGTGGAGTCGCATACAGTAAAATAGCTTACAGTGGGGTGGCCAAGAGTGTGGTGGCATAGAATGGAGAGTGATAGAGTGTAATAGTCCGAAGTGGAGGAGCATAGAGTTCAGTGGCTTGCAGTGGAGTAGGTATAGTGTTGTGTCATACAGTAGAGTTGCGTAGAGTGGAGCACCATACAGTGGAGTAGTGTACAGTGGAGTGGCATAGTCCGGAGTTACATAGAATATAGATTTAAGTGGCATAGACCGGAGCGGGATAGAGTGGAGTGGGGTAGAGTGGAGCAGGTTAGAGTGGAGTGAGGTAGAGTGGAGTGGCATGCAGTTGAATGGTGTACTTTGGAATAATGTCTAGTTGAGTGGCATACATTGGAGTGGCATAGAGTGGGATAGCACAGAGGAGAGTTTTGTACAGTGGAGTTCTATATAGTTGAATAGTGGAGAGGGGATTGGTATATAGTGAAGTGGCGTACATTGTGGTATGCAGACAGGGTGAATACTGATTTGCATATGCTGGGTCTTAACTGGAATGGCGTGGCATGCAAAAAAATGATGGATTTAAACCAGATCCTTGACTTGGAATGCATATTTGGTTAATTCAGCATTCCGTCCATCATTTGTTCTTTTTGCATTTGTTGCCCTAAGTGGGAAGGGTATGCCCAGACATGGGTCCTGTGTTCGCTAAGCCACCAGATTCAAGCTAGCCTGGCTGATGAGGGGTGTTACCCTGAACCGGTCCCAGGATGCTTGTTTCAGGTTCAGGGAAGACCTGGAATGGCGTGGCGTGCAAAAATACAATGGATTTATTAATCCAGATCTGTGACTGTGGTAAATGTTTGATTATTTCAGAATTCCGTCCATCATTTGTTTTTCTTTGTACATTGTAGTGGCTTAGAATGGAAGTCTTACAGTGCAGTGACATACTGTGAAATATCATACAGTGACAAGTGGGACAGTGCAATGGCAGAGAGGAGTGTAGTACAGTGGACTGCAGTACAGTGGAATAGCATGTAGTGGAGTAGAGTTGAGTGGCATACAGTGGAGTGTTGTACACTGGAACAGCATACACTAATAAGGGTAGAGTGGAGTCATGTAGAGAAGAGTGGCGTAGAGTGAAATAGTGTATAGTGATGTACAGTTTAGTAGTGTAGAGTGGAGTTAGGTGCAGTGTAGTGGCGTGCAGTAGAATAGCTCATACTGGAGTGGTGTACAGTGGAGTGGCATAGAGTGGCATATTGTAGAGCAGAGTGTTACAGGGTGGAATGAGGTATAGTGTAGAGGGATAGACTGTAGTGGCATACAGTTTCATAGCACACTGTGGAATGGCGTACACTGGAATAGCGTAGAGTGTAGTGACGCAGAGATGAGTGGCGTGAAGTGGATACAGTGGAGAAGCATACAGTGGTGTAGATCGAAGGGGTGTACAGTGGAGTGGCACAGGATGGAGTGTCATAGAATTGAGTATCGTCAAGTATAGTAGCGCACTGTGAAGTGGTGTTCGGTGGAGTAGCATATAGAGAAGTGACATAGAGAGGATTGGAATGGGGTACAGTGGAGTAATGTACAGTGGAATAACATTAAGTTTCCTGCAATACAGTGAAGTGACGTACAGTGGAGTAGCATATTGTTGAGTATTGTAGAGTGCAGTGATGTACAGTTTATCAACGCAGAGTGTAGTAACATAGATTAGAGTGGTGCAGAGTGGAGTGGCATAGAGTGGAGTAGTGCCGTGTAACAGCATACAGGACATTGTCGTGGAGTGGTGCGCAGTGGAATACAGTGAAATACAGTGGTTCACTTAAGTGTCATAGAGTGGAGTGGCATAGAGCAAAATAACATTGAGTGCAGTGTCATAGAAGGGAGGTGCATACAGTGGAATAGTGTAAAGTGTAGCAGTAATGAGTGGACTGGAGTAGAGTAGAGTATAGTGGCACACAGTGGATTAACATAGAGTAGAGTGGCATACAGTGGATTGGCATATAGTAGAGTGACAATGAATGGAGAGGTATAGACTGTAATAGCTTAGAGTGTAGTGATGTAGAGTTGAGAAGAATAGAGTGGAGTGGCTAGAGTGGAGTGTGGTAATTGAAACAGACATAGCTTGAACGTGAGTGAATAGATGTAGATGTAAAGTGTAAGCGATATACATAATGAGATGTAATTGGTAAGTTTTGTGAGAATGTGTGAATAGTATAAGTAGTATTAAAGTTATACTTTTTAAGAAAGTAAGTAATATCTTGTGCCTCAGTATGCCACGCTAAGTTTGTGGTGTACCATGGTACATGTGAATGTGAAGCCAGTATGTTTTGGCTAATGGCTGTGTTTACCAAAGGTAAATGACATCCATGTAGGTTTTAGCAAAGTTTGTCTGTGTCCCACGTTTCACTGCAATTTGGTTTATGGTCTTAGATATAGGTAAGTAGTAGGTTTTATTGTTATTCACTACCTATTGACACTTTAATAAAGGGTGAACTGAGTATTTAAATAAAGATAATAAATACTGCAGTAATTTGTAGGTATTACTGTTGTACTGAGTAGACATTTTTGTGCATATTTAAATATGTAAAAACATAGAAAATACACTGTATTTGGAAAATCTAATGTATTACAGTATTTTTGATTTTTTTCATAATATTTATTTTACAGAATTTTGACATTTAATAAAATATGTATATATATTTATAAATGTATACATATTGTTCCCCCCCATTACCATTTTAACCACTTTAATTCTAAGAATGTGCTGCAGATGTTCTCCAACGCTCGGAACAGAGAACGGAACCAGCACGTCCTCACCCTGGTGGCAGTTTTGATATCACTTAGAGCTGCTGGGGAAGAGCTGCCCCAGGAATCCAAGGCCTTTTTTGAGTTTTGTAATGATGATTGGGTGCTGATGTCATTACAATTGAAAATTAAAGTGAAATGAGCCTATAGGCTCATTTCACTTTTACTGCTTCACTGCTTGGGGGGCTATTTAAGGCTCTCGAGTAGGGATTCAGATGGGAAAGGTATCATTGGAAGGAGAGAATCTCCCTTTCCAATGATCCCTTTCCTTAGTGGATCCCCAAACATGGATCCACTCACTAGACACCAGGGCCTATTTTTTGAGTCTGGGAGTGTCCCCCTAGCAATCGGCTAGTGCTCTCCAAGGCCTAAATATCTTAGTTACTTCCAATCTTCCACCAGAGTGGGGCAGAAATCCCAATAGCAACAGGAATTGTGCTTCTTTATGTATGTGGCAAGGCTCTGAGGTCATCCATCCCAAAGGCAGCCAATTTGACACTGTAAATGGCCTTTGGAAGTGTGTGGCAGGTTTGCGTAGATAACCAGGCGTGGGGACCAATCCCCCAGGTTATTTTTCCTTTTTAAAGTGGAGAGCGTGCTGCATGCCCCCCCTCTTCAGACCTATTATGACCATGGTGACCTCATCACCCAGGGCCATATATATTTTAAAGGGGAGGAAAGGCCACTACATGAGCTCACTAGGAATTAGGAATGGCTTCCCCAGGGCTTTCTTTATTTTAGAGGGGAGGGGGTCTTTGTGGCCAATCTGCACTTTACATTGTGCCCACGAGAGAGGGGATCTTGACCACAACAGCCTCTTAACACAGGACTTTAGAAGTGTGAGATTATGTTGCCAAAGTGAGGCTTTATACTGGAGGACACGGGTATCTGTAGTCATTACTTTTGACTGTCGTCCATACCGCCATGATGGTACATGCAAAAGGGCTAAAAGGCAAACAGTTGAAACACAGAGTGATCCTGATGATACCTTGTAGGTGGAGGGCACATTGAAATCTATAGAAATTTAATTGGCAGGACCACAATAGACATTTGCGCCATACTGAAAGCTATTCTGGATATCAAGGCCACCATCGAGAACAAGATTTATGCTTTGGCAATTGATGTGAACCCAATGAAAGCTGACTGTAAACAATAGACAGATAGGGTGATCCAAAACATGTCTGTGAGGCCGAAAGTGCAGTGGCTTCAGAACAAGGTCAAAGATTTGGCAGGGGCAAAGTTCCTTTGCAGAAGGTGAGGAGAGACACTCAAGGAGAAACATTAACACCTTGGTGGGCATCACAGAGAAAGATGAGGGTTCTACAGAAATGGATTTCTTCAATCACAATGTGACACAGTTCTTCCTCGTGGAATGGGAGTTCCTGGGGGCCCTCCAGCACCGGGGGTTCCTCTCAGATGAATGGTATTCTGGCTTTGGGACTTTTTTTATCAAGACTTTATCCCGCAAAGGGCAAGGAACCAAGGCCCCTGGATTCAAATATTTATATTCCTGGGTCACACAGGTTCAGAGACAGCATGACGGAAATTAAACAGGTTTTAATGCAATATAAAACAGACCTTGGAGGCCTGGGGATGCTGGAGTCTATGGGTGTAAGGAGAAGATGTTGTAGGAACAAATGATGAGGCACCAGAGATAACAGAACAAAAGGAACTGCCGGAAGTGCACCCCATGATGGAACAGGCGGCACATGAGAGAGCAAAGGAGGTGCAGGACAGCACAAACTACAGAGTTTAACACACACGGACCTGAGCATTTTAAATGTATATTATTACATTAAAGTGATTTTCGTAATTGTTTTTAACTCATTCACAAAGTTTTTATTAATTTTTCCAATAGTATCCATCAGGGTGGCTGAGATCTTCACCAACATGTAAAAATGTACAAGTAGTAAATTTACACAAGCAATTTCAACCTAGTTGTGTCCACCCCATGACCTGAGGGGGTTGAGACATGTAACTCTACATTTAGATGTAAATATACGGATCACTGAAATAATATGATAATAAAATATGTTACACAGTAACTCACCGGTGCTTCTAAAAGGGATCACTGAAATAATATCGACTGACAAAATATCGACTTGCCAAAATATCGTGGACAAAATATCGACAGTCAAAATATCGAGTTTGTATCTACAAACAGGTAAGTACAAAAATATCGAGTACAAAATATCGTTAACAAAAATATAGATGTAAAAAATATCGACTTTATTAAAAACAGTGTTAAATTAAATTAATATTAAATTTTAATTACTAAAATATACTTAAAACGACTTAAATTAAATTATAATAATAAAATAATAAATGAAAATAATAAAAATAATTTTTTTAAATCTTATTTGTTGACCCTGAACCCTAAAAATACCCCTTTACCCAAAAACCCAAAACTGACCCTGAACCCTAAAAATACCCCTTTACCCAAAAACCCAAAACTGACCCTGAACCCTAAAAATACCCCTTTACCCATGACCTGAAAACTGACCCTGAACCCTAAAAATACCCCTTTACCCATGACCTGAAAACTGACCCTGAACCCTAAAAATACCCCTTTACCCATGACCTGAAAACTGACCCTGAACCCTAAAAATACCCCTTTACCCATGACCTGAAAACTGACCCTGAACCCTAAAAAAACCCCTTTACCCATGAACTGAAAACTGACCCTGAACCCTAAAAATACCCCTTTACCCATGACCTGAAAACTGACCCTGAACCCTAAAAATACCCCTTTACCCATGACCTGAAAACTGACCCTGAACTCTAAAAATACCCCTTTACCCATGACCTGAAAACTGACCCTGAACCCTAAAAATACCCCTTTACCCATGAACTGAAAACTGACCCTGAACCCTAAAAATACCCCTTTACCCATGAACTGAAAACTGACCCTGAACCCTAAAAATACCCCTTTACCCATGAACTGAAAACTGACCCTGAACCCTAAAAATGCTCCTTTACCCAAAAATTATCAATATTATTTAATTACCAATTAATTATTAATTAGCTATAACAATAAAGTAAATATATTAGAACATTAGGTGTAATTATTTTAATAATTAATATTATTTTATCAAAATTAATTACTTAAAAATAACACAAAATTATATATATAAAAAATTTACTCTAATTATTGTAATTAACTAATTACAATTAATTAATTAACAATTATTTACTAATACAAAATATATTAAAAATTATATTAATTAATTAACTAATTAATATTAATTAATTATCAATTAATTATTAATTAAAAATATTAACAAACATATATTAATTAATTAATTATTATTAAATTACTTCCCACCCTATTCCCCTATAAACCCACAACCCGCTACAGAATTACATTACGCAATTATTATCAAAACAAAATTCATGTAATAAAATATTTAATAACATTAATACACACTATTCACACATATTATTACATAAAAATACACTATAAAATATTATATATTATTAAAAAATCGATATTTTTGCTATCTATATTTTATACAGTCGATATTACTTCACTTACCTGAAAAACGATATTTTTGTAGTCGATATTATGTCCAGTCGATATTTTGTCCAGTCTATATTTAAAACTCGATATTATGTCCAGTCGATATTTTGGAGTTGATATTTTGTCTCTATACCAAATATACGCTACAAATGGTGACTAGAAAAAAGTGTAGACTTGCACCCTGGTGCAGCCCCAGATTTACACTTCAGTAAATCTACATGTGGAAATGTGTGTACCCTTGAGAATACGGTATTTGTGTTTTGCTTAGTGTCTTTTCCTATGACCAGTGCATACTAAGAATATGCAGTATTTGGCTTACTTGATGACTTCAGAAACACATTCAATATTTGGGGTTCGCGACGTGAAAGATGAAGCCATTGACGCTTCTTCCTCCGAAAGCGAGATACCAACGTGAGCCGTTCTTAGTGCCTGTTAAAGAAAAACGTGTGTAAAGGTTATTGATCCTGCAGGAAAAATTTATCTGAGACTCCCAAAAGCATTCCACAGGCTGAAAGAGAATCATCTTCATCTCTGAAGGCGTGAAGAGACTCTTATTAACAGGAGGTCTGCCTGGTCCATGTGATAAATAAATGTATTGAAGTTTGACACATGCTGGTTGTGCTTCTCCTGACACCATTTGTAGCCACACAAGGACTTTATAGAACAGTGGCTCTAACCAATCATGGGCTAGGAGGAGTTGGAGCCTAACCAGAGACGGCTACACTCTGGAATCAATGTTAAAAAACACCAACAAATGAATCAATCGTTTAATCATGGATACAAGTGAATGGACCGTCTTCATGACCCAAATGCTTCTCCCACTGATGAATAATGGACATGCAGCCTCACCAATACATTTCACTTGTCACTTAGAAGCATGTCAAGGTGCAGTGCTTCTTATACTCACCCCACAGTCATTAGCACCATCGCCACACATTCCCAGAACATAACTGGAAAACAAAAGAAAGAGCAAGTGAGGGGTGAAGCTGACCTCTTGATATTTTCACCAAAACCCTCCTAACGAACAACAAATAATTTTACTTCACTCTCATGCCCATGCTCCTAATTATCCATGTGAAGTGCTGCTCAGTGATAGGCTGGAACAAGCAACCATGATCTTTGTAACTACTACATCAAAAAGATAATACAGAGAAAAGCAGGCCTCACAAGCCATTCGGAAAATTAAGTTTAAGACCTACAATGGAGCATCTGCATCTATAAGTGATTTATCTCCTTTAAACAGTACACTAGCAGGTTTGCCTCCTCTAACCTCAGGGACCTCATTGGCAAAGCTGTAGTATATCTATCTTATGAACTTTAACCTTTTCCTGAGCTTGTAAAATGCACACAATTCTGCACCTAAACTGCACATTGAATCATAGAGGACTTTCTTTTTCTGTATGAGGATGAAAGGAAGAAGTCCAGTGGGAGGTGTGTAAGAAAACTTGAGGGGACCCCCTGCAAATTACATGGAGGGCCCCCACCAACCAAACCCAGCAAGGAGCACTCAGGCCAGAGGCCCACCGTCCATGCACAGTGCTGAAGGGGTCTATCTGAAGTTCAGCCGCCCCCTGCCATGCGGGGCTAATCTTACACCACTGCCCAGTAGAAAAACTCAAGGAACTAAATTGAAACTTCTTATGTTCCCCACTGGAATTGCCTTGTTCAATGCAGGGTCAGTTTTGATGTATGAGTTAATGTGGAATAAAATATAATTTTTGGATGCTAAGTTATTCCCTCCAGATCTGGATTTGCATGTCATTTTCTTTCTTACAGAAAATATGTGATGTGTTTATTCCTCCAACATTAGATGTCTAATTACCTTGTTGCATCTAGAAATTAAGTCTGGGCGGTGAATTCTGCTCCGCTCGAGGAGTTTGCAGAGTCTTCTGTACTCTGCGTTATGCGGAGTTCCGAAAAACTCTGCTCTGAGTAGCGGAGCAGAGTGAGCGCGAGCATTGAGAATCAACCTCCCAGCGAGATGTTGAGATACCATGTGTTCGCGTTGAGAAAGCTGTCGCTGAAGTACAAATCTACTCGAGTGGCAGAAAGGAAGCAGCACCCGCTTGCGCTGTGCATGGTGATGTTCGTGATGATTGCACAGTGCGGGCAAGCACCTGCCACTAAAAATCACAGCAGACTGCATTTATCTAATGCACTCTGCCGCTTGTGGAACTCCGGGTAGTGCTGCAGAGGTTTTTTATGCACTTCACGGAGTTCCACGTAGCGGAACTCCGTGAACCCCGCCCAGCCTTTCTAGAAATCTGGTGGTTCTCTCTTGGTTCCTGCTTGTAGTTCTTTAAAAATGTCTCTTTTAGAAGGTATAGAGACAAAATATCGACTCCAAAATATCGACTGGACATAATATCGAGTTTTAAATATAGACTGGACAAAATATCGACTGGACATAATATCGACTACAAAAATATCGTTTTTCAGGTAAGTGAAGTAATATCGACTGTATAAAATATAGATAGCAAAAATATCGATTTTTTAATAATATATAATATTTTATAGTGTATTTTTATGTAATAATATGTGTGAATAGTGTGTATTAATGTTATTAAATATTTTATTACATGAATTTTGTTTTGATAATAATTGCGTAATGTAATTCTGTAGCGGGTTGTGGGTTTATAGGGGAATAGGGTGGGAAGTAATTTAATAATAATTAATTAATTAATATATGTTTGTTAATATTTTTAATTAATAATTAATTGATAATTAATTAATATTAATTAGTTAATTAATTAATATAATTTTGAATATATTTTGTATTAGTAAATAATTGTTAATTAATTAATTGTAATTAGTTAATTACATTAATTAGAGTACATTTTTTATATATATAATTTTGTGTTATTTTTAAGTAATTAATTTTGATAAAATAATATTAATTATTAAAATAATTACACCTAATGTTCTAATATATTTACTTTATTGTTATTGTTAATTAATAATTAATTGGTAATTAAATAATATTGATAATTTTTGGGTAAAGGAGCATTTTTAGGGTTCAGGGTCAGTTTTCAGTTCATGGGTAAAGGGGTATTTTTAGGGTTCAGGGTCAGTTTTCAGTTCATGGGTAAAGGGGTATTTTTAGGGTTCAGTGTCAGTTTTCAGGTCATGGGTAAAGGGGTATTTTTAGGGTTCAGGGTCAGTTTTCAGGTCATGGGTAAAGGGGTATTTTTAGGGTTCAGGGTCAGTTTTCAGGTCATGGGTAAAGGGGTATTTTTAGGGTTCAGGGTCAGTTTTCAGTTCATGGGTAAAGGGGTATTTTTAGGGTTCAGGGTCAGTTTTCAGGTCATGGGTAAAGGGGTATTTTTAGGGTTCAGGGTCAGTTTTCAGGTCATGGGTAAAGGGGTATTTTTAGGGTTCAGGGTCAGTTTTCAGGTCATGGGTAAAGGGGTTTTTTTAGGGTTCAGGGTCAGTTTTCAGGTCATGGGTAAAGGGGTATTTTTAGGGTTCAGGGTCAGTTTTGGGTTTTTGGGTAAAGGGGTATTTTTAGGGTTCAGGGTCAGTTTTGGGTTTTTGGGTAAAGGGGTATTTTTAGGGTTCAGGGTCAACAAATAAGATTTTAAAAAATTATTTTTATTATTTTCATTTATTATTTTATTATTATAATTTAATTTAAGTCGTTTTAAGTATATTTTAGTAATTAAAATTTAATATTAATTTAATTTAACACTGTTTTTAATAAAGTCGATATTTTTTACATCTATATTTTTGTTAACGATATTTTGTACTCGATATGTTTGTACTTACCTGTTTGTAGATACAAACTCGATATTTTGACTGTCGATATTTTGTCCACGATATTTTGGCAAGTCGATATTTTGTCAGTCGATATTATTTCAGTGATCCCTTTTAGAAGCACCGGTGAGTTACTGTGTAACATATTTTATTATCATTTAGAAGGGTCAGCAACATATATGATATTTGCCTTTTGTATGATAAACTGCTACTTAATGTTTTTTTTATTTGCATTGGGCCTAAGATCTTTACATAAGTTAATGGGTTGTGCAACTTCCTTAATCCACAAAATTGATGCAGGGCAGTGCCACACGTCATTTTGCTGTGCTGCCCTACACCAATTCGAAAGGGCAGGAATGCACCTTATTTACGAGATAAGGTACTTTCCTGTCCTTTCAACCAGTGGGACGGACAATTTGGTGCCTAGCGCCAACACAGGCACCCTTGATCCATGGTGCAAGGGAGTCTGTGTAGATGGCAGGATTGTTTTTGTACAGGAAGGAGCACCTTCCAGTACAAAAACAATAATGAGAAGCGTTTTCCTCATTTAATTTGTGCTGCAGAATACAGTGCACGTGGAAAGAGTAAAAAAAACATTTCCCCTCGTTACACCTGATTTTGTAAATCTGGGCAGCATCAAGTCTCGCACCGCCTGGCGCAGTGAACAGTAGCAGTTTACTCGTCCGGCTACACATGAGCATCAAGTTCAAGTTTATTTTATTTGATTTAGTTCTTGGCTGAGAACAATAAATATTTAATACATACAATTTTCCTTTACAATTTGGCAATAAGATGATAAATATTGTCATTCTAATATAAAGTTAAGAAAGATTTAAAAAATGTAAATAAATTGTAACATACAAATTCATTTGGCAAAACCTTACAAAGCAAAATCAAGTTCTGAACTGAATTCATTTTACATTTTGTGCGAATTGGTTGTATAAACTTTTTTCTTGTTTCTACAACTGTCACATTTGAGCAAACAAATAACATGTGTTCCAGATCTTGCTCCCCGCCGTTACACAGGTTACAGTAACTACTAGTTTTATTCTTTTGGGAGCCATTTGAAGGTAAAAGATTTTAGAAGAAGTATCCCAAGCTGGAGTAATATAATCGATTGCCTGACACTGTGCTTTAGGTTAAAATAGATATACTGCTGTATTTTCTTATAAGAAATTGTTTCAGCATAATTTTTATGCAGTGTCCATTTGGAGCAATGCTGAATATGAATTTCAAAGTTTAACCTTGGTGTTAGATGTTTTAAAAAGAGCTTCAACCGGGCAGAAGTCTAAGATTGGAACATAATAATATTAACATTTGATATTTTAAAAGCAATTGAGACATTGCTTCAAAATACATATTTCGACGAACCTTGTTCAAATGTCTCTGTTTTGATCATAGCATTCCTTGTACCGCATGGATGAGGTTATATGTCCATCTAATAATTTTACTAATTCCTCTGGCATAAGAGCTAACTAGTGAAAGTTTGAGGCGGAGAGATTGTACCGGAACAGCTTGAGACATCTTTATGAGTTTCCGGAGGACTTTCCCTTCTTTGAGATCTAGATGTTTCCATTGACGTAGTGGGATATATTTAAGAGCGTATGATACTACTGGCAGGATCTTAGCAGTATATACCTGACGAAGAGAGGAAAAATGCCTTTGACTGGTCGAGGCATATCATCGTAAAAGTGCCCCCATATGGACGTCGACTTTCCGGTTCAGATTCTGAATATGAAGCAAGTTTTGCAGGGATTTAGAAAAAATTCTCCCTAAGTAGGTATATTTGTTTGCAACTGCCAGCAGTTTACCCCCTAGAGTCCAATTGTAGTTAGCACACTGTTTCCTTCCTGAAAAGGAAACTATTTTTTTTGTGGTGTTCGGTGTTAAGTAATTTTCTACTGTGTATTTATAGAGTGCTTGCAGATTCCTTTGCAGGCCAAATGGTGTTAGATCTAGAATGACTACATCGTCTGCATACATCATGGTGTGGATTTTATGAAATGCAATTTCAGGTGGAAAGTTGCAGACTTGTTTGGAACTTCTGGGTAGATCACTAAGATATAAGGAAAACAATAAGGGATCAAGGAGGCATCCTTGTCAAAGGCCATTTGGGGTAGGTATTGGGCTTGTGAGACCCTTCTCTCACCCCATTTGGACTTGACACCAAGTTCAAGAGTATAGTGATGTTATTACATGGAGTAGGTTATCCAGGATACCCATTTCACGAAGTTCTCTCCAGAGCGCTCCTCTGTCCACCCTATAAAATGCGGTCGTAAATTCAATGAAAGCAGCGTACACGACTTTAGATTTTAAAGTTACATATTTATTGATTATTGTTTGCAACACCGCAATGTTATCAGTGACCAAGTGTTTTGGACTAAACCCAGCTTGATATAAAGGAATTACACCTGATGAAAATGCCCTGCTACTGCAAAAATCTTTCCTGTTGCGTCCAGGAGAGCTATCTGCCTGTAATTACCGGGAAGCAACCTAGAGCCCTTCTTATGTATTGGGATTACAATGCTCCCTTTCCATGATTTTGGAATTTCCCCTATGTCAAAGATATGTCGAAAGATGGGAGCTAAGAACTTACTCCATTCTTTGGGATTGCTTCAGAGGACCTTAATTGGAATTTGATTCGGCCCCATTGCTCCCAACGTTCTTGCCTTTTTTATATATAACTCAATTAGAGAGGAAGATGGAGCTCCATTATCTAAAGTATTTACTCCTGGATTACTTGCCAGTCCGTTCGTACTTTCTGAACCTTTATTTAATTTGTATAAATTAGTTAGGTATGTTTCCCATTCTAAAGGGGGTACTGGGATGGCTTGTAATGATTTTTTTGTGCCTATTTCTTTGGCAAGTATATTCCAGTATGCACGTTGGTTATTCTGTTTTGTTGCTATCTGTATGTCGATCCAGTTTTTATCCTGTGTTTTTTTCTTTTTCTCTCCTGCTCCATTTCATCAAGTTGTTAATTTCTAGTGGTTTTGATGCAGAGTAGTGGAGGAATTGCGACCTTATTCATTTATTTAATTCTGTTGCATTAGTGTCTGAGTTCCGTATTTTGTTTTGTTTCACTCTTAGCTCCAGTTTTGTTAGATTTTCCTGCAAAGATTGTACCAAGTTTTTGATGACTACTTCAAAGTTTGTTATTGGGTTTATAGAGTGCGTTGTCTGTAATGATTGAGCCATCTCAATTGCATTAATAATTTTATTGAGGGTCCTTGAATTCCACAGTATCCATCTTTGGACCTGGTTCACCAAGACTGTACTTTGAAAGTACATAATGTGGCCTGAGGATATAAGTTGCTTTTTCCACTCTGTAGCTAATCGAAGAATTGCATGATCACTCCCCGGTTCAAAATTATTATTGAGGGATGAGACTGAACCAAACAGATCCAAGCTACAGATCATTTAGTCTAGGGTTGAGCAGCTGAAGTTCCCTTTTCTTGTGGATGATGCCAGAATATTTCCTTCTACGTTGCCATTTAGTATTACTTTGTTTAGCGTTGAGAGTGAGGCTAGCAGATTTTCCCTCTTTTATCAGATTTGTTTTCTTTGGGGAATAGAGGAGTGGGAATTGCCAGGGCTTCTTCATTTTCACAGTTTAGATATTTTTCTATTGAAGTTGCCTATTATGAAGACTAATGGATAGCCTTGTCCGTCTACTACCTTTTCTATTCCCTCGAATATTTCTATTACTTCAGCATCCATTTCTGACCCGGGGGGATGTAGACATTAAAGATAAGGAGATCTTTCCGAGTTTCTAGTGGGTCGATCCCAAATTTGACCTTAATACATTGAAAGTTCTTTGAGTCTGTTGGGATAATTTCTTGGCCCCACTTAAAATCTTTGTTAAGAAGAATTGCTATCCCGCCTTTCGCATGTCCCCGTTCGACATGCACTGCAGGCATATCATATACGTAATAGTCTTGTTGGTCAAAAGTTGTTGTTCGCCAAGTTTCATGTAGGGCCCCAAAATCCTTGGTCAGTCTTCCTTGATTAAGGCTAATTTCTCTTGTGTTTTTTTCGGTAATATTCCAGGAAGAGATGGTCAAACCTGTGGTAAAAAGGGAGTTGGTTTCCTTGCCCTGTTTGTTACTATTCAGATTCTTTGCAATCCAAGCCCATGAGTATTCCTTTGTTGTTATTTCCCTCTTTAGTGTATTTTTGCTCCAGCTTCTCCTTTCTCCATTCTTTATCGAAACAAATATATTTTCTTTAAAGAAATTTAGAGGATTATTTATGGCACTGTGCCTTTGGATCGATTGCTGAGTTTTAGTTTTGTTAGTTTCTTCAGGAATCTCCAACCTTTGGGTTTTGCAATTTTGCACTGGTGTCAAGTCGTAACCATATTTGTGAAGAGTCTCGCTTTCCTTTACTATTATTCCTGGTATTACTCGAGACCAGAATTCTACAATCGCTGTTGTGGTTTTAGATTTTTCTGGGAAAGTTAGTAATTTTATTTCGTTTCTAGATAGAAAGTGTAGCGGCTGTATCTTTTCTAGTAGATTTGTGACCCTCTCTGAAGGGAATAAGTCTATGATTTCCAGGTGGCATGGTTTGATCTTCGGAGACAAAATTGTGTCTTCCCAGTAGTATGGGTTCTTTGTGGGATATCCTTATGAGCCGGGTCTTTGTTCCAGGTTCTAAAGCTGAGTAACTTGACGTCATTGGGTTAAGTTGGTTAGAGTTTACCCTTTGTACTTTAATTAAAGGTTTCAGCTCCTTTTCTACCTGGTTCTGCACAATTTCTGACCTTTCTTTTTTTTCTTGGGACTTAATCGTGGGGGAGAAGGTGTTCTGTAACCTTGTCTTCCGGGCTTCCGTCTTTGGGAACCTTCTTATTGCCCTTTTCTTTGTCCTTTTCCGTTTGATCTTTGTTTGTTTTCTTTCATTGTTTGGTTCTTCAAGGCCAGGAGAAACAACAATTGAGATTGCAGTAGTCTCTATTACTTTTTGATTAGATACTGAAGAGTTATTCAGATTTGGCTGTGCTTTAGTTTTTATGTTGGTGAAGATTGGGTAATATGGTTTGGCCGGTTGGTGAATGTCTGGCTTGTTATTTTTCTTGAAGAGATTTGTAAGGGAATAAATCTGATTGAGGTCTTCTGTTCCCTTTTTGATACACTCCAACCTCTTTGAGTTGCTACTTCTTTCTTCAGTGGAGAAAGTTATTTTGTTGTTATTACATCTTTTGGTTATAGAAGGTTTTCCGCAATATGTTTTTCACCTTTTTCTGTTGGTAGTATTGTTTTTAATTGGTCTTTCTTCCATTTTTTCCACTAGGTTTTTTAGCATTCCTAATTGGATATCCAGCATCTAATCAGAGTTTTCCAAAATGTTCCCAATATGGATGAGAACGGATTCCAGAATTTTTTGTTGGGTAAACAAAGATTTAGATACCGGAGTGTATTTGTTGGAGAGTCCGATAATCTTTAGGAGTGAGAAATCTGGTGATTGAGAAAGGGACCCTTCTGCGTTAAACTGTTTTTGTGGAGTACTGTTCTGTATTATCCGTGACTCCTTTGGTGCTTCTTTATAGAAGATCAAGTCCTTAATGTTGATATGTGGACAGGTGACATCGTAGTCTAGAGTTTGCTGTGCTTAACGTGTTTCTGATTTTGTTGATTCTGAAATTGTAAGAGTACTGGTTAGTTCATCCAGGATTCTAGGGGTACTTTTTGTATCTGCCTCAATTACTTTTTGATTTTGAGTGAGATCATTGGAATCTGCTATTTTCTTTTCCTCATCATTATTAGTATTATTTTGTTGATCTTATTGTGTTCGCCCCTGCTCATCTGTACTTTGTTTTATAAAGTATTTGGTTAGTTTTTTAACGTATTTAGTTATTCCGGGGATTGTAAGACACTTTCCTAGTTAGACTGACTTCCCGGCGCTCCTTCTGATTGCTTGTCCCGTGCCCTGTCTTTTCATAAACATTGTTTAGGATCTCAGCTTTTTGTACGCCATTTGACAGTAAGGATATAGACTGTGTTTTGGTGAATAACAGTAGTTTCTTGCAACTGAATTTTAAAATGTACAGTATTTTTATAGCTTTGTATGATGTTTTTATGTATTTGTATAGCATACTTTTATGATTTTTATTTAATCGAATAAAGTGCTTTTTGACTTGACTTGCAACACTAATCAGGCTGCAGAGGACGGTGAAAAGACGGCAGAAAGTGGGTGGAATCAGACAGGTGGCAATAGTCTGGATGGAACAATAGTCAAGTAGTGGACACTTGGGAAACTGCTTGCTGTACCCAGACTAGTGGGTCTTATCTGCCGGCTTACCAGGGAACTCTCTCTCCCAAGTTGGTAGGCTGACCCTGCCATTTCTTTTATCCTCCTTTTAACGTGAGCTCCTTGCTGCGGCAACCTATTTCTTCCGACTCTTGGTCCTTGACGACTTCCTTCCACCCTTGGTTGTCTTTTTAATGAGGTTTGGTGGGTGGGCTAAGCTGGGTTTAGGTGGAGCTAACAGGGTTTTGGTGGGGCTAGGACCAGAACCAGGATGTGCAGTGGGGGGAGAAGGAGTGATTTTCTTGGGGGGATTGTGGGTTAGCGGTTTGGCTTTTTAAAGATGGCCCGCAGGTTTCTCCGCTCACCGTTCACCTGCGAAATCTCAGCCACTCTAGGCATAGCCTCGGCCGCAGAAAGAGCCGCAGCTACACACCGCTCACCGTTTGCCGCTCCTCTCCTCTCGTTCCCTGCTTCTCGTCAATCCAAACGACGCTGCCTCCGCGGCTCCAGCAGTCTCGGCGGAATTGGCTGTGTCAGCGGTATCAGCAGCACCAGCCGTACCAGCGCTCCCTCTCCTGCTGCTCTGCTCTCCGCACTCCCCAATCACTCAACTCTGCTTCTCTCCTGGCGTGTGGCACCGAAGTGGCAGAATGCCCACTGCAGTACTGGCAGACTCGCCTGCTTGATGTTTTATGTCCAGTGTCGGGGGCTGGGCGGGCTGGCTGGGGGTCCGAGAAGATCTGCGTCTCCCGATCCTTTGCAGTTCTGTTGTTCCGAAGCTTCCCTGCACAGCCGTTGGGGTGGCTGAGCTCACCGCGCTCTGCTCACCACCCAGCGCTGCCACTGCTGCACTCTAATGCTCCCTGGTGCCTCAGTTCGGGGGGGGGGAGGGGAGCAAGTGCTGCCTCAGTGGGGGGGAAGGGGAGCACGAGATAATTTTATTCTGATAGTATTTTCCTCTCTTCTTCCTTCTAATTTTCCCTCTCCTTCATCTTTCCTCTCTTTCTTTCTTATTCAAAAGCTTATTGCCTAATCTCACATTGCCCTTGTTTGCTTACTCTCTTACTTTTTCTTTTCGTGAATTACATATGATTTATTTCTCAGATTGTTAAAGTGTAAAAGAAAAATGTTTGTAAATGCAATGCTTTGTTATATATTATGCTGTTTGCTCAATAGATATATTTAACCAAAAAAATAACCATTGAAAATGTTCACTCTGTGAAATAGGCGCTGCTGCTGCTCCCTAGAAGTCACCCTACTTACTCTAATTTCATCAGTTCCTCAGCCAAGCTTGCTTTCTGTCTAGGCGACATCCTGGCAAAGATGACTCCATTCAGCAGAAACTGAAAGGAAAAGAAAAAGTTACTATTTACAATACAACAGGATCCCTGTGTTTCCATTTATAATCATACCTACTACAGACAATGCATCATCCCTAGGGGCTCATAACACCTATAACAATAATCTAACTCCTCGGTTATACTTATTGTATCAAACTCAGAAGGGTAAAAAACAGAGTAGATATGGCAAGAGTGTGAATGATCAAACCCTGCTGTAATTGCTGCTGACGGTGTGAATTGCAGCCTGTTTGTGCCTGTTTGTGCCTACCATGAAGGGAAGATGCCCCTGAGTTCAGCATCTCATTTCCTGCCCCGGGGTGAGCGGTCACACTTATCCTGATTGCTGGAGACTTCGTGTCCCATAACCCCCTGCAGAATAATCAGCCATCTCCATCTGTGCACATACTTAAAGTATGTCTGAGTACCGCTGCGCAGGATGCGCCCAGGCAAAGCATTAGCCAAGGACGGGCCCGTCCTGTACCCATCAGCACCAAGAAGTACCGGGGCAGGGCACCCCCTATTCATCTTACATCTTGCATCATGGTACTGGGTTAAGGACTATTGCTTCCACTTTTGAGGAGTTCTATATGTCCGCTACCGGTCCTGCTTGTTTCCAGTCCAGGGAGGACCTGGCTTGGCAGTTTAGGCTGGACTGATCCCATGAGACATAGGGCCAAGACTGATTTGCATATGGCCAGGTCTAAACTAGGGTGGCATGGTGAGCAAAAGAATGAGGGATTTAACCCAGATCTCTTGACTGGGGTTGAATGTTTTGATTGGTTCTGCATTCCGTCCATCAATTGTGTGTCTTTTGCATGAGTACTACTTGACTTGTACCTGAGAATCCCTTTTGCCTCCATATTTAAGCCTTAAAGCACCCTACCTGCCAATGATCTTACTCATATATTAATCTACTAATGATATCCCGGGGCCCCTGCCCATCCCTAGCATAATGTGGCGTCTGGGCATTATGATTGGTGACTCTTAGCATGGTCCCTTGGCATGACAGCACCCCTTTCTGAAGATATGTTGAGCTCAGCAGAATTTTTGTTATTCTTAAAATATTATGGACATCATTGCCATTAATTTACACATTACATGTCATAATGCTATTGATTCTTGGTAAAATAGGACACCCATGACATGAGGGTGCCCACGTCTGGCCAACTTCAGCAGAGTTATGTGGATTATTAGCACATTGTGATCATCCTTAGATGGCAGTTCTGGCCCTGGCATCCATGACATGGAGGTGTTCAATTATGGCCTACAGTGAGGGGACAATTATTGGCAGGTTTGTGTTTTTATTTGCAAACACCACCCATTAGTTGGAATTATACCTGCAGACGACATAAGAAACAGGGACCACTTAAATATTATTCTGTTATTGGCAAGCCAAGCATCAAGACCAAATAAACACTTTAAATCAGTTCCATTCACATAGGGTTTCATACAACCCTGTTTTTTCATCTCTCTGCTCACTTATTTATCAAACAAGACACTAATTTCTTTATGAAGCAATCCAATGCCTTATATTCTTCCACTTTTGTGAAGGACGTGGGTGGGGGCTTTGTTTTTTACTTGGAATGATGCACCATAGTCTAAGGTGATAATTTTCTATTCACCAGAGATGGCAGACTGCAGTTTTTGTTTTTGAAGGTTGACCATGACAATTATTGAAAGTAATGAATCAGCTTCTACAAGGGAGTTGGCTGTAGAGGAGCCTACATGGGGCAGAGGGGCTTCTGGAAGATGCATGTTTTTAACAAGGGACAGAGACCACAGACACACTCTACAATTACCCTCTTCCTCTCCTCTGGCTTCTTGATGGTGTATGACCTTGACTTGAGGGCAGAGGCCACATACTCACTTTAGCATTATCCTTTTCCTCACCACATGCTTCTTCATGATGTATGAACTTGACAGGGAGACAGAGATTATGACTTTGATAGGGGGTCAGAGACGACATACTCACTCTAGCATAATCCTTTTCCTCACCACAGGCTTCTTGATGATGTTTGACTGGAGCGAATCTTCCTTGCCAGGGAACAGAGACTGCATACTCACTCCAGCATTACCCTGTTATCTATTGTGGGTTTCTTGATGATTTATGACTTTGACAGAAGGGCAGAGACCACATACCTCAACCTAAGGAATATTGAGCCTCTGTGTGGGGAGAATGTGAATTCCCCAGAGTGTTCCTCCATTTCCTTTTGCTCTACCTTTTTGGTGGGTAAGGACTTGTTAAAGCTTGTGTTCCTCTTTCCCACTGGACAATGTCACAGGTACAGCAGGAACAATTCAACAAAACCATCACCATCATTTCAGGAACCACTTGTAGGTGTGAGGGAGAGTGAACCTTCTTGTGCTACTTGAAGAAACATTCACTGTTGCATAAGAGTGAACCAGTTTCCCCTCTTCTTCCTCCCTGTGGTGGCTTGTGGTTCAGTGATGTCATGCACTATTCCCTCCAACTTTTCTTTTTTTCCACTCCCTCATCTCTAATGTAGGACTGAGCCGAGTTTCAAGAGTTCCGCTATGTGGACTCCACGAACCAACCAAAAATAATTGCAAGCAGCGGGTGCGTTACTTCACACCATTTGTGCTTATTTTTAGTGCTGGTTGTTTGTCCAGTGCAGGAAAATCAGCATGAATACCACCACGCAGAGCACAGTAGGGCGCTGCTTCTTTCTGCCACCCGAGTAGATGTTTTACTTGAGTGGAAGCTTCCTCAATGTGAACAGGAGGTTTCTCAATGTGAGTGGTAGCGACCATTCATGACCCCCCGCATTGAGAAATCATGCAGGGAGGTGGTCCGAAGTAAAATTTTCCTCATTCACCAATTTAACGTTGGGGAGTGCGAGTAAGGAAAAAACTCTGCTATGGAGTTTTTTGTAACTCCGTGCTCTACGCGGAGTGTGAAGAACTGTGCAAAGCCTGTGAGCAGAATGGAATTTCACTCCCAGGCCCACTCTTATGTCACAATCTGAGATGGGACCACAGCAGCTTGAAGAGCTGTGTTTTGTGTGCAATCACGTGCCTTGAACGTCTTAATCTCAGAAATTAATCAACACGCCAAGATCGGTAGATGGCAGTGGTAAATACTTGGGACGGTAGAAGATTCTTTCAAACTTCCTTTGTCATAACTGGGATTGTAATATTTTGTGTGCTGATGGTTGCTGCCATTGCGGTAATGTACTTCATCATTGCAATAAATTGAGTAACAGAAAAAAGAAATGAATCAACAATCAGGAGAGATTTATATCCCAAATCACACTTCCAAACAATATGGAGAAACGGTTAAGTTTTCAATACTAAGGTCATATCAAAAGTCTAGATTTCCCTATTGAGGCCAAGAAATGTACACATTTTAATATTTTTAATGAAAATTACATGTTATAAATGAGTGGGCTTGAAATCTGCTACAGAAATCTGTATGCAACCAGCATGTCAAGTGCTTGCTTCCAGCTAGGGCCAACTATGCAGTCATACATCTAAGATTATTTCATTACTGCCATTAAGATACTGGAGCAAATAGTCCATGGTCAAACTCAAATGTGCAGCATTTTCAGCCACTAGATGGAGACTTGAGGTCCAGCACTACTCCGGAGATAGACGCATACAGGTCATTGCTTAATAGTTTAAAGGATTTATAGGGTGTCGCCAGCTTCCATCATTCTCCTTCAAGGCACATGTTTTCACTGGTACAAGCAGAGGGAGCAATGTTTATGTAATTCAGAGATCTGCTCCCACACCTGGAATCTTAATTTGTCCCTTAGACACCTATCTGCAAGGGCATCATGTACTTTTGTTGCTATCTAGAACTTGATAAAAATTGCTGCTTTGTTATCTTAAGGAAGTTATGCAAGATGTAGGACGTACCAAACCCACCTTTAGCCACAGGTATTAGTTTTGTTATAGGTAATCAAGTTCAAATGATTAATTCAGCACAGTCTAATTATTCTTAGTGGTCGCTTCTTACGTGATAGCCCAACTGCAGCCACATTCAGGTATGGCAAGCGTATAGGTCTTATCAACTATTCATTTATTCCATTGGATCAGTTTATCCTTGTAGTTAGCGACTATCTCACCTTGGAGATAACTTTATTTAAAAAATACATAATAAAAAAGGGCAAATGGAATGATCCATATTTTCAAAAGACAAGGAAACCCAAGCAGTTTGGAAGGGGCCGTGGGTACAAGTAATTAAAGAGGACTAATGGTCCCTTATACCATAAGTCAAAAACAATAATAAACACAGAGATGCAATGATATCTATGTCATATAAATCCCAATAGGAAGTTGTAATGGTATTTACATCAAAAATAAAGAAACCATAAGAAGTGGGAAATTACAACTTCCCATTGGGATTTACATGACACAATTATCATTGCAGCTCTAAGTTTATTATTGTTTTGACAATTTATGGTGTAAACAACCATTGTTTGTATACAAAAATGGAGTATTCCAGCAAATTATAGATTGATTTATTGACCCGATATCATGCCTAAGATTTGTACAAAAACCCTTTTGATACATCTTGAGAGTTGGACGTTTGACTTTGGCGTGATACCAAGAAAACAAGGAGGTTTTGTGGAAAATAATTCCACAATTGACACTTTATGATCTCCGGTTGGCAACCAGGAGATCCATTGTAAGGGCTGGAAATCTTTGCTGAAGCTTTGTTGAAATCCAGTATCCAATTTACTTGTGGACCAGACCGCATTATGGAACATAGCTGAGTGTTACAATATTCTCAATGATTTGCTATTTATGATCTAGCAGTAAAACTCTTGAATCAAGGTGGACTAATGGGAACCTTATTCCATCTAAAAAGATCTCGGTAGAAAAGGTTCACTGCCTGGGTGTGTTTTAGATCCTCTTCTTTTCAACCTTTTTTTTACAACTAACCCATTTTTTTAATGTAGATTATTCAGCTTTCCCTAAAAATAGGAGACATGAATTAACCGTATCTTATGTATATGAATGACATAGAATTTTCCATCTGCAAAATTAATCATTTCGATTTGGACTTGTTTTATAATACGACGTTCTTTGTAATAAGTGTTTTTATCATGTGTCCTTTTATGATTTTGAACTCTGAATCGAATAAAGCCTGTTTTGATTTGATTTGATTTGAATGACATAGTATTTATGGTCTACACTCCAATGGGTTTACATTGAAAAATCAGGGACCTCGGTGAAAACTGTGAAGCCAATCGATGATATATCTATGTAGAAAAGGCTAAGGCACTGATCTTTACAAAGCTGGGAAAGAAGTTTGCCTGGTTTCTTGAAGATGCTTTAGTTGAACAGGTCAATGTCTACAAATACCTTGGTCTTCACCTCATTTAAAAATAAGCAATGAGTTAAACATAAATTTCTATTACAAAACACGTGTACTCTTTAAAAGAAATGCACTTGAGAAGTTTGATACCGGATTTGGTGGCCTTCAAGCAGAGCCAATAAATAAGTCTTTCATAGGGAAATCAATATTTCAAGCCCTCTGTGACTTTTTGAATTGTTGGCTAATTTGATGAAAGGTTCTTCAAAGATAGTTCTGGGCTATTCTTCTTGGGATTGACTTCTGCAATCATGTGCACTAAAGTTTCTAATCTTGTTAAGTAGTAATATTGATAGTGAAATTATTTTGGTTATGTCCCATAGGCACATACTTAATTGGTCAGATTTACCATTGTGTGAACTGCCTTAAGTGATGACATTTTGCAATTAGAAAGCTCACTTTTTATGGCCATAGTAAAAAGACATCTGAGTGAAAACCACTAGACATCAGTCAAATGAAAGATTACAATTATCTGTCCTCCAAGAAATCTGTCATGCATTACTTTCAAGGGATTGGAGTTTAAGGTGTTTTCCTTTTTTGTCTCAAGTTCCTGATAAATATTCACAGGAACAAATAAGGAATGTGATTGACTCGATTTGCAGAATAAGAGATCTCAGAGAAAAAATTGTTTCAAATAACGATTCAAGGGTTATGCACATTATCATTTCCTCTCAGACGTTCTGTTGTTTTTGGGAAAAAAGCCACTTGTCCTATTTTTAGAAAATATCAAGATACGGAAAAATCATCAGCACTAGTCACTTTATTCAAAATGATATATTTAGATGTTGAAACTGCTTTGATTAAATATAATAAATTAACTCAGAAAGGATCTTTTATCACTTAAACTCTGAGTTTATATAAATAAAATCAAGTATCAACAAAACAAATTATCTGGGTTTGTAAAAGTGCTCATTGAGTTTTACTTGTATTGGGTGTTTGTAAGAAAAAGGTCTGCAAATATATTATGCTAAAGTGAAGCTAGCGTTGCACCTTGCAGCTTATGATCATGTTATGTGTGTGGAGATTTAACACTGAAAAATATGTTTTCATACCTTTTTATAAGAATGATTGTTTAATATTTCTAAAGGATTATGTCTTGCAAATAAATGCATTTTTATTGTTGAAGATCTAAAGCTTACTTTTGGGAGCAGACTATAGAAGTGCTGAAGTATAACTTGGTAAGTTTTTCCATCCATGGCAAAGTAGTAGTTTCCCAACTGCATCGCGTAGCTGAATTTTTCTTCAAAGCTAATGAACATCTCCTGTAATAAAAAACATTATTACAAAAGTGTAATTATTGATGGGTCACTTGTAGAAATAACATCAAATGAAAGTAATGGAATGAATTGATATCCCTCTTCCTGCAAGACACTGCTGACTGACGGCAGGATCAGGAGCTCTTTAATAAACCCCTTTCTCACTGTAACAAGATGAAGACCACCAGTGTTCTTGGGGAGAAGTCAACTTTGGAAGTCTCTCCACTTCCAAAGAAATTGTGCCATCAGACCATTCCTCAAAGCTCACTTGCCTTATGACGCTGCCCTCTACCCAGGAAGTTTGGATCTGTAAACATACTGTCACATCACATGACATAAGTGTGCTCTTGTCAGTGCCTCATGCCTGAATCTTCTAATTATTTGCAGAACTCCAAGGAAATCCATCTTTTCCACAGCCCCCTCATTCTACTCAGGACAGCTGGTATATTGACCTTTGCAGTGGTTGCAGTCTGCTAAGCAGGCCCATGCAAAATGTTGGGTAGTTGGGTATTTTTATGTCCAAATTGTCTTTGGTGTCCCTCTAGTATGACACCTTCTTGTATTCGGGTACAAATATATCCCTGACCCCTACCACCCATTTCATAGTACAGGTCTTGCAAGGAGGCGGTGTGGATGTAACTCCCTTACTGCTTCTAAAACGTAACATGATTTTAGCTGCATATTTTCCTTGCAGTCTTGCACAATCTACTGCTCTAGAAAATTTAATGTGACATTATTTTGTAAACTTTTAATTGGAATTTATTAGCAAAAGGATTCTCTCAATGTGTGGGTTGCCTGGGCTGGAAAGACTGGTAACAAGTTTAAAATCTGATTATCTAATACTGTTGAAGAAGAATCTCCCTTTTCCATTGAAAAGGAAGATCCACCAGGCCAAAAGGAGACCTTCTGGTAGGAGGCTACACAACGTACTGAGCCAGAGAAGATTCCTCATGGGGGCTGAAAAAGGAGGGTGAGAGGTAGAGGTTGTTTGCAGCAGAGAGCTTCTCTCAGTTGGAAGAGGTCTTCACCATTTTGAATTTCTAGTCCATAAAAACTTGGGATTGTTTTGATACCCAAGGCATGCACCTTAGGAATGTTCTGAGGATTGTGCAGGTCTTCACCAGCAATAATTGCATGGTTACCCGTTAAAGCCCTGTCCCACATCAACACTAGAGAGAGGCTCTGAAAAGGAGGAAGACATCCATTACCATTGCATTTAACAGTTATTCAGAGGTTAAGTGGAGTTCCTAATCTGCTCCTCCTGATATATAACAGAGATTGAAACTCGTTCATGGTGCAGATGAAGGAGCGTGGGGATGGGAAGCCACTCGGAAACTTTCGATTACCCATTTAAATGTTCAACAAAGAATAAATCTCTGACCAGCCACAAAGAAATCTTTTTGCTCATAGTTTTACTCAATGTAAAAAAAAAAGTTATTTGAAGTTCCCCAGCGATGCTGCACCCACTCATGGCAAAATCATGAAATTTACCAAGTATCCATCTAAGCAATGTCCTGTTGACATTACTGCTGTGGTTTGGGACATTCTCCAGGTCTGTTATTCTTTGCAAAGCCATTCAGATTTCCTTTTTCTGCTTTTCCAAGAACTTACATTTTTTATGTTCTACTGATATTAAATATTTTGCTTACAAGCATTTAGGTAGACAGTTTCTGGCGATTGGCCCACCAAGTGCGATATGATATTCAGCTCTGTGCCACCCCAATGTCACAGGTGAGCACATTAACATGTCTGGAGAAGCACTCACAGAGGTAGTGCAGAGAGGACAGCGGGAAGGCGAGCTTTCTTTAACGGAAATTGAGGCAAGGTGGAGCCATGAATGATGCCCCATGCAATCATGATATGATCATGGTACCAATATGAAGGACTCTTTATATACACTGCAAGCGTCTTCAACTTACAAACATGTTAACACACCAGTGACTTGAGGAATCGAGGGTGGCTCCGCTGTTGGATATGTGAACGATGCACTGACCCAGCTCCAACTTGGCCATAATCACAGACAGAATTAGAATCTTCTCAAGAGATGTTTGGAAATGGAGAAATGTGATGTGTACCTAACAACACTGTGTGCCAGACACTGAGAGCTGTCAATGTTTACAATGTTCACTTTGGGGATCACAAATTCACAACACATGGGTAGTCCCTTGCTTTTTTAATACCCAGTAGCTGTTAAATATTGTATGAATTAAAGGTAAATTATTGTTTTGTGAATGATGCATTTTTATCAAACGTACTGTGAACATGGATGGTGTATGCTGGAAAACCATTAGAAAGACACAGAATTAAGAGTGGATGTTTTTAACTAAGCCTGGGCAAAAATTTGCAGAGTTCCGTCTAACTCTGTTGCGCTACACGGATCTCCGCAAGCGGCGGAGTGAGTTTCAAAAAAAGCAATTAGTGGTAATTTTCAGTGCCCAGTGTTTGCCCGCGCCTTGAAGTTATTACAGAATGGCACGATGCACAGCGCAAGTGGGCGCAAGAGGGTGCTGCTTACTTTCTGCTGCTCAAGTACATTTTCTACTTGAGCAGCTTTCTCAATGCAATCAGATGGTTTCTCAACGTGAGAGGTCATGAGCATATGCGGCCAAGCAAACACTGCGTAATGCGGAGTGTAGAAAACTCTGCAAACTCCACAAGCAGAGTTCACTGCCCAGACTTACTTTCAAGTTACCCATCTGTCAAGCCCTAAAAATTTGGATAATAACTCTATCTAAATCATTTGCTGTACCTCACTCATGCTAATGAGATGGATACCTAGAAAGCATTGCTTACGTCCATCTTGCTCTTCTTATCGTCCACCTCTCGTAGCGTGATGGATGCTGGGCTGGAGCCTTCGGGCCCACAGGCAGTGACCAGGATACCCTTGCTAGACTCAGGGATCATTCCAGAGAGTTTTGCAACAGTCAGCGCCGTCTGAAGGTTGTCACCTGAGGAACATATACGTCAGTAATCTAATAAATACCACATGCTGACATCTAAGATCAACGGCAAACAACAAAATGGTGTGTTTAGGATGTGGCCCAAGCAGGTTTTTTTTTAGTTTTTATAAACTTTAATTTTAAATTCAACACAGCACATCCAGTCATGTATGAACGGGACTAGCGATCATGCACATTTGAAAACGAACAAGTACAGTGTAACAAGGGTCAATTCTAATTACATACGAGGAGTGGTCGAAGATACTGACACTACAAAGGTAGGATCCAAATGTAAATTGCTCAATAAGAATATGTTTACAGAGCGATTACAAAAAATAGAAGGTGAAAGAAAAAGAGAGCATTTAAAAAACAGTAGCAAGATCCAATTTCAAGACACATCTGAAAACCCATAAACAAACAATGTGAAGACAAGATAGTTATTCGGTCTCACCAACAATAGGATCCTTAGGGTCATCCCATGCATTGTGAAATAGATAAGACTAATTGGATCCCCAAATATCCTGAGGTCTAGATGTAGGTGGGAGCAGCAAGATGTAGGTTGCTATGTGATCATTCCAAATCGCCAAGGCTGATAACCAATCAACACAAGTGGATACTCTAGCCCATCTCTAGTTCCTAGTCACTCTATGCTTGGCCAGGAGGACCATCACAGTCAAGCGGCGTGCACTGCATGGAACGTAATTTATATAGCTCAGCAATGGGTCCAGCTCATTGAATGTCATGTCATCTATGACAAGTAGAGCATCACACCAATAATTTAAGATAAGGGGCATTCCCACACAAGATGGAGAAATCCCACATTGTGCTGTCTGCAGCTAACTATGGGAGTTGGAGAGGTCAATCCTGTGCAGTCCCTGTGGAGTGGTGTAGGCCCAGTGAAAATATTTATAATACAATAATTTGTGTGTACAGTTTATAGATAGTGCGTCAGTTTGTGTACAGTCATATGTCCGTATGGCTTCAGGTAGGGACACACACAGTTCCACATCCCTAGCTTCCCAAGCCGGATCTGCCCATCCTGGTCTGAATTGTGATATGCATGTATAGAGCTTAGAAACCCATTTGGTCATATCAGTTGAAGCCAGTAGGCTCATTCAGAGAGCACACTCTAAAGAGTTCCATAACCTGACATAAAAAAAGGAGTCAAGTGTGGTGACATTGCCCCAGGAATGGAACTACTCCAACAGCATCTTACCATTTAAATAAAGGTGGCCCTTTTCTGTTATAGCCATCTTCAACAAGGTGGTCTGCACAGTGCGCTTGGTTGTAAGTGAAAGTAAAGGATTAGAAAGTACCCTAATGGCCAGAGTGGACAGTCATGGCTCACTGGTTTCACTACAAAGAAATTTCGAGGCACAAAAGGTAATGGCAACCATTTTGATTTCCATTTGTGGTTTGGGAAGACTTATTGGTAGAAGTCATACTAGTGGGATCCTATTCGTCTAATTATGCTTGGGATGAAGTAGGTAATGGTGGTACTAGGGTTATACCAAAATTTATCAAAGTGACATTGAGACACCAGATAGTATATTTCCAGATCTGACATTTCAAACCCCAACCCTCTCTTCTCCGTACCTCCAAAACAAAGTTTGCAGGCTTGTTCACCCAGAGAAACTTGACAAGGAGGGCCCATAGTGCGGTAAAGAAGTGCTTTCTAATGGGTATAGGTATATTTGTATATAGATAAATTCATTTAAGAAGGACTATCATTATAAGTAAGGCTATTCTACAGCCAGGGACAATGGAAATTGGAGCCACAGATCTACAGAACTTGATAGGTTGTCTATTACCCGCCCACAAGGAGCCAAATGACCTGCTGTTTTTTGTAGAACAGTACCTAGGTAGTTAACCAAGTGTGTAACCCAACTGATAGGGTATTATAGGGAAACCTATGCCATACTCCCAGTTATTGGGAAATGGTTTGACTTAGACCAATTAATGGGAAAACCAAACCATATTGCAGATTAGGCCGATCAAACATATCAGTGGGGCGAGCCTGACCTCTGGCTCCTTCACAAACATGAATATAGCTGTGTCCCTCACGCTAATGGGAATGTGTCTGATGTGAGGCCATTTTCAGAAATACAGGACACCGGATGTGCCTATAAGAATGAGAAGATTGTTGGGTATACCATATCATCAGCGGGTCTGAAAGAAAAATAGCCAATACAGGGAATCGAACCCCTTTTCGGTGTCAAGTAATGTGGCATCTGCTCTAACCTCAGGATTGATTTGATTGATCACCAAAATAAACGCGCGGAGATTGGATGTTGTTGATTTATGCGGTCCAAATTTTGATTGTAAAGAAGCATTACCGGGGATGCATGCAGTAATATTTGGCACAATATCCTCACTTGGGGCTTACACAATTATAATCTTTAGACACCCCAATGTTAGGTCCTGTAAATGGCATGGAAGGGCCAGTGTTGCACAACAGATAAAGACGCATGAGCACCATCAGTAGTTTGGAGTACATCTTTGATGACAAAATGGTTGATGGTTCCATTTGAGCTAACTTCTGGTCTGAAAAGGCATCTAATTCAGGTGTTAATTTCTCTGTGATTATATTTTTGGGTTTGCTACTGTTTTTCAAAGTTCATGTTCCTGAGGGGCACAACATAGCTAATGGTACATTCTTTTCACAGTTCCCCTGATCAAGGGTTGCTTAAACTCAAAATACATAGGGAAGACAGGAGAAGAAGCCCGTATTTGTGAAAAAAACATTTTGGATTGTACAAAAAGCAATGTGATTTAACATTGTTGTTAAACAAAATGCAAACAATTTTATGTTTGTAGATGTGATGAAAACATCGATTGGATTTGATTACATTTTTGGACATACTTTAAGTAAACCTCAACTATTAAATAGAGTAAAATAAAAACAAAGATTAATCATCTTCTTTTTTATTACAAAGTTAATTCTTGTTAGAACCTGCAGCGTTCACGGGTAGTGAACCATGTATGTTTTCTACACATTTGTACTCTGATTGAGTCCTTAAGCCACACCAGCGCTAATTTGTTTTGGTACCAATTTAGGGGCATATCAACAAGCAGCAGCGATATTTATTGCTGACCTCTTTTAGCGTGACAAATACTAATGCAGTCTATCCCCAGAATCTATCGCCCAGTCAGCGCACTATTAACAAGGCGCATCGCCAAGGCAATGGAAATCCGGCCAATAGCGACGATAAGGGCCAATATCACTGGAAATCCAGAGATAAGGAACAGCGTTATAGAAGAAAATTGTAAATAGGGCGATGTGGACTCAGGATGATAATCTACCTCCCACGATAGATATGGCATAGTCAAGAAAAAAGCAGGTGTAAGAAAATGGCGAAAAACATGGTTAGCATAACTTTTTATTTCGCTAGTCATGTTAGAAATGCCCTTGTAAATACGGAGAAGCTGAGTTAGAGAAGAATTTCACCGTATTTCAGACGGGCACGCCTACCTCGCATCTCATTAACGATGCAAGGTGCAAAGGGAATGGGGGAAGAAGCATGGATTCACACGTTAGCGTTCCCATGCTAAAAGGGCGTTAAAATTATCGCCGCTTTTCATCCGAAAACGGACGCTAAAGCGGCAATAATTTTAACTTTGGGCCTTGTTGATATGCCCCTAACATATCCAGGGACCCAACACCTCCAGGAGCATAAAGACAAGAGTAATAATGTACACATTCAGATAGGCTATCTTCATTGCTAGTGAAAACTGTTCCATCCCCATCCTTCAATCTGTCAATATGGGGTCTCTCGCTCTCTCTCTCTCTCTCTCTTTCTCTCTCTGTCTCTATCTCTCTCTCTCTCCCCCCCTTTCTCTCTCTCCCTCTCCCACTCCCTCTCTCGCTCTCTCTCTCTCTCTCTCTCCCTCTTTCCCTCTCTCTCTCTCTTTCCATCTCTCTCTCCCTCTCCCTCCCCCTCACTCTCTCTCTATCTCTCTCTCTCTCTCTCTCTCTCTCTCTCTCGCTCAGCCCTGAGCAGCCAAGACATTGTTCTGCTAAGCCTCTCTCCTTCACTGTACTGCCTATCACTGCTTCATGAGCCTTTTGGCTTGTCTTGTGATGTTTAAACTACCTAAGAATGTCTTTCTACACACCTGCATGTTACACTATTGCCTACCCTCATGACTAGGCCTTCTAGGACTCTCATAATATAGAGTACTTGGGGAATGCACCACCATTATTCTGAAAATATTCTAACATTGCAGACCTAAGATCATCTTTATATACCCTGTCAAACAGAGAGGAACCCGGAATGGGCGGTAAAATGTGGAGCATGAGAGGGCAAGTTGAAACACAACTCGTAAGTTATTTGAAAGAGTGTAGGGTAAATGACAGCCCCCTGATACAGAAGTGGAAATTTCAGGAGCGGCCGGCCAATAATATACTCTTGAGGATGACTCGTGCTGCAGAATAGGAAATTAAGTCTTTTACTGCCAGATGTGCCCAATGCCACAGATCTGCCAACCTATAGAGATTAACAGCACCATTAACAGCTTCATCTTTGCTAATGGTGTCGTTCGCTTGAGCTGACACGTAATGGAGGTGAAATATCGAGGGAGTTGATAAGGCTAGTCAGTGTCGCAAGGAGCTTGAACGAAGCTTAATGAAGTATGAGGCAGCGTGATTACAGCAGTCACGATATCCCTGACGAAAGGAACTATTCCCGAAATGCATTGGATTTTTATATTGTGACTAGTGGAAACGTTACTCCCCTGTGCCATGAAAACCCCCTTTAAAGGGAAACTGAATGTATAAAATGAATTGAAAAATTGAAACAAGAGGAGAGAAGAAATGGAGTAACATAAAGTTAAAATTGAAGAATATAATCAAGAGTTTAATTCATTGGATTCATTCATATGGTGAAAAGAAGGTTGTGCAGCTTGTATGGGGACCGAACCCGAGTCTCCTTTGATGGTGTTTACTTTTCAAGCCCATTGGGCGAAGCGCTATCAAGCTTGCACGCCGCTCCAGTACTGAAGAAACTGTGGTCTAAGCATTGAGAAATTGATTGAGTACAAAGGTGTGCCTTAGTTTACATCTCTTGGAAGAAGCCCACATTGATCTTTTGATAGGCCAGATATGTCAATACTCTGCTAGCTTTGCTACAGTCATTAGGACCTCTGATACTCCAAGTGAGTCATTTAGGAGTGAGGCCACTAGAAGTCAGAAAGGAAACGTCCATGCTGGACATCAGTTCCTCAAAGATGTTGATCCAGGAATGGTGAGAAAACGGTTTCCAATTTTATGGTGAATTGTTGACTACCATTTCTCGCAGATTAAACTCAGAGAAAGACCAGTCTGAAATCAAGTCGCAGAATTTCTACATATTGCACATAGATGTTGTAAAGTTGCTCTTCCCAGACGTAGAGCCCTAATTTTGATAGATAATCAAATCCTCAATCAAATTTTAAATTAGATTATTAAGAATGCTTTAGACTTTGAGATATTATTGGGAATTGGTGCTACTTGAGCAGATATGTGTCTCAAGATAGAATAGTCTAACATCTTCCTCGAGCCCTTGAGGTTGCAAGCAGAAGGTTTTTTCTGGGGGAAATTCCTCACATGAAAAGTGGTTTGGCCCAGTGTATCATGGTAACATTAAAAGATACGAGTGGTATAATATTTGTAAAACCTTTTAAGAATGCAGCGTTTCACTATCATGAAGATAAAACACAGACCTCTAAGAAATACCAAAGAAATAACAATTTAGGTTAAGAGGAAAAAAACGTCTGGAACTCCATTCTGGACTTATGATCCGCAAATACAAAATGAAGCTTGACTGTGCCTGTTTAATGTGATTTAATTTGTTTCAATTTGCCTGTATTAACAGCACACTTTTATTCTTGCTGCAGAACTCCACTTCAGAACTGCAATTACTTGCTGAATGTGACATGCGCAGAGTAGTTATTACAATAGTTGGGGACCACCATTGCAGATTTTATTTTCATTAAAAAAATCAAGTATTTTTTACACTTTTAGAGAACATCACTCTGACAGAGTAGAACCCTATCATAGACATTGTTTAACATAGATCATGTTTGTAGTACAGCATGACTGTAACATTTTCATTGCCTTAAGATATTTTTCCATTCTTAGTGACTTTTTAGTGTTTGCAAATAAAACCTCTATGGCAAATACTTGTGATTTTGATAATCAAATACACATAATCCGGGTAATCAGGAGGATAGAGTTTAAGTCATTGATCTTTTCTTTTAGAGTCACCAGAGATACAGGCTCTAGTTATCGTAGGCAGAGGTTGCATTTATTTAAACCATCAAGATCGGGCCCTGAGATCCAACCACCCGCGGCTCCTGCGGGTTCTACGTTTCTGCAAAGCCGGCAAGGTGGAAGGTCCTGTGCGGTAAAAACAGCTAAACTTTGGAACTCTCTGCCAGTTCACCTTCGCCTGATGGAATCAGAAGTAGAATTTAAGAAAAACATTGAAACCTGGCTCTTCACTCAGACATTATTGCCAGCATGACCCTCTTGTGAGCCAGCTGCTATTGCTGGGACACCTCTGTAGAGGTAGCCGTGCTCTTTAGAAATGTTTACATTATATTGCATAATTTTAAAGTTGGTCTTGGGTAGAGGAACATGTAAAAGCCATTAGAAAAATTGTCACACAGAGGACTTGAAATTGGTATTTGAATGCATTAGTATACATATTTGACTAGATACTTAATTTGGGGGGTGGCCAGATTACGTTTCTTGCTACCCTATTTAATAGAGAGATCAGAAATCCTCAACTGGATGCAACCCATGTGAATGGCATGCACTGAGACCCTGTGGTAATCTTACATACCTGTCACCATTACGGTTCTGATTCTGGCCTCCATGAGCTCCTCCAGCACTGGCTTCGTCTCCGGCTTCAGCTGGTTTTCCATCACTAGCAGCCCAAGAAATTCCAAGTTAGATTCAACCTCTTCCCTTCAAAGTAAAAGAAAAAGGCAATAAATACTGTAATGCAATTAATGGAAGAATGTCCCCCACCTTTGTGTTCTTTCAAGTCAATCTTCAACTCTGCCTTCAGGATCCAATTGCACAGTATCCCTTCTGATCCCCTTATTTCTCCCCAAAGTACCACAATCTTTACACAGTTATTTCCATATTTTGCTGTCCCTATTAAATCTTTCTCTTGCTTTGGGTACATGCTTGAGCCCCTCAAAACAAGCTCACACATGCTTTCATCATTACCCTTTTGTTAAACAAACTTTCACTCCTGACACATGAGAATATTTTACTCTATGCGATGATAGTAACCTCCCTAAGTCTGCTCTGGGAGAATCACACTGCTACATGGGTAGCACTTCTGAGCCTCTTGGAGATATATCAATGGGCAGACAATCCAAAAATCATTCGATTTACCTCACGAGTCAGTGTTTATGAGTGCCTTCAGTTGTTAGACTTTCAGAACCTTGCCCAAGGATTGTGTCAAGAGTCTCCAGATACAATCAAATCTCATCATCATCCGAAGATGTGTCTGCTTTGCTAATTCCAATTTCAAACATACAAATCTTTGCGAGCGACTACATTCCGAGGGTGCCTCTGAAGTATTCAATATCACCTGGGACAGTAGTATTGGGTTTCACACATCTACTGGTTGCATTCATATTATAAAGCGTGTTCTGGTTATCCTGATGCAGACATATAACTACAAATTCTTCGCCTTCAGGAGTTCAATAAATCAGAGGTACTAAATGGATTTTGGCTGCAAAACACTGATATTTACTGATTCAGTATCTGGAAGAGACCACTACAATACACCTTTTCCAGATACTCAATTGCAATCTATTTAGAATCACATTCTAGAATTTGTAAAAACAAAGGAATCAGGTTGTAAATTAGAAAATTAAAATTCTGGTCACTCGGAAAGCGCCTTGAGATGTTTTAGTGTTGTTCTGTACAAGCTTTCCTAGTTAGTCATGCACTCACACAGACGTAACAAGTTTTTGTAATCTTAAGTCCACTGCCAGAAGCTTGCTGTACAGAACACTAGAGGGTGGTCTTGTGAAGCGAGATTAAAGACAATAGTCATATCAAAGGCCACTAAATACTAATCTAGCATGTGTTCCAATTATTATAATGCAACCTTCTTAGCAGAGCAGATGCTTTCTCTTGCTGAGGATTGAGGTTTCCAACAGGAAAGAGTTACCTCTTCTTCTTGAAAGTACTTGTGGGATGGAGGGCTCACTCTCTTACCTTGTTAAACAGCGCAGTTCAGATGGTGTCTTTGATGGCAGAGGCTTGGAAGCCAAACCAATGACCCGAAATCCTTGTTTGGTGTAAATCTGTAGTTCGCTTACAAAATTGGGAGGGACTGTTTGAAAAAATATATATCACAAATCAATATTCAGTTACATCAGAAGAACTCACATTTGCACAATTTCATTCAGTTATAAGATAACTCATATTTAGGTTTCAATGGTAAGTGCTTTAGTAAATACTATTATTTAACCACTTGAAGACAATTGTGTTGGTAAAATATTGTTTTGGGTGAAAAAAACAGGGAACATTTTTTCACACAAATTTAGTAGTTATTTACAGCATCTTGGGGCTGATGTATCAAGAAGCCATTTGCAAAAAATAGTTGCAAATTTTCCACTGACATTTTGCAAATTGATTCTGATTTTGCGAATCAACCCCTCGTACTAGTCGTTTGGTTTGCAAACTTCCCTTTGGAATGGGTCACAATCTTAACTATCTCATGAATACTAGTAACCATTAATTGAGTGGTCGCACAAAATGACTCACTCAAATTGGATAGTGGTGTGCTGGGGTCAGCAGTTGACGGTATCTGTGAGTGTCTTTAAGTAAAATAAACATTTTTTGTAAATATACATTCATTTTCATAAAGGAAACTGCTTGGTTTAAAAAGTAAAGTTAACTTTCTGTAAAAACAGTTTACAGACCACTGCCTACTGCCCACATGATTTTTTCTTTAAATTGACAGGGGCCTGTCCCCCTTTGTGAATGAGGTACATATCATTTGAGGGATCTGCAACTTTTCAATACTTTGCTCCTGGAATTGCGGTTGCAAAACATTGATACATCTTATACCTAATTAAAATGTGGAAGGCACTTCTTAAACACATCCCTCAAAATTTGCAATGCAATGTCTACTTCTAAAACCATTTCTAAATCAATGTTATGTTCGGGTAAGTGTTTGACCTGACCTTCTTTGCACAATCACCTTAAACCTTTTTGCCTCTTCTCCCTACCTTAGCTGAAAACATACTTGTTGTCTTTTTGGACTCTTTGCAATTTACAACTACTGACCAGTGCTGAAGTGACTGTGCTCCCTTCCTAAAGCATGGTAAAAATGGCTTACCCCTGAATGGCACATTTAAATTACTTGTAAGTATATGGTACAACATGTACCCAGGGCCTGTAAAATAAAATGCTACTAGTGGGCCTGCAGCTCTTATTGTGCTACCTACTTAAGTATTACTATAAAACATATCTCAGGAATTCCATTGCAGCTTGTAAGGCACTTTTAATCTGCTGTTTCAACCTGGCAAAAGAAACATATTGTCAGGCCAAAATCTTCCTTTGTAATTTTTATGTCACCACTAAGCTTCTAGGGCAGGGTGCATGGTATTTAAAAGCAGAACACATGTACTTAAGTTTTACGTGTCTTGGCAGTGAAAAACTCCTAAAGTTATTTTTTACTACCATAAGACCGATCTCTTCCTTCACATGACACTGGGTTACCTTATTACATTTAATAAGCAATAATATTGGATTGGGATCAGATAGGGATATACTATCTAAGTCTAAGCTCAACTGAATTGTAATTTAAAATCTTCTTTAATAGTAAAGTTGAATTTTAAGTAACAATTTTGAATATGCTGCGGTCAATTAATCAATCAATCTGTGGCAGAGTGTAAATGACATTCAGAGGGACTAACGGAAGAATAAAGCTGACTCAAAGGCCCTTTTTGACACTATAGGGAAATGGTGGAACCATAACTATATATATATATTGGTTTTTGAATGAGAGCTCTCTCTTCCAAAAACTAAAGCTGATCGATTTTCCACAAGAGGAGCTGCATCTTAGCAGCTCCCCATGTGGAAAAGCAAAGCCGGCTCCCGCAGGAGGGGGGAGCCAGCGGGACCGTGGGGGGATTGGGGACCCCTCCACAGTCCCCAATGGAGAGGGCCTGCCTCCCCTGCAAAAATGTTTTTAAAAAACAAAGGCTGGCCCCAGGGGGTGGGGTCCCCAGGGCCATAAATGTCCTGAGGAGGGGGCAACGCAGCCCCCCTCCAAAAAGGTAGAAAAAATAACTGGCCATGCCCTGGGGGATGGGTTCCCAGGGCCAATTAGGGCCTCTGGAGGGGGGCCATGCGGCCCCCTTCTAATTTGTTCAATAAAATAGGAGTCAGACCCTGGGGGATGGGTCCCCAAAGCCAATAAAATAGGAAAAGAAGGGGGGCCACACTGCCCCCCTTCTTAAAAAACCAAATTTTTTAAAAGACCGGCATCGTGCCGGAGGCCCCGCCCCCTCCCTGCAGCACTCTGCAAACGCGCCCCTTGGTGCATTTGCAGGAGGAGACGTTGCTATTACGGAACATTTTCAGTATCTCGCTACTTGAGACTAGTCACTTCTATGTTATTGGGCCTTTTTGAATTCCCCTCCCTCCATGATCGCTCATATATTAGAGTTTGGAATATAGACTTCTATTGACATTTTTATTCCTATTTGTGGTGTTACTTGAACCCACTTACCTGCTACTATCTGCTTTCAAGACCATATAAAAGAGCCCTGACGAAGTTCCCATTGGCAAAAAAAGGGGAACGAAACGTGTTGGCTGTGTGCCAGTTTTAATGATTTGTTCAAATAAAAAGAAGTGATTTGGAAATGATTTTAACTGCTGCGTCTTGACTCCACAACGTGTGCACCTTCCACTTTCTTTGAAAAAATAGACATTAATATATATATATATATATATATATATATATATATATATATATATATATATATATATATATATATATATATATTCACTGAAAAAAACATAGGTTTCACGCCAGTTATAGTTAGATGCAAATTTTACTGAAATAAAACCATTGAAATTCCCACGTTATAGTTAGTTGGACGCACTATAACTTGCGTGCCTGCAATGCACTGCTGATGACGTCACATATTACATCACTCATGACATGGTCAGTGACATCACTCATGACATCACTGATGACACCATCCAGTGAATGTGTGTCTTTCTGAAAAATAAATATGTTTTATATATGTATTTGTAAAGGTCGATGGAAGAATAAATGGTTAAATAAGTGTGTAAATGTTTTTTTTTAATTGATTGGTTAACTGCCTTTAAGTGTATCTTAGTGAATACATATATTAGCGAGTAACTTTTAAATATTGAAATATATGTATCAGTGTTTCACTTTGTGTATAAGTGGCTGCATGGGTTGGTGGCTGGCTCACTGTTTGTATGTGTTTTGAAGACAGCATATGTGCAGGACTGTATGGGTGGATGAGTGTGTATATGTGTGTGTTAGTGAGTGAATGACTGTCTCACTAGTGTCTTTATCAGTAACAAGATATGTTTTAATCTAGTATATGTGAGTATTGATGTATATAAGTGAGTATATGTGAGTCCTACAATCACTCGGGCAGTATCCTTGCACTCATGCAATCACTCAGGTAATTTGTCTATTTTTACTCAATATATGTGATTCCGTAAGAACAGTTTTTTTTTCAAACAATTTTTATTTTTTTATTTTTTTTAACGTTTTTTTTCTTTTTTGGGGTGTTTTTTACTTTTTTTGAACAAAACAAAATTGAAGACTGCAAAGGAAGTGTTTGAGAAAAAAGTAAAAAAGAAATTTGGGAGGTGTTGCAGGGGCGGTTGGCGCAGGAATAACAGAGTCTGAAACTTTGAGAAGTGCTTTTAACGAGGGCTTTATTTTCTGGTGTGCTTTTCTTTGTCTACTGGTGAGTCTCTCTCTTGCAAAGGCAGCAGGGTCCGTCCGGGTAAACTTCGGGGACACCAGGTTGATAAAGGTCCGATGTCAGGAACGCTCCGACCCCAAAAGCAAGAGAAAGACACAAGGGCAGATTTTAGGAGGTTGTTCGGTACTTTACCGATGCGAGGGACCGGGGAGTGAGGGACACCGAGTGCTCAAGTGTATATAAAACTGACTTCCTGTGCTCGAGTGCTCGTGAGGGGTTACAGGGAAGTAGAGGCTGTATAGATATTTACACTATTTATCAGTGGGAGGCGGTAAGGCAGACTGGCTACTCCGACCCACCCAGCCTGTAACCTTGCCCCATACCTGTTTGAGTCACACTCTTCCTGTGGGAACGTGGGGGGGCGAATCGTGAGGACGTGGGCCTCCTGGCGTGATGTTGCTGCACTGGTCCTCTGTATCCTGATCTGTCCCGTCTTCTTCCTCAGCTCTCCTTGTATGCTCGGTTCTCCTTCTCTTGCACTCTCCGTCTACGTCCTCCAGGGAAACGCCGTCCTCCGAGTTCCGGGTTCTTCCTCCTTTTGACGTTCCTGCCGTGATGACGCTCCTGAGGGGAGGAGTCTCGTTCTCCTTGTTTTTCCAGTTAAAGGTGCTGTGTCTGTTTACTTCTTTGGGCGTCCATAGTGTCTCCATTTCGTTTTGCAAGTCCTGGTGGGAGGAGACAGAAGCGGGTGAGAGGGGGGTAACTGCCCACCAGTCCATTGTGTCCGTTTCCTCTGTGGGCCACCTGTCCCCGCTACAGGAGGCTATTATTAAAAAAAACATTTATTTGCTTTGATTGCATTGGTGATAAAGTGAATGCACTGCTCCATGATGCACAGTTTTGCATCACATTTCTTACAAATTATGGCCCCTTACAACAGCTCTGGAACAATGTGAGGCCTTGGTGTTGCTGTAAGACCTTGAGAGTGCATTAAGGTATTTTTCTGCTGCTTCATTCGGCTCTCTCTGTTTTTCTTCTCTTGCCAGATGTAAGGGATGCATAGTCTCAAAATGCTTCTTCATTCTTGATGTTCCACATGAATATTTCTTTTCAGAGCCTCTTGACAAGACTCTCTTACAGATGTTACAGGTTACTTTTTGCACGTTCACCTTCTTTTCTCCCTCTGGCACACTAAAGAAGGCCCATACCACACTTTCATTCCTTTTCTTTAATGGCTCCCCAATGTCATCATCCTCCAGTTCCAGTGGATCAATATCTCCATGACTAGATGCCATAATGTAAAATAAAAGTAAAAGAACACACAGAAATTGAAAAAATGAAGAGAGGTACAATAAGCAGGTCTTGTCAGCAAGACAGACAAATAATGAGAAGAATATAACAAGAATGGATCTTCCCTCTTACAGAATGAAAATGATTTAAACCAAACAGAAGCTTTCTTTTTGTGGTGATATGGAGTCGCGTAGGGTGCAAGCACCCGTCATGTACATGCCCCGCACCTGCATAATATTGTATACATAATTATAAAGTATAAATAGATGTGTATACAATATTTTTACAATCATATCATTGAAAGTGATTATTCAAATCTGATATTTTAACTATGTACAGTGATATTTCTAACTTTGAAAGTACGCCAAAGTCGCCACCCCGGTACCACCCCGGTGCTACCCCGGCACTACACAGGTGTGGCCTGAGAAATATGTGTAGGGCGGGGTCGCGCACCATACGTGCAGACATTTCACACTTGTAAAATGTCATATAGTTAATAGCACACTCAAAAAACTGTTTATAAATAGTTTTCTAAATTATATTAGTCAAAGATTTTAACTAAAACTTATGTTTATATTTTCTACAATTATATTTTATACTTTAGAATGTACGCCGAAGTCACGACTCCAGAGCAACTTCTGAAATGCGCGCTACCAGGGTTCGCGCACTTTTAATTCGCGCATCCATCAAGTAGATTCCCTTAGGGTGCGCAACTCCTTTGAAAAACAAATTTACAGTATTAAACTAATTATTTCCTAAAAATATAATAGTAACTTGTACATATAAAAAAAATGTGTTATACTTGAGATTGCTATCTTCTATTTCATAGGCATACCATTCTGAGCACTTAATGAATATTGGAAAGGGGCGACCACTCGGTCCCCCCGAACGTATGGCAGAGTACCTCGATCCCCCCGGGAAGCCATTTTGGGCGGGAGGCGCGTCTCGGCTGGTATGCCCGAAGCGGCGTAGCCGGGGCGCGCTTTTTCCCGCCCTAGAGTGGGCTGGCCTAGACACTGACGCAGCTGGCCACGCCCCTCGGGGCAGGCAGGGGCGGGTTTACGCCTGCCCTGAAGACGGATAAAAAGGGACGCAAGACCAGAAGACATCCTCTTGTTCCTGTGCTCTGAAGCTGCACCTCCTCGCTGCACGTGAGCTCGAGACGGAACGAAGAGCCAATTTTGAGCGTTGTAATCTTTCTCTTGTCTTCCAGATACTTTGTCGGAGAGATGCCCAAGAAAGGCGCGAAGAGAATGACGACTGAACAGATGGTTCGGGTCCTCATGAAGGAGATGTCCGAGCTGAAGAAGCGGGTGGCGGAGCGAGACGGGGAGGGGGGATCGGGGCGTCCATCGGCTGGAGCAGCCCCAGGAGGGAAAGCCAAGAGGCCAAGGAGGGGACCAGCCGGGGGAGACGTCCCGGTTCCCTGTACCCCGCTCGAGGCGCCAACCCCAGTACCGGCCGAGGGGAATCCGATTCCCGTGGTGGTCACCCCGATGTCCAATGAGGACATGCCGCCCGAGCAGGCAGCACAGCTCGCAGCGTGGTTGGGCGACAGTAGCGAGGGCGCCACGGCTGCCGAGGCACAGGCGCTGATGAGACAATTGCGCGAAAAACGGGATGCAGCCAAGGCGTCCCCACCGGCTCCAGTGATAGACAAGCCACAAGGGGCGATTGCGACCGCAGAGGCAGCGTCCGGTGCAGGTAAGCGGCCATTGCCGATCGCGAGGGATGAGTCAGCACCCTCTCGTAGAGAAAAGTTGGGGCAACATGTCCCTTTGGCAATTAAGGAAAAGATTTGGGCGGGGGAATATGTGAACATCTTCTCGTTGCTTGTCGATCATTATGAGGTGGAGCATGTTAAGGGTCAGAAGGATCTCATGCATCCGAGTGTTTGGTGCGCAAAAATGGCCGCCTTTAAAGTGAATGAGAATATTGGCAATTGGGGCAATGCATGGGTAATTTTTACGTCAATCCTAGGGGAACGTAGGCCAGAGTTGCTTCCCGAGTTTCCAATCTATCAGTCACGAATCATGGGGTACTCGACATCACACCAAGGTAACCATTGGTTCTGTTATGATAATCTTTTCAGAAAGGCGAAGGAGCATAACAAAAGTTTAACCTGGGATTGTTATGATTCATTGACATGGGATAAAATGAAGGAGCCAGGAATGCTAAAAATGCCTTTGGTGGGGAGCAATGTTGGCGAATCCTCCCGCCAATATGCGGGGACGCCCTTTCGGTCAGGTACGGGTACCGATGATTACTCGAAACCTGCCGGCAATACAGGGAAAAGGGGTTTCTGCTTTAATTTCAACAGAGGTAAATGTACCAGGCCCCAGGGATCGTGTAAATTCAAACACGAATGTAGTGGTTGCGGGTCGTCCCATCCTGAGTCCAGGTGCAGAGCCAGAACGGGTGAGAATGGGGGTGGAGGAAGCGCCAAACAGGTCTAATGTAGTCCGAGGGGCGCCTCTACCAACCCCGATTGATACCTTGGCGATGATTCCCTGGCTCAGTGAATACCCGGATCGTACTTCTGCCGGGGTGCTGCGGAACGGTTTTTCGTATGGTTTCCGCATCCCGGTAGGGGACTTTCAGGGTGTCGAGAAGTGCAAAAATCAACTTTCCGTTCTGCAGCATACGACTGTAGTACAGGATAAGATCCAGAAAGAGGTTAATCGAGGTCGGGTCGCTGGCCCGTTTAGTGTACCCCCGGTGCAGAATTTTGTTTGTTCTCCCCTAGGGGTGGTCCCCAAGAAGTACCCAGGTGAGTTTCGACTGATTCACAATTTATCAGCTCCACATGGTCGGTCTGTGAACGAGGCAATCGATCCAGAAGTGTGTTCGGTGCGGTACGCATCATTCGATGAAGCCGTAGCCATTTTGAATCGCCTGGGGCCCGGGACGCTGATGGCGAAATCAGATATCGAGTCAGCGTTCCGATTGCTCCCGGTACACCCAGACGACCAGCGTCTCCTGGGATTCATGTTCCAAGGTTGTTATTACATGGATAGGTGTATGCCGATGGGGTGCTCGATATCCTGTGCCTATTTCGAGAAATTCAGTAGTTTTCTACAATGGGTCTTCACAAGGAAGACGGGTTTCAAAAATGTAATGCATTACCTTGATGATTTTCTGTTTCTTGGGGCAGCCGGGGATCTTGAATGTGGCCGGGCCTTGGCCGAATTTTGTGTGTTAATGAACCAGTTTGGCGTGCCATTGGCACCGGGTAAAACAGTGGGTCCTACGACTTTCCTTGAGTTTCTGGGGATCGAGTTGGATTCCAGCGAGGGTTGTTTTCGTTTACCGACTGCCAAAGTGTTGAAATTCAGGGCAGCCCTACAAGTGTGTATAAATGCATCTAAAGTTACGCTGCATCAATTGCAGCAGTTGGTGGGGAAGTTGAATTTTGCCCTAAGGGTGATACCAATGGCCCGCCCCTTTTCCCGTTCGATTGCCCAAGCGATGGTCGGCCTAAAAGAGGGTCATCATCGCACGAGACTATCGGCTGAGGTCCGCCAGGACATGCGTATTTGGTTAGCATTTTTGGCGGACTTTAATGGTCGAGTAGTCTGGAACAAGCCAGCCGTGTCCTCTGAAGAGCTGGGGCTATGGACAGATTCAGCAGGAAGCATTGGCTTTGGCGCCATCTTCGGCACGAAATGGTCGGCACAAAGATGGCCGACGTGGTGGCATGATAATGGGCTGACGAGTAATATTGCTTTCCTGGAACTATTTCCCATTTTGGTGGCCCTCAGAACCTGGCCCGAAGGGTTCAAAGATCACTCGGTCATATTTTGGTCTGACAATATGTCCGTAGTGGAATGCATCAATAGTCAGGCAGCACGTTGTAAACTGATTTTGAGATTGCTCAAAGAAATTGTTTTACTTTGTATGCAACTGAACGTGATATTCAGAGCAAAACATGTCCCAGGGGTGTTGAATCAGGCGGCTGACGCACTGTCTCGTTTTCAAATGCAGGCTTTCTCGGGTTTCCTTCCCTCAGCGGACCCAGAGCCGGCACCCTTTCCCGAAGCTCTCTGGTCTCTCGGTGCCCCGAACTTCGTCACCTCGTGGGAGAGAGTTTAGCACCACGGACGAGGAAGGCATATGAAGGGGCGTTTCGGGCCTATTTAGCCTTTTTGGGGATTGACAGAGAGGGGTTGTGGGGCCAAGAGGAATGGGTAGTGAATTTTCTGATGTCCTTACGTAGGGATGGGAAATCGGTGGCTACGGCCCAGAGGCATCGTGCTGCCATTTCCTTTGTTGCCAGGGCTCATAATATCCAGGACCCGACAGCATCTTTCGTGGTGCAGAAAGCGCTGCGTGGGTGGCAACGCCTTGAGGGTCACAGAGTAGACGAGAGGCGCCCGATAGGTTTGGATAGGTTGTCCCAGTTGTTGGCCACACTCCCTGCCACATGCTCGTCTCAGTTTGAGACGGTATTGTTCCGAGCCGCTTTTACGCTTGCATTTCACGGGGCGATGAGGGTAAGCGAGCTGGTGGCAAGGAACAAACTGGATGTGGCTGGGGGTTTGTGCCAGGAACACGTTCAGATTAGGGGAGAGACGATGACTGTCTCCTTTGTCAGGTCCAAGACCGATCAGGATGGGATGGGTGACTGCATAATCATACGCAGGATTCCCGGGTCCTCCATGTGTCCGGTAAAATGTTTAGAAGATTACCTTGCACGAAGGGTGGCATCATGGGGGGGGACCTTGTTGAGACACGCGGACGCCACCCCACTGACGAAATTTCAGTTTCAGCGGGTGCTTGCGATGTCAATTGCCGCAGCGGGCTTGAACCCGGGCGAGTTTGGGACCCATTCCTTTCGTATAGGGGCTGCCACAGAAGCTACAGCCAGGGGTCTTAATGTGGAACAAGTCAAACGAGTGGGGCGTTGGTCCTCCAATTGTTATAAGAGATATGTGCGGTTGCACATGTTGTGAAGCTGTAATAATATACTCACGCTTCTTGTTTTTGTTTGGTTTTCAGTTACGCGAGCCTACGAGGCGGGGCGGACTATGCAGTCGACCCAACACCGGGCCAGCGGTCAGACATCACCGGCTGTGAGAAAGGAGGTGTGGGTCGTGGGCCACTCATACGTGAGGCGTGCCGCAGACGTATTCAAAGCAGGTGACATGATTCACGTAGCTGGGGAATACGGGTACAGGGTGTCCTTCTACGGAAGAGGCGGTCTCTGTATTGACCAGTTTCAAACATTTTTTGAGGGTTTGTTAGGGCGGACGAGGTCACCGCCGTCTATAGTTATAGTACATTTAGGGGGCAATGATTTGGTCACCACCGGTAGACGACTTCTCCTGGAGGCAATGCTTTCCACTGTAAGTTGGTTGGCGAGGAGAGTTCCGGGGTGCACCATTGCGTGGTCCCATATGATTCCACGAAAGGTGTGGCGGGGGGCTATTTCTGTTCCTGCTTTGAACCATTCTGTTAGAAAACTGAATAACAAAGTGAGTAGGTTGTTCCGTTCCAGGACATTGCATTCTATCCCGCATGGTTGTATTAATGATGACAGTATGTATTTGGGGGATGGTGTGCATTTGTCTCGGGTGGGAAATGAGTTACTGATAGGAGACTTCTTAGCATGGTTAAAAACGTTGAAACATGACCTTTAGGTAGGAGTTTTGTGGGGGGTCCGGATAGCCGGTCAACTATCCGGCCTGTGGCGGTAAGGTCATGATCGGTGAGCACTAATTAGAAGATCCCTATGAGTGGGCGTCACCCAACACGGATGGGAGCGCTCGGGAGAGGTGGCCTTTGGCCCCTCAATGGGGAGGCGGTCCCTTCTAAGGATGGGTCGCCGAAAGTAAAGGAAAGGCGGTCAAGGCCCCTTCCTTTGTAGGAGGGGTTACAGCCCCCTCCTGGGGAATTTCCCGGGGCCAGTGACGTCTGCGACGGCAGATGTGGTAAGTTGTGTGGGGTTGGGGGGAGGTCTACGATACCTTCTAGATACCTCACACGAGTCTTCGAACGACCTTTAACTGGCGTCGAGTTTATAGGTGCCCCCGTCAAGTCAAGGGAAATTGGTAGTAGTTGCACTTGAGGTACGCCTCCGTGCTGTCGCCCCTCCCAAGTGGGGGGGGTATGTCTGGTTAGGGATCTTGACCCGGTTACGACCTTGCCGTTGGCCCTTAAACGTTAGGATGTACAATTTCAATATTTCAAGAAAATGTTTTGTAGGATGTTAGATCGGCTAGGAGAACCTCTGTATTAGAGAATCTGTTAAGGTTAGCCAAACATCGCAATGTGGTAATGAAATTGTACATAATATGAACTGTTTAATGTTTTAATTTTTTGTTTTAATAAATACGGCCAGGAGGGTCACTCCCTCCCACTTCCAAAAACTTCAAGAACTGTTTCCGGTTTCCCTCCTTTGGGGATTGTGTTGAGAGGGGGTGGCGGGTATCTCAGCCATATGGAAAGGGGCGACCACTCGGTCCCCCCGAACGTATGGCAGAGTACCTCGATCCCCCCGGGAAGCCATTTTGGGCGGGAGGCGCGTCTCGGCTGGTATGCCCGAAGCGGCGTAGCCGGGGCGCGCTTTTTCCCGCCCTAGAGTGGGCTGGCCTAGACACTGACGCAGCTGGCCACGCCCCTCGGGGCAGGCAGGGGCGGGTTTACGCCTGCCCTGAAGACGGATAAAAAGGGACGCAAGACCAGAAGACATCCTCTTGTTCCTGTGCTCTGAAGCTGCACCTCCTCGCTGCACGTGAGCTCGAGACGGAACGAAGAGCCAATTTTGACCCACCCACCAGCCCCTGAGGACAGCAAGTTGTTTGTAATAAAGTGATCAATAATTTTGTTTCGTTTACAGGTTGTGGTAGTATCGTGTTGATTTTGAGTGTAATAAAGAATGGTTTATCTTATATGAATTTTGTGATTAAAGTAATTCAGATATAGTGTCGATTTATAAGCATGCTTTTCGGTCATAGTGGCCAATGTATTTTTAGGCTTAGTAGCACTGTCGTATTTATTTTGGTCGGGCGGTAAGGTCATGATCGGTGAGCACTAATTAGAAGATCCCTATGAGTGGGCGTCACCCAACACGGATGGGAGCGCTCGGGAGAGGTGGCCTTTGGCCCCTCAATGGGGAGGCGGTCCCTTCTAAGGATGGGTCGCCGAAAGTAAAGGAAAGGCGGTCAAGGCCCCTTCCTTTGTAGGAGGGGTTACAACCCCCTCCTGGGGAATTTCCCGGGGCCAGTGACGTCTGCGACGGCAGATGTGGTAAGTTGTGTGGGGTTGGGGGGAGGTCTACGATACCTTCTAGATACCTCACACGAGTCTTCGAACGACCTTTAACTGGCGTCGAGTTTATAGGTGCCCCCGTCAAGTCAAGGGAAATTGGTAGTAGTTGCACTTGAGGTACGCCTCCGTGCTGTCGCCCCTCCCAAGTGGGGGGGGTATGTCTGGTTAGGGATCTTGACCCGGTTACGACCTTGCCGTTGGCCCTTAAACGTTAAGATGTACAATTTCAATATTTCAAGAAAATGTTTTGTAGGATGTTAGATCGGCTAGGAGAACCTCTGTATTAGAGAATCTGTTAAGGTTAGCCAAACATCGCAATGTGGTAATGAAATTGTACATAATATGAACTGTTTAATGTTTTAATTTTTTGTTTTAATAAATACGGCCGGGAGGGTCACTCCCTCCCACTTCCAAAAACTTCAAGAACTGTTTCCGGTTTCCCTCCTTTGGGGATTGTGTTGAGAGGGGGTGGCGGGTATCTCAGCCATATAAACTTTTAAGAGAACAGTTAGATTTAAGATGCCTTGAGAGATACATTACTGATTAGGGTACTTTGTATGAGTGTGTTGTAAGGTATAGTCAAAGTAGGCCTCCTTCTGTACGTCTGATGGTTAGTTAGTACATCTGTTGCTTCTTCCTGCACCTTTCTTTGTCTTTATGAAATTCTGTTGTCTGTTTGTGCATTTCCCCTAATTCTTTCGGTACCTTTCTTTCAGTATCTGGACATGTCCTACCTCTGTAGGTTAGTAATTAGCATTTAAAAAACCTTAGAAATTCACTCAAAAAACCATTGGTTTTAGGGACGTCATAGTTAGAAATTAGCATTTAAAAAACCTTAGAAATTGACTGAAAAAAACACAGATTTCAGGGACATTATTGTTAGTAGGACATTTCACTCAAACAAAATCAGAGAAATGTGGGCGTAATAGTTAGTTAAGCTAACTATAACTCGCGCCCCCACAATGCATTGCTGATGAGGTCACATATTATATCATTCATAGCATGGTCAGTGATATCACTGTTGACATCACTGATCGATACATATTGATTTACAAAAATATAAATACATATATATATATATATATATATATATATATATATATATATATATATATATATATATATATATATATATATATATATATATATATATATATATATATATATTCACTGAAAAAACCATAGGTTATAGACCATATATAGTTAGGAATTAGCATTAACAAAACCTTGAAAATTCACTGAAAAAACCATAGGTTATAGACCATATATAGTTAGGAATTTGCATTTACAAAACCTTATTTTACTCACACAAAACCATTGAAATTCCATATATAGTTAGTTGCACTAACTATATATCGCGCACCCGCAATCCACTGCTGATGATGTCACATATTACATCATTCATGACATGGTCAGTGACATCACTGATGACATCACTGATGACATCTCAAATGACATCACTGATGACATCTCAAATGACATCACTGATGACATCACTGATGACATCTCATTTGACATTACTGATCACATCACTGATGATATCATTCATGTGATAATACGATGAACCTCTTCAGACTCTAATATAACCTTAGATACAATCAGTGTAAACAGACACTCACAGACTGTCACTCATCCATGGATTTACTCACACACCTAGTCAGTCATGCAAAGAATCAATCACACCTCCATTTCCTCAACTATACAGTTATACAAACTTTACTTATTCAAACATATACTAACACATATTTACTCTCTTATACAATCCCTGATACAAGTTCACAATGATCCATACAGCCACTCACACATTCACTGGCTCTTATGCACAGTTATTTATATATGTCAACTCTCACATGTACTGTGTTTTACATATGTACTTACTTTGACATGTAGCATTGAGATATCCATTCACTCACCAATACACTCATGCACACAGTCAACCGCCCATACAGCTGTTCCCACATGCACTTTTGAAACCATACATCTAGTGAATCAACTGCTCACACATCTATGCACAGAGTCATACACCTCCCAGCCACCCACACACACACTCAGTCTCCCATACAAATACTTGGGCAAGCAATCAATAACCCATATAGTTACTCATATAGCTACTTATCAACACATGCAACAGTTTACAGAACAACAGACATAATGATGCACAAATTAAGACAGTTTAGCCACTAACCCATGCACTCAGTGAGACACATTTAATCACTCACTCATACAGTCAGTCATGCACCTACTAAATCCTTCATCCAGACATTTATACATCCACTCATTCTTCAATATGTAAGACATATTTTAACTTTACAGAAACATACAGTCACTGGATGTTGTCATCAGTGATGTCATCAGTGATGTCATTTGAGATGTCATCAGTGATGTCATCAGTGATGTCACTGACCATGTCATGAATGATGTAATATGTGACATCATCAGCAGTGGATTGCGGGTGCGCGATATATAGTTAGTGCAACTAACTATATATGGAATTTCAATGGTTTTGTGTGAGTAAAATAAGGTTTTGTAAATGCGAATTCCTAACTATATATGGTCTATAACCTATGGTTTTTTCAGTGAATTTTCAAGGTTTTGTAAATGCTAATTCCTAACTATATATGGTCCATAACCTATGGTTTTTTCTGTGAATTTTCAAGGTTTTGTAAATGCTAATTCCTAACTATATATGGTCTATAGCCTATGGTTTTTTCAGTGAATATATATATATATACATACATATATAAACATATATCATCTGTATATCTATATAAATACAAACATAAATGCATGCATACATATACTTATATGCATACAGATGCATGTTATTTACATGAAAGTTGAAAAAACACTAATAAAAGCAAAGCTGAAAAGCCACCTCATTACAAACAGAATGGCTTTAACTTAAACGAGGGCGAGATCTATTGCATTTTCAATGCTTGTTTACTTTGGTTCCATCGAGAAGGCATTCAGATGTGTCACACATTTGCCATACATTCTGAATGTTAGCACTCTAGTTGCACATTAGATCACTGTAGTAAAGCTACTGCTCACCAGGGACGTCTGCTGCTGGTATTCAAAGTGCATGTTTCAGTCTGCATGTCAGAATTTTTTTAATGAAATAGAAGAGGATTTGAGAAGTCACTCAAAATTATCCCTAATTTTTCTTTCTGAAGCACTAATCATACTTTCTATGGCAAAATTAACCCCCTCATGTTGTTCCTTTTTAAATTGAGTGTTTTCAGACTTACCACTTCATTCCAATCAAGATGGCTTCTGGTGTGCCATACTTTTGTCTTAAGTAAGACTGTTAGCGCTCTAGTTGTTCTTTAGAACACTCTGGGACATTCTGTCATTGGGCTATACTTGGGGTACATCTGGGTGATATTTGGGCTACATGTAGGCTCTTTTGTCTCTGGTGGCCATCTTGGGAGACTGTATGTCAGAATTTTTTAATGAAATTGAAGAGGGTTTGAGAAGTCACTCAAAATGTGCCCTAATTTTTCTTTCTGCAGCACTAATCATAATTCATATGGCAAAATATACCCCCTCATTTTGTTCCTTTTTAAATTAAATGTTTTAAGAGTTACCACTTTATTCCAATCAAGATGGCTTCAGGTGTGCCATACCTTTGTAATAAGTAGGACTGTTAGCGCTCTAGTTGTTCTTTAGAACACTCTGGGACATTCTGTCATTGGGCTATACTTGGGCTACATCTGGGTTATATTTGGGCTACATTTGGGCTCTTTTGTCTCTGGTGGCCATTTTGGGAGACTGCATGTCAGAATTGTTTAATGAAATAGAAGAGGATTTGAAAAGTCACTCAAAATGTGCCCTAATTTTTCTTTCTGCAGCACTAATAATACCTTCTATTGCATAATATACCCCCTCATTTTGTTCCTTTTTAAATTAAATGTTTTAAGAGTTACCACTTTATTCCCATCACGATGGCTCCAGGTGTGCTATACCTTTGTAATAAGTAGGACTGTTAGCGCTCTAGTTGTTCTTTAGAACACTATGGGACATTCTGTCATTGGGCTATACTTGGGCTACATCTGGGTGATATTTGGGCTACATTTGGGCTATTTTGTCTCTGGTGGCCATTTTGGGAGACTGCATGTCAGAATGTTTTAATGAAATAGAAAAGGATTTGAGAAGTCACTCAAAATGTGCCCTAATTTTTCATTCTGCAGCACTAATCATACTTTCTATGGCAAAATATACCCCCTCATGTTGTTTCTTTTTAAATTAAATGTTTTAAGAGTTACCACTTTATTCCAATCAAGATGGCTTCAGGTGTGCCATACCTTTGTAATAAGTAGGACTGTTAGCGCTCTAGTTGTTCTTTAGAACACTCTAGGAGGCTGCAGTAGAACACAAAGGAATCAACTGACAGTCTCTGTCCTTGTTGGACGTACATGTTTTACTGAGAATGTCAGACTTCATTTTCACATGACTGAGAAAGATAATGTGAATTTACAGAAAATATGCTTTCAGTTTAGCTTATAGATCCTCTTCCAAACCACTGTGGGAAAATCATGAGATATTAGTTTTCTTTCAAACAATATTCATGATATCACAGCAGAAGGTTTTTTCACATGGTAAAATCACCTTAGAACCCACCACAATTCCTAAAACGAGTATGGTACCATCAACAAATGATTTATAATGTAACTAAAGTCCTAAAACCCTCTATTAACTACAATGCTTTTTAATGAGGTGCTATCATGTATAGTGGTCCCAAGATGGCTGCCAACACTTCTTGGATGAAGTGCTGACAGCCAATCAGATCAGATGTGTGGTTAGGCTCCGCCCAGATATATATCTTTTTTTAACCTAAATTACTCAAAATCCACTGGAGCACATATATTGAGACCTAGCAAAGGCACATCGGGCTAACAGTCCCTACAATTTTGCCAAGTTTCGTGCAAATCCATTCAGCCGTTCGAGCTAAAAGTGAGGCCAACCGCCCTATGGAAATTAACATGGGAAAAACACGTTTTGGGACCCCCCTTTTTTCTCGGCCCCCCCTTGATGAAACCCCCCCAAATTGTCGGGGGCTGCTCAGAAACAAAATGTTCCATTTTCCTGAAAATTTCAGCCAACTCCGTCCACAAACGCCAAAGTTATTAGACATAGAATTTTCAAAAATCCCATAGAGAAAAAATCCTAACTATATATATATATATATATATATATATATATATATATATATATATATATATATATATATATATATATATATATATATATATATATATATATATGTATGCTTTATACTTATCTGTGTAAAACGTACATTTTTGTTGTAAAGGAATGCTTGGTAAAGGCATACCTGTGTTAACATATTGCATAGTAATGATGTGTGGTTCTGTTATACATCAGAAATTACCACTCTCCTTAAAATTATTTTGAAAAATATGCAATTTTCCCTAAAATGCTGGAAAATATTAAGATAATTATAAATACATTTCTTTAGCTATTAGCACTTTCATAAAGTGGTAATTGCTACAGCTCAACAATAAGACCTAATACATACCTATTTATAATACCCTTACTCGGAATACAGTGAAAGTGTGCTGAAAACTACATGACTGCCATTTACATTTTGTAAAGACAGCCATTAGTCAATCAGATGCTACCTTCCTATCCACTTGTACTGCAGTATGCAGTAAAATTAGTGCAGTATATCGCAGCACAATACATCACTGAGTATTTTAATTAGAACTTTGAAAATCCTTACAATATGTGAACCTACTGCCTATCTATGCTTATCCACTCTACACCACTCCAGTGTACACCTTTCCACTGTGCGCTATTCCACTGTATTGCCGCTCCACTGTTCCCTACTCCACTTCACTGTACACCACTTTAGTTTGCGCCACTCCAGTCTACATCACTCCACTATACGATTTTACACTGTACGCCACTCCACTGTACGCTACTCCACTGTAAGCTAATCCACTCTACACCACTCCACTCTAAGATATTATGCTGTGAACCACTCCAATTCATTATTATACTCTATGCCACTCCATTGTATGGCACTACAGTGTATGCCTCTCCAGTATAAGCTACTCCAGTGTACACTATTCCACTCTATGCAACTGCACCCTTGGACACTACACTCTATGCTATTCCACTCTATGCCACTTCACTCTATACCACTTCACTGCACTCTATTCTACTGTCCAACACTCTATGTCACTTCTGTATATGGCACTTCACTCTACAATACCCTAGTGTATGGTGTTATACTGTACACTACTCTATTTTATGCCACCCCACTCCAACATATGCCACTCTACACTACACCACGTAACTGTACGTTATTCCATTGTACGCCACTCCTTGTCACTTCAGTATATGTCACTTCACTTTACGATACCCTAGTGTATGGTGTTACACTGTACACTAGAGTGTATATTCCCCACATATTGGGTGAGTGAAGATAAATTTATCTTTTCAACAGGTCCCATACAAGATGGAAATTATATTTATGGTCTACTAATCGAGACCCCATGACCAATAAAACGATTGGCTTATTGTAACTAACACATTCACTATGTGTCTTGCAAACTGTCGACACTAATGATGTGTTTTTCTTGTTTTTCTTCAATTGTTTGTTCGTCCCTCGTGATCTTCTGAACAGGTGAATTTCAGGTGACACCAATTTCACTTATCTTAATTGTTCACATTACGCAGTAGCATTGATACAAGGTCCTGATGAAGCAGGAGGAGATCTCGAGATTCCATTTAACCGCAGAAACATGTTGACCTCTAATCCATCTGAGTAGTTATATGTTTAACACTACCTTGCACTGTTTTTTATTGTTGGGTGTGGATAGGATACAATTAAAAAAATGTTTCTCCACTTCCACAACCCAATCTTAAATCACTCACTGTTTTAGCACTGTTACTTTAACACACTTTTTGCACTGCAAGTCATTTTACCCTCCTTATGCCATACATATTAAGCCATCACATTTGAGTTTCTTTCCACTTGACTGGGTTACAGTTCACCTAATCTCCAGTGGTTGTACATCACTTCCTTCGGCTGAAGGATCCCAAATGATGTAGGGCGGTACAGGATGGGTATCTGATGGGAATCATTTGATGGTCACCATGTATCATTCTAGTATGGACTTTGTGACTGTTCCCTAACCAACACATAATTTTAGACAGTTTTACCGTTTTCTTTGACCTACTGGTATTTCTTGTTATAATCACGGTACAGGGGATGATACCATTGTATGGTCACTAAATATTCCCCATCGACCCTCTTTATTGTTAATCACACTGAACACTACTCCACTTTTTGCTGCCCCACTCCTCTCTATGCCACTCCAATGTACAACACTCCTCTCTGCCCTACAGCAGTCTACGCTATTCCCTTTTAAAACACACTACGCTTAGCTATTCTGCTATATGGCACTCCAATCTATGTCACTCTACTGTACCCCACTGCACTTAATGTTATTCTACTATACACCACTCCACTATATGCCAATCCGCTCCCCTCCATGGCACTACACTCTATTTTATTACGCTCTATGCCACACCACTCCACGTCACACCATTCTACAACACTCCCTCCACTGTATAACCCTGCCCTCTACACTACTCTACTCTACCCTATTACCTGTTCACAACTCCAGTACACACTACACTATACGCTATTCCACTGAATGTAAATCCAGACTGCACTGTACCTCACTCCACGGAAGGCCACTCCACTGTCTGCAATTTGATTATGCACAACTTTACACTATTTCATACAATGCAACTCTACTCTATACCACTCCACTCTACCCACTCTCCATTGTACAACACTTCAGTCTACCATACTCCAGTTTACACCACTCCACACAACTCTACTATGCGCTATTACACCATATATAATGACTCCGTATGCCACTCCACTATACGCAACTCTCTCTATGACACTCTACCACAATTTACTCCACACTATCCCACAACACAGTACTCTCCACGCTCTACTTAACAGCACTGTATGACAATCAACTCTACAACACTCTTTGCAGCTCAACTGTATAACACTCTACTCTACTCTGACACCAATCTGTACTACTCCATTCTACTCTATGACTGTTTCCCACACTCTACAAAATGCCATATTGTTCCAACATATGACACTATGCCTCTGCTCTATCACGTTTTATGTCAGTGTATACTACGCCACTGCACTCCACTCCAATTCACGGCACTGAACTGTACAGACCCTCACTATACAACACAACACTCACTCTAGGATACTCCACTCCAGTGTACAACACACCAGTCCACTCTTTACACTGCACCACTCCGCTCTACTCCACTACACTCTGTTCCATTGTACAATGCTACACTCTGCGACACTACACTCTATGACACTGTCCTCCAAGACTCTCCACTTAATAACACTTAATTAAATGACATTCCACACTACAATTTAAAACAAATCTTTGAAAAAAATAAAAACCTTTTAAATGTAATGAAAAAAACAAAGGTTGAAGCTAAGTTGTAATTAGAAGAACGTTAATTGTACTTTCTATACAAACCTACCTTACAACATACAAAAATGTAAACATTCTAGAAATTCCAAAGTTATTGTTACATCCACCTTTATTTTACTATAGCTCACACACCTCCATACACAATCTTGTGACCTCACTCACCACACTACTTTAACTATAACTCAACCTTTCCCCATAGACTGGTTTTACCCTCGCATATTACATGACTTAAACAATGTAAAATCATAGCATTCACACCAACACTCATAACATCTCAAATGGCATAATTTCTGAGAAAACAGTGCAAGGTAGAGTGGCGAGTTGTAGTTAATATAGTGTACTGAGTGAGATGAATCTTCTATACCCACGTTTTGTCAGAGGGGGTAACCAGCACCTAAACTTTGTCTACAATGGTAATATATGAGATTCCATGTAACAAAATAGCTGTTGGCAGGTTTTCAATCAGAGTATTAACATTCAACCTAAGAATGCCTATTGACTCACAATATGTCAAACCTACTGCCTTTATCTTAACTTTCCATTATAAGCAATCAGGTTTATTGCTTTTTTTGCTTGTCATGATACCCAGCTCTTTTTGTTCATCATAAACCTTCCCACAAGGCAGCGATCAAGTAGACCATAGTAGGATTACAAATATGTTTAAAATACAGTTGTCAACACAATATATAACATCCCTACTAATAGAGCCTAATAAGGATTACAATAGTGCAAATTGTCTATCCCCATGGTTTGCTTGGGAGGATCACCAACATGAAAACCTTTGCCCAGTTAGTAATTTGTCAGATTCTATGTAACAAATGGTCTGCTTACAAGCTTTAGCACAGTGTAATGTGCATGCAACCATAAAAGCCTACCCCATTTAGCACATTATTTTCACAATAGGTAAAGATTACCAGTTTTGTCATAACTATTCATTGTAAACAGCTCTCCCTAAGGAATCTGACATGTCTTTTGCAGCGAGCCGTTTAGGTCAATAACCTTCATCAGCTGCTTGACACTATATACAACTCAGGCCTACTGCAGTGTGCCTAGGTTAGAATATGTGATGCAAATAGTTGCAAAATTACAAATATCCACAAAATTACAGATGGTAAAAGAATATACAATCCATTTCAACAGAGTCTACAAGGAATCACCAGAGTGAATGTCTAATTCCAGAGTTTGCCCGATTGGGCAACAAACACCAAAACCCTTGCCTACTATGGTGTAATTGGTGAGATTACATAGCCAAATACCTTTCCACGGCCTGCAACAAAACATGACAACAATCTACTGCTAGAGGCATATTGACTTTACTGTAAACTTTTTCACAATCAATAAGCCAGACCTACTGCCTTTGTAATAACATTTCATAATGAACAAGCCTGACCTATGGGTATAACATCTTTCTGTACACGAATCAAGCCTATAGCTGTCATCATTGTCATCTCACCATAACCAAGTGAGGTGTAATGTATTGTGCATAGGTTTTCCCACAGGAAAACAATCAGGCATACAGTAATACAATTGCAAATGTATACACAATTACAGCTGGAAAAACAAAATACTACCATTCCTAAAATGGTCTAACAAATGTACTTATTTCACACTGGGTGACCAACACCAAAATCAGTGCCTACTATGGTGATCTGTGGGATTCCATGTAACAAAATGCATCCTTGAAGGATTTAATATAGAGTTACAACCCTCACTTAAATGCCTATTTACTTTGGCAAATGATTTTCAACGTAAACATCTTTAGCCTAGTGCCTTTATCATAATATTTCATTGCAAACAGATCAGGCCTACTGCCCTGATCATTAGCTTGCCACCACTGGTGTATTGAGTATAAGGTTTGCCATAAGCCAAAAAGTGCAATACAAGCAGTGGCCAAATCAAATCCTGTGCTCATGAAAACTATCCTGTGGATGGAGCTTAAGTCCCATTGATCACATAGGGTCAGAAGGGTCAGATGACAGTTGCACTTGCAAGCCAGACCTGAAAATCCTAAGAAAATCCTAAGACCCGGACTCTCAAATACAAAACTGCTCTCTGTAGTCTAAAGTGAATGTCATCCCTCCTCCCATCAGTGCTGCTGCCAGAGGAAAACAAGCATTGTGTAGTTATCACAGAAACTTTATTATCTTCACACTGTCATATGTGCACTCCTGATGTTAAACCTTGGGTATCAGGATAAATTAACAAAATGATCATGGCTGTGTGGATGGCAAGAACTTTATTTGTGGAAGCACACATCTTCTGCCCAATCAAACATTTGCTCCTGACTCCCAGCATGTGGGCAGAGCCAAAGCCCGTCTTCTGGTAGTACTGTTACTACTTCTTAAAGTTTTCTTACGTTGATCACATACTATATGTTGGCAGCTGTGCTGCCAAGCCTCACCTATAAAAGAAGGGCGATGAAGGAGATGCAGTAGGAGAAAGAAAGGGCTGTGAATGCACATCCTGCATTAGTTGAACCATGCCTGTCACAGCCCCCTCTGACTCTCTTCCTGCAGAAACAGGAATAGAAAATGTTAATGGGCTGGTGGATGCCCGTTTCCTTGTTTAAAACATTTGGCCTGCGGATTAGAGCCCTGGTACCTATCCCTACAAGCTCTATTAGCTGCTGAGAGGATAAACTTATTTTGTTGATCAGCAGTAATCCCTGGGGCCAGTGACAGCAGTATTAGGTAGTCATCTGCCTCATTCCTTCCACAATAGAATGAAGATTACTTAACATAAAAATATTTCTCTGTTTTAGAAGTTCTTCAAGCATTTTGTAAAATAAAATCTTTCTCCATAAATGTATTCTCTGTCTGTTAGCAGTACTGGACAGGCCTCTATATTTTCCTGGATTTGCCACTTCTATACACCATTGGCTCAATCTCAACATCATTGGCTTCTGTTGAGATTGTTCATTGCACCTCACAGTCTCCCTGTATGGGTCAGGAGGACTCTTTTACCTCTTCACTGCTCTCTTATCCTGAGTGGAGTCAGATGTCAAAGAAAAATACAATCATTCACAAAGACTGACATTCCTTTCACCGAATGGCTTTCCTTTCATTTTCTGTGGCATATGGTGGCACCACACCATCTAACTCAGGCCAGAAATATTTTGTCTCAACTAAATTTGCATGGAATTCCCCAAAAAATAAATACCTAGGTTTATGGTTTGCTCCGTCCACGCTATCTGGCTCCATATCTAAATGGCATCCTTTGTATCAATCTCGGTGGGGCTGGCATAACACTAATACAAGTATGCTTGCTCCTATTGTCTTTTATACTAAAGCTGCTATTTCTTCTGTTTTATTTCTCTTTTTATGGAATACAAAATAAGCCACCTATCTCCCAAGTCATGATCAAATGCAATGAAGAACTTGGTGGTGTAAATGTCCTTGATTTTCAAACCTACCATAATGCCTTCATTTGTAGACAATTTTCTAAATGTTTAGATCAATCCACTTCAATGCCATTTCCAGTAGGGAAATACATTGAACCCTCCTTCCTTTCTACTTTCTCTCTCCAAGAATCTCTCACATTTACTCACAAGACACGTTATTCATTTTTGTCCATACAAAAAACTACTCTTAAACTATTTCAATCTATGCTTATCTCACATCTTTCAGACAAGGATCTATTTCTTAATTCCTCAATCTGGCATAATCGCCTTATAAAAATTAACACCAAACCCATTTTTTAGAAATCCTGGCAAGATAAAGGCCTGCTTTGCGTTCATCAACTTTATTCAAACAATACATTTCTTACCTTTCCTGAAGCACAAGCTCTTTTTAAATTGCCCAAATCATACTCTAATAAATTTAACATTTTGATTCAAATTATGACTCCTTCTTTATCCTCACCGTCTCCAACTTCACCTCCTTCTTTATCTCAACACAATATTCTCCTTTTATTAAGTACCCAACCAAGTGCTTCATCTATTTATAAATTCCTTAACAAAACTCTGAAACATAGAAATAAAAATAACATTGAGTTGCACTGGGAACACGACTTTCGTACTTCATGGTCCACTACATTTTGGAATAATTTGTGGTTGAAAATCCGTAAAACCTCAAGATTTTCTTTTTATATACCTGACTTATCTTTACTCCATCTTCCTTGTATACATTTAAATCTACAATTTATTTTTCACTCCGAACTACTGGTCATGTAATGCTTTGAATGCTGATTTTTGTCACATGCTCTTCTCCTGTACCTACACTTATCAGTTGTGGTTGAAGGTTTGGTCTCAAATTAATATATTCTTTCACACTCAATTGCCTTTTTCACCTTTAAACATTTTTCTAGGCACACTTTCTGATCATTGGCAGACCGTTACATGTAGCAGAACTATTGTAGATTTACTAATTGCAGTTGCTTTCCAACAAATAACCAAAAATTTGAAACAATCTGCACAACTCTCTTTTCAAGCTTGGTGGTGTAGTATTTGCTATAACCACCTACTTAAGGGTGGGCGTAAAATCCGTTTCGCGGGCGAATTTACGGATTTTCCGCGATTTTGCGATCCGCGAGTCTCGCGAAATCGCGGTAAAATCCGCAAATCAGCGGGGACGAATTTTCAGCCAAGCAAGGGTTACAGCAGCAGGTGCAAAAGTTGAACCTAATTTCTTTGTAACCTTTTACAAAAGGCTTACAAACAAATTAACTTCAACTTGGACACCTGCTGCTAATTGCTTCCTGGCGCCTCGTTGCCTACTTGCAACTATTCTCTGACCCTGCTCTGAACCTTGAAGCAGGGTCAGAGAATATTTACAAGTAGGCAATGAGGCATCTGTCCAAGGAATTAAACCTCATCAGGAAGCACTTACAGATATAAAAAACAGGAAGAAGGGAGAGGATGGCAAATACACCCATTTTGAGTTGTCAGGAGGGGTTAAACTAAAAGAGACCTTTACAGCACAATTTTCATATGCATTTTGCTAAAAATAAAAAGCTGTATGTTCTGTAGGGGCAACTCAGGAATCTGGCCCTTCAGAGATCCGGCCTCTCTTTCTTTCTCTCTTTCTCTCTCTCCCTCTCTCTTTCCCTCTCTTTCTCTCTCTCTCTTTCTATCTATCTATCTATCTATCTATCTATCTATCTATCTATCTATCTATCTATCTATCTATCTATCTATCTATCTCTCCCTCTCCCATAAACGACTGCATGAGTAACTTCGCTATGCAAGCAGCTCGCGAAGACGCAAAAATCCCCGCGAACACGCAAAAAACCCCGCGAACACGCAAAAAACCCTGCGAACACGCAAAAAAACAAAAATTCGCGAATTTGGCAGATCGCGAATTCGCAATTCCGCAAATTCGCGGACCGCGAATTCGCAAAATTCGCCCATGCTTACACCTACTCGACCATGCATATGTCTCTCCTCCATCTCTACTTCTTAAAAGAGAAACATATGCTCTCCTATAACTATTTTCTTAGATGCCTATGCTCAGAAAATCTACCAAACATTGCCCACTGCTTGAAGAGGTTTCCAAACCACCATGCATTTGCGTTTTGCTGTATTATTTATTTTCTTTGTTCCCTTCTGAAACCACTCTAAAATAATTACTATTTGCAATATTGATATTTTTTAATATATATTAGGTTCTTATGCTGTTTCATTATTATTTATGGTTATATCGTTATCACATCATTTCCCTATTGTTAATAGGTGTAGGCCACTTTTGTTGATTATGTATACTCTGTTGCAGTGTTTTTTCTCCCAATTAAAGTTCCTTTTTCAAATTTAAAAAAAAGAAAGGCTGTATTTGTCAGTGCTTGTACTAAACTGTAACTAAATTGTGCTTTGGGCACGTAAGGTAATATGTTGACAGGATGTTATCTTTCCGTAGTACTATTTTTACATAACGTTCGTCTTTCGTATTTATAATGCTTTTTGCCAACTACAAACATGCAGGAGAGGTTTCACATGGAGAAAGAGCATAGTTCATTTTCATATTTCTCCCCATTTCCGTGTCTAATTTATTAATGGTAACATATTATACGAAATAAAATATTCCCATCTCTCCATGATGAGAATATTGCAAGTCACAGCAGAGTTCTATACCTTTATCAAGATCCTCACAGAGGTTCCTCATGCCTACTTCTGGAGAAGGGACCAGATTACCCTACAAGGTTTCCTGATGTTTTTCTAAATCAGTTGTAAGTTATTTTTAATCCATGTCTCTGAATACCTGTCTCAGGCCGGCAGAAGCTGATCACCTTCTCGGGTGCTCCTTTCATGAAGACCAGACACTGGTCGCCCCCAACCACCTGTGTGACAACCGACATCCTCTGTAGGCCTGAGGAAAATGGGAACTGGTGCACAATGGCAATGCCTTCAACAGGAACCTAAGGAGGAAGCACAAAATTACATCAGCAGCAATTTGAACAGTTAGATGAACATCTCTTCTATTTTACATTTTTTAGAACACTATCATTTGTTCAAGAAACAATTAGCATAATGGAGGTATTAAATGTGATAGCACAAATGTCCGAGTTTACTCAGCTGATAGAGGGCTTTGAGCCACAACCAATTATTAGTACTGGAGTTGACCACACGTTTCTGCTGGTTGTGGAGGTGAATTAGAATCTCTGCCTGTTGTGAAGGTGGCCAAGAGTCTCAGCTTGTTGTGGAGGTGACCCAGAGTATCTGTTGGCCGTGGAGGGGACCTCAAGTCTCTGCTGGTTGTGGAGGTGACCTAGAGCCTCTGCAGTTATGGAGGGGACCTAGAGTCTCTGCTGGTTGTAGAGGTGACCTCAAGTCTCTGCTGATTGTGGATTTGACCTAGAATCTCTGCTGGTTGTGGAGGTCACCTTGAGTCTCTGCTGGTTGTGGAGGTGAACAAGAATCTCTGCTGGTTGTGAAGGTGACTTATAGTCTCTGCTGCTGTAGAGGTGGTATACAGTCCCTGCTGGATGTGCAGGTGGCGAATTGACTCTGCTGGTAGTTGAGGTGACCTAGAGTCTCTGCTGATTGTGGGAGTGACCTAGAGTCTCTGCTGGTTGTGGAGGTGACCTCAAGTCTCTGCTGACTGTAGAGATGACTCAGAGTTTCTGCTGGTTATGGAGGTGACATAGAATCTCTGCTGGTTATGGAGGTGACCTAGAGTCTCTGCAGGTTGTGTAGGTGATCCAGAATCTCTGCTGGTTGTGGAGGTGACCTCAAGTCTCCGCTGACTGCAGAGGTGACCTAGAGTCTCTGCTGGTTGTTTAGGTGACCTAGTGTATCTCCTGGTTGTAGAGGTGAACCGGAGTCTCTGCAGGTTGTGGAGGTGACTCAGATTTTCTGCTGGTCATGGAGGGGACCTAGAGTCTCAGCTAGTTGTGGAGGTGACCTAGAGTCTCTGCTGGTTGTGGGGGGGACCTAGAGTCTCTGCTGGTTGTGGAGGTGATCCAGAATCTCTGTGGGTTGTGAAGGTGACCTACAATATCTGCTGGTAGTTGAGATGACCTAGAGTCTCTGCTGACTGTGGAGGTGACCCAGAGTATCTGCTGATTGTGGAGGTGACCTAGAGTCTCTGCTGGTTGTGGCGATGACCTAGCATATGCGCAGGTTATGGGGGTGACTTAGAGTCTCTGCTAGTTGTGGAGGTGACCCAGAGTCTCTGCTGGTTGTGAAGGTGACCTACATTCTCTGCTGGTAGTTGAGGTAACCTAGAGTCTCTCCTGATTGTGGAGGTGACCCAGAGTCTCTGCTGATTATAAAGGTGACCCAGAATCTCAGCTGGTTGTGGAGGTGACCTAGAGTTTGCTTGTTGAGGAGGTGACCTAGAGTGTCTGGTGGTTGTGGAGGTGGCCTTGAGTCTCTGGTGGTTGTGGAGGTGACCTAGAGTCTCTGCTGGTTGTGGAGGTGGCCTTTAGTCTCTGGTGGTTGTGGAGGAGACCTAGAGTCTCTACTGGTTGTGGAGGTGACCCAGAGTCTCTGCTGGTTTATGGAGGTGACCCAGAGTCTCTGCTGCTTGTGGAGGTGACCCATAGTCTCTGCTGGTTGTGGAGGTGACCTAGAGTCTCTGCTGGTTGTGGAGGTGACCTAGAGTCTCTGCTGGTTGTGGAGGTGGCCTTTAGTCTCTGGTGGTTGTGGAGGTGACCTAGAGTCTCTCCTGGTTGTGGAGGTGACCCAGAGTCTCTGCTGGTTTATGGAGGTGACCCAGAGTCTCTGTTGCTTGTGGAGGTGACCCATAGTCTCTGCTGGTTGTCGAGGTGACCTAGAGTCTCTGCTGGTTGTGGGAAGGCACAGCAAACCGTAGGCCTCTGGTGAGCAGAATTTCATACATCTTTCTTTTAAAAGATGTCATTTTGTTCAGAGCTTCGAGTGCAGATTATATTTTTATCAATGTGGCACTGCTTGAAGAAAGACAAATCCTCACTATCTGTTTAGTGATTTTGTAAATCTCTCTGGATTCTTGAATTTATTTGCTTATTTCGATTTACCTACCATGTTGTACTAATTCTTCTGGATTTCAAATGGTGATAGCCTTACATTTCTGAAGTCTTTATATACTTTACATATTCATGTATCCAATTGTTTTTTTCTTCCTACTAGTATTAGATTTCTATATCAGCTCATATATTTGTGGAATTAGATATTGAAATTGTCATCCATCCAACTGTATTATTATTTAAAAATATTTAATTTACACATTTTTTTAAAAACGTATTCCTTATTTTATCCTAAACTTGATGTTGACCTTTAGACAGTTTCTGGCCATTTGCAGCTATGTGTCTCTTTATTTGGCTCAATATTATTTTATGTTCATTTTCAGACGTATTGCTTTGAGGTTGTGACTATATTCCTGTTTCTCTCCAGTGAATATTAGCACTACTTAATTTTGCTTTCAGTGTAACATTCAGTATCAAAGATAACATTATTCTGTGTTTTTCATGCCATGGCTACCTGTGGACACACTTAGACAAAAGTGTTAAAGTAACTGGATGCCTCCTGCTGTTGTTCTATCCCACAAACATCCAAAGTATTTGTTTAGTTCAGCCTTTGCACCTCTCTTTGGTGAATATCCCATTGAGCATGTTCTTTGAGCGCTACAGCACCTCTATTTAGTGAGCACCACCATGTTCGTTGAGCTCTGCAGCACCTTTCTTTAGAGAGTACCCCCACGTTCATTGAGCTCTGCAGCACCTCTCTTCAGTGAGTACCCCCATGTATATTGACCTCTGCAGCACCATTCTTTTGTGAGTACCCCATGTTCACTGAGCTCCACTGTACTCCTTTCAACCATGTCCATTGAGCTAAGCTTGCTCTTTGTATCATACATACTTCAATAGATGCTCACTGTTCGTTACCTAGAGTCAGCCTCAAAACCAGAGAGTGCTGTAGTTGTACATTCACAACATGTGTGTTAGTGGGTGGTTGTGCTTTTAAATAATAATATGAACCCAATCAGTCTGTCAGTCAAATCACTTTATTAGATACTTGAAAATTTTAAAGATCGGAGGGAGGCAAGATGGCCGCTGTAGCGTTGTAGGTGCAAGTCGCATTCCGACCCCTCTCCAACCCATGCTTAGTCCCAGGCATCAGATGGGTTACTGAAAGATAGTATGCAATCTATTCTTTGGAGGCAGCAAAGTTGCGATAACAGGCCAAGATCGAAGGAGCACAGCTGTGGATTTTGGAGCTTTGTACGCATTTTGACTAAAGTGAAGTCATTGTCTGTCTCGCTCTGTAAGACAATCCAGGCAGAGATGGCGTTTCGAGGGAAAGATAAACAGCCCATGCCTAGCGACCTAAATAAAGAAACATGCCAGAAGGAAGCGGGGAGAACCGGCACCATACCGAAAACCAAAATGCCTCCTCCCGCCAAGCGATCGACTCCTACAATATCTACAGCGACTAAAGCTCAACAACGTAAATTGGAGAAAGCCAGCGAGAAGGAAAAAGAGCTCAAGCAGAGCAAGGATACACGAAGGGGTAATAGCAATCAAGCAGTACGCGATCATCCAGAGAGGAAGAAGAACGAGAAAGACCCCACTTACCGGCAGCCCTCGGTATCAGAAGTCTTCAGTGTCAAGGCACTCCCGGGGACAGCAGGTTCTGGCATGGCAACCTCGACGAAGACGGCAGCCCTACCGCCCGATGGAGCAGGCAACAGCGTCCTCGAGGACGCAAGCGGAGGTGTTGCCGAGCAACCAGGATACACAGAACTCACGCTTCCCGCGGAGCTCCCGTCGGCGAGTTGGACGCACGACGCTGGCGGAGAGCTGGAGTTGGAGCAGGGGAGCCAAGAAGAGCGTTCTGATGCGGAGAAAGAGGTGAGAGAGACCGCTGGCAGGGCAGAGGGGCTGATTACGGGACAAATGTTAGAGGCTCTGCAAGAGGTGGAGGCAGAGATGCGTGAGGAACAAGCCCAATATAAAAAAGATAGCGATACATTGAGGGGGAACGCTGCGAACCTCAGACCACAGACAGAGCAAAAAGAGCAGGCAGAGATTGACTTTACGGAGGGAGCTGAGGGGGATAGGTTCTTCTCAGTTTGCGAAGAATCGAAATCAGCGATGGCAAGCAGCGACGAGAAAAGAGACTCCTCAGACTCAGGCACGAGTTCTGCTGACAGTGGTGGTTCCAGGGGGAGAAGCACGCAAAAAAGGCGCAAAATGGCATCTAGAAAAGCAGGCTCCCCACTGAGTTCATACAAAAATGCTCATAAGAAACTGTTATGGGACTATTCTGCTACCTCTAATATGTATAAAGAAGATGGGCAAGATGTTCAAAACGAGGGAGGGAAATTGGATATAATGTTTGCCACACTAAAGCAAATGCAAACAGAAGCTAGAGCTGAAAGTCGGAGAGCCAGACACGACACCAAAAAAATTCAAGCTTCGATCAAGAAAATAAACAAAAAGTTTGAGGAAGTGGAGGAGAGAGTCATTGGAGTCGAAGAGAGAACGCGCAGATCAGAGGATGAAGTTACGGACTGGCAGACAACCAGAGAAGAGCAGACAAAGATTGTGGAGGATCTACAATGGAAGGTGGAGGATTTGGAGAATCGCCAGAGGCGCAATAACGCTAGACTCCTTGGAATTGAGGAAGGGGTGGAGGGGCAAGACCCCAGATGCTTCGTCGTCAAACTGTTAAAAGGGGCCTTTCCGGAGGTGCCATGGCATTGGGAGCAAGAAGTACAGAGAGCCCATAGGTTTCCGCTCACAGTAAAGAAAAGAAGAGAAGAGGGTACAGGAGCACTCCCAAGGGCTATCTTAGTATTCTTTGGTAACTTTTTGGCAAGACAAGAACTGATGGAGAAAGCCAGACCCGATTCTAGGAAGACGGTCGAAGGAATAACATTTTTTGCTAGACCAGACTTTTGTCATGTAACTGTGGAGAGGCGGTGGAGACTTAGACAATTGATTGCAGCATTTCAGAGTCAAGGAGCAGAGGCATACCTAATGTTCCCAGCAAAGCTAAAAGTTATATCAGGAGGTCGAACTAGAATGTTTTTCTCTGAGATTAAGGCAGGAGAATTTTTAGCTGAGCTGACAGAAAAAGGGGGAGCTAGAAGGAAGTAAAAAAAAGGGAATTTACATGGGAAACAAGGAAATGAAAAGAGTAATGGGAGATGATAGTCAACTTAATAAGCCTGGGAGGTAGGAATTGTTAATGGGGGTAGATGCGCAGTGGGGAGGAGGGGGGGGGGGCGACGCTGCAACGCTCAGTGGACACGCATAGGTCAGGAGTGACCTATTTGCCTGTCATAGGGGGGGGTGGGTCTGCAGTTTGGGAGGGGGGATACAAAAGGGGGGGTGACGGGGGGGCTGGAACACTGGTGATGGTTGGTGTAGCAATACAGTACAGATTTTTAAAATATATATGGAAGAGAGAAAATGTGTGGGTAACTTCAAGAGAGCAGTTGAAGGGATGGTAAAAGCAAAACTTGAGTTATGGCAATCAGGATAATTACGATTAATATATGTGCTCTAAATAACGGGGAAAAAAGACAAAAGCTGTCTGCATTGTTGCAATTCTGGAAAATCGACATAATCTGCTTACAGGAAACACATGTAGCTGTTAAAGACAAGTATATGTTAGATCAATTGGGTTTTGAGGTTCTTGCTTATACAGGACAGGAAGGGAGAAGCAAGGGAGGGGCAGTCTTGGCTAGGGAAGGCACTGTGAAGGTGAAAAAGAAAAAGGAGGACTGTGATGGGAGATGGGTAATGCTTGATATGGAAACTGTAGCAGGAAAATGTACACTTATCTCATTGTATGGCCCAAATGAGGATGAACCTGAATTAATTGAATTTCTGGACGGAGAAATAGCATTGTGGCCAGAACCTGTGATATGTTGTGGGGACTTTAACATCAATGGTTTGGACGGCCTAACTGGTGAGAAGGGGGTTAGATACCATGGGAGGAAAAAAAAGATATATAAAGCTGTACAAAATTTTGTTCGACATAATGCGCTGGTGGATATGTGGTCGGAATCGAATCCAGTAGGCACAGGCAGCACTTTCTATTCAGCTCCACACAAAACAATAGCCAGACTGGATTACTTTTTTATATCTAGCTCACTTGTAGGTGGAGCCAGAATAGAATGACTCCCCAGAATAGTGTCAGATCATAACCCACTGGTCCTAAATATATCAGTGCCCCAAAATAAGGAAACACCAAGATCTACATGGACATTTGAACGAGGGTTGCTGAAGGAGAAGGAGTACATTACAAGAATGCAAGAATGGATAATACAATTTTGGGACATGAATAGGTACTCGGCCTCAGCGGATATGGTATGGGATAGCTTTAAGGCAGGTGTGAGGGGGGAGACACTAAGTTACACAATAGCAAGAAGTAAAAGGGAAAAAGAGAAAACGGAAGAGGAGATTAGAACCTTGGTGGCACTAGAAGAGGCCTTAGTCGATGCAATAAGTAGGCAAGAACCTTTTGAACAAATCCTGCTGGCTTTGGAAACACAGAAGGCAGAAGCAGGCATTATATTGGCACAGAAGACAGCAAGGAACTATTTAGCAAAAAAAGAGAGATGCTATGAATTTAATGAGAGGTTTGGTCATCTGTTGGCAATTAGGACCAGACAAACTCTAGCAGCAGGGGAGATAAAAGAAATTAGGGATAGCACTGGGACAATTGTCAACAAGGTGGAGGAGGTACAGGAGGTGTTTAGAAGGTTTTATGAGGTTTTATATCAACAAGATATAAGTAGTGGAAATCTAGAAGAAGAAAGTATGGAATATTTGCTACAAGGGCCACAGATAGGGTTAAGCACAGAGGAGAGGGATAAGTTAGATGGGCAACTAGCAGTCCAGGAGATAAGATATGCAGTATTTAGTTTACCATCGGGCAAAGCAACAGGACAAGATCAGATACCTGCAGAGTTCTACAAAACCTTTTGGGATGTGTTAGCTAAGGATATGTGGGCAATCTGTTGCTTGGCACAGGGGTGGTAGAATAGTTCCACAATCTTGGGCCGGCGCGGACATTATAGTGATACTAAAAAAGGATAAACCCCCAACAGAACCGGGCTCCTATAGGCCAATCACATTGTTCAATGCCGACGCTAAGATATTTTCTAAATCATTAGCTAATAGGTTGAGCAAGGTTATAGAGGGGGTGGTATCCCCGGCGCAACATGGATTTATACCTGGTATATGGACTACCCAACACACCAGGCAGATGATCACCATCTTAGATGCAGCGGAGGCTGCAGGAGACCCTGTCGCGGCGATTTTTCTGGATGCCGAGAAGGCCTTTGACAGGGTCTCCTGGGCTTATTTATGGAAAGCCATGGAATGGGCAGGTATAGGCATGGGATATATAACAGCAATCCAGGCACTTTATAAACAACCCACTGCTAGGATAAGAATTAATAAATCCTACTCAAAGACGGTTCAGATTGGACGAGGGACTAGGCAGGGATGTCCAGCCTCGCCTTTACTATTTGCCATATATTTGGATCCATTTTTAAGAAGGCTCACACATAATATCAGGGTCCCCCCAGTTACAATGCACGAGAAAGACTACAAACTATTTGCTTATGCAGATGACGTGGCTATCACAACACCAGCACCGGAGGGGGCGCTGATCGAAATCGAACAGGAGGCAAGAAATTTCGGTGCGTTCTCAGGGTATCTCATAAATAGAGGGAAGACACAAGTGGTACAGAATAGATATACAACATTTGTAGACACAAGAGTAGTTCCAGAAGCAATGTACTTGGGAGTCAGGGTGACCACGGAGCTAGAGAAATTAGTAGAGATTAATATGGAACCACTGATAGGGAAGGTGAAAAGAAACATGGAGAGAGTCAACAATTTACACCTGATACTAATGGGGCGTATTAATTTTATTAAAATGGTCACTTTCCCAAAATTTTTATATCTGTTTAGAGCAATTCCCTTATACTTTGATGGCACATGGTTTAATAGGATAGAATCCACAGTGAATAGATTAATTTGGGCACAGGGGAAGACACGTAGGGCGTATCGATTTTTGACACTATCAAGAGAGAAGGGAGGTTGGGGGGCACCGGATTTTAGACTTTACTACTGGGCGGCAGTTCTCCAATACTCCAAGGGGCTATTAGGAGGAAGTGACCAGCAGGAGGAGAGAGCATGTCCAGAGAACGTCTACGAAGCACTTCTGGGAAAAATGGCAGAGAATGCCTTAGTTACAACTGTGGATTTTGTCTATTTTAAGCATACAAGGTTTAAGACTTTGAGCGCAGTATACAAAATATGGAGGGCAATTAAGAAGAAGCTAGGATTGGGGAGGTATAACAGATACCTGAGACTGTACATGAATAACGAGCTCCCGGCTGAGATTTTTAGGGATGTTGTTATGAAGGAGTGGGATGACAGAGGGATCAAGAAATTAGGAGACATGTTGGATGAGAAAGGAGGGTTCTTACTATTTCAAGATAACCAATATAGATTTAAAACACCTGGGAACAACTTCTTTAAATATTTACAAGTGAGAAGCTACTTCCATTCAAAACAGGGGGGATCAGCAGGAATGACAAGTTGTAGGATAATGGACTACATGGGGAGTAGCCTACAGTGCTCAATTAGACAATTGTATGCAGAACTACAGGTATACAAAACAGATGATAGAGAGAAATATGGCAACAAGTGGGTGGAACAAGTAAGGGCCCACCCGGAAGCTCTTCAAGCCTCATTAGATCTAGGGCGATCCGTTCTGTGCTCAGCAACTTTGCAAACCCAACACTACAAGACAGTTTACTCGTTATACCACACACCTGCCAGAATTGCCCAGTGGGGGGGAAGCACTGGAATAACATGCCCGCGCTGCAACTCAACGAGTGCTAACATCACTCATATGTTTTCACAATGCCCACAACTCTATACCTTAAAATTGGCAATAGAGGAATTCTTGGAGAAATCCCTGGGGATAAAGTCTAAATTAACGGACAAATTGATAATATTAGGCATCAGTATAGGAGATAATAACATACACCCAGAATTTTTGTTTATGGTTACAGCAGTGTTTAGACTCATTATTGCGAAAGCCTGGAAAGATAAATCGGCACCGACGTTTCAGACGTGGATAGCAAAGATACTTGCTATATATAATCTGGAGAAAGCTATCTATGATAGGAAAGGCAGAAGGGCAAGGGTATTGGGGGTAGGATCTGGCTTCCCATTGAGCAATGGAAGAGCAGAAAGAATTAAAAATACAGGAGCTGATATGGTTTTTTTTGCTTTCTTTTTCCCTTTCTCTTCATAGGGCTATATCAGCTTCTGTCCTATTTTTGGTTTTTCTCTTTTTTGTTAGGTATGAAGATGGCTGTATTGTATATGTATAACGGTGTAAAACAAAGCTGTACTGTAAAAACTGTATTGGATGTAACAGAAAAATTGGGGGGTGGAAATTTGAATAAAAATATTTAAAAAAAAAAAAAGAAAATTTTAAAGATCATAAAAGTTCAAAGATGCACAGTATACCGTTAAAAAAGAGGATACAACTTTCATAATAAGAAATATTGACAGTAATTTGATGACAGGACTAAAATATATGTTTCCTAGTTTATGAAACAGAGTGGCTCCACTGCCTAGTCTTCCATGAGGGAAGTAAATATGAGGCCACAGTATAACATACTAGTTTATTAGAGGTAGTGATTGTAAAAAATACAAAGCTGGACGACATTGGGTAAACTGGTATTTACGCATTAGCAGCAAAATACATCTTTTGTGTGACGCTTTATGAAATTAACAAAAGAATATAATATGTATATTTGATTGGGGAGAAGAGTCATGAAAAGGACAAGGTGACAGGTCATCTAAGGAGTAAATGCCTGCCGAATAGGAGAACATAGAAGGAATAAGGTTAAGATGGAATCACACAAAAATAAATCAATGGCACAAATTAGTTACCAAGGATAGATATCCCGGGGCGCCATCTTGTTCGATAGTGCGCTCTAGATATAATTTTACAGATGCCTTCGAATAATTTAGTTTAGAATGCTCCAAATCCCAAGTACCAAAAAGAACCCAATCAAGTATGTCAGAATAATATATATAAGATTAATATGAATACCATCACACATATCAGAATAATATATATCCTAATTATATGCATATATATATATATTCATATACATATATATTCACACTGCACATTGCAAGTTAGGGGATTAACTCCCCTTGAATCCTGAGGGTTCCTGGGGTCCAACTAGCTCACCAGGCACCTCCAGTAAGCGCCACAGAACTACCTTGCAGATAGGTGTATAAAGGAGCTTGGCATTGGACGACCTCTCTGCAAAGCAGCTCTGTGGCGCTTACAGGAGGGACCTGGTGAGCTAGTTGGCCCAAAGGGACCCTCAGGATTCAAGGGGACTTACTCCCCAATTTACAACTTGCTAGGGGGTGCGTTTGCACAGTGGTGCAGGGAGGGAGTGGGTACTCATATAAGAAGTTAGCAATCCTGCTGTGTGGGACTTACTGGCGATAATAAAAGGGGTAGTTGGCCCCCAAGCTTGACATTGGGGGCTAACTACTCCCTCTGTTACCTCCAGTAAATCCCACACAGTGGGATTTCCAAGAGGTGTTTCTAAGGCCATTCTCACCTTTCTCCACCACTCTGGAAATGCAACTGGTATATTATAGTTAGAAATTAGCTTGTAGAAACATTTTTTATTTACTAAAAAAACATAGGTTTCAGGCATGTTATAGTTAGAAATTGACATTTAAAAAACCATCGAAATTCAATGAAAAATTCAAAGGTTTCTGGAACATTACAGTTAATTGAACATTTCACTCGTACAAAACCAAAGAAATTTGGCCATATGGTTAGTTCAGCTAACTATAACTTGCGCCCCCTCAATGCACTGCTGATGACATCACATATTACACCATTGATGACATGGTCAGTGACATCACTGATGACATCACTGATCACATCTCAAATGAGATCACTGATGACATCATACACATGAAAATCTGATTCACCTCCTCATACCCTAATATAACCTTTGATACAACCGCTCTAACATACAGACTACCATTTTCAAAACAATAGACACATCAATACTAGTTACTGAATATGTACTGACTGATTCCTAGGTGTACACACACATCCACTCATTCACCCATGCAGTCACTCATACATGCAGTCCCTCATCAATACAACACTATCATATGCACTCATACACCTACACAGACACTCACACACCACCACACATCCAGAGTTACTCACACACCTAGTCAGTCAAGCAAACAATCAATCATATTTCTATTTACTCACTTATACAGACACCACCTCACTTATTCATACAGATACTAACACATAAATACTCTCTTCTAGAATCACTGAATTAAGTACACACTCAACCATGCAGCCACTCTCACAATCACTGACTCTTACATGTGGTTATTTATATATACCATTACTCACATAAACTGACTTTTACATATGTAGTTACTCGCACATGTACCACTGAAACATTCATTCACTCACCAACACACCCATACACACACTCACCCACCCATACAAATATTTTCACATGCACTCTTGAACCCATAGACCCAGTGAATCAACCACTCACACATCTATGCAGATAGTCACACCCCACCCACACACACACATCCACTCAGGCAGCCATACAAACACTCAGGCAACCAATCAATAACCTATATAGACACTCATGGAGCTACTCACCAACTCATGCAGCAGCTTACACAACAACAGATAGACTGATAAAGACATTCACACAGTTTAGTCACTAACCCATGCATTCAGTAGGACACATTTATTCACTCACTTATACAGTTAGTCACGCTCTTACTAAATTCTCCATCCAGACACTTAACACCCACTCATTCTACAATACACCTTAACATATATATAAAATATATTTAAACTTTTTAGAAACACACAGTCACTGGATGATGTCATCAGTGAAGTCACTGACCATGTCATGAATGAAGTAATATGTGACATCATCAGCAGTGCATTGGGGGGCGAGTTATAGTTAGCTGACCTAACTATAACGGCTGAATTCTTTTGGTTTTGTATGAGTGAAATGTCTAACTAACTATAACGTGCCTGAAACCTATGATTTTTTCAGTGAATATATATATATATATATATATATATATATATATATATATATATATATATATATATATATATATATATATATATATATATATATATATATATATATATATATATATATATATTTTACATTTGTACAGAATTGATTTGGTGAAAATGTGATTTATTTAAAATATGATAATACCAATGCATTTAGGCGGTAATTTGTTGATGTAAAGGTAATACCAATAAGAAGTATTGTTTCCATGTTTACTAATGGATGTTGCACTGGCACTTTAAAAGAAATAAAAAATCACACTAAGTTGTCATCTGTTCAAGGGAGGGATCTCCCGAAACGCGTCATGGCGGCAGTGGCGAAAATAAACTGATTGCACTGAACCTGGGTCTGCGCTGGTCTTTGTTCGAAGGCACCAATATTCAAGACGAGGTTGGATAATATATATATATATATATATATATATATATATATATATATATATATATATATATATATATATATATATATACACACACACACACACACACATATATATACATATATATTCATATTTTCTTATATACATACATATATATATATATATATAAACACATATATATTTATGTGTATATATATTTTTTTCACTGAAAAAACATAGGTTTTAGGGGTGTTATAGTTAGCTGGACATTTCACTAGAACAAAACCATTGAAATGCCTCTGTTATAGTTAGTTGTACTCACTATAACTCACGAGCCCGCAATCGACTGCTGATGATGTCAAATATTACACCATTCATGACATGGTAAGTGACATCACTGATGACATCTCAAATGACATCACTGATGACATCATCCAGTGACTGTAGTTTGGTTCAATATTTAAATAGGTATTATATATAGCAATCTGGATTGAATGGTGAGTGGATGTATAAGTGTGTGGATGGAGGATTTCGTAGCACTGTGATTGACTGTCTAAGAAACTAATATAAAGTGTCTCACTAAATATATGGGATAGTGATTAAACTGTGTGAATACCTGTATCACTCTATCTCTTGTTGTGTAAACTACTACATAAGTTGGTTACTAGCTGTGTGAAAGTCTATATTAGTTATTAATTAGTTAAGTGAGTATTTGCATGGGATAGTGAATGTGTGTGATTGGGTGGGAGGTCTGTGACTGTCCAAATATGTGTAAATAGTTGATTTAGTAGGTATATGAGTTAAGACCGTATGTGGAAACAGTTTGGGTGAGTGAATCTCTTTATGGGTGTGGTGATAAGTAAATATATTTCTCAATGATACATATCCAGCAAACTAGAAATATAAAAGGCAGTGTATGTGACAGTTGTTGTATATAAATAAGAAAAATAGATAGATAGATAGATAGATAGATAGATAGATAGATAGATAGATAGATAGATAGATAGATAGATAGATAGATAGATAGATATTCACTGAAAAAACAAAGGTTACAGTGATGTTATAGTTAGGCTCAGATTTCACTCGTACAAAACTTGTTAGCTCAGCTAACTATAACTCACGCCCCCTGGAATGCACTGCTTATGACCTCAGATATTACATCACTCATGACATGGTCAATTACATCACAGATGACATCACGGATGACATCTCAAATAAATAAATAATTAGTTTAATTTAATTTTCTAAACCATTATCCTTGTTACCATGGTATCCAACAGCAGTTTGAGATGGTTTGCTCTATGAAGAGCTTGATATATATATATAATAAATAGACAGTCCTTCGACAACTCCAATGACTATTGAGACATAACATTTGGCATGCATTTAGGGCCAGATTTATCTAGGGCTCTTGTCGCCCTTGCATCACACATGTTGACGCATAGGCAACACAAGCCCAAATTGCATTGCTCTGTGCACCATAATAAATCTTGAGTAACTCAAGGCAAGACAAGTTGCTGCCTTGCGTTACTCTGCACTGGAAAGGCATTCCATATATGGATCATGGGTGTTCAGATGTATTCACCTTTGAATCTTGGGGCATTCCCAGATTTAGTAGGACAAGTTACCCTGGGAATGCGTCAAAATGGTGTGCCTTTCCACGAGAGGCATGGCACCGAGAAATATGTTTATTTCTCCTCATTTTTTCCACTTCCTACGTATGCTGCATTCTGTAGCACACATAGATGGAGGACAAAGACTCGGAGGAAAGCTTTTGCTCAATAATATGTTCCTCCCTGCACAAAAACAACCCTGTCTGTTACTCAGACACCCTTGCACCATGGGGCAAGAGTGCCTATGCTGGCGCTTGGCAGCCATAAATGCACAAGTGCAGAGTGAGAGTAATGCAGCATATCTTAGTAGATGTGGCACATTCCTGCCCTCTCCAAGTGGTCTTGCTGCATTGCATCAAACCTTTGTAAATCTACAACACTCTATGGAAGTACCTTGGTGGCCTTCGGTCCTGGTTTGAGAATCATTGATGATGTTTGCTTCCCTTCCAGGCCTTCGTTGATACTCTGATCCTCAACCTCCTGGCAGCAAAAAGAAGAAAATCATTTAGGTTGGTGATAAGCAATGTAACAAACATTAAAAAGATATATATATTATTTCATTATTCACATTTGTAAATTGCATGTGATGCTATAACACAATAATTCTACCTATAAACGTTTCAAGATACAAGATAGGATGTTTGCTATCTGACAGAGCACAGTAGGTCTCAGTATTTAAGAAGTGTTTGAAGGCCTTCTTGCAACTAAAAGTGCCCTTTTTATAAAAAATGGCCATTGAAAGTTTTGTCTTTCCACTTTATCCCTGGATAGCACCAACAGCAAGCATTGGCAATTCCAGTAGTTCTGACTTTAAAAGAATGTCGTATGGTAATTTGAAGCATCACATGAAAAAAGCAGGGGAATAGATGTGTATTCATGTGGAGGCAAAGACCTGTAGACTAATATAGTGTTATTGGGGTAAGTTGAAAGGTCAGGTGCAGTTCTACTGTGAATCCTGATATAAATATTCATTTAGATTAATCAGTTCCCTCCTCCCATCAGTGTTGCCACCAGAGAAAAACACCATAAATGATCTAGTTTTCTAATACACTTTTATAGTATTCCGATGTGATATGTGTTCAAGGTCAGGCAGCTGAAAAAAAAACCAAAATGATCACAGCTCTGTTTGAGGGCAATCACTTCTTTCTGGAAGAACACAAAATCTGCCCAATCAAATAGTCACTTCTGTTTCCAAAAATGTGAGGGGAGCCAAAGCCCTTCGCTAGTATTGCACACACAATTGTCTAGCAACAGCTGTGCTGTGATGCCAGACCATAAAGGTTTATTGTAGTTTCATTTTGATAACTGACCAGACTATGTTGCAATAAATCCTGTGCAGAGTTAGCCCACTTTCTCCAGATGTCTTTTGATGGAACCAGCAGAAAGCACATTCTTATGATGCTCCGCTCTTACACTATTTTTTTCGCTCATGCAGCGGTGCATGGTTGAAATCCCACCCAGGTCACTGAGAAGATCAGCAGGTTTTAAGGGAATGAAGGCGGTGGAGCCATTGACATGTGAGATAAACTGAAGCTGCCTCTTTTAGTTAGTTTGAGGACTGCTTTTGACACATTTTAATCCATTCTGGAGTGAGTTCTAGATCTACAATGGCTTTAACTTGTAGGGTCGCCCTTGATGTTAATTTTAACCATTTCGCACAGGTGGTACTTAGGGGTGCGGCTTTAGCTTTCAAGATGATGTACCAGAGTGCCATGAATGCAGCACAGCATGCATGTTCCTGGTTTCTTAAAACAAATGCCAAATGGGTTTGTGACTTATTTGTGTATTAGGAAGCAGTAGGACTTATCTGTAGATTTTGAATTATAATGAGTCCAGTAGTGGTTGATTTCTGATTGGACATCAGTGTTGGGCATATGAAAGCAAAGGCGGAAAGTTGGATGAGGATGGAGTTCACTGATGGGCCATACAGCTGATCATTTTACATGATGAACATTAAGGTCAATGCTTTTTTCTGGTTGGCTGCCGGTCGGTCTTGTGGGGAGCCATTTTCAGAAAGCCATAGTGGTGGAAAGCAGCATGAAACAATGTGCTGTTACCCAGAGTCCAGCTTTGTTTTGCTTGATACTTCAATTTCCCAAAGATCATTATTTATGTTTTAACTTCTCTGGCTTTCAGCTTATTTTGCTGGTTGTAAATGTGAAGCTCATTCAATGCTTGGTGAAGCTCCACCTTTGGAAGTGAAATCATGGCTCTCAACAGAGATTTTGGGATATCCCATTTTGCTAATATAGACTGTCAAAGGCCACTGAATAGACTATGAAACAGGCAAAAAAGTGGAGAACCAGATTTATTGTTACAGTTATGGGCTGTTAGGCCAAGTTGTTGTCTATTGTGCCACAGTTAAGCGTGGATCTGGTCTGAAAAAAATTAATAATGTGCTTGCACTGGGCTGTTGTTCTAACTCCTCCAAAAGGATTATCGGGCAGGCTTTGGCTTGCACCTCTAGTGGTGCAGTAAGGCGATCGTTATAGCTGTATTTCGCCTGTCACTTTTCTTAAATATTGTAGCCTTTCCATGAGATTGGAACTAATCCTAGTTCAAATATTAGAGAAAATATGGATAATAGTCTTTCCATCTACCTCTGGACTTGCATAACAAGGCCGGGATGCCAATAGGAATTGGGCCCCATTGCATCTGCAGGCTCTGACTGAATGTGTCACTCTATTGATGGTGATAACATTATCCTTCTGTGGATATTTACTCAGTTCATAGCCCGTTCATGCTAACTGCAATTGTCACACCGCCTGTGATGGTCGACAGATCTTCTTGAGGACTGGATATGGTTTTGGTGGGTTTAGTCGACATGAGTGAACATACCATGTCCCATCTAGTTACCCCCAAAGCCAAATATGGAAGTGTCTAAGTTCTTTATCAACTGCCAGAATTTGGATTGGTCATTTTGTCTTAACGTTTGCATAGATGGAGTCACTGTGCACTGTTATGATTTCTCTTTTCCTCCTTCAACTGTTAATGGAATAAGTACTTAAGTTTAGCAAGACAAGTAATGTTGTAGGAGGTGGGGCTGCTCTGCTTATTGTTTCCAGGTAGCAAACAAACCTCTGCCTTATTGCTTTTAACCTGGGTGTGAACCAAGAATGAGAGGTTCTCCGCGTTGCAAAAGTGTTGGTGGCACATACCTGCTGCAGAGACTGGTATAGAGATCTGATTACCCTGAGTCAAGTGACTATAGATACAATATGCTCTGCTAAGTAATACAGCAGCCCTGTGCAGCTGTTTTCTGCTCCCAAGTATTTCATGTATTGAGGTTCATGGATATGTATTTTAATCTCTTCATAAATTGTGATGGCAAAAGTTTCCCCAGGATGGCAAGTTCAACACCTCACGCCATTTTAAAGTGGTAGCTTGAGATTAAGGAAAAATATCACTTTCCCTCCAATGGATTATGTGAAAGGAAGTACACATCAAATTTGTTTTACATGAGACTAAGGTATAATCTATCCTGGCAGTCTTGCTGAGAGACTGAGGGCCTTTTTTAGATCTCTGAAGATAGAATACTCTGACAGATATCCCATCCGCCATATTACAATCTCCATAGGATATAATGGAATCATAAATTGACGGATGGGATCTCCATCACATTTATGGCGGAGTATTCCCCTCTGCCGAGATTTTGATTAGGCCCAAAGATGTGTGTTTTGAAGTTTAGGCAATAGATTTGAAATTTGGTACGGACTGGAGGAAAAGTGAATTAAGTAAATTGCTGACCTTAAAAGTTTCACTGTTTTTGATATTAAAGAGATCTTCTTCAGCATGTACAGATTGTGTACACTACGATTCATCAATTGGTTGTAGGTTGAAGTCCCCATTAATGACCATCTCTTGCCTTGAACACTTTAGTAATAATTCTTTGATTTCTTCCAGGAAGTCCAAGGCTACTTTTCTGTGAACGTCTCAATGAAGGGTAAGTAAATATTTAAAAACATGATGGAAAAAGTTGTATTGCTGGGGTGACATTGGTCTAGTGTAACAGCCTGGAGCGAGCAGCTAGATTCATTAATGGGTTTAATGTTAGTCTACAAGGTGCTTTTGATGTATAATCAAGCCTTATACATCTCAAATGTTTTTGATTTTACTGCCAGTTGTTGGACCTCCTGATACCCTTTGATCGGGTGTGGTTCTATGCACTAGGTCAGGAACTTGTATGCCTCACCATTACCTAGTAATATATTGGGTCATGCAACAATCCGAGAAATTAATTAGAGATGGCTCCTGCTTGTTTTGCTCTTTTTCTTTGAATATTCAGTTGCACTAGGAGCAATTTTTAGAATTTAGTCTTGCTTACTGGAGGAGGAGATAGACCAGTTAATTTTACGATATTTTGTTTTCTGCATCTAGGTGAATTGAAATCAGCGCCCTAGACATTAGATGTGATTCAGAACCTTATGCTGTTGTGAGTACTGTCTGAGTCTAAGCAGGAGCGGTTTATATGCTGACTCGCTGGAGACAATAGGTCAGGATACCTATAATGTTCCTCACATCTCAGCCCGTATCCCCACTGAGTGAACATACCCTAATGTGCTAAATAAAGATGCTTTAGAAGGGCACCAACTAACAACTGCATCTTCTCTGTTTGGGTGTTCATGATTATATGTCCTCTGTGTTCATATGGGAGAGGGGGTATATGTGCCTATTAGAAAGTCATCCATTTTGCCCTGATCACCCCCATGTTTTTCTTGGTGCTGGTGGTAACAGCGCCCTGGGCTCTGCTTACCAGGCCTAGGAACAGTGCTATGAATAGAAGGATATGTAAAGTTGGTGTAATTATCGTTGTTACTGAGCATGGGAGTAAGTCCCTAGTATAATATATGTAGGTTTACAGCCCAGTAGACTTACTACAGTTAAGTGTGCACCACTGTGTTGCATGATGTAATTTTAAAGGCAAACACAAGGAGATGATGGGCGGAGCACTGAAACTTTTCAGACACTCACCCCCAGGCACAGATCTGCTTTGAATCTATCATCGGGTTTTACCTCACTTCGCCACCCCAGTTCAGACACTGCTATATGCATATCAGTCTTGACCCCGTGCCTAATGGGAGCAATCAAGCCCAAACTGCCAACTCATGTCTCCCTGGACAAGATACAAGCATTCTGGGACCAGTTTCAGACTTACAGCCCTCAGCAGCCGGGCTAGCTTGAATCCAGTGGTAAAGTGAGCAAGGGGCCCACGTCTGGGCATACCCTGCCAACTTAGGGTGAACAAAGCAAACACAAGGGGAATGATGGACGGAGCGCTAAACTTTTTAGACACTCAACCCCAGTCACAGATCTGGGTTGAATCCATCATTGCTCTTTAGCTCACTTCGCCAACCCAGTTCAGACTCAGCTACATGCAAAACAATCTTGACCCTGTGCATCATGGGAACAGTCCAGCCTGAACTTGCAAGCCTTGTCTTCCCTGGACAGGAAACAAGCATCCTTGGACTGGTTTAGGGCTAACATCCCTCATCAGCAAGGCTAGCTTGAATCCAAAGGCAAAGTGAGCAAGGGACCCACGTCTGGGCATACCCTGCCAACTTAGGGCGAAAAAAGCAAACACAAGGCATTGATGAAAGGCCAGGTCTCTGTAGTGGGGTGAATGTAAGACATTGTTCTGCATTCTGTCCATCAATTGTTGTTTTTGCATTTGTCACCCCGAGTGGGATGGGTATACTCAGACGTTAGTCCCATGCTCTTCACACCAATGGAGTCAAGCTGTCCTGGCTGAAGACGGCTGATAGCTAGAAACCGGTCCTAGGATGCTTGATTCCGGTCCAGGAAAGACATGGCTTGGCAGTTCGGGCTGGACTGTTCCCATGAAGCACAGGGTCAAGTCTGATTTGTATATGGCCATGTCTGAACTGGGGTGGTGTGGAGTGCAAAAAAATGATGGATTTAGGCCCAGATCTCTGTACTGGGGTGAATGTATGACACTGTTCTGCATTCTGTCCATCAACTGTTATTTTTGCATTTGTCACCCCCACATCCTGCCACCCCAGCCACACAGGAGCCTCAGTATTTAGATTAGTCAGAGGCTTGGAAAGTGAGTGTTAATAAACTTAACCGAGCCAGTGGGATGGCTTAGCCTGATCTACCCTTCAAGGAGAGACACTCTCTCTTTTGGATTTTGTAAAAATACTGCTTTCTGGGGCAATATTATGCCACCTTTTGGAGGAAGTGGTCATACCTGAGGGTGCCACCATGCATCCCATTGGTCAGGGGTGCCCCGTGTTTGATATCCAGGAACACTGGATAAATATTGGAGAGCTCCATAGCTCCTCAGGCCTGCTGTCTGAGACAACAAGGAGAATGAAGGCCTACTGGAATCTGGATCTGCACCTAAAGGACTGCACTTTGAAGGACTGCACCTGCTGCACAATCTGATACTACAGCCCTAAAGTCTTTGCCTTGCATCAGGAAGGATTTGTGAGTAGACTCCCTGCAAGCTACAGGTTAGTATAGCCCACCTGCATCATCTTCACCAAGAATCCCCATCCACGAGTGTGTCTAGTTGACTTTTGAGGATTGGTCCAGGAGCACTGTGGTATTTGTAGACTAGACATCCGAAGGACCATCTAGAAGATTCCAGGCTCTTGGATTGGTGTTTTGGACCTTTTGAACCCTCGAGGAGACCTGATGTTTGGTGAAATTTGGGAGCATTTTGTCAAAAGCTCCATAAGGTGAAATGACGTTGAGAGTCAAGCCGGCTATCTTCAACCATGACTCGGCCTGGATTTCAGTTTCATCTTAATGAAACCTCCGGGGATCCAGACTTCCAGGGTTTGACAGAGGCCTTGCGGAGAAGCGGTCCGATGACGTCACATGAAAATCGACCTGCTGCGGCTGCATTATCCATGCGGCGCATCTTCCTTCATTGCGCTGGGTGTACCTTTAAAAAGGTGTACGCAGCACAATGAAGGGGAATGCACTGTATTATGATGAATGTGCTGCCCTCAAGGCAGCTGCGAACGTTTGAAGCCCCAGGGGCAGTGCATTCATGTGAAAAACGAAGCGGCTGCCTTAAAGGCGCTGGATGTTTTCATAGTGCAGCTGGCACTTGCTTGCACTTTCAAAGGGATTAGAGATCCCCTTGCAGGTGGGAAAGTTGCACCTGTCTGCAAGGGGATGTCTGGTGGGTCCTTGGGACGCCCTTTCCCTCCTCATTAAGGCTTCTCTCAGGGAGCACACTGACAGTGCGCCTCCTGAGAGCTTCTTTGCCTCTGTGCCAGTGTCTGTAATACGGCGCAGGAGCAGATGTAAAGGGATTCTTTCATTTGCATTGGGCACGCCCCCATGCAAATGAGGGAACACCCCCTGAAGATAGTGCTGCCGCTTTAGGTGCGCGAGAGCTATCCGGATTACAGTAGGGACCACACAAGCATCTGTGGCCCCTTCTGAAATACAAAATGGTAGGGGGCATGCAAAACAGATGCAAACTCGTGTTGCGCCCCGTGGAACTTTGTGTAATACATTCCCTGGAGGGGATCACTCAACGTCGAGTGAAAAATCCTCCAGAACAATTTGAAGGTAACATTTTGACCAAGACCTCCCGCTTAGTTTATCTGACTAGGGCTCCGTCACTGTAGGCCTCAGACTTTGTCCCAATAAAGCACGACTAGATGTACCAAAGTGTTGCTATATGTTTTTAAGCACTAGAAAGTGTTTATTCTTTTTAAAAAATCACATCTCTAGTTATCTACATTGAATGTTTGCCATTTATGTGACTAGTTATTCATGAAAATATAATCTATTTTTATAAATTGGAGATGGATTCTTTTTTGTTTGTTTTGTGTCTTGCATATTTATTGTACTGGTGTTCTTAAATGCTGTACACACCTGTCTCCTAAGTTACTCCTGCCTGTTCATTGCCGGCTACCAAGGGTTGAGTAACAGAACAATTTATTGAGACCTTGTCTGAACCTTTTATTCTGTTTGTGGCCATATTACTAGTGGTAAGTCACTACTTATCACTACTGATAAACCTCTTTCGAACAGTGACAATCAACATTTATTTCTGTTTAATATGTGTACTCTGCTTTGTGAGAAGTACTCTGGGGTGAAAATTTGTTCATTTTAAATCCCTGTGTAGTGAATGAAGGACTCTGATGTCTGTTAGGTGTTCAACTGCATATGGATAATTTGTGAGAGATCACCAACCGTGGGATCAAACCACTAATTCCTGGTGATGCTGGACTGATGAGAACTTAAAGAGAGGTGGGATTATTCATCATACTTGGGCAGCTCCTGCCATTGGTACTCAGCCCATCAGTCCATGTCTTTTTTGATGATGTCTTCTGAGTTTTGAGCTAAGGGCTTGGATTGTTAGAAGGTGATAGATTAGCCACATGCAAGCTATGACTAATAGCCCTCTTGTCTGGGAGAAAGTTAGCTTTGGTCTTTTTAGGGAAAATGGTCTGGCGTTTGAGGAAAATGAGTCAAAGTATCACATTTTGGTACCTTTACTAAGTTTAGAGGCTTCTTTTTCTTTTCTTACATTGTTAACAGTTTATCCATAACAAGTGGTGTCTCCTCCGGGGTATCATGAGGGTCTTGTGTATTATTGTTGATGCTACTTCATTTGTTTCTTCATTATTTAGATTTCTATGATTTGTATTAATCTCCATTGTTTCAGCCGGTGATATTTTTGTTTAAAGGTTGTCAAGTTTAGTACTTGTTACTTTCTTAAGGTTCCAAATTAAGAGTTGCAGTAAATCAGGAAGGGTGCATGGTTTCACCACATTTGATATGAAGTCATGAGAGTGTTGGTCAGTGGAATGAGAATCTTCTAGTCTGTCTAGCTTGAGTTTATAGAATGTAGTTTGTTGCCCAGGTTAGTGGTGCATGAAGCAAGAGACTGCAGCAGGTCTACCAGGAGTTCTAGTTTACAGAATTGAAATGTAGGTGTTTAGTTCCTGTGAAATAGAGTGAAGGTTACTTTAGTAAGAATACTGTTGGTTGTGTTAATCAATCAATCAAAGTACTTGTAAAGCGCGCTACTCACCCGTGAGGGTCTCAAGGTGCTGAGGGGAGGGGTGTTGTTACTGCTTGAAGAGCCAGGTCTTGAGGGTTCTTCTGAAGGTGAGTAGAGTTCAAGAGAACGACGACCCACCAACACCAGCAACAGGCCGCCCGCAGAAGCTGGAACAAGATCACAGCAGACCAGCTCACCACCTCCCTGAGCCAGCACCCCCCAGCCAGCTCAGCGAACCCCAGCCAGGCCGCCGACAACCTCACGAAGTGGATCAGCAACTGCGCGGACGAACTCGCCCTACTGAGGACCCCGCCTAGCAGACCCGGCAGCAAGAAGGCCCCATGGTTCACCGACGAACTCAAGAGCTCCAAGAAGAACTGCCGAGCCCTCGAGAAAGTCTGGAGAAGGGAACCGACACCGGACAACAGGACCTCCTTCAAACTTGCTCCCGGAAACACCACCAGCTGATCCGCGCCGCCAAGAAAACAGCATTCAAGGACCGGTTGGACAACAACGCACACAACTGCAAGGAACTCTTCAACATCGTGAAAGAGCTTTCCAACCCCAGCGCAGGAAACAACGACATCACCCCATCGCAAGACCTCTGCAACTCCCTCGCTTCATACTTCCACAACAAGATCGCGGACATACACAGCAGCTTCAACAACCAACCAACGCACACCATGACCGAACAACCACCCCCCACCACCACCCTCCACGCCTGGACCCCGATCAGCACCGAAGACACCATCCGCACGATGAACTCCATCCACTCCGGATCACCGACCGACCCCTGCCCTCACCACGTCTTCAACAAGGCCGACGCTGTCATCGCACCCCACCTGCGAGACATCATCAAGACATCCTTCGACACCACCATCTTCCCTGAGAGCTGGAAACACGCCGAACTCAGCGCTCTACTCAAGAAACCAACAGCGGACCCCACCGACCTCAAGAATTACCGCCCCATCTCGCTCCTCCCGTTTCCAGCCAAAGTCATCGAGAAGACCGTCAACAAGCAGATGGCCGCCTTCCTCGAGACGAACGGATCCCTCGACCCCTCACAGTCCGGATTCCGAGCCAACCACAGCACCGAGACCGCCCTCATCGCCGCCACCGATGACATCCGAGCCCTGATGGACAATGGAGAAACAGCGGCCCTCATCCTCCTAGACCTCTCAGCGGCATTCGACACGGTCTGCCACCGCACCCTAGTACGGCGCCTCAGCAACATCGGAATCCAGGACAAGGCGCTGGAATGGATCATCTCCTTCCTCGACGGAAGAACACAGAGAGTCCGCCTACCACCGTACAAGTCAGAGGCCTCCGAAGTCATCTGCGGCGTCCCCCAAGGATCATCTCTGAGCCCCACCCTCTTCAACGTCTACATGAGCCCCCTCGCGGCCATCGTACGCAAACACAACCTCAGCATAATCTCCTACGCCGACGACACCCAGCTGATCCTCTCCCTGACCAACGACCCCGCCACCGCCAGAGCCAACCTGCACGAAGGGATGAAAGAGGTAGCCGAGTGGATGACGACCAGCCGCCTGAAACTGAACTCGGACAAGACGGAGTTCCTCATCCTGGGCTCCTCACCCTCCGCCTGGGACGACTCCTGGTGGCCTCCCGCCCTGGGCACCGCACCCAAACCGACAGACCATGCACGCAACCTAGGCTTCATCCTGGACTCCTCCCTCTCCATGACCAGGCAAGTCAACAACGTCTCCTCGGCGTGCTTCAACATCCTACGCATGCTACGGAAGATCTTCTGGTGGATCCCCACCGAGACCAGGAAGACCGTCACCCAGGCCCTCGTCACCAGCCGACTGGACTACGGCAACGCCCTCTACGCCGGTACCACCGCCAAGCTCCAGAAGAGACTCCAGCGGATCCAGAACGCCTCAGCCAGACTCATCCTCGACATCCCACGAACCAGCCACATCTCCGGACATCTGAGAGACCTTCACTGGCTCCCCGTCAACAAAAGAATCACCTTCCGCCTCCTCACCCACGCACACAAAGCCCTACACGACCAAGGCCCGAGCTACCTCAACAGCCGAGTCAACTTCTACGCTCCCAAACGCCACCTCCGATCAGCCAACCACGCCCTTGCCGCCATCCCCCGCATCCGAAGAGCGACTACAGGAGGAAGGTCCTTCTCCTACTTGGCCGCCAAGACCTGGAACTCCCTCCCGACCGACCTGCGCCTGACCCAAGACCACCTCTCCTTCAGGAAGAAGTTGAAGACCTGGCTGTTCGAGCAGTAGCGGCACCCCCCCCCCAGCGCCTTGAGACCCTACGGGTATGTAGCGCGCTTTATAAGTGTCACTGATTGGATTGATTGATTAGGTCTTGGGCCTGCCGTTGGTGGGTAGGGAGGGTGTTCCAGGTCTTGGCGGCGAGGTAGGAAAAGGATCTGCCGCCGGTGGTCGTTCGTTGGATGCGGGGGACAGTGGCGAGTGCGAGGCTGGCAGAGCGGAGCTGGCGGGTGGGGGTGTAGAAGCTGACTCTGCTGTTCAGGTAGGCTGGTCCGGCGTTGTGGAGTGCTTTGTGTGCGTGTTTTAGGAGCTTGAAGGTGAGCCTCTTGTCGATGGGGAGCCAGTGTAGGTCTCTCAGGTGGGGGGTGATGTGGCTGCTGCGCAGGACGTTGACGATCATTCAGGCGGAGGCGTTTTGGATGCGTTGTCGTCGTTGTAGGTGTTTGGCTGGGATTCCGGCTTTAGGTGCATTGCCATAAACTAGTCTGCTGGTGACGAGAGCCTGTGTCACCGTTCTTCTCGTTTCGGTCGGGATCTATTTGTATATCCTGCGGAGCATGCGGAGGGTGTTGTAGCAGGAGGAGGAGACAGCGTTGACCTGTTTAGACATGGAGAAGGAGGAGTTGAGGATGAATCCTAGGTTGCGTGCATGGTCTGTGGGTGTTGGTGCTGCTCCCAGTGTGGTCGGCCATCAGGAGTTGTCCCAGGTTGAGGAGGTGGCTCTGAGGATGAGGATCTCTGTTTTGTCCAAATTTAGCTTCAACCGGCTGCTCTTCATCCAGTGTGAGACGGCCTTCATTCCCTCGTAGAGGTTGGTTTTGGTGGTGTGTGGGTCCTTGGTGAGGGAGAGGATGAGCTGGGTGTTGTCGGCGTAGGAGATGATGCTGAGGTCGTGATGGCGGGCCACTTGTGCGAGGGGGGCCATGTAGACGTTGAACAGTGTCGGGCTGAGGGATGAGCCCTGGGAGATGCGGCAGATGATGTCGGTGGCTTTGGAATGGAAGGGCAGGAGGCAAACGCTCTGGGTTCTGCCGGAGAGGAAGGACATGGTACAGTCAAGGGCCTTTTCTTGTTAGTCATGCAGACTGGTGATGAAGTAATTTGTTTTGTATGTACAGCCTCTTCAAGTTGTTTTACATCTAACACAACTAGATGATAGCTTTTGATCTCAATGATCTCACTATTATAAGACATTGGTCTATTAGTTGAGGGGTAAGTACTCTCCTCCAACAATAACCACAATCCTTGTCAAGGTGAACTACTATATCGCTAAATTAAACTGTGCTAAAACTTCCTGGTAGCTCTGGCACAGAGCAGACAGGCTTAACTCAGAGGCAAGGTGTAAAGTAAAGAAAACTCCCAAACCAATTTAGAAAAGTATAGTAATATTTAAGAAATAGAATGACACCAAAATGACAAAAATCCAATAAGTAAAACCAGAGTCATGAATTTTTAGAGTTTCAATTTAAAAATAGAGCCAGAAAGAGTTAAGCACCAACCATGGTCATCTGGTTGCTTTTGACTTGGACAAATGTAAGGTTTAAGGTCAACTGCGATGGACCGTGGGTAGCATAAAAGAACCTAGTTTGTCCCGGCAAAATGATTCCTTCAAGCTTGGGAACTTTTATGGAGCAGAAAGTCTTCAGTATGGTAAAGAAGTAGGCCATAGTCTAATCTGGGATTGTCGATGACAGAGAGCTGAAGTTCCAGGTCTCCGTAAAGCTGTCGACAAAGGCGGGAAAGCTCAGAATGGGAAAAGCTTAGGCTTCAAACCCAAATAGCCATTGATGTTGATTTGATGGAGGCAGTGGCTGGGTCTGGGGAGGCTCGAAGTCATTGGATACTAGTGCGCGGTGTTTCCGTTGAAGCGGATATGCAGTAGGCAAGAAGACAGCAGGAACTGTGGCAAACTCAATCCCAGTAGTGGTGCACCCTTGGAGGACAAGCCTGGCAGGTTATTCTTGTCTCACACCACTTCTGAGGGCAAAAAGTTGACAAAACGTTTCCAAGGTTGGACCATGAGGAGTAGATTCTGATGCTGGTCAAGTGTCCAGGCCCTTAGGACTGCACTTGGAGGTCAGGTCTCGATCCAGCCAAAGCCAGCAGAAGTGGGCAGGTAAGATCCAGTTGAAACCCAGAAAAAATGCCTCTTGAAGCTTGTTGTAGCAATGTAGCTCAAACAGGTGGTCAGGTAACTAACCCTTGGAGTCATGTCTAGGGTACTGGGTACAAGCAGAATAGGTCCAGTTTGCTTCAAGATTTCAGACTGCAGGCCAGTCCTTCTGAATCTTCTACAGGTCCCGTTATGTTCTGAGGAAAGTACTGTGGATGCCACTTTTATCCCCAGTTCCAACCTGTGTGGAGTGGTGCTCCTGGTTACTCAACAACGGGGCGACCCTGCCCACTTTTGCATCACTTCCTGTTTTTTTACTGTAAACAATCCCACAGGGCCCTCTCTGCTCAAAACCAACAAGACAGCACCTTTCACACCCCTGTGCAGAGCTCCTCTCTACACTTCAGCCAGAGGTGTGGCCAGGGAAATGGGCAACCCTTCCCCTGTGGTCACTCTTAACGAGTTCTGAAGGCCTCTCCTATCCCACTGGACCTGATGCCGGACTTGATAGGGGGACAAAGGAAGGGGCCTGGCCTGGCTCTTAGCCACATCTGACTGTGACAGGGTAGGCCTCTTAGAAGTTAATTAAGTTCCAGTACACAGCCTACATGGTCAGCCTTGCAGGGAAACAGAATGCCTCCCCATACCCAAGACCTTTGCCTCAGCTCAGGGAGCAATTTCACATCTCATCAAGGGGCTTCTCAGCTCCTGGGTGACAGTTGGAAGCTAATGCAAAGTACCCCCCTTGAGGCTTTTGTCAGGTAGCTTTTCTAAAAGTAACTGATCGGAAATATTTATTACAAATCAAACTTTACCAATGAATTGGGTTTCTAATATATATTTTAAAAAGTCCAATAATGAACTCTGTAGGTGTTTCATAACTGGAGATAACAATATTAAATTTAATATGGTATCCCAGTGCTTTCTTATGGAACAGGTAATACTACTATAGTGAAAATAGCTTTCAGGGTTTTTTTTCACTGCAAAGACGTGTTTAAATGCCCCATTTTTAAATGCCATCCACCGAGCCTTATGGCACTAAGGCCAGATTAGGATGACAAAAAAAGGCAGGTTTTAGGTCTATTTTGACAGGTCGAATTTGCAGTTTAAACCGGCACAACCAGGCTACTGGTAGCAGGCCTTCAGTCCTATTTGCACGATCACAGTGGATGGCACCGTGGGTCCTGCAGGCCATGTGAGACATTTAACTTACAGGCCCTGGGTACATTGTGGTGCCATATACTCTGGACGTATTGGTAGGGTAAATACGCCAGTTAGAGGTATGCCAATTTCATCATGTTAAATATGAAGCAGAGTCACTTTACCACTGGCTAGCAGGGCCAAAGAGCACAGAGTTCTACAGCCAGCAAAAACAGTTAAGGCAAAAAGCTGGGGTCGTATCATGTGAGAGATGGTCATGTCTAACAAATATCTTTCCTAGTATTAGAATATTTGTTGCTAGGCAAGATTGATCCAGTAGTGGAGGCAGATCAATGATACAGTAGTCTGGTAGGCTCTTATTATGATGGTGGACTTCTGCCACAATTTCAAATGTATTTGTAAGTTGGGGAATGTTTTGGTAGTTTCCTGAGTGTGCGTTTGGAAAGAACTGGCTGCTCTGGTAAAGTTGTATTCAATGAGACATTTGAAATGCTCTTGGAGATAGTGAAGATTTGGATGAGGAGTTGCTCAGATAATGTAATTGACTTGCCACTTTTCAAATGCTTGCTTCATAAGGTCTGTGTGACCCTGGACATAGTGTGTGGTATCTTTGATGGACACAGTCGCTGCTATATCTACGACTCTCCTATCTAGTCGAAAGGTGCTATATGCATAGGGATAGAGGGTCTGCTCTGGCTGGTGATAAAACTGAAAATATCTGCTTTTGGGAGTGAGATGTTTCAATTGTGGTGCCACTTATTGTTTTCAAACAAAGCAAACAGAAATGGTATTGGACAATATAGCAGGTAAAGGCAATATGAAAGAAAATCCCACTCTCCTTCCCTCCACTACTGTTTTAGTTAATTTTGGGTTTAGCTGGCTGGTGTGAGTTAGCCTTTGCCTTCTCTTGGTTTCCTTGATGATTCCTGTGGATTATCAACGTCTCTGTTGTATCTATTTTCAATTTGTATTACTTGGAGTGGAGGCAAAATGAAGCAAGCGACCACAGAGTTGTTCAGGGGGTCTTTCTGAGGGTTGATGTGCCCATTGTGGTTACTATAAGTACTTCAGGCTAGGTACAAAGTAGTTTCTTTGGATTATTTTGTCAGGCAACAGGCTGGAACTAGAAATGCTCCTGTGACTTTAGTGACGGAGAAGGGCATGCCCTGCTATGTGCTACATATCTTCTGCCTCCCCGGGGCAAGACATTGGAGTGATATGGCTGCGACCATCAAATGTTCTCAAAGTGTCACAGGTTTCCTCTTTTTTTCTGACTCAAACCAACCAGACCTGAGGCCCAGATTGGAGGATTGCAAGTTGAAAGTGAGTGGAAATCTGCAGCCACATGGCCATCAATCCACTAGCACAGCTCCAACATCCTTGCATGTATTCTGCGGTAAATCTGATGGGCCCAATCAAGTCAAATAGAGGAAAAGGTTGACAGTCTGCCAACTATGGCAGGTTTGAGCACACCGCTACCATCAGATCCATAAGGATCAAAAGACTCAAGGAAGTTATGAAGAAATACAGAAATACCAGCAGGTGTCTGATGTGCACTAGAAGTAATAGCCATCCTGCGACATCAGGAGCAGAAGTGGAAATAAAGTCTTCTTTATTGTGGGAGGGCAGGAGCACAGCACTCATGGCATCGGAAGTGGGCAGCAGAAACAGAAGCAGAGGTAAGGGTAGAAATACACACCATCAAGTTCAAGGTCACCTCATTAGATTAAAGTTAAAACCTAATTATTTGTTTCTAAGTTTTCCTAAGGGGGCTGGTGCTGCAGAAATGGTATTTCTGTGGCTAATTGACAATTTTTAACCATTTAATGAAGGTCTTGCTCTTACTCTAGTGGCATGCTTGGTACATGAAGCTGAATTTCCATGGAAAGAGGGAGCCAACTAAGAAAACCTCAAGCAAATATTTTATGGACCACCATCCTTCTGTCTAGCTTATCACAGAGGGAATCCACAAGGTGTCAAACCTCATTAACTACTGATGCTGCCTTCTCTGTGTTCTCTTATAGCACCTCTACTTTTGGGGATGACTTGGATGTGCATGGAAACCAGATAAATGCCAAAATACCTCATGTCTCCCACCTCTCTTGCAGGAAAATCTGGCTATCCCAACAGTTCATTTCCAGGAGCACTTTTCCTATCTGGATCTGCCATGTATTAACCATGACAATCTCGGACAGGAAAATTAAACAGATGTCCTCCACACAATGGAAGAAGAGTTTTGGTACATGTGGGACATTAGTTATTTTTTTCCAAAGATGGACCCGCAGCAACTGTTCCCTTTTCCTTAATGCAGCTCCTGTCATACTCACAGGAGCCACTTCAGGGAAGAAAATGTATCTGACATGGCAGCAACTCATAATGTGGGGGCTCAACAAGGCGCTCTGACATTATTAAGTAAACTTCTTGAAACAAATTTAAAAAATAATTGTTGAGCTAGTTCAATTTTGTGTCTTCTTGTAGCAGATGCGTCTGTATAATTCAAAATCTAAACTGCAGAGGTGGTGCATGCCTCATTGGATAATAGTGACAATATATTAAGCACACCACAAACTCAAATGTTGCTTATAAAATGGGAGGAATTATTAACCAACTTCATGTTAATTACTGCATTGATATTGAAGAGATGACAGTTGGGTGATCAGGGCAGCATGTACTAATCTTCACCCGGTTTTAGACACAGATCACTGTACTAGATGCTCTAGTGATACAAAGAAAAGGGCTGCTGTAAGAGGTAGTATTATCTATTGCTGAAGTTTGTTTGGTTTGACTCTTTGATATCAATGTGATGGTGAATATGAACAATGCAAGGATGAGTTACCCAAAAAGTGCCTTCAAACATCTTGAGGTCCAGCGGATCCCCTTGAAGTTTCCCATCGATGACCATCAGTGAGTGGCAGCTCGCGAGGGCTCCCAAGAGCGGCCCCCAGGGTAAGGCTGCACCAGAGCTGAACTTGTAAACACTTTGAAAACTGAAACAGAAACAATTATGAGGACTCATGCTTGCCACTCATTAGGGATAACAGTATTGTTTTAAAAGAATGAGAAATACAGCATCAACAAGTTTATGAAGACGGGCGGTATCCTAGTGACTCAGCAAAGCAGCTTCTGTCCACCAGTATGGAAGGATATCTCCTTGTGTCTACAGTTGTCAGCTCACACTGATATCAATCACCGGAGATTCTGACTCACCACTACTGAGGACGGACGGGATGCCCTTTATTTTCCTAAACGTAACCCTTATAAACCTCAGTTTCTTCTCATCGCTTCCTCTATGCATGTCTTTTTTACTTCTCCTCGACTTTCTTCAAGTGCTACTCTTCATTTCTGCATCTGTTGACTTGTCTATGAACTTCACACATTACACTATTATACTGATCTCTCCATGGTCATCTCGGCTTGCCCTTTTGTAGGAAATCAAGCTTTTGCTACTATCCTTTGCCTATAGTACAAGTTGTGTCTCTCCACTCTTAATTAACTTAGGCATCCAATGATGGTCTTAGGCTACAAAAGTGAATTACATTTACAAAAGCTGTAATTCTGTCTTTAATCAGTCTTCACACTGTCTTTAAACAGATCTTTCCTTCAATGTTAGACTGCCTTGTGGCAGAAAATATTGCAATAATTTAAAAAAGTTTTTTCTTTGCTCGAAAATATCTTAAGTCTATTCATCAAGGCTTAAGACTATCATTTCCAATTTAAGGTAGTTCTAAGATTGTCTTAAATGAGGGAAAGAACATCTTTCAACGGATAAAAATGTTTAAAGAAAGAGTTAAACTTGTAAGAATTTTGGTAAATCAGTGATTCAGTTCCTCTTCCCAATTTGTGGTTCTAATGAGGTCTTAGCTGTGCAAATTATATCTATAGACATTCTTTTCACTGCATGTTAATATAAAATGTAAAGATAATAGAAAAGTTATTGAAATTCAAGAACATGATATTTAAATTTCTTTTATTTAAACACAAGTACATCCATTTAGGTAGTGGCCAATCTCACCTGTTCTCTCTTGAGGGGACGAGTCCCCACAGATCCATGCCATCTTCTGTTAAGGTTCCTGTCTGTGGAAGAATATGAAATAATATAACTTATTGCACCTCTTCCAGAAAGTGTCATGTGAAGAAGATTCTAGGCATCCTGGTGCTGAATTATGCATTTTTCATCTCCTTCCCAGATATATAATGTGTGAATAATTACATTTATTTGAATTAACTAGCTTGGACATCCCATAATTTATTATAAATACATTTAGTGTACCTTTGTGTTTGGAGCCTTGACTTTTCAACGGAAATCCAAATGCACATGGGGTATCATGTAGTTTAGAATACAAAGTATTAAAACATCAAAGGAAACTGCTGGCCAGCAAGTCCAGGCTCATCAAATTCTGACATAGACACTGAGGGCCCGATTCACAGAACTAACTTAAGACAAAATCCTAAACTTACTACTTTTGGTATTCACAGAAGTTAGGATTTTGTCTTAAGTTTGTCTTAAGACAGACTTAAGACATACTTAAGTTAGGATTTTGTCTTAAGTCTGTCTTAAGTCTGTCCTAAGACAAAGGGCCCGATTCACAGAACTAACTTAAGACAAAATCCTAAACTTACTACTTTTGGTATTCACAGAAGTTAGGATTTTGTCTTAAGACAAACTTAAGACAGACTTAAGACAAAATCCTAACTTAAGTCTGTCTTAAGTCTGTCTGTTTAGGATTTTGTCTTAAGTTAGTTCTGTGAATCGGGCCCAAAACCTTAACTTCTGTGAATACCAAAAGTAGTAGGTTTAGGAGTTTGTCTTAAGTTAGTTCTGTGAATCGGGGCCTTAAGACAAAATCCTAAACTTAATACTTTTGGTATTCACAGAAGTTAGGATTTTGTCTTAAGTCTGTCTTAAGTCTGTCTTAAGACAAACTTAAGACAAAATCCTAACTTCTGTGAATACCAAAAGTAGTAAGTTTAGGATTTTGTCTTAAGTTAGTTCTGTGAATCGGGCCCTGACTTTGTGAAGTGGATTCAACACTAAAGACATGTGCTTTGAATGGAGGACAATATTTTGCTTGCATGATAGGAGATGGTAATCTAGGCACACTTATAGGTAAACTCTGAACCCTCTTTACACAAATATTATGGACGTTTTCTCCCCATCAGTTAACAAAGCCTGGAAAAAGGTATAAGAGAGGACAGACCTAGCTAACCTGTTGGTAGGTAAAAGGTATCTGCAGTCTTTGTCCGCCAGGATGTTACCATGCAGTTAGGTGCCACACAGGTAAGACCATGCATCCCCTCCCATGCATCCTGCCCAGATCTACATAAACTATACACCAGCCTACTTTTGGACGGTGTTTGCCTTTCACAGCCAACAACCTAATCTGGTTTGAGATTCTGAGTGGCAATACAAGGGGATCACACTTGCAATTAGTGGCTGAGCCTTCGGTTCCAGGAAAGAACAAATGGTGAAGGATACAAGTCACCCATTTACACAATGAGACCCCATATTTCCTGCAGATCTTTTTAGGTGCATCAACAACTCTGATTTCCTTGAGATTAATTTTGGAGTCACCACCAACTTAGTCTCTGCTCCTTGTGCACACACAGCACTAATGGTGGAAATGTCACTATGAAAGAGTTGGCAATTGGATGCCTCAAAGGATAAAGATACAAGAAACACGCATACATTGGCAGCTATTGTACAGAATAGGCTCTTGGCCAACTCTCCATCTCTCTCTATTCCCACACCTGCTACGCTATCTCTTTAAAGGTAGAGGGTTCAGCAGATTTCCTCTGAATTTCCTGGCACAGAATGTCCCACCAGGTGGTCATCATTACTAAGAAAGCCATTGCAAAGATGGGGCAGTTGACCTTCAGCTATGCTTCAGATGAAGCTGGCCACACTCTGGAGTCATAGGTCAGACTAGTCAAACTGAACATTCTTGTATGAGCCTGACTGTGTGATCAGAGATACACCTTTGCCAACCTTAAGTGTTGAGTGTTTTTTTTATCCCAGTCCCTCCACACAAATCTGTACCCCAATCCGATTGTTACAGGCTACATCTCCCCTATGAATATATACTAAAGCCCATGTGATTGTAAACAGATGCATGCAAGATGGCCTCAAACTGGTGCATTTACCTTGTCAAAGCAGACAATGTTGACTTGTCCCCATAGGTTAATCCTCTGAGGGCTGAAGCAGAAGATGCCCTTATTGCCTCAAAGGATAAAGATACAAGAAACACGCATACATTGACAGCTATTGTACAGAATAGGCTCTTGGCCAACTCTCCATCTCTCTCTATTCCCACACCTGCTACGCTATCTCTTTAAAGGTAGAGTGTTCAGCAGATTTCCTCTGAATTTCCTGGCACAGAATGTCCCACCAGGTGGTCATCATTACTAAGAAAGCCATTGCAAAGATGGGGCAGTTGACCTTCAGCTATGCTTCAGATGAAGCTGGCCACACTCTGGAGTCATAGGTTAGACTAGTCAAACTGAACATTCTTGTATGAGCCTGACTGTGTGATCAGAGATACACCTTTGCCAACCTTAAGTGTTGAGTGTTTTTTTATCCCAGTCCCTCCACACAAATCTGTACCCCAATCCGATTGTTACAGGCTACATCTCCCCTATGAATATATACTAAAGCCCATGTGATTGTAAACAGATGCATGCAAGATGGCCTCAAACTGGTGCATTTACCTTGTCAAAGCAGACAATGTTGACTTGTCCCCATAGGTTGATCCTCTGAGGGCTGAAGCAGAAGATGCCCTTATTCTTCAGCCTTTTTTGGGCGTACATGACACCCACCGCTAGAGCAGCCAGGAGAGCAGGTGGCACTGCTATGCTTACCACGCAGATCCCCATGAGTATTGTTTCCTCGATGGGTTTCTGGTGAGGGAAGGACACCGCATTGTAAGAAAATACAAACAAAGACCTTTTTGGTTAGAATGTTTAGTCTGCTTAACACTGCAAATTGCAACGTAAAATTTGAAAATATTTATTTATTTTACATCCTTAAGTTGAAAGTAGTATGCTTTAAAGAGAATGAACACATATACTGTATTGGCTCTGTGTGCACTACATCCACAGATGGGAGTTCAGGAATCCCCAGCAGACACGGTCACCCACACTAGACACAACGTATGTATGACGTTATAATGCATTCATTTACAACACATGCATTTACAACTCAGTTTTTACATCGCAACATCCTTTACAATGCATCATTTTACTTCGCATGCCATTACAACGCATTTTTAAAAATTCACTTACAACGCATTCCATTATGTCACATCATAATATTACAACGCATACCATTACAAGGCATACCATTACATTGCATTTGAGGTTAAGTTTTGGATATTGTAGGGGTACAAATTACTATTCTAACTCTAGTAGGTGCAATGGTAGGGTAAGTGTTGGATAGTGTAGGGGTAGAAATTACTATTTTAACTCCAGGTGGTGCAACAGTAGGGTATGTGTCGCATAGTGTAGGGGGTACTATGCATTGTAATAGTTTGCGTTGTAATGACATACGGTGTAATCCCTGCGATGTAGTGACATGCGTTGTAATGACATGCATTGTAGTGACATGCAATGTAATGGCTGCATTGTAGTGACATGCCTTGTAAAGGATGTTGCGATGTAATGACTGAGTTATAAATGTAGTGCGATGTAATGACTGTGTTGTAAAGGTTGTTTCCTAACACAGCCCATGAACATATCATACATGCTTTCCTTTTCACTCAAGCAAACAGTGAGCGCCCTTCCTCAGTCTGTACACACTTACTGTGGTGCATTCAAATTGGATTCGAAAAACAGATTCTTTCAAGCGTGGACAATCATATGTGCTGATCTCCAGTCACTTGTCTTTTGCTGTTAGGGAACAGTTTTGTGGGCTAATTTTATCCAAACCTCCAGTACCCAGCCTCTAAGGGATCTGGGATCTCAAATGTGACACCAACCAGATTTCTTTTCCCTTGTGGACCACTGGTGTGGACCTCTGATGTGGTGTGAGACCCCTCAATAAAGTAATACTGACTGTATTTATTTATTTTTTAATATTTTTTGAGCTGGAACCTGTATTTCCTAAATAAATAAAATCATCTGCTACAGACAGCTGATGTAAGAGTAAGAGCACACATGTGTAGATTGAGTCAGGAAGATTATTGTCTATCTGTACATAGGTAGCTCTGTGGCAGATGGGCCAAGACTAAAATAAAATATTTCAATTGGATACTGAAGGTCATTCAACAGTCCTTTTGGGTAATGTGTAGAATATGTTTTCCATTTTGAACATGTCATGTTTAAAATGCATGGCACTGTAACTTTTGATTGGAACATGGAACTAGGACCAGACATGTTGGGAACTTTAGGGGTGCAACCACTTATGGCTTGTCTCTCCAGGACCGATGGCACATCAGATCTTCAAATCCTTAATTGAAATAATGAAACAAACTATAGAAGGATGTCAGCAAGAATGTAGTTCGTGCCATATGAACAAGAGATTTGTTCTCATGTGATCTGGACCTATGAGGACTGATCTTCCAGTATAAATGAAGAAAGATATGTGGCAATCATATTATTAAAATTAGGTGGGTGGCAAAGGTTCATAACAGGATTGTGTTTGATCACTTTAACGGTGTAATCGCCTTTGATGGGATGCACAACCTATATCTGGGTAATCGAGTTGTGCATTAAAAAGCAGAATACTGGACAATTAGGTTGGATTGATGTTTTATATGCCCAAGAGAAAGGTAGTCTATGGTATTCTTTCTGAGTTGAAAGTAGGGCTTATATTTTGCAGGTGGGCTGGCGGGGTTCTGGGCATTGGCACGCTTTTTATGGGACTAGTACCTTTTAAGTCGTCACAGTGGTGAGCAGCGTCATTTTAGTTCCACTCTAACAGGTCACAGTAACGCAATACTTACATGTGCCGGACACTATATACTTTGGTGTATCTCATTTTAGTAACAAGAATTTTTGCTTTAGAGAGTTATGAACAATTTTGTATTATCAAAATGTCATAGTTATAGAATCTATTGACTTAGAATGTAAAGTGCTGCGCTAAAGTGCATCTAATGCACTGCATTCACTAGGGACAAGTGATTTTGAAATGTATATGTGCCTAACGTTGATTATAACATGAGGATTTGCAGTTTTTGTTTACATTCACATGTGTGCATATTTCCTTACTGAAAATTGAGTTTGCCTTTATTAAATTATTGTGTTTATTTTGAATAATTTGTGGCTGTTGAGTCATGTATCCAGTGTGGACATTTAGATGACTTGCTAAGTTAGCATAACTGTGGGCCTTAAGCTTACAGTCACAGATATTTAACCATCAACATGAACAAGAAGCTTGTCTTTGCAATGCTCTCTCCTCTGCAGGTGCACCTCTGTGATCTCATAGTCAGTGAAAGGAGTATCTTTGTACTAGTGAAGAAGGAACAAGAAAGAACATTTGGCAAAGAATGTGGAGCCAATGAGCTGAATGAGGAGAGTCTATTCATGGGACATCAGGAGGGAGGAAACATTCCCGGTCACCCGGATGGTCTACTTGTGGGATGCGAGGATCAAGAGAAAGGGAAAATGTCAACCTTGGGAGAGTGGAAAGCTACTGATATTGATCAAGTGCGAGATGTGCTCATCTTTGAATCTTCTAGGTTTATTTAGATGTTCAATTGCTGTATTATTCAGACCCCTTCCTGACTTAGAGAGGTGCAGACCTTTCTACTTTATCTCTGAGAGTGTAAAGCTAAATGCCACATACTTTACTCTGCTGAAAGGGATTCTACTGAAATCTTTACCTCTGCAGACACCCTCCTGCTTATTCTTAAAATGCATCACGCTTACTCTACAAGACTTTAAATAGTGTTGGATTTGACTAGGTATTTAGAATTATTTATGTCTAATCAGTGGAACCAGAAATACTATAAGGAGCATCAAATCTTGTTTTTGATCTTTTTCATTGTTGCCAATGAATTTCTCATATGTTTCTTATTATTGTGACTGGACTTTGTAAGATGAATTGGTCTACCTTTGGTGATTTTGTACCTTTAAAATGTTTTGATTTTCAGATTCATCTATATCAGTTTGGCTATTAATTTGTAATATATATTATTAACCTTGGTACCGGATTCCTGGTCCTTCTGGAGTGGTCAAATGAGTTGTATGAATATTAAATTGCGTGGTTAATGTTAGCTCCTTATTACTTCCTAACGAACTACAAAGGGCCATCGGAGGATAAATGGTAAGGATGGTCCAGTGCTCTTTCAGTACTATCAAGTAAAAAATGAGAAATTAATTTGGGTTTCCTTGCTGCTTTGTATTAGTCTTAAAACAAATCAGGAAGACTGTGAGTGTATATGTATTTTGCATCAGACATTACATTGTACAAATAGAAGGCTTTAGTCCGGGGCCTTGTCAAGCTACCGGTCCCCAAACAGAACAACCATGAATCTCTCTCCCACAAATGGGTGTTTCTAAAACTGGGCTAGACAGGCTGCCTTGCATACTATTTTCTTTGTTGAAGATGAGTCCCTGGCATCACACCTGTCCGATGACCATGTGTCCTTCCATAGCCGCTGGTGTTTATAGCACATCCATGTTGATCCCTGGAGTAATCCAGGTTTGCAGGAAAGCCACCAAGTAGTGAAATTCAGCACACCAGGCAGAAGGAGAGCCACCTGGAGCCAATGTCATACCCTGGCCTCTCCTAAGCATCAATGTTCCACAGCCTTCCAAGCCCTAAGCCCTAACCCAGGCTCCTCCAGTGGTCCAATGCCCCTCCTCCTCCCCTAGCTCTAACCCACACCCCAATACCCATTCCTTTTTTAAACTGGATTCACCAAGTCATTAAAAGCCTCATAAAACAGTGAATTATTGAAAATGTTACTTACACCTGCCTTGATGTACATCACAATTGTGTAAATCACTCCAATGAGGCCAACTACAGCAAGACACATGAGAAAGCGGACTGCGTCTTGGTGAAGTTTGAAGTTGACAGGCCTGGAATATAGAATGGACCTCACCAGATCACCCTTTGCTGTGTTGAACCCTAGTGGAGATAGAGAAACAATAAGATTATGAGAGGTCAAATGCTTAAGGAAGTGTATATAGCAATGCCAGGGTGAACAGCAGTGAGCAGTGTGTATACGGGAACTGTAGAGCTGAACACTAGGGCTGACACCAACATGTTATCACATGAAGCTTAAAGAGGATTCATCTTGGATTAGTAATGCAACAAGCAAGCAGGCAACCAATGCCAGGCTAATGGAACATAATGATAGTGTGAAAAGTAAGGGGCAATAAAAAGGAGGTAATAAGCTGAAAGTAGAGGGTCCTTCATGGCTTAGGAGTTTAGACTAATACATCATGGGATATTTAGTAAACTAAGGGCCTTATTATGAGTTTGGAGGTCCATTGACCGCCATGTCTTCATTCGCGATCCCACTGCTGCAACCTTGGATGTCCGACCATTGTATAACAACACTGCCGACCGCCCGGGTTGGTAAAAATCAACTGCCATAGGGTGGTACTGAGGAGCTTCACTGCCGTCCGTATTATGAGATGGCTGTCCTACGAGTCAACGGCTTCAGTGGGACGCTGCCTAGAGGTCAACTGAAAATAAGGATTTGAAGTGCATACTGACTCCTTTCATGTTCTTCCGATCAGAGTTTGAAGTGCATTCCTGTCTCCAGGTCACCCCTACACAGCAGCATCTTCTCCCCGAGGAATACACAGGTTAGTGTTCTTTGCACCGTATAACCATTGCCTGGACTGCCCAAATATGGGTCGCACTCAGGCAATGGGTAGGTGGTATTTTTCCACATGTATCATGCTTATATCTTCATTCAACAGATATGCAGTTAAAATGATCACAAAGGCATCGATATGTATGGAACACCAGTCACCACTGGTGCAAGATCACTGCAGCAACACCGCGGCACCACAGTGAACTTGTACTATGGTGGTCGGATGACCACCTGCACTGCGGTCTTCCAGAGGATGTGGCTGCGGTCTTCGGGTGGATGGACCGCCAAACTTATAATCAGTCCGTAAATGTCTTAAGTTTCGGGCATTTACATGGTTGATTATTGGTGCTCCTGTAGAGCTTCCTACTTAGTCCAATGGCCAGAGACTATACAATGGATTCATAATTGTCCTTACATTTAGTCATCATTGTGTTGGTTTTCATATCTTTCCTGTATACATTCAACCCAATTGCAATTACATTCCATTGAAAACAGAAAACAAAAAGAGAAGCAGTTGTTTCACAAAAGAAACAATAAAATATTATGTACAAGTTACATTGTCCTTTCACCGCATGATGTCCCCCTCCTTTGTGTGTACACAATGGATATACAAATCATATACATCTTCTGTTCTATATAAATAAAAATGTAAATGTTCCTTTGTTCAAAATCGTAAATCTCCGAAAGTTCTTCACTGATTGCTTTGAACTTTTGACACAACATTGTTTTTATATACACAACATTGGATTCGAAAACGCGCATGTCGAATATGCACGTGTTTTTAACCAAAATCCCGAACAGACACATAAAAATGTCAATGTTTGTTTGTTCAAAATCTTAAATCTCCAAAAGTTCTTAACCGATTGCTTTGAAAAGTTGACACAACGTTGGATTCGATTATGCGCATGTTTATATATACACCATATTGGATTCAAATTTGTGCGTGTCCAATAAGCGCATGTTTTTAATCGGAAGGCAGAAAATATCCTATCGATTTGATTGCTGCACAAAAACTACAATGGACGCCTAGAGACAATAGTCTGCATATATTAGGATGGACAGTTAGTGTCAGGATGGCAGACAGGGAAGTGGATTTCTTTAAATGTACATCTTGCCGTGCATGCACATATGTGAAGAATAGCACTCACTACACAACAGCTTTTAGTGAAGTTAAAATCCCTATTCGAGAATATTTAACATGCAGGTCGGAGTTTGCTATCTACAAACTAAAATGTACCTGCAATCTTGAATATATTGGGAGTTCTAAACTCCCTGTGCATAAACACATTTTGCAGCACATAAGGGCCATTGTGAACAGTAACAGCGATTATCCGGTGGTGAGACATTTCAAGGCTGTTCACAAAAACCAACTGAAAGACCTTGAATGCACTGTCTTATGTTCCGTTCCGCATCCCGGACTGGGTGGGGACCGTGAAAGATTGTTGAGACAGAAAGAATCCCACTTTATTTTATCTCTTGATACCAGGGCCCCCAATGGATTGAATCTAACAGAGGATTTACATAACTTCCTCTGAATGCATTGCATAGGTCTCTACTGTATCCCTCCAATTTAGTTTTAAGCCATATAGATATGATGAATTAGAACTATTTAAATCGTTCAGTTGCTGAATGACTTTTGGCTTAAACATATGATGCACTATGTTTCATTACACAGGAGTTTCTTCATTCTAGATATAAATGTTAACATCTATTTTTTACAATGTTTCTTTTCTTGATTAATGATTGACTGAAGAATATTTCTTTATAGATATAATCATGTTGCCACTTACTATGTAATGGTTTGTGTTCTCTTTTCAGTTGCTTCACTAGCTGCAAACAGTATTTTTATCAGTATATGTATCACGGAAGAATCATGTGAATGTTTAATATATATAGCACTTATGCACTTTTTCTTGAATACAACCACGCTGCTATTAGAGGACTATTGCCGTTGACTTGGTTGTTCATGGCTGAGAAATTCCACTGATTACATGTGTTTGACTGTGGAGTAATTTCGATTTGGAGTATGAATTACATATTTGATATTTAATCATGAATTGGGCAGTTACTCTAGGACACTGGTCGTCATTCTATATGTTTCTGTGAATGCTGCTAGCCCATAATGCATTGTATTTCTTCTCCTTACTATTTATCATTTTGGCACCTGTCTGATATGTATTACTATTTTTTTCCACATGTTTATTTTACTGTGGTATTTTTGTATAGTAATTAGCGCATTTCAATAGTCCGAATTTCCATTCAACACTTGTTGACGATTTTGAAGTGGTGTATTCGATAGTCTGTCTTCTATATTTTCACCTTTGGTATGTGTATACATTTTTGCCTACTTTTGTTTCTACTATATATTTGCTATGCACTCTGGGGCGCATCATGTGACCAAGCTCCTTCGTGGAGCGAAAGGCGTCATGGATTGACATTTAAGTCTTTATTTGCTTTGTGAATACATTTTCACTCTGCTTTTCACTTGACTACTGCCTATCGTGTCCTGATTGCCGCGGATGTATGGAGGCGTATTAGAGGTCTTCACCTGGCTTTTCCTTGTCTTGTATTGGCGAACAGGAACATTGTTTAATATATATATATATATATACATATATATATATATATATATACATATATATATATATGTATATATATATGTATATATATATATATATTAAGATATATATATATACATATATATATATATATATATATTCATTGAAAAAAACGTAGGTTTCACACAGGTTATAGTTAGGAATTAGCTTATAAAAAACCATGCAAATTCATTGAAAAAACATAGGTTATACACGTTATAGTTAGCTAAACATTTCTCTCATACAAAACCTTTGAAATTCCTCCGTTATAGTTAGCTCAGCTAACTATAACTTGCGCGCCCGCAATGCACTGCTGATGACGTCACATATAACATCACTCATGACATGGTCAGTACTCATGACATCACTGATGACATCTCAAATGACATCACTGATGACATCATCCACTGAATGTGTGTCTTTCTGAAAAATAAATATTTTTATATATGTATATCTAAAGGTCGATGGAAGAATAAATGGGTAAATAAGTGTCTAAATGGATGTTTTCTTTGTAAATGTCATTGTATAACTGACTTATTAAGTGTATCTTACTGAATACATGTATTAGAGAGTAATGTTTACATATGTAAATATCTGTATCAGTGTCGCACTTTGTGTAGAAGTGGCTGCATCGATTGGTGAGTAGCTACACGAGTGTCTATATGGGTTATTAGTGAGTTTTTTGAGTATCAGAATGAGTGTTTGTATGTGTTTTGAAGACAGCATGCGTGCAGGACTGCACAGGTCGATGAATGTGTGTATGGGTGTGCTAGTGAGTGAATGGCTGCCTCAGTAGTGTCTTTATGAGTAAGTACATATGTTTTAAAAATGGGTGAGTATCGATATCTAAAAGTAAGGATATATGACAGTGACAGGTTTAAAAGGTTCCTGTATAAATAAGTATGTGTTTCTATCACTGATTGTTTAAGAGAGTAAGTATGTGTACGTTTCTGTAAAAGTAAGTGTAGAGGTGTGTGTATAGCTGTATATGCAAACAAATGTGTGTGAGTAACTGTATGGATGAGTGTTGGTGTGTAACAGTATTTATAAGTATATGAGTACATATGATGAGTGAGTACATGTATAAGTGACTATATAGAACTGTTGGTGAATGAGTTCGTGGGTATGTATATGGCGGAATTAATGAAAAGGTTGTTGGTAAGTGGTATTGGTATCTCCATTTTTAAAAAAATGTTACTTTCTATTTCTGAAGGTGCGTATCAAAGGTTATATTACGCCAAAAAGAGGTCTGCCATTCTTTCACAAGGATGATATCATCAGTGATGTAATTTGAGATGTCATCAGTGTTGTCATGAGTGATGTCACTGACCATGTAATGAGTGATGTTATATGTGAAGTCATCAGCAGTGCATTGCGGGCGCGCAAGTTATAGTTAGCTGAGGAATTTCAAAGGTTTTGTATGAGAGAAATGTTCAGCTAACTATAACGTGTGAAACCTATGTTTTTTTCAATAAATTTGCATGGTTTTTTAAATGCTAATTCCTTACTATAACATGTGTGAAACCTATGTTTTTTTCAATGAATGTGCAAGGTTTTTTAAATGCTAATTCCTAACTATAAAGTTTGTGAAACCTATGGTTTTGTCAGTGAATTTCAAAGGTTTTGTAAATGATAAGTTATAAATGTATTACTTATTATGTCTTTCTTTTTGCACTAATTTCTTATATTTTTAACATAAATATTTATATGTATTTAATTTTTTAGATTATATTTCATATTCTTATTATAAAATATTAACAAAACTAAATTGCAAAGTAATTTTTGGATTAATTATTGCTTGACTTCGGTTGCAATTATAACACAATTCCAGCAATGCTCTGGGGCCCTATGCTCACTAAGCTTTATCAATCCTTACACCTGCTTCAAGCATGTGCAAGTACTTGATGCAGCATAAGCTCAAAAGTGACTGAATGAAGTGTTATACATTTTACTCAGTCACTTTTAGAAGGCGTTGCTGCACCCCCTTCTGCACAGGAAAGCCTCTTCTGACGCAGGGCTTTACAATGTAATGCACCCTCCAGATGCGTCACATTGTTAATAGCACACACCATGGCACATCTTTTGCACCACCGCTGTGTCACAAAAGTGACGCAACGGCTGTGTAAAAGAGGCACAAGGGGATTGTAAATCCGCCCCTAACACATACAAATTCACCCAGGCAGTTTCACCAGCAGAGCAAATTGAAGCATGTAACATATTTATGTACATATGTTACATTCAAGTGCTTCGCACATACTACAGTATACTAAAGGTAAACACCTTATAGATTTATGCTGTAGCACTTCCTTATAGTTCTGCACTTCCACATTCTCCATACACTAGTAATATATTCATTCATTCATTTATGAACTACACATTCATTCTGACAAACTTTTACACCCTAACATAGAAATATAGTTCTTTCTTTGATTAGTGAAAGTAGTTTTAAAAAGAACAGTTTTTTTTGTTTTGTATTTTTTTTGTGTTTTTTCTCAACAAATTCCAAGCGGAACAAAATAATGAAAAAATAACTAATGTCGAGGACAGCACTGATCCTGTATCCTGCGTTTTATCAGGTCGATAGACTGGTCCCCATAACACAAAAGTTTATCGCATTAAATGCAAAGAAATTTAACTTTAGCAAAGTCAGAATCAATATGTGGGTGTGGACTGCTGCTGAAAATGCTACTGCAGTTGATGTGCTTGGTGTATCAGCAGGTGGGTTCTCATGCAACCTCCGTCTTTCAGCTCGAGCAACGTTCTTTGGGTGCAAGTTCTTCACGTGTTGCACCATATTTGCTGTGCCAAAGGAGTATTTTTTACATGATCACCCCTTGAAAGAGTTGTTTGGCAATTTGACAGGTTACTTTTGCAGCATTAACCTTTTTTTGAACTTCTGGAAAAGTGAAAAACTTCCAATTTAGAGCTTCTTTCCTCTTCTTTGGAGCTTCTTCGGGAATGAAATCTCCCTCTGAAGAACTGCTGGAAGATGACTCCATTGCTCTTATTATGGTGATCTTCCTTCTATTTGAGAAGATTCTCACAACAAATGCTTCTTCTTAGAAAGTCAAAGTCGAATAATTATAATGGGACGGAACTTTCAACACTCGCAATAGGAAAAGTTACGAACCAATCAAATCTCTACTTTTAAAGTCACATGGCTGTGCGTACGCTAATGATGCGCTTGCGCAGCTCTTTCAATACGAGTACGCATGATGTTCTACCGCGATTTGTGTAATTCTTTTTAAAAGTAATATATGATTATTTCAAGTATTAAAAAAAATTCATAGTTATCCCAAATCTCTGCCCTTAGTATGTACATTAAATACATACATGTTTTAAACCAAGTAGAAACATTGCCCCCTTTCGCATACAGAACACCGTACATGACGTCACACCGAAGCTTTAATGCGACGCGTAACCTCAAAGCATATTCGTACCGTATGCGTGGGTACAGGCTGAGTTTGATAAGCAGTACAAACTATGATGCGATCACCCTCTCAGTGACAAATCAGAGATCAGGGCGCGCTAAGAAGAATGATTAGAAGTGCTGACTCATTGCAGATCCGATTCTGGGCCTGCCTCTGCGTACATTATAACACCGTCACCATCTCTCTCAGTTGTTAATTGTTGGTGCCCACACTCATACTTGCACATGCGCGGTGCACGCCCGCCCTCACTACCCACATGCCACCACCTAGCATGCTTGCTATTATTTAGCCTGGAAACCAATACAATAGCCAATGTGATGTCCCCCAATGACGGCCCTGGGCTTGGTTTGGTCAGCCCCTGTGGTTCCCAAATAATGCGGGCACTGACGTGAGCACGCTCTCTTTTGCCAGCCTCTGCAGCGATGACAGACAGACTGTCGAAAACACCCCAAACTCAGCAAAACCGCAGCCTTTCAAGACACAACAAAAGACGACAGAAACAAAAGTAAGAGAAGACGTCACAACATCAGCCTCCACTGTAAATTGTATATGCATAACACTAGTTTTTTATCCTTCATATGGCTTTCCTACCCCTCAATGGTTTTAAATTGTACTTACATAATTGAAATATTTCTTTATAAGTCACGAGGTCCTATACACCTCTAATCTTAAAAATTGTGCGTGCATACATTTGTGTCGTATTTCTGTACTACACCACCTTCTTAGGCCTCTATTATTATTAATTGTGCGTCCATGATAGTATGTTTTTTTCTGCGTCATGACGCCGTCCCAGGCCTTTATTAACCTATTGATCTTCCTTTGTTTGCTGGAGCTGCAACAGTCTTAACTACGGAATATTAAGAACCCACATTAAAATTCACTTTTGATAGTAGTTACGCAACTCAGTTTCAATGACTAATCAAAATTTCCTTTTGTTTCCTTCACCAAACATCGTTCAGAAGCAACCACGGCCTATCGAGCAACAGCAATGGAATTCTCTGCAACTTATTGAATATACTTTGACGTATACAAGCAGAGTTCAAGTCGAGTGGTGAACTCCGGTGGCCGCACTCTTTATATATGGTAAGCACAGCAGCCTAGATCCACAAAGCCTTCATAGGAATGCATTAGAAATAAGTCGGCATAACGGGCTTCAGTAACACAGTAGACCCTTCCATATAGACACCTTTTGAACGCAGCACTATAACAAGTAAAATGTACCAGGTACACTGCAAGTGTAAAACTGTAGTGTAACTTTTATTTATGAAAGGAGAGAGGGCCATATTATCAAACCCTGGCAACAGAACAGCGCTGGGACGCCCCCGGGCAGCCATGCGCTCTAGAAATCCCGTTTTCATTTCATTTCATTTCATTTCATTCAATTATCGCCACTTTATCGTCAGGAAAGTGACGAAGATGGGTTTGATAAAATATTCTATGGAATTCCAATCGAAGCTCATGTTAGATGTGAAGAACATCTGACATGAGCTTCAATTGGAATTCCACAGACCATATTATTAAACCCATTATCGCCACTTTAGCGACACTTTCCTGCCGATAAAGTGGCAATAATTTTTGTCGCCCAGGCTTGATATTATTGCCCAGAGTGCGTGGTATACAGCAGCTTCTCTGTAAAATGGATAATTACCTCCGAGCAGTGACTACAGATAGGTTACAACAGTCTGACAAACAGATCATCAACCTTATTACGCCACTTTTGAGTCACTTTTAACATGGGTAAACTGATGTAAAGAGCTAGTATATCTACGTCTGGTTCAACAAAAATCTCAACTCCAGACTCTGCGACACAGTTTTAATGTTGTTTTCTCTCTCTCTCACTCTCTGTGACATCATGTCTCTTTCTCTCTTAAACTTAGACACTGCTGTCTGCTTGGACGTTTGGAAGATCTGCTCAACTTAAGTTGTCAACTTCACTTCCTAATGTGTTTGGCGTAAAGTTTACACAACGGTCAGCACAGAGGCCTAGATCTACAAATCTTTCATAGGAATGCATTAGAAATAATTACGCATAACGGGCATCAGTAACGCAGTAGGCACTTCCATGTAGACACCACTTGAAAGCGGCGCTATAACAGAACATATATACGAGTCACACTGCACACGTAAAACTGTAGAGTTACCACAACTTGTAATGCTTCAGCTCATTTACTCACATCTACATAATTATAAACTCTAATTATCTTTTTTCTTTTGCAGATTACCAATAGGACACCTTTTGGAATCCATTTCACAATTTCTTTATAACATTGTTTAACTTATTTTGCCAGTTCTAATATAGTTATAATTGAGTTTCGTTTATATTTATTGTTTAATAAAAGTTAATTAAAAAAAACTACATACTTCTTTTATTTTGCGGAGGAGGGGTATGACGGTCCACAATAAAAATAATGTTGAAATACTATAGTAAGATATTCAAGACTAGGATTGAAAACTACTGAGTTCTAACTAACTGACATAATAAATACAACGGTGAGAAACTGCTAAAATGGCGGTGGACGGAGTACGTAATCAACGTTTGGCCCTTTAGCACTACCTTTCAAATAAATATATAAAAAATATGACTATTAATACTGTACAAAAGTACAGCACCGGATGAATCACACAAACCGGGAAAAGAAAGCGACAGATTTACTAACTGATATAAAGAAAGGTTTGTTTGTTGAACTTGAAGAAAAAAACTGAACCTCGAAACGACGCTGAGCATGCGAAGAGAGTACAACTGCTACACCAAAAAAAGGAAATCTTTACATACAAAAGGCGATACATTATCGCCGCTTTTATCGACAGGAAACTGCCGATAAAGCAGCGATAATGTGCTTGATAATAGGCCCTTGTAACTTCCCATAGCAGCCCAGGTTTTGATCCTAACCTAGGCTGCTAGGGTTATTCACAAGTACATATTATCAAGCCCATTATCTCCGCTTTATCATCAGTTTCCTGCCAATAAATTCGACGAATATGTATTATTCGCCTTTTGTTGATAATATGGACCATTGCTCTTTTTTTTTGACCAGTAAACTTAGTCGCATATTATCAAGTACCGGTGTTAAAATGATCGCTGTTTTATTGGCAAGAAACTGCTGATAAAACGGCGATAATGAGCTTCATAATACGACCTTGTTATTTCCCATAGAACCCCATGATAGCACCAGTACATAGGCTTCTATGGGACTTAACACGGACGTATTATCAAGCCCACCCTCCCAACATTAATAAAAAACTCCAGACAATGCAGCTACCCGGAGCTGGAAGGTCATTTTACATATCACTGCCCCAGAAATGTGGCATTCCCCGCAACATGTACGGGGACAGAAAGAGAGAGAGCTCAAAACATATATATTTTTTAAAAAGACCCAAGGGGTGCCGCTCCCTGAGACTGTGTGGAGTAGGACCGTAACCCCCCCCCTGCATACTTCAAAATAAAACCAGAGGAGTGCCGTTCCCCAGTTATGCAGAAAAATAAAATTGCCCCCGTAATTTACCCCCCCCAGGACCTAATGAATAAAACGTACTTTTATTTTCACCATTTCCACCGCGTACAAGTACTGCATGCGTACCCCGCCATTTTTTTTTTTAAATAAAAATTGACCCTAAAGATCCATGTACCACCCCCTGACCAAGACTATAGGCTCAGAATGTTTCTACCCTGCCCCCTTTCCATATTTCTCAACTTTGTTTTACTGTTTGCTTGTGACTCTGCTCGTCCGACAAACAACATGGCTGCCAATACTTCCTGGTTTGGAGTATTGACAGCCAATCAGCATGCAGCTCCTCCTCGTAATTGTAGGTATTTACATACGTGTACGCCGCGATTTTTCTTTAAAAAAAAAATACAATAAAAAATAGAGCCTAAACATCCATATACGACCCCAAGACACCAAACGGGGGATAAGTTTGAGCTACAACATTATCAAAGGCATTTTACATAATATTTGCAATGCATAGTGCTAGAAACTATGTAAGATTATGTCAGCGTGAACAAAAGTTCACTGGGGGTAACTTAAAATGTGTTGGTAGTCTTCCTAGGAAGTCTCAGTAAGGGCTAATAGATGTGTGTTGTGTATGTGAATCCCATCTTTCCCTAATGGATGCCTGAAGACTTTAAATTGGATGATGACTGTCAGTCTTAACAGGAATCCTGATGTGGGAAAGTGGATTATTAGTTAGGGTGGTTGCGAGACCTTTCCAAGTAATAATCATACTTTTCTGTATCAGGTCCACATAGGGTACTTTTTTTTAAATTTTAGCTTAGTCCAGGGTGGCTGTGGCACAGAGCAGTCGGCCTTAAGTCAAAGGAAAACAGGTGTAAAGCGTTTATCAGTACCAACACAGTTAATAGGTAGAAAACAGCACAATAAAAACCCCAATCTAATTTATGAAATAGCAAATATGTTTATCTTTAAGTATACACTAAAAGTAAAAAAATCTGATGAGGGGAGATATGATTTTCAGTAGCTTTAAGACTTTCTGGCATAAAAAAAAAAATGCCAAGGGCCAACTGCGGGTATCCGGTTGAACAAGACCAGGTCAAAGTCAAATTTAAGACCGACCACTATGGAGTGTGGGTCGGATACATGGAGCAGGTTCGTACCAGTGAAAAGTTTACCTTCTGAATTAGGACCTGATTACGATCTTGGAGGATGGGATACTCCATCACAAATGTGACCGATATCCCATCTGCCGTATTACAATTCCATTATATCCCATCGAACTTGTAATACAGTGGATGGGATATCTGTCATGTTTGTGATGGGGTATCCCATCCACCAAGATCTTTATCAGGCCCTAAGTCTTTTTTCATGGAGGAATTATCTCATTTGTGGGCAGGGCTGCTAATTGTATCCGACAGAGGGCTTGAAGACAACGGGTGCTGTTCAGCATTGGTCCTAGTAAAATCCCCCACATTAGGTCTAAAAAAAGCACCGCAGTGGGAATGCAAAAGCATGTTCCTGCAGGGCATGGACTGTTATGTCCATGCCCTACAGATCCCTTTTGGATCCCCTTTGTTTCATCTCTGCCTCTGTTTTCATGGTGGGAGCACTGCCATGAAAACCATGGTGGAGAGGAAGGTCGTAATTTGTTTGGTGGGGTAGCAGTGAACATGCCAAGCATATTCCAGCATCTAGACAAACACAACACCCCCAGGGATCGAAGGATCCCTGGTGGCAGCAGCAGTCCTATGACAGCCAGATGCAAAACTTGTTATAGGGCGGACGGACCATCGGTGCGGAGGTAGCCGCACCACCACTGTGAGTTTGGCAGACCATTGGACCACCAACCTCATAATAAGGCCCTAAGTGTCTGCTGTGGTAATCTTGAGGGAGAGAGAGCACACTCTAACACCATTCAAGGGTCCAGGACCTTTTGGGCACTACTTGGTGAGTCATGAATCATTCTCCTAGAAGCCACCAGCAGGGTCCAGGGCAAATCCAGTTGGAATCGGTCAGCCGGGCTATTCTTTGTTGCAGGCTTCTTGCATCTTTTGTTCTTGGTGCTTTCATGAAGGCTTTCTAACTAGCCTTTGGAGTCCACTCTTCTGTCCAGGGTTCAAGTGCAAGCAGGTGCAGCACTTGAGGTTTCTCTCCATAGGTAAACAGCAGCTCCCTTCTTCTTCTGAGTTCCAATGTTTTGGCTCAGCATGTGCAGTCCTTGTTCTGTTTTCCACAAGGCCAGCAGTGTTCTGAAGATCATATCAATGGGTGCCAATTTTATGACTCGTCCTAGTGGATGGGCGTGGCTCCCTAATAAATATGGAAAAGGTTCCCTGGGGCAACCCCACCCTCTTTAACATTATTTCATATGTTGTTTTGGCCCTAAACAATCCCAGAGTGCCCTTCAATGCCAAAATCCAACATCAAGGGCAGAATCTTTCTTCCCTTGGCCAAACCTCTGTGTGCTCTGAGGTGGGTCTGGGAAAATGAGCCACTACCCCTGCAAAACCAATTCTGGGGAAGGTTCCACCCCCACTGGGATTGGTGTCACTCTAGCTAATTAGACAATGGCAAGGGCAGACCTAGATGTGAGTTACATCTGCCTGTAATGGGTGCTGCGCCTTTCAAGGGCATACAGTTAGTGGCCACCTTTCCCAGACCATACTGTCAGGAGGAGGTCACACCTCCTCCCAGCAAAGGCCCTTTTATCCCGTTCCAAAGAGCAATTTATGCCTCCCAGTTTGCTGCCAGCTGACATTTGGGGATTATCCCGTAAATGTCAGCTAAAGGCTTTAGGGAAGGGAATGCAAATTTCTAAAAGTAGCATTTTAAAAATAGTAATTTAAAATCTGAGTTTACCATCAGATTGGATGTTATATTCCTGTTAATTTGAGTCCTTGAATCATTGTTCTAGCTATTCCGCAATGGTTAGTTGGTGGTATAATGCAATCCAGTGCTCTTCTATGGGACAGCCAGCCTTGCCATAGTGAACAATGATTTTGGAGATTTTTCACTGCCTAGATATGTAAAACTTAAGTAAACATGTCCTGTTTTTTTAATTCAGTTTACTTTGCTCTGTGGGCACTCAAGACCTACCTTCGGGGTAATTTATAGGTAGTAAATAGAATGTGTGATTTTGACAAGGGAGTCGTGCAGTGGCCTCTTTTAGGGCCCAGGGGAGGGGTATTTTTTAGAAGAGCTGGGGGTATAGGTAAGGGTGGGCGTAGTTCGCGAAGTAGCGCTACGCAAAGCTACGCGAAGTGCACTTCGCACTACGCGAACTTCACGTAGCACTACGCGAGCTGCGTAGTAGCATGTTCGCACTGTGCAAGATGTGTTTTCAATGATTTCACAGTGCGGACAAGCATCCGGCACTGTGCAAACATTGAAAACTGTCTTGCACAGTGCGAGCTGTAGTTTTCTGCTGCTCGAGTACATTATTACTCGAGCTGCAGCTTTCTCAATGCGAACTGGTAGTTTCTCATTGAGAGCGGTCGCGAGCATGTGCAACCACTCACAATGAGAAACCTTACCTCCACGCGTTGAGAATCTCGCCGGGATGTCATTTTGCTTGCTCGCGGTCACGAGCATGACGTTCAAGACCGCGAACAAGAAATAATGAGCGCTGCACCACGCTACGCTGCACTACGTGTGTTCGCACTGTGCTACGTGCAGCTCGCGTAGTGCGAAGTTGCGCAAACTTCGCAAACTCCGCGAGCGTAGCGTAGTGCTTCGCCCAGGGTTAGGTATAGGGTGTCACACTGGGGTCCACTTTTAGGGCTCAGGGCAGGGGAGGGGCACTTTTTAAGAAGGGCTGGAGGCCAGGGGGTGTTTATGCAGGGGGGCGCTTTTAGTGCTAAGGGGAGGGGTATTAGTTTCAGGGCTGTGGCAGGAGGTGATGCTGGGGTCCGCTTTTAGGGCTTAGGCAGAGGAGGGGTATTTTTAAAATGGGCTGGGGGACACACATATGCCTTCAACATTCATTCTTTTACAACGAAATTCATTTTAAAGGCATGTGTCTTAAATAGAGGCATATCCGTTGTAAAGCAATGCATGGTATAGGTTTTGTTTCGTAATGGAATTCGTGTTGTAATGCATGCGTGCTAAAGTTTATGCGTTACAATGGAATGTATTGTATCATCATGCATCCATATTACATACCACTGAAATGTTATTGGTGTTATTGTCAAAGGAATATACAAGGGTGTTTCCACATGATAAAAGTACATTGGAAAGTGCCCTTCAGTAAATAGCTTTAAAGTTCCGCTTGACAAATTTGAAAGATAGATGGTATTTAGTTTTGTTTTCATAGTGCAGACAATTAAATTATCTCTGCTCTGCTGTAGGCTCAGGAAGAGATTCATTGTGAATTATAAGGAATAAAGTACCCCCACTAATTATTAATACTGGAATCACAATGCAGCTCTGACTTTAATAGCCATGAAGGTATGTTAACACATATATACGTACCATGAGAGACACAAAGCCTGCTTTCTTTGCCACTAGACCCTATTACGCAATTTGAACATTTGCGAAAAGACTCAATGAAACTAATATCACAAAGACAATGCTGAGTTAGGAAGCTTACCAGTTTGCAGAACCACAGCTCTCGCGGGGCCGGAAGCAGATGCCTTGCTCTGGATGAGGTTGGTGCCACAGAACAGGATGTGCCTCTTATAATCTTCTCCACTGTACACCTTCCAGGGCTTGGAGCTGTCTGCTTCAGGTAATGGCATCTTTGTGACTGGAACACTCTCCCCTTTTAGGAAAAAGTATGCTTCTGCATTACTTTCTGTTTAGATACCTCTGGCAGAATTAACTCGTTCTCAAGAGTGAGTCAATGAAGTGACATCTTAAATACAGCTAATGTTCCTCAGTATTCTAAAATACTTGCATAATTGTGTTGAGTTCACTCTGCCACAAAAGCATCACCCTTTCACTTGCTAAAGAAATCAAAATGAATATTCCCAGCTATTCAATGATGAAGAGGGGTAAACAGAGCGATGCACGGAAATGGACCATTATATGAGTGTCTTGTTTTTGCCCTCCACTGGGAACCCAAACACCCCATTGTAGCGCTTGACTCTTACCAAGGGATGACATTGCATAGTCACCTCTGACCACCTAATGGGGTCAAGTTCATCTAACCCCATGTCAAAAATCACCATTTTAGGCATAAATGAAATAATCTTATATATCCATTAATTTAATGACCACTTAATAAGGGTAATAAAACATATGTACTTTGGCCACAAGTGGCTGTCAACATCACTATTTCCATAAAGCATTTACAAGAAAAATATGAATTTCTTATGACCCTGAGTACATTTTATATAGTTGAAGTAGGGAAGACACCATTATAAAACTAGCTTTAGGAGGACATCATATTATGATCACAAACTACATGTAACCCTAAACTTTGCCCTGCTATTCAACTTGGACATTTCTTTCCCCACCTTCAGGCCACAGTAATGGTAGCCATAAACTATTCCCATGGAGAGCGCTGCACTCCCAGCTGAAGGTCACATACTCCATCCTTGGAAGAGCTTGAAAAGGCAGGGAAAATCCTTGGTCGTCCTATTTTGGACCCTGCAGACTTGGGGCCAGTCCTATATTGATACTTTGGGGGCAGCAGCATCACTCCTGTAGCTCCCCTGCACTCTTGAGGCATCCTTGGTGGAGGCCCCGCCACCCTTTGGCCATCATGGGGGGGAAACACTCCGCCAATTTGCGGAGCCCTGCAGGGCATTATGGGGCGCTCCCCTGGGTGAGCTACTTTGTTCTTCCTTGTGTTCCACACAGTGCTGTCTCCCACCACACGGCCTTCTCTTATCTTTCAGGGTGCCCGGTCCCACCAGGGCACCCTGAAAGCAGCACCTCATTGGGACAGCCCTGAGAGCCCACCCTGGGGTGCCCCAGCCAACTCCCCAAGCATTGATTGCACTTCCGCATGCAGCGGCGGAAGCTCACAGGCTATTCTTGCCTGCCCTCTCCTGCAGGCAGGATGTAGCCCTGTGTGGTGGCCGTCACCCCGGAAACAGGCACGGGAGAAGGGTCAGGCCACCACAGATGAAAGAAGATGGGTGGCAGTCCCCATTCCTCCTTTTTCATTGTAAAGGTCCAAATTTGGGGATCCCAGGAGGACTTCTCGGAGGCGCAATAGTGCTGCCAGCATTCATGCAATGGGGAAAGCGGTTGGGGATCCGGGGCCTCATCTATGAAATAGGACCCAGGATTTGGGACCCCCTGGTCCTCCTAGCTCTGGGGAGAAGACCCCATGTACACCCCCTCCCAGGGAAACAGTAGGTTTCACTCCTACTGCCAATCCCTGGGCCCTGGCCCACCCCAGGTGGGGGGGTTGCATCAGCTGGTAATAGGGCGCCACATGCTCCGATAGAGGGGTAATTTTTGACCATTTTGCATTTTCTTGGGCTCATTTTTCTCCAGGTGGTGAGCTCTATCCACCTGAAGCACTTTCCTAGACTACCTGGCCTTTAAGATGGCAAACTTTGCAGGGGGCTGGTTCCACTGGCTGCCTTCGCCAGCCTTTGTCCTGTGTTTCCCCTGGGTCTCTCTATTCTTTGGGGAAGAAGCCCAGCCTTTCTCCCAAATAGTCCTCAGTGGATGTAAGGGGAAATGCTTACCTGGTCCTGCGGATAGCCCCACTGGTCCTGGGGTCAAATGAAGTTACAGTCCTCAGCACAGATGGCATCAGTCTATGGCTTCCACCTACATTCCCAGAGTCCAGCACAAAATCACAAACCAAGAGAACGTTTCCTTCTGAGCATGACCTTTTAAGTGGGGGTGGGAGGTTCCAGCAGTGAGACACCTTTCCACCCCTGTCCCAACCTTACTGCACAGCCTGATAGGACAATTCAAAAGGAATTTTTTGAATTCCGACCCAGGAGTCACTTGCCACATCTGCTCTGGGGCCTCAGTTACGCACCTAGTTGACATCATTGTCAAATCTTCAAAGGGACTCCACCCCTTTGCTGGCTTCAGATGTCTGGGTTCCTCCTTTGTTTAGTGGGCAGGGTCAGGTCCATCCCTGGCACAATGCGACAGTTGATTAATGAATGCAGACTTTTCATCCTCACCCCTTTCCCCCTCAGGAGCAGAGTTAAGTACTGTTAATTGTTCCCTTTGTGCGAGGAGGCCTTTTTCCTGCTGCTTTACAGAAATGTAATTAACTTAGCACAACAGAGTAACAAAAGGCCTGGACTGTGAGCTTGAGCTGAGCAGGAGGATTGTGACATTCCTGGATGACCCTTAAGCTGTACAGATATTGTTTTGGAATGTGTAAAATTGATTTTCCTACTCATGCTGTACCGCAATTTGAGGTGTCACTACTAGTCTCTGTAGGCCAAAGGGAAGGGTAGCTGCAATCTAAGGCAGCTCTCCTCATATATGTATAATGGAGTGCCAGTGCAGACAAGACAGTAAAGCACACTGATTATGAGGCCTACCCCTGCTAAATATTCAATCCTGCTGAGTTCCTTCTGGGCAAGAATACTTGTGCACAGTTACCTGGATGTGCACATTTAACCAGGCAAAAGCTCCTTACCCTTGCTGCTTCGCAGAAGCCTTATCTTAAAAGGCGGACACTAGTGGTAAACATGTGCAGTCCTTTTACCACGAGTTTACAGTGGGTGAGTCAAAGGTTATGAGGCTCCTCCACAGTAAAAGTTTGATAACTAGGAGATCAAAAAGCAAAAAATCTAGGTGTATTGGATGGGTGGAACCCATAAACTCCCAAGAGAGAATGAAATTGGTGAGATAAGAGCTAAAAAGAGAGGGCACAAATAAAGAATTGGAGAACAAGAGCTAGAGACAGACAAGTATATAGAAAGTAAAAAGACGGAAAAACAGAATGCTATAGGAAAAATGGAGATGATAATAGAGTAACAGCGAGTGTAAGAAAGTGCAAGAGTAGTGATATGAGACAAAGAGATGCAGGAAAGCAAGGGGGAGTACAGAATGAGAATGTGAGAGAGAGAGCACGTGCAAGAGAGAAGTATTTCATATTGGTGGGCTTTTATTACTCAGAATGCAGTAATATGAAAATATTTCACGGATCTATAAATATGGTTTCATTATAAAAATAACAGGGCTCAAACCTGCAGAGCCTTACTTGTGCTAGGGCCACAGGTGTTCGGAAATTCTGTGCGGTTCTACAACTTGAAAGATATTGGTATGAAATAGTAATTCCCCATTCCATGGGGTTCTACTCATAATTGCTTGGTACTAGGGGGAATTTATGAGGTGGTAATGGTATAATGACATACAATATTACCATTCCCCTCAGTACTGCATAGATCAGAATCAAGTGAGAGAGGGTCTGTGGGTCAGCCCTGTTCCATGTGTTGAGTGTCATTAGCATTCTGCTTTTCCCTTTTACAGTATGTGGCAAGGGGAAATGTGGTAGACCATTTCTGCCATTGGCACTATTAGCCTGTAAATAACATTTTTGTTAACACATGTGCATATGCACCTGACAATCTGACAATGAGTACCAGCTACATACTCAACTCAAAGACACATGTTTCTATTTTATGAAACTCTGATCAAATGATCGTCACATTTATATTAAATATATGGGAAAATAAACCTTTAGACAGTTAATCTTACTCTGTCTGCAGCTCCTGGAGGCTAAATTGCATTAGCTGCCTGTGTGTCTTTAGTTGAACGTGAAAGATAAAGTAGGAGGAGTTTGAAACAAATCAGGAGCCAGGCAACATTCAAGAGCATCCTCTGATTTATTTTCATGTCCCAAGATGTCACTCTGCACATAAGTTAGGCAGGAAGACTACACAAGCGCATGTTTGCTTTTTTTATACTAGTCAACTGATTAAATGTTTGTATTTTTGCATAACTTCTAGAAGGACAATGGAAAAAGAAATATGGTAAATCAGGAGCAATACTTACAATTTACCATTTTTGCATTGTGAAAAATATTGAAGACAGCAGACACTCCAGATGACTTGTTGCACTTTGCTAATCTAATGAATGTGGGTGATTGGTATGTAAATATTTAATGACTATTTAGTGTGTACTATATTATGAAGACAGTGCTTCTGATGTCATCACATTTGATCACCTGATGTAACCAATCCCCATTGCTCTAATACTCTGTGAGAGAATCAACAATGTAAAGAATACTGCACAATCAAGTATGCTCTGTTTCGGATTCCAATGATTTGCCTTAGATTCTTGCTTTAGCACTCAATGGTGTCACACTGCCCCCTGGAGTTCACCCTGTGGATCTCTCTGTATCGTGTTAGCATGCTGCTCATAGAGGAGCTTGAATGGAAGTGTCTTTGTGGGGAGAAACCAGTGGTTTATAAATACAAAAAGTAAATGCATAAATAATACCTAACCACTACCCTCACATCTTCAGTATTCAATTTCTCATAGGGCAGATCTGAACTGAAGACTCACCTACGGCCTAAAGTACATGGAATATGACTCTAAAAAGGAGCAGTTAATACAGAAGATAAAAAGGACTAAATTGAAAGAAGTACTTGGGCTTCCTTGTTTGGTAAAGACTAGCTCCCTACAAGCAAGTCTTGGGGTCTTCTCACAAGGAGCTACGGTGTTGATTTACTATCCGTGAACATCTCACAATGGGGTCACAAATCATTTAGATATAAATGAAGTGAACATAAAACTAACTCAACTCTGAGAAACATAAAATATTTTTCTAAACAATATGATCAGATATTTGAACATTACAGTTCAAGGTTAGTTGCATAATTTTGGTAATTTTGCAGTAAATTGATGTTTCAGAGTTGTTTCAAACTAACTGAAATATAGATAAGATCCATGAGAAAATCATTAGCTCCAACCTGTCTTTTTGTGGAGATAATTCTCAAACACAAATCAAGGAAGACCCTAACCTTACCACCCACACCCTAGGCATATTTTCCCCTATCTCATTAGAGGAGGTTGTATCTTTAACCTTGCAAATCAAGAGCGGGTGTCCAGATGACACTATCCCAGCAAGAATTATGCCTATGCTTGGTACAGAACTAGGTCCTGGGGTTCAGAGGTTGGTAAATCTTTCCCTGAGCACAGGTGAGGTCCCCAGAGGGTGGGAAAAGGCTCTGGTTAGACCCATTAGAAAAAACTCCACAATTCCATGGACAGACCTGTCCAATCTTAGACCAATATCCCTGCTACCATTCCTAGGAAAACTCACGGAAAACCATGTGAACCGCCATCTATCCATGTATATTGAACAGGCAGGAGGGCTGGATTACTCACAATCCGGCTTTAGGCCCAAACATAGCACAGAGTCAACCCTGATGTCAGTCACAGACGACCTACTTTTGTATCAGGAGAGGGGCCACTCTGTCATCCTGGTACTACTAGACTTGTCGGCGGCGTTCGACACAGTGTGACACAACATGTTGACAAGTTGACTGGAAAACATCGGTCTAGAGAACAAGGCTTTGACCTGGCTAAGGAGCAACTTATCCAACAGCACCCAATGCGTCACCATGGGTGCCTATCGCTTGGTGGAGGTAGAGATTTCTAAAGGGGTGCCACAGGGCTCTTGTCTGAGCCCAACCCTCTTTAACATCTATGTGGCACCCCTGGCTAGAATTATGCGAGCATATGGTTTCATCCTTGTGTCTTACGTGGATGACACACAGCTCCTTTTTCCCTTTAAATCTCTCACCACCGAGGTTAAGAACTCCTTTTCTCAGGGCATGAGAGCTGTGGCTCAATGGATATCATCAAACTGTCTGCAGTGCAATGTAAGCAAGACCGAAGTTATGTTGTTCGGGGAGGCAAAGATCCTCTGGACCCCAAATTGGTGGCCACATGATCTGGGACCAGTCCCCAAACCCAAACATATTGTAAAGAACTTAGGGGTCTGCCTAGATCAGGAGCTTTCACTGAAACAACATAGCAATTATATTGTGGGCTCGTGCTTCCACGTAATTAGCCTGTTATGCGAAATCTTCCCTATACTCCCAGATTCCATCAGGAAAACATTGGTACAGGCCCTGGTCCTTAGCCGTATTGATTATTGTAACGGCTTGCTACTATCTGTAAACGAGGGAGTATTAGCCAAACTCCAAGTGATCCAGAACACTGCGGCCCGCCTGGTCTTAAACGCCCCCCCGAACCGCGTCCAAACCTCTTTTGGACAAACTACACTGGCTGTCAGTCCGACAGAGGACAAAGTTTAAGACATGTTGTCTAATCCACAAAAGCTTAAACGGACTAGGCCCTGCATACCTGAAAAATAAATTTATACCCTACACCCCTGTAAGCTCCCTTAGGTCAAGTAATCAATTCCCATTATGTGTGCCCCGTGCAAAGAAGGCCAGGCACGGAGGCAGAGCTCTTTCTGTGATTGGTCCATCAATTTGGAACAAGCTCCCTCTAGCTCTCAGACAGTGCTCAGAACATCTGCTGTTCAGAAAGCAACTCAAAACCTTTCTGTTTCAAAACGAATCTATTTTCGTCTGGTTTCCACTCTGACTGTGCTTTGCAGTGGTTCATAGGGCACAGAGATACTCCTCCGGGAGTCGAGTCAAGCGCGATACAAACCCGCAAATAAATAAATAAATAAATCGATATTTACTTATGAAATTGAAAATGAAAGGGATAAAATAAATCTTTGTTAGTCATCTGTAGTGACAGAAAGCATTAGAAGCATCTTGCAGCAATAAGACAAAAATGTTATAGAATTAGTGTGTAGGACAGTTGCTTGCAACCAAACCAAGTAATATCAATCAGGTAGAAATCAATAAGGATACTCAAGTAGGAGCAACGGCACACATAGCTGATACAGTATGACGTTAATAAAACCAATAGCACAATCAATCATATTGGCAATGCTGGCTAAACATTAGCAGAACAGTTATGTGTATGTGTACAGTGCAATGCTAGCACAGCAATAGCAAAACAGTCTAGAATCAATTGCAAAGCAGTAATTGAGAAGTACAAGAATAATTCTGTAAATAACGATGAAGCAGGAGCACCCGACCCTTCACCCCTCGATGACGTAACTTTATCAGTTAGCACAGAGAAGCCCACTCCAACCTCTATCTCTGAGACCGGTGCAATAGCAAATCTGCATGATCCATCTGTGAACTTCCCCGAGGGATCTGCACCCCTCCTTTTATACACTTGAAGCTGCCTGACACCACCATATTCTCTTCCTGTAACTGCTCTTGTGGTGTTATCAGTGTTTTCACTAAACCAGGATCCTCCTGACTCCTACCATCTGCACCTTGCATCTTTCTCCAAGGGCCTCCTTGTGCCTTCAGACTACTCCCAGGCTCATTGGGACAGCCTAACCTCAGAGATATGTCTCCCCTGATTAATTAATTAATTAATTGTGGTTTTGTAAATGCGCTAGAATCGACTCCCGAAGGAGTATCTCTGCGCAGTAGACCGCTGGGGAACCCGTCCTGGCTTCCCCTGTGAGATGGTCCCTACTGGGTATCTCCAAGGTGAAACCAGGCATCCCCGGCGTATGTGGGGGGCCGTTGTGGAGATGAGGCAAGCTAATGCCCAGAGTTGCCGAGTGTGATCCCTGGTTAGAGTAGGCACCGAGGTGAGAATTATCGAGTCCGCTGACCCTGGTCCACGACCCTGCCATGTTGGGAATTGAACCCTGGCCCCGGGCCGTCCTCTGCTCTCTGGTCTGCCACTTCTAACCAGTGAGCCACACCACTCCACCTGATCCACATGCCTGGGCCTGGTACAGTAAACACAGCACATACAATTTTTTTCTCTATTAGGAATGACAAAAAAGCATCATAAGATTATCTGTGAACTCACCGTGGTGCAGGGGGTTTCAGCATGCATTTTCACTCATCAACACTACCCAAGCTAGTTAACCCTCTCGCATCACAATATCTTCCATACATTATTTCCTACATACTGCACAATCAGGGAAACGCTTCAGCTCTCATTAAGGACATCAAGGCTCTGCCATGCCGGCACCCTTTGTCAAATTCACAAATGTAGTTTGTTGTAGCATTGCTTTACTTTTAAAGCATGCATAGCTTATGTATTCAACCTTTACTTGACAGTTTGTTTGTGATGCAAGAATGTCAGAGAAAGATAATTAAAATGATGTTGTCCCTACCTAACGGTTCCATGTTGCAAGCTATTAGATTGGAGGCAGGCTTGACGGCATGGGAGGTAAAGGCACAAATGTCATTGTTAAGATTTTGGAACCGCCAGATGCCTGGTGATGAACAGAAGGTGTCAATTTGGCGCAGAAAGGAAATACAAGCAAGCAGCTTACATTGGGCACGAGAAGTGAGGAAAATCCTCCAGCTAGTAACTGCACAATTACAGTTGACCCTCGAACAACCTCTATTGGACTTAGTCTTTACTAAGAAAATGCTTAGGGACCGAGGGTATGAATATTCCAGATCACAAGATCTGGAGTACCTGAAGTCAAAAAAATCAGTGAACTGGGTAAGGAATGAATGGGAAAAGGAGGCCCGGTTTCCATATTTGGATGTGCTACCCAGTAAAGGGTTGAGGTACGAAATAATGAAGGTGCGGGTAGGCTTAAATCCATGGAAGATTGATAGTAAATTAAAAGCAACCCTGATCCCACCTGATGGTATTTGTAAATGTGGCCTAGGTGTGAAGAATGATATTTTACATATACTACTGGATTGTAAATGGATTTTAAAAGTGCGTAAAATGTTTTTACGTCCAATATTTTTAAAGTATAAGGTGAACAAACGATCAGAGGCTGTCGTTCTCCTTACAGAAATGTCGTTTTTAGATATTACAATTGCGTTGGGGAAATTTTTGAAAGCAATAAGAGAAGCTGTATTGGAGACAAGCAAGGAAAATGGGAAATTTTAAGATATTAAGATTTTAAAATATGAAAAATGTCAATTTAGTGTTTTTAGGGTTTTAAATGTGTATTGAGTGTTAAATTGAACTATGATGTAAAAATTACTATTGTTAAGTGGATCCATGGTCATGTGTTTGGTTTATAGACTATTGTCTAAATAAACTTTGATTTTACTACTTAAAAAAAAAAAAAAAAAGAATGTCAGAGCAAAGAGTTCATCTGTTTTGGATCCATGTATTTGCAAACATCAGGATCAGTTCACCATGCTTACACCAATATGCAGTGTGGCATACCTGACCACCAGTGGACACCCTTATTCAAATGCCGGATATGTGACATTTTGTTAATTGTCTGCTCCTCCCCATTCCTATATTTCTAATTAAAAAGTTGACCTTCAAGTATCACTGCACCAAAATGAAAAGCATCTAGGGCTCCGGTTAACAAAGGGTAGGATTTTAGGCATTTTTTTTCATTTGAAGGCCACATCCTTGCCACAAGCTCCTGATGATCAACCACAAAAGGTTTCTTCTAAACTCATATAATGGTGTGTGGGCTAGTTGAGGATCAACCACTAACCTGTTCTGGAAATATATTTACTTAAAACCAGTTACTCATGTATATTGTTTTGAATTGCTATGTAGGCCTGGGTTTTGGCAGCACAGATACCAGAGTTCTTTATCACAATATAAATAGAGGGCCTCATTTCGATATTGGTCGGAAAGCATCTAACCGTTGTTCAGAAGCAGACTGACTCAGTCGGAGGCTTTCCCACTGACTCAGTCAGTTTGCATTCCAACCACCCGATTATGATGTCCGCAGTCGGGGCTTAAACCGCTTGGTCAGTCCGACGCTGCTCCGAACAGCTCTTGGAATATTCTGGGAGGTCGTAACCATGCTGTGATCCCCGATGGAGGGTGTTTCTGACCACCTGAAAATGATGTTGGATTCCAACATCCTTTCCGTTCCGGCCTTTCCAACATGGAAAGGCTATCAGAAAATAAATGTGGGGGTCCCTCGCAGGTCCCCCTTCTCCCTGCAGCCTATGGTTGGCGGCCGAAGTTGTACATAGGGCGCCCCCCTAAAAATCACTGCACTGTGTGGCAGGTAAAGTGCTTGGCACAGGGTGCAAGTTTTCAACACCCCCCCACTTCTGTATGGGAGCCGGTGTTATGGCTGGTGTACAGTCTTAAAGCTCCCATTGGAAAAGGCAGTATCTGAATGAACAGTGTTCGGTTGCATCCTAATCAGGCAGTCAGAACCACTGACCGGAGGTCTGTCGGTCCTGTGACGAGATGGTATGGGTCGGAAGCAATTCCTACCAACATCATAATTGGCCCCATTGTAGGCTTTAGGTCCTGGGTCATGGGTTTCTTTGATCAGCCTCAGTAAGCCATTGGCTTGCGACTTTGTCAGTCTCATTGTGGGTCAGCCCAGAGGAGAAGTGATCTCTCACTTAATGACATTGGTTGTTTTGTTGTATTCCTCCACTTTAATTCCAATAAGTCTTCTGAATTGCAGGAGGGACAACTTTGCAAATATAGCTGAGTCGATGTCAGCTGGCTCCCTCTCCAATGTCTTCTTCTAATGTGCTAATGCTGCATCCATTAACACAAAAATCCCCAGCGCTATTAGCTTTGTAAATGCTGATTTGTAACCAGTAGATTCACATTTTCTTAATAGCAGACCGTAAAACCCAAAACGTTATTCTCCAATTGTGAAACAGTGGACACCATTTGTAAATGTTTGATTGGATTTTAGAGCAGGGATTCTACTTGACTAACACATTGTAAAGGCTCCTGAATAGCCCCAGACAAGGCAGGACACCCTTTGTACAAGCAGGTGCACTAGCAGGCAAAGAGGGTGATTCTCACATTGTATCCCCTTTAATTGGTACAGAAAAAATCTGAAAATCTGACAGAAATAACTAGTGATCAGAAAGATAAAGAAAACAAACTGTACCACAGACAAAGATATACATGATATTCATACCTGTGAGCATGCCTTCATCCACAATGCAGCTCCCATTGATGAGTACAGCATCGCATGGCAAATAAAGCTTGTTTCCAGTCAATATAAGCACATCTCCAGGGACTAAATTGTGCGATTCCACCTCTTTGTACTCTGCAAAACAAGAAAATTAATTGTTTACACATTCCTGTTATTATGGATAGTTCATAAATGGTTCTGTGCCTTTGAGGCTTTTCTTTTAAAATGTGAATACCTTAGACAAACATTTGTTATCTTAAAAGATGAAAAGTAAAATACTTCAATACCTATTCTGTCAGGACTCTTGTTCTAGCTCCTCCTTATTACTTAATCTAATATTTGACATATATCTAGAACTATGACCAGGTCAACAATGAAATCCATAATATCAGGAACAATGTTGGCGCTACCTGTAATAAAAAGAAAATTGCGGCATACACGTAATCAGTAATTTTGTTTTAATATCTTTCATTGGAGATTACATTAGTATAATTTAAATTAGAATTCCTTTGTCTGTAATTATAGCAAACATAATTCCAACAAGTACTAAAGCATGGATAGAAAACAGTCTATTTATTCACTCCAACTCTAGGAAGTAAAGCTTGGTGGGAAGGAGGTAAAAACCAGTGTGAGGAAATATATATAAGTTTAAAGAACCCCTTAATGATTTCAATAATACAATTATGAACAGTAGTCTTTGTGATAAACAGTCTACAGGATCACTGAACTACATTTTAAAGATTGACTTAACGTGTCATACTGTGCACTAAGTGTGAACCATGATCACGGTTTCACGGCTAATACTAGCATGAAAGTGTGCATGTGGAAGCGACCACTCTCCACAGTGAAGAGGTAGAATAAGATAGGATCTCACTTATCCTTGTGTTACGTGCCCTCAATTTGGAATTGCACTTCTTGGTGTGGGACACATGTGTTACAGACTCAACTATAATAGTCAAATATTTTTTTAAATGCTCTTATAGCAAACTGTTTCTTCAATGAACTCAAACAGTAAGGCGAAAAAAGTGTCCCACTGTTTAGGGATAAGGGTTGGATCAGTTGCATTTTGGACTGTTGTTGACATCTGATATAATTGTCTGAGGTTTACATGTTATTGGTATTGTTTAGCAAACAATAAACTAGAGGTATCCTACTGGTGCTTGAGGGGAAGGTCAAACCAAACTAATCTGATATAAAGACGTTTTGTAAAAGAATAGTCAGGTTTTTAACTGGTTCTGGAAGGTGAGCAAATTAGATTGACACCTAATGTAGAGAAACAAATACTCCATTTAATCTCACCTGATAAGCAAAGGATCTCCTGCCTTGATGCACTTTCTTAATCTTAGATACATTGAAAAGGTGGGCTTAGGATGATCAGGAATGTAGGGGAAGTTGGACCAATGACATGCAAGGCCTTTGAACAGATACAAAACTTTTAAACTTTTAAAATATGTGTTTATCCAGTCAAAGCCATATATTTCTGACAACTGATGGCTCATGCCAAAAGATTCCTCTTGCCCGTCAAAGGGCTTCTGTTTCTGAACCTTACAATATTAAGGCACAACCTCATTTCACAAGAACTCACCTCCAGTTTTCAGACCCACGGTGACCATGACGCTATTGTTTGCAGCAACCAAAGTATGCAGGTTAACAGATTGCTGTTAGAGAGGAGCAAAAAGATGCACATGTCCTTATGAGCACATATATTTCACCCTTTTTAACATCCTAGACAGATTAATAATCCCTTTCTAACACAGGACTTAGAATTGTATTCTGTGGTGGGACATTGATGCTCCTCTAACACCCATAGGAATCCCCGCAGTGCTTTGCAATGATTTATCACCTCATCGGTGGATCATGTGCATCACTTTACTAGGAGTCAAAGATCCTGTTAAATAATACAAGAAAAATGTTTCAACCTGATCTCACCTTTCTAAAGGTTCTGGCGTGAGGACACTCAATGATGCTCAAATATCTCATTATCTGTTACCCAGACTGAGAGGTTGGATCGATAACCGAAGAGTAACCAGCAATGTCATCATACCACAAGAAGAGCTCACAGCACCACCCACACCATTTTAAAATAACTTCTCCGGTTGGTTACGATGGAACAGAAACCCCTAGTTTTTGTAAAGATTGGCAATTGATTTGGCTAAAATGGCTGATTATTGAATTAGCTGTTGCACTGTGTGCAGCTACCCAAGGGTGTAGATTCACTAAAATGCCAGGAGTAGTAAATATTACATGACCTGCCCTTTCACCACTGATGACATCACAGGAAGTGACATTACAAGTCTCATTCCCCCTTGTTACCACAGGAAATGATGTCACATGACCATGCACTTAGTAGACACTCAAGTAAAGTCAATTACAAGTGCAAGATCAATGAAATCACGAGGACAGTATGAAAGATCATAAAAGTGTATTTTAGTTTACAACCACATGCCAATAAATAGGAGACAGACTATTCTTGGGGTCAGACATTATATATACTAGTACAACAATTGCATGCATAAGTAAAACTACATATTACCAGTTGTAGCCTGTAATGCCTATGCAGTTCATGGATTGGTTCAAATGTCCAAGCATAGTTTTAAATGATCCGGCCCAGGCCTATCCCAGAATGTTTCAGCAAGCTATCGCTTAAGGTACCCAGATCTGGCATACTTTGGACAGCAAATTTATCCATAAGATCAAATATATTTTGGAGACTTCAGGCAACATTATTCCTTAGGATAAACATATATTACATGCTAAGCTTTGTACCGCAGACTTAGGGCTACATGTTTGACCATTTCATTTTGCAAGTCTCTAATTGCAAAATTTTGCTACTTGCAATTAGAGACTCGCACAATGAAATATACTAATGTGTCTAAGACACATTAGTAGTTGTTATTAATGCATGTCGAAATTGACCCTCCTCTTCAATATTTATGAGGAAGGTTGTGAATGGGCAATTACACAGGGATGGTGGCCTGCTGGGGATAGCAGACCACCATGTATCTATTTGCTTTTAAATAAAGCAACTTTAAAAATAAAGGCATCCCATTTTCCTTAAATGAAAACCTGATTCATTAAAACATTTTTTTTAATGTTTCTGTTAATTTTTTTTAGGGTAGGTGGTGGCCCATGGGACCCCTGCCTGATCTTATAAAATGTTTTCACTACTATTCACAAAGGGAAAGGGGTCCCCTGGGGACCCCTTCCCATGTGCGACTGGCTTGTCAACTTGTTTTGTATCCGCTTTCTGGTCGCAAAACAATTATGCATCCCCTTGGCATGTCCCTTCCTGATAGTGACTTGCAAAACTGATTTTACAAGTTGGAAATAGGTTACCAACACGCAAAATATGGTTTGTACCTTGAAAATGCATTTATTAAGGCTTGGGGAGGGTGCTACATGACCCCCCTGCGATATTCAGGTATTTTTTGCCAGAGGGTTGGCTCCCAAGGGTCTATTATGGCTTAAGAAGGTGGGCCACAAGACCACATTTCTTTATGAAATGTGGCCCCAGGGATGGGCATGGGCTCCCCACAGCCCTATAATTGTTTGGGGAGGTTTGCAGCACATACCCCTTCCATTAATTTACAAATGCGGTCCTTGTCCATAATTTTGTTTTTCAATACAATCCCACAGAAGTCCTGTTTGATCACAGCAACAAAAAAAAATTCTTTTAATTTTGACATGTGGGGGAGCCCTCTGGGACCACTCCTTGGGGCAAAGGGGGGCATGGTATCACTACCCTGCCCAATTACATGGTTTATTTTCACAAATAATAGGACCATAGGAAGGAGAAGTGCACAGCTTATTTTCACAAAGTTCAGGCCAGGGACTAGGTCCTTGAGTCATGTAATGCTTGGCAGAAATATGTTTTTGATTTTGCTGACAGCTAATCAGAGTGCTTGCTCACGAGAGAGTCTGACTTCCACTGGAGCGAAGTGGCTCAAAGGAAATAAAGATCCCTGGGCATATAGGAAATCTGAATGCTTTATTTGTATATTGGCGCATCTGGACAGGGTCTGTCAAACCTCCCGCGAACTCAACCATCCAGATATACAAATATTTTTTACCCTTAATTTCTAAAAACACTACAGAACTCATTTACACCAAATCACAAAAAGCATAACCAGCTTACAATGATATAGCTTCCTGTAAAATTTGCGATAATTCTGTTCAGTAGTTTTTTCTGCAGCTCTGCCTGAAGAAGTCCACAGAAAATGCATGGGAATTTTGCATTTTGCTCCCCCCCTTTTTTTCTTGGCCCTACTTGGGGGATCTCTCCAAAACCGTCCATGCACAAAATAGTCAACAATTAGCACCTTTTTGGAAAGTTTTATTGAGATTCATCCAAAGTTATTATCAACACAATAAAACACTTTTCCTACGGAACAGCTGACCTAACTATAACTACCCAGTGGTGACCATGACTGAGATATTATAATATATATACATTCACTGAAAAATCCAAAGGTTACAGAGACCCTATAGATAGGCTCAAGTGTCATTCATACAAAACCAGTAAACTCAGCAGTTATAGTAGCGGAGCTAACTATAATTTGCGCCCGCGCAATGCACTGCTTATGCCCTCACATATTACATCACTCATGACAGGTCAGTAGAATCAATGATAACATCACTTATGACATCTCAAATGGCATAACTGATGACATTATCCAGTGATTGTGAGTATTTTTAAAATGTTTATGACTCATGAGGGAATTCAAAGTCTTTGGCCAGATCTCAGGCTTTAAGATGAATATATACAAGACCCAAGCCCTTAGCCTCACTATTCCTATTGCTGACCTGGAGCAATTAAATGCCGACTACCCCTTCGGATGGGCAGACTCATGTGTCCCCTATCTGAGCCTCCAAATATTCTCTAAGCTAGATCATACGTACGTGAGAACTATGATACACTGCTAAATAACACCTGGGTCACTCTTCAACGATAGAGACATCTTACACTGTCCTGGCTAGGCAGATTAGCTGCAGTCAAGATGACTATACTTCCCCGTATATTGTTGCCATGCAAACTCTACCGCTACAGCACCCTCCTCAGATACTCGCCAAACTGCAACACAGGGACAGAGCTATCTTACATGGTAGGAAGCTGATTGCAAGAGGGTGGGGATCTCTTTGAAGAGACTAGTGGAAGGATATAGTCTCCCTAAATCCACGTACTGGCAGTACCTTGACCTAAGACACTGGGTGACACATCCAACAGTTCGTATACTCACAGGGCGGCCCCTAACCAAGTTTGAGAAATGGTTCATAACCAGATCCTCCGACAAAAAGCTTATGTCAGACATATATGCTTTTTTAATCACGCCCACACAGCAAAGTAAAACCCCAGCACGGTGCAGATGGGAGACAGAGTGTGCTAGAGAATCTTCCCCTAAAGATTGGCAAGATATTGTACACAGGGCCAGAGCATCCTCTTGTAGGACAGCAGGCAAGGAGCGGTTCCTCAAAATAGCGCATTACTGGTACTACACCCCAGAAAGGGTGGGGCGCTGGAAACATGGGGCAGACGCTTACTGCTGACGCCACTGTGGCCAGATAGGTACCTTGACCATCTATTGTGGGAGTGCTCCAAAATACCTGTCCTTCTGGGAATCTGTACTGCCTGACATAAATAACACCTACAATACCGACCTACCATGATTCCTAAGTTACATTTTTCTAGGCCTCCTGAACGCCTTAACATACCCCTTGAGATCATGTAGGGGAAGAGCCGTTACACTAGCCTTGGGGGCGGCCAAACAGGTGATACTGATTAGGTGGAGTAAGGAGGGTGCTCCCACCAGTTTGTATTGGTTACATCAATTATGGGATGTGGAAGGAATGGAAAAGATTACAGCCAGCATATCTCTTTGGTTCCTGCTAGACCAAATTCTATGATGTACAAATTGTATTTCACCAAAATGTCCATTTTGTTCTTTATCGCACATCAGGGCACATTCAAATACTTGCAGTCAGGGTGTGTGCTGTACAACGCCTTTTGTGTTTGATAGAATACACTGTAATTTTGCTGCATGATTAATAAGACTCTAGCCCACATACAGGGTGCACATGAAGTATAATATGCATCTTAGCCAGGCCCCTGGAATTTCTTGATTTTGAAGTTGCTGCATTTGCTACACAATTATGGACTTTCCGCATAAGCCATCTGCTGCATAATCTGCAGCTTTAAAACAAATGTGTTTCTAGCTCAAACAAACCAAACGTTAGAAAAAATGCAGCAACACTTGTTGCAGGGCAGTGGAAAGCCCTTCAGGAAGGTTAACTGGGGATATTTATTTTGCTTATTGCTGTATTTGGGTGAATGACAAAATCATGCAGTAATACCATCACAAAATGTTCTGCATTATGCACATAATTTGCCTTTTCTTGTTGCATAAGTTAGTGAACCCTGCCACCTAAGTTGGTCTTTTCTTGCCAGATATTTCCAGTGGCCCTTCTCTTAGTTCACTGATACCATGATGAGCGTGATCATGAGGGGCAGCAATGTTTCTCAGTTCATCTCCTCAAACTCTCACTTTTACTAAATACATCTAAATGTACTAAGGTAAAACGCTTCAGTGTGTGTTAAAGAAATGTGCTTCTTTGAATGTTGATGACGCCTGTCTTCCTTTCCTCCATCCTAGGTGATGGGACACCATTCTTTGGTTTGTAGTAAGCCCTGCAGGACACCCTGCTTTTTTCACTCCTTAGGGCACTTCAAGTACCCATCGAATCGCTGTTATGCAGATGCAACAATTAGATTTCTGAAGCCTTTTCAGCCCATGGCTCGTGGGTCCCGGGGGAGGGGGCCCCTCCTTTGGGCCACGCAGCTCTGATCCACTACTGCTAAATGGGCCTCGTAATACAGACGTTTTTTGAAAGGCAGTGTGGGGCCCCTTAGTTGTGAGCAGGAGCGGGGCTCTGTGCAGCGGCCCACAAGGCTGATGCCTAGCGGCGGCCCTGCTTAAGCTAGCTGTGAGCCCTGCCACGACCGAGGACTGTTTGCAAGTAAATGATCTGGAGAACACTGTCTGGATGGAGGTGATGCGCAGGTCACACCTGGAAATGTTGAGAAGCTTGTTTCTGGTCCAGGGAAGGCATGGCTTGGCAGTTCGGGCTGGACTGTTCCCATGAGGCACAGGGTCAGACTGATTTGCATATGGCCATGTCTAAACTGGGGTGGCAGAGTGGGCTAAAGAACGGTGATGGATTAAACCCAGATATTTTGACTGGGTGTGAGTGTTTGATTGGTTCAGATGCTCCGTCCATCATCACCCCCTTTTGTACCGCTTTGTTCGCCATAAGTGTGGCAGGGTATGCTCAGACGTGAGTCCCTTGCTCACTTTGCCACTAGATTCAAGCAACCCGGGCTGAAGATGGCTGGAATGCCAGAAACCGGTCCTAGAAAGCTTGTTTCCGGTCCAGGGAAGGCATGGCTTGGCAGTCCGGGCTTGACTGTTCCCATGAGGCACAGAGTCAGACTGATTTGCATATGGCCATGTCGGAACTGGGGTGGCAGAGTGGGCTAAAGAACGGTGATGGATGGGGGTTTGTGAGGATTGCTTTGCTCTGGGGGCACTTATAACGGCAGAACTGGCTGGAGACCCGCAGGACAAGAGCAGGAGGAAGACAGCGCCACACAGGTGCTCCCGGTTGCTGATTGACTGAAGCTTAGACTTGACAGGTAAAGAATCTAAGATATATAATCAAGTGCATTGTAACATCTCGCTCCATTAAACCTATGCAATAAAATGTGATGTATTCCTACTTTACCACTGAATTCGAATGTGCATGAACCTAGTAATGTTCTACATGATGATGGCCCCCATAACAGCAGCACTGCACTGGAACTTTGTCCACAGATCTTTGCGGAATGTCACTAAGTTTTATAGTAACTCAGCAGAATTCCGCCTAGTGAAACTCTGCGAGCTCCACCCTAGTGACAACCTGCCTGTCAAAAACGAAATTCACGGGGGGCGTGGATTGGCGCCCGGCGAGGACGGCAGCTCGGATGTGAGCGCTCCGAGCCGATAAGGGACTTTGCCACCTTTTTTCTGCTCCAGGCACCTGCAAATCTCCTCCTCCCAGTTCGGATGTCAGGGACAACACGGCGGTCCCCCATGCAGCAACAAACGAGCGGCGGTCCGTATTTCTTCATTTTTCGGCGGACGCGGTTCACTGAAAGCCGCGACCGCCATTTTGGATCTCCACAACGCTCGCTACGGAGCATCCGCTCGTGGATTATGCCTGCCAAACGAGAAGCCTCACCTCCCACCACCTGCTCTTGGTGAGCCACTGCCTTTATTATTGCAACACTGCCGCTTGTCTTTCAGGAACGTCGCCTTTCAATCAATTTTCAGCGCGTTTTTTAGACATTGCAATTTTGGCGGCCATTTTGTCCCACTGAGGCTTCCTCTCATAACCTGCATGTAAGCGCAGCTCCAGCCTATTCTCTACCATAAACGCAGTACTCATTACGCTTTCCTGCATTTATTTCTTTACAATTGATGGCACTTCTCTGCAAAATGCTGGCGCATTCCCCCTCATGTGTGCAGATTGCATGCACATTACACCTCGTCTGAAGAGCTTCTCTTGCGTCATACTGCGCCAATTATCAGCGTTTCACCGCCATATTGCTTTTCTGCCTCATTTGTCAATGTGTCGCCTTCTTTACTCAGCTGCATGAATACTGCTATACATCTCCTCCTAACTTTTTGGCACACCTGATTTCAGAATAGACAGCCTTCTCTTATTTTTTCCATCTACTTTTTTGGGACTTTGCGTGTCTTTCCACACTCAAGCGTTCCTCACTGCTTATAACTCTTTTTTATGGAAAGAAGGGCAATCTCTCGCACTCCCAAGACTCCACGTCGAGTTTTTATCAAAAATTCGAAAGTCTTCACTGCATTGGCGCAACTTGAGGCCTCTCAGGACCTTGCCACCCAGATGTCGCAGTCTAACACGGAACGGCCTATCGTACCTTCAGGTAAAGCGACCACGAAACGCCTCAAAAAAGACCCTCCATCACCGACTGGATCCACGTCGGCTGTCTCCATGGAGTTATTACTTGAAGAGATCCGTGCCCTTAAGCCATAGATGGAAGAGACTAATTCCAAACTGCAGGTCCTTACTGATAATTGGTCTCAGATGGATGCTAGAGTGACTACTGTAGAACATTCTCTCACATCTCTGCAAGAGTCATCCTCCAAGGTGTCACACATGCAGTCTCAGATTTCCTGGATGGATATATGCCAAACTCTCTATCAAGAATGTTCCAATTTCTCTGCTAAACGTTTATGCCCCTACCACTGGTGATCCCATTTTTTGGCACTCATTTTCCCAGCACATCACCAGATTCATTGATGATAATTTTATATTGGCAGGAGATTGCAATCAACCCCTAGACCCCTTTCTAGATAGGAACTCCAAAGCACACTTCATCCCTAACAAATCTCATAAATCCTTCTCTCAAGCTATTTCTCAACACAAACTCACAGACGCTTGGCGTCTATGTAACCCAGAACTTCAGGAATTTACTTTCTATTCTCCATGTCACCATTCCCAATCCCGAATTGATTACATTTTTGTTACCCACAACATTGCCCAAACTCTCACTCATGCGGAAATTGGTCCAATTTTACTTTCTGACCATGCCCCCACATTAGTTCAATTGGACATCTTACCCATATCAATAGGCCCTAAACGTTGGCGTTTCAACAATTCTCTCCTCCTAGACCCTAAATTCATTACCTCCTTCACTTCCTTCTCCCATGAATTTTTCTCCCTAAATGATAACTCCCCTGTCCCCAAGCACACCATTTGGGATGCCTTTAAAGCGGCGGCAAGAGATTTCCTCATTGGCTTTGTTGCTAAAAAACGTAGAGCTGCTCGCGATTTTACTAAGGCTATCCTTCTGGATATTAAGAAATTGGAGCATTCTTATTTTACTTCCCGCTCACAGCAAACTCTAACCGCCCTGGTTAGCGCTAAGATGAAATTTAACAAAAAATCTACGGACGACGCATCCTTGTACCTATTAAAATCTAGAGCCAAGTTCTATGGAGGCAAAAATAAGGCTGGCAAGATCTTAGCCAATTATCTCAAGGTGAAACACAATAAATCAAATATTGAATCAATCTACGACGCCAATTCCAATCTCAAACATACAGACGCAGACATCCTCACTGAATTCTCTACCTTCTACAAGACCTTATACTCTTCTGAAACTCAGCCTTCCTCCCACTCTCTAGATACATTTTTCTCCTCCATTCACAAACCATCTCACTTTCCACTTGACCTCTCTCACTTAGAACTTGATATATCCCAACAAGAACTACTCAAAGCGCTTCAATCCCTCCAGAAAGACAAGACCCCTGGGCCGGACGGCTTCACAGTAGAATTTTTTCTCCACTTTTCTAAGCTCTTTATCCCTAGACTCCATTCCCTTATTGGCACCTTCCTTTCCTTGGGTTCCTCCTCAGGCTCTTTTTCAGACGCCCATATTTGCCTCATACCCAAGGAGGGGAAGGATCCTCAACATTGCAAAAACTACAGGCCAATTTCTTTGGTCAATATTGACTATAAAATCTTTGCAAAGTCTCTTGCAGCACGTCTCGACCTTCTTCTTCCAGACCTCTTGGGTGAGGAACAGTCGGGCTTTGTCAAAGGTCGTTTTATAACTGATAACACCAGACTCCTCTTCAATATTCTTTCTAAATCTCGCCTTTAACCCCATCCCCTAGCGGCCATTGCCCTGGATGCCGAAAAGGCGTTTGATAGGGTCGAATGGACTTATCTATTTCACACCCTCCGTTGGTTTGGTTTCGGTCCTGTTTTTATATCATTAATTTCACCACTTTATTCCAACCCACGTGCAGCGGTTTGTGCCAACGGTCAAATATCTTCCTTTTTTGATTTAAAAAGAGGTGTTCGCCAAGGCTGTCCCTTATCTCCCTTTCTCTTTAATCTGGCCTTAGAACCCTTCCTCTCCAAACTCCGTCAAAATCCCTCCATCCATGGTTTCCAACTGTCAGATTCCCACATCAAACTAGCTGCCTATGCAGATGACATTTTGCTATTTGTCTCCAACCCCTCCGTTTCCATTCCTGCCTTTCTCAGTGAAGTCCATGCTTTTTCCCAAATATCTGGCTATAAACTCAATAACGATAAATGCGAGATCCTCCCCTTGACTAAATTCACATTCAAACCCGATTTTGCCGCCTCTAATTTCACGTGGAAACCTTCCAATATCAAGTACCTTGGAATGCATATTACCCCTACCATCCCAGACACTGTTTCCTTGTGCATGTCCAAATGCATTCAAAAATTAACGGATCTCACATCCAAGTGGCACCCCCTTTACCTATCCTAGTGGGGTCGCCTAGACACTATTAAAATGATGTTGTCTCCCATTATTCTCTATACCCTCTCCAATATTCCGGTCCCTGTCCCCTCCAAATTTTTCAAAAAGATCAACTCTATTTTAATGTCCTTTCTTTGGAATAAAAAGAAGCCACGAATGTCTCTAGCACGTCTGATTCGTCCTAAATCAGAAGGTGGGGTTAACTTTCCTGACTTCCCAGCCTATCACAAGGCGTTCCAATTGAGGCAAGCCTCTTTCTGGCTACAAGACCCTGACACCCCAAGTCCTCTATGGGCCAAATTTGAACGCCTCCTTCTTTCTCCCTTCTCCTTTGCTGAATACCTCTCCTTCTCTCGCAAACCCACTTCTATCTCTACTCCGATTCATAAGTTTACCACTAAATTACTCCTCTCTTCCACTCATTCACCTCCTACTACCATTGCTGATTTCCTCTCCTCCCCCATATGGCATAACACGTCCTTACTCATACATGACAGACCCTTTTTTTGGAAAACCTGGCATACTCGAGGGCTGCAGTGGATCTCCCAACTTTTTTCTCACTCCTCTTTCTTATCTTTTGACACCCTTCGCTCCCTCTATGACTTACCCACTTCCTTTGCACGCAAATACCAATTGCTTAAAAACACAGTCCTAACGAAATACAATGACCTCTCTCAGCCCTGCCCTCCTCCTGCTTCATCCACTCCCTCTTCCACACTTCATTCCTTCTTACGCACTGCACCAAAAGCTGCTGCTATTTACAAATACCTTCACGCTGGTGAGACTCCAAGGCCTAAATCTAAAGTGGAAGAGTCCTGGGAGCATGATTTGTCTGTCTCTTGGTCGGTTTCCTTCTGGGACAAAATCTGGACCAAACTTCGCAAATCTTCCAGAGCAGCAACCCTCACTCAGACTTTGTTTTTTATTTACAATAGACTCCTCTTCACACCCTCTGACCTTCACAAACGCTTTCCTAATACTCCCCACACATGCTGGTCTTGTTCGTCACCACAAGCTAATTTATTTCATATGTTATTTTTATGCACTCATGTTCGTGGTTTTTGGCTACAGGTTTGGGCTCAAATTAATTTAATTTTCCACACTTCTATCCCTTTTTCTCACACACATGTTTTTATGGGTAGCCTCTCCCCTTGCTGGGATGACGTTGATCTAAAACCTCAGATTCTTGACCTATTACTTGCCGCTGCCTTCCAACAAATAACGGTCAACTGGAAAGACTTCTCCAAAATTTCCTTCAAGGCGTGGTGGTTTAATGTATGCCATAACCATAGACTCGATACTGCTCATGTTTTCCCGGCATGTATGGCTACTAAACGCATGGACTTATGGACTCCTGTCACACTTTATCTGGACTCATGTAGCAAACGCTTGTTTCACCCTCCGCCTCCACAACCGGAAGTTCCTAAACCTCCTTAATCGCTCGATACATTCCAATTATCCTCCATTGTACCATTTTGTTTTAATTCTTTCCAATGTTTCATGCTTTTCATATTTTATGCTTAACATGTTTTCTCTTTGCCTTTTCCTTTTCTCTCATCTTGTACCCAGATATCTTTTATTATAATGTTTGCATTTGTATGATTTTATTATTCTGCTCAGAGTCTTTAACTTGATATCACATTGTACTTTGTTTTGACACCTGGTTTTCTCTCTTATTACTATCAAATAAAATTTTCTTGAACTTAAAAAACGAAATTCACTTGCTGACTGACATAGCAAGGGCCAGCATCAAATAGAAAGTCTCTAAGATGCTAGAGTTGGGAGTCATTGAATACTCCAGAAGTTCCTGGTCCAGCCCAGCTGGTACCCAGGGCTGTCTCACTGGGCACCACACCAGGAATCACGTTTTGTGTGACCGAGATGGGGCTCAACTCAGTTACCATAACTGATGCTCAGCCCATCCCCAACGCTGATGAGCTCATAGATCGGTTAGAGTTTGCCATGTTTCTGAGTACCTTTGACTTGACTTTTGGTTACTGGCAGGTTACCCTAACTGAGGAGACTAAGGAGAGGTTAGCATCCTCCACCCCAGTGGGCCACATTCTATTTAAAGTGATGCCCATTAGTTTGAAGAATCCCCTTGCCACCTTCCAGAGGTTGGTGAACCAGGTCTTAAACTTAAAAGTGCATTCCAACCTTTTAATTACAATTCACCCTGACCTAGGGGCTACCTTAGGGCATCCCTTATGGGCGGCTTATATGCAATAAAAGAAACGTGTAAGGATTGGCAAGGGGGTATATTGCCAAGTTAAATTGGCAGTTTACAATTGTATTCCGGCTGCCGAGGCAGGCCTGGGACATATTTTAAAGGGCTACTTAAGTGGGTGCCACAATAAGTGCTGCAGGCCCTCTACTAGCATTTCATTCACAGGCCCTGGGTATATGGTATACCACTCTCCAAGAGACTTAAAAGAAAATGAAATATGCCAAATCAGATTTAAGTCAATTTTACCCTGATTAAGGGAGACAGCACAGGAACTTTGGCAATGGGCAGCAGTGGTAAAGTGCACAGAGTCCTAGAGACAACAAAGATGAATTTCAGAAAAAAGTGGAGGGCAAAGGCAAAACATTTGGAGAAAGACCACCCTAAGTCTGGCAGGTCTAACAGCTTGCAGGTGCAGACCCGACTCCAAGATTAGCACATGTGTAATAGAGCAACAAAACGTTTGTGACCCTAGGTCCAAAACTTTGGAACTAACTGTCACATCAACTCAGACTGACAAACAAACTAACCCCATTTAAAGCTTGTAACCATTTGACTAATGTGTATGTCACAAAACTTTGGACACTCTTGAGATTATAGTGTTATACAAAAGGTATAGTATGGTGTGGTGTGGTGTATGGATTGTTTTATACGATAGGATGGTACGGCCTGTATTTGTATGGTAAGATATGGTATATGAATTATAGTGATATACAGAAGGTATGATATGGTATGGTACAAAAAGGTACAGTATGGTAAGATATAGTTTTCCCTCACCCAGTGAGAGCAGCAGCACTGAATGCATGTTTTAGCCTTGGCAGTACCTTTAGGTCAGCTTGAGGTATAATTGTTGCACCCCGGTGTTGCCAAACTATTTCCCTTTAGCTAGATTTTCCATTCATTTTGCTGGAGGGCAACCTTTTTATCATCCTGTCCAAGTGCGAGCCTATCAAAGCCTCTACCAAAGAAATGTCAAGGCACTCACCTTATGGAGGTCATAGGTAGTGATTATGACAGAAACTAGAGTCAAAAAGAGGATGACACAGGGAACTTCAATGTTTCCAAGGTACATCCAAAGAGTCATAGCAACAACTTGGAACAAGTAAAAGGGATTTAGAACCTGTGTAGAACAAAGAGAAAACAGATATAAGTAGCTTTCACAGATTAGTTAGATTATTGACATTAATCAGTAAACTAGTTATTTTCAAGGTAGGTATGGTTTGAATTAGAACTAGTGCAAGTTGCAAGAGAGCACTGGGTCTGAGGAGTGGGGGTCACATTGAGGGGGGCTGACTTAGAGACTGGGCATAATACCATAATATGCCTGGATATTATTATAATTAATTTAAATTGGGAGTACAGGTTTTAGGGCTAGCTAAGTATTTGTTACATATTGCTTGGTCAATTACCACCAAGAGAACAGTAACAATGCATAAATGCAGGCAAAGGTTTGAAATTATGCATTGGATTCAAGTTACAGCTATGATGTAGAATATTTGAAACTCTATATATTAAATTAGCCAATTACACCTATCAGAGCTGTCATTGTACTGACCTAATTAATAATCAATTAACCTATTAAAATCTCTTATCAGACAGTTAACTGAGTTATTTATTTGGTTGTTTTCTGCACAAAGTAAGAATCCAGGAGCTCCTCCTACCTCTTTGAAGAGCAGTTTCCAAACTGGGACTAACTCAACTTCAATAGCATTGGGTCCGCAGATTAGTTTTCTACAAAGAACAGTTCCTTGGTTAGTAATAAACACTGAGAACACACAACCTGTATAAACCATTCCTTCCTGAGTTTCCAGCACACTGAGCACAAGTGTGGATATACCCGCCACGCCTCAGATCCCATGACCTTATCAGAATTGCGAGACATTGACTCCGCCTGGCTGTGGACTGATTCTTACACTACTCCAAGCTGCTTTAGTCATGGATGAAGGGAACATTTACCCTCAAGGATGCAAACTATGGTTAAACAGTTGTTGCATCTGATTGCATCTTCCTCTAATGTCCAAGTGCATGCTGCATCATCAGAGCTGTGACGTTTCTAAGGTCCATGCATGAGCAGCTTCTCCCGTCCAGGTTTGCTCATTGCTCTCTTGCAGTGCTCTATATATGATGCTTTAAACAGGACTACAAGTGCTTGAGTGCAAAGAAAAGCCGGACTTGATATGATTCTAATTCATGGGCAAGGGGATATTGACAGTCCTGCATCTGCCACCTCTGACCTATGTGTGGAATGAAAGGAACAAGCAGTGGATCACAGGAGGTGGCTGTGAAGATCTCTGGTGTGTGAGGAGTGTGCACACCCACTGCCTGCAGCACTGTTGTCACTTCAGATAATGGAGCCAATTGTCCCTTTACACTGATCTTGGCTCATAGAAGGCACAGCAGAAACCTCTGTAACATCTCACTGATACTTTGCTCCTTGTTACAATAACTGCCAAAGCCTAACATGGCAGCTTACCATGAAGGTGGTGGCCATCTTTGAACAGCAAGATCATTCTGTGGGAGCGCAGGAGCAACGCGCACTACCAGAAGATGAACGGCTGTTGTTTGCGGTACTTGTGTTTTTAGTGCTATTTCTTTAGAATGATATGCCTCCTCATGTCCAGCATGGGTAGAAGGATGCAGTTTACCTAAAACATAGCCCTAAGTGCAGGATTGGCATTTTGTATCATTTTGTGAAAGGAAGTTATGTGAGTTTCACACACAACTTATTACAACAAAATATGCAGTTTGGCAACTATGCATGTAGAAACAATTCTACTTGACTTCCCCAAAATATTTTGTGTGCAGTGGAAGTTCTCAGAAAATTAGCCCCATACATTTTCAAAGAGTTCTTGCAAAATCCTAATTTTGCCAAGTGCGTGTAAGTGCTTTGCTAGAGAGTAGGGCACCTAACATCAATACATTGGAATGTGCTCTTCATTTTGAGTACTGGGCCACAGGTTTCCTACCCGATTTCCTGCTCCTCACTTGTGAATCCGGATCCAAACATTGTGTGCATGTCAGTGCAGGAGTACTTGTCTTCCAGAGCCCTGAAATGAGAACACAGAACATTAGTTTGCATATAATGTAGTTTCCAAATTCTGAAACATCTACATTGAACCAAAATGCCTCCTTGTGTGCCTACTTCAAGTTATTTACTACCCATAGAGCTAAGCCTATTAAGAGAGTTCATTGTGTTAAAGCGCCTGCTGCACACACCTTCAAACAACTACAGAAAATAATCTTTAACCTAACTTAGTCTTTCTTCCCTCTGAGAAGGATAAAGAGAGGCCCCATGGGCTGTAGGTGGCATAGTGCATCCATTGGTAATGCCTCAGCCAGCTTGGCATACAGACTGTGTAATAAACTGACATACAATCAGTGGCGTGTCAGGATGAGTCCCAGGTGCTGCACACACATCAGCCAACAAACACATCAATACACACTAGGGCCCAGGTTCATCAAAGGACTGCATTGCACATGCGTCTCTCAGGGGGACCCAAGGGCAATCCAATCCTTAAGTCAGATTTACCAAGCCACGCAAAGCCACCTTGTGTGGCCCTGCACGGCAAATCTAGAGCAACCCAAGGCTGAGAAAGTCTCTTCCTTGCATTATTCTGCACTGGTACGTGTTACATGGGTGGAAAGTGTGTGTTCCCATGCATCCATCCATGCTTCTTGACATACTCCCAGATGTCCCAAGGGTAGTAAACCTAGGAATGTGTCAGAATTGTACAACTTCTCGATGTAGGTGCCACGCAAAGAAATATCTTTATTTCTTCTCATTTTTTTTTCTCTTTCTAACTGTGCTGCATTCTGCAAAACACTTAGAATGAGGAATGGCTCTAAGGGTGGGTTTTGTGCAGGAAAGTGCTCCTTCTTGCACAAAAACCTGCCTGCAAAACAGACACCCTTTCACCATGGTACAAGGGTGCCTTTGTTGGTGCTAGGCAGCCAAAAGGGAGCCGGCGCAGTGAGAGAGCAGGAATGCGCCACATCTTGGTAAATAAGGGGCATTTCTGCCCTCTCTATTTGAAACGGCGCAAGTTGTCAAATGTTGATAAATCTCGGTCACCATACCTTCTGCAGCTTGAGAGAATCTGCTCCATTGAGCCAACGTGTCTAGAGGCACAGTGCTCTAAGGTTAGAGGGAGGTGGCAAGTGTCTTGCACTGGAAGTGGAGACAATACTGCGATGCACAACTTTGTGAGGTAAACGGCGGAGTGCGAAACCCCTAGAATGGGATGTTTCAAAGCAGTGTCTGACCTGGCCCTGGAGATCTAGTACCTTCCATAAATATCCAAGAATCCAATGGGCTTCCTGAGGATCGGAGTGGGCGGGCGAGCCATGGTGGAGCCTCCATATTAACTAGAGGCATCGAGTAACCAACAATACATGGGAAAAGTTAACAAAAGCAAACGCAACTCGCCTCTAACCGGAAGAGGGCGAGGTGTAAATCAGAGTGGGAGGGATCTGACCATAGGACAGACTAAATTACCCAATGAAAAGAAGCAATAAAGGTCAGAGCAGCCTCCTTCTATAGATGAGAAGAGTGTGTCCACCATAGAGAGTAACATAGAAGGGTAGCTGCGTATCAATATGATGAAAGAAAGGCTGGTCGAGCATAGGACCTGCTGCAATATGGGTTGAATGTTGAATAGCTGATGTGGAAGATGATTTGACTCAGGAAGAAGAAACAACTGCGGATGGAGAAGGTTCAGAACTAAAAACAGAGACTTGTTGGTGAAAGTCCAGCATAACAATGCGCACATAGTGGCCTTTGTGGAAAGAAGGTGGCTATTTAACCAGACACCAGAATAATAGTACATAATGGCCACAGGGTAAATAGTAGAACTGATGTACTATCTGACCACCAGCCAGATACATAATGGGAAGGAGGTCTTAATTTAGCAAGAAAAAGGGGACGCCAAACAATGGTAGAGTGGTGGATATCTTGCAATATGCATCCATTGTGTGTAAAACTTTTGAAAATAAGTGCATATACAAATGTACAAAAGTATGTGCAAAGGTAAGTGTATGAATTAACCTACACTTTTACAGATGAAAAAACAATTAAATCAATTTTGAATAAAAACTCTTACTTTATTTTAATATTCAAATAAGAAATGTAGAAATTAAACTTCTTTTTCAGGGGGTTCAGAACAAGGTACACAGATATTTTGTGCTGCATTCTAGGAGTATTTGGATGCCTGCAAAGAATAGTGAGTAAGGTTCAAAGCATGTTATATATATATGTTTTATTTAATGTTCATGGTCCTCATTTTGATGGTTTTGAGGGCTAGGCTCTTTTTGGGCTTCTTATGAATGACTTTGTGCCAGCTTTAGACTTCTTATTAAAGAAGATTGGACTTGCTTAGGGGCATATTTACAAGGGCTTTATCTCTGCTTTTTTGGCTTACAAAGCCAAAAAGCGGAGATAAAAACAGCGCCCTATTTACAAAAGGGTGCTAACATGCGTAATCGCATGTTGGCACCATTTTCCCAACGCCTCCCTTTGCATCTCCAATGAGATACAAAGTGGGCGTTACTGAGCGTACCCCAGATGGACTACCTTGCAAATATCGCTGATGTTTACATCGCAATATTTACAAGGCAGCCCACATGATTTTAGCACACATTAGATTTTGGTGAAAACAGCTGTTTTCGCCAAAATCTAACGTCTGCTAAAATCCTAACTTATCCATCCCCAACACAGGGGGTGGATTATGCTGATACGACCCTGTGGTTCATATCAGCAAGGTTATCGCCCTTTTGCAGTGAACATTGCTGGAAAACCAGCGATGTTCCCTGCAAAAGGGCGATAAACTCGCTATCTCTGGTATTTTTATCCCCCTGGAGTAACGCGTTGTTAATACCGTGCTACCAGGGCGATAAAAAGCAGAGATAGCCTGCGATAATTATATTATCGCTATGCACGGCCAGCGATATTTACCGCTGGCCGTTGCTAATAAGCCCCTTAGTATTTCAGACCTGGCAGCACAGCCGCAGTCGAGAAGCAGCAGCAAACGGGGAATGCAGACACATAGTTTGCATCTGGGCTTTTACAGTAGACAGTCAGTGCTTGGGAGCACAGTACTTTGGGACTCTTGCAGGACGTAAATTGAGTGGGACACAGTAATGGGACGTCTGTGGAATGAGGAGACATCCACAGGAGAAGTTCCCTCAGCTGCCGGCTGAATAAACACCCGTTATCTTACTGTTCACCCAGCAGAGTGGGATTCAGAGATAGATGCTTATTGGTCTCATGTTGTGAGTGGTCCCTTCAGCCACAATGAAATTGTAGTCACCTGTACAATATATCTTAGGAATGGCACTCTTGATTTTTAACATATTAAGCATTGTTTTAAGTGGGCAAAGTTATTTCTATACAGAGCCCTGGTTTCTGTCCTTGAAAGAAATCTAGAAGTCCAAAAAATATAAATCTGAGTGACAAGGCTGTACCTGAATTAAGACTTTGTGGACCAGGGCTGGGGGTGTAAGGAGAACCAATAGGATGGGAATGACAATCACTAGGAGAATAAGCGCCAGGAGGTGGATTACCAGGAGGGCTGGGATAGCCAGAGCTACAAGGACCAGGACTGGAAGAAACAGGCTCAAGGAGAACTAAACCATGAGGACCAGGGTCATTATTGCCAGAGGGACCGGTAACTAATAGATGAGGAACAGGATAAGGAACAATAGGCCTAGGGGTATCAGGACAAGGGTGAAAAGGATCAGGAGGGCCAGGCAGGCGGATGTGGAAGAGGGGGTTCTGAACTCAGAGGACAAGGACCCAAAGTAAAATAGGGACCCAGCATAGAAAGAACAGTAGGCCCTGGATCATAATGACACCTGGAGCGCTAGGATGGCATGAGTGCACTGACCAGAACCAGAAGGACGATGACGACCAGGGCCAGGAGTATCAGACCCAGGTAGACAGCGCAAAGAGGGCCAATACCAGGAGACCAATAGAAAGAAGGATCGGAGAAAAGAGGGCCAAGACCAGAGAGATCAGATCAAGGAGGACCAAGAGGCCAAAAGCGAATGGACCAGGATCGTGAAGACCACAACCAGAAATGACCAGTGTGACCAGGACGAGTAGGCCCTAGATCAAAATGACCAAGAGGTATATAAAGGATCAGGAAGTCTAGGCCCAGTGGGGCTAGCATCAGAAGCTCATTGAGTGTCAGAATCAGGAGCGTTCTTAACTAGGGTGGCAAGGACTTCATGAACCAGGGTAACACGCACTTGGGAACTAAGAGGACCAGTACCACAGGGATGAGAAACACTAGACCTAGGAGGAGCATTACTAGAAGGACTTTGATAGAGGTGGCCAAGGTCGGATGGACAAGAAGAAGGTGGTGCAGGCAAACCAGGAGACCAGGAGGACTAGTAGGACTAGGGTTACCCTGGGAGCCTGAGAAACCTAGGCTAGTGGGACCAGCACCAGGAAACCTGATACACAAGGACCAGACAAAGGAGTACCAGAACTAAGACCAGGACTACAGGGGCATGAGCAGAAGGTAGGAACAAGCAAACCAGAGAATTATATAATCAGGTGAAAAGGACTATGAGAACTGGTGGGCGAGAATTAAGCCATGGTGGAAGAAAAGGTCCAGGAGCCTGTGAAACAGGAGGCCTAGCATTGAAATAACTAGGGACAGGAGTACACAAGAATGATGACCAGGCACAGCAGGACCAGGAACTGAAGGGAGAGGAACTGCTTAGACCAGCATGAACTGGAGGTCAAGGAACATCAGATCTACGAAAGGCTAGGATCAGGTGTGATGGCATGCTCTGGTTATAGGCAGCCAGAGAAATATCTATTGGGTATAACAAAGAGGAAAAGAGATTCTATTGGTTTATAAACAGATATAATACAGTTATGTTTATCGTTAAAATGGTTCACTTTAGCAGGCTCTGTTTGGATGGCACATAAGGATTGTCTTTTATAAGTCTTGAAGATGGTGGGACTTTTGTTCGTCTTGCAAGTTGTGTGACTTGTCATCACAGGAGGAAGGGCTCTGGCTCAAGGCTATGCCAGGTGTTAACAGGTCTATGATGTCTGAGGTGATAGGATGCCTGAACTTCCCCCACTCCCAAAATATCAAGTTATGGCTGGATGCAAACAATTTCTCATTTATTTGTGTAGAGGAAATTAGGCATACCCAATTTTCGTGAACTGGTTCTCAGGGCCGTCCCAAACATACAGAATCTTCTGTACCAGAATAAACCGAACCTGCAGAAAGAAACATGACCTTATTAAAAGAACACTTTATTCAACCACCGTTTAATCATACAAGAGAAGGTTGCACATGCAAATTTCCAAATATCATCCTTCTGAGAAATGATCTGAATGAGTTTTGCTTCCAAATGAAATAGTACTATGACAAATGAATTCCGCATATTTAATCCTTCTGGATTATGCACTTTTTGGACACCCTGGTTTATGGACTTTTGCTGTGAATGAGTCTCACTACCAAAGTCTCAGTCACTATAAGCTCTGTTATCATAGAATAGGGATTGCAAAAACAAAGTGTTCATTTTTTTATGATAAGGCCCAGAGCGGCTAGGGTAATAAGCTCTGGACTAGTTGAATGTGAACACATGCACGCACATGTGTGCGGGCTCAATGCTTAGTACTATGCTAAAACGTAGTCGACCTGTACATATGTAGCCTGAACCAAAAAGTACCTTTCATGGATTGGTATTGACTTGTGCAGGCCTTATAAAATTATTCAGAGTGCTTTGTTGTGTTATACACTATGGGCAAAATCTTGAATTCTGCACCAAACTGCAGTTTTGTCATAGTTAGACCTAAAGAATCAGTTGACACACCAATATTATGGTAAGTCAGGATACTGAATTCAGATCTGACATTAAATTCCACACATCTGCACTCCTTGTGGCACTTCAAGATACATTTTTCTCTGAATAGGCTCCTAATTATATGTGTGCCTTTGATTCACACTACTGGGTCATGGTAATTACCCTGCTAATGGATCAAGGGCCTCCTCACACAAGAAGGAGGGTTAATGCGGTCAAGATGACAATGTTCCCTAAGATATTATATCTCTTTAGGGCTATACTGCTACTCCTGGAAGAGAAAATAATTAAAAATTTGGAATCGGTCTGTATTAGATTTATCTGGCAATTTGGGAAAGTAAGGCGGTCAACAAATTTATTGTCACTTCCAAGAGAAAGGGGTGGGCTATCTCTGCCGAATCTAAGGCTGTACCATTGGACCTGTCTTTTATCTCAAATGTCGGTACTTTTTCGGACAGAGGCATGTTCTAACGATGTAAATTTTGAAGATCATCAACCCCCCTCTATTTATGAGCTGCTGTTAGGTAGGAAGGCGATGGGCTTAATGCTTTGCGAAGTGGACCGTAGATTTTATAAGAAAGCCAGGTATAAGGTATAGATAGTGTTTGGCGGGTGTGGATGGCCTGTCGAAAGCAGTGTAACATCCCAAAGGTTAATCCATTCCTACAGATCTATAACTCGAGCCTCTTTTCAGGGATAGGGGCAGATAGGACCTTTAAAATCTGGAGGGGGTTGGGCATTAGGACTCTGGGAGAAGTAATGAATGGAGATGTAGTTGTAAGCTTTTTGGCCTTGCAAAATAGGTTCGGAATCCCCTCCAATCATTGGTTTGTTTATGGTCAACTGTTTCGATCTTTGAAGGCACTCAGACCAAAACCACTACCTCAGGACAACTGCCCGCTTTTAGAGGCCTTGACTAAAGGATGTAAAAAAATCAAGATTTTGTATAATATACTTCTTTTGGAAGTTCAAGACGATGTCGATAAAGTGGAAGCAGCATGGTCTAGGAAACTTGGGAACCCTGATGTAGATTTAGACCTGGCTCTACTATTGAATAAAAAGATCCTTAGAGCCTCAAATTTACGGGCCCAGCATTACAAAACTGTCTTTAATTTATACTACACACCCTCTAAATTGTTTTCCTGGGGTCAGAGGGATGACGATACCTGTCGTAGATGTGGGGCTGGACAAGCAGATATATTGCATATGTTTTGTAATTGTAAACTCTTGACCCCTGTGAAGAATGAGATTGAGAAGCTCTGGGAGGGGCTGCTAGGTAAAAAGATCGTCCTATCCCCTACCTTAGCAATTACGGGCATTGATTTTAATCAAAAGCTGGGGAAAGAGGAAGAAGCCCTTGTTTTTATTTCTGTGGCCGTGCTTAGGATCTTAATCTCAGCGGGGTGGAAGGATGTGGTGGCTCCGTCCTTCCAAATGGGGCTTTCTAGATTTCTGGGAATCCATAATATCGAATCGTGCTTGTACGAACAAAAAGGGGCGAAACGAAGAGAGTTTGGTAGGAAGATATGGGCCCCAGTAACTAATTGGAAGCAGAATAAGCTGTAACTATTGGAGTTTTTACTGGTTTCTTATTCTATTATCTGCTTTTATCTCTCTGTCTTATTCGATGAATTGTTTTGCATTGTAAGATAAGATGTATTCCGCTATTTATTGTTTATAGATTGTATTTATGAACTGTTGTTGATAACCAATATAGGATTATTCTTGTTCATGACCGGATTAATTTATTAGTACCTGTATTTTTTTTCCTATGATGCACTGTAAAATCCCAAATAAAAAGATTTAAATAAAAAAAAGAAGGTGATTACCCAGAAATTAAGCATGTTCCGGGGGGTAGGGAGTAGGGATAGAATCTACATGTGCTAAATACTTTTTACATTGCACCTGGCCTAGGAAGACTCCATTCTACAGAAACAAAGAAGGGTAGATAGACCTCTAGAGTCAATCTCAATAGAATCTGCTCTATGATTTTTTGGTGGGAAAGGACCAGGTTTCTGCACCGGTTAGGGTCAGGGCTTAGTTTCTCAGATATTGTCTTTCAACAGACTACTTGACAGCCCCATCTTGGAAATTCCCAAAATCCTGTGCAGGAGGATCAGGGTACAAGTGGAGTGATGATGTGTCACCCTATAATTGGGCAGAGGTGGAGAGTTTCCAGATCTTTCCGCCACCATAGAAAAACCCATACACAAATGAGATCACAGGGCATGTAAGGGGCATGACTGTTGGGATGGAGTCACCAGTGGCATTTACACCTGCCTCCAAGTATATATTTGTAAATTAATGGGTTATTGAGCAGTGTATGAGTAATAGATTGCTTTTCCATTTTACAAGTTGAAGCACTGATTGGACATGCAGTAATTGTGTTTTGTATGTTTTGTGCCAGCAACTGGGGTACTAGCCTGCATCACCTTCCCTGAGTAGGCCTTGGACTGCTGTTCCTTAGTACCCTGAGAGAGTTAAATGGAGGGTGTTAGTTCCCAGCAGACAAAATATTGCAGATTAATTTCTTGTAAACAACCCACACCCTTCACATCAAATGAACCACTTTCTTGTAGGTCCCTTTTATGGTTAAGCTTGTAGATTTGCAGTCTCAGGTTAGGTGTTTTTTTAGATAAGGTGCAGCTTAATTTCTGAACATGGTGCCATATATATTTTAGTGCATGTTAGAGGCAAGAGAGGACAATATACACCAAACAGAACTGTTAAAAAAAAAGACACAGCATTGGAGGACCACAAGCCACCTGAAGAGCTTTTGCTGTACGCAAAGAGCATTAGAAAAGCCAGACCTTCCTTAGATGGAAAAAGGAATTGAAAACAACACTGGGAAAGACTGTGCATGCTTCCCACCCACAGTACACCACCCGTCTGATTGAAAGGTGATACAAGGCCTGGTCCTATTTTCAATGTCATAATTACTGCCTCCTTATCAGAGCCACTGTGGAACTTCTGGTGACTACCTGTGACCAAGTAGAAAAAAATATGTACTTTTTAGGCATTTATTTTTAACTATTGACAGGGGCAAAATAGAATGTGTGGAGCATTTACGAAACAAGTGCACAAGATTATATATATAGATATATCATGTCTTCATTAGGTTTAGGCACGGCACCTGAAATATTAGCAGACACTTGATCTATCAATGTAGAAAACTTTCTAATCTTGACATCTTTCAAAGCCACATTAATAGGAGGAATCAATACACCAAATATATCCATTAACAATTGACAAAAAAATGAGTCACACTGAAGCTCATTTCATTCACTTCTTTCATTTCACTCACATGATAAACTCTCTGAAATACTAATGCAACATTCCTGGAATAAAATGTTAAAATCAACTGTTTTACCGCAGACATGATAAATGCCCCTGAATATAGGGTCATTACCCAACATATGATTTCTGTAACTATAACTAAAATCACTCCTTCCAATCATTTCTGAAGCTTTCCAATCATTTTATTTCTCAGACATCATTCAAATCACTCCCTATATCCCTTGATGTATTCTAAGTCTAAGAAACATTTTCAAATTTCTAAATCTCTCCTCAGTTTTTTCTTACAATCTCAATCTCTCTTGCGTATGCAGTGTTTCTACTAATTTTGTCTTCCTAGGTGAGAGTTGTGCTGGGATTGGACTCTTGACGCCAGTGGAGCCCCCTATTGCCTATCTCTTCCTGAGCGCTTTCTTCACGTCAGAGCGCTACCTCTAGCCGGACCCGCTTAGCGGGTCCCGCGGCGCTGTGCTTTGCTTTGTGTGGACTGTGTGGGGAGCAGGTCTCGCTGAAACCCAGTGAGGACTTCTGTACAGCAGGGCTGCGAGCGCGGCAGCAGCAGGACTACAGATTCCAAGAGTCTCTGCTGCTGACCTCACCTCAACCACCTTGTGCCGCTCTCCCTGTTGACCACGACCCCCCTTCAAACGCTAAAAGAACTTTGAACACTGACCTTCGCTGGATTTTGTCTTCCTAGGTGAGAGTTGTGCTGGGATTGGACTCTCGACGCCAGTGGAGCTCCCTATTGCCTATCTCTTCCTGAGCGCTTTCTTCACGTCAGAGCGCTACCTCTAGCCGGAACCGCTTTGCGGGTCCCGCGGCGCTGTGCTTTGCTTTGTGTGGACTGTGTGGGGAGCAGGTCTCGCTGAAACCCAGTGAGGACTTCTGTACAGCAGGGCTGCGAGCGCGGCAGCAGCAGGACTACAGATTCCAAGAGTCTCTGCTGCTGACCTCACCTCAACCACCTGGTGCCGCTCTCCCTGTTGGCCACGCCCCCCCTTCAAACGCTAAAAGAACTTTGAACACTGACCTTCGCTGGATTTTGTCTTCCTAGGTGAGAGTTGTGCTGGGATTGGACTCTCGACACCAGTGGAGCTCCCTATTGCCTATCTCTTCCTGAGCGCTTTCTTCACGTCAGAGCGCTACCTCTAGCCGGACCCGCTTCGCGGGTCCCGCGGCGCTGTGCTTTGCTTTATGTGGACTATGTGGGGAGCAGGTCTCACTGAAACCCAGTGAGGACTTCTGTACAGCAGGGCTGCGAGCGCGGCAGCAGCAAGACTACAGATTCCAAGAGTCTCTGCTGCTGACCTCACCTCAACCACCTGGTGCCGCTCTCCCTGTTGGCCACGCCCCCGTAACCTCCCTGCTATACAAAAGTAGGACATCATCACCGCTGCGCGGGAGCGTGCAGGAGAGCGCCGGGAGAAGCCCGGGACAAGGGCGGGACCGTCTGCGGCCGTCAGAGGCTGAAGTAGGCTGGGCTGGGCCCGGTCCCTTAGAAATTTGTTATAATTCCTATTGCTTACTTCAGCCCCCTTTGTCTCACTTGTTGTGTGTACTTTGGTAGGCTATTACTGTGCTTCTGCCTTTTGGTAAATTGTGTGGTACCTCTCCCATCATAAATATGACGGCAAAAAAACTCCGTTCCGGCCGTGTCCTAGGGGGGAGATCTGGTTTTAAAACTAAATCGAACCCCTTACGTAATAAAATTACTTCCTCCCTGCAATTGAAAGGCCAATGCGAACTATTTAGTTTATGTGAGAGGGGAAAGGACAAGGCTTCGGAGATCCCTCTGACCACGGAAGTGTTAGAGGGTAAAGTGCCTGAGCTAGCTAACACCACTACTAAGGATATTTCAATGTTGGTTGCAGTTTCTACCCCGCTCCTTCTTGGATCCCTCCCCCTCGAAACAGCGGGGGGCTCCCCTGTGTTGACTATCGATTCGCTGGGGAATTTGGAGCTTCCACATGGGGCTTTGGGCTGTAATGTTATAGAATCTTCCAATGCCATCTCTTCCCAATCTCCTCATTTGGTGGTACCTAATCCCATAGAGAATCCAATTATTTCACCTGATTTGCCTTCTAATTCTGTTATTCCGGAGGGTGATTTTACTTTACCCGATATTGACTTAATAGCTCAAAAAGGGTCGTTGAGAATCCCCCAGGACATTGCCAGGGCTAATTCTAACACCACTGAAGCTATTTTAATCTCTAGTCCTCGTCCTCTTAGTAGTACCCCTTCTAATAAATTTGATTTCTCTTCAGCTCAGTTAAATTTCACTTCTTGTTCTGGCCCCAATTTGAACAACATGCCTGTGAGCCTGTCAAGACTTCAGGCACGATAGCTAGCATTAGGGCAGTTCAAGCGAAAACTCAGCGATCTCTAAAGAAAGCCTCTAAATACCCGAATTGGAGGAGACAGCACAGAGTGACTACCCTATTCATGCAGCACTGCTTTCAGAACCTCGGAGAGCGTGTACTTCAACATGGCCGCAGAGGAAGCCCGCAAACTCTGCAGAGTGACAGTTCTAGTCTTCCTGGGCTCGCAAGCAGCTGTGGTAATGAAGCGCACGTTCGTTCAGGAAACTGCGCACTTCAACTGACTTCTTCACCGGAGACACAGCGCGGCTCTCGAGTGAAGTCCTTTTCCTGAAATTTCCTGGCAGCGCTTCTTGATTCCTGGCGGAGCAACATTCGCATGCGCAACGTGGGATTCTAGCAAGTGACTTTGTGAGAGACTTTGTTGAATTAAGCATCATTTCGTGCCTCTTCATTGAGTTCGAGTTTGTGACTCGGAAGATACAGAGTAGAGTTAGTTTACACATTAGAGTATAGCGTAGCATTTAGGGTTAGAATTTAGCTTACCAATAGTGAGGGTTAGGTTCATTCAAAGATTACAGTACTCAAGACTTCCAGAAGAATTATAACGAGGGACTAATTAAAACCCAGGTAATTCCCTTAAATTATCCAAAGGTTTATCAATTGAAATACAGGAAAGAACAGCGCACTAATTGTGTTATGTGTGCAGGAGCTGTGACGAACATACAACAGCTACCTACAAGAGAGAAGCATAGTCCAGGTTTCCTTGGGGTAAGAGTCTTCGTATAATTAAACTGTCAATACATATAATATGTGTTAGAGAGCTTGTGAATGCATTAAGTTGTTCTTTCCAGGGGTTGGCGTATCCAGTTAGAAGTCATACCGGAGAAGCACGACCCACCAACCTGCGACTGTTTTCTCTCTTTCTCTTCCACTTCCCCTTTCCCTGCTGTTTTAGGGGTTACCAATAGTTTCCTACTGGTGACTCCTGAGGTGGTGGGGCATTGGGACCAACGTCGACTCCAGTGGATTCCTGAGCCTTCTGACAGAGCCCTCCAAGTACTAATGATAACCTAATTTCTAATTCCCTGTCCTCTTTCAAATTATTATTATCATCTATCCTCCGTTTACTGGAAAAATTTGTTGGTGGTTCGGACTGCATCCTTGATACGGTAACCCAAATCCTAAGAGTTCTCTTACATAATAATAGTGGGTCCGTTCTTGGGTGCCATCCAGAGCCCGACAATTTATCAGAGATCTCTAACAAGAGGTCTCTGAATGAAATAGTAACACTAAATCCAGTTCAAACGGTTTCATATCTCTCTCCCGAAGGACAGAAAAGAAATAAATTAGTAGTCACATTGGCGTGTCCAACGGTTGACAAGGCGGTTTCTGCTGGAGCCAACTGTGTTGTCACTCTCGACGAAGAGATAGAAGCTTTGCCTGTCTCTCCCGTCATTCAAAATTTGGAAGCTCACCCCCTATTCCCTATATTCTCTCTACAGGTAAAAAAAGAGGAAGAGGCCTCTATAGCTTCTCCAGGTAATGCTGAAAAGGTAGTCCCGATAAAGCAAAAAAAGAATAGAATAAAAAAGAGGAAACCTGTCCGAAGATTTTCAAAAAAAAGACAGAGGAAACTTATGTTTGAAAAGAATTTGGAACCCATATTAGAAAATTCCGCCCGGACTGAGCAGTCCTTTGCTACACAGGAAGATATAATTGGTTCTCCTAAAGTGGAACAAGTGACTATTGGGTCTGGTCTTATAAGTTCCTCCAACCACTCTTACCCTAGTATTTCATTATTCCCTGTAAATCCTCCTCCTTCCACTCTTAACCCCTTGGCTAGGCCTTTTCAAGACTCTCCTACAATTGTGCCCATTCCCTTGGTGTCAACTAGGGATAAAATAAATGTAGATACCTTGTTTTTAGATTTTTCTCCTTTATTCGATACTGACCTAATCCTAAATAGATCAGTTCTGCTCACTTGTTTTCAGGAGATTGAAAGTTTAAAACTAATTCAAACTTCGGACCTGGATGTGGTACTACTTCCCAATGTCACTCTAGGGAGAACAGCAAGGGTGACATTTCATTCTAAATTGGCGTTGAATCACATCTTATAGTGGGCAGAGGAATTACAAATCAGAGGGATTGATGTCATTCCATATTTCGTAGAAAAACGGAGTGAAAGATTATCCACTAATTTTCCAACAAACTCTGATATTAATTTGAAGCCTACAGATTGGTCCTCAGTTAGATCTGAGGACTTAAAAATATGTGTTTCAAAAAATGAAAGGCAAGTTCTTTATAAAAATCCTCCTCTTCCTAAACAAGCTCTGATGGATGATAATTCAAAATGGAGTTGGTTACCGGGTGTTCTCTCTAGCAAATCTACTTCTTGTCCTAAACCGCATCCAAATTTTTAACAGAGATTTGAAGTTAATCTCATGGAATACTGCGGGTTTCAAAGATTACAAGGAAAAATTATGTTTCCTACGTTCCCTAGAAGCCGACATAATTTGTCTTCAAGAAACGAGGGTGGAAGGTAAAATAATACTAGAAAAAGAGTACTTTGTCTTAGAAGGTAGTGCAACCCCCTCTAGGAGAGGTCATGCGAAGGGTGGAATTGCATGCTTATTATCCAATAGAATCAATTGGAATTATTCCCACTATCTTGATCCTGATAAATTGTTTCAGGCAATAATTTTAAAAAATGTGTTCAAGGATTGTCCCAATAAATTGCTTGTTTTAATAAATACTTACACCCCCCAAAATTTTTGTTTTAATGATGGTTTAAAAGTACTCTTCTCCTTCATAACTAAAATTATGGATACCCCCCCCCTTATATATTATTACTTGGGGACCTGAATTGTAATATATCTAATTGTAGTCTTGATTTGTTTAGAAATAAATTTAGGGAAGAATCTCTTAATATACCTCAGGCCTTGTTTCCTGCGAATATTAAATCTAATAAAAGAGGTAAATTAGTTTTGGAAGGTCTTTCTAAGGTGGATTGTATAATAATAAATGGGAGATTCCAATCTGACATCCCGGCAGCTTTCATACATAATTCAAAAAACGGAGACTCTATTATTGATTATGTAATCGCAGATTGTTCTTTCTTTTCCCATATAAAAGATCTTTTGGATGTAGATACTAAACTTAGCGACCATAATGTGCTGATGCTTACAGTTTCTCTCAGCCCTCCTCTGGCGGATTCCTGGCACATCGACACGGATGTGGTGAATTTTGGCGCCAGTTCGGGGAAATGTTTTTGAAATCACCGTTCTTTTGTGGGTTTACTGTCTCTCTTAATTTCTACTGTGGAGAATCTGTTTTGTTGGGATGGAAGGGAACTATTAGGCTTTGCTGAGTTTTTAGAATTAGTGACCTCAATAGCTAAGAAGGGCCCCTCCTCTAAAAAATCTTTAGTATTCCCCCAATTGCTTCGGCTACTAAATATTGAAATAAATAAAGTGATAAGGGGTCAATACTTATCATTTAGTCAGGAAGCCCATCAGAAATTAGCATTATTAAAAAGAAGGAGAGCAAGGCTGAAGGCCAGTTTAAAAAGAGATAAGGAGGATTCCGTTTGGATCCAACTCCGGGAAGCCTCATATAAGGGCCAAGCTAAGACATTCTGGTCATTAATTGGCAAAGGTTGCGGCACTAGAGTTAGTTCTACGCCAATTGCCATTGATGAGCAGATCTGGGTTCATTATATTGAGAATCTGTACAGTAATAATAATCTGCAACGGAAAAATTATGTAATTTATGATGACTCTTGCGTGTATTTATTTATTTATTTATTTATTAAGAGTTTTGTATAGCGCGAACAAGACCCTTGGGTATCAGAGCGCTTCACATTCGATGAGGTAGTTATAGTCCTGCATTGTTATCATCTTTTTCACAGTAATATGAGGTAGGACATGAATGAAACAAAAGGCGATAATATCAATAAAATTTCTAAGATAATAATAGCATATAGTATTATGAGGTAGGAACATGAATGAAACAAAAGGCGATAATATCAATAACATTTCTAAGATAATAATAGCATATAGTATGACATACATTTTTTGTAAATAATAGCTTATAATGTGAAAAGAGTCCATCGTTCCTGATGGACAGTTTCAGCTCCAGTCCTTACGCAAGAGTTCTGACTTCCCTGTCTTGTCTATGGAAGGAATTTACTCATTAGGAAGATCTTCGTTTCCCTCTTAAAGGTTGTTGTATCTTCAATCTTTCTGATGTTTGAAGGAAGAGAATTCCAGATTCTAGGGGCTGCTCCTGCAAAAGCCCTGTCGTAAGTTTTCTTCTTCCGGAAGATGGCAGGTCTCAGCATTAGCTCATTAATGCTCCTGGTTGGTCTGTTACCTCCCGATAGCTTAATTTTCTGAGCTAGGTATTTGGGTGTATTGTGGTGGAGCGCCTTATGTGTTATGCATGCCATTTTTAGCTGGATTCTTGCTTCGAATGGTAGCCAGTTTAATGCCTTCAAGTGTGGCGATATATGGTCAAATTTCCTTGAACCAGTGATCAGTTGTGCGGCTGCATTTAGACATGCTTTCAGGGGAGCTGTTGAAATTTTTGGTAGACCTGTTAGCGTAGTGCATCCATATTCAATCCTCGCGATAACTAGCGACTGAACTGCCAGTTTGAGGTCTGCTTTGGATATGAATGGTTTCACTTTTCTGATGTAGTTCAGATGGTAGCGGGCGCTTTTTGCCATTGCGTTGATATGGGCTTTCATGTTTAGTTTCTCATCTAGAGTGATTCCTAGAGATTTCGCTGAGCCAACTAGAGTAGGGGTGCAATTTAATGCTGTTATCATATTAGACCATTCCTTCACTTCTGTGTGTTTCTTTGGTGGAGATATTAACAAGAATTCAGTTTTCTGTGCGTTTAGTTTCAGATGGTTGATCGATAGCCATTGTAAAGTCAGTTTTAAGGTCTTGTTCATTCTCATGATGTCTTCCCTGGATGTGATCTTGAGTTAAATCTGGGTATCGTCCGCGTACATGTGGTAGGAGATATTAGATTTTCGAAGGATTTCAATGAGAGGTTCGATGTAAAGGTTGAACAGTGATGGAGATAAAGTAGAGCCTTGGGGGACTCCAATTGAGTTAGGGCATGCTGGTGAAAGTGTTGGATTGACCAGGAATCTTTGTGTTCTATTCTGCAGGAAAGATTCAAACCATTTTAGCACGTTTCCAGTTATTCCCATCCTATCATGAAGCCTGCTTAGTAATTTTTCATGATTTACCGTGTCAAATGCTGATGATAGGTCCAGGAGGATAAGTAGACATGTTTGATTACTGTCTAGTGCTTGTAGTGCATGTATGATTCCCCGACCGAAAAGGAAATTGAATTAGCTATTAAGAGCATGCGCTCTTCCGGTGCGATGGGTCCTGACGAGGTTCCCATCTCTGTGTTAAAACAACAGAGCGAATTATGGAGCAAAATTCTTTATCCTGTGTTTAAATCTTGCTTTGCTAGCGGAATTGTCCCCCCATCCTGGAAAGGGAGTATTCTTGTCCCTTTACATAAAAAAGGGGCAAGAGACCTACCACAAAATTACCGTCAAATTGCTTTGCTTGATGCCATCGGCAAGGTCTTTGCAAAATGTATTCTCACCTTAATCAATGATTGGGTAACTAAGGCCAAAATTTTGCCTTTTGAACAAACTGGTTTTAGGCAAAAAGCACGGAACGTTAGATAACTTGACTGCACTTCAGGTTATAACGGAAAAATATGTGAAAATCCGTGGAGGGCATGTTTATGGCGCGTTCATCGATTTCTCCACAGCTTTCGATAAAGTGGACAGAACATTGCTGTGGAGAAAGTTAATCGATTTAGGGATGCCTCCCTTTCTTATCAAATTAGTTCATGCCCTCTATTCGGACACCTGGTGCAGAGTGCTGCTAGGCGGTGAAAGAGGTTTATCTAGAATAATTCCCACATCCAACGGGTTAAAACAGGGTTGCCTATTGGCCCCTCTACTATTTTCTCTTTATACAGTTGATTTACCTCTGGCTCTCTCAGCATGTTCAGGTATTGCCCCGATTTTGGGGGGCTCTCCAATTGTTTGCCTCATGTATGCTGATGATATTTTGATTCTTGACCTAACTCCTAAGGGTCTGAATAATCACCTGCAGGCTTTATATGAATATGCTGGACCATTTTTTGTTGATAAATATTGCAAAAAGCAAAGTGATGTGTATGTCGGGTAGGAAGAAACCTAAATATCCGAACTTTCCTTGGGTAGTAGGGGGTCAAAAATTGGAAACAGTGAAATCTTATCCCTTCCTCGGTAAAATTGTTATGAGTAATTTAAGTGAAAAAGCCCACATAGCCAACAATTCCCGGAAAGCTATTGTTCAGGGAAAGAGTTTGGTATCCTTGTATAAGGCCACAGGTAGAAGGCATTTTTCGATATTATTAGATGTATTTCGAGCAAAAGTTCCTGCCTCCCTACTCTATGGAATAGAGTTAATTGATGTAAAAAATTGGAGCTTCTTAAATTCCTCGGAAGGAAATATTTTACGCAGCCTAGTATCTGTCAACCAGCTAGTTCAACTGCTGTCTTTAGACAGGAATTCGGCTTACGTAGTAGCTGGGTCCAAGGTCTAGCGGGAATCGTGTGCTGGTTGTCAGCCTTGCAAGGAGCGAGCCTAGTACCTTAAGACATCTTATAAAAAATGAGTTGTTGGGAAATTTTAACGACTATCCATTAATTGTAAAAAAAATGTAGATATGCTGTGGGTCAATTACAACTGGATAAAGATGCTTTATTCTCTTTGTCACCTTATCAGTTAAAAACTCTTTTGAAGTTCTCCTCGTGGGAACTAGGGTTTAGACTGGATAGAGATCTTTGGATTCGGAAAAAGGGCATTACCCTAGTTATCGATTCCTGTCTGTTGAGGAAAGCTCAACCATACGTTCAATGGAACATTCCTCATGGCGTTAGACGCCTACTGTTTTTAGTAAGACAGGATTTACTTCCTTTGAAATCGCTCTTATCCAGATGGCATGGCTCTTCAGCGGTCTGTGATTTTTGTCATATGTATGATCAAGATTTGTCTCATGTCATTTTTGTTTGTCCAGCCCTGATGTCTTATAGGCGAAGATGGCTAAGACCCATCTGCCTTCAATTGAACATTTTGTCTGCTCCTTCTTTTAGTGCAGCTATGATCAATCCTCCTAATGAAATGTTTTGTTTTAAACTGTACACATTTTTCAAATGTTTCCTGAATTTGTATTAATTTGGTAATTTTAATGCCCCAAGTGTTGTGTATTCTTATTCTTTGTATCTGTTGATATTTTAAAGATTTTACTGTATGTATTTTATGTCTTTTATGTGGATCTCGTAAGAGTTCCGATATCATAATAAACTTGAAACTTGAAACTACTAATTTTCACTCTCCTTTCAATAAATACTCTAATACAAATATGTTTTACATCACTCAGCTTACACACACTCCTTTCATTAGTATTAATAAAGGGTTGAGTAATGGTGCGACAGGTCTTTTTACATTATTAACATGAGCCAGACTCTTAATTGCAAATAATTAATTAACAGGAAAATCCTAAACAACATCATAGTTCTCTAACAGATCTTGTCCCAGTAGAATTGATAACAAGATACTACACAATAAAGAACAGCTGAGAGGAACAGAACCAGGTATGTAATTACAGATCTAACTACTACTCACATTCACATTTTGATATACTTAGCAAGCAAATTAATGTGTTTTCTTACATTTTCACATTAGAAAAATCTCTATTATCTAATCTAGTGATTTTTGTTCATTATAATGATATACGTCAAGTCATTGTAAAAAGTACTATTTCACGTTATGAAACCTCAGTTATTCATTGTGAGCACTCTTTTGCGAGATCAGAGAGTCATAGAATTGAATTCTGGTTGGTGCAGTATAGAATAGTGACTTGTGTGTTTACAGTTTATGAGGTTGCAGCCTGTAACAGAATGCACTGTGGATATAGATGTCATTATTTAAAACTTGGATTGCACGCAGTATAAATGGGGCCATTAGATTTATGTGGCAGTGGAGGACCAAATTAAGCGGTAGGGGTGACTAAATGATACAGCAAGAAAAAAAATATTATGTGGCGTAATGAAGCACTTTGGTGATAGAACTATTTCATTTTGTGTCATTTTTACAGACGGTAACACTGTTTGGACAAATATTTCACCTTGTTTGTACCAGTTAAACACAACTATAAGAGATTGATCATAACCAGTCAATCTTTGCGAAGGACTTTCCGCAAGTCGCCATGGTTTTAGCAACTTTTGTTCCATTTGAGCTAGAAAAAATATTTTTTGATAAAATGTTTACTTCACGCAGGAAAATGTAGGTTATGTGGCAAATGTGGAAAATCCATAATTATGCAGAAAATCCACAGCCACAGAATCACATGATTCCAGTGGTCCTTGAGTATAATGCAAGCTGCCACAAAATTATTTAATGCCTGATTTAGAGTTTGATCTACACACAAGAGGGGGGAGGGCCCCAAAAGTTTAAACTCCAATACCCCAGGCCCCCTAAGGCTACCAGTTAATCACACATAGGGGGTATATAGAGTACACAACTACAACAGAGGAAAATTCCCCAATTTGGAAAAACTGCCCTCACTCACATACCGAAGTATGTGACATGCTTCATCATAGGGCCTGCTACAAACGCCCTGGTGTAGCCACATCCAGGCGGCAGCATAAGGGAGGGGGAAAAAATAATAAATTCCACGTGACAAGACGTACAATACAGTCAATTAATACGTACAACGAATAACATACATGAGTGATGAAACGTATAACTGAACACCTCGTGGATCTGATGTGAGTGTGAGGAAAAAAGTGCAGTTAGGATGTGATTAAAACTGATTAGGGGTGCCAATAGAAAGTGTTGCTTTATTAAACCCAATTTTGATACCCCTATCAGGATTAAAAGTAATGAGAAAGGATGGGAAAATGTCTTATTGAGAAAATGAGGTTCCTCAAGACTTCCCTCCTACCACTGCTAGAGTCAACATGTTTCGACCGCTTCCATTGTGCCCCAAGAGGTCACTTCGGTCTTCCTCAGGACTGTCGCAGTCAAATCCACTCGTCACCCTATACTGTAGTTTGGTCACTGGGTTTCCCGAAAGTAGTTGGTCTCATAAATCCATACTCATCCGGGTCTTTTCAATCATACAGTGGAGAGAATAACCCCAAAGTAGAGGGGAGAACATACACTGGAAAAGAGTGAGGGATAATAAGAAGGGTGCAGGTGCTCGCCCCCCATAGTTCTACTCAATTCCTCCCTGAGAATTCTATTTTACTAACTCAGTTGATTCTCCTATTGAAAGGACTGTGCTTCAATAACGTTCCACACAAACTTAAACGTATGTCATTTAGGCTAAGTTGTCTTATTAGACATTCAAAAAGACTAGTTTAAATTACTGAGTCTTGGATCAAGACTATAAACTAGTATGGTCATGAATCAAAACATACACTCATCTGCCCCAAGCCGAGCCCGGGACCCCAATGAGCCCACACACACTCCACCAGTGAGCCACTCATATTTTTAGGCACGTGGTTTAAAAACATCAAAATGAGGCTTGTGATTTACAATCAAATTGAACTTACCGAGTTTATGAGCTACATAAACTCGAACTGGTGCCCATCAGGAGGGTATGACCGTGCACACAATCTAAGAGGAATGGAGGGTATGAAGCAATTAGCAAAAGCCCCTTTAGCCGGTTCAGCGATATTAAAATAATTGGTTGAGCGCCGGTCGTTAAAGTGCTCCCCCATTCACCTTACCGTTCAGTTAGGCCATCCCTGCCCAAAAGTAAACCTGTATCCAGTGACACCGCGTAGTTGGAAGTCGCGGTGTCCTTTCCTGTATTTACCGAACCACCATTCCCGATCCGCCCCCGCCGTCCGGCGTCAGGGGCGTCATGGCGTCCCGACGTCGACACGGTCAGAAGGCGGGGCAGTCGGGAAATGTAGTCTCAACCGGGTTTCTCGTCCTAATGCAGCGATGACCGCGGGTTGCGCAAGATGGTATCCAACCCTAACATAAGCAAAAATAAAGGCAACAGCATGAACGGTACTAGGAACAATGCGGCTGTTCTGTATTTTGGCATGAAATGCGTGTTACCCATGCAGAGATAATAGAGGAGGGGACTATCAGCAGTAGATGAAGATGGCTGGCCCCGACCTTGGGTATCAATTTGTACACAATATAATGTTGATAAATGGGACTACTGGCTACACTGGTGTGTGTATCTATAACTATCATAATGTTTCACCAGAGCAAGGTAACCATCCCCTGTATGCAGGTAATAGAGGTTCGAGAGGCCCCATGAATTAAGGCGCATCCTTCAAAATGCCTCCCTAAGATGAAATAATCAGTATCATTCTCGGGGTGGTGATGGCTACAAAGACCCCCTAATTCAAGATGTAGGCTGTTCCCTGCTCCCAGCTAGAATATCTACCCATCAACTAATAATATGATAGTAAGGTTGTGTCCTTTGTGTTGTCCCAAGTGTATTAATATTCTAGGGTGATTAAGCACAGATGACATGCCTGAGTGGGTAATCAGAAGTGACCATGGCCTTATTGGAGGATTAGATTGATTTACAGTTGTCTCCCCAGTGTCTGCCAAGGAATGTCCTCATTTAATCCCACTTTATATGATTTAGAGTTTGGCAGATGGGGTTACTCCTCGCAAACATGACGGATAACCCGTCCACCGTATTATGATCCCATTATATCCTGCGGGAATTATAATTCGGTGAACAGGATATCCATCAAGTTTTTGGTGGATACAAACAAAATGGTGGTAGTGTTTCTCAACAGAGAAAACGTCCGCACCTACTGTTGTTAGTTATTCTCCCTGGGTACGTAATACGTGAGGTATAGAGAAGATATAGAGGTGCACTGAGAACTTGATAAGACACCCACCACCAGGGGTGTTTGAGCAATGCAACTGAATGCAAATACCATGAATCAAGCGAGAAAACCAAATTGCACAAGCACCCTCTTAACAGTCCATTAATCTATGAACATGAATGTGGTCATTTCCGAGGTTATTGCACCAACATTATTAAATGGTTCGATGTCAATGTAAAATATGGATCCAAAACCGAATCTTGTTCTTAAAGTTCTTTATTATTCAAATAGGTTAAAAGATTCCCAGCTTATCTTTGCCGACACGTGTTTCGCCCTCTCCAGGGCTTTTTCAAGGCTATCTTGTTCTGGTCTTATGCTGCTCTGGTCGTGTGCTGCTCTGGCATCGGACTGGTTTGTAATCAAAAGGGTGCTGGTACGAAGCGTTTTATGCGAAGCCTATTGAAAGTTTTTAGTCACAGCGAGCTCTTAAGCAAGTAGGTTCCCTTTAGGTAACACGGATCTAGTTTAATCCCTCATGGATCATTGAACGAACAGAGCTGATTTGAATTAGTCTTGTTATGAGGGTGCGTCTCACTGCGTGGAGGTACGTCCTATCTCGTTAGATGAGAGATTATTAAAGACCTTGGTAATTTTGTTATGAGGGTGCGTCTCGCTGTGTGGAGATACGTCCTATCTCATTGGATGAGAAATTCTTAAAGACCTTGATAAGTCTTGTTCACGTTGTTTCCGGGCGCCGAGTCTCCACTGCAAGAGGGTGCTTGTGCAAGTTTTTGGTGGAGTACCCCCTCTAAATCAAGCCCTTAGTGTTTAAGATAAACAAGTGATTTCAAAGAATCCATTTTAGTACTAGGTAAACAGATGTGTAGCCAGTGCCAAAATGTCCAATCAAAGGACGTTTTTCTTCAGAAAAGTATGACTGTCTTTCTTTACAAAAGAGGCATGGGAGCTCATTTTTCTTGCTAACTTTGGGCTGAAGGCAACCTTACGGCAAAGAGATGGGCAACGTGTGGGAGCTCCAGTTTTTCAGACAGGAACAGGCACGCCCCTTTTCACGATGAGTTTATTGTGAAAGGGGCCCTATTACCAAGGCAGCGTTAAGTCAATTAACGTGGCTTTAAGCCACGTTAATTGACTTAATAATAGGGCAATGCAAATATCGCCGCCTTATCAGCAGAAAAGTGCCGATAACGCGGAGATAAGGGGCTTGATAATATGCCCCTCTGTTCAGGATTCAAGCAAACCGGGCCGAAGACGGCTGTAATGCCAGAAACCGGTCCCCGGGAGCTTGTTTCCTTCCCAGTGTAAGAATTGGCTTTTGTAGTTTGGTTTACCCTGTTCCCATCATGCACTGGGTCAGGAACAGACTAATTTGCATACAGCCAGGTTCTGAAACTGGGATGGTGCAGTGAGCTAAAAAACGGTGTTGGATCTAGCCCTGATCTCTTGACTGGGTGAGAGCTTTCTGCTTAATTCAGAGACTCTGTCCCTCACCACCCCTTGTTGTAAATATATATATATAAATAAAAACGTCAGCCAAAACAGCTGTTTTGGCGCAGTTCATTGGACTATAGTGAGCAGCTGCCAGGCAGGAGGCGTGCTTGGTTGTCGCTCACGTTAGCATAGGGGCCATCTTGCAAGAGAGGACAAGAGTGTTGGTGGGGGTGCGGAAAACAGTTTTTCTTGTAACTGCCTCAACTGAGATTTACAAACATGGCTATTCTGGAACAATTATTGTACTTAAGTCAGTGATAAGAATAAAAAAAATATGTAAAAAAAGAAAAAGAAAATGGGAACCACTGAATGACAGCCATTTCTTGTGGCTATTAGTTTCAGAGGATACATCTAGGGGTACCATATGGAGGCGATAAAACCACGGTATTGTTAGAGATAGGAAAAGGCTGTCCATATAATAACTACCTGGTGTCTAGGGGATAGGAACTATTGGTTACGTGTATTGGGTATGTAGTCCCATGTCATAAGTGTTTGCCAATGGTGCACACATGGTGCAATAAGTGGTGGCCAATGGTGCACACATGGTGCACATTCGTGTAGTCCCCGGTTGTTGATCATGTGTCTGTGTCACCTCATATTCATGCTACACACTACAGGCATGATTAAAGTTCTGTTTACCAGGTTACAGTTCTGAGGGGCCAAATGGTAAGTGCAGTTACATAAGTCAGTCCCCAAGAAAAGGTGTCTAGATACTCTTGGTCAGTAAGACGAACAGGGAGTGATGCTGTGTCACCGAACTTCCATCCAGGGGATCACATCATTGAAACCACATATGTTTGTCTGCAGTCGGTAGACTCATCTCTGTTCTTTTTTGAACAGTGTCATCGTGTTCCACTGGAGGTCGGTCTCTAGGACAGTCCAATTAACTTGTTCAGTCGTGTGTCCCTTCTCTATATAGTGTGTACTCATCTTTGTGGTGCTGCGGCTGGTTTTTCTGAGTTTTAAGAGTTTTTAGGTAACTTTGTGGAAATCCGTGAAGTGAGACTCTGCAAGCTCCGTTAATCTAAGGTTCACAGGAGAGAGAGGTTCCACTTCTGTGAATTTTTTAGATTTACGAGTGTTTGTCTCTTGGAGTTTATGCACAGCTCTCTACAGGAAACCTTCGACAGGCAACTCTCTACTGCACTCCACCTGTAGCCATGTGATGAAGCATAAAAATAGACTTCCGAATGGTGAATTATTCAATGTAAAGAGAAATTGCACTAGAGATTGGGATTTCAAAATAGCAACCAATGAGAATATCCAAAGATTTGAAACTAGAGGCTATTCTAAAGAAATCCAAAACAGGGTGAAGGCAAGGGTACAAGTAAAATTGAAAACCCAGAAAGATTTTAGGATGATTACAAATTTCTCAAGCGATGCAAATCGCGAGATTCTTGAACATCGCAGAGCCATTACTAGTAAATATGTTACATATCAGGTGTCTAGACACTTTGAATCCTATCAAGGCAGCAACAGGAAACTATTGAGGTTTCTTTGCGTCAATCATCTGCCGAAAGACATCAGAGGAGGGGACATAGAGTTAAGATTACAAAGAGTTACATCCAGGTACATAATAGATGTGCAAACCAAAGTACCAACTGGTTTGAATAGTGGGGAAGAGCTAGAAAGAGGCAATAGAACTGCGCAAAGAGGCTAGAGAGTTACAGAAACAGGCAAAGGAGGTGCAGAAATAGAGAGCAGGAGTGCATACAGAGGCATGAGAGGTGCAGAACGAGAGAAGAGGGGTACAGAAAGAGGCAAGAGGGTGCAGAAATTTACCAGAGGGATGCGGAAATTTGCAAGGGAAGTACAGAAAGAAGCAAGAGCAGTGCAGAAAGAACCAACAGAGGTGCAGAAGGTGGCAACATGGGTGCAGAAAGAGTCAACAGAAATGCAGCAAGACACAAAATAGGTGCAGAAAGATGCAAGCGAACTGCAGAAAGAAGCAAGAGAGGTGCAGAAAGAGGTAAGAGAGGTACACAAAGAGGGAAAAGGGTGCAGAAAGAGGCAAGAGAGTTGAAGAAAGAAGCAACAGAAGTGCAGAAAGAAGCAATAGTACTACAGAAAAAAGTAACAGAGGTCCAAAAGAGGCAAGAGGGGTGCAGAAAGAGGCAAGAGAAGTGCAGAAAGAAGCAACAGATGTGCAGAAAGCGCAATAGAACTGCAGACAGAGTCAAGAGAGTTGCAAAAACAGGCAAAAGAGGTGCAGAAATTGAGAACAGTGGTAAAGACAGAGGCATGAGATGTGCAGAAAGAAGCAAGAGGGTGCACAAAGAGGGGTGCAGAACTGTGCAAGGGAGGTACAAAAAGATACAAGAGCAGTGCAGAAAGAACCAACTGATGTGCAGAAAGAACCAACTGATGTGCAGAAAGAGGCAAGAGAGGTGCAGAAAGAGGAAAGTATGGTGCAGAAAAAGGCAAGAGGGTGAAGAAAGAAGAAAGAGAGGTGCACAAAAAAGCAAGAGAAGTACAGAAAGAAGCAACAGAGATGCAGAAAGAGGCAAGAGGGGTGTAGAAAGAGGCAAGAGAAGTGCAGAAAGAAGCAACAGATGTGCAGAAAGGGGCAGGAGAAGTGCAGAAAGAGGCAACAGAGGTACAGAAACAGGCAGGAGAGGTGCCGAAAGAGGAACCAGGGGTGCAGAAAGAGTCAAGAATGGTGGAGAAAGAAGCAACAGAGGTGCAGAAAGAGGCAAAAGAAGTGCAGAAAGAGGCAAGAGAAGTGCAGAAAGAAGCAAGAGAGGTGCAGAAACAGGCAATAGAGATGCAGAAAGAGGGAAGACGGGTGTGGAATGAAGAAAGAAAAGTACAGAAAGAAGCAACAGAGGTACAGAAATAGGCAAGAGGGCTACAGAAAGAGGCAAGAGAAGTGCAGAAAGCAGCAACAGAGGTGCAGAAAGCGGCAAAAGGGGTACAGAAAGAAGCAACAGAGGTGCAGAAAGGATGAAACAAAGTGCAGAAAGAAGCAAGTGAAGTACAGAAAGAATCAAGAGAAGTCAAGAAAGAGGCAAGAGAGGTACAGAAAGAGGCAAGGAAGGTGCAGAAAGAGTGAAGAGGGTGCAGAAAGAGGTAATAGAAGTGCAGAAAGAAGCAACAGAGGTGCCAAAAGAGGCAAAAGAGGTGCAGAAGAAAGAGGCATGAGGGATACAGAAAGAAGCAAGAGAGGTGTAGAAAGAAGGAAGGTACAGAACGTTGAAGAGATGTGGAGAAAGAGGCACGAAAAGTGCAGAAAAAGGAAGAAATGTGCACCAAGAAGCAAGAGAAATGCAGAAAGAGGCAAGAGAGGCACAGGAAGAAGCAAGAGTGGTTTGTGCACCATTAGTACCAATTTAACACCCACATTTAGGCATAAGGTACAGGTGACCATATCAGGTTTGCAATGGGCCTTCCACCACGCTGTAACACTTGGTGCTGTATTTTTGGTGAACTTTGAGCTGTTTGGCCCAGAAACAAGTTGTTTTATGTTCAAATCTGCAAATTATGCAGCAGATATGATGGGTTATATGGCAAAAGCGGAAAATATCTAATTATACTAAAATCGGTTCAGTCAAACAGTCGCATAATTCCAGTGGCCCTGCTCATACCTCCAACTAGGTTCAGAAGTGCTCCTCAGTGGTTCCTACTTTTTTTGTCTCATTGAGTTTATAGTGCAGCTTCTACGGAAATGAGGAAGACTGAACCTTAGATTACCACTCCACAACACAGACTACCATACCACATAATTACTCTCCATAACACATAATCCCAGTCTATATATTTCCTATACACTAAATACCACATACTTTCTATCCACATAATTTCACTGCACAACATACCACATAATTCCACTACACACAACGTACATCCACTCCACTCGAAGAAACATTAGGATAAAACGTTTACATTTTCAACTCCAATAGCCCTAACTTTCCCAAATGCAAGACCTATTACATTGAAAATGCTTCTTTCACTAGTAGACACATTTGCAGAGTGGTGGAGAGAGGGGCTGGACCTCTGACCTGCGGTCAGGAATTCCCCTGCATAGCACTTACAGGAGGTACCAGGAGGGCTTCATGTCCTCTGAACTCCTGCAACGGTAAAGTGGACTTCAAACCCCCAACCAGTATTGTGCCAGGAGGAGCATTTGCAGAGAGGTGGAGAAAGGGGGCGTAGCCTCCAAAGACCTTTTAGAAATCTCACTGTGTTGGACTTACTGGAGGTAACAGGAGGGGTAGTTGGCCCCCAAGGACATCCTTGGAGGCCAGCTACCCCTCCTATTAACTCCAGTAAGTCGCACATAGCAGGATTGTTAAATTCTCATAGCAGGCCATACTCCCTTTTCCCACCACTATGGAAACGCGCTCCCTTGCACGCTTTTGGATGGGGATTGAAGCCCTCTTTGCTGCTGGGGGCCCTTACGGAGCAATTAGTCTATCTATTACCTTCAGTAAGCCCCACACAGTGGAATTGCTGAGAGATGGACACAGGCCATGCCCCCTTTCCCCACCACTCTGCAAACGCACTTCCTGGCGTGCTTTTGGTGGGGGATGAATTTTGGCCCCGGAGACCCCATCCCCGGAGGCCCAGCCTTACTTTTTATTTTTCATTAAAATGGGGAAGGGGGCCGAGATTCATCAAATGGCGACAAAGATATTGGCAAAAGAAAAACTCCTCTTGAATAGAAACAAGGTCATAACTATAACTACCTACTGGCGACCGCCAGTAGGTAATATATATATTATATATATATATATATATATATATATATATATATATATATATATATATATATATATATATATATATATATATATATATATATATATATATATATATATATATATATATATATATATAAAGGGAATGTGGGGTAAAGCACTCGGAAGTCCACACTGTAAGACTGAAGCTCAGTAAGTTCCCCTCCCACAATTGCTGTCACAGATTCTGCCTGCAGATACCCACATATAGGTTACACATGCAAGGTCAGGGTCTGTGGAGCTGACCCTTACAGTGATGTTATAATTGTAACACAAAGACAATACTCACAGTGAATAAGAAACACTACCTTGGTTGTCAGCAGTGCCCACAGATCCTAGTGATCAAACACGAACAGGCAAAGCAGTAACATAAAGGGTGTACCACTAAATACACAACCACAATAGTCAAGGAGAAGTGGTTAACCTGAAAGAAGGGAAAACAAAGGGCATACTTGGCAGAAGCTAAGAAACACAACCAATAATGATACTGTAAGCTAGGCATGCAGGAACAGGAAAACAGCAAGGTGGAAACTGGAACAAAAAAAAATAGAAAAAAAGGCAGGGATTCGAAAAAAGTAAATACAGAAGGAAAGAGACTTCAAGGGTGTACAAAATAGTCCTGGTTCAGGAATTGGCAAAATAAGGTATAGCTAAAGCTCAGTTGTCAAGGTATCACTGAAGGCAGTGCTAGTTCTGAAACAAAGTATAGCTGCAACTCAGGAACCAAGGTATCTAGGTAGCACTGAAGGCAACGCTAATTCAGGAACAAAGATAGCTACAGCCATTTAATGATGTTAATGCCCGCACTTTTGCTAGCTTTGCTTTCAGAGTGACTTTTTTCTCTTCATAGCTCCCGATACTTCAGTGTGACATCTACAATGAAATTGTGTTCGATCCTCAGTGCCATGCAAAGAATTCTGAAAATCTAATTTTTAAAATGTGTGTCATAGTCTGACTCTATAGAAGGTGGTAAACCGAATTTAAGGATCAACTCCCTCAATAAAAGCTTTGCTACTATGAGTGAGGAAGGCACACCTCCTGGTTGAGTGAATGTACCTCAAATTATTACAGGATATGGCATTTCTATAAAGTCTGTTTCTAATCTTGTGAAAAGGGAGGCCCTTCAGACTTGCCAATGTGACTCATTGTCATATTTGTTCTCATGCCAACATTCAACTGTTGGCAAGCTGTACATCATTAGCACCAATTTTTCTGCAATAGTTCTAAATTGAGGAATGAACCAATACCTTTTAAATCTCCTAATCATTGTATTCTGCCCAACATGGGTGGGGCCATGAAGATACCTTGCCATAGGCAACAGCATTAAGTCAAGTAAAAAAACATCTCCTATCTAAAAACAACACTGCTGATACATACTACTTTGGAACAACAATGTTCTGTAATGCCTGGGGCCATTGTTGCTCCTAATGCAGGGGACATTAAGCCTTACTGCTGCATGGAGCTAATGGTATTCCAATATATATTTTTGATGCGCGTTGCCGTTGAGGCACAGTGATGCTTAGGGTAATTTATGGTCCCTAACATCTAAGGCCTTCTCTGGTTACTACGTCTTCAGACCATTGATTTTCATTTTCCGACCAGGGCATTTAATGCTCATTAAGGCATGTAACCATTGATGTCCATTACAGATTGGGATCTTTGATTATCAATACTGCTCACTTCCAGTGAGAGTCATTCCTGCCTTGAGCCATTAGCATTAATTAATGCCCAGGTCATTAATATCGCAGCCCAGAGAGGCACATTGTTTTCTAGGGCCATTGATGTTCATTACTGTCTGTGGTCATTGAAACTAAAACAAGGCCTCAAAATGAAATGGAAAAACTTATTTAAGGTTTGGTTACCATAAACAGACTGGAAGTTCACCAGTTACAATAATAGCTTAACCTTACCCTCACCCCTTCATGAATGTGAACTGTTGAGTACATATTTGAATACAAGTGTAAGAGAGTTAATATGTGTGTGAGGCTTACCATTATTCACTGTGTTCATGGATTGAGGAATGGAATGAATTCAATTGATAAATGTGCAAGCATTTACGTGGCAGCACAAGTGCTTTTATTATTCAGAGATAGTCAAGACTTTCTCAGGTTATGTTTACTAAACAGATGAATTCCAAGTATGTAGCTTTTTTATTGTAATCACAATTCCCTCCCTTCAATCATAAGTAAACCTTTGCTAAGATTTTATCTGGCAATTGCTCAGGGTTCATTCTGATAAAATAATGTGGTAATACCGCATGCGGAATTACCAGTAATGGAGCATTGGGTGTGCTTTACGGCAACATGACAAGCTCCACTGCTTAGATAACAATGTAAAGACTCCTGGTTCACCCTTCATGATCTGCAACACTTATTCACAGTATTTTCCCTCTAAAAATGTCCACAAGATTTACCTGGAGTGACTTGTGCAGGGAGAAATTGTGGAATTTTCATTTTAATTGTAATCCGCTTTAATGTGCTAGATCCCATGCATGTCCTACCTGGGATTACTGAAAAACACTCGTAATGAGTCCTTTAGTATGGATGACTGCACATCTAGTACCCCCTCCTCCCTCCCAGAACGCAGCTGGCGTGATTTTGCTGATGATGAGGATACTGAAGGTTCTACCTTGTGCTCTGGCTTCATGATGGCTCGGTTGATGAGGGCGTTCTTGTCAGCCGCAATGAGATAATCCCCCTTCCCCCTCGATGAGTTCAGGAGAGCAGGTAGGTGGATCCATCTCACCTTCTTCCTGGAGTAGGTTTTAAAGTCATCCTAAAGGGAGATGTCACAGGAGAGTCAGTCCATGGTCAATGGACAGCAGAGGAGGAAGTCAACACACAGCAGTTGAGCAATACTCTACTGTTTCTGTTTCCAAACCACAAGATGGATGAGAATCTTATCATAGAAAAACATTTCTGATCCATGAGAACTTGACTAGTTGTGGAGAGTAATAGTAAACTCATGGCTGTTGAGGAATGCACTACTGTTTCTGTCTCCAGACCACAAGATGGAAGTTAACCTTATCAAAGAAACACATTTCAGATCCCTGTGACCTTGACTAATTGTAGAGTGTCATGGAAGACTGTTCTCATCGTGTAGTTAGTGCCCAAAGACCAGCTTTATTCCAAGTGTGGCAGTAAATTCAAAATGGGTACAAATAGTGTGTGCACAGACTTTTCATTCAGAGTCGGGTCAAATTTCCTTTGACCACTCAATTTCCTCCAAGCATTGCCTGCAGTAATCTGCATGTTCAACACACTTTGGAAAGTGGAGCACCACATTGCACTACTGGTTGCAAAAGTTGTTAGTGGACATTACTGAAAATCTTAACTGGAGAAATCCTAAATCAGATGCAAAACCCATGTGTTAACAATGTAATCATAGTTCATCGTTGCTGCTTTCCTGTGCCCCCACCCCCATGGTTGTGTTGGGGATATGGATGGAGGAGGGGTTCTCTTACTGGAAGTATATTACTGTTCTTACTCACTACTGCTGACAGCTTTTCACCTAGTGTATCTTTTAGAGTTCAATTGTGATAACAAGCAATGTTGACTTCCAGGGATTGGGTAATGATCACTGTTAATGCCTTGGTTTCATACTACTATTGGAGAATCCTCTGCAATACGTAATTCACTGTGTCTTGATCATTGCACTGATCATAATAAAAACATGTTTAACACAATTCTGTAATCATGCTATATGTATTCACCCATAACTCTCAGAGTCCACCAGGTCTGGGTACCAGAATGTCCTCTAGATTAAATATTATTTACATAATATTCCCATATTATTAATAACAGAACATCTACATCCATTGTATTTTTTTGTAAACATTATTTAGGACATAATATTTATGTTGGAATTATACATTTATATGTGATATTCTGTCTGTCACCGCTGTGGCATCGTGGTTCTGTGTCCATCTGTGCTTCTTGACATAGCTGCGCTGATGTCATGAAACACTGGAATCTCCTGCGCATCTCCTAGAATGTTATGCTTTGTTCAGCAGGCAGTTGTAGCCTTACTTTGATGCTGGCTGGATGTTCACCTGTGGATGGGATCTTTCTTCTGAATAAAACCAGAACTTATTACCTACAACTTGTGGATCCATATCTTACATTTGGCGACGCAGGATGGGATATATTGGAACAAGAAAAGATCTCAACACCTACCTCTAATTTTTTTTTTTTTTTTAAACGTTTCCACAGACTTTACTTGGAAAATCTCTCATGAGGTACTTCGGTGGCATTCAACTTAAGAACAAGACTTCAATTTTGTCTTTCTCTTATGGTAAGAGAAAACAGAGTCTAATATATATTTTTTTCTTATTGACTCTCACTTTTGGGAATATTTGGCAGCGTGACCACTTTTTCGACATCGTATCTCGACATTTTTTTTTTAGATCATCGGGACCATTTAATTTTGCTTTTTCGCGTTGTTGAAGCACAGCGCCTGCGATCTGCGATCTGCATCTTTTGAAAAGTCTTACCTGCCCCACGTCATCGCGAGCTACCTTCTTGAACGAGAACGCCTCTATCGTCCAAGCAGCCTTTAGAGAATTTCGAAGCTTCAGAAACAAACAAACCAGCTTCCTTCATCTCTACGTCTTTGCGCAAGGCTTCCTGGGAAGGACGTAAGCGTGCCGCAAAGTACCTTGGGAGTGACGCTGACGTGGGCGCCATCTTGTCTTGGTCATTCTGCTGCTTTCTACTTCAGAGTACACGTCTTACGCTCTAATTGCGTTTCGTGACTCTGACTATCTTTAACATTTTGGAAAATTACGCTGAAGTCTCATGTGTATTCAAAGATTGACACCTATTCTGCAAACATGTAAAGGTACTGTTTTGACTCTCGTTTTCTTCTCCAGGATTTCAGGTATTCGTCTGTCTTCTGTGACACACTCACTCGAAGCTGTTTTTGTGTGTCCTGCTACTGTGAAACACACACACTAAACTCTCACTGGACTGTTACTGGAAGCTGTTCTTGTGTGTGCAGTTACTGACGCACACACACTAGACTCAATTTTTTTTTTTGTTTATCTATTTTATTAGCAACATGCAAAATGTAACAGCCCCCCCTTTCTTCTTGTCCTCACCTGGGGATCCACCTATCAGATGGAAAAAATGGCAAAAAGTGTTTGAGAGGTATGCAAGGGTATGTGGATCTAGCTTGAGTGCGGAAAGAAAGACAGCCTTACTTTTACATTGTCTGGGGGCAGAAGGACAGGAAGTATTCAATCATTTGCCTGATCTTGATGATGCTAGTTTGAATGAGTACGAGATATGTATTGCGAAGCTGGATGAACATTATCTTCCTAGAGTCAGCACAATTTTAGAAAGGTATCATTTTGGTCGGAGAACACAAATGGAGGAGGAGACAATTGAGAATTATATAACAGCTTTAAGAAAGCTTGCTTCCTCATGTAAATTTGGTGCAAGTCTTGATGAGCATATAAGAGATCAGTTCATGCTTGGATGTTATATTGAAAAAGTAAGGGAGGAATTGTGGCAAAAGGACGAGCCTTCTTTAGATGAAGTACTTACTATTGCAAAGAGAATAGAACATTCTATCAAGTGTGTAGAATTCATTAAGAAGAATGGTGAGAACAAAACTACTAAAGAAATAGTGAATGTTGTAAAATCAACTCCTAAAGTGGGTGACAATCACCAGAAAGAGTCTAAAAGTGAGAATGTTTCAAGCAAAATACCCTATAAAAAAAAAAGAAAACAGTTTTGATTTCTCCCAAGTAAAGTGTTACAGGTGTGGTGAAATGGGGCATTTTGCTACGGATAGACAATGTCCAGGTTGGAAGGCATATTGTGGTAAATGTAAAAGAAAGGGACATTTTATGACATGCTGTAGAGGGGGAAACTACAAAGGTAGAGTGAATGAGATATTTTATGATTTTGGAAATGAAAGTAATTCAGATGAGCACGTAGATTGTGGTCAAATCTGTATACAGACTGTAAGTGCTGAAGAAGCAAAGAATTCTCCTTCTGATGAAATTCTTGTAGAAGGTTTTCCCACAAAAGTTTTGTTTGATTCTGGAGCAAAAATCACCAATGTAGCAAAAGATTTTTTCTTGAATATGTTGGGACAAAAGCTTGAACTGTCTCACCCTGATATAAGACCTTTTGGATATGGTGGACAACCCATTAAATTACTTGGGGTTTTTGAAGGGATGATCAATTATAAGAATAGATTGACCAAAGCAAAGATTTATGTTTCTCAAAAAGGAGATAGCATAATAAGCTGGTTTGCTCTCAAGGATTTGGGCGTAATACTTGATCCGAACTCGACACCATCTATAGTTTTAAAAGACCCTTTTCCCTGCACTTCTCAAACTGTTTCACTGGTCTCTCAGGATTTCACTAGTGAGCTGAAAATGAAATTTCCTAAAGTGTTTTCTGAAGACTTGGGGTGTTTGAATGATTATTGTCATCGTATCATTTTAAAAAAAGATGCTGTACCTGTTTGCTGCAAGGTACGAAATGTACCTGTGGCTGTCAGAGAACAGGTTAAGGCTGAACTTGACAAGCTTGTCAAAGGGGGTATTATAGAAACAGTAGAGGGAACAGAATGGGTTGCTCCGATTGTTGCAGCTAAAAAATCGGACAACTCTCTTCGTCTCTGTGTTGATTTAAGAGAGCTCAACAAGTGTGTAGTTACAGATCATTATCCTTTACCCAAGATTGCGGACATGCTAATGTTACTTAAGGGTGCTAAAATTTTCAGCACCATTGATCTAAGGTCCGCATATCATCAGATTAGGTTGGAGGAAGGTTCGAAGGATTTGACAGCTTTTGTGACACCTTATGGCACTTTTAGGTTTGTGAGACTACCATTTGGCTTAGTATCAGCCGCATCGGTTTTTCAGAGGGCGTTAGAAAAGGTTTTGAAAGGTTTGCAAGGTGTTAGAGTCTATCAAGACGATATTCTCGTGTTTGGCATGGATAATTCACAGCATGATATTAGGCTCTTTGCTGTGTTAGAAAGACTATGTGGTGCAGGTTTAACTGTCAAGATAGAGAAATGCAAGTTTAGGAAGACTTCCATAGACTATTTGGGTCACACAATCACTGAAGGAGGAATTTTACCTAAAGAGAATTTGATCTCTACCATTTCTAAGATGTCCCCCCCTGAGAACAAGGAAGAATTGATGAGTTTTCTGGGCCTTGCTGAATATTATAGCAAGTTTGTGAGGGATTTTGCCTCATTGTGTGCCAACATGAGATATTTGTTGAAGAAAGGTGTGGAATTCATTTGGGGCGAAAAATGTCAGCACAAATTTGAAGTCATCAAGGAGAAACTGGCCTCTGCCCCGAAGTTAAGCAGTTTTGATCCTTCTGAGAAGTCTATTTTGATTACTGATGCAAGCTTGAAAGGTTTGGGTGGTACGGTACTTGTACAGAAATTTGAAGGCACCGAGAAGGTCATTCTTTTTTTGTCAAGGAGTTTAAAGGGAGCTGAAACTCGCTACTCGGTGATTGAGCGTGAAGCACTTGCTGTTTACTGGTCAGTCAAGAAGCTTAAAAATTTACTATGGGGAACCACCTTTGAGGTTAGGACGGATCACAAGCCGCTTTGTGAAATTTTGAAGAAAAAGGGAATTGATGCAGTATCTGGTAGGATCACGAAATGGGTTGTTGGGTTGCAAGATTACGATTTTGATGTGAAATATCTACCTGGAGTGGAAAACAAGGTGGCAGATGCCTTATCTCGCCTTGTTCCTGTTTCTGAGACTGGTGGTGAGGAAGATATGGATGAAGGTGATGAAATGGTTTGTGTTGTAGAGGAGGCTGTCATTGACAAAGAGAGGTGGTTGAGGATGGTACAAGAAGATTTGATTCTTGTGGAGGTGCTTAAGCTCTTGATGACAGGATGGAAGGTTAAACCGAAATCAAACGAAGGGCTTGAGAAATTTTGGCATGTTAAGGATCAGCTTTCGGAGCAAGATGGTTTACTATTTAGGGGCCAAGGAGATTTTGAGGAGGTCATATTGGTGGCCAAATATGGATTTGGAAGTGGAGCGTAAGATTAGAGATTGCATAGATTGTGCTCTTAGTGAGAGGGTGGCAAAACCTAAGGTGCAGCCTATGGTAGTTAGGGATAGACCAAATGCACCTTGGAAAGAGGTTGGTTTAGATATTTTGGGGCCTATTGTTTCTGCTGGTTGTGAGTAGTATGTTCTTGTCCTTGTTGATTTCTTTTCTAGGTGGCCAGAAATCGCCATTACTCGTGGTATCGAGACTAGACATGTGGTGGCTTTCTTAGCCAAGCTTTTTGCAAGGGAGGGCATTCCTAACACCATTCTCACGGATAATGGTCCCCAGTTAGTGTCTAAAGAGATGGAACAATTCTTGTTGAAACAAGGTGTTAAACACAAAAAATCATATTTGTACCATCCAGATACCAACGGTATAGTGGAGAGATTTAACTGTGTCCTTAAAGAAACTATCAGGATGGCTAAGTCTGCTGGCACAGACTGGAGGGCAGATGCTTTTAAGAAGGTTAAAGTTTATAGGATATCTCCCCATGCTGTTACTGGGAAGACCCCCTTTGAACTTTTTAGATCGCGTACTGCGAATATCCTTGTGGTACCTGCATGGGTTAATGATCTGCAACCAAGTTCTCCTGATTTGAGTGATGATTGGATGTTGCGTGAATCCTCTAGAATTGAGAATAGAAAAAGAATTTTTAATGCAAGGAATTCTGTAAAAATCACACCTGTCAAAGTGGGTGATTGGGTGCTTATTAAGAATCCCTGTAAAAACAATAAGGCTCTTTCTACTACCTTTAAGAAGTCTATTCGTGTCATCAAAGTTTTTAAGAACGCCATCAAAACTGCAGACCATCGAGTTTGGAATTTGAACAGGGTGGTGGTGGTCAGAGATGATCTTGTCGAGGCTTCTTCTAGTCGTGATTGTCAAACTACTAGAGATGAACCTTCCTCACTTCCTCGCAGGGTTTCTCATTCTCCTGAGTATTTAAAAGACTACGTGACTGTGTGATTTATGTTTTAAAGATTGCTCGTTTATCTTCATATTTTTGTTCTTGTTGTTAGAAGGGAGATGTGTGGCATCGTGGTTCTGTGTCCATCTGTGCTTCATGACATAGCTGCGCTGATGTCATGAAGCACTGGAATCTCCTGCGCATCTCCTAGAATGTTATGCTTTGTTCAGCAGGCAGTTGTAGCCTTACTTTGATGCTGGCTGGATGTTCACCTGTGGATGGGATCTTTCTTCTGAATAAAACCAGAACTTATTACCTACAACTTGTGGATCCATATCTTACAACCGCCATACTATTTACCTAGGTTTAGTTATTTACATTTTCCCATGGCTAGAGGTGACTATACCCTACACGAGTGAAAAGGCGTTCTCTTCGCTCCCGTGGATACTGGTTCATCTGGCCTGGGACGCAAACAAGACCCCGACACCTAAATCCCAGCGTAGAGCCACAAAATGGGAGGACAGGCAGAGACCTCAAGTTCAGCAGGGAACCACAAATGGGAGGCCAGACACAGGCCTGAAGCCCAGCAGGGAACACAAATGGGAGGCCAAACCAGGCCTGAACCCAGCAAGGTACCCCAGATGGGAAACCTGCTAGAGGTAGCTGAAAAGATTGATAATTCGAGTTGACTTTATTTGGAGCATTCTCCTTAAAGTCTTGGCTGGTAGTTGGGATTAAGCTTCAGGCTGGATTGGTCCTATTTTAGGAGGGCAAAGTCTGGTTTGTATATGGCTGGTCTCTGACTAGAGTGGCACAGTAGGCAATAAACAATGGTTCGGATTACAGCCACAAGCAATAACCAGATGCTGAAATTCATTCAAGAATTCCTATCCTCGCTTTGTTGTCCTTTTGGAAACTACAGGCTTTTCCTGTTTTATTGGGAATCTCCAGTGATGGCACACCAAGCCTGCTTGTTGCTATAGCTAGCCTTGAGGAAGCTCAAGCTTTGAAGAAAGTCCACGATGGCAGCTCATCCCCCTGCAGCCTCCATGAGCCCTTCATGACCAGCAAAGCTTCAAGCCTTTGTCACAGTTGTGATGTTCTAAAACTAGTAGAGGGCTAGTGAGTAAATTAAAGATCGAGCCACAGCCTGAGGTGAGCCAATCAAAAGAGTAATCATGTAAGTGACACTGTAAAGGTCATGTATAAATAGGATAAAGAATCTTTAAGAGTTTGATTATTCCGTCAACCCTTGTGTTTCACTTTACTGCATCCCATCACCGCATCAACAGGAGATACAAATAATAGCTTTTTGGAGGTCTCAGGTCTGAAGGTCATCCTGATGATATTAAGAAGGTTTGGACCCAAGCAATGAAGTGTTAATGTGATTCTACTGCTCAAAGGGATTTCCACTCATGGAAGTGAATAGAAGAAAGATGCATATTTTAAAACACAAACATAACTTAGGAATGCGCCACCCTGGCCCTCTCACATATGTAGGATATGAAGGGGCCTCTTTCCACTAAGAAGTAACCAAAGTTGTCATATAGAAACTTGGATGGAAATAAGATTTGGTTCCTGTGCAATCAAAGGAACCCATTGGACAAAAACTGGAGATGACTGAAGCCAACTCTTTTCATCTTGCAACCACAGTGGTGCAAGCACGTCGCGAGAAACCAGCACATTGTGAAAACAAGCATTGGCAAAGACAATAGAGCTGGCCTGTTACAGAGCTACATTTACCGTTATTGGACGTCCTTTCAGAGTCAGAAAAGAAATGTGACGTTTTTAACAAGACTACAGTCCTACAGAACTTTACTAGATGTACCTCTCAAGTCAGAAGACACTGCTTAACAAGTCTGTCACATGCTGCAATAACTTACTGTAGTGAATAAATGATGGCACTGGCTGAGCAGCAGGTATAACACTCACATTGTTACTAATGGGAAGATTTACTAACAAGTCATACAATGCAGCAAAAAACTGACTGCAGCCCAGCACCAACACAGTCACACTTGTGCAATGGTGCCTGCATTACAGCCAGGCTTGTTTTTGTGCAGGAATGGACACCTCCCTGCACATAACCAATCCTCTGAGGATTTTTTCTCTTTCCATGTGTGCTGCAGAATGTAGCACCTATGGAAAGAGAAAAAAAATAGGAGAAATAAAGTTATTTCTCCTCTCTTTACAACTTACCTTAAGAAGTAAGAGGAAACAATGAGGCACAACGAGCATATTTCTCTGTGTTACACCTCATTCCACAAGGCACAGATCTCCAGGTTTAATAGTCTTATCTAAATGTGGAAAAGTGCTAAAATCCATGGGCGGAAGTGTGGAAACATCATTGCTCTAGGCCTTCCTCGGGCAAAGTAACGCTGCCGTGCATTACTCTAGATTTATTAAGCCATACAGAACCACGCAAGGCGGCTTTCCAAGGTTTGTGAAATCTCACTGAAGCAGGGGGGCTGCCGTGCGTCACTCAATGGCAACGCCAGGGCTTCAGAAATCTGGGCCTAATGTCCCGCTTGAGTAGGATGAAACTGCTTAAAAATCCTTCACAAAAATTTTCCTATCCACTTTTGTTACTCTAAAAGATCTAGATATTCCTCCATGAAGATGCAGTTCTACTAGTAATTACTAGGTGTCCCTATCGAGTCAGATGGAAAAGCATCAACATTCTGAAATAAAGCTGCAGTTCCACTGGTATTTACTAGGTGTCCATCACAAATAAATTACAAAAGCATCAACATTTCATACACAAATTTGCAGTGCATCTAGTCATTACAATGTGTTCCTCACATATCAAATGCAAAAGCACTGAAAATCTTATATCAACCCGCAGTTCAACTGGCTGCCACTAGGTGTCCCTTAGAGTGGATTGGAAATGCATTGAAATCCTTTCATGAAGCTGCAGTTCCACAAGTCCTGATAGATGTCCCCTCTTAGTCAAATGCAATAGCATTGAAATATTCTCATAAAGCTGCGGTTTCACCTGCTATTATAGATCCAGCTCGAATCAGAAGCACCTGCTTCAAATGGCCTGCACCAAGCTGAGGGGGTATGGCATTTGGATACACACTGCTGATAAGTTAAGTAGTTGTGCTTGTTTTTCATAGGATTATTTATTTGCCAAAGTTGGTTCATAATAATCAGTCCAAATTACGGATTTCTATTCATTTCTTGATTTTTTGGGGATCATAACCTACTATTTATTTAAGTACATTTTTCACTGGTACGTACAACACAATTAAACTGTTTATGTTTTAGTGAGAGGAATGTCTCACATGCTCCATGTAAGAGCATATAAGAGTTGGAAATTATGTTTTACCTCTCCCTTTAGGGGTAAAGAAATGGTAGTGCAGCCTTGTGGAGCTTTCTCTTGGGGTGAGTGGTGTTAATGTCAATAACAGTGCTGTGGGGGTTGTGACTTCAACATAAAGATCTGCACATATGCTCTAGCTATTCTAATTACTTGTTCTAATTTTCAGTAGGATAAATACATATACCAAAGCTGATAAATACATTTACCAAAGCTCTTTTGTAGGGAGGAATGAACATTGTAATGTATAATAAATGTCTTGAGAGTATTAAAAATAGTTGACATGACCCCACGATACATAAGGTCTATAAGTCATTGGAAAGAGCAAGCATCTAAGAATTTCTATTTTGGGGGAACAATTTTTTTAGGTGTATGTATAAGTGTTATAGTGAAAAACATAGTTACGCAAGTGAAAGTATCCAGTGGCTGAAGTGGGCTGGTCTTTTGCTGGGGTAGGAGGGAGTATAATTTCAATGACATGTCAACAGATCAACGATGATGGAGTGATAGACCCTAAATATGTATGTATGTCCTGTATGATATTTGTCTGGAAAAACTAAGGCTGACAAGACAGATAAAGCTGTTATAGGCCAAACCTAACAAAAGCACAAAACTGCAAAAAAAAAATGAACAACAGGCCACCTAAATCTACTTTCCAAAGATTTGGAACTATTTTGTGTCAAGATCAGATCTTCCTTAATTCTCTTGCAGTTCAGAAAGGACCAGAAAATCACGCCCATATACATGCTGCTTTGTGTAAATAATTCCTACCTTGTTCCAGTATCCTGACCCCAGCTTAGCTCTATGTTTGCACTCTGCAAAGTCTCATACATATATAGCATACATTCTATTGACCACGAAAGCCTTTTCTGTGTTGTCAACTTCGTCATCCAACCCAACTCAACAAACAAAGGTACTTTACCGTGTTCCTTAGTAATATTACATCAGCGTCTTTCAAGTTGGACGGCGTACAGTTCGCCCACACCTGCCACTCCGGCTTCAAGTAGAACAGAAGGAGAATGAAACCAAAGGACAGGATGTAACCAATGATGCACAACACCCTTCGGCATGGGTGTGTTTTGTATCCAAACATTTCCTGTGAAGTAAAGGAACAAACATGGAGTGATAAAGTAACTGCCTTTAATGAGGCACCTTCTTCCTCTTTGGTATGAACATTTCTGATCTCTGTGTAGTTGCACATTTTTTGAATTGCAAATACTTGCACCAGTGCATTTTTTCACCCTAAGTTATGAACTGTGCAACATTTGCAGCAGTTACTTGACTCCTGCATACGTTGAACCACATATACAGTAAAATAATAGCTTATTTGGCTGAAGTAGAAACCTTCAAATTAGAAATTAGATAATTTAACAAATGTGTTATTTTGTATGCTGAACTATGACAAATTAACCCCCTGAAATTACAGAGTTCTGAGCTAGAGTGTATTTCCTCAGATTCTGCTGACTGTACTTGATTATGAAAGACATAACTGTGTTTAAACTTGGGCGCTGAGGCCTGGGGATGTGCATGGGGAGTATACTATGGTACTGCTAGAGTCTTCCTACATCCATTACTAAAATCCAGATTAAAGCTGCCACTGCACCCACAATAAACATAGTGGCAGACGTCTGGTAAGGCAAAAGCAGGTTCTCCAGCAATCAGACACTGGATACAGAATATTTGTCTTGGCATCCTGTTCTCTACCTTTCAAGTGCACCCCTAGTATTATATGTAAAACCAGCAACTCTGTAGCGCAGGATTTTACTACCTCATCAGGATTTGACACAGTGTCAAAAAGTATGCCCTCAGCTCCACCCTACATAATCTGTGATGTACAGATGAGTCATCGCTTTCCAATTAGGTCAGCATATTATTTGCTCCTTTTTCACACCTATTCAATGCTCCACTGGCCGGGAGAAGCTGGAGAGAAAAAGGAAAAAAGTATTGAGGAATTTCAGGGAGGGAAAAGTTAACTTTCTAAAAGTTACCTGTCCTTAGTATTTATGAAAAATCTGAATTCACCATTGAATTATGTGTGTAATGTCTATTAAAACATTTTGTTTCATTATTTTCCCGGATAGTTCCATTCCTGAGCTACGATATTAGGATTTTAACTTGTGCTCTAGCTTTCTTCATAGGACAGCCAGGACTGCCACAGTGAAAAATTGCTTTTAGATGCTAGTCACTGTAAGGACATGTTAATATTACAACTCAATATCTTCTGCTTTTAAATACCATGCACACTGTCTTGTGGGCTACATGGCTTGCATAGGGGTGACTTATTAATAATGAAAATGGTCCTTTTTACCTGTTAAAAAAGTTTGTTTGACAGGTCAACATTTTTTACCCGGCTTCAGTCAGGCTACACAAGCTTTGGCTGAAGCAATGTCAATACTACAACTTTAGTAGATAGCACAATAGGTGCTTGTGCGAAATTGTTTTTTGTTTGGTGCTTGTGAAAAATTGTTTGTTGAGGAAGATGTGAGACTTTCTCAAGCAACAATCACAATTCCCATCAAAGTAAACAACTAAAGACACTAAATTAACCTATGCCTAACCCTCTTGTAGCATAGCAATAAAGCAGTCAGGCTTAACCAGAAGGAAATGTGTGAAGTAGATATGCAGCACGCAAACAGCAATAAAGTGAAAACAAACACAGTAAAAAATTTCCATACCAATTTTTTAAAAATGAGTACATTTCAAACAATGATTTGAGGTGAGGATGACAAATTGGTAGAATGGGAGATATGCCATTTTGAAGACTGAGGTAAAAAAAGTGCTTATGAGCACAAAGCGCCAACAGTGGTTATCTGGTCGGGACCGGACTGACACATGTTTAGGCCAACCACAGTGGAGTGCAGGCCGGATAGAGTTAGTCCAATGGACAAATGGATCTTCAATCCTGGGTATGGAGTTTTGGGCCATGCAGCCGTGTGACCAGACAGTGATGTTAGGTCCGGCATTGGTGATGCATCACACAGTGGTGGTTACAAAATGGCAGGGTTATGATGCAAGGTCTTGAAGCACAGATAGACCACCCAGTGGCGGTTCTAATGAGCTATTGGCTTGGGATGCAAGGTCCTGTAACAGAGAGGTGTCGCGCAGCAGCAGTTCCGATGATGTGTGTGTTTGTAATGGGAGGTACAGTGTTGGTGATGCATTGTGCAGCAGTGGTTCCGATCAGCTGCGGATCAGGATGCAAGTTCTTGTGTCGGAGATGCATCAGACATTGATGTTTCCAATGCTGGGCTACAAGGAGATACGTTGTGCTGCGTTGCTCAAATATGAATTTACCTTGAATAAACAAAGACAAGAGGCATTTGGCAAAATAGGAACAGTTGATTTATTCAACCAGTATGGCCGGGAGTACAGCATACATTTTTTGAAGTATCATAAAACAATTCATAGATCCTGTTTTGGGAGTCGAATGTTAGCGTTGTCATGAGGTCATCAAAATCTCCCATCTGTTGACAATCGCAGGCCGGTCGGAAGTTGCATAGAGACAACGAGGGCCAGCGGATAATGTGTCTACATATCCAGCATGAGGAGCATGTGATCACTGCATGTGTAGTGTGTGCTGTGTCCTGGTTGGTTAGGTATTCCTAACTTCATGTCGCATCTAACTTTATGGTGTTTTAGAAATGCTTTGTTCCAAGTAGAACCTCCTCTACATGTAATATTGCCTAAGGAAATGGAAGCGCTACGTTAGAGAGAAACCCTCGGCGCTGATCCAAGCCAAAATGTGTCCACTGCTGCAGAAGGGCATGTCAGGAACCGTCTTTGTGCCTTGGGCCCAGGTGGATAAGAAAGGGCTCACAACCACACTGCTGCCATTGATGGATGGGGCAGGGAAGCGGATATCATGCTTTGAGAAGAACAAAGCATGGATAAACCTAGAAAATAGGCGATGTCAAAAGTCTGCTAAGCAGTCTCATCAGAGAGCCGACTAACGGTGTTTGCCTGAGCCCGCATCCCAGCAGACTTGCTGACAAATACAGAGCATGACGGGGCTGCACTCAATTCATACAGGCACCCAATATCGACGGCCCTCTGGTAGTTTGGTGGGGCTCAATCAGGTTTAACTTAAGAGGCAATGTGTAAGTATTTGTGCAACAATAAACAGTGAAAACACAAAACCAAACATAATCCACACCATGTTACAAAACTATAGATTAATCTGATGAACAAAACAAGACCAAAATGTCAAAAATACAATAAGTAGTGCAGAATCTCTGCATAAAAAAAAATATCTTGAAATATAATGTTTAGAGTCATAAAGTGCAAACTGGAGCTATGCAGAAAGTGCCAGGTCCAACAAGGCCCATTAATAGACCACAGCCTTTCTTCTCCAAGTCATACCCACGCCCACCCAATTCTCCTCCCCAATCCGTCCGCACAAGATCACTTTGCTCTTCATTGCAGACTCTCCATCACACCCTGGAGTCCATCGTTATGTCTCCAAGCCCCAATCACTCCCACCTAATACATTCCCCACTCTTACCTCTCCGTCACACTCACTCCCCATCATGAATTCTTGATCCTTGATCTTCAAGCAGGGTCCCTAGACACTCTGGTGTCACAAGACTGTAGCAGTTTTTACCCTGCTGACCTGTGTCCCAAAAGCTCTGTCTGGACATATCAATGTGTCAGTTTTGAGTGCGTGGCAGGGCAAGGCAGGTGCGGTCAGGTTAAAGGAACTGCAAAGGTTTGTCTATTGCCTTGCTCCACTATCAAAGGCAGGATACTGTGTGTCAGCCCCTAGCCTATTAAACATCTGCCTTTGGTTGATAGAGGCTTGTAGCGGGCTCAGTAAGGCTGAGCAAGATGTATTGAGTTGGTCAATGTGCTTGTCAGATCTTAATCTGTCCCCAGGTATGCCATGATCAGCAGTAGCCCTTGAAATGGGCTTATTGTGGTATGACGGAGGTACAGGGATAACTACAACTCTTAGTCTGTCCATCAATCTATCTCAGACTATTCAATGGCAGGACGGCTAGGGTTGATTTTTTTTGTTTGTACAGCCCAAGACTTGGTGGAAGAGATAAAGTTCCCAGGATAACTTGCACTACCCTTGAGGAGGCTGTAGTATCCAAAAGCTTGTCTGATTTGTCTTATCCACATAACAAAAAATATATATATTTGCAAAGCCTATAGCACTTGACCCTAAAAGCTCAAGCCATTGGCTTTGCTAATGTTTTTTAAAGTGAGCGGTTCTGGGTGGTATGCAGTGGAAGAATACAACTCATCCAATCAGAACACCATGAGAGTGAAATACTGCTTGGAGAGACAAACACAAGACTAGGGAGGAAGGTAATCAAATTAAGGGTAGACAACTGAGTTACATAAGAAATCCATCCAATCTTGAGCAAAAGGCTGACCAAAATCTTGTAAAAAAACCAGCAGATGTCCCTTACATGTTAGTTAAGTGAATTTGAAAGAGCTTTGAAATGTCGCTTGGCCAAGGAAGATTCTAAAGCAGCCTATGGTGGGTCTCACCCTTTACTGGCCCCATCATTCCCTAGAAACACCAGCCCGCCTGTCAATCAACCCGTTATAGAACAGATCTGAAGATAAGTAGGAGTGACATGAAAGGCTGAGGTTGCGGGATGTGAGTTGTGCAATTCAGGCTCTGGCCCAGCCAGGATGTGCTGCTGCTGTGCGAAGGAATACAACAAGTCAAACAGCTCACAATCTATGACTAACTCTCATTTTTCTTCAGCTTCTGCAAAAATTCCTTCTGGTCAGTCCACAGCCCCAACAGCTTTCAGCTGATCTGGGTTTTCCTGGGCTACTCCTCTTGATATAACATCAACAAAGGACACAATGTGTTTAATTGTAAATCTATCTGTTGTTACCTGTCACTCTAGCACAAGAATTTTTATTTTAGTAGATAAGTGGCCACTGTAATTCTGGACATTGATGTTGTCTATTACTTCATTTAGTGATTACTGTGACGGAGTCCTGATGAAGGCCTTGCCGAAACTCGCGTAGTTTGACAACATGCCGCCAGTCTCTGAACATAATCACCAAATTGTTCTCTTTTGACCATTGATTTCAAAAACAAATTCTGAAACTAAGGAATGCCAATTTTGCATACATGTTTACATTACTGGTTTGACAATAATGATATGAAGTATGACAACTGGAAATAATTCTTCTGTGATAATATTTTATAAATGTGTAACACTTATGTATATTTATTGATATAAACATGTATTATGGAATCATTTTGATAGCTTCAAAAAAATAAAAGATAAAAATAAATGATATAACTATATACTGGCTTAATATTTGTCCTTATCATCAATACCAGTATGGTGTAAGTATAGAATCTCTCTGCCTACTTTAACTGTAATTCACCGTGCCCAGGGGTGTCTTTACATGTTACACTCCACAACCCCTACCTCCTCCAGGCAGAATTCTAGGTACAAGGTGCCTCTTCAGTCAGGTCTTCCCTTTTACCAAGTTTGGCCATCCTTAAATCAGGATTTCATCTACATTTTATAGCACTGAAGAAGAACAACAGGAGGCTATCCATATGTTCCTTGGTAAGCAGTTTCAGTGCCTGGTTGCCAGAAGATGTCAAGATTCCTTGATTGTGTTTTCTTGTTTGAGCAGGAGTCATAAATAGTTTTCCAGCAGGATCTTCTTCGGGTGGAGTCTTCCCATGTCCAAGAATTATCTGAGGAGGTGGTGGTGATTAGGGTGCCATATTTTTACTAGGGGTAGGCAGAATTCCGCAGGAGTTATCTAAAAACTCTGTGAGATTCTGCAGAGTTCCGCCTAATATCTATTGGGAACAACCCACACAGCCCTGGCATGTTTTCTTGATTTTTCTAGAAGCGCAATGGTCAGATTTCTAGACCGCCTTCTTTCAATCCTTTGGACCCAAATAGTTACCGACCCATTTCCAGTTTACCTATGCCTGCGAAGATCATAGAAAAAGTCATTAATATACAACTAGTCAAGCATATTCAATTCTACCATCTTCTGGACATCACTCAGTTTGGCTTCCGTAGCTGCCACAGTACGGAGACAGCTCTAATCAAAGCTACTGAGGAGATCAGGTTATCTCAAGATCAGGGAGGCAGAGCAGTCCTTATCCTACTCGATCTATCAGTGGCATTTGATACCGTTAATTATGGGTTTCTAACGGATCATTTAGCTAACATCGGGATTACTGGAACCACTTGGGAATGGCTTGATTCTTTCCTCCAATGCCAAGAACAGTCTGTTTGACTGGGCACATTTGTTTCAGAGCCTGATTCTCTGCATTGCAGGGTCCCTCCGGGGTTTTTGCTCAGTCCTACACTTTTTAATGTCTATGTCACTCCCTTTCCCTGGCCATTTTGTGACAGTATGCAGGTGGTCAATGTATGGATGTCTGATAACTGTTTTAACTCAATTCAGGATAGACTGAAGTCCTGCTCTTTGGAGGCCAATCCTCTTTCCTGACCCCTGCATGGTGACCACAAGATTTGGGTTCACTCCCTATTCCTGTTAGAAAAACCCATAATATGGGAGTCCAAATCAATGACCAATTGATATATACTGAACACCTTAATGCTGTCACTTCTGCAGCTTTTCTCAGGATGATAAAGAAGGTGCTACCTTTTATTTCCTCTAATCTCCAGAAAACGTTAGTCACATCCTTTCTGCTGTCTTAGTTAAACTATTGTGATGGTCTTTATCTCAATGCACACCAACCTGTACTCAACAAACTTCAAACCTGGCACAATGTGGCATCTTGTCTCCTGCCGAAAATCCCAAAACAACATCCAGAGCCCAAATCTATCAGTAAACTTCAGTGGCTGCACCTTAGACAAAGAGTTATCTTTAAAGCACTTTGCATTGCTTAAAAACATTACACGATTTAGGCCCTGATTTCCTAAGAAACAGTTTCAATTGGTACACTCTAAGCCGGACCTTAAGGTACGCATCAGCCACTGCCCCTGCAGGTAAGAGAGGTGGGACTGGATGGGGGAGATTTCCACAGACGACGACTAAGGAAAGTTAGTAATTTTTTTTATTTTCTCTCGTGGTCGTCTGTCGAATCCCCCCCAACCCCACCACCCAGGCCCCACCGCTCTTACCTGTACAGGCTGGGCTGCAGCTGCAGCCATTTCTGAACCAGTGCCTAGATTTAAACATGTGGCTTTGGGAGTCAGTAGCTTTGTGTTGAGAGCAATAAAGGCATGAAACACGCTTCACATGCTTTAATATGCATGGGAAGCATAGAACACGCTTCACATGCTTTAATATGCATGGGAAGCATAGAACACGCTTCCCATGCATATTAAACCCTTGCCCAATGCATTGTCTTTCAGGAATGCCCTGAAGACGTGGCTGTTTAGCACTGTTTAGGATCTCAGTTATTTTGAGGGTTCCTCTCTAGCGCGCTTATTGCCAGCACCAACACACTCGGGAAATTGAGCACTTTAGAAAACTAATTAACATAACTGGGCACCAAGGACATAGTCAATGTTCCAACTTGAATTAGGAACACAGTTGTACTGCAACCATTTCATAATCCACTAAGCAATATTCAAGCAAGATGTGTTTCAGGGAAATATCAATCCCATGAGACAAATAGGGATAGTTAGTGGAACCCCAAACACTGATTAATTAAAGAATTACACACACAACCACACTATAATACGAGGGATATTGTAGGAAATTACCATCTTTTGTGTGATGTCCTCCCCCCCAGTTGTTTGCCCTATCTGCTATCTGACTTCACCCCCGCTAACCAGCGGTAAAGTGCACATTCTTACCCTTTAAAAATGGTCACATTTAAATTCCTAGTTGGGACATTTAACTTGTCTAAAGTACCTAGTATGCGGGTTTGAAAGGGTATCCAAGGTCTGGAATTTAAATGCCCCTTTTGGACTTCAGCACTTAGTGTGCCATCCACTACAGTGGCAGTGCAAACTTGACTTCAGGCCTACCCTGTGTAGCCCAAATACTTCAGTGTAAAATTTGCAGTGTCACCTGTCAAATTAGCTCTTTAAGACAGAAAAAAACCTTCCTTTAAAATATTAATAAAGTTCTCCAGTGTAGTAATCTTTTTAATGTTTATAAAATGGACAACTTGATGATGAAATCTGATTTTTCATAAATATTAAGGAAAAGTAACTTTCAAAAGTTACCTTTTCTCTTCCTGAAGCTCCTGGGTGCTTCTCTGTATTTCACCAGCAGTATCTTTGTGGGTGATTACCCATGATAAGGTGTGGAAACTGCTCCCAGAGCATAGAAAAAAAGTATTAAGTGTGGTGGGGTGTTTTCTCTACCCTGACAGAAGATCCGTTGGGGAGTACTCAGGAACTTAGTTTAAAATGGGCCTCCCCTGCCATAACCAAATATTATGTGACACCTGGAAAGGCCCAAGCATTTATCCTCCCATTCAGGCAGTCATGACAGCCGGGTGGAGGCTGCCCTCAAAACAGGGTTGACTTGATCACAGAGGAGGGTACTGCTCACTACCCTCGGCAGATCTCCCCCGCAGAAGAGGAAAGGGGCTTCCCCATCTTGGATTTTAGGAGAGAAAGGCAATGTAAGATTGTTTGCAGTAGGGAAAAGAGGAACGTCTGCAAAAGTGGGTGGGTAACACCTGGGAATGATATATCTGGCCTTAAGTCCCAAGATAAAACCTCTGACTGGGACAAATCCGGTTGGTGTATCTGACCCAGTCTGTGACAGATCCTAACTGAGGTGGCTTGGTGGACGCAAACCGATGGGTTGGGATGCAGCTCTGTGTGATGGCCAGTGGGTGAGTAAGTAAGTAAGTAAGTAAAATGTATTTGATCAATTGTATGACCATAGCAAGATAACAAACAATTGAAAATCATAATTACAGAATATAATCAATTTCATCATAAAAGGAGAATTAAAAAAGGGGATAAATAGCAGCAATACGTTTAAAACCTGTTAAAACACAGTCCCTGAAATGTTTTTCCAAGCAAAGAAACATTAGTTACCATATTAATGATCACAATCAGATGCCTTTTTATAAGTACCTAAGGGGCCACAATTCATTATCACAATGTGCTACCTCAGCTGTTTTTCATAGCCTTCGCTCTCCTCCACCATGCATATAACAAGAATCCCGAGAGTGCAAAGACAAGCCATCTGGTCGGCTCTGTGTTCTCATGGCATCTGCTGACTTTCTCCATGATAGCAGACGACAAGCTGGTGCTATCCAAGTCCTACGCAGATCTATGTAGGCTGTGCAATAGAGAATGAGGTGACTGCTGGTCTCTATATCAGAGTGACACATAGGACATGTCAGCAGAAGTGAGTTTTGACCCAATTTGCTCTTTACAGAATTTAAAGGCAGAGTGCCATATCTGAATTGTAAAAACAGCATTCTAGCCTGGGGTGGTTCTACGTCATTAAGGAACATTTCAAAACTATGGGTAAGTTCTCTTTCAAGAAAGGCAGAGTTCAGTGTACCATGGGTATTCGAAGTTAAGATGCATTGGTCTTGATAATCCCAGAACCTCTTTTTCAGTGTAAGCACCCTCCCTTTCCTAATGCCTTCAGGGCAGTCCCAGAAAAAGCCCAAGCCAAGTTTGTAGAACCAATCTCGAATCCCTCCTAGCCATTTAATGGAGGATAGTTAGCTCTGTTAAGCAGCTTCAGAGAGGGACTTGAGAATTATTGTTCCAGATCCTAATCCAGAAGATTAACACCTTCAGAATTGCAAAATGGGCCATGGATCTGAGACCGAGGTTCAATCTCAGCGGTAGGAGAGGGGTGTTCATGGGTAAGTTTAAAATTATCCTAATTCATCTATTTTCCGCAAGTACTGGACCTTTTAGATTTTCTAGACCCCAAAGTTGTGCTCCATAGAGCGCTGCACCCAGCCCTTTAGCTCTATGGAGTTCTAGCAATGGGGATACTGGTCTGTATGGGGAAACTCTGGCCCTCTTGTTTATTGCACTATCTATATGTTGGAGTGTTAAAGTGCTCTTTTCTATCTGGTCCGGCCAGGCTACATTTTTGTTTATTCGATTCCCAAGATAATCAAAGGAGTTTACCCGCTCCAGGCATTGGGAGTTCAGAAGCAGCACCTCCTTAAGATGTTTATAGGGATTGAACTCCATGTATTTGGTCTTATTACAATTTATTGCAAGCCCCCTTGAGTTACAGGCCCCCTCTAATCTATTTACGAGGGTCTGGATTCCTCTTGGCGGTTTTGCAATCAGGAGGGTGTCATCCGCGAATAGCAAACAGGGGACTGTTCTGCCTGCCATTTTAGGAGGGTCACCATCACAGTTAAAGAGCTCACCTATGATTCCATTCACAAAAAGTGTGAATAGAGTAGGGGCCAGGACGCATCCCTGGCGGACACCTTTTTGGGTATTAATATTCCCCGTAAGCCCACACTTCGTGTTCCATCTGACCTTTGCAAAGTTGTTTTCATGCAAACGCACCAAGATGTTAAGTAGGTATAGTGGTAGGCCCATGTCTCTCAGGACAGAACACAGTTGGATTCTATTGATGGAATCGAAAGCTGTTTTTAAGTCCACGAACACAACATACAGGTGGCCTCTATTGATGATCACTTCCTTCCAGATGATCATAAGGAATCTGAGGACCTGATCCGTTAGGCTCGTGGACTCCCTGAAGCCCGCCTGTAGATCAGAAAGTAAATCTTTGTTCTACATCTATTGTTGGATTCTAACTAAAATGACCTTCCCAAAGATTTTTGGGGAAACATCAATGAGACTGATGGGTCTATAATTTTCAGGGGAGCCCTAATCTCCTTTTTTAAAAATGGGGATGATTTCAGCACCCTTCCAGGAAGGTGGGATCTCTCCCCCCTCCAAGATGGCGTTGAAAACTCTAGTTAATAAATAGTGCCCCCCAGATTTTAGGCTCTGCTCTGTACATGTCTCCGGGCAGTTTGTCCAACCCAGGGGCCTTCCCTTTCCGGATTGAATTTATGGCCAAGGTAGTCTCCTCAACAGTGAGGGATATATCCTCCATTGAGGGCGGGGAGAAGAGAACTTCCGACGGATCTATTCTTATTCCCCCCCCCCCAGAGCAGCATATAATCTCCCAAAATATTCCTCCCAGATTTGAGGCTGCTGTTGTTAAGCTACTAGAGCCTTTGGCCATTAAGTGGCAGAATTTTTGACTGTTTCCCATCTCTGAGGCTCCACAACATCTCTCCATTTGTCAGCCTCCCATTCTTTTCTTGCATTTTTCTGGCTAATAATGTAGTTTTTCCTGCTTGCTCTTATGTTATCTGGGCATTCAGTCTTTACCGCCTTCATAAGGATTTCCTTTGCCCGCCTACATGATACCAAGGCTTGGTGTATTTGCGAGGGAGGATGTTATCATTTATTTTGAAAAAAAAAGGTTTTATGGCATCATTTAGTTCCCCATAGACTTTCAAAGTGTCAGCCCTGTTCTCGTTTATTTGGGCGAGCTACACCCTTTTATACATTTTTGGAAGGGCTGCCTGGTCTAGGAGAATCATCGGCCATTTAACACTTCTCTCGTTATTACTTGTAATGACTGGGGCGTTATTTTGTAGTGTAGGGCCATAGAAATCCAACATATTATGCAATATTAAGAATAGAGTGTTATGGTCACTGTCGTCCCTGTCTATAACCATCATATCTTTGATGATCCCCCAGAGTTCTATATCGACCAGAAAATAGTTGATTCTGGATTTAGATACCCCTAGCTTAAAAGTAAACACGGCTCTCTTATCTGATTCAGTTCTACGATTACATGATCGTAGTAAATAATCAACATGATCGTAGTCTATAATCAAAGAGTTTACTTGCTGGGCTGCCCTGGTACACCTTTTTATTGATGGAATTTCCAGTTTAGGGATTCCTCTTGCTTGGTCCCCTTCTTCGATTAGCTCCTGGATATAGTCCACGGGCTCAAAGGTGAGGTTTAAGTCACCAGGGGCGGCCTTAGGCATGTGCACGCTGTGCACCTGCACAGGGCCACCAAATCCCAGGGGCCACCCCGCCAATGTATATCCTTAATATAATAATCCTCTGAGGATGGATACATATTTGCGTGGCGGCCCCTGGCAGGGATTTGGTGGCCCTATTCCACTTACAAACACCCTGACCCCCCCTCTTCACTGGCCTCCACGCTCCGCCCCACCCGGACCTCCTCTTCCGGGGACCCCTACCTACTCCCCTGAAGTCACCGGTGACTATTAGCCGGTGCTTCCCTCTATCTAAATCAAGATGATTCCCCAAGAGTGTGAGTGTTTCAGTGGGCCTATGTGGGGAGCTCAACCGGTTGTATACATTTATAATCTTCAGGGGGACACCCCCATTTGGGGGGATATTTCCATCCCAAAAGGCTGAGTATATCTCAAGCACTCCATCTATCAGCTTGTGGTACCAGCCTTAGAGAAGTGTGAGTGGACAGGTTAAATATTTTTTAGGTGCTGTCTTAACTGTGATGTGCAACTCGCAGGACACAAGAACAAAGGGCCACATGCATCAATGTAAGGTTTTGCGATTCCTTATTTACGAAAAATAGGGAATCGCAAATAAGGAATCGCAAAACGGGATGCATCAATTTAATCGTATAATTTTAGCGATTTGGTAAAAATCGCAATTTTTACCGAATCACAAATATTATGCGAATTCTAATTTGCGATTTCGTAATTCCCATTGATTCCTATGGGCCAAAAGGCCCATAGGAATCAATGGGAAGGCATTGACATTTTGCGAATTTCAATTAGCGATTCGCAAAATGTTAATGCATTCCATGGGTGCAGGGGGGGGGGTGTCCAAAGGACCCCCCCTGCACCCCTGAAATGTATTTTAAAGTGCATGTTTCACACACACATGTCCTAAGGACATGTGTGTCTGTAACATGACAGTGTTTAAAATGCTAATTTGAGCATTTTAATCGTTTTTCGCAAATTACCACGAGGTTCACCCTCGTGGTAATTTGCACTCCCCTAATTGCGAATTCGCAATTTTAAAAGCAATCGTGCATTGCTTTTAATTAATCGCAAATTTGGGATTCCTTAAAAGCAATCGCATTTTTGGAATTCGCTAAAAATAGCGATTTTCCCAAAAATGTTTGATGCATCCCAAAAACCTATTTAGGAATCGCAAACGGCCGAATTTACCGATTCGCACCGTTTGCACTTCCTAAATAGGTTGATGCATGTGCCCCAAAGCACGCACAGGATTTAGAGCACGGGAAGAAAGAAGCTGAAACAATATGCTGTGGGTTGCGGTCAGGGGAGGGAAGGGCAAAGTAAATATGGGAGAAATGATAAACAAGTGCAAAGAAAAAATATAAGGTAGAAGCAAATAGAATGACAACGTGAAAGGAAGAAAAGATGAATGTAAAGAAAGAAAAGTGATGGGAATAAATAAATGGGGAAGGAAAGGCTGGTAGGAAAAAAATAATAAGGGAGAAATTGAAAGAACAGAAAAGAGAAAGAAAGAAAGAATTAATGCAGGAATACCAAGTTTGGTGGCTTTGTGCTCTAAAGACCACTATAGGGGCCTGTCCTCGACCTCATGGTCACAGCTTTAAATCCCTGTGGGTCCTCTCAGCCTTTCATCCTTCTGAGGTCGATGAAAGGAGTACCATTAACAATAGACATCTATTATTCAGCGCCAAGATACCCTCAGGTGCACTTTACAAATAAACCTGTTCTGTTATCGTGAATTGGGGGAAACATAGCAGAGTTCAGATGGCAAGCTTCCCTTCCTCGCAGGGATATCGATGAAAGTGGGCGATGTTTTCTTTCTACTCCCGTCCTGGAATCCATAGAAACTCGTCCTTAATAAACAAGCACAAGCATAACTCAGAGTGTGCTTGAAGTCTGTCTTTGCCTTATCTCTTGGAAGTCTGCTCAGTGTACTTCGGTCCGCGAGGGCTTTTGAGGGGGGGGAGGGGGATGGGGAGTCTCTCTAGGGAGTGATGCAGTGTGGGTTATGGGGCGAGGTGGGGTCAGCTCTCCTGGGAGTGATGCTGTGTGGTTGGAAAGAAGTGTTGTGTCCATTTGAGAGAGGATGCCCACAAACATGCCAGTTTTAGAACTGCCCCACCCACCGGGCATTAACCTGACGTGACCTGGATTTTATACGATTGCCTTGGCACAAACTGTGAACTGTAAATCACAGCAGACAAACGCAGCCAGAAATAAGGTCAAAGTTCGTGCATGCAACACAAGGCAAAGTCCATTGCTAGCCTTCAGTGTTCCTACATTACAGCAGGTCAATGAAAATATAATGTCTGTTATCAAACTTATTTGATGCCCACAATGTTTCCACTTCGTGAATGTGTGCGGGTTGACTTTTTTGTATAAATGAAGATAACTGGAAAAAAGGAAATGTGGAACTTTCTCCCTAAAATTGTGTCATAAGACTAAATACTGCATCAAAAAGTTGGTTTTATAGGTTCTTTTTATCCTACAGAACTTAGGGGCATATTATCAAGGTTTTTATCTCCGCTTTTTTGGCTTTAAAAGCCAAGAAAGCGGAGATAAAATTATCTCCTTATTACCTAGCTGTCTCTAACACCAGTTAGCGACAGCTAGTAGGAGATAGCGACCATCTTGGGCCCCACTTTGCATGTCAGTGATATTTAACACTAATGACATGCAAAGTGGGCGTGCCAAGATGTTAGCGACTGATAACAGTCGCTAACATCGCTATCTCCTATTACAAACTTTTGGAGATATTCGCGCTAAGCTCGAATATCTCCAAAAGCTAACACCTGCCCTGAGCAGTTCTTAGCCATGTTATCCAATGGGAGGTGGATAACATGGCTAAGAGCATTAGCTCGGTAATGCATGAATATCGCTGACTTTTCAGCGATATTCATGCATTGCGGCGATTTTTATCGCATTTGCGATAAACCTTGGTAATACCAATGTTTATTTGCGGTAAAAATCGGCGCAGCTCAGAGGTAAATTTTTGTCTCTAACCAAGCAATAGAGATAATTATCGCTATTGCTTGGTAATATGCCCCTTAATTTTAACAATTTTATTTACCCATCTTTATGTATTTTTTAGACATCACCATAGTCCTGAAATAAGCAACATTTTCCGAAAACAAATCTCAAAGGTTGCAGTATTTTGGGTGCTAATGTATGTATTTAGCAAGACCTCAACTGTCCTGGTCAATTAAAGATTTGAAACTAAAATATAAAAAAGATTGAAGACTTTTAGGACCGAAGACTGTCCTGGTCAAGAGGTCTAAGTGCTTTGTAGACCTTCCCAGGATACCTCTGGAAAAGACCCACTTTCCCAAAGCATGCTGGGCTAGAGACTGAATAGTGGAGAGTGGTATTTCCAATGGGTGTGAGGAGTTTCAAGGCCTCTGAGCTCACAACACTGAGCATTTAAAAAATAAACTATGAGCAGCTATGCAAAGAAAGCAGATATTCATAGATGTCTTGTTTAAAACAAGCACTGGCAAATCCAGAGTGTCTGGCAATTCTTGTTTCGTTTTGTTATGGTTTTAGCAAAACTTTATTGTTCAGGAAGCTGCTGGGCCCTCATCAACCTAAATAAGAACGTCAGCTAAAGGGAAAAATGTTGGTGTGGCCTCAAAAAAGCACACATTGGCCTAGTACTCCCAGGCAATGAAGGGGATTACTTTTGGGTCATATCAGCAAGGGCCGGAGAAAATGATCTCTCAGCGCACATAGCGCGAGGATAATTATCGCCGGCTAACACTGAATTTTATCGCTGAGATAGCGTGCTATCAGCAACGCTTATCTCAACAGCGATAAAATTCCAGGCGCAAGCTGCCATATGTGCGATTATTGTTGGAAATCAATCAATCAATCAATCAATCATTGACACTTATATAGCGCGCTACCTACCCGTAGGGTCTCAAGGCGCTGGGGGGGGGGGGGGGGGGGGGGGGGGGGGGGGCGCTACTGCTCGAACAGCCAGGTCTTCAGCTTCTTCCTGAAGGAGAGGTGGTCTTGGATCAGGCGCAGGTCGGGTGGGAGGGAGTTCCAGGTCTTGGCGGCCAGGTAGGAGAAGGACCTTCCTCCCGTAGTCGCTCTTCGGATGCGGGGGACGGCGGCGAGGGCGTGGTTGGCTGATCGGAGGTGGCGTTTGGGAGCGTAGAAGTTGATTCGGCTGTTGAGGTAGCTCGGGCCCTGGTCGTGTAGGGCTTTGTGTGCGTGGGTGAGGAGGCGGAAGGTGATTCTTTTGTTGACGGGGAGCCAGTGAAGGTCTCTCAGATGTCCGGTGATGTGGCTGGTTCGTGGGATGTCGAGGATGAGTCTGGCTGAGGCGTTCTGGATCCGCTGGAGTCTCTTCTGGAGCTTGGCGGTGGTACCGGCGTAGAGGGCGTTGCCGTAGTCCAGTCGGCTGGTGACGAGGGCCTGGGTGACGGTCTTCCTGGTCTCGGTGGGGATCCACCAGAAGATCTTCCGTAGCATGCGTAGGATGTTGAAGCACGCCGAGGAGACGTTGTTGACTTGCCTGGTCATGGAGAGGGAGGAGTCCAGGATGAAGCCCAGGTTGCGTGCATGGTCTGTCGGTTTGGGTGCGGTGCCCAGGGCGGGGGGCCACCAGGAGTCGTCCCAGGCGGAGGGTGAAGAGCCCAGGATGAGGACCTCCGTCTTGTCAGCGTTCAGTTTCAGGCAGCTGGTCGTCATCCACTCGGCTACCTCTTTCATCCCTTTGTGCATGTTGGCTCTGGCGGAGGCGGGGTCGTTGGTCAGGGAGAGGATCAGCTGGGTGTCGTCGGCGTAGGAGATTATGCTGAGGTTGTGTTTGCGTACGATGGCCGCGAGGGGGCTCATGTAGACGTTGAAGAGGGTGGGGCTCAGAGATGACCCTTGAGGGACGCCGCAGATGACTTCGGAGGCCTCTGACTTGTACGGTGGTAGGCGGACTCTCTGTGTTCTTCCGTCGAGGATAATCGCACAACTTATGGCAATAGCTTGATGATAGGGCAGGGCAGACTCAGCCATGATATCCACCTTCCGTTGGATATCATGGCCAAGTCAGACTGCAAGCAGGCGTTAGGAAAGTAGCGCTAACCGCGGTTAGGGCTACTTTTCATATCACTATGCATGTTATCGTGCAGCTTGATAATTGGAGAAATGTCAGTTAGCAACATTTCTCCTGTTATTTTGGGAAGAAACGCCCACTTTGCATCTCATTAGAGATTCAAAGCTGGGCATTGAGGGAAAGGGTGCTAAGGTAAGGATTCACGTGATAGCGTGACCTTGCTGATAGGGCGTTAAGATTATCACCGCTTTAGTGGCAAAAAGTACCGCTAAAGTGTCGATAATGCCCTTGATGATATGCCCCTTTGTGTTTTGATGTGAAACTGCAGCTGGCTGTGTGTCATTGTGAAGTCAGCCAATTGCTGAAGTGGGCTGACACATTGCCCCTTGATGCATGCTAGTGGGGGTGGAGGAAAAATGTGAAAAAGAGCGAGAGAGATGATCGAAGGAAAGAAAAGGGAGGGAAGGAGGAAAGAGGGAAGGAAATTGAAGGAAGGAAAGAAGCAGAGAAGGAAGGAAAAAGAGAGATAGAAGGAAAGAGAGGAAGAAGGAAAAAAGTAATGAAGGAAGGAGAGAGAAGGAAGGTACGAAAGGAGGAGAGAAGTTAGGAATGAGAAGGAAGAAGGAAAGAAGGACAGAAAGAAAGAAAGAATCACTTGCCTTTGCAATCTTTGCAAGAAACAGTTTAGCCGAGGAACGCAAAAACAGACCTTATTCGAGATATAAGGAATGAGGAAGCACATGCATCCGGTCCATTCGAGGCAGCTGTCACAAGCAGAGTGCAAACACAACAGGAGAAGGTCCTTATTGTTCACATCCAGCATGGCCATCTGTTGGACCTGGGGACCGGGCCCCTTTAGTGGTAGTGAAGCGACAAAAGCACCTAAATACCCGACACCAGCACACGGCTACCTATTGTCGCCAGTGGTTGTCGCGGGCAGAAGATGTGTCTGCCAGAAATGAGCTGGTGGTGAACACAGGGTGCTACTAGAGGAAAAGGTTTTCTTCTGTCCAATCTCCAGGTTCAGATGCACTTTGAGATGAACCTCAAAATATTTAACCCCCCTCCCAAATAAAAGTAGTTAAAAAAAATTCCAAAAAGTAAAAATAGAAATATTTGTCATGTCTCTTGCTTTATGTTAGAGTATAATTCTAGTGTGCTCTAGCAGTCTACGCATAACAATAAAACGTAAGTCTGCTGTTATGAGTCTAAGTGAAATGCAAACACTTATACCAATACATTTGTGTTATAGACACAAAGATTTTAAATCAGGTTTGCCTAACATTTTCAACGCAAACCTGATGGAAAATCCAGGTTAGTGCTGGTTTGTAATCAAAAGAAATGTAGTGCGATGCGTTAGCATGTTTTATTTTGAATCAAGAGGGCATTCCACGGGCGGTTTGTGGCCCTTCTCATGCATCCACCATGCATGTTGGTGCTATTGATTTGCACCAGAGTCCCACGCCTCTGTGAGGCTGGCATGATAAAGACAAATTATTTTGTTTTCTCTTTGTTTTTTCCTCTTTCCTTTCGTGCTGCAATCTGCAGCATGCATATAAATTTAAATTGCATTATAGCACAGTTTTTGTGCAGAGAGGGACTCCTTCTGGGACAAAAGCTGTCCTGAGCAGCCACAGAGGCCCTTCCACTGTGCTGCAAGGATCAGGACTTGGGTGTCTGGAGAGAGTGGGCTCATCATGAAGACTTCTGTACAAAACCAAGGCTGTTCGTAGCAAGGGCTCGGCCACCCACATCTCATTAGTTGCTCATGAGAGGGTGATATCCACAAAGGTTCCGATACGGAGCGAACACGTAGTGTGCGTAGTAGGGGCTTAGCCACCAGAAGGAGCTTGACTCTCTTAAGGAAAGTGGGCTTTCCATAACCTGTGCCCAATAGAGACGTTTCAAGTCAAGGTCAAAGTGTGCTCTGGCCCAGGGCCTCAGCCTTTGAGGGGGCCTCCTGATAGAGCCAGCTCTGTACTGCGAAGAGTTTTGCCCTGATGACCATGAATAATTCTTAAACACATCGTTTTAAATACTGTTTTAATGTATTTATTTTAATGTGGGTGGTGTGTAAAAGTCTATTACAGATATTTTGCAGAGAAATGTTTTGTTTATGATTCATGCAATATCCATTAAAAAAAAAGTCCTTTTATATCAAAACAAAACTTTACATATGAGAAATGGGAGGGTGTCACAGAGTTTTTTTTTAGCAGTGATATTAGTGAGCTGCTGCTGTGTTAAAATATTGGAAACACAAGTCACTATCCCTGAATATCAGGTGTAAACATATTAAGAACGTGTGCCAGTGCACTGCCAGTGACGTAGCCAAAGATGACATAAAAGATCCGAAACTGGATCATAAATTCAAACAGGGGTCCCCAAAATATGTTTTGTCCAGGGCCCCTAAAATACGATTGGCCCAGGGCCCCCAAACAAAATCCTTAAGATGTCCCTGTGCCCAACAGGAGCTTATTTTGTATTTATTGTTTATGGTCTATGGTACTTCTAGCGTAGACCCCCTGTGTGCTCCCTCGGGAGGCCCAAAGGGACCACAAGGACCACTCAGGGGCTGTACTAGCTCCTGTGGGAAAATACATTTTTGTAGCCCTGGGGTGGTCCCTCAAGTAACCCACAACTATAAGGAGGATACAACTCTAACCCCTTATGTCTTATTTATTTTTTAAAGTTTAAGGACTCGGTTCCCATGCTCAATAATTGCAGCTGTAACATCTCTTTTTACTGTTGCAACCTGCCCATTGCTCTCCCTACATGGACAAACAAAACCCTGTCAGGCAATCAGACAGTTCTATTTTTCCGATTGGATGTACTGCAGGACTCTGCAGGACCAACTGTCAATATATCACTAAAGAACTTTCATTTCTCAAAACCCACTGAAAAGATTTACACCAAATCACAAAAGCACTACAGATCCAGCTTTCTGCCCAATTTGGTGTAATTCTGTTCAGATTTTTTTTTTCTAAAACACGTATTAAAATTCCTATGACTAAGTGCATGGGAAAAGAGGTTTTGGAACTCTCCTTGTTCTCAGCCTCTGCTTGGAGGATTACCCCAGAACTTTCCAAGTCTACCCTAATTATAATTACTCAGTGGTAACACTCACGGCATATCACCCGTGAGGGTCTCAAGGCACGGGGGTTGCGAATACCAACGTAATGTTAGAATTACTTTTTGACATGTCTAAAGTCATTCTACCACTATGATGGTATTAATTGAATGACCCTGAGCAGGTACACAATTACCAAAGGTGCAGAGATTATTCATTGTTTAACCACTGTTGCCAACAAGAATCCCATAGTATTTATTTTATTTTTGTGCTAAAGGGAGAATATATGGTTTTCACAAAATGGCGCTTGTCCGGTGACAAAGGCTGTTGAACAGCCGAAACGCGTCCTGTCCAAAGTTGCCTGATAAAATAAACAGGTGTTGATTTCTTTACGTCTCAGAGTGCCACTTGTTTCTGAGATTGGGTAAGGCTTTCTGTGGCATTTTGCAGGCACTAGTGGTAGCGGTTTCCACGTGCACCACTGCAGTTGAGAGCTGGACACGGCAGGGTTGGCCACGAGGTGGGTGATGGAAGACTGCAATAATGCTTGGCAGATCGGATTGCACCAAGATGGGAAAGAGACATGTTGGAAAGTGTTAAGTAGGGACCTATCACTAGTTATAAGACAGCAAACACAATAAAAGGTTCACTCAAGGTCTCAATAAATTATTCCCTTCCTCAACCCTTGGTAGCTGGCTGTGAGCAGGTAGGCTTAAATTAGTAGACAGGTGTGTAAAACATTCAAACAACTCATACATTAACTAAGACAGAACACACAATAAAAATCCAACACTAATTTATAAAATTAGGTTCTATTTGTATGGACAAATAGACACCAAAAGAGAAAAAAATCCAATGTAGGAAACCGGAAATATGTTACTTTTTTTAAATAAAGACTTTCTACTGCTTAAAAACCTAAAGTTTCTACTTGGGACATCTGGTCACGCTTAACCAAGAAAAAGTCAAAGTTTGAGGCCAACTACAATTGAGTGAGGGTCAGATACACTAAGCAGGAGGCCTCGGTCAAAATGTTAACTTTGCATTTATAAACCTTTTCAGCGTTTTTTCTCTCATTGTCAAGCACATCCTGGTGGATTCCCGTTAATGTTGTCTGCTTGGTCAAGTGCTAACCCTCAGTCAACTCCTGGGAGCATAGCAGGAGCTCCCGAGCTTTCAGCGGGATGAACCTCAAATCCAGGTTGGATCCTGGTCGACATCTACAGCTTGACTCTCGATGACCGGCCGGTCAACTTATGGAGCTTTTTACCAAAGTTGCTCCAAACTTCTGAAGCTTCTTCCTGAAATTATTCTTGTGAATTCAGAGCATCCAAAACACCACTCCAGGGGTCTAGAAGCTCTGGGATGGTCCTTTGGATGTTCTGACTACATTTCCCACAATGTTGGTGTTCAGAGTTTATTAGTTTATCAGCGTTAGGACACTCTTGGGTAATCAATTGCTCACTCTACAAAACCATTGGTAAATAAATAAACAAAATCAGTAATGCATTGACGTATCCTTCTAAAACACGGTTCAGTGATCTGCGCGGTGCGCTCTTTGCAGCAGGCACATTAACCCTCAGTACTACTTGATGATGAGACAAAACCCCGATCTCTCTCCAGCAAGAGCATTGATCACCAGAGTTATCCTCACATTTTAATTATTGCCTAAAATCTTCTGGACACACAAGGAACTCTGCAGTAGGTGATTTTAAGCCCAGAATTAATTTCTAAACACAGCCCCCCCCCCCCCAAACTTAGCAACGGGTGCTGCTACACCGGTCGCACAGCCCTGAAACCGGCACCGACTAAAAATAGCATCTCAGACATCCGAGTAAAGAATTCTTCAGCCCACCGTCATTTAAATAAATTGCTCAAAAGATGAATCTTGCTTTTCCTTATCTGATTTATCCTTTCTGGCTTGGTGGTATGGGGTTTGTCACAACCACAGACTAGACACAGCATACCTATACGCTGTGTCTCTTGCTATAAAGCGTTCACAATTATGGTCCGAGTTACAACATTTCTTGAGTGTCACGCCAACACTTCCCATGCGCGTGCCAGCTCTGCACAAGAAGTCTTAACACCTTTCTCATATCAGTATGTTGGATTATAGTGGTTAGTAATATGTTTTTTTAATAAGTTACCGGAACTGTTTCATGAACCTGCATTGATGACCTAACCATGACTTCATGTAAACCCTTATGATCCCTTATCATTTTATATGCTTACTTTTTGTTCTATTTTACTTATCTTGTTTCTTTTCTTTCCTGTTGATTATACCTTAATAAACTTTACTTTACGAAACTTAAAAAAGATGAATCTTGTTTTTCGGGAATGGCACCCTAAAGACAACGGTTAAGGTTACCAGCTGACTCCACGTCCTCACCATGAAACATCATGTTTCAGTGTTGGGTTTTCAATACAATCTGGTGCATTCTGGGAGCGGTAGTCGTGTTCATTTCAAATGAAACAATTGGACTACAGCGTCTGAAAGCAAGCCTTTCTAAATGGAATCAGGGACCGGATAACGAGGTACCTGCTGACATGGAGTCATTTGGCACCCTTACAGTTCATTCAAAGTCGTACAATGATTCCCTTGGGGGCGGGGGGATAACCATTTTTGTTCCTATATAACGTAATTGGGAATGTTGCCTAAATGCAAGCCCACTCTTGTGAATCTCTTCCCAAATTAAAGTAATATTTAGAGAGGGCATTTTTTTTAGATCATCAACACATCATTATTTTTCCCTGTGCTTCTTTCCATGCCATTTATGTCAGCGCTTAGAAATAGGCTGGATGCACGTTTTCAAGCGCTACATGAAAATAACTTTAGCATGTCACTGACCCTGGAATTGTGTGGCACTCAGCTCGTGATCGAGGGGTGGGGTGGGGGGCAATGAAAATGAACTGCAACAGTGGGCGCCCCCTAGCAGAGCCGTCCCAGGGCATCTGTGGAAACAGGTAAAACCTGTAAAGAATGTTCTAGCGCCAAGAGAGGCAGAGAGGGTGACACAGCGCCTAGACTCCGGCGCCAAGAGAGGCAGAGAGGGTGACACAGCGCCTAGACTCCGGCAGAGAGGGTGACACAGCGCCCAGACTCCGCTTTTACCATCTCGTTCTCCTCCCCTTGGTTGAGCAAGGCATGGCGGTGCTTCTCGGGGTCCCTCTCCATCCCGGGGGTGCAGCTGCCCTCTCCCCGCTGCCTGGCAGGAACCGGGCTCAGAATCCGCGTCTCTTCGTCCCCTCCGCCGGGGTTAATGAGTGTCCTTCCGCAATCCCGGCTCATTTTTATATCTCGAGCTCACACCGTCCTAATTACAGGCAACTCCTGGCGCTTCCAACTCCTCCCAAGACGCAGGGCTCCTCCACTCCCTGTGTGTGCGTCTTGCAGGAGCCCTGTGCCTGTAGAGGGAGCCCTGTGTGTACCTGAGCCCTGTGTGTGTCAGAGCCCCGTGTGCGCCTGCGGAGGGACCCCTGTGTGTATCTGAGCCCTATGTGTACCTAAGCCCAGTCTGCGCCGGAGCCCTGTATGTGCCTGTAGAGTGAGTCCTGTGTGTGTCACAGCCCTGTGTGTACCTGAGCCCTGTGTGCGCCTGTGGAGGGAGCCTTGGGCGCCCTGTATGTGCCTGTGACAGAGCCCTGTGGGTGCCTTTAGACGGAGCCCTGTGTGTACCCAAGCCCTGTGTGCGCCTGTAGAGGGACCCTGTGTGCCCCTGCTGGAGGGAGTCCTGGGCACTTTGTATGTGCCTGTGGCAGAGCCCTGTGTGTGCCTGTAGAGGGAGACCTGTGTGCACCTGAGCCCTGTGTGCGCCTGTGGAGGGACCCCTGTGTGTACTTCGAGCCCTGGGTGCGTCTGTGGAGGGAGTCCTTGGAGCACTACACGTGCCTGTGACAGAGCCCTGTGCGTGTCTTTAGACGGAGCCCTGTGTGTACTTGAGCTCTGTGTGCGCCTTTGGAGGGGATCCTGTGCGTGCCAGCAACAGAGCCCTGTGTGCACCTATGGAGGGGTTCTGTGTGGGCATGTAGAGGGAGCCCTGTGCGTGCGTCTAGTTAGAGACCGAAGTATGTTTTATTTCAGGAGTTCTGTGTGTGCCTATATACCGGGTGCCCTGATTGTGCCTGTAGAGGGGGGCCCTCTCTGTGCCTGTAGAGGGGGGCCCTGTGGGTGCCTATAGAGGGTACCCTGATTGTGCCTGTAGAGGGGGCCTTCTCTGTGCCTGTAGAGGGGGGCCCTGTGGGTGCCTATTGAGGGTGCCCTGATTGTGCCTGTAGAGGGGGGCCCTGAGCCCTGAGTGCATCTGGCGGGTGCGCCCTAGCCAGGAGCACACCTGATCTCTGTAAGGAAACAGGAGCCTCGAACCCCCAGAGCACAGGGTGTGCACTTTCACTCTTATAGGGCTCACCACAGGGTGGGCGTCGGTCTAGCGCCAAGAGAGTCTTCCACCAATGAGAAGGAGGCCGCTCTGTTGTACATGTGGTGGCCGTGGGCGCTAGAGGATTCTGGGTAGAATTGGTGCCTGTGGCCCTGTCAGTGGCACACTGGAGCCCTGGGCAAAAGTTTCACAAGCTGGTGCATAATATGTGCCAGGGCTGGGGGTGTTAATGACGTGGAGTCAGGTGGCAACCTTTATCAGGGCCACACTGGCACCCATCGAAAGCCTCTCCCTGCCACCCCAGGGCAGGAAAACCTGTTATTAATGGACTGTGGGGGGGAGTTGAGCCCACGAACTGTGACCGGGAGAGCGGGGTAAGATCTGTGATAACTTGCCCCGGCCCCCGCTTACCCCCCCCCCCCCCCCCCCCCCACTGCCCCCCCAGCACCCCTCCAGCATCTCTTCCCCTCACCTGATGATTTAAAGATTGTTTTACACCGAGTGTAAAGAGCGTCCAACTCCCACAGGTTCACGTGTAAACAGCTCACTCCATCAAGGTGTTTTTCATTGCATTCTGGGACTTACAGTTCAGAATTTATAATCAGGACTACATATCCCAGACTGCAAGACAAATACCTGGACTGCATGGGCTCCTCCCACATGGATCTGGGACACATGAGGGTCTCAGGCTGTGGTACATTCGCAGCTAAAGGAGCTGATTGTCAGCAGGTATCAGTGCCCTGGCCTTGTGTTAACTCTGCTTTGTGTGCACAGGGGCCCTGGGTCACTGCAGATGAACCTATTGACCCAGGGTGTCTGCAAACAAGATCTGTGAGAGAGAAGCCCCGGAGTGAAGCATCACACCCCCGAAGTCAGGAGACGGTGATGCATAATGTGCCCGGATATTTGCATCACCTGTGGATTCAAGCCCTTCCCGCTAACCTCCACCCATCTTGGCAAACAACTGTTTATGACTCTGTTATGTTTCATATAGGTACCCTAATATAGGCCCAGGTAACATCATACCTTTCACCTACATCACCACCCCTACACTACGCAGTAACAAGCCTTTTAGGATTGAACCCTTACCTAGTTCTAGTCCTGGGCGCAGAAGGAGGGTTTCCCTGAACAATGGCGTTCAAGGAGCCCTTCCTTAGACTGACGCAGTATGAATGAATATTCATAAGGGTTCTTGGAAACCAGGCAGGGGGCCACACCTCCTGCATAATATCTATGTACACAGTTCATTCCATACATCATCCTCAACCCAACAATGGCTAACACAAGAAACAAGGACAAAGGAACCTTAGATACTTTCTGTATAAATACAGCTCCTCGTGCTAGTGTTAGCTGGAGGGAACCGAGACTTCAAGTCCAACACACTGCCCAGAGACGCTGAGGCTCCTGCATGCAGACACTCCAGCTGACAGCGGTCTAAACATCCCTTGCGGGGTGTCCAAGCCTTTTTCTTGAAACTGCGCATGCGCAGTTCCAAGAAGAAGGCTAGATGGACAAGGATGACCCTGAGATAAGGTAAGTTTTATTTAAATCTTAATTTTAGGCTTTTTAATGTCATTTAATATTGCGGGCAGGAGGCGGGCGGCCAACTTCCGTTACGCCCTTGAGTGTGCTGAGATTTGCCTCCTTTCTCCGACTTCATTGCGAAAGGCGGAAGGGGCAAATCCCCGCACATTCAGTGGGCACAACGGAGATGTCTGCCCACCCATACTCCTAACTAACACTTGTTTAAGATTAAATTGTGGCACAGTAGAAGTAAATTGCTGGACCCCAGAGCCAATGGAATCTGATGTGATTAGGAGAGTTGCAGGGCTATTGTTTAGCCACACATGCCTCACATAAAAAGTACTGACTGTCTGTCTGAATCGAATTAAGGCAGAATATCACCAGGATTAAAAAAACAAAGTGATTACATTTTTTCTTTTAAAGACTTTCCTAGTAAAAGAACGAGACAGGCTCTTTGTGTGGAAATATAAAAAAAATGATCTCTCATTAATGAGTAAGGCATTGTGCACTATGGTTTACAAGTTGTTCTGCTAAATTAATGGAGGTATGATAGCTAGCCTGTCAGGTAATTTGCTACTCTCTGCAGTCTGCAGCTGGGGCAGCTGCAATGGACATTATTTTACGTAAATTCCAATGGCCCTACTCTGCTCCAAATGCCTTTAAAATTCTACCCTGGATCCAAAGAGGCAGATTAATAACATGTAATGTCACACACATAGGGAATACAATGCAGATATCCTGTCTCCTGTAAGTAGACAGTGGAAGAAATAATGCTCTGCACTACAGGCAAAGGAATGTGATATATAGATTGTATATGTCACGTGTGTCACAGAGTATCCCATCCGCCAAACTTGAAATACAACACTTAGTTCCACTTTACTTCCTGGCTTTGCGCTCCAACACAAATTATATCCAACAAATTCATTCACTTGGCAGAACTGAAAAGAAACTTAACTTACTCTACTGCATGGTAAGTTAGAGGGATTGGGATGGGTGGGTAGAGCTTTTACTATAGAATGGTGGGATGGCACTGATCACTGTCATGTGCTTAAGCTTTGGCTTACTCAGTCACCTTGTATTCTGATTGCAATGCATAGCCAATTTTGTAAATGCTGCATTAACTGAAGAAGGTGCACATTGCACAGCCAACACTGCAGTCATGATGCTGCACTTAGGTCATGGGTGGCAAAATGCCATGGGCAGGGAGTAAGGTGATGAATGGTGATGGGTGGGATACATATCTGCCTTGCTTAACAAATACAGACAGTGAGTCAAGGGAGTAGACCGCAAATTAAAATACCCCTTACTTTGAACCATGGCTTTGACAAAAACCAAGTAAGCACAGTAGGTGAGCCTGCCCCTCTCCAAAAGAGCTCCATTATTTTTTCATCCAAGCAAGCATTCATTTATACTTTCACTTTTCATTCTTCTATATTCACCCAGTGACAGCCACCATGATTTAAGCTTTACTTTCTCTCACCCAATCTTTCACATACATTTCCAGTCCATCCATATATCCATCCATTCAGTATCCACCCTTTCAACTATCCTTTCACCCTTCTATCCATTTACCCAATGACCACCCAAGATTTATTTCACCAAACCATTCATCCTTTCACTCATATACCATTTCACCCATCCTTTCTGTTATCCTTCTGTTCTTTCTCAATTCCATCAACCCATCATTTTTAGCGTTCATTATGCAAGCTTCTGCTGAGTTGCAGATAGAAGGGCCATGAGAACTCAGCCACCACTGTAGATGCTAAAGCGGTGGTTCACGAGCCACAAGTCTCATGACACCCTAGTAACTAGTGAGCATTTTAGTAATTGTCAATAAGCAAGCAATGTGACTTACAACTGCCAGTCCCTGCTTTCACTGTATTCCCCCCCCTGCTACTGCCTCCACAGCAAAACTGATACCGGCACTGGTGGCTTGTGCGGCAAGAAAAACACATTACACATTTTTGTAGATGCCAGATATGTGCCCCTTTATTTTTTTAATCAAAAAAATACAACCGGAAGGCATCACTACAGTTCAGTTTGTAGTATGTTCTATCAAAAATATCACTTTGAGCATTGTTTGGGTTCACAATGTTAGAAAAGCCAGGTAGTGAAGCCAACCAAAATCTTTTCGTAATGGAGGGGCAGATATATAGCCTATTATGATGACTCTGTGGTATTGGGTTCTTCAGATCTACATACTCTGCAAAAACTCCACGACACCATAAAACAGAAGTTGGCACGGAAACTGGAAAATGCAAAAGACAAGTTAATTAGGACCCCATGGGGTGGTGATACAGTTCTACAGCACCCTTCGGCAATGCAAGAAGTATCAGACCGAATACCGGTGTGCGACCTCTTTTATACATTTTTACAGTAAGAAAAAGAGTAGGCGGGGTACATTTGTTCAGTTTAGGTACATATAAGGACATTTCTGGAACACAGCCAATTTGTGGGAGGAGTTTTAGTGCCGATGATCAGTTTGGGGAACATTCCTAAGTGATGACCGTCCACTAATACAAAGGGTTTGACTACGCATGTGCGAGCTTGACCAGTGCTAAAAATAGCCTGTTGCTGGGCAAGTTTAGATGGTCATTGGTACAGAAGAAGGACAAAAGGGGCATGCTGACCACGAGGCAGCATGTTCATGGAATGGAAGCCATCAAATACAAAATGGCGTCCAAAAACGTGGTCAAGATAAGGAGAAATTTGTGTAGCTGAGCTAAATGCTAACCCAATCATTGTCAAATTACGACAGACGACTCTTTTAGCATTTAGCTGAAGCTACCTCATAACGGAAATAATCAGGATATTCATCATCAGTATTAATCATCATGATATTTGTAGTATGTTCTATCAAAAATATCACTTTGAGCATTGTTTGGGTTCACAATGTTAGAAAAGCCAGGTAGTGAAGCCAACCAAAATCTTTTCGTAATGGAGGGGCAGATATATAGCCAATTATGATGACTCTGTGGTATTGGGTTCTTCAGATCTACATACTCTGCAAAAACTCCATGACACCATAAAACAGAAGTTGGCACGAAAACTGGAAAATGCAAAAGACAAGTTAATTAGGACCCCATGGGGTGGTGATACAGTTCTACAGCACCCTTCGGCAATGCAAGAAGTATCAGACCGAATACCGGTGTGCGACCTCTTTTATACATTTTTACAGTAATAAAAAGAGTAGGCGGGATACATTTGTTCGGTTTAGGTACATATAAGGACATTTCTGGAACACAGCCAATTTGTGGGAGGAGTTTTAGTGCCGATGATCAGTTTGGGGAACATTCCTAAGTGATGACCGTCCACTAATACAAAGGGTTTGACTACGCATGTGCGAGCTTGACCAGTGCTAAAAATAGCCTGTTGCTGGGCAAGTTTAGATGGTCATTGGTACAGAAGAAGGACAAAAGGGGCATGCTGACCACGAGGCAGCATGTTCATGGAATGGAAGCCATTAAATACAAAATGGCGTCCAAAAACGTGGTCAAGATAAGGAGAAATTTGTGTAGCTGAGCTAAATGCTAACCCAATCATTGTCAAATTACGACAGACGACTCTTTTAGCATTTAGCTGAAGCTACCTCATAACGGAAATAATCAGGATATTCATCATCAGTATCATTCATCATCATGATATTCATCACCTCTCTATTAATCATTTGCTTGTTCAGAGCAAGGGCTCATTTGGATGGAATGCAAGCAGTAAGACACATAGAACATAACATAGGGCCACATTGAATACATAGGCAAAGGAAGAAGAGTATCCCAATTATTATGCATAAAATTGTTAACAATTTCCAACCCCAAGTACTGAGCAAAGTCCAGAACCATCTTGAGAATGTCCATGTACCATTTTCAGGATGTATTTCAGCAGCTATTTTATGCAATTTAGAAATAGCATCATACACAGAAGGCGAACTATCAGGGACATATACACAACAACTACTGCCGATAATGCTGCATGCACCCCCACGATCAGCTAATACTACATCTAGAACCATACGGTTCTGGAGCGTTACAATTCTAGTAATTTGAAGTTCCTCAGTCAGATTCCCTAATGCAAAAACTGTTTCGTTGGCAACAGCTTCCACAACACGTGTTAGCCGTCTTATTTTCCTACTATTCAGAGCAGCACCAACAAATGAAAAGAGGCCTAGGTTAAAATCAACATATTGCTGCAAGGAGGTGTCTGTTTGATCAATCTCGTCAATTACTAATGATCTTTTCACTCTGTTTAGTATAAAATCATGATATAATACAAAGTCATTATGATACATAGGTGGGGCAATAAATACAGGGGGTAATACAAAGGATATGTAATATGTTCCTAACCATCCAATAAGAAGACGGTGATAACCTTTATTTCCACAAATAAAGTAAGTGTTTCGTGAAGCTACAAAGGCGATACCATTTGGAGTGTCAAAGGAGAGAGTAGTATTACATTCACTTCTTCCTACTGGGATAGTACCTTTATTTTGGACACATAAATCAGCTTTGGTATCAATAACTGTAATCACATGCAAACTAGACGTATTTACACATCTTTGATTGGTATAAACGCGAGGCAACGACACATTATCTGGTCGATATTCTTCCCATTTGAATTTAGTTCCTTCTGCTTGCGGGTAGCCATCTCGGTCATTATAGCAAACCTTGTTAAGCCGGAAAAACAGTCCACCTTTTGTCGGCCATCTCAAAGTAAACAGAAGAGTATACCAAGCGTTACAGGAACCATTATGAGAAAACGGAAGAGGAATAAGTGGAGTGCCTCTTTTCTTTTGGTGTCCAGGCAACATTCCACATACCCAACAGTTCGAAGTGTTTGTCATATTATGGGTGTGATGCAGAATTTGAATGAAACTGTTATTTAGATAAGTCTGTCTATGTCTTTCTTCATGATAAGGCACAGTGAAATGAAAATGTTCAGAGGGGATTGGGGTAGTAGGCAATAAATAGTCTCTTGCTGGAACCAATCGCTCTACAACCCAAGGTATTACTGCTATTACCACAATGGTCGAAACAAATAGCACTGCACCAAAAATTCTCTTATTCTTTATCGTAGTACGTGCCATAGTTCAAAGCACAAATGTCTCAAAACAAAACAACTAAAAATAAAAATATGAGTGCTGAGCTCCGAGGTAGCCGCTGGTTTCTTCTCCGAGATTCAAGACGGGTGTCGCTACACTGGGCAGAACTGATCCCTCCCCCTTGATATTCTCGGCTTCCGTTTTCACAAACCTAAGAGCGGTAACTCAACCAGTCTCGCACAAAATAGCTGCTCTCCTTGGCTGTAGATTGTATCTTTCTCCACCAGAAACAGTGTGGTCCGGGAAGGCTCCCTCCAATTCAGTAGACGTAGTAGCTGGGCTCTTCTCTGCGTCCAAGATGTCTCGATAATCAGACAGCATAGTGGGGTTCACCAGCTCCGGAGAGACACAACGACAATGAGTAGAATGCACCCACCGCTTCTTGTTCGTGACTCGCACAACCGTTCGAGTCGCCAGCAGCACTTGCTCAGGGCCACGCCACCTCGGCTCCAGGCTGCTGGATCTCTCAAATGATCGGATCATTACATAATCCCCAGGACGAAGATTGTGAGCCTCTCCAACGGAATTGTCGGGGAGCGCTTCTCGAACCTGTTGATGAATAGAGAGTAAATCATTTGTTAACCGTGCCAAATAATCGTTCATCATTATACAAGGCACATCATGCTGTAAACGTGGCTTAGGAACTCCCCATATATTCATAGGTCTTCCAAACACCACTTCATAAGGTGTGAGGCCAGTTCGGGAATGTGGTACTGATCTAATAGACAACAATGCTAAAGGCAAAGCATCTGGCCATTTCAAAGACGTAGATGCCACGATCTTTGCTAGCTTCAATTTCAAAGTAGCATTATACCTTTCTACCAGACCTGCTGACTGCGGATGGAATACAGCATGGAACTTTTGCTGAATCCCCAATACCTTCATGACGTATTCCACAATTTTCCCGACAAAATGAGGACCGTTATCATTCCACAAAAATTTACAAACACCATAGCGTGGGAAGTACTCTTTGAGCAATACCTTAGCTGTTGTCAATGCTGTATTATCCTTCGTGGGGAAGGCCTCAATCCATTTACTAAAGGCACACACCACCACTAAGACATACTTCAGATTATTGCAACGCTCAAGCTGGATGTAATCCATTTGTAGTACTTCAAATGGTGCAGTTGGTGGAACAAACCCTCCTTTTGGAGTATACGTCCCTTTAGTAGGATTGTGCTGTAAGCATATTAGACAGGTCTGCACTACTCTTTTGGCCGTATTGGCAATCTCAGGATGCTCCCGAACTCGCGTAAGCAATTTAATAATTGCAAGAGCTCCAACATGTGCCAATCCATGTGTCATTTGAACCATTGCTGGCAAGTAAGCTGCAGGCAATTTCCATCTCTCCATATCTTTGCTTCTCCAACGACCCTCATCATCCAACACTCCCTCCGTTGCCCAGGTTGCGAGTTCTGCTTCAGATGCTGATTTCTGAATGTCTAGTATCTCCTCTCTAGCATCATGCCATCGCTCAGCCTGCGATTTTACCACATACATTGGCGAGGCATTTTGAAACATAGCAGTTTCCCTCGCCATGCAATCTGCAAAAGCGTTTCCTTGTCCTACTTTGTCTGTCACTTTCTTATGTGCACTGCATTTAATTATCGCCACTTTCTTTGGACATAGTAGTGCATTCAGGAGATCACATACTAATTCTCCATGCATAATATGCACTCCGTGTGAAGTCAAAAACCCTCGCTCTCTCCAGAGTAGGCCAAAATCATGCGCTACTCCAAAGGCGTACCGGCTATCAGTGTAGATATTCACACATAAACCAGCACTTAATTCACATGCTCTCGTTAAAGCTATCAATTCGGCTGCTTGGGCCGATTTCTGCGGTATTCGTGCTGCTTCCACCACTGTCTTAAGTGTTGTGATCGCATAGGCTGCAGAAGTGGTACCATCTGGCAACCTTAAACACGATCCATCAACCCACAGTTCCCCATCTACATCTGGAAGTGGGGTATCCTGTAAGTCAATACGACCCTTTGTTTGTTCTTCAGTCAGGAAAACACAATCATGGTGTTCTTCCTCCTGGCCCTCAGCAACTGGATACGGCAATAAAGTAGCAGGGTTCAAAGTGGCACATCACTTTAGTGTAATATGTGGCGCCAGCAATGTTAGCTCATATCCTGTTAAACGTGCACTAGTTAGATACTGGGTTTTTGTTTGGTTTAGCAGAGCGTCTACCACATGGGGAACTAACACCAACAACTTGTGTGACAAAACTATTCCCTCACTCTGTCGTATAGCCACTGCTGTTGCTGCAACTGCTCGAAAACACCCAGGTAATCCTCGTGCTACGGGGTCAAGTACTGCTGAAAAGTACGCACAAGGTCTCTGTTTATCCCCGTGTGTCTGCACTAGGACTGACAATGCACATCCATCCTTCTCGTGTACATATAGTGTAAAAATCTTTGTATAATCTGGTGTACCTAGTACTGGTGGGGAACAAAGGACTTGTCTCAATTGTTCAAAGGCATTCTGACATTCATCTGTCCATTCAAGGGGGATCGGTGTAGTTTTGGACAACAACGCTAACAAAGGTTTTATAATGTGAGAGAACCCCATTATCCACTGTCTACAAAAATATGTTAAACCTATAAAAGCACGAACATCTCTCTGAGTGCGAGGGACTGGTGTATCTAAGATTGCTTGGATTCGATCAGATGTCAATGCATGTCCCTCCTTAGACAAAAGATGACCGAGGTAGGTCACCTTTGGTCTACAATACTGTAACTTTTTCCTAGAAATCTTGTGATTATTCTGGGCAAGAAAAGAAAGCAGGGAAAGACTACTCTCTTCACATTGTTCCTGCGTGTCTGCTGCAAGTATGATGTCATCAACATATTGTATGAGAGCCACTCCAGACTGTAAATCGAAAGAATCAAGCTGTCTTTTTAAAGCCTGGCTATAAATGCTAGGGCTTTCAGTGTAACCTTGAGGAACTCGACAAAATCTATATGATTTGTTATTTAATGTGAAGCCAAACAGATATCGGCTATCGGGATGGATGGGGATCGAAAAGAAAGCGTTCTTCAAATCGATAACAGTAAAGGTAGTGGCTGTGGGCGGAATCAAAGTAAGTAAGGTGGTAATATCAGACACCACTGGGTACTGAGGCACTACTATCTTATTAATTTCTCTCAAATCAATAATGAAACGATAGATTTTAGTGTCTGTATCTCTCTTTAAAATCGGAAGAATAGGGCTATTACAGACATTATAGGGGACTTCTTCCACCACTCCTGCAATAATCAAGTCATGTACAATATGCATCAAAGCAATTTCACCTTCCCTGGAGATTTTGTACTGCGGTACACGAGGCAAAGACGCCCTCTCCTTAACAGTGATACGTATGGGAGGGATAATCATCTGCCCCACATCTGTATCCGAAGTAGCCCATAACGTTTTGGGGAGAGAGGCTAACGCCTCGGTCTCTTGCATGAGACACACTCTCATTACATCTGGGTAATTCTCATTCAAAATAACCCGCACCCCTTCAGGAGCGCAACGTAAAGTTGCTCGAAAATATTTAAGCATATCCAGTCCCATGATATTATCTGGAGTGTTTGGTGACAACAAAAACGGACATGGGGCGGTAAATTTATCAATGTGAAATGGAAGGGGTTGTGACAATGGGCTAAGAGAGGGTGTTCCATCAAACCCTATTGATGTAATTAATTCACCAGACAGGGGAGCCCTTGGAACCAAGTGTTTGGACAGAGCACTACGAGTAGCTCCTGTATTGACCAGAAACGGATCAGTAGAACCCAAAACATGCGCTGATACATATGGACCCCTTTGATCTACTGGTACTTCAACCGATTCCACACCCCATCCTACACAATCCTATGAATGTACATAATCCTGGGACTCAGTAAACTCACCCTCAGCTATCTGATACTGATTCCGTCGATCAAAAGTATTATGATCAGCCTGACCACGACCCCTCGTTTCAAACCTACCACAATCATTCGCTTCACGCCTTGACCCTGAATAACTATTCCGCGTCCTTCCACTTCCTCGACCACGCTGATTACGCTGTTCTCGGAGCACTGGACAGTCTGAAGCCCAATGTCCAAACTGTTTACAGTATGCACACTGGTCCTCAGAAATATCGGGACGAACGGAAGACGTACCATACAATCCCTGTCTACCCCTATCATTCCCTCTCGGCTGTGTAGCGTAAACCTGAGCCAACATCACCTTCGTCTTTAACTACTTCACCTTCTTATCACCACTTTCCTTAGCCTCCAATTCCTGTCGTTCATAATACTGAGCCATGGTCAATAAAGAAGCAGGGGTCGCCGTGGTCCAGGAACTTTCACTAATCTTTAATCGTTTTGCAATCTCCGGTAGGAGATTAGCCACATACTTGTCAACGAACAAATGCCTGTCCGTGTCCTCTGTTAATAATTGCCCACTGTAGTCATGGAATGCTTCCTCAAAACGTGAAAAGAAGTCAGAAACCGATTCATCCTGTTTTTGTTTGCAAGAAGCTAACATAGTCCAATCAATCTTCTTAGGGGGAACAAGCGTTTTCAATTTATTCAGAATAGCCCCGGGAAGATCTAAAATTAATTGGCATGGCTTACATGCTGGCTCCCTATCCAAATCAGCTTGGGCTAAGTCTTTCCCATCTGCACCCAGAATCGCTCGATCATCAAACTTACGAATCACCCTCCACATATCAGGAGGTAATATTACCCCAAAGAAAAGATCGATGTCAACTAATGTCATAACACACGAAGAAATAGCCCCTTCCACTCCTTCATAGAAAGCTGCCGGGTTTTTACGAGGGTCAGGCAGAGCAGTCTTAAGTGCCATAACATCTGTTCTATTCCATGGCGTGTAAACCCAATTATATATAAAATAACCCTTTGCATTCACAGACGTTTTATCATCATCTGTACCTTGCCCTTTAGGAGGGACATATAAAGGCGCAGCTTCTTGCATAGGCATAATATGAACTGTAGAACTCTTATCTGCTCCAAAGATAGGGTACTCTTTGGATGTCTCTGTCGATCCAGACGCAGCCGGGTCTGATGCCGTTTTCGCCGCCCGCAATTGTAACGCCTCATCCCGCAGCTTGACCAACCGTTGGAAAAACGAATCCGCATCTGTAAGAACAAAAATACCTTTACGCAAATTCTCACGACCAACTGATACATCCTTTGGCTCCAACTCAGAGGAATATTTTCTAAACCGTTCTACAACTTCGTCTCCGAAGTGGCTCAAAAAATACAACCGTTCTTTTTCAGACCACTTACGCATATGATCATTAATCTCTGAAATAGTTACAGATTTAACAATAAGTTTTCGAGCAAACCCGCGCAATTCCGCAGCCCGATCAACACTTAGCCTGGTACAACCATCCCCTTGATCGTCTTCATCCAATTTCTCATTCGGAGCCGTAGGAGAAACATACGGAGGCGGGCAACGGTCTAGTAATGAAAAATCATCAGATTCATTAGTAAGGACAGGATAAAGAGGACGTCGAATAGGAAATTGACCATTAACTTGCAAATTACGTTCTCGTGCCTCCCTCTCTTTCTTTTCCTGCAACTCTTTCTCCTCCAGCTGTAAAGCCTTATCACGAGCAGCCTTTCGCTGCTCCTTGTCCGCCAAAGCTTGTTCACGCTTCATTCCCTCACGCACTGCTTTCTCCCACATACGTACACAATCAAACATATCCTGTCTAGACCTGCGCTGAAACAAACATTGCTCCACATATTGAACCTTTCGTAAATCAAACGACCCATGTAGTGGCCATTGCAATTCATGATCGGATTTTGTATATTTGTGCCACAATGTACTATACATAATAGGGGGAAGGCCAAATTTAACGTACATTTCACGATTAGGTGTCCCCTCTGGGGGAGCCAGCTGAGATTCATTTAATCGATAATTGGTACCCTTTCCAAGACAGCACATTCCTCGAAGTGTGCTCAAAACAGGCATGTCAAAATATCACGAAAATGTGATATTACATAAAATGGCACTTAATATACTCTACACATGGTGTGCCGTTCAAACAAATACGAAATCAGAGAAATATCTCCACTCTGCCTGCCTATGTGAGGTGCCCTCCACATATAACTCAAATCATCAATCAATCAATCACAGACATTTATAGAGCGCACTACTTACCCGGAGGGTCTCAAGGCGCTTGGGGGGGGAGGGGGGTGCTGCTACTGCTCGAATAGCCAGGTCTTGAGCTTCTTCCTGAAGGAGAGGTGGTCTTGGGTCAGGCGCAGGTCGGTCGGGAGGGAGTTCCAGGTCTTGGCGGCCAGGTAGGAGAAGGACCTTCCTCCTGTTGTCGTTCTTCGGATGCGGGGGACGGCGGCGAGGGCGTGGCTGGCTGATCGGAGATGACGTTTGGGAGCGTAGAAGTTGATGCGGTTGTTGAGGTAGCTCGGGCCTTGATCGTGTAGGGCTTTGTGTGCGTGGGTGAGGAGACGGAAGGTGATTCTTTTGTTGACGGGGAGCCAATGCAGGTCTCTCAGATGTCCGGAGATGTGGCTGTGTCGTGGGATGTCGAGGATGAGTCTGGCTGAGGCGTTCTGGATCCGCTGGAGTCTTTTCTGGAGCTTGGCGGTGGTTCCGGCGTAGAGGGCGTTGCCGTAGTCCAGTCGGCTGGTGACGAGGGCCTGGGTGACCATCTTCCTGGTCTCGGTGGGGATCCACCGGAAGATCTTCCGTAGCATGCGCAGGATGTTGAAGCATGACGAGGAGACGGCGTTGACTTGTCTGGTCATGGTGAGGGAGGAGTCCAAGATGAAGCCCAGGTTGCGTGCGTGGTCTGTCGGTTTGGGTGCGGTGCCCAGGGCGGGGGGCCACCAGGAGTCATCCCAGGCGGAGGGCGAGGAGCCCAGGATGAGGACTTCCGCCTTGTCTGAGTTCAGTTTCAGGCGGCTGGTCGTCATCCAATCGGCTACGTCTTTCATCCCTTCGTGAAGGTTGGCTCTGGCGGCGGCGGGGTCGTTGGTCAGGGAGAGGATCAGCTGGGTGTCGTCAGCGTAGGAGATGATGTTGAGGTTGTGTTGGCGTGCGATGGCCGCGAGGGGGCTCATGTAGACGTTGAAGAGGGTGGGGCTCAGCGAGGATCCTTGAGGGACGCCGCAGATGACTTCGGTGGCCTCTGACTTGTACGGTGGTAGACGGACTCTCTGTGTCCTTCCGTCGAGGAAGGAGATGATCCATTCCAGTGCCTTCTCCTGGATTCCGACGTAGCTGAGGTGCTGCACTAGGGTGCGGTGGCAGACAGTGTCGAATGCCGCGGAGAGGTCTAGGAAGATGAGGGCCGCTGTTTCTCCGTTGTCCATCAGGGCTCGGATGTCATCGGTGGCAGCGATGAGGGCGGTCTTGGTGCTGTGGTTGGCTTGGAAGCCAGACTGTGAGGGGTCGAGGGATCCATTCGTCTCGAGGAAGGCGGCCAGCTGTTTGTTGACGGTCTTCTCGATGACTTTGGCTGGGAACGGGAGGAGCGAGATGGGGCGGTAATTCTTGAGTTCGGTGGGGTCCACTGTAGGTTTCTTTAGTAGGGCGCTGAGTTCGGCGTGCTTCCAGCTCTCCGGGAAGGTGGCGGTGTCGAAGGAGGTGTTAATGATGTCCCGCAGGTGGGGTGCGATGACAGCGTCGGCCTTGTTGAAGACGTGGTGAGGGCAGGGGTTGGTCGGAGATCCGGAGTGGATGGAGTTCATCATGCGGACGGTGTCTTCGGTGCTGATCGGAGTCCAGGCGCGGAGGGTGGTGGTGGGGGGCGGTGTTTCGGTCGTGGCGTGCATCGGTTGAGTGCTGAAGCTGTTGTGTATGTCCGCGATCTTGTTGTGGAAGTAGCAGGCGAGGGAGTTGCAGAGGTCTTGCGAAGGGGTGATGTCGTTGTTTCCGGCGTTGGGGTTGGAGAGCTCTTTCACGATGTTGAAGAGTTCCTTGCAATTGTGTGCGTTGTTGTCCAGCCGGTCCTTGAATGCAGTTTTCTTGGTGGCGCGGATCAGTTGGTGGTGCTTCCGGGTGGCAAGCTTGAGGGCGGTCATGTTGTCCGGTGTTGGTTCCCTTCTCCAGGCTTTCTCGAGGGCTCGGCAATTCTTCTTGGAGCTCTTGAGTTCGTCGGTGAACCATGGGGCCTTCTTGCTGCCGGGTCTGCTGGGCGGGATCCTCAGTGGGGCGAGTTCGTCCGCGCAGTTGCTGATCCACTTTGTGAGGTTGTCGGCGGCCTGGCCGGGGTTCGCTGAGCTGGCGGGAGGGTGCTGGCTCAGGGAAGCGGCGAGCTGGTCGGCTGTGATCTTGTTCCAGCTTCTTCGAGCAACCTGTTGCTGGTGGATCGTCATTTTTCTGAAGGTGAAGTGGACGCAGCTGTGGTCCGTCCAGTTGAGTCCAGTGGCGTGGCTGAAGGCGATGTCTTTGCTGGATGAGAAGACGGCGTCGAGTGTGTGTCCGGCGAGGTGGGTGAGGGTGGACACCAGCTGCTTGAGTCCGAGGTTGGCGAGGTTGTCGAGCAGGGTGATGGTGTTGCGGTCCTTGTTGTTCTCCAGGTGGAAGTTGAGGTCCCCCAGGAGGATGTAGTCAGCGGAGGGGAGGGCATGCGGGCTGACGAAGTCGGCGATGTCCTCGCTGAATTGTGTGCGTGGTCCCGGGGGTCGGTAGATCAGGGTGCCTCTGAGGGGGGTGTTCGGGTCGGTGCGGATCTGGAAGTGCAGGTGTTCGGCGGTTGTCAGGGTGTCGTCGGTGTTGGTCGTGATGTGGATGGTGTCCCTGTGGATGATGGCGATGCCTCCTCCCGTCTGTTTGACGCGGTCTCTTCGGGTGATCTTGTATCCCTCTGGGATGGCAATGGCGATGTCGGGTGCTGAGGAGTCGTTCATCCAGGTTTCCGTGAGGAAGGCAGCGTCAGGAGCTGTGGTGTCGAGGAGGTTCCAGAGTTCGATGGCGTGTCTGTGGACGGAGCGGGTGTTGAGCAGGATGCACTTGAGGTGGTTGTTGCTGGTGTTTGGCTTGGCGGGTGCTGGTGCGGGGCAGGTCCGGATGCAGGTGAACTTGCAGGCGTGGCAGCTGAATGGTCCGTGGGTGCGCCTCGGAGTGGCTCGGTAGCATCCAGGGATCCCGCCGGTGTTGAGTGCGATGAGTTCGGTGGTGTCGTAGGACAGTCGGGTCGTCTTCTGTCGGTGGGGGCCAGGGGTTCGGGCGCTGGGCGCGGTCCAGGTGCGGACGGGCGCAGACGGGCTTACCTTTGGCACGCCTTCGGCTCACAATCGGCGTGCCCACTGCGCGTGACCGCTGCGCGTTCGCACGGTCGCCATATATGGCGAAGTGTGAGGGAGGTTGGAGCAGCTGGGAGGCGGGAGCGGGGAGGGCACAGAAAGAAAAGGGGGCGTGGTTAGCGGCGGTGGCGGGAAGCGGGGAGCGGGGAGGGAGGAGACCGGGGGGAGCGAGAAACAGGGGGACAGGAGAAAAAAAAAACAGTAAATACAAATGCACAAAGGAACAAAATAATACTCAACAGGCAGAATCATAGAACCAAAGGTTAGCTAACTCAAAACAAATCCAAAAAGCCACAGTAAGTGTCCGTAGACTATCTTACCAATCACAAGCTTACCAAATTCTCAAGTGTCCAGGTTCCAGCTGCCAAGTTCTTTAACCGAATCAGCCAAACAGGCACTGTACAACAACCCAACCGATCAGAATCTCAGTCGAGGATCGGCGCCACCTGGAAGGTCAGATCAGAAGGAAAGGAAGAAAACACCGTGGGTGCCAAGACTCGGGTCACTCAGTGGCAGCGTACGCGTCCATGGCGAGTTTCCAATCCTTCATCACGACCTCTCCTTCGGGCATCCGAGTCGCCGATGAGTCCCTTCGTGGTCGCCAATTTGTGGTATTGGGTTCTTCAGATCTACATACTCTGCAAAAACTCCATGACACCATAAAACAGAAGTTGGCATGGAAACTGGAAAATGCAAAAGACAAGTTTATTAGGACCCCATGGGGTGGTGATACAGTTCTACAGCACCCTTCGGCAATGCAAGAAGTATCACACCGAACACCGGTGTGCGACCTCTTTTATACATTTTTACAGTAATAAAAAGAGTAGGCGGGATACATTTGTTCAGTTTAGGTACATATAAGGACATTTCTGGAACACAGCCAATTTGTGGGAGGAGTTTTAGTGCCGATGGTCAGTTTGGGGAACATTCCTAAGTGATGACTGTCCACTAATACAAAGGGTTTGATTACGTATGTGCGAGCTTGACCAGTGCTAAAAATAGCCTGTTGCTGGGCAAGTTTAGAGGGTCATTGGTACAGAAGAAGGACAAAAGGGGCATGCTGAACACGAGGCAGCATGTTCATGGAATGGAAGCCATCAAATACAAAATGGCGTCCAAAAACGTGGTCAAGATAAGGAGAAATTCGTGTAGCTGAGCTAAATGCTAACCCAATCATTGTCAAATTACGACAGAGAGTCATTGAAGTGCAATGAAGGGGTGGAATCATGGTCAATGAAGGACATATGGTGTTGGTTGGCAGATGCAATTATGGGAACTAATACTTTTCAGCTATGCTGCACTGTCATTGAAACTGCTAGTATGACATATACATGAATTACAGCACAACATTGGGGGGGATGAGGGGGCCATGACCAAGGACACTCTCTCATTAACTGCTAGAGCATGTGCAAGAAAAGAAAGCCTTCTCAACAAACATGCTGGGCCTGAAATCTTCAGAGTAGACAGTAGAGTATCAACAATCTATTTAGTCTTACAGTACCAAATATAGGGTGGAAGGAAAGCTTACTAACTAAGCAGAAGAAAACTAGAGACTGGTATAGACAGGAGAAAGTCAGCTACAAAAAAATGGAAAACAGGGACGCGGTCAGAGCTACAACCCGGAAGTCCCGCCTTCGCGAACCGGAAGAGGATGCTCGGGACTAATAATAGGAGGGTGAACTGAGTGTGACGTGGAGAAAGAAGACGCGGGACCCGGTTTGGAGAAAGAAGACGTGGGACCCGGTCTGAGTAAAGGGGAAGACGCGGGACCCGACCTACGGAAGGAAGACGCGGGACCCGGTTTGCGGAGAGAAGACGCGGGACCCAACACAGAGAAGATCTGGATGCCAGAGAATACCGAGGACGGTGAAGAAACTTGGTCCGAGGACTGGTGGTGTCCGGAGGAAGCTGGGGAGCGGCCGTGACTCAGGAGAGTTACGGCGGAGCCAGGTGAGTGTTTGTGGCTCAGGGGTAACCGGGAGAGGGCGGGAGAAGAGTGGGTGGGAATATCGGGGCAGAAGCGTATAACAGAGGGGCAATAATAGTGTTAACTCCCTTTTGTGACCAAATACGCCATAGATAAAGAACCCTTACCGTCAAACTAAATGAGTGTGCACCATTTCTTTTCCCGAGTTAGGCACTAAAACTCAACTTTTGCTAAGGAGATATATCATTTTCTTTCCCCGAATTCGTTCTTCCTCTTTCTTTTTTTTATCCTTGGCTGTTGGAACTCTCGAGGCACCTTAACAAATCTAGTGCACCAAGGTGTGGTGATGGAAGTATACCCCTAAATAGTGCCATATACCATTCTGACGGCTCCTTTTCCTCTCTTTATCCTCCTATGAGCCTCCGGGGTACCCACCACGGTCTAGGACAACCAGAAAGCAGGACAACACCTTTATCCTCACCAGACCATTCCAGTTCATGGGATTCATCGGATGGAGAGGAAGAGCATCCAGTAACTTTATCACAACAATCTGCATCTCATACTTTTGTTAATAAATCCTCTTTTAAACCTATACTTAAGCCTCCACGCCTGTTCATCAAGCCTGCCCTTCCACAATAGGGGATTTGGAAAGAAAGGACACAGTATAAAAAAAAACAAGGCAAAATTAAAAGTAGTCTAATAGTTGGCAGAGGTAAAAATTTAGGGACATATTAATAATAAATAATAGGAATTACTGGGATGAATAGAACCTTCTGCAGCTGCTCTGGTGGTCAGCGCCTTCTCGCTGGCTCCCGTACCTGACTCAGAGATAACCCTCTTCTTTTCTTTGGGTGTTGAGGTAAGAACTAAAGACAATTAAAAAAAGATTAGTGAGACAGTTAATTTCCCCAAATACATTATGACATGCAAACGCAGTTACATTGTTCTTTTTAAATCAGATCGTCTATAGTACTAGTATCGACTGTCGAGTTGGCCATACTAATCCTAAAATCCCTATTCCAAATTTCCTTGACAAAAGCTATATTTGGAACTAATGCATTACAATGAATGATCTTTGATTCTGTTCTCATTTCTCAGTCCCCTTGATGGACCAACTTAGTCCTACTTTTGTGCAATGCATAAATGAATACTACTCATCACTGTGAGATTTCTAGGGAGCGTACAAGCTACATAAAGAAAGTCACAGAGAACGCTAACTCACTGATATCACTAATTCACTGTCTTGGTGGCAGGAGGACAGAGAGTCTGCAATGGCTTCTTAAACATTCAGCCAAAGCAGGCGCTGCAGAGTACTATTAGGTATTGCACCTCCTGGCTAGTTCAGACTGGATCACATAATATTCTTAATGGAAACTTAACTTACCTTTGAGTTTGAGCAGTATGCTATTAAGAGAAAAAGGATAGTATTGTAGAACACAAGCAAAATAAATACTTACTCACTGAGCCCCGCATTCCCCAAGCCTAGGAGGTCGAGCAGGTCCTGGTCGCTGTCGATGAAATCCACCCAGAGGTGTGTCAGCTGATGTTGGATGAACTGGAAGTTGATGGTGTGGGGCACTCACTGGCACACCCTCACCCAATGCAACTGATGCTCCCACAGGGGGTATACACTGCTAGGCCTGGCACCTGCTGCCAGCAGGGAGGGCAGGTGGCAGTGCACAAAAAAAATACAGCTGCCACCTCAGCCTCACAAAAAATAATGCAGGCTGGACCCCTGTCCGGCACCAACGACTGACGTACGAGCCCTGTCCACGCACAATGGGGTTTAATGGCCCTGCATTGTCACTCTAGCCAGCTTGGAGCCAGGACAGGGGAGGCAGGGCATCTGTGCACTTTAAGTCATGCCTTTACAAAATTCTCCTCTCTTCCAAAGGTGCAACTGTGTATAAAAGAATGACCTCTGACATTACCACTTTAGTTCACTTCTGGACCTGTGGATACTCTCCCAGGACAAATGCTCAGCTGCTGAAAGGACTGCCACTCTGCTGGACTGCTATTTTGCTTGAATTTTGCCTTGCTGGCTTTTGCCTGCTGCTGTCTTGCATGGAAGTGGTAAGGACTGGACCTGCATCTCTGCAATCCAGAACCAAGAGGGATTCCAAGGGCCAGATGACTGGTCTCCTGTTTTCTGAAGTCTCAGGGACACAAAAGACTTCCAACCAATCTGCTCCTGCACCGGGACTCTTTCATCGGTGAGTCTGCCCTGCCAAGTGGTACCACCCTTGTTCTTAATCCTTGGAAGTGGCACTAAGGTGCTCTGCCCTCTGTGTTCCTCATTGGAATAGCCTCAAAATCTAGCAAAGCAACGCCATGCAGACTGCGCACCAGGATTCAAGGTACTGTGTGCAGCGGCCCAAATGGGCCGCTGTAGCTGTCCCATGCCCCATCATCGGACAGCTACAGTGGAGAAGTGTGGCTCACCGATTAGAGCGGCAGACCCTGAGGCAGAGGTCTGGTCTGGACCAGGGTTCAATCCCCGTCGCAGCAGGGTCTTGGGCTCAATGTCCTCAGACCCGATAATTCTTGACTCGGTGCCTACTCTAATCATGGGTTCCACCCTACAACTCTGGGCAATAGCTTGCTTAATCTCCACACCGGCCCTAACAACGCTAGGATGCCTGGCTTCACCTTGGGGGTGCCCAGGAGTGGACACCTCACAGGAACAGGCCAGGAAGGGTTCCACGGCGGTATTCGTACAGTGCTTAAAGACCCCTGGGTGATAGGCGCTATACAAATCCAAATTACATTTACATTTACATTTACATGGTCAGCCTGAACTTATGACTTTATCCCAGCCCCGCGCAACCAGACAACCACCGTTGGCACTTTATCCTTTTATTCGATATTTTCACTGAAATCTTTAAGATTGCACATCTCAGGATCTACATAATGGATTTTTGTGGATCTTTTTTGTGAAGTGTTTTCACTGTTTTACTGTTTAAAGTGTACAACTACGTAGCACACTACCTCCTAAGTTAAGCCTACCTGCTCTGTGCCAAGCTACCATATGGTAAGCATAGGGTAATTTATGATGTGCATCTGACTCACTTTAACTAGGATTGTGGTTCATGCTTGGACAGGGTGCATACTAGTGCCAACCAGAAACCCTGTTTCTAACATTGTTCTACAATTACCATATCTATTTTGTTAGCTTTTAGGTGTCCCCTCTCTTGAATTATATATATTGATTATTTAATTCTCAATGTCACATAGAAAATGCACATTTATTCATGACATAATACGTTACAGGTCTGCCTGAATATGCTCATGCGATGTTGTACAAGTTGAATTCTCTGTTCTAGTGAATGTTTTTAAGTAACACGGTTTCATAGAAACTAATAATGTCACTTCTTGTTTATTGATTTAAACAATGAGCATGGTTTCATAAACATAAAGCTTGCTAATGCCTTTTATGATAATTCTGTTAATTCTGAAAGGTTAAAAAGTGATCAGATACCTGACTGGTTCACTGGGAGAAGGTTCGTCAGATGGCATAGGTCTGATCAGATTATTATGAAAAGTCATGACAAAGGCGTGGCCTGATTTATTTAATGTGAAACACATATGTTAAAAATCAATTGGCCCTTGTGGAACTGCATCTAAAAAACATGCAGAGTCACTTTACAATTCTGAACTCTCTTGACAATACAACAATAGTAGGTTTTACATTGTGAACTTCTTCACCAAACCCCATAGGCAGGGGGTTTACATTGTGAACCCTTTAACAAAAGCAAAAGAAAGTGGCTTTCTATTGTGAACGGTGGAAAATACAGTAGGAAGAGATTTTACTTTGCAAACTCTCTGACAAATGGAATGGGAAGGAATTTTACACCATGAGCTCCTTGACAAAGAGGGAGGAAAGAGGCTATACATGCTGAACTATTTGACAAAAAAACAATAGGAATGGGTGATATGTTTTCAACTCTTTACACAATTGGCCAGCCACAGCAAATATTTGATATGTTCAAAATGGAATTAATGATCATGTCAATGTACACTTGTGGTCTGCTTAAGGTCAGTGTATTCCTGTTCTGTCCCAGGGACACAACAGGTTGAATGGGTCTAAGCTCTGAATAAGGTCAGTCTAACCACTTAAGAGTAGACATTGAAGGATCCCAGGATAGAGAGATGCCTGGTGCCTAGAAGCCTGGGGTGGGGGTGTAGGAGAGACCATCAGTGGCATTCCAAGCACCAGAAACCTTTGGGTTTAGTTCCTTTTTTACCTCTGGAAGACAGTGACAAGATGCTGGCAAACCCTTGCAGGAGGCAACCTCTGAAGGCACGGCTACTAGATTCAGCTTTCTTGGATCTTTTTGCTCTGAAGAAGGATTCAGCTGCACCACGTGCTGAGGGATCCTGAAGCAATGCCTCGCTACTGCATCATGCCTTGACCCGCTGCAGGATTTCCAGAACCAAAAAGTGACTGTGTCCGAAGATAAATCTTTGGACTGGAGTAAGGTGGCAAAGTTACCTCTGTAACGAAGCTACAACATTCTGCTGTGTCTCACTTGGATCTTGTGTTGCCAACACTAAATGCTACAACAGGAGCTTGATGATGACGTGTCCAACCTTGAAACATCCTCACTGCCATCCTCCTCTTGTCTTGCCCGGCTGAAGGATTTTAGAACAAAAAAAGTAGCAAAGTCCGAGAGTGTAAACCTGCTGGTGTGAGCTGCTCAATCAAGGTAGTCCTGGATCCTGATGTACCATGAACATCATCTTTGAATCATGCTTTGGTTTTGGGGGGCTTTTTGTCATAAAACTCAGAGCATGAGTACCTTTCAATCCCTAATCTGATTTTTGCCATTTTATTTTGTATTTTTGCTAATCACATTTTTCTTTATTTTTCTATATTGGTCTGAGAATGTTATTGTGCTGAGTCTACAATATTAAGGTTTGATACTGATTGAACATAGCACACATTTTGCTGGGGAAATGTCTGCTAATTATGCCTTGATCTCCATGGGGTAAGCAGAGATTCACTGGGATCTAAGTGACCTAGCCAGCAGGGTATTCATCTATCTAATTAGTATTCTGCTTTCTGGCAGACTCTTTCTCTGCACACCATTCCACAGACCTCAACTAACATAATTTTTCAGCTTTACCACAATCTGACATGCACCAGAATGGTTCTCCAGTAGACCTAATGTCATGATTACTTCAATATGCTTTCAAAGTGGATGAATAAATAAAGAATATACACTGATGTAAAGCGATGGGCAGTGGATCACTCAATTTGGTTGAGTGGGAAGCCGGGATTTGAGTCAAGGATTTCACATTGTCCAGTTCAGAGACTGTAGGGTTACGCCCTCTGTCTTCCATTTAACACCAAGGATAAGTGCTTTGTAGTTAATAATTGTTATTCAATTAGTGTTAGCAGATACATTTCAATGAAAACACTCATCCCATCTTGTGTCAAATCATGATGGGCTGAGTGCCTAAGTGTTTGTATGTGACTAAAGTTCAAACAGATCTCTCAGATTTTCTCTGAGTTAATCTATAAACTTTCTACTGGAGAAATTAACAAATGGAAACCAATGACCTGAGATTGCCTTTCTCTGCTTTCAATTTTTCCTGTCTAAAGTTCATGAATTAACTGGGAGAAATTCCAAGTTCTGTGTTTAAAGTTTAGACACCTTACTCACAAACAACAGGCGCTTGGATCAGCATGAAACTGTCACTATTCACAGAAACACACCCACATCTATAGACACATAGACACATGTGCACAGTCATAAGGTGTTAAGGTTTGCTTTTCTGTTTGGAATGTTTCTCCAGAGCTGTCTGATGTCAGCCTCTCCTTGAAGAACTGACATGACACACAGAAGCCTCTCAAGAGACACTCAATGGCCACAATTACATAATTAACAAAACAAGAGTGATCCAGGGGCCCTCAGAGTGTTTGCTCCTCAGGTCACAGAGTTTCAAGTAGACTTGGGCAAAGTGCTGTGTGAATTCAGAGCAACATTTGCTACAAGGAGACTTAGACGATGTGCAGCGTGGCTTCAGAACAACATGTTTGTTTCTAGCAGACTTACTCTGAAACAGGAGAGCAGCTCCACTGCTCCAAGAAATAGACTTTCTTATACAACAATGTATCAACACAAAAAAATTATTTTGGAAGAATTAACAATCAGATAACTCACACTCCACTTCTCTAACATCTATTCATCACTACCAGTCTTAAAAGGACCCAAGAGGCAATTATATAAAGTCTGTTTAATAAAACATATAATTAAAACAATTGTACAATTATATAAAATTCATCTAATCCAAAATAATTAATAAGAGATATATTGCACATACATTATTAAATCATTATATCAAGAGAGATATAACAAACAAGACATACACATTTGTCATTCAGAGTCATTGTTAATTTGAAGGAATCAACTATTAAGAATATCTAAGCACTATTTATCCAATAGTTTATCGTTCCAAAAATTTAACATAAGGGCGTCAAAGCTTTTTGGTGGATATATAGTATAGAACCACCTTCTTCAGGACAACAATAATCTTTATCTCACTAACCAAGTATGCACTGCTCGCCAACTTTTTAATATTATTAAGGTGAGGCAAACTGTTGACCATCACACAATCTGGTTTTCGCTGAGAGAAAACTCTTTTTTATTTTGATGCTCACATAGATGCTGGAGGCCTGACCTTCCAATGTCAATATAGATAGGTCACACATGATTGTTGCAAGAATATTACGTGGGCATACCGTCCTACACTCCTGCGCTCTAGAGTGTAATTCCAATGGGGCTATCAGTATTCTACCAATGGAAAGCCAAAACACATAAAACAAACCTATTTTTAGAATTTAAGGTCTGATTCCAGGATGTTCTGCTGGGGTCTGACCAGCCCTCTAAATGTCTCAGGATCTCGATAACCACATCAATTGTGGTATCTAGAATCAATCCTTTCAGCGTCCCACGTCGTCTTTTTGATCACCGTTGAAAAAAGAAAAGATAGTTTTACCATGGACCACTGGAATTATGACTCAAGGGAGGACCAAATTATGTGGCAGGGTTGGCTAAATTATGTGACATGAAATGCAAATTATGCGGCACCTTTTGTGGTTGTGGTATCACTGGGCAAAGGTTTTATTTGATTAGTACTGGTTTAACACCCAAATACAGCAATATCCATCTGAAAGGTGAACAGACAACCTTTGGAAAGTGCCAGCATGCTTATCTGCAAGCGGAAAATCCATAATTTTGTGAAAATGATGCTGCCACAGAATTTAGTAATTTTAGGGATCCTGACTATATCATAACGCCTTCCTCAGGCACCTTACAAAAACAGTTTTGAGCCGCTCTGCGAGATCGGGCAAACATGAAGTTTGAAGTCAACTGCCACAGGTTAGTAATTGCAAAAATATGACCCATTTTGAGGGATGAGAGTGACAGCACAAGTAAAACAGAAAAGCCATGGACACAAAGTTTAACACCTTCCCATAGAATAAGCTGTGCAGCTGAGCTATTTAACAAAGGGCCTGATTTAGAACTGGGGTGGTGTGGAGTGCAAGAAAACGATGGATTTAGGCCCAGATCTCTGTACTGGGGTGAATGTATGACATTGTTCTGCTTTCTGTCCATCAACTGTGGTTTTTGATTTAGATCTTGGCAGATGGGTTTTTCAGTCCCAAAGATGACCAATTTCCCATCAGCCAAAATATAAATCCGACAGGATATAATGAGATTTATATTTCGGCGGGCAGGATACCCGTCACTGGTGTGATGGAGTAACCCATCTGCCAAGATCTAAAGCAGACCCAAAGGCTGGACTGGTGTTGGGGCTTTATCTCCACAGCATATTCCAGCATGACACAGAGATATGCTGCAAAGGTAAGAATAATAAAATGGCAAACACGGCCTCCTGAAGGTGGGTGGATCACTGGAGCTCAAGCCAGATGCCTGGCTTTGGTGCAGCTCAATGTCCTTTTGAAACCTCAGGTGCAGAATGAGCCGAGCGTTGACTGGAGGAGATGTGGTCTAGGGGTAAGAGCTACTGACCCAGCCATGTTGGGAGCCAGGTTCAAAATCCATCCATGCTCAACTAACATCCTGTGAATCAAAGCAAAATCACTTAATCTCCCCATGCTGAAAATTGATAAAGTAGTCTGGGTCATTTGTGAATGCTCTTATGTCCTTGAGACAAGTCCAAGCTATGCATAACTGCAAAATATAAATGTGGCATCTGTCTTTAAAGACAAAGCATTATCCCTTGATATGAGAAAGAGATACTCACATAGTGGCTGGAATTGCACAGTGCGAAACCCGAAGACCTGCGATCAGTTGTGGTTAACCCAGCTTCTCCAAATTCTGTGATTCTAGGCAAATACTTTATTTCGCAGAACCTCATTTTTATTCATTGTCACATATGAGAACAACTTATAATATGTGAATGCAGGGTGTGCGCTGTATAAAACCCTGTCTTCTGCTTGATTTAATAACTTATAATGTTTCTCCATCTTCTTCTTAGCTCAATATTTGGCATTGGCGGGGAGGCTACAACGTGTTTAAGTTCATGTTTAAAAACTATTACTTCAAATAAATTCTTGTCAATATAATTTTTTGACTCAAGATGAAATGCTTGAGCAGGTTAAAGAAATGCAGTTTTTTAGAATTTTGGACAGGCATTAGTATATTTTTCCATGATGTGTGCTACAGGATTTAAATGTACAATTTTTTCACTGCTCTGGTGCAGCCAGGCCAGTTCACAGTTGTGGTGGTGGAAAAGCAGGGAAATGCCTACCAGCCGGAGCCAGCTATGGTGATGGATGTGGTGTAGCCCCTGTGAAACAGCACACATGTGTTTAGACATGCAGGATGCTGTGTGCAGTTGTACAATCACAGACCAAAGCAGGGCATGCCATTGGTACCCACCACTTACTGTAACATAGTCTGGTTCTGTTGTTGTTTGTGCTGAAGAAAGGGAGGGAAGAGAAAAGAACACCAGCAATAACATAAATAAATAAATAAATAAGTATATGGCGGTGGGAGTATTCATGGGAGTCCACTGATGCTGTTGCGGAGTACCAATCTGCCTGATCTGGATTCCAAAGTGTTTGTGTCGTTCTTTCACCATCCTTGTTTCCTGTCTCTCTAACACCTGTGCAGGTTGGTGGAGTCCTTCATGCCTCTCTGACCCCTGTGCACATTCACGGATGGCGAGCACCCAGTTTGGCCTTAGCCTACCTGGCTGAGATGCCCCTTTCTTTCACTTGCACCACTGCCCCTCCTCTGAACCATAGCTGAGGATGAACACCAGAAGACATCCACTCCAGTTCTATATGGTGCCAACTAACCCCCAGTGCACTAGAGCACTTCACATGAGCACAAGATTACATTACACAAGGTCAGAGATTTAGGGGCATTTTTACAAGGGCTTTGTCTCCGCTTTTTTGGCTTACAAAGGAGCTAAAACCTTCGCCCTATTTACAAGTGGGTGCTAACATGCATCATCCCATGTTAGCACCCTTTTTCCCAACGCCTCCCTTTGCATCTCCAATGAGATGCAGAGTGGGCATTACTGGGCATACCCCAGATGGACTACCTTGCAAATATCGCTGATGTTTACAATGCGTTGATTACAAGCAGCCCACATGATATTAGCACACATTAGATTTTGGCAAAATTGCAGTTTATGCAACAATCTAATGTCTGCTAAAATCCTGACTTCTCCACCCCTAACATAGGGCGTGGATTATGCTGATACAACCCTGTGGGTCGTATCAGCAAGGTTTTTTCCCACAAAACCACCGATGTTCCCTGGAAACGGGAGATAACCTCGCTATCTCTGGAGTTAAATACCAGAGATAGCCTGCGATAATATAATTATCATAAAGCACGGCCAGCGATGATTATCGCTGGCCATTGTTAATATGCCCCTAAGTGATTTTGCCAGAATGACAATATAATTAGCTGAAGCTGGAACTCAAACCTTATTCCCCAGTTGTCACGATTTGCTCCCTTCACTCTTGTGCCTACCACCGGAGGCCGCATAGTGGGACTTTCCAGTGTTCTAATAAGCTTCCTGACACTACCCTGCATGCATATCCTGAGTTTCAGCCATTTGGACACTATTTGGGATTTGAATCCATTTCAATCCATGCCAGGTTTTGTGGGAGCCAGTTTGTTCATGCTGGAAACTCCAATACCTATAACCCCCTGTTCACTGGCCATTTACACCCCTGCAGGCCACGGATGGGTGGAGGAATTCAGCCCACCTGTGGCTGGCTTGCTAGCCTGCTCAAACCTGATGCTCATGATTGCTGTGAGCTCTCTTAAGCCCACGCTTCCTTCAGTCCACCGTTGGTCATTGTAGCTGTGTTCCGATGAAACATCTCCTTGTATTGTATTGTATTGTATATTGGATTTATATAGTGCTTGTCACCCAGGGGTCTCTAAGCGCTTGCCTTGGGAACCCGTCCTGGCTTTTCCCTGTGAGATAGCCCCTAGAGGGCATCCCCAAGGTGAAAGCCAGGCATCCCGCCGCGGGGGGCCGTTGTGGAGATTAAGCAAGCTTAATGCCCAGAGTTGCAGAGTGTGAACCCATGATTAGGTCAGGCACCGAAGCGAGAATTATCGAGTCCGTGGACATTTGAGCTCAAGACCCTGCCGTGTCGGGAATTGAACCCTGGTCCCGGGTCTGACCTCTGCTTCAGGGTCTGCCTGCTCTAACCAGTGAGCCACACTTCTCCACCTAACCAGTGAGCCACACTTCTCCCTTGTTTCCTGAGCTTTTGATATTCATTGATTCCTGAGGTATATTTATTCCTTGTTCCTGTGCCTAAGTTGCAGCTATTCCTTGTTCCTGCTTCTCACTGTTTGCAGTGCTCGCTTAATTCCTGAGCTGTTGCTCTTTCATGTCCATGACTATCACTGCTTGCAGTGCTCTCTTGATTACTGAGCTATGTCTATCCTTGTTCCTGAAATAACACTGCCTTCAGTGTGTACTTGATTCCTGTTCCAGAGCGGTAGCTCTCCTTGTTTCTGAATTAGCAACTGCCAGTAGTGTTACCTTGATTCCTGTTCCTGAGCTATAGAATTCTTGGTTCTTGAATTAGCACTATCTTAGTGCTGCCGTACCTCCAGATCATTAGCTATTCCTTGTTTCCTTAACTAGTACTATTTAATGCACCATTGAATCCACTCTCCTGTATTTTCCTTGTCCCAGTTCCTGCTTTTCTTCCCATTACCTCTTTTTCAGTCCCTAGTTTGCTGTCTCCTGTTTACTGTCTTGCTTCTAGTTTCCTTGTATGCTTGTTACTTGTTTTACACCAGGTGTGTCCTTGGTTCCCTTCTTTCCTGTTAAGCACGCCTCTTTGCTAGCTCCTTGTCTGTTGTGGCTGTATATTTAGTTCTACACCCTTGCTGTTACTACCTTGTGTGTTCCTGTTTGATCCACGCCAGGGGCCAGGCAACAGGGGCAACCAGGTTAGAGCCTACTCCAGGGCAGAGCTCCTGGAGCTGCATCCCAAATGTCTTCCTGGGTAAGGTGCAGCCAAACTGGGCCTTTCTTTGGAAGGTCTATTGAATTGTCATCATTGCAACCTCAGACTTACCAACGGTCTGGTGGCTGGCTCCAGCCCCTATATAGCACCCCAGGTAATGGGAAACCTGGGCGAAGCGCTACAATACGCTTGCGTAGTTTGCACAACTTTGCACTACGCGAACTGCACGTAGCACAGTGCAAACACGTGTATAATAGTGTAGCACAGTGCAGCGGTCATTTTTTGTTTGCTCGCGGTCCTCAACGTCATGTTCGCGATGGCAAGCAAGCAAAATTACATCCCGGCGAGACTTTTTCCTCCTTCGCGATCAGCAACATCAAGTTGCCGATCGCGAGCGTGGAAAATAAACCTCCCTACGAGATTCTCAATGCTGGGAGGTAAGGTTTTTCATTGCGAGTGATCGCGTATGATCGCAACCGCTCGCGATGAGAAACTACCAGTTCGCGTTGAGAAAGTTGCAGCTCGAGTAAAAATCTACTTGAGCGGCAGAAAACTACAGCTCGCACTGTGCAAGATGCCGTTTTCAATGATTGCACAGTGTCGGATGCTTGTCCGCACTGTGCAATCATTAAAACGGCATCTTGTACAGTGCGAACAGGGTACTATGCAGATCACGTAGTGTTATGCGTAATTCGCGTAGCTACGCGTAGCGCTACTTCGCGAACTACACCCACCCTTAGTAATGGGGGTTACAAGTCTAGCAGTAGGACTAATATCCCCCTGGTCCTAAACCTAGGTCTATTAGGGGGGTGCTGCTGAACGCCTGCTCTATGATTAAACATAAGTCAGAAATTGCACTGAGTATCCAGACTCATAATCTGGATTGTCTCTTTGTCACGGAGACATGGGCCAATGACAACTTGAGTTACCCCTGTACTTGAGGTACTATCCTCAGATGTACCTGCACTGAGCAAAGGGGGGTTGGTCTTGCTTTGGTGACCCGTGACTCTCTTAAATACATCCTGTCTATGGTGGAAAGGGACTTTGCTTAACCAATGGAAGCTGCCTCTTTTAGGATTATGTTGTCCAAAAGTCTACGGGGCATATTATGAAGAACGGCGTTAAATGTATTGCTGGTTTAGTGGCAGAAAACTGCAGCTAAAGTGGCGATAATGGGCGTGATATTATGCCCTGGAGAATTCCTATAGAAGCAAAAGTTCACACCAGAACATGGACTTCTATTGGAATTATCAACCCCATTATCGCCGCTTTAGCTGCAGTTTTCTGCCGCTAAACCAGCGATAATTTTTAACGTTGTTCCTGATAATATGCCCCACAGTTTTTCTGGCCTGATAGTGTACCATCCCCAGGGCCCTAGACCCAAGTGTTTGGAACCATGATGGAGCCATCAGTCACTACTTTTCATACCACAATTTTCTGGGATTTTAACTACCACCTTGATAAGGATCAGGACAATGACTCACGGCACCTCCTTGAACTTATGTCATCCCTGGGTTTTGAGCAACTTGTTCAATCCCCCACCAACATCTCTGGCCATACCTGTATTTGCACCAATAGCGAAATGCCCACTGCACACGGCGCGATAGTATAGCAAAAGGTGTGTCCTGACGGACACCTAAACGTTCCAATCACAGCTGCCAGAAGAAACAACAATGTCTTTTTAAGAAATCTTCATTTAATATTCTTTGTGGCCAGCCGACTGGGAGGAACACGATCACCCTTACGGCAACCCGCAGAACTTAGATTGTGACGGACTCCCCATAACCGAGCTGTCGAATAACGGGAGTTTACTCGCTCCTCGGAAGGATTAATTTGGCTACCAGCCAGCGGGACCACGTGATTCATTAGCTGACCTGACAGTCTATCAGATACTTGTGGAGGGCTATACAGGCTCCTACGCGTATCGCACCATAACTCAATAGGATCACCAAGAACTCGCACACTTTCTGATTTTGAGACGTGTGTCCTGTCCTGGGACCACAAAACCAAACCTGGTCTAGAGCCCGGCCGGGTCGGAAGTATCACCGGCTAAGCGACCTTACAGTGGGCCTTTATAATCCGAAAGCCCTGAGGAGTCACGGAAATTACATTCTGTTGCGATGAAACACGTGTCGGCTGGCCACAAAGAATATTAAATGAAGATTTTTTAAAAATACATTGTTGTTTCTTCTGGCAGCTGTAATTGGAACGTTTAGGTGTCCGCTAGGACACACCTTTTGCTATACTATTGCGCTGTGTGCAGTGGGCATTTCGCTGTTGTGTCTTAGTGTGTTGACTGTTCAACACACACCCTCTGAGGGGTTATAGATATTACCCCCTCACCCTTTTGCACCACCTCATAACTAGTTTTGATTTATACCTTGCGACTTATAATTAGCTGAGCGCCCCAGTATGTCCCCTCAATCCGAAAAACCCTGCCTCAAAAGATTTGCATTTTCACCAATCACTGCACTTTAATGATTGAAGATGTACAGCCTCTTAGCTGGGTTGACCATTCGTTGATTATGTTTAAGGCCTTCAGAATCCCCCTACTATTGTAGAGGAAAGTTTCACCCCAGGGCATATCCACTACAGGGGAGTGAACAAGCTCTCAGCCCCTAAAATGGGAGGCTGGTCTGTCCTCAGCTGTGATTGGGAGGCATAGTCTGTTCCTCCAACGGCAGAGGGCTTTCACAACTGGATTACTCAAACCTTAGATATAGCTGCCCCTTTCGAAGATTGCGGGCCTCATTTATGAGAAGTGACGCATCTCTTCGTGAAAGCAGCGATGCGTCACTTCTCAGTGCACCCTTCTTGAGTCATGATTGATGTGTCATATTTACAGTATGACGCATCATGTCGCAAGGAGTTACAGATACGTCAGTATTTCTAACGTATCTGTAGGCACAAGAGTGACGCATTGCTGGAGTGTGTCACAAAAGTGACGCAACTCCAGCAATGGGTAATTTCACATGGAGCTTGCCCCATGTGAAAGGGCCAGTGTCAGTCTTACGCCTGCCATGGGGCAGGCGTAAGATATTGACGCATTTGCGTCCGAGAAGTGGCGCAGTGAAATCTTATAGATTTCACGGAGTCACTTCTATGACCCTTTCTTTTGTCGGAACGCCCCCCCTGCATACATTATACCTGGCGCAGGTATAATGGCAGGGGTTTACAAAGTGACGCATCTACCTAGATGCGTCACTTTGTAAATATGGTACAACAAGGCACATTTTTTACCACCACCGGTGCAAAAGTGACGCACGGGCTCATAAATAAGCCCCTCCATTTTTAAGAGAGCCAAACCAGCATCACCGTGGTTTTTTGACAAACTCAGATCACTTAGAAAGGAGTGCCGCAGACAGGAACATAGCTGGCAGCTGGACCCATGTACTAGGGAGAAAACTAAGCAGAAAGTACTGCTACAGAAGTATAAACTAGCCATCTATCAAGCTAAATCTCACTTACTTACTAATAAGATCCTCGCTGCAGATAACTCTTCTACCATGCTCTTCAAGGTGATCAAGGGGATCTCAAAACCTTCCGGGACACAATTGTTGTCCCCTTCTCAAGATCTCTCTGACAAAATAGCTGCCTATTTCGAGGACAAGGTCCTTAAAATCTTTCAGGAGTTCGACCATATGGAAACTGAAGAATAGACGGTTGAGGAGGTCGCGCAGAACCAAGTGATGGGGAGTCTACTGCTACTCTTGCAACTTTTCCCCAGATCACTGTTCAACAAACTCTGGCTCTTCTCAGGGGCCTTATGTCTGGTTCTCCCTCTGACCCATGAATGCCCCTCACTCTCAAGCTGGTCCCAAACCCGATCGCAGACTTTCTATAGAAGGTGTTTAACAACATCCTCCGATCCGGCTGCTATCCGGACACTTGGAAAGAGTCTATTGTTACTCCTCTACTTAAGAAACCCAATGCTGACCCCTCTGAATTGAAAATCTTTCACCTCCTTTCTCTTCTCCCTGTTTCGCAAAAATCCTAGAGAAGTTAATCAACATTGATTTTATGAACTATTTGGATTCCCATGAGATTTTAGATCAGTCTCAAAATGGTTTCTTCTCCGACTACAGCACTGAGTCCGCCCTTATTGCTGCCACTGATCACATCCACATGCAGGTCGACCAGGTTAGCTCAGTAGTGTTGATTATACTAGATCTGGCGGCTGCTTTTGACACCATCTCCTCCACTCAGTTGTTCCAACATCTGCAAGAGGTGGGAATTTCGGGTAAGGCCTTGCAGGTCCTCCACTCCTACCTGAAAGAGAGAACTAATACTGTTAGTTGTGGTGATTCCGTTCTAAGGCATTCAGCATACCCTGTGGCATTCCCCAGGGCTCATCCCTGAGCACTACCCTCTTTACCGTGTATTTGTCCCCGCTGGCCAAGCTGGACAGATCCTTTGGGATCCAGGTGATTTCCTATGCTGACGACACGCAGATCATTGTTTCTATCTCTCATGATCTGCAGTCGGTAGCAGGGAAATTTAACCAGTGCATGGCCAGCATTATCAGATGGATGCAGAATAACTCCCTTAAGATCTATGCAGAGAAAACTGAGGTCCTAGTTTTTGGTCCACAGACCTCAATCTGGTTGATTGCCTGGTTGCCGGTAGATTGCGGTCCCATTCCTGCTCCCGCTAAGACAGTCAAAAACCGGGGGGTCTTTTTTGACGTAGGCCTGACCTTCGAGTCTCAGGTCAGCCACACTGTTATCACTTGCTCCTACATTCTGAAAACTCTCAGAATGATGCTCCCATATATTCCAGCAGCACTGCATCGACCCACGATCATTGCACTAGTCACCTCTTGGCTTGACTAATGCAATGCCCTGTATCTGAACATAAGCACAGCTTCCCTGAACAGGCTTCAGGTTGTACAAATGCAGCTTCCAGGCTGACCCTTAATATCCCCAACGGCACTCAGCAAAGGAGGGACTTTGTACTCTGCATTGGCTCCCTATTAAGAAGCAAATCTCTTTCAAAGCCCTCCGTATTGTTCACGAGGCCTTGCATAACAAAGGCTCACAGCAGATGAAAACCATGTTTAAATGGTAAATGCCTGGGAGGCTTTGAGATCTGCCTCCCAGAGTAAACTGATCACCCCTAGAGTCCACAAAGCCAGATGGGGCGGTCGCTCCTTCTCTACGGTGGCCGCAAAACTCTGGAATACCCTACCTTTTTCGATCTCTCATGTAGAATCACTTCCGGTGTTCAAAAAGCTGCTGAAGACTTGGCTTTTTTCAGTTTAGTCAGCAGCACTGCACTCTCCTTTCATCTTCTCTACTGCCCAGTGCCTTGGCACCTACGGATATTAGTGTGCTTTATAAATCTTCATCCTATCCTATCCTATTGACATGATCCGTGGGCATAGCTAACAACCTAGGTGGTGTTTCTTGTCTACTGTGAATATTGTCTTTGAGTTACATATATAACATAACCACAGGTATCAGCTCCACAGACCCTGCCTTTGCATGTATATCCTATAGGTGGGTATTTGAGTCAGTATATGTAACAGCAATGTGGGTGAGGAACTTACTGAGCTTCAGTCTTACTGTGTGGACTTCCTGAGTGCTTTACCCATATTCCCTTTACTGTTAATGTTGTTTGTGTATATACATGTCTTGCATGTCTGTTCTGGGTGTAGTTATTCTGAATGCTAAAACACCTCTTGAGTGTCTGTCCTTTCTGAGTCTTAGCCATCTTGTTCCCTTGTACAGACATCCCCTTTGGGTCCCCTTTATCCTCTGACTTCCTGTGTGATCCTGTGCAGCACTGGACTCCTCTTTCTGCTTACCTTTTCCACCCAGTCACCAGTCCTTGCCCAGGTACCTGACTGTGTTCCAGACATAGCCCAAGACAGTCCCTGATACCAGTTCAACAGTTAGGTTACATCCCCTCGCTTTCACACGGTGACAAACAATTATTATTATTATTTATTATTATTATTAAAGGGGTTTGTAAAGCGCCTGGTGACGCCTCCCGGCGTGTCCCCGCGCTGTGGAGAGAGAGTCAAGGGAGGAGAGAGGGGAGGGGAGGCTAAAGGGCGAACAGATGTGTTTTCAGCAGTTTTCTGAAGGAGGACTCATTCTTAGCTAGTCTTATGTTGATGGGAAGGGTGTTCCATTTGTTGGCTGCTAGAGAACGGAAAGACCGACCTCCCATTCTAGCTTTTTTTGTGCGCGGAGTCTTTAGCAAACCCATTCCCTTGGAACGAAGGGATCTGTTGGGCTCGTAGGGCATGGCTAGATCGGACAGGTAGGATGGAGCTTTCTGAGAGATAATCCTATAGCACCAGAGAAGTGCCTTGAATAGGATTCTCTTCCTGATTGGCAACCAGTGGAGGGTAGCCAAGGAGGGTTTAGAGGGTGCTCTACGGGGAAGCCTTAACACTAATCGTGCAGCTGAGTTTTGTAAGACCTGCAGTCTTCTGATGTTCTTTTCGGAGGTACCCAGCAGAAGCACATTGCCGTAGTCTATTTGGGAGGTTATAAGTGCCTGAGTCATGGTACGCCTGGAGTCTAGAGGGAGAAGATCCAGGGTACGATTGAGAGTTCTCATGACTCCAAAGCACTTTCCTACAGTTTCCTTGACATGGCTATGGTATGAGAGTTTGTTGTCGATCCAGACGCCTAAGTTCTTCGCTTCCTGACTGGGAGTAGGTAGAGGCCCCAGACAGGGAGGCCACCAGTCTTTGGTCCAGTTAGTGTCCGTACCTCCTATTATGAGTACCTCAGTTTTTGTACCATTTAGTTTGAGGCAATGCTTAGTCATCCAATCTGCGAGATTGCTCATGCTGATGGTTGCTTGGATTTTACATGTGCATTTTAACTTGCCAAGTAAATAAATATACTGCAAGGATTAAAAAAAAGAAAAGCCTTGAGTTCTTCGCCTTTCATCATTTCACAATGTAGGGAGGCACAGCCAAGAGTGGGGAAGGAGTTAAATAAGAGGGCATTTCTGGTCATGTCATCCCTGCTACCCGTGACAACACCTGCTGTGCTCATCTGTGCCAGACAGGATGTCCCAGTTGTGTGAGAGGCATACTGGAAGGTAGTAGTATGGAACTAATGCTCCAGGCTGAAAAATAAAAGAATAAGCTTCTCTTTGGTGTTTATATACTTTTCTCGTTCTCTTGTCTGCCTTGGCAGCGTGTTTATGATCTAAGGAAGCAAGAAAAAGAAATAAACACCACATGGAGAACTGTTTCTTTTGCTTTTTTTGCAGCAGGACATTTTAAAATACCTGGCGTACAAGGGTGTCATGGGCCCTAGTGAAAGCAAGAAAGATGTGACCTCCATCCTCTGGCTGGAAAGTAAATGTCAGTCAGAGTTAGGGGTCAGTGGGCTCCTAAAGCCCATGTGCCCTGGTGACACTGCACATGCTGCACTATTGATAGCTATGCCACTGATGGACCATCTTCCATGTCTTTACCACTGAGCATCTCCTGCACTGCAACCAAAGCTTCATTCCTGATGGGAGTGAAATTTGCAAGAGTGCCATTGTTCAAGGGTTCAAGGGTGCCTATGTTGGTTGCTCAGACAGAAGGGACAGGAATGCACCATATTACTTAAATACGGTGCATTCCTGCCCTTTCACTTTGGCATCGGGCAGTGCTGTAAGCTGCCCTGCTGGCCTGCCCTACCTCAAAATCCCATAAATAAGCCCCTTCAATGTCATGAATGAAAGAACACAGACAAAACGTACACATGGCCCCCAATTTCTAACATTGGTGATCAGTATGTGAGGACAGGACAGGTGTTTGTGCACTACCATTAAGTATTTTGATGTAGACTACTATCTACATCGAAGACTAATACGAATCAATTGTCTCTTATCCCCATTCAGAATTTTATTTCCTTATCTCGTTAAATTGGCATTTTTAATATTTCTATTCCCCCTGATTGGCATTTTTTCTTTTTCCTAAAATCATGTTTCTGATTGGAGGTCCCATAATTGCACCTGCAAGTATGGATTATGCATTGTACAAGTTGGAGAAATACTCAAGGATTTTTGTAAAGGGTTTGAGGTTTCTACCAAGGGCTTCACAAGAAGGTGAAGCTGCATAAGGCACTGAGGGCCTGGTTGAAATTTAGAGATGTCGTGCATGAAACCCCGGAGGGTGAAGATAATGATGAGGAAATAGAAAAGGATTAGAAGCTGGCCCAGTATTCAGTGGAGAATCTCTGACTGCCTGAGGGACAGGGGGCAACCAGCCTGCAAGGAGAGATGGTCCAGGAAGAGCAGGAAGCAGTGTCCTCTAAAGGCATGTCCCCAGAGGACCTGAAGGTCAGGAGGGAGGAAAGAACATTTAAGTTACAACTTTCCAAGCTCAAGTTAGAGGCAGAGCAAACGTAACAGGCTTTAGAGGAGAACAAACTCACCATGGAGATAGAAGAGAAAACTAAGCAATTAGCTATAGAAGAGAAATTGCTGATGTTGGATCAGGAGTTGATCCTGGGAGAGCTGGACATCAAACTCAGGAGGGCTGAGTCAATCCAAGGTGGTGGCAGAAATTCTGCAGTGACCTCTGAAAGGAGTGTCCACATACCCAAGGGTCTGGTATCTGACTTTGTAGTGGGAGATGGCATAGACCAATAGACTGAGGCCTGCACAATTGTCTTACAGATGCATAAGGTCCCTGAGTGAGATTGGGGAACTACTCTGTGTAGGTATAGCCCTAGTGAGGTGAGGGACACTCTACTGGCCCTAGAGGCGATTATATTTATCTGATGGATTATGATTTAAAGGATCACTTGGCCAGGGTGAGCAACATAATTTTAAGGTTCACCTCTGAGGGCTACAAATGTAACATTAAGAAATCAAAAATAGCCCACCTCAATGTCCTATTTTTGGGATACGAGTTATCAAGTGAAGGTAAAATCCTGGCAGCTAACTTTTTACAAAAGTGTGCACTGCCCCAACCTCCTAAATCGCTGAAGAATTTACAATCCATATTGGGATTTTTAAACTTTGGCAGACATACGTTTTAGATTACGCAGAAAAAAACCTTTCCACAACTTAATCAGACCTAATTTTTCAGTTAGGCATTGGACACAGGAACACACAGATATCCTTTGTTGCCTACAAGCTGACATGATAGCCTCAAAACACTTGCAGACACGCATACATTTCCGCAATTCGGTGATCCGTGTAATAGTGGGTAATCTGGGTACGCTTACCTAACCTTCAATGAAGGAGAATCAGTACCCATAGCATACAAATCACACCCGTACACAAACGCTGAAATGTGCTTTACTCCTACAGAACAAATACTGGCAGCAGTACAGACCACTGTGGTAAGAGAAAGAGCATTTGCTAAGAGGAAACAAATAACGGTCGTAACTTCAGTACCAGCCTTGGAGGCTGCTGCAAAGGAAAACATTCCTCCCTTTTCTTTTTCTTTTCTTTTTCTTCTTTTTTAAATTTCCTTCTTCCCACCTCTTGGCATCAGAAGAAAAAGATACTCTGTTGTTCTCATTATGAAAACACTCATGGACATAAACCGTTGCTAGGACAACCTAGCTTAGCCCATAAAGGTATTCTTTGGCCTTAATTTCGGAGAGAAAATATTTAGTTTTCCCCCCCAAATCACTTTAAGCCGAGCATGGTTGTTAAGATACGCCTGTCCCTTCTTGTCTTGAAATGGTTTGATTAATTGGTGCAACCTCCACTGCCTTTCGACGGTGGAGTGACAAAAGTCTGAGCGCATAAAGTAGGAAACACCATTTCTGGTTTGTTTAGACTCGGGTCTAGCCTTTTCGAAGACCGCCTGGCAAAGCAAAAAATTGCCAAAAAATACAAGAATGGCACAGGGGTAATCCCTTGCTTTTACTGGTTGTTTTAGATTGAAGGGCATGCGGTGGGCACGTTGGATTTCTGAAGCCCAATCCCACCCAGAAAGTTCTGGCATAGAGTCAGGAAAAAGTCCACCACAAATGAGAGAGCATCTTCCCCCTCCACCCCCTCGGAGACCCCCAAAACTCGAAGATTGTTCCTACGCTGGCGGTTTTCAAACTCTTCCAGCTTCCATCTAACATCTGCCAGCTCTGCTTCATGAGAGTCAGTCTGTACCAGATTTGCTGCAATCTCAGTTTCGTTAGAGACAATCCTTGATTCTAAATCAGTCAGTCGTTCTCGAAAATGTACTGCAAGTCCTAGTTAGTTTACGCACAACCCCTTGGACCTTACGTAAGGCTGCTTGAGCTTTGCGTCCATCCTGGGATGTATCCTCGCGATGTGCTGCGATAGCCTGGAGAACAGTACCCAGAGTTGGAGCAGCTGGGTCTGAATAGACTGGATGATCAGATTGTTGCTCAGGATTACAAACGCAACTGGGATTAGTCAACTGGTCAGTCAGGGTGTAGTCCCAGGCCAGGTCCTTTGTACCATGGCGATTCCTTTTCTTTTTCAAAACGGTTTTTAATTTAGGCCCAGGATCTTCATTTATTTCCCCGCTCCCACTTTCATCGGTTGTATGGGAAGCAGTATCGTCGGACCATTCAGCTCGATCTGAGAGGGAAAAGAAGTCACTAGGATCCAGCTCTGTGTCTGGGTCAGTTCTATTTTCATTGTTCTCATTAGCACAACCTATATTTAGCACTCTGTTAGGATCATCCATTAATATCTGAGATACTTGGGGTATATGAGCTGGATTAGCTCAATTATCTAGCTGATTTGTTTGACCAGTCCCCCTAAGTTTAGCCCTAGTGGCAGTATCTGAACATGCTGTCTCACCAGATTTACCGGCATCATTGTCTGTTAGCAGGGGGGTTATCGGTCTAGACATACCTTTGTTGCTGCTAGGATCAGCTTCAGGCGTGGTTACCAGACTGCTATCTTCTCCGCTCCCGCAAGTATCACAGGTATAGATACCGGTACAACGCTCACCAAGTCAGCACCCATGTTTTCGTCTCCAGTAGAAGCAGTTACAGCAGGCTCCATGTCGTTGATAATCTGAGCTTTACTCTTCCCTTCCTGCCCCGGAAGCACTCTCGCCGGGGTTTTCCGCAGCAAGTCAGCCACTGTGGGACCAGTCGTAATCCCCTTCTGTTTGGCAGCGCTTGCGTGCTTCGGCGTCTTGGAGGTCGGAGTGGCAGCACCCCGTACTTCCTCTGCTCCTCCCCCTGGCTTGTCCCCTGGCTCAGCAAGCTCCCGCTGCACCAGCCTTGCTGCCCTTGACTTAGCCGCTGCCGCTGCTGCCGCAACTTTAGGCGCCATGAGAACGCCGGCGTCAGCGCAAGTGCAGGTACCAGACTCAGGGTAAGCCCCGACTGCCGCTTTCAAATTAGGATATCCCTTCCACAGATAATGCAGAACTGTGAACCCGATTATAGTTCCTAGTGTCAGTAGTCGATTTCTGACTGGCTTCTTCTCTTCAAAGCGGGTTTCCTTAATCATTTCTTCATTTGGTATAGTTTATGCTCAGCATAACTAGGTCATATTTCCTTAGAGAGCTCCGGTCAGTGCGCACTGCTGTCTCACACCACCACAATCTTGCCTCCGAGTCTATCATGAAAGGAAAGCATTCCTAATGCTAAAACCTTACATCCATGATGGATACAATGGGCTAACTCTCTCACCGCTGCGGATGTAGAAAACATTTTGTGGTAGGCAATTTTGATGTAGCCTCAATACATTTTGGGCCCTTGCCCGTTGTGGGTACTTGGGCCTCCCACACAAGTAAGGCACCATTTTTATCGGGGGAACACTGGGTGATAGGAAATTTGTGTCAGCCCGTGATGCCTCAACTTTCCCACACAAAAATGTGTGGAAAAGGTGATTTTTCCAGCTAAATTTGAGATTTACAGAGGATTCAGGGTAATCAAATTTTGGGGGATCCATGCAAGCCATACCTCCCTGGTATCCCTCCACATGTCTAGTTTCAGAAATGTGTGTGTTTGGCAGGTTTCTCTAGGTGGCCGCCGCGCACCGGGCTAAAAACCTAGGTGATCCCCCTTGCAAAACCTGGCTGTTTTGTGATAGGCAATTTTGATGTTGCCTCAATATGTTTTGGACCCTTGCCTGTCGCGGGTACTTTGACCTACCACACGAGTGAGGCACCATTTCTATCAGGAGACTGGGGCGAACACTGGGTGGTAGGAAATTTGTGTCAGCCTGGTGATGCTACACAGTGGCGTCACTAGGGTTGGTGTCACCCGGTGCGGGTAACTCATGGTGTCACCCCCTCACGACTTACCGCATGGACATCCTCCGCTCCGAGTCCGCCAGTGGACACAGTTGGCAAATAACAGGACCACAGGACAACACAACACAACACTAGACAACCTGGCAGCATACCACCAAGGTCAACACCAGAGATCCAAAATATAGCATTGCTTTGGACAACTTAAAACATGGAGCCATTACGCACAACACAACATGGACATTACACTAGAAAGTATGAAGCCACAGTGGAAAACGTAATGGCACCATATTACCCAACATGGCACAACTTTGTTTAACATGGCATCACAATGAACAGCACAGCATCACACTAGAGAGAAGGACACCACAATAGACAAAAAACGTCACCACACAAACCGCAATGGCCCAGCAATGGATGATATGACACCAGCTTAGCAACATGACACCACACTAGACAAAATGGCACCCCTCTGGATACCCCGATGGCGCAACACTGGTCAATATGGCACCAGACTAAACAGTGTGGTACAAAACTAAGTAATGAGGACCCACAGTAGGCCTCAAGAACCCTCACTAAACCATAACCTAGACTGCACCCCATGTTATGTGGCACTAGTCAAGAAAAACAGCACCACACTGCACAGGCAGGCGTGAGACTAGACTGAAAAATACTGCACTGAACAACACGGCAGCAACACACTTGACAATATGATGACACAGTCTGGCTTGACAACACGGCACACTCTGGGCGAAACTAACTGCCACGTTAAAATGTTGAGAAAGCTCCTAATACAGTACCTTGAGACTGACAAAGCAAATAGGTACGTAGTTGCTCTTAGTACAGCAGGTGCAGTGGCCCTGGGGTGGAAAGTGCCCAATCTCACGCCAATTGTCACTATATTTTGCTCTCGCAAGCGGAGGTGGTGGTCACATTCCCTCCTGCTTGCACTAGGGCCCATAGTGCCCCACTGAGAACAAAAAAAATACAGTAAATAGCCATTGCAAAAAAGTCCTGAGTTTCAAAGCGCTGCCCTTCCTGCGGGCGGAACACAAACACACACTTGGCAACCGTTGTTTGTGGAAACCAATATCCATCTAAAACTGTTTCTTTTCTAATCACTCTGCTAATAGTCTAATCGCACGGAGTGCTGCAAAAATTGCAAGTCAATGGGTGCCCTGTCTGAGTATTTGCGTGCAGAAAAAAACCACACACATCACGGAGGGCAAAGAGAGAGAGAGGGGTGGGAAGGCGCAGAGGGCTCGAGCCACCAGAATCCTGAAAAGAGCCAGGATGCCCCCCTCCCCAACTTCAACGAACCCCACAGCGCACCAGGACAGAAACTTGGAGGCGGGGCAGGGGTACCATGCGCGCGAGAGAGAACTTCCCACACACTCTAGACAGATGTTGTGTGCAAGAGGGGAGGAATCTTATTGCCCCATGTATGTGCATCATACTGAGAAATACTAATACTAATATTTGCTGAGAGAAAAACATTATGTTTATACAAAATAATTTGCCACAAAAACGAGGAGTCCAGTTCAAGAGTATCAATCTGCATCACGTAGGCATTTTTCCAGTCACGCAACCTGCCATTCTGAAATGGCGGTTCTATCCTATGAAAGGCACTGAAGTCCGATAAATTACCATCCACATGGTATACATATTGCTGTAGAAAAGTTTTAAAGAGTGTGCCCAAACTCTTGCTCAACTCACAGTGACATCTTACCCTTTCTTTAGACTCCACTGTGGTGGTGGCTGGGCCCGTAACGTAGGAGTTCTGCAAATCGCCCAGCACCACCCCACTGCCGAGACTGTTTCCACTCAGTCTAAGCGTGTGGTGGTGGCGCGCATCAGTGGAGCACAGCGTGGGGGCTGGTCCAGGGCTGTCATTGGTAGCGCTATAAGATTGACGGCCCTAGGACCCACAAACTGGGTACGCCGCCGCCGCGCATCTCACCATCACCACTATGCAAGTAGGTGGTGTGTGCCTGGCATGCACTGCAGTATTTGTTGTAAGCAGGTGCGCAGTGCATTTGCACAGTGCACTAATAATTGCACGTAATGTGTGCACTGTGCTGCCGCCGCCTCCAAAATAGAGCCGCCTGGGGCTGACTGGCACCGCCCTGCCCCCTCCCCCCCCCCCCCCCCAGCTATGCCGCTGCCTAGGATGGGCGAAGGCCCTAAGCATCCTTTTTGTCCCACTGTCCTCTCCAAGGAAGGCATGACAGTCAGCGCCCCTGCACACACTGCTCAGAAGAGGACTCTTCAGAGTTAGAACAAATGCATTTTGCACCATTTTTATTGTCTCCTCCATACTAGGGAATCAAACAAACAGCCCAGAACTAAAGAAATCCTCGAATAGTTAAATTGAGCAAGCTGATGGAGCATGATTTTGGCTGTGTTTAACCAGAAAGGAAGCACTTAAACTTTTCAGTCTTCAAATCTGAAAGACAGAACTACGTTTGTGCAGCATCATTTTGTTTAATTTCTTGAAATTGCCAAAAAATCTGAACTAGGGAGCTCTACGAATTTCACAAAAGTAATGCACATTATGTGCATTAATTTCATACTCTGTTTCCTCCGTTTTCATTTTTTGCAAAAACAGGCACAGGTACAAAATAACTTGTGTACCTTGATTATTAGCAGAACGTGCGCAAAACAGATTCGATTTGCTCTTTGCATACACCTTCGCAAAGGGTGCCTAATGGTACAATGTATCATTTAATATTCTCTGTGCCAACAAGTGTAATTCCATAATACCTGAAACATCAGTGGCATATATGAGTTGTTCTCAACGCCGCCCGTCATAGCGCTAGCAGAGTTCACATCTGAGCGCTAGGCTGTATAATTTCTCTGCGAGGCCCTGCTAAAGCTCCCGGCTCGAGAAGGGGCGTGCAATCACAGGCTCCAGTTCCCTTCCATTGTTCACCTGTCTGACTGTGCTCCTGGGTGTACCTGTTTGTATTGCCTCCTCGTGCCTCAGGGCCCCGGTTCCTTCCTTCTGATTATAAAGCAGAGCAGAGGCGAGGCTGCAGCGCTGCAGAGCACAGATTGGTGTCACCCCATGGGGATGGTGTCACCCGGTGCGGTCCGCACCCCCCGCACCCCCCTAGTGACGCCACTGAATTGCTACAACTTTACCTCACAAAAATATGTGGAAAAAGTGATTTTTTCCAGCAGAATGTGAGATTTGCAGGGGATTCTGGGTAAGAAACCGTTGGGGGATCCATGCAAGCCATACCTCCCTGAAATTCCCAAGGTGTATAGTTTTCAGAAATGTGTGGGTTTGGTATGTTTTCCTAGCTGGCTGCCAAGCACGGGGCCAAAAACCCATATGTCCCCACTTGCAAAACCAGGTTGTGTGGTCATTTGCAATTTTGATATCGCCTCAATATGTTTTAGACCCTTTCCTGCTGCGGGTACTTGGGCCTCTTACACGAGTGAGGCACCATTTTTATCGCGAGACCTAGGGAAACGCTGGGTGGTAGGAAATTTGTGTCAGCCTGGGGATGCCACAACTTTACCGCACAAAAATGTGTGAAAAAAGTGATTTTTTTCAGCTACATTTGAGGTTTGCAGGGGATTCTGGGTAAGAAAACGTTGGGGAATTGATGCAAGCCATACCTCCCTAACATCCCCGGGTGTCTTGTTTTAAAAAATGTATAGGTGTGCTATCTTTCCCTAGTTGCGGCAGCGCTAGGGTTAAAAAACTACAGCTAGGCACTTTGCAAAAAAAGGTCATTTTTCACTGTGCATTTTGGGCCGTTTCCTGTTGCGGGCACTAGGCGTACCCACACAAGTGAGGTACCATTTTTCTCGTAAGACTTTGGGGAATGCGGGGCGGGTGGAATTTTGTGGATCCACGCAGATTCCCGAACTTTCCACCACAGAAATGTATGGAAAAATTGTTTATTGAGATAATGTTTTAGGTTTGCAAGGGACTCTGGATAACAGAAACTTGTGAAAGCCAGTCAAATCACCCCATCCTAGATTCCCCTGGGTATCTAGTTTTCAAAAATGTATAGATCTGATAGGTTTCACTAGGTGCCAGCAGAGCTAGGGTTCAAATACTACAGCTGGGCACTTTGCAAAAAAGGGTCATTTTTCACACTGAAAACGTGGTGTGTCCACCTGGCGTTTTGCGCCATTTCCTGCCACCGACATTAGGTCTACCCACACAAGTGAGGTACCATTTTTCTTGGAAGACTTTGGGGAACGTGGAGTGGGTAGAATTTTGTGGATACACAAAGATTCCAGAACTTTCCACCACAGAAATAAAAGGAAAATGTGTTTTTTGACAATTATTTAGGGTTGCAAGAGATCCTGGGTAACAGAACCTTGTAAAAGCCAATCAAGTCTCCCCATCCTGGATTCCCCTGGGTGTCTAGTTTTCAAACATGTATAGGTTTGCTAGGTTTCCATAGGTACCGGCAGAGCTAGCGTTAAAAAACTACAGCTAGGCACATTGCAAATAAAGGGTCATTTTTACAACTGAAAATGTGGTGTCCAACTTACATGTTGGGCCATTTCCTGTTGCGGGCACTAGGCCTAACTGTTATTACCTATTGACTTTGAATGCATTTCTTCCAAATGAAATACAATATGTAAAATATGGGTACTCCCAATTTCGGAAATGTGCAAATAGCTACTGTTTCTAAACTCTATAATTTGTTCCCATTTCAGAAATACATAGGTGTCTTTCATACAGATTTTTCCATGTAAACATTTTCCCAGAACAATCGCCATATATCCGGTACATAATAAATAACCATTGCTGCAAGACACTGCTCAATTATTGGCTCTGGTTTCGTCTGGTACTTGGTGAACCTACAAGTCCTATATATCCCCACAACCAGAAAGGTCATTCAGATGTAACAGTATATTGCTTCAAACAGCTGTCATAACTGGAAGAAGTTACATGTGAAAACGTTGACACAAATTACTGTTTTTTTAACTATTTTTCAATTTTTCCTATATTTTAATGTTAGTTTCTATGAAGAAACCTTAAAAGATCTACACAATGACCCCTTGCTGAATTCAGAATGTTGTCTACTTTTCTAAAATGTATAGTTTTCCAGAATGCATTCTTGCTTTCATAACCATTTCTACCATTAACTGGAAGAAGGTAGAAAGCGCAAAAAATTGCAAAAATAGGCTATATCCCAGTAAAATGCCAAAACGGTGTAAAAAATGTTGGTTTTCTGTCAAAAGTCTGTCATTCCCTAAAAGCTGGGAAAATGTTGATTTCAGCCCCCCAAGTCCTTTTTTGATACCATTTGCAGGGGGAAAAACAGACGCTTTCATTTGCAGCACTTCTCCCCCCCCCCCAATTTTATTTAGCCGCATTTTAGCTACTTTAGGGGACTCCTCTGGGGGAATCCAAAAAACCTCGGAACCTTTAGAATCCCCATGATGTTGGAAAAAAATGACACAAATTTGTCATGGATACCTTGTGTGGTCAAAAAGTTACAGGGGCCTAAGCGCAAATTACCCCAAATAGCCAAAAAAAGGCTAGGTACAGCGGTGGTAAAGGCCTAGCAGCGAAGGCGTTAACATTGTAGGCAAAACTGAGAATTCTAAGAAGAACATAAACAAATAGGGCCCGATTCACAGAACTAACTTAAGACAAAATCCTAAACGTACTACTTTTGGTATTCACAGAAGTTAGGATTTTATCTTAAGTTTGTCTTAAGACAGACTTAAGAAAGACTTATCCAAAAGGATTGGCTAGCCATAGCACCTCTTAAAGAATGTGCTTGAAATCTATGGAGATCAATGCCTGCCAATTGTTTAGCTAGTTTGACCCATGTACCTAAGGAGGAAGAAGAGACAGGTTTGAAGTGTTTAACACAGGGGTAAACTGGGTATACCTGTCTGAGGTAATGAAAAATGTAATCTAGGAGGGGTATTTAGCTGTGCTATAGAACTGTTATACAAGGCCCGACAGCTAGATTACTAGTCAACAGGTCTTTGACAGAGATATTTAAAATCACCAGGGGCACGAGACAGGGCTGCCTGCTCTCCCCTCTCCTTTTCAACCAGTACATTGAACCATTCGCACAGGTACTTAGAGAAGACCATAACATCGCTTCTTTTAAATTTGGAGAGTGGAAGAGGAGGGTGGCCCTGTATGCAGATGACATCCTCATTTTAACAGCTAACCTCGACTCAGCCTTCCCTACAGTCATCAAACGCGCGGAGGAGTTAGGCCAAATTTCGGGGTATGAAATAAATGCAAATAAGACCGAAATAATGGCTTGGAATATAAAAAATACACAACTCCACATCGGGTCTACCATGCGATATTTGGGGATCAGAATTATACAGGAGGTTGGAAAAATTCCTGAATACAATCTTGACCGAGTCTTTAAAGAGTGTCAAAAGGAGTTGAAGTCATGGGCTCACCTCCCCTTATCCATCCTGGGGAGGATCAATGTAGTAAAAATGTCAATTTTGCCTAAGCTTACATTCCTTTTTAATTCCATCCCACTGGCGTTCGGCATAAAGCAAATAGAGAAATGTCAACAAGAATTAAATTTCTTCATTTGGAAGTATAGAGCAACTAGGTTGGCATGGAAGAAGCTTAGGCGGAAGAGGGAAAAAGGCGGATTGGCGATGCCCGATTTGCAATATTACGCTTGGGCATTCCAGCTCTCACACTCAAGAATGCTGTTGAAAATGCCCACTAGTACACCGGGAGGTGAGATGTTGCGGGCTATGTAAAGGGGAGCAGGCCTACCGGAGGAAGGTTTTATGTTTGAGTTTGGGGACCACATTTCTTTTAAAAAAGTCAAATTAAAAGTTCTCCAGTCGATAACCAGAATCTGGTCAACAATAAGAAGAAAAGTGGGGCCCAGCTACTTTTCAAAATTTGCACCACTGTGGGATTTCCCTGGTACACCCGCATGCTTCCAGGATAGCTTGATCAGACCGGTGAGAGATTCTGGGATTTCAATGTGGGGAGACTTGATGGAAGCGGGCTCTCTACGTTCCTGGGAAGATCTACGGGGGAAAGTGGGGACCGGTCTCTCCAGGTTTAAGTACATTCAGATGAACAGCTGGGCCCAGTCCTAGGCTAGGCAGAATATTTTTTGGGGAAGGCCAGTAAACTGGAAGAACAGCTAGTGGTGAGGCCCGTGGGTAGAAAGGAGGTCTCAGTGTGGTATTGGGCAATTGAGGAGGAAGTGGATGGCGATTTTAAACTCGCCGATGAGTTATGGGGAGAGCAGATGGATGTACAATGTGATCTGATTTGGGAGGACTCATTCAGTATTTTGCACAGAATAGATAAACCTTCTTGGCTGAAGCGTAACCATCTCTTCACGGCCTATAGAGCGTACCTTTCCCCGCTTAAGTTATCGAGATTTCAGTCCGGGAAAGTCTTCAACAAATCTCGTCTGCCTGAAGCATCTGATGTACACATGTTTAAGGACTGTCCCTCCATTCGCCTCTTTTGGGATAATGTGAAGATGACTTTGGAGTCTATTTTGAAGGTTTTCTTGAATATTAGTCTGCATTTAATCATCTTCGGCCTTAATGACAACATCACGGGCCCTGCCAGATCTCTATTTTTTACGCAATCCTTATGGCTAGGAGACAACTATGTAAGCATTGGGTAGACTCAGTCGCGCCAACCCACTCAGAATGGTTGACCTCGCTATACGAAGTATCCAAGGTGGACATGGCTAGATCCTCTTTGTTTGTTGTTGCTGCTGCGCGGAACATTCCTGATAAGCATTGCCTGTTAAAATCTGCTATTCGTTTTTCAATTATTGTTCTTAAAACTTACCCGAATCGCGTTTCAAGGGGGAATTGTTCTCTGTCCTTGAGCTGATCCCCTCACAGCGGCCTCAGCCAATCGGCAGGGGCGGGGTGGAGCTTGTAGGCGGGACCGGGCTTTAAATCAGAGTGTAGCGCGGGGAGCGAGCAATTGTTTGTTTGTTGTTGCTGCCACACGAACCATTCCTGATAAGCATTGCCTGTTGAAATCTGATATCTGTTTTTAAATGATTGTTCTTAAAACTTACCCAAATCGCGTGTCAAGGGGGAATTGTTCTCTGTCCTTGAGCTGATCCCCTCCCAGTGGCCTAAACCAATCAGCCGGGACAGGGTGGAGCTTGAAGGCGGGACCGGGCTTTAAATCAGAGTGTAGCGTGGGTAGTGAGCAATTGTTTGTTTGTTGTTGCTGCCGCACGGACCATTCCTGATAAGCATTGCCTGTTAAAATCTGCTATCTGTTTTTAAATTATTGTTCTTAAAACTTACTCGGATCACGTGTCAAGGGGGAATTGTTCTCTGTCTTGAGCTGATCCCCTCCCAGCGGCCTCAGCCAATCTGCCGTGACGGGATGGCGCTTGGATGCGGGACCAGGCTTTATATGTACGCCAGCATGCGGAAGCGCAGCGGACGCGTGCAGCTGGTGCGCAGGCAGCGCGCTGAAGGCGTGCCAAAGGCAAGCCCGTCTGCTCCCGTCCGTGCCCGGGGGCCATGAACCTTGGTCGAATTATTACCTACTCCCCGGCGGAACTCAGATCGCTAGAGGAATCTCAAGCTGTATTAACCAATGAAGCTCTTCCTCATATTAAATCTCATGGCATTTTCCATGAACAAGTGGACCATCCCCTTCCCTTGTCTGTGATGCCCTCTGTTTCCCCCACTAATTACTCAACTGCAGGTAACTCGACCTCTCTCCGGGTCCTGTATCTTAACACCCGTTCTTTGGTGATGCACCAATTGGACATATTTCTGCTGTTACTATCTGACAAACCGGATGTCCTCCTGCTCTCTGAGACCTGGCTCATGCCAGACTCTACGCCAGATATCATAGCAGCACTCCCTTCTGACTATTACATCTTATTAGCTAACCAGCCTGTAGGGAAGATGGGAGGTGGAGTTGCTGCTATTATACACAAAAGCCATAAGTTCAGCACACTGACCTCTCTGTTTCTGCCCGAGGTGGAGAACATCGTCAATAAGCTCAATACTAATTTGGGATCTTTGGCTTTGGTGCTTATTTACCGCCCTCCCCAGTCCATGCCGTCCTTTCCCCTATCCCTCAGTGAACAGATAGCTAATCTTATCATGAACCATGCCAGAGTCCTACTTATTGGGTACCTGAATTATTGATTCAACGAAGTATGTGGGGGCCTCAGTCGGCTGAACTCTCTGAACTGCTTTCTAACATCAATCTGGTCCAACATCTTACTGCCCCTACCCACGATAAGGGCCACATCCTGGACCAAGTTTGGTCCCTCAACCTAGATCTCTCGCCACCTATTACCTCTCCCTTTATATGGTTTGACCACCATTTGATTGAATTTACAGTTATCTTCAGCAGCAGGGCTAAGACTCCTAAGGCGGAGGGAGGCCTGACCAGAAAGTGGAGAACACTGGATACCCAGTAATTCATTAACACACTAGTTTCTTTCCCACCGTTAATTCCTACTCTAGTGTTGACTCCAGGGAGAAAGATATCACTGACTGGCTATTGGCGGCCAGTGATATTCATGCTCCACTTATTAAATTCTCACGGGCCGGACACTCTGAAGTCCATAAATGGTTCACTAGTGAACTGAAAACTCAAAAACTATTGCTCCGTCAGTTGGAGAGGAAATGGAGGCATTATTATGCCAGTGAAGATAGACAGCTTTATCTGTCAGCTCGTTGAGACTATAAGAAAATCTCATTGGCCGATAAGGCCTCGTATTTTTCCACAAGAATCCTCGCTGCCCCTAATAAATCTAGAGAAATTTTCAGGATTGTAAATGACCTCAGCAGCAATGACAGGATCTCTCCCTGTCAGGCCCCCACTCAAAAGCTGTGTAGCTCATTGAACAATTTATTTGTGGAAAAAATTGAAATCATCAGGGCCAGTTTTCCGATCACTGTTCATGTGAAATCATTAGACGACACTTCTAACAACTCTTTGACTATGAACCAATTTACAGCTATGTGTCCTGACATCTTACTGGAGGTAATGCCCCGAGTTAAGTCAGGCTCTCCTAAGGACCGCTGTCCTCCCTCTGTTCTGAGGGATACTTTCTCGGCCCTTCCTCACAGTATTCTTCCTTTCCTTAATGAATCCCTCAGAAAGGGAGAAGTACCTAGATCCTTCAATAATGGCACATTGGTCCCTCTTCTTAATAAGCCAGGAGCAGATCCCTCTAATTCATTAAGTTACGGCCCTATCTCCCTCCTCCTCTTTTTTGCAAAAGTCTTGGAGGCCCACGTGGCTAGGTGCCTCTCTAAATTAATCGAGAAAACCGATTACCTTGAGCCTAACCAAGCTGGATTCCGTCCTATTCACTCTATGGAGTCAGTTATCCTGGCAGTGATGGACACCTTAAGGGCCAATGCTGATATGGGGATCCCGCTGGCACTTGTGCTCCTTGATTTGTCGGCGGCGTTCGACACGGTCGACCATAACATCTTGTTGAACCGCGTCGAACAAGCTGGTATCCGGGACGGTGCCTTTAAGTAGATAAAGTCCTTTGTCACTGACAGGTCCCAAGCAGTGCTTCTTGGGGACTATACTGCCCCCAATCTGTCCACTTCTTGTGGGGTTCCACAGGGCTCTTCCCTTTCTCCACTATTTTTCAACCTTTATATCAGGCCTCTGATTCACTCACTTAAAGCTATGAGAATCACTGTCTTCAACTGGCTATTCCATCAACAACAAAGATAGGAAGGACCAAATAAAAGTTGGAGGCGTGGCAATCATCCACAACAACGACCTCTCGGTGGCCGAAACATCCGCATTTGACTATAACTCCTTTGAATGCCTCACAACCAACATCAAAACCACCGACAACCGTCTAATGCAATGCCACCTAATATATCACCCCCCAGGGAACAAGGTAACTTTCTCAGAACAACTCTCAGACCTGATAGCCAATTGTTCTCTCAAAGAATCCAACACCCTCATCCTAGGGGATGTTAATCTTCACTGGAACAACAAAAACAACCCCACTATAAAATCCCCCAACGAACTTCTACACTCCAACAACCTCTCCCAACACTGCGCAGAAGAGACCCACAACAAAGGGGCTACACTGGACGCCATCATCGCCCGGCAGGATGCTATCTCTATTGACCACATCCTCCCGGTAGATTGGTCAGACCACCACCTAATCCTATTTCAACTCTCGCAACAGATCCAATCTCATCCCCCTATCGCAGCCCCCCCGACTTGGTCCAGGAACCTATCACAAATCAACACAACCGAACTGGAAGAAAGAATAGCCTCCTCCCTGCCTATCTCCACAGAAAGTCTCTCAACTACTGAACTTACCTCACACTACAACACTACCATGTCCGACATCCTAAATCAATTGGCACCCCTGAAACTAAAAAAAACGAGGAACATCCCATCGAGAACCTGGTTCAACAAAGATATCAACGAGGAAAGGAGGTCCCTCAGAGCAACAGAACGTCACTGGAGAAAGAACCCCTCCTCCACCCGGTGAGAAGAACTCAAGGCAACTAGAAGAAGGTACAAAAATCACATCAACATCGAAAAAACTAACTTCTTCTGCAATGCGCTTGACAAGGCAAAGAACAGACCTAGAGAACTCTTTGACATCATGAAAAAAAAACATCCAAACCATCCATTACCCTTACCCAACCCCCCAAAGCTCTGTGTGATAACTTCGTCACGTTTTTCAATGAAAAAACAGCCAAGATCGAACTATCTCTTGACGTCAGCCCTCACACGACCATCAACAGCGACCCAACAGCAACTGAAACCACCTCTACGAGCCCCGCCTCGATCACCTGGTCCTCCTTCGACCTTGTTCTCGAAGCCGAGATAATCAACCTTATCTCATCCTCCAAACCCTCCTCCCACAACCTCGACCCCATCCCCGCCCAAATGGCCAAGGACCTCAAATTCACCCTGGCGCCTTTCTGGTGTGAAATCATCAACAGATCCCTAAAAACTGGCACCATCCCGGACTGCCTCAAAGTCGGCCAGGTTACCCCCCTTCTGAAGAAACAAGGTTTAGACTCCAACGACCTAAACAACTTCAGACCAGTCTCAAGCCTGCCCTTCCTAGCGAAAATCCTAGAAAAATGTGTATTAAAACAACTTAACAACCAACTCGACAACATCAATCTCCTTGACCACAACCAATCAGGCTTCAGAAAAGGCTACAGCACCGAAACCGCAATCCTGAACATCGTAGATGACATTCGCAACTCCCTCGATTCGGATCAATGCTGCCTACTCATCCTCCTAGACCTGTCAGCAGCCTTTGACACGGTTGACCACAAGCTACTCATCAAGGCCCTCAAGGAACAAGTAGGTGCAAACGATGTGGTCCTGAAATGGTTCGACTCCTTCTTTCAGAACCGCTTTCAAAGAGTCAAAATAAAATCCTTCACGTCCGATCCTCTCCCCGTGACCAGAGGGGTCCCCCAAGGATCCGTTCTCTCCCCTCAACTGTTCAACATATATATGGTACCCCTCACCATCATACTGAAGAAAGCTAACATCCCCTTCCACCTCTACGCAGACGACACACAGATCTACATAGAAACAACCTCCTTCAACGACATTCTAAGGCTCAACAACACTCTTATAGAAATCCAAGACTGGCTAGGGACGAATCACCTCAAACTCAACCAAGGAAAGACTGAGATCCTACTCATCTCCAACAAAGATGACAACCCCCATATCACCGAATGGGTGAAAGCGATTAACGCTCTCAAAGGAAATCTCACCCTGACCAACTCAGTAAAATAACTCGGAATCACTCTTGACCACAAACTGTCAATGACGAACCACATTAAGAACTCCGCAAAGAGTGCCTTCTTCAGTCTGAAACTCCTAAACAAATTCAAACCACACATCCCCCAGAGGGATCTCCAACAAGCCACACAAGCACTGGTGCTATCCAGACTAGACTATGGGATTGCAACCCTATCCAGCACAGCCCTATCCCAACTTGCGCCACTGAAAACCACCCTCAACGCAGCCGTCAGAATGGTCTCTGGTGCAAAAAAGTTCGACCACATATCGCCCGCACTCAAGGATTTAAAATGGCTCCCAGTGGAAATGCGCGCCAACTTCAGAACGGCCTGTCTCACGCATAAAGCTTTGCACACAGGGAAACCGGAATACTTAGCCTCCAAGCTCAAGAAAGCGGGTCAATCCAGAAACCTCAGAAGCTCAAACTCACTACTACTCATCCCCCTGAAAACACGGAAACAAAAAACCGCAAACCGCTCTTTTGCTGGCAACGCCCCAAAAATCTGGAACTCCATCCCAGTGGACATCAGAACCAACCCCTCCTTCCCAGATTTCAAGAGCCGCCTAAAAACCCTCTACCTCAATCGCGCATTCCCGAACTCTACCTCAGCAGCTCACCCTGCTACCCTGACTACCTCAAAGACACTACCTCAACCCCGCCCGCACGCGCCAAAGAAGTTTGTTAACCCCTGATCTTGTATGAACACTTTTGTACTGTACTACTCCTCACCCGTTCCCTCCAGAACGATTGTCAAGCGCTCCGATACCCTCGGGTCTGGCCAGCGCTATAGAAAACTCCAAAAATAAAAAATAAAAAAATAAACAAATCTCCAGTTTGTTTTCGAATTCCAATCCACAATGCTCCACATTCAGTGTTGGATGGACTTGAATCAACTGAAGCTCAACCCAGGCAAGACAGAATTGGTGTTGCTTAGGAATAGCTCTTCTTGTTGGGGACCTCATTTTTGGCCAGGCGAATTAGGCCCACCCCCAGTCCCTTCCTCATCAGTAAAAAGTCTTGGGGTGACTATAGACTCTGATCTCTCAATTAGAGGACACGTGGGTGCAGTGATCTCCACCAACCTTTTCCAGCCACGTAAAATAAGGACAATCTCACACTTGCTATCCCACCAAGCTCTAGTTCAGGTGGTTATAGCTCTGGTGCTCTCATGCCTTGACTTTTCTAACTCCCTTTACACCGGCCTCCCCCAGGGTCTGCTCAACCGCCTCCAAATAATACAGAATCAGGCGGCGAGACTGATTTACAAACAACCGAGATGGCAATCGGCCAGGCCCCTAATGTCTAAACTACATTGGCTGCCTATAGCACAACGCACCGCCTTTAAGACAGGTTGCATAGTTTTTAAAACATTACACTGTGTGAGCCCTAAATTTCTTAATAGCCGGATTATTAAACATGCCCCTATGCGCACCCTTTGGTCTGCTCACCTCCATCTTCACACTACCACCACCATCAAACTAAAAAGGCAGGGTGGACGGAGGTTCGCCTTTTTGGTACCTAGGCTTTGGAACTCATTTCCACTCTCTGTCAGGAACTGTGACAACTTACTGGGCTTTAGAAAGGCTTTGAAAACATGGCTCTTCGGGCAATCTTATTAATCCGGTCTCTTGTATTAACATTCATCCGATTAGCGCCATGAAACCTTTTGGTGTCCATGCACTTAATTAATTCATCTTAACATAACATAACATCCTGTAGCAAGAATAGGATTGCGTTTTGGGATTTATTGTTACAGTGGAAATAGGATGCCCAGGTTTTTTTTTTCCGGATCCCATGATTATGCCTTCCATACTCCTCGGACTACTGTTATTGGTTCCCCAGGCCATTGATATGGTTCGTCAGGTCTGCAAAGACCGAGTTGGAGTAAAAAACCTATCCTCTCCCCTTGATATTCCTTCAGCCTGTTAAACGTGCCCTGGTCTGAGTTAATAAATCTACAGAGACCCCTGAATTTGTTCAGAAAGGATACGAAAGGTGGTTGGTATCTTCGCAAGAAGGTTAAAGGCAAATGAGGACAAAAATGTAAAAACATTTTTTTTTTAAAAAGGACCGGAGGCTACATTATGCATGTCGGTAGTCTGGTAAAACTACATCAGACATGTGTTCGACAGGTTTGCAGTAATGTTTTGCAAAGGTATAGGAACTGGTCCAGTTGGCTGCCTTGAGAATGTCATCTAACTTATCTCCCTTCCAAAAGGATTGGCTAGCCATAGCACCTCCTAAAGAATGTGCTTGAAATCTTTGGAGATCAATGCCTGCCAGTTGCCTAGCTAGTTTGACCCATCTAGCTAAGGAGGAAGAAGAGACAGGTTTGAAGTGTTTAACAAAGGAAATAAGAAGCTGGTTTACAACAATGGTTTGAAGTTTGTTCATCCTTGATTTATACTCCTTCATACAATCTACCACGCAAATTTTTTTGCAAGCATCAACTCTTGGGTAAAAAATCATATCAGACATAGTTTTTGTTCTCTTGATAATTTCAAATTTGACGTCGAAGGCGTCATATGATCGGTTAGTTATTTCCAGTGCTTTAGCATCCGAAACCCTACGGCAGGATATTAGACAAAGGAGAGAAGCTGGTTTAATTGAGAGTTTTTATTATCTAGCAGGTTATTATTGAGCCAGTTACAAAATAGATCAAGTTATAAGTTTATGTCCCATAGAGTTTTGTATTTAGGTTTAGGAGGTCTTTTAAGCCTGATGCTTTTCATAATTCTGCACATTATTATTTTTTTTCCGATAGTTTTACCATTTAAAAGGGAGGTATCTGCAGAAATGGCTGATCTATAGCAGTTAATTGATCTATAAGAAAGACCTCTTTCAACTTACTCAACAAGGAAATTGGCTACATGCACAATAGGAGCCTCCACGGAATCCAGGTTCTTTCCAGGCACCAACGAACCCATCTTTTCCAAATGCTTTTGTGTCTATAGTGTGTACCAGGGACTCATGATTATTGGAGGATAGAAGAAGGCTGCGCCGAAAGCTCAGAGATTTCATTGCTTGCCTGACACTTTCCAGGCAAGAAGGTTCAAAGTCCCGTTCTTAAGAAGGGGATGTTCCAAACCGTCTATGTCTCTTAAGAGGCCTGATGAAGCTGGAAGTAAATAGGGTATTTCATAAGCTAATTCCAAGGTCATTGGAAACCTAGGTTGGTAATGCCAAAAGGCCGTTATTTGGATTATTGAACATTGTTCCCTCCTCAACTTCTGCAGGGCACGGTGGATCATTGCAAAGGGGGGAAAAGCACATCCTCAAATTCCTTTCCAAGGTTGAAGAAAGAGGCATTCACTGCCAAAGCACCTGGGTCTGGCATCCAGCTGAAGTATATGCGTAATTGAAACGTAAGTCTTTTCACAAAGAGGTCTACTTCTAAGGGTCCCCATAGGTAATCCAGAATTTTGAACGGGTTTGATTTCAGTTTCCTATCGGTGTGATCTACATGGAATCTTGAATTCCAATCCGCACAAAGATTGTTTTGTCCTGGAAGGTATTCTGCTCTTAACGAAATTTTGTGTTCCAAGCAGAACATCCATAGTTTTTGGCCAGGATGTAGAGGTCTGGTGACTTGGTGTTCCCTAGACGATTTATGTAGGTAACGGCTGACATGTTGTCCATCTTGAGAATGACGGACCTCCCTTGACGTGATTGTTTGAAACTCATTAGGTCATAAAGTCTGGTGGTTAACTCCAGAAAATGTATGTGGTGCAAACTCCCTGATTAGGAACATAAGCCCCCGTGTTCTGATTCTGAAAGCAAGCACCCCAGCCATGAAGGCACAAAGTGCGGGGAAATCCAAAATATGGCTTTGCCATTCCATGCATCCAGATTTTCTAGCCACCAAGTCAGTTCTGTCTTGGCTTCTGTGTCTAGGTGAAATTTGTCTCAGTACCATTGGCCAGATCAGAGGGCTCTGCCCTTCAACCTTTGAAGCGCCCAATAGTGTAAAGGACCCAGGTATATAGCTGGGATTGATGATGATAGGAGGCCCAGAAGTCTGGCTAGCTCTCTTAGGGTCGTTTCTCTTTCCGAAATTTAGCTATCTTTTTTTCAGGAAGTAACAGCATAGACTTCACTGTGTCTACTGTGAAACCCAGGAACTCCAGAGACCTCAAGGGAGTCATAATGGATTTTTCCCTGTTTATAATAAAACTTGCACTCTCTATTAAATCTACAATAGTATTCAAGTCTTTTAGAATTTGAGAATGGTATTGAGACATGATGAGTATGCTGTCTAAATAGATTATTAGACAGAAATCCCTTTCCCTCAGAACTGTGGTAATGGTCTTCATAACTTTAGCGAAGAACCAAGGGGCAGATGATTGAAAGAAGGGGAGGGCTTGGAACTGATATAGGTGGTTGTTCCCTGCAAATTGTAGAAATGACTAGGATTCCTCTGCCATTGGAATTGTAAAATAGGTATCCTTTAGGTCTAGTTTCACTAACCAGTCTTTTTTTAAAAGAATGTCCATGGGAAGATGGATACCTACCATCTTGAAATGATTGTAGGTGAGACATTTGGTCAGTTCTTTTTGGTTTATTACTGGTCTCCACCCTTTGTCCTTCTTTTCTACCAGGAAAATATTGCTCAGGAAATTCAGGCATTCCCAGGAGACTTCTACAATTGCTTCCTTCGTCAACATAGAGTTTTCTTCCTCTGCCGCAATAGACTGTTGCTCTAGAGTCAGATTTAACACGTTGGGTGTTATTACTTGTTTGGGTTTTTCTATGAAATCTATTTTGAAACCCTGAACAGTTTCTAGTACCCAAGGATTGTGTTTAATTTGTCTCCAGATGCATAGGAAATGCTTTAGGTGACCCCCCTACTTTCCCTGTTGAAGAGGAAAGATGAGGAGAAAAGGTACTTGAAGTGTTGGAGGAATTTTGACCTCTGGCTCTGAAGAATCTTGAGCTGGAGGATCGTCCTTGTTTAGGGTAGAAGAAGGGATTGGTCTGGTAGGGACGACCGAAACCACTTTGCCTGAAGAAGAGTCATTGGTAGAGGCGGCAAGCAGAACGACCCCTTCTGCCGGCTCTAGCAAAAACACTTGGGTTAAAGACTCTGCACATGCTAGCTTGCGACTTATCCAGAGCCGTGAAAGTTGCCACATATTTACCTATTCCCTTGATCATGTCCTCCCCAAAAAGAACACCATTGGGATTGACCGAGGGTTCCTTCTCTGCCATGTCACAGATCTTAGGCTCAATTTATGATGATACAACTTACCTTCTCTCTGTATTGATTGTAGCAGTAGCATTGCAGAGGAGGTTTAGTGTCCTCTTGCTCCATCCCCTTAACAAATCAATGTTTGGTGAAGAGCCTTTATTGTAGCTCTCTTTGATTAAATCAATCATTTGGCCTAAAGGGCCAAGCATGTCAAGCATGCGATCTTGGCAGGTTTTGAGGGAGCGCTCCATCCCTTTCCTAGGGTCTCTGCCCATTTTAAATAGGAACTTGATAAGTTCTGGGTCCAGTTTTGGGATGAGACAGATTATGTGTTGGACCATGGGTCTTGGGTATTTGGCTTTAGGATATTCTTTGTCTCTCTTTCAAGGTGGTTCCTTACCCACCTCTTGATAACATTTCCCACCTGTTTTTGGGGCCACCATTGGGAACTCCTAGGATGTTGTATTTTGTCAGGGGAGAACATTTCCCCGCCAAAGGGATCAGTGATAATTTCTTTTGAGGAGGAGGGAATTTCCTCTTCAGAGAGATCAAAGTCAGAATTATTTTCGACTTAGTCGAAGTCAAAGATATATTCATCCAAGGACTCAATTGTACCTTGCTCGTCGTCAGTTGAGAGGGGATCAATTAGAGCACTTAAGTAAAGTGAGCTGCTTAGGGCATCCGAATAGGTTGTGCCGTTGTGGGCGCTTGATCTTTTTGGGGCACGTAGGCCTCCCTTAGTATTTAAGGCGCTTAGTCTTCCTTTAGCTTGTGAGGTACGTAAGCCTCCCAAAATGTTCGAGGTACTTGGACCTCCCAGTGAGCTTACTCATTCCAAATAGTTGCTTTTTCTTAATATTTTACCTCCACATTTAGTAAGCTATTCAATGTGCCCTCCGTGGAGAGCAGTGGGGTTGGTAGGTTCGGGAAGGGGTCTCTTACAAACAACACATTTACTTATAGCCTCCCTCATACAAGAGTGCATTTCCTCTTGAATTATTTTCTTTATAAGCTCCGCATTAGTGTTAGGAGCAGGGGCTTGGGTCTGTGAATCATCAGATTCAACATCAGATATGACAATAAAAAGTCACAAGGCCCAAGTTAATGGAGGGGTTAAAACACGATAAAATATATATCTGCTCTGCACTTGACAGAGTAAGAGATGTCTTTTTTTCATTTTTTTTAGAACAAGATATGCCCTTAAAAAGGATTAATGTGATTAAGAAGAAGGAGCAGGAATAAATCAGCTGATTTCCGTCTCAAATGTCAGGGAAAAGGTTGTATTGGCAGAGCGAGCAATCAGCTGTTAGATAGCACGTTGCTATGCAACGTTGGGAAGCAATGGTTAGTTGGAATTGCGCGTAAAACGCAAGAAATATGCCTGCCAAGGGTCTCTCCTCTAATGCGGGACAGCCCTTGGCTGTAAGGATGTAATGGCCCATTTTATTTTTTCTATTAGAAATACACGTGTTAAAGTGAAGGGATGGGAATGGAAGTGAACCAGAAGCTTGCCAGGGAGGATGGCAGTTCGACGCAGCCCACACGCCATAAATTGGAGATGCGAGGGAGGGCTGAACAGTGCGGAGCCTTTGAAAGGCGGAAGCAGAGTGGCGTCTTTCTTCCAAAAGGCACAAGGGGTGAGTGGATGCAATTGGGAGGTGCGAGGTAAGTCGGCGGAAGAGGATAGTAAAAGCAAAGATATTAGCGGATGAAGCGCAGAAGGCTGAGTGGACGCGAATGGGAATGCGAGGTATGTCGGAAGCATAAAAAGTTCCAGCAGAAAGCAACGATATTAGTGATGATTGTTAGGCATAAAATATTAGGTATTTAGGATAAACGCAGTACAATTGAAGAAAGCATAAAGAGTAATGAGGAAACACAACTTATCTGCCTGAAGCCGCATTTAAAATAGCCAGATCTGTCTGATCCTGTTGCCATCGTAAGATATGAATGTTCTAGAGCTTTGCTTTGTGATGTTTACTTTAAAATGGCTGCTTGAAGTTGCGTTAAAATAATAACGCATAATGAAGCCTCCGGTCTTGTAATGAAATCTAAAAACTGTGCCAGGGTGTACAAACATGATGGAAACGCTTGCATATTATTTGTCACATGTGTCACTTATTTTTATTTAATGCAAAGGATTGTTGTGAAAATGTATTCAGCAGTGTTTGGTCTGTGTGTTTTTATTATTTGCAATATGGAATAAAATTTGAATAAATTGCATTATTTTAATTTAAAGCCTTGAGGAACAAAACGAGTTGGACATGAATGTATTTTGGATGTCTTTGATGAGGCAAATAGAAAATAACTTTTAAGACTATTGGAAGGTAATGAAGAATTAATTAACCCCTTCGCTACGGGGGTTATTTTCCCGCTGTGCTGGGGGGGGAGGGGGGTGCGCACAGCGCCCGCATACTCATGACGAGCTGAGCTCGTCATGAGGCACGGCGCTCCTGTGCTCATGACAAGCTCAGCTCGTCATGACCACATCGTTCCTGTGGAACGCTCAGCACAGCAGGTGAATTATCCCTGCATGCGAGCGTTCCACGACTCATGACGAGCTGAGCTCGTCATGAGCACCGGAAGCGCCGTGGCTCATGACGAGCTCAGCTTGTCATGAGCATGGAAAGAGTTAAATGTAATCACATGAAGAGAAAATGTATTTATCAAGATGTTACAGTGACATTTATTGATGGAGTTCATAATGTGAATGCCTCTCTCACACACTAAGGACAATATCCTAAACATGTCCTAGTGTCAGTAGGATTTGACTACAATAGGGGTTGTTCCAGGTCTCTCTAATAAATAAACAATCCTTTCAATATTTAAATCCACAATATCCTGAGTTTGTCATACTGCAGAGAGGACATTGTTCATACAACTTTTCAATTTAAAAATTGGACAACTTGCTGTCTTTATTGCCTACTCTCTCTGGATATGCTTCATTGTCATGCACTCACCTGTTCCCAAATGCAGAAAGGACACTGGAACAGATGCTGGAACTCCTATCCCTCTCAGGCCCAAGCCTGTTCAGGGGATGAAAACTCCTTAAAAAAAGCATAGTCCTCAGTGGGGAATGGGGGTTGGGATAACATAAGAAAATATAGACTTATGGTACTGGATCTGCCTAATACTGCCTAACAGGATATGTCACTTCAGAGACCTTTTGTCTGTGGTGTAGATATGCACGGGACCAGAAACTCTGGTATCACGATGATGCAATACACTGGAAATAACAAGAGGAGGCAGCTGTCATCAGTACCCTAACAGGCCTCTATACACAGCGACCATACATTGACTTCAGTGACAAACACTTACAGGTTTCATCAGCAGCACGACATGAGAGAAAAATAACCCAAATCACAGGTTGGAGTTTGGATCACTCCCAAGGAATAATCCCGGAACACTTTTTTTGTTACAAGTTTCATACATACAGCAATGACTCTGAAGCGCTTTCTCTAGGCACTACTGTTCATCCGAGAACGAAGGAGCTCAAGTCTTTAATCCCTGCACAAACAGCTCTGGCGCCAAGGTTACAGGAAGAGTTTGGAGTATAAACACACAAGAAGTGCTGGAGTAAATCACAGAGAGGGCATGGAGGAAAAGTCAATAGTGTTTGAAGACGTGGATACTCAGTCCTGCTTACTACAATAGGAGGATTAGTGCGCACTAGCCTGATATCAAAAACTTAGTCTAGTTCTTCTACTTGAATGAAGTTCGAAGAAGATCTCGAGGCTTTGATTTAGAGAGTCTCAAGGGGTCTGGAGTAGCTGTGCAGGAGGGAGAGAGGAGGAAGACATCAAGGGAGCCGGAGCCACTGGACCCACAGGTTCAGATGGACTTAGAGGAGACTGGAGAGCTTCTCGGTTCTGGCAGGATTCTTCAAGTGAGTGGGAAGGGTTAAGCTTGTTACACAGGGAGCAAGGCCAAGCCACTATTAGGGGTTGGCTGGGGTTTATATACCCTCTTGAAGACTCAACTATGTAGCTAGATCATGTGTGACACGTGGGGCACATGGCTGTCTGGAAATCTTGAATCTTGGAGAAAACACATGTTAGTACACTCGCTTCAATTTGATGATCAGAACCAAACAACAGGAAAAAAAAGATTTGTCAAGGGTGCATAATGTAAAACAACACCAGGGCTCCAGTAACAGTAGGAACAAGGCTTGCATTGGCTCATGGGATTATTGGGTAAGCTTACAGGGATTGAATGGAAAACCACACCAAGGACCTAGGAACAGCAGGTGCATATAATCTATTGGCTCACGGGATCTGGGAGATGCTTGCGGGGATTTAAGCGCAATGGAATTCGGGAAAATGAGTCATAGAATCACACTGAGCCATGAAGCACCACAGGAGTAAAGCAACATGAGTCCTGCACACTAGGCCCACTATAGAGAGTGTGCATGACGGGGTTTTAACAGTAATGAGGGTAGTACTTGAGAGTATGACTCAATGAAATAAAGAAATTTCCAGCAATACTAAAGCACAGCAGGATACAAGCCAAAAATTCTGAACAAGCTTAGTCAGCTGACCTGGTCATGGCACCTTCCAGGTAGGCTAAACCAGTAGCATTTCCAGCCAAATGGACAAAAAAGTCTCAATCCGGCCCACACAAGTGGCAAGTATTTCAAATCACCTTAATGGTGCTCAATCTACTAGCCTCTCAGAGTGCCATTCAAGTGTGCTATAATTCTTCTCAATATGCCAGACTTTCAGGAACAATCAATCAACCAATCAAGTAGCTTTGTAGAACACTTCTTCTCTCCTGAAAAGGTATCCAAGCACTGGCAGGGTGCAGTTTGTTAAAGATTGCAGGAATTTGTAAGCATGAGCTGAAAGCCATTTTGTATTTTGGCAGCCATTTTAGGTAGCCATGTGCTCGCCATTTGCTGTTTCCCTCTTCAGAGCTTTGCACATGCTCAGAGAGGCCTAGCTAGTAGAATGCACCTGCTCCTCTTGTAGAACTGTCAGGCTATTTTTGCTGATGTATGGAGAAGTAACTCTCCTCCCACTTTGTTGAGCAAGCAGATCTTGTATGCCCATATTAGTCATTTTGCATGCTTACATGTACCAGGACCTCCCCTTGGTCTTATGCTGACTATGTAACCCTAAGCATATATAAGGCCCCTGTTTTCTGTACTCCTTAGACTGCCTCATTCAGTTGTTAAGGCTTCTGTGTGATGTAGTCTCCCTCATCTGAGGTTAATAAATATTTATTTTATATTAGAGCTTCTGTGCCAATCTCTTCTTTGTTGGGTTAAAAGGACCAAGGTGTATCAGTGAGACCCCTGAGAAGGTTTCTATTTTCTTCAAATGGCTCTCCAACGTGGACCTCATCAGAGAAGTGGCTATCTAAGGGAGTGATCTTGTCAGTAGACAGGAATCTGCTGAGGAGGACAGGACAGGATTCTACTAAGGAGGTACTCTGTGCACAGAGATTCTGGGGATTCTCTGTCTCTGCAGCCCGGTATATTTCTGGTTTTCCTGATTTTAATCCTCCACATGATGTTTACCACTCCTGACTGAGAACCTTTTTGGCGTGAGTATTCATAAATGACCATTAGGTCATTCAGAACTTGGCAATTAGAATCTGGACAACCAAGAGATTGGTAAGTGCTCTGTTGATGCAACACTTGCTGGTGGTTCGATGCCTGGGATTGGTAAGGTAGTTTAGTAACGCTTACTGTGGCTTTGGATTTGTATTGGCCAATTTTTGTAGTAGTTGTTGGTATATATGAATTGCAATTTGTGTAGGCAGGTAATAATTAGACTTTTCTCAACTTTGTATAAGATTTGAACGGCACAACGTACAAGCGAACTTTTAAGTGCTACTTTGCACATAATATTTGCATATGTTGCAATATTTTTGGCATCCTTATTTCAAGCACACATTGAAGAATGTGTTGCTTTTTGGAGGTACCATAGTGAGATGTGAAGTATATTAGCCGACTCCCCTAGAGGGAATACCTAAATAGGTTTAGGTATGAAAACATATTTCTTCCTTGGTGACTCTGTACCCCAATGGAATTAAAATATGAACATAATACAAATAAGGATTTTTTTCTGCACACTTTTATAAATGGAGATATGCAGAGTGATTTTTTTGGTGTTCTGCCAGCCAAAGCTAGTGAATTGAGTGTATGTTGGCTTCTTGAAAATAAAACAGTCTGTTTGGCTGTTTTTTGCAGTCTTTTGGAATACTATTGAGAAGCCCTTCTTGTAAATATGACGTACAACTAGTATTTACAAATGGTTTGGTTTAAGTACAGTCTGTGGGCTGTCTTCTGTTTCTCTCCTAAGTGTTGATCTGTGGGCTAATCATGTGTTTAAAAGTCTATGTGGTTTGTGGGTTCACATTGGCACTTCTGTGAGTTAATAGCGATTGCGCTCTTTGTGAAATAATGGCTAGCCTTAAGCGAGCTGTATTATGTGTTCTGAGTGTATGACCCCTTCTGTATATTTTTGGAATGAGCTCAATGTGTGTGTTTGTGTTTTTTTTGCTGTCATCAGTCTGTTATACAAAATGTCATTTAATTATTATTAAATAAAAAAAATTAAAAAAAACAGAAATGAATCATATGATATGCTAAATAACTACATGTTACTATTAAATTGATAGAGTAAGCAACTATGCACATGTACAAATTGCCAATGCTTAAAAGATAAAATTAGAATTCACATTCAATAGGAATAAAATAGGCCTACAAAAAAACCGAAATTGTGTGTTTTGCAATAAATAAACAATTATAAGATGTTACAACATTTTCCTTAGATACATTGTATTAGATATTAACAGGCAAACACATCATCTGAGCAAATTGGATGTTGCTGAACAAAACAGACATTATAGAACTTGAAATGCCTCACTTTTAAATAGACTGTCAATGTGCTTACATTTCAACACTAAAATAAGCTTTCCAACAGCTGTGTTTTATCTGTCGCTGAGCAGCAGCTGTCGTTTTAACTGTAGGCAACAGAGAGAAAGGAATGCTGATTCAGCTAGGATTTTGTCAGTGCAAACATGGTGTAAAACCCTGCATTTCAGACTGCTGTTTTAAAAAGTTACAAAAATGAGGTTCATTATTTTGGATAACAGGAACACATTTAAAGTAAGGATTTCCTTTCTTAAAGCCTTTTTACATAAGCATACTTCTGTTAAATAATGACTTAGGCTTATGAATGAATGTGTCTGAAAATGATAGGCAAGGAATGAAGCCTGCTTTTCCTATGTGGAATTATCAAAATGATTGGGTTTATTAAAAAAAAATATGGAAAAAAAATATTAAAAAAATAAGTGTTTTTAAATTCGTTTTTTTAAATATTTAAAAAAGCCTAATACTCACACTGTGACCTCCTAGCATCAAAATAAAATTTAAGTTGTGATATACCAAATAATGAGGAAATTTGCATATGAAATATCACTCTGCGCAGGCATAATAAACTCATTTGTATATGGGTATATATGATATATTTCTGATTTCCCATTACCGGGCTATCTAGACAACACTCTGGAGATGCCTAATGTGCAAACAAATTATAGGATATTCATTTTTAAGTGCCCCAAATATCAAAGTCGAAATTGGGTAAAGTTCACTAATTTTAAATCATTTCTGCTATTCAGAGCAGCTTTTAAACTGCCTTAGGCTTCAGTAAATAAATACAGTTAGGGATAAAACAAATATCTGACCTTTATATTGCTAGAAAAGTCTACTGCACACTGCTTATAATTGAAAATATGTATCAAAACCCAGCAGAAGTTATTTTCTTAACTCTAAACTAACGAACAGGGGAACAGGTCTGCTGTTCAGCTATTAGTATCCAGGTAGGATCACTTTGAAATTAGGGGAACCGCATGGAAAGCCTTGCACACAGAATAGGACAACTGGGAAGAGTTAAAAGTCAGTTCTATATTTAGAAGCCTGTCAGGGCTCCCAGTGCAAGGTCTGCTTTCACATTTTAACCTCTGAAACTTTTTTAAAGACGACAGGGGAGAGAAGGAAAACTTTTACTTTTTTGGCAAAAGCAAGCACTTTATGCACTCATGTGATAGAAAACGATATAATGGTATATGTGCACGTTGATTAACAGACAATTTTGCCATATATTTATACAGCACTAATGCCTTTGGTCTGAGGATTACTGTACAAAAGCTGATGCAATGACATTTAGTTTGATTTCGTGTGCCCTCGTGTTTCACTTGTACGTTTGCTGAAAGGATTGAGGTTTGGGTATTCATGTTTTTTTAGCTCTCTCAAAAGTGCTATGTAGCTCCTATAACTTTGTTTATGCTCAGTTGCTACAAATAGGGGTTGAAAGTGTTGACAGACGTGAAACCTGTTTCAGTTTTCCTACTGTCCAAATGGGGGAAGGAGGCTGGCTCCTCTACAAATTAAGGGAAGGCAATATGTATGTTTTTCTCTCTATTTTTCTCAATGTATTTTAGCCTGTCTAAGCTGTCTGTGAAATAGCAATGAGACATGTAATTGGCTATTCAGCAATGCTCTTTTAAACATTGTTAGCATTAATAAAATGAATAAATATATATGTTATGTTACTGCCCATCCTGTTTGATGACATTATGACAGGATCAGTAATCTAAATTGTTGTTGTCTTATTTGATCTTTAAGGGGAACTAGATGTGGGTAGTTTTTGTTCTAAAAGTCTTAGGTGATAACTAGTTTTTTACTAGCTAGTCCGTGTAAATAAACTGACAGTCCTTATTAAAGCTGATGTTGCATAGTTTGGATTGTGAAAGGTAGAATGCAGGAAAGATGCCCATGTGATCCTTAGCAATATATTTTTGAAGGGAATATTGTTTTATAGAAAAGAAACCCCTATTAACTTAGCAGTTTTAGATTTTTCCTGCTGCTCCTATAACATGAGAGCATGGTCCTAAGCATACAAAGTAGGTGCTTTTATTAAGAAGAATCATTTTGGAAGTGTCTGTAGTCCATTATAAGTAATATAAAGTTTATGAGCAAGAGTGTAGAACATTTCCTTTTTTTATCTTGAGGGTTTTCAGATTAGTACACAGGAATACACCAATGTAAGGATTTAGGGTATATCTGTGTTGTTTTCTCTTTTCCTCTGAGTTTAGTAAATGAATACAGACTTCCTTGGCTGCTTGGGATTGGGTGATGTATTGCTCTTGTCAGTTCACCAAAGAGTTCCTTTTATACTTGCCAATAGGTCCAGGCTGTTGTTTTTTTACTCTCTCATAGATAGATGAAAGTGGTTCTTGGGTGCCTTGATAATATATGAGGCGTCCCAAGACTAGGAAGTATTCTGAGACTATCCTCTCTGTTGATAGACTTTTTCTGTGCCTTGTATAAAGACCTTTTTTCTGGCCACCAATAGATATTCGCTGCCTTACAACCATCGCCAAAGGGGGCCGGACATCAGATTCAGCCTGGGGAGCAAGCGTCAGCACCAGTCCAGCTTGAAGCCAAAGTGAAGATAACCAGCACAGGCATTGCTGGCAACTAAGCATGGGCGGAAAATCTGTTTCGCTCGCGGATTTTGCGGATTTTCGGTAAATTCGCAATCCGCGAGATTCGCGAATTTCCCGCAAAATCCGCAAATCCGCGAGCAGCGGATTTGCTCGCACTGTTCGCGTGAGTTCACGGCTTCCCAGTTCAACCTCGCGCCCCGCGAATAAGCGCTAAATTGCAGAAATACGATCTTAGCAAAACTGAAACTACTTACCAGGTTCAAAAGCTCAAGCTCATCATTAGTAGCCATTTCCTGTAGTGCTTCCTGAGGGGCCCCTCCAGAGTTCAGTTGCCTACTTGCAACTAACATGTGACCCTGCTCTGACCCTCAGAATAGTTACACAAAGGTCCTGAATTACAGCTAAGGCAGACAAGCAGGAGCCAGGCTGGAAGTTCAAATCCAGTGACACATTAATCAGCCCCTTATTCATTATTGTCAGTTGGGGCAGGGCAGGTGTTGTAACTAATTTTGCAACAATGAAAGCACTTAGCAAGTGCAAAATATCACTAATCAGGAAGCACTAAGGAAGCAGGTGCCAGCTAAAAAAATATTCTGTGACACATTACTCAGCCCCAAATTAATTCAGGTCACTTGAGGCAGGGAAGGTGTGCTTTGCCGAAAATAATGTACACTGGACAACCAGAGGGTGCGGTGATGAAACAGAGGGTGGCATGGGTGGGCCAGAGGGTGGCATAAGTAGTCAGAGAGTGACAGTGGTGACAGAGAGTGGCAGTGATGAAGAAGAGTGTCCCAAACAAGCTGGACACGTAGAAACAACAAGTTCGCAAAACTTGCGACCCGACAGGTAAGTTCGCGTTTGCGAAATTGTACAAAACCCTCGAGAACTGGCAGAAACCCGCGCGAACACACAAAAAAAAAATCTGCAAATTTGCGAGAATTCATGGATTTTGCGGATTGCGAGTTCGCAAATCCGCAAAATTCGCGAACGCGAGATTCGCAAAATTCGCCCATGCTTACTGGCAACTAGGACCTCAGTGAAGGTGGAAGCCCTGTGATAAAGTGTGTACTGCTGCCACTGTCTTGGGCATTTTGCATGCTTACATGTGCCAGGACCTCCCCTTGGTCTTATGCCGACTATGTAACCCTAAGCATATATAAGGCCCCTGTTTTCTGTACTCCTTAGACTGCCTCATTCAGTTGTTAAGGCTTCTATGTGACGTAGTCTCCCTCATCTGAGGTTAAGAAATATGTGTTTTATGTTGCAGCTTCTGTGCCAATTTCTTCTTTTGTTGGGTTAAAAGGACCAAGGTGTATCAGTGAGACCCCTCAGAAGGTTTCTATTATCTTCAAGTTGATTCGCCAAATATCCTGGTCTTCATGGACCTTCGGAACTCTGGAAGAGATGGAGACGTTTGTAGATGAAAGGGTCGCTTGTTCCATGTCTTTGCTGCTAAGGAGCCACATCTGCAGCTGCTATATTCCATCCCAGAGTAGTGCCCCCAGGCAGCTAGGAGCCGTGTCAAGGGCATTTCACTGGGTCACTCCTGAAATGTTTTGCACAGGCACTGTGTGAACATCCCTGCCCTCTTACAGGGGTTTTGGAGAGGGACCTAGAGTCCTTGCAGGCCTGGTTTGTGGACAGGTTGAATGACCTGGCCCCTTTGAGGACCCCCCCATTCACTGCCCAAACGGGTTTCTGCTCCTTGGTTCACTGGTGCGCTGCCTGCTTCTCGCAGGCAGTGCAAGGTGGCAGAAAGGGCCTGGCGAGCGCAGTATAATCCAGCCGCCAGACTCGAATACAGAAACGTGGTTAAAGCATATCACCGAGATATTTTCCTTGAGAAAAAGAGCTACTTTGCTGGGAGGATTGAGGATGCTTCAAACTCCTGCAAAGAGATCTTCACGATCGTCAGGGAATTTACTGCCCCACGGTCGAATGCGGCTCAGACTGCTCCCACAGAGTCATGGGCATCGGATCTTGCATGCTTCTTTACGACAAAGATCAAGCTGATACAAGACTCCTTTCCGCCGAGGCCGGCTGGTGCCTTCCTTTGTTCTAAGGCTGGTCTAATTCCATTGGTTCCTTTAGGGCCAGTCTTATCTGACTTCCCGCCTATTTTAATGGCCTCGTCCTTGACACTTCTGGCCAACCTTAAATCTGGATCGCCGCTCGATCCATGCCCGGCCAAGCGAAGATGGCGGCAGTCGTAAATCCGCTGGTCAATCCCCTTCTGAATCTCTCTCTGAGCCAGGGTGTGGTCCCTTTGGCCTGGAAGCAAGCGATGGTTATCCCACTTATTAAGAAGCCTGGCTTGGCCCCCGAGGTTTTGGCCAATTACAGGCCTATCTCTCTTCTCCCCGCTTTGGCCAAGACCGTGGAGAAGCACGTGCATAACGTGCTTTCCAATTTCTTGGAATCACACGACCTGCTCCATTCCACCCAATCGGGCTTTCGTCCCAATCTTAGTACGGAGACGGCGCTGCTGGAGGTGTCGGAGGCCATCAAGGAGACGCTAGACTCGGGTGGTAGAGCCATGCTGATCATGCTTGACTTGTTGGCGGCCTTCAACACCGTCCCCCATGAGGATCTGCTCGTCAGACTTCATGAGATCGGTCTGAGGGGGACGGTGCTCAGCTGGTTTACATCTTTTTTGGCTGAACGCCGGCAGACGGTCTGGGCCTCCTCTAGCTCTGCCGAGATGCCGCCATTGGGATTCGGAGTTCCACAGGGCTCTGTATTGAGCCCGACTCTTTTTAATATCTTTATGACCCCTCTGGCGGCTCTGGCCGAGTCCTTTGGGGCCCAGATCGTATCCTACACAGATGACACCCAGCTGCTCTTTACCTGCCGGAAAGGAGAGGATTTTGATGGAGAGAGTGTCCGCGAGTGCCTTGGGGCTGTGTTCAAATGGCTCCAACTGAACAGCCTCAAGTGCAACTCAGATAAATCGGAGGTGCTCTTCTTCGGCTGTCAATCCGATCCGGACTGGCAGGTATGGGGGCCTGCCGACATGTCTCCCCCGGGGCGGTCGTCTCAGTCAGCTAAGAATCTGGGGGTTAAAATTGACAACGGTCGGACTTTAAGAGCTCAGATCCTTACCCTCACTGGCACCTGCTTTGGGCTTCTCCGCATGCTTCGGAAGTTTTTTCCGTTGCTCTCCGAGGACCACAGGAGGATTACGGTACAGGCCCTGATCGTGTCAAGACTGGACTACTCCAACGTCCTATATCTCGGCCTGCCCGAATATCTCCTGCAACGGATGCAGGTGGTCCAGAACGCTGCAGCACGTGCCATTTTTGGCCTGCATAGGCGAGTCAAACTCTCTGGCCTGTTGCAGTCGCTTCATTGGCTGCCTATCCGACAGCGGATAGTTTTTAAAGCACTAACCCTTGCTCACAAGGCCTTCTATGCCACGGGGGCAAAATACCTTCAGCCGAAAGCTCACCACCTTGTGCAACACCTCAGTTGCCAAGGTCAACTTCCCCGAGTACTGGAAACATGCAAAAGTCAGTGGCCACCTAAAAAAACTTTCAGTAGACCCCAGCGATCTCAAGAACTACCAACTAAGGGGCATATTTACATTGAAGTGGTGGAGCGTAGCGTTAGCCTCCTTTGCTTAACGCTGTGCTCTGCCACAGAATTGTAGGGCTGCACCATATATACTACAATATGGTGCAAGCCTGCATCTACTCCTGCCCTGGCACTACATTTAGTAATCTAGCACCAATGCAGGCACCCTTGCACCATAGCGCAAGAGTGTATGTGCGTTGAGGGGAAGATTGTTTATGTGCGCATAAACAATCTTTAATTGATGTTTTGTAACTTTTATTCGTTCTGCTTAATTCAGCACGCATAGAAGTTGCAAAACGTCCTTTTTGGGGGGATTGTTTATGTGCAGGAAGGGACACCTTCCTGCACATGAACAATCAATGGCATTTTGCTGTTTCTATGTGTGCTTCACAACGCAGCACACAGAAACAGCAAAAAGGAGGAGAAATAAAGCCTTACCATGGAGCATGGGTTGGCGTGATCGTAGTGATTGTTGCGATTTTAAGGGTGTTGAGCTTGGCAATGGTCTTTCTGTTGAGGACGGGAGGAACAGGTTTATTGGCACTGAATGTGGGCTAGGTGCAGATGGGATGTCCTTCAACACACCAGCAGCATGGTCACTGCGTGCATCCGTAAACTGTCACTTGTTCCGAAAAAAAATTTGCTTATCGCACCAGTGCTCTTCTCTATGTCCCAAGGGCAGTCTGGAGGGCAAGGCTGGTGTTAGTGACTTATTACCCTCAGATCACTGGTCTTAAAGGCTCTGATTCCAGCCCATAGACATATTCATTAAGCTGTCTAACAGTCTGTGTCTGGGAAATGGCCCAACAAGGTAATAATATAACCAAAAGGTGAGGTTGTAGTTATCTATAAGTAGGTCTCTGGCATGGGACCATTTGAAGTACATGATGCCTTACTCAGAGCCTCACAATTACCCTTTGAGCAGTTAAACCCATAGCCAAAAGATTCATAGAGGAGATGAAAGAAGGGGTCTTTTCACACTTGTCTAAGTTGTTGGCTGCAAACTATGCCTCTTGCGGTTTGAAAATGCTAAGACCCGTTATCTGTGCCCTGAGAGGTTACCTTTCAAAATTCATGTTGGATAATGTCCTTTTCAACTGGTGTTCTAGAACCCACCTTATGATTATACTCCAGTTTTATATACGGTGGGCCCGATTCACAGAACTAACTTAAGACAAAATCCTAAACTTACTACTTTTGGTATTCACAGAAGTTAGGATTTTGTCTTCAGACAAACTTAAGACAGACTTAAGACAGACTTAAGACAAAATCCTAACTTAAGTCTGTCTTAAGTCTGTCTTAAGACAAACTTAAGAGAAAATTCAAACTTTTGTGAATACCAAATGTAGTAAGTTTAGGATTTTGTCTTAAGTTAGTTCTGTGAATCGGGCCCATAGTATCTCCTTTCAACGTTCTATACGGAAAGCATAGGTAAGCAGTCAGTACCAAGAGCAAAACTGGTCCAGGGTATGCTTGTGTTCCGGTTCAGGGAGGACCTGGCTTGGCCGTTCAGGCTGGACTGTTCCCATGAGGAGCAGGGTCAAGACTGATTTGCATATGGCTGGATGGAAGCCGAGGTGACATGGTTTGTAAAATAACAATGGATTGGGTTTGGGCCAAAGTACTTACCAGTTGCTGATATTAATTTAAGCTTTCCATCCATCCTTTTGTGTATAATTTAGGGGCACATTATGAAGGGCTGCCGATAACATTATCGCCGCTTTAGTGTCCGTTTTTGGGCAAAAAGCTGTGATAATATTAGTGCTTTATTAACAAGGACACGCTAGCATGTGTTTCCATTCCCCTAATGCCCGTTGTCAGCACGTCGCATTGCATTGTTAATGAGAAGCAAAGGAGGCGTTCCTAACAAAACTCCATGGGAAAATATCACTAACCCAGCTCCACGATATTATCAACGAGGGGTAGCGATATTTGAAATTGCATTAACTATGCCTTAACGCAGGAATTTTAAGTCTGCTAAATTTCTGACTAACACTTATATTGGGATAGAAGGGTGATGTTCTTATTTTATTATTAATTGTAAGTAACTTAAATTTGGCGTGCTACGGAGGCCCGCATGCTGTCTAGTCATGCCTTAGGAAACATCACAACATTATTCATGTTTAAAAACTTGACCTCTGTGCACAGTAGCCTATATGCTGTTGCTATATTCACATTATCACAATTACTCATAAATATTCTCATAATCAAACCATACTGTGATGCTAAAACACCATGAAAATGAACACCAAAAACTGTTGGCATGTGTTTGCGGTGCACATGGTACTTTTAATCCATTTCTATCACAGAAAAAGCTTTTTTGAACAACATATTTCTTATTTCAATTCAATCCATGAAGTTGTTCCTTTTGCTGCCCGCCCAAAGCATTTTGGGCCCCATTGACCCTTCTTCAGGGACTAATTTCTGTAAACAATACAAACAATATTCTCATTTAATATACCCTGCAGTAAAACATGTCTTCCAATTTACAAAACAAATTCAAAGTTCTTACTAGAAAAACGAGAGTAATACATTAAAGGCAAAAGCACATCTAGAAAACATTTACAATAACCATGATACTGCCTTAACATCATGGGAAAGATTCATGGGAAAAAAGAAAAAAAAAGAAAAAGAAAAAAGAACCAACCAACCACCAAAGGTGATTGTGTGAAAAAGACTGTTAAACACAGAAAAATAGCCTTCACCAACACAGATCCAGTGACTCAAACTACCGCGTTCTGTTGTGTATCGATTTAGATTCCGTATGCATTTCCCGATTCATGCCCTTATATAGGTACATTTCACATTGTTCTTATATAGGCATAGAAATCCAGTCCTTGTTTAGGCATAGTCAATGCTACCCAAATACAGGCATGGCTACTTACATTCGTTCATCTACGTCACAACGAGTTCCTGGAAAACAAGACTCTTAAGCTCTTAGGAACTTCCCCTTGCTTGAATATCGATTTCTCCAAGAACTCATTTATTATGCATGAACATATATTCATTTGGGGTTCATTCATGATGTTCATATGCCCGACTCTATTACGTCAATACTGGCACTCTTAAACACCTTCAAGGTATAAATATACCTTCACTTGCTATGGCAAAGCACTGTGTGGTTCGGTGCAGTTTGACTACCTACTTGCACGACGCAGCTCGCCGCAGCAAGTATCAAAGGAAGACAACCTCCTATCTGACGCACTGACCAGACGCTGTCGTCCTCCTGCCGAGAATCCAGCTCCAGTGTTTCTGATTCCCCTTGCAGGGTATTGGGAAATTGCGTCCCGGGAAAGAGATACGAACCTCTCTCATTCTAAGGTATGGAGCTGACTAGAACCTAGAGAAACTTTTGGCAATTCTTGGCAGAACTAAAACTTATGCTAAGGCAGCACCTACTTCTTCCCTCGTACTAGACCTAGGTTAGGTACACTGGGGTAGGCATACTTTAGAAGCACCAGTTGAGTATTTTAGCCTGTGTTATTTATGTATGTATTTTTATATATGTCATAGCAACAGACAATGCTATTACAGTATTATTTTATATTCCCTGAGGCTTCTGCGGACAAGCTCTCTACATTTCTTCAACTGAATAGCCCCCCTAACAGGCCTGTTTCTGTGATCTCTCCTGAACCCGAACACTCAGAGGAAATCCATATTCCACCCGCCCAGCAAATTAGTACTTGGAACCTTCTCAACAGCTCTACACTCATCAACATCATCAATAACATCAAATCTGGCTCTCCACTGGATCCACTTCCCCCTCAAAGGTTAAAAATTCTGGACACCCCCTCTCTTAATATTATTCTGGATCTACTTAATTCCTCCCTCAGAGAAGCAAAGGTCCCCTCTGCTTGGAAACATGCCATGATCAAGCCACTATTAAAAAAGGCTAATGCTGACTCCAACAACCCATCCAATTTCCGCCCCATTTCTCTCCTCCCTGTTTTCTCAAAAATACTAGAAAAACACATTATCACACAACTCACCCGGCATGTTGAATCCAATAAGATCCTCCATTCATCTCAGTCTGGCTTCAGATCCGGCTTCTCAACAGAATCCACCCTGTTGGGGGTCTCAGAAACTATTTGTTGCCGAGTGGATGAGGGGGAGACCGTGGCATTCATTTTACTCGACTTGAGTGCCGCTTTTGACACGGTCTCCCACCCCATCCTCATAAATGCCCTTAGATCAGCTGGAATCACCGGCCCAGCCCTCAACTGGCTCATTAGTTTTCTTTCAGACCGTACTTTCCAAGTCTTCTCCCCCTCCTCTGTTTCTCAAACCTATAAATCGGCGCATGGTGTTCCCCAGGGCTCTATCCTAAGCCCCTTACTTTTCAATCTGTATAGCAGCTCTCTGGCCTACATTGCGGAACAGCAGGGTTAACCATCTACTCATACGCCGATGATACACAGATCATCTACTCTCTCTCAACCCGTTCCCATTCCACCCCTTCTTCCCTCTGTGTCGGCCTTAGTAATATCGCCAAGTGGATGCACGAAAACAAACTTAAGCTGAACGGGGGGAAAACAGAGCTTCTCTTATTTGGCAAGAACACTACTCTGACCCACACAAATGGGTAAGCTCTCCGTTCCATCTAAAACAGCTTGTAATCAGGGTATCACTTTTGATGATCAACTCTCCATGAAACATCATGTGGTAAAAATCTCCTCCACCTGCATCACCATCATCAAGTGGCTTCGTAAGATCAACGGGATGCTCCCTCAGGAGACCCAGAAAACCGTAGTACAGGCCTTAATCACTTCTAGACTGGACTACGGCAATATTCTTCTCCTGGGGGCGTGCAAAGAGGTAACCCGTAAACTACAGACAGTCCATAACATGGCGGCTCGGCTGCTCTGTAAACTACCTAACACATCTCCCACTTCCAACTCACTTGTAAATTGCACTGGTTACGCATTGAAAGCCGCACGAAATTTAAGGCCCTTTGCTACATGCACAGGATAAACACAGGCCAGGCCCCACCATACCTTAGTACTTTAGTGCATCAATACAGCCCTGCCCGCACCCTTCGATCTTCTAATCAGCACAGGTTTCAAGTTCCTAGAGTTAGGAGAGCCAGGATGGGTGGTCGCTCCTTCTCCGTCCTGTCCCCATCCCTCTGGAACTCTCTTCCATCATCTCTTCGCACGGAACCCTGTTATCTTAAATTTCGTAGAGAAGTCAAGACCTAGTTATTCAACCAATAATGCAGCTTCAGCTTTCAATCTGCTTTCCCCTTCACTTTTGGTCTCTAGCGCCGGGAAACCTCCGGGTAGCTGTGCGCTTTATAAGCTTAAATATAATAATAATAATAATATAATAATAATATTACTTTTTATGCTGTACGCATTATACTTCGTATTCTGTCTTACGATTGTAGCAATTCATATCTCTTGGATGAGGAAGAAGACTGTTCAATAAACCCCTTTTTATTGAAATGCCCATCTTTCTGTGCAACTCTGTAGAGACGAAGCATGCACTATTGACTGAGTGAAATAGTTATCTATTTTTTACACAACTCTGAAGATATTGTTTCGACTCTAAGGGAAACAAAGTGGTAATGTTTATGTGGTTGTCAAAGACTAATCCCTTCTTTTCATTCGAGAAAGTTTCTAGTGACCTCTGAGTTAGCTGGCACACACACAATTAAGTTTATTGTACTCGATATAGACATACTGACCTCAGTCCTATGTCAAATCTATAGTGTATGTTATTCCAATGCGCAGAGCCTATTTGGGATATAAGAACTACACTACAGTTTGTGGTCCTACATCAACTTATGTGCATTCTGTACCTGACTTTAATCCAGGAAATGAAACTTCCTAGGAAAAAATGTACAACCATAATCAAAACCTTGAATTCATATTCGTTCCTCCCACTGTTAGCACCAAATAAAATAAACCAACCTCATGAAGCTTATCAAATGAACAAGCATCAGAAATGTACAAGAGGTGAACACTTTCAACGTGCAGGGAAGCACTTTACAGCAGCAATTGAAACAACTAGAATTTCTTACCAGGAGACCATGAAATCAGCGCCTTCACTCTTCCACACTTGTGCAGTATCATCGTGCCAAAAGGATTCCTAGAGGTTTAAGACTGTCCATCAAACCCATGTTATTTAGGTTTCATCTAAAGAAGGATTTTATGGATCAATGGTATGCAGTACTGAATAAATGTTCATTAGACCAGATTTTATTACTGATCGAAGAATGGGCAGTTGTTATTCAAGAGATCACGGAAGAAATTACGGTCATCCAAATGGATCTAGAAGCAAGAATGGATGTGTTTTTTAATGATTTTACATTACAGTAGATGCCATATGTCACATTGTAAGATTTTAAGTAATCAAACAATATAGAATTGATCACTTGATGTGGAAGACTGGAATAAAGTCTTGAAAGAAATGAACACCAAACTAGATGTTTATTCCAAAGAATTACAGGAAGGCAAGCTAAGAACGTACAAAATAGATACTCCCGAATACAAACTTAACGAGGTGTATACCTGGGCAGAGGGTTGGGTAGAACAGGGCTTGTGAGGTCCACGGTGGTGGTGAGAAATTCCTGGATAGGAGACTGATCGGAGAGTACTAGAGGGCCTTTTGATGGTGAGGCTGGACCCTTGGCAAGGGGGGAGGCTAATGCGCTGAGAGTTGGGCAGATCAAGTACCTAAGGGGAGCATTGCACAGGTTCTAGCCTAGCAGAGAGAAACATTATGGGGATGGTGGAAAGGTCACTTGACGGGGAAAGGTTTAGGGAGAGTGAGGAACTCACAGCTGTTTAATGGGGGAGTACTACGTAAACGGTGGGAGCCTTACAGGGGGTAAGGACAAATCCTGGGCACTCTGGTAGGCACCTTGGTGCGTAAATATATTCAATAAAGTTCTGAATCCGATGTTGAACAAAACTGTTGTTTGATTTATTTCAACAAATTTTCATCCTCATAGTAGTTTGTTAATCATAGGTCAATATTTCCATAATCATATTCTAGTCATATGATCAAACATCAAAGTTTCAATGTTCTTGTTGAATTATACATTCAAAATCGTCCCCGATGCATTTCGTGCAAGGATGCACTTCTTCAGGGGGAATCTAAAAGGTAAGAGGAAACAATATGTAGGGCGCTGATACAGGAGTCCTAAATACACACCATGCATTAATGGTGAGTGAGTGAAAAAAGAAGGGTGATACCAAGGTTTACTTAGCAGTAATATAAGGGTGTGGGGTCATCACCGGTCTGTGAGAGGAAACACGAGCAATGAAGAATGAAACGTGGTTTAGAAGAGTGGGAGTGCACGGAGAGAAGATAAAGAAGATAAAGAAATCCTGAAGATCCAACCCGAGGTGTACGTATGGACTTTGAAAAAAACGGCGGTGCTCAAAAGTGAATAATAACTTGTGATCGGTAGAGGCGTTGTGGAAAGCGTTAAGAAAAGCATTAAGAACAAATGTGCAGCCTTACCAAGTGTAAGAAGAAAAACTGGCATTCTACATTATAATCCAGGAAACCTCCGCGAAAGTGATCGTGAACCCGGAAGACGCCGGGCATGCGCATTGGTGCGAAATAAGAACGCGAGGAACATGGAAAGTGAGAGCAGACTAGGCTGCAGGGACGGTAAACAACGCGAGTGCGGCAAAGGGGTAGAAGCATAGCAGAAAGTCCGAAAAGAGAGTGAATGAATAATAAAGAAGGTGAAGAATTGAGAATTAAAGAGTGAAATGGCAAATAAAATAGGTTAGGAAATGAAAATGAAAATGAAGAGGAATGGTGAAATTTATACATGGAAATGAGATATCCGAACACAAAGAAAAACATACATCAAGTACAAAAAAGGATACGCACAATAGAATGAAAAAAGTACAATGGTGGAAATGAGGTATATGACAGCGGAAGAAATAACAAGGAGCTGTAAGAAGACAGTGGTAAAAAATGTGAAATCTGGGACATATACAAAGCAAGGTTAACACACATAAACCCATTGAAGAGGTGGTGGATGAGTAGGGAACAATGGAGTTGGCGTATACCGCTTTTCTAAAGGGTGGGGTAAAGATTGGCCATCTTAGCAGGGTTATCATTGGAGGCTTGTATTAGAATGATCCCATTATTATAGAGGGTGATAGTGGTGGAGGCTTTGAGGGAGGGTGAAGGAGACGTTGCTAGCTTGAGACCATGAGGGGTTTTCTTAGCACCTGAAATACGCAACTCGGAGTAGAGCACGGTACGCCACCAAGCACGTTTCCTGGTATAAAAGATGAGTCATTAACTATAGTGCCATTGTTTGTGCAGAAATAGGGGTCAGAGGTTAGAGTTTCTGGACTAGCTTTGAGGATTTGATGTTTGTGTTTTTTGCTGCATTCTTGGAGAGGTTAGATGAGTAGTTGATGATGAAGGTGTTCAGGGTTATTTCACACTCAGTGGTGGCCACATCCAGAGAATGCACATTATTAGGCCATGCCCAAGAGTTCCCCTTTGATTCTTCTGTATTTTAGTCAAAAGTGTCCATATTGCTGCAGCGCCATTAGCAGCAAGTCCCTCTAAGCCCAACGGGCCCAGTTCATGTTTTATCACTCTGGCAGCACAGAGGTGTTCTGCAGAGCAGGTGGTACACTTGCAGCAAGAATTAATGAGTCCTGCTCAGTTTGGAGAAGTATGGACGCTCACAACCCACATGTCAGCGCCCAGCGGCACAGGATCTCTCTCCTGAGTGAAGCTGCTGGAGTCCTTCCCGTCTTTAGAGCACCTACCAGCTCAAGAAGACACAGTAAGTTTGCTTTGCCTTATCAGCCCCATCTCTCTTCCTGGGATGAGTCCAGCTCCTTCCTTGAGATCTATCACTGAATCAAAGAGCAGTCTTTTGAAGTGTAAAGGGAGTCTCCTGCTTTTTCCCTTCAGTGTATTAACCACCGATCTCATGCAGAAATGCACAAATCTGCCTGGGGGAATCCTTTCCATCTCGTATTTTCACCAGACATGCTTGAGCTTCCACAAATGGATAAGTAGTTAGTAATGTACCATTGCAGGCATCCTTACTCAGTGTACATTCACAGCACACTTATTGTCCAGCACTGGTACCTTCATGCATTGTATGCTTACATGCACACATGCTTTCAGCGCACACACTAAGGGCCGGATTTTCAAAAAATACATGCAGCACAAATGCATTGTGTGACAGGGACGAATATTAGAGTGCCAGATCTACAGAGATATGGCTCCTTCCTCTCCTCTCCCTTGCGCTGGCACTGATTTCAACTGGCGAGCGACACACACACCTTGGCGCAATAGCACTAGGGTGTGTGCTTGAGTCTAGTAAAGGTTTTGAACAGGAAGGCTACCCTTCCTGTACACAATACTATGCCTGTTTAAATGTTTAACAGCTTTTCCCACTTTATATGTGTGCTGCACACAAGAAAAAAAGGGGAAATAAAAACATTTCTCCTGTTAGCGCCGCCTTTGAAGTGGCATTAACTATTGCCGCTAAACCTGTCTACAATTCTTTGTAGATAGGGTTTTGCATCAAAAGCATGAGTGGTTGCATAGAATCACCCATGTACCAAACACGTAACACTCGCTTGGCGCTTAGTATTGCAAAGCAGTGCTTTGCACTACTTGAAAATCTACTCCTAAGTCTGCATGCACTGTTCAGCACTGAAACTTTGATGCCAGAGTGTGCTATTTACAAACACACACACTGACAGCACACAAATTGGCCATATGCGCACTTACCAACACTTTACCCTTGATGTATTCTACTTCATACACGCACACATGCACCCAGCACATGCTTTCATTGTGAAAACACTGCACAGCACTCCATCGTCTGTGTCTTGTATTGATTACACCAAAAACAACAGTTGATGGACAGAATGCAGAACACTGTCATACATTCACCCCAGTACAGAGATCTGGGCATAAATCCCTCGTTTTTTTGTACTCCACAGCACCCCAGTTCAGACATGGCCATATGCAAATCAGCCTTGACCCTGCGCTTCATGGGAACAGTCCAGCCCGAGCTGCCAAGTCATGTCTTCCCTGGACCGGAATCAAGCATCCTAGGACCGGTTTCTGGCTATCAGCCGTCATCAGCCTGGATAGCTTGAATCCAGTGATGTGGAGAGCACGGGACTCACGTCTGAGCATACCCGTCCCACTCGGGGTGACAAATGCAAAAATAACAGTTGATGGACAGAATGCAGACCAATGTCATACATTCACCGGAGTACAGAGATCTGGGACTAAATCCATCATTTTTTTGCACTACACAGCACCCGAGTTCAGACATGGCCATATGCAAATCAGCCTTGACCCTGTGCCTCATGGGAACAGTCCAGCCCGAACTGCCAAGCCATGTCTTCCCTGGAATGGAATCATGCATCCTAGGACCGGTTTCTGGCTATCAGACATCATCAGCCAGGAAAGCTTGATTCCAGTGGTGTAGAGAGCACAGAACTCACGTCTGAGTATACCCATCCCACTTGGGGTGACAAATGCAAAAACAACAGTTGATGGACGGAATTCAGAACAATGTTATACATTCACCCCAGTACAGAGATCTGGGCCTAAATCCATTGTTTTTTTGGACTCCACAGCACCCCAGTTCAGACATGGCCATATGCAAATCAGCCTTGACCCTGTGCCTCATGGGAACAGCGCAGCCTGAACTGCCAAGCCATGTCTTCCCTGGACCGGAATCAAGCATCCTAAGACCGGTTTCTGGCTATCAGCTGTCATCAGCCAGGATAGCTTGACTCCAGTGGTGTGGAGAGCACGGGACTCAAGTCTGAGCATACCCGTCCCACTCGGGGTGACAAATACAACAACAGTTGATGGACAGAATGCAGAACAATGTCACAAATTCACTCCAGTACAGAGATCTGGGCCTAAGTACATCGTTTTTTTACACTCCACAGCACCCCAGTTCAGACATGGCCATATGCAAATCAGCCTTGACCCTGTGCCTCATGGGAACATTCCAGCCTGAACTGCCAAGCCATGTCTTTCCTGGACCGGAATCAAGCATCCTAGGACCGGTTTCTGGCTCTCAGCCGTCATCAGCCAGGAAAGCTTGATTCCAGTGGTGTAGAGAGCACGGAACTCACGTCTGAGCATACCCATCCCACTTGGGGTGACAAATGCAAACACAACAGTTGATGGACTGAATGCAGAACAATATTATACATTCACCCCAGTACAGAGAACTGGGCCTAAATCCATTGTTTTTTTTGCACTCCACAGCACCCCAGTTCAGACATGGCCATATGCGAATCAGACTTGACCCTGTGCCTCATGGGAACAGTTCAGCCCGAACTGCCAAGCCATGTCTTCCCTGGACCGGAATCAAGCATCCTAGGACAAGTTTCTGTCTATCAGCCGCCATCAGCCAGGATAGCTTGACTCCAGTGGTTTGGAGAGCACGGGACTCATGTCTGAGCATACTCGGGGTGACAAGGATGCTTGATTCCCGTCCAGGAAAGACATGGCTTGGCAGTTCACCACTAAGGGGGTAGAGCTGTGGGCACCTCTCCTGGTGCAACAAGACCGCAATCCGTGAGACTGGTCTAAGTCATGGCGCACAAACATGTTCCATGTATCACTATGACAGAAAATTTGTATTACGGATCCAGACAACAGTACAGTTGGGCACTCAGGTGCAGAGTTATATGTTTTCAACCATGGAGAGGACTTTTCTATCCCAAAAGATGCCCCTCCCAGATCAGAACACTGAACCAGCTCCTAACCTGGAGTGATTGGGTGGTCAGATTAGTAAACCTGTAGGAAAGTCCTCCAGCATTCCTGTGGCTCATTCAGGCTCTGAGCTCCACTACAAAGCCTAACACTTGCAGAGGAATAGACCCTATCAACAACTTGGGGTTCTCTCCCTTCATAGCCATCAACCATGACAGTGGCTTATGCTCTGTTTGCACCACAAACTTAGGGCCAAACAAGTATGGGCGGAACTTTGCAAGGCCCACAATATGGCTAAGCACTCCTTCTTAAGATCCACCCAGTTCTGCTCTCTGTGTGGTAATTTCCAACTAATAAAGGCTACCAGACATTCTCTACCTTTGTCATCCAGTTGAGCTCACACCACTCCAATTCCTTTATTGGAGGCATTTGTCTGTACAATGAAGGGCTGAGTGTAGTTAGATTCCTTCAGTACAGGTGCAGTCCATAGTTCCTTCTTCTGTTCCTCAAATGCCTTTTGACACTCTGCAGTCCCTATTACTTTCCTGGGCTGCTTCCTAGAGGTCAAAATAGTCAATGGGGCAACTATACTTCCAAGCTATGTCACATAGCTCCTGGATTACCCGGTGAGTTCTAGAAAGGCACTCACTTCCGTCTGGGTAGTAGGTTCCTTCCACTCCATTACAGGCTAAATCTTGGCATCCAACAGGTGGACCTTCCCTTTACCCTAATGCCCAAGGTAGGCTACAGAGGACTGCCCCCTGACACTTAGTTGCCTTGATGGTCCGTTCGCCTGCTGTATCCTTGCCAACAACTGTTCAAGGTGCTCCAGGTTGTGCTTCCAGGATGTGCTAAACACAGCAATATCATCCAAGTAGGCCACACAGAACTCTTCCAGATCTGGGAGAACATAGGGCCCCATTCCTGGAACTAAATTAAGACAAAATCCTAAACTTACTACCATTTTGGTATTCACAGTAGGCATGAGCGGATTTTGCGGATTGGCCATCCGCGAATTTGCGGATTTGCGAATTTGCGGATTGCCAAAATCCGCAAAATCCGCGATTTTTTTTTTTCGCACGGGTTTCTGCAAGTTCGCGAGGGTTTTGTAAAATTTTGCAAATTGCGAAATTGTACAAAACGCGTGCAAACTTGCAGCAACCCGTGCGAACACAATTATAAGAGAAAGAAGCTCCTGGTCACAGGAACAGCACGGGGATTGCGCTCATGAAAGTCAAGGATGCAAAGGCCTCTACCCAGCATCACAGCTGATTTTCCACAGTAGATTTGGGAAGAGGCACACCTGTCCAGCCTCGCAGACGCTCATGATTTTTTTTGGGCTAATGAATGAGTCACAGATTTTGAGCATCAACTAGTTCGAGCGACCATGCAAAGGCCGCCCTCTACCCAGCATCACAGCTGATTTTCCACGGTAGATTTGGGAAGAGGCACACCTGTCCAGCCTCGAAGACGCTCATGATTGTTTTTGGGCTAATGAATGAGTCACTGAATTTGAGCATCAACTAGTTCGAGTGACCATGTGTGTGTTACTATGCAATCGCCCTGAAGGGCGCAGGGGTCCCTTGAGTGACCTGCGTAAGGCTGTAACTATTTTACAATGGCGCCAGCAAGCTGCCAGCGCCGTTGTAAAATAGTTACAAAGTTAGCTTGCACAGGAAGCACCTGCTTCGTTTTATCTAGTGGTTCCTGTGCAAGCTAACTTTTTAACTATTTTACAACGGCGCTGGCAGCTTGCTGGCGCCATTGTAAAATAGTTACAGCCTTACACAGGTCACTCAAGGGACCCCTGCGCCCTTCAGGGCGATTGCATAGTAACACACACATGGTCACTCGAACTAGTTGATGCTCAAATTCAGTGACTCATTCATTAGCCCAAAAACAATCATGAGCGTCTTCGAGGCTGGACAGGTGTGCCTCTTCCCAAATCTACCATGGAAAATCAGCTGTGATGCTGGGTAGAGGGCGGCCTTTGCATGGTCGCTCGAACTAGTTGATGCTCAAAATCTGTGACTCATTCATTAGCCCAAAAAAAATCATGAGCGTCTTCGAGGATGGACAGGTGTGCCTCTTCCCAAATCTACTGTGGAAAATCAGCTGTGATGCTGGGTAGAGGCCTTTGCATCCTTGACTTTCATGAGCAAAATAATTGCATGAGTGGGGGTTCAACTTTTGAACCCGTTACGCTAGCGGATTTTTTTTTGCGGATTTTGCGGGAAATCCGCAAAATTCGCGGATTGCGGATTTCCCAAAAATCCGCAAAATCCGCGAGCGTAACGGATTTCCCGCTCATGCTTAATTCACAGAAGGCACTTACTCATTTCTGTATTCATAGAAGTTAGGAGTCCTAACTTTAGGACTCCTAAATGCCTTCTGTGAATACCAAAAGTCTTAAAGCTAGGAATTTTCTCAGTTTAGGAGTAGTAAAGTTAGCACTCCTAACTTTAGGACTCCTAAATACCTTCTGTGAATACAGAAAGATTTGAATTTAGGATTTTTCTCATCTTAGGAGTAAGGCATGCTATAGATAACTCCCCTTCTATGATTGCCAGCTTGTAGTAAAAGGTACTGAAGGTTTGCTTAGCGTCTTATTACCCTCCATGTCGTACAGTCTTAATGTCAATATCCGGAATATCAATACTTTTCACAGTTTGTCAATTAAATGGTTTTATCTACATATGAATTCTTATATTTTGGAGAATGACTATACAATATGACAACCTTCTTGCTAGTGGCTATAGTAGCTTGCTTTATGTCAGAAAGTACCTGTGGTTTCGGAGCTCCGCGGGGGTACCACACCGAAGGTGAAGATAGCTCCCAATTCCCTTTCGCCCCTGAGCCGGATTGCTCTTGCGACAGGGACGTCAGGGAAAGGGGAAGTGGATAAGACAAACAGAGAGACTGCTCACACATTCATCTTCTCCTGCTCTAGGATTGGTGAAGATTGTTCTGCAAAACAAAACAACAATTACTAAGTTCTGACCTTCAGTGTGCTAATTCTAAACTAACTCTTCAAACCTTATCCTAAGTACCTGTGTGTGTGTGAGATTTAGCTGCTCTCTAGTAGGTCTCAGAATGCTGCTGTGAAGATAGTCAATGGAGCCTTGCTGCTGGTGCTCAGAGTTCTCAGTAGAGGTGGTACACAAGAATATATATATATATTGTTATCTACTTGAAGCCTCAGCGAGTTTGATGATTTTAAAGCTCCAAATATAACTCCAAATGAAGACAGCCAAAAGTTCAGTTCCAGAAACTGTAGCGAGATAGTCTATACTAGCAAAGATGAGTTTCTTTATGTCCACAAAATTCACTGAGCTTCCACATACACTAGTAGTGGACAAATAAATATCCAGAAAGAACACTGGTTCGAGCTCACCCAAGGCTTGCTGTCTCAGCTGCTGACTGACGAGGTGACACTGAAGAGTTCGCTGCTGTGGACCTGGAAACAGCTCACGGTGGCGTAGTTCCGAGTTGCAGGAAATAGGGACAGATAGCAAGGGCAGTTGAAAGGGGAATGGAACCGCTGAAAATCCTCTGTGAGGAAGTCTGTGAGGAAAGCGGACCGTGGAATAGACCGGCGCGGCAAACAGAAGCCGCGGGAGCCTTGGGGATCGGGCAGTGGAATAGAAACTGAGGGAAACACTAACCCTGACTAAAACTAGTTTGTTTTACGCAAAAATAGCTAACTGGGAAGAGAGCGCGAAAGACTCGTTCGCCTCTCGGAAATGTTCCGTTGAAGTGCGACGTTGGAAAAACGCTCGCGCTCCAAGTGCACTGAGCCGGCGTTCGAAACCAAAACACTAGAACGCTAACGGAACTCAGCGAGATCAGGCAACCAGGAAGTGTCTGCTCTGTGAGCAGCGGTACCTAGCCACCAGTTGTGTCCAACCAGTGTGAGGGGCACAAGGATCATAGTTAAAGGAGGACTGAATGGTGGAAGAAGCCTGCACACTACAATCTGCACTAGGTTCAATCCTGACAGTACCCCCCACCAAAACCCCCTTCCTAGGCTTGTGTGGATAAGTCTTGTAAAATTCCCTCACCAATCTGGAAGCGTGAACATTTGTACTGGGTTCCCAAGATTGTTCCTCAGGACCGTAACCCTTCCAATCCACCAAATAGAACAGTTGTCCCTTCCTGATCTTGGAATCTAGAATTCTCTTTACTTCAAACTCTTCAGCTGAATCAATCTGCACTGAAACTGGTGGAAGGACTTTACGAAGATTAGATGGATTTTTTCGAATCAGAGATACATGAAAAGTTGGGTGGATTTTCAAGGAGTTGGGTAAGTGAAGTCTAACACTAACTGGATTTATCATTCTGTCTACTGAGTAAGGACCTACAAACCTGGGTTGAAACTTTCGATTTCCCCGCAAGCGCATATGACGCGTGGAAACCCAAACTTGATCCCCAGGATGAAAAACTGGGTTTGCCTTACGACCCTTATCAGCTTGTTTCTTGAAAGATGCCTTTGCCTTGACCAAGTTTGCGGTGGCTAACTGAAAAGCTAACTGTAACTTTTGAATCACCTCCTCCGCTGCAGGAACATCCTCAACTACTCTACCCACCAACATGTTGGGGTGCCGACCTGAATTTAGGTAGAAAGGAGAATAACCTGTTGCGGAATGCACAGAGTTATTATAAGCAAACTCAGCTGGAGCTAGTAAAGAAGGCCAATCTCCCTCCTGATCCATTAGATACAGGCGCAAGTACTGCTCTAAATCTTGATTAACCCTCTCCGTCTGTCCATCAGTCTCGGGATGATAACTGGTGGACAAACGAGAGTCCACCCCCAAACCTCTGAGAAAGGGTCTCCAAAATCGAGACACAAACTGGGGACCTCTATCTGAAATCACCACCTTCGGGATCCCATGTAGTTTCACTATGTGCTGTACAAACAAGGTGGCTAACTCAGTGGCGTTGGGGAGGCCTTTGAGGGGAATAAAATGACTCATTTTAGAAAATTGATCGACCACCACCCAAATGACTGACATCCCTTGGGACGATGGCAACTCTACAATAAAATCCGTGGAAACAGTGTGCCATGGGTAGGGGGGTACAGGTAATGGCATCAAAAGACCATGCGGAGACTGTCTGAGACTTTTTCCTTTCAAACAGAGTTCACAAGTGGCAACATACTGTCGAACCTGAGCTTCCATGTCTGGCCAAAGAAAATTTCGTTTTAGCAACTCCAAGGTTTTCAAGACTCCTTTGTGGCCAGCCAAGGGCTGATCATGAAACCTGTGTATGATCTCCTCTTGCAGTTTCTCTCCAGGGACGAACATCTTTCCTTGAAAACATGGTTTCCCATCTTTGACGAAACGGTCTGGACCTTCGTTCTCCCAGTTTGAATATTCTTTCTTCTTGAATTCCTGAACAATCTTTTCTTCAAACTCATCAACCACTGTGACTGCCACAATCTTTTCTACAGGAATAAGAAATTCTTCTGTCTTAGCCTCTGGGCTCACACCCTCAGTTAACCGAGAGAGGGCATCAGCTTTTCCATTGGTTACTCCAGGTTTATACGTGAGGACAAAGTCATAGTCTGCAAAGAATAAAGACCACCGGAGCTGTCGTGGAGTCAACGTTCGTGCTGACTTTAGGAATTGCAAATTTCTATGATCCGTAAATACGGTCACCCCATGTCTGGCTCCCATCAAGTAATGTCGCCACTCAAGGAACGCGACCTTAACTGCCAACAACTCCTTGTCCGCTATGGCGTAATTAACTTCCGCTGGGGTTAGTTTTCGAGAATAAAAAGCCACAGGATGAAGTTGTCCAGTCTTCTTATGTCGTTGGGACAAAACTCCCCCAATTGCCAGATTGGAAGCGTCTGCCTCCACAAAAAATGGTTCCAAAGGATCGGGGTGTTGCAAAATGGGAGCTGTGACGAATGATTCTTTGAGGAATTGAAAAGCCTCCTCCGCCTCGGCCCCCCAAACAAACCTTTCGTTCTTTCGCAACAGCCGAGTAATTGGGCTCACCTTTGCTGAAAAATTTTGGATGAATCGCCGATAAAAATTGGCGAAGCCCAGAAAACTTTGGATTTCTTTTACTGAACATGGAGCAGGCCAATCTCGAATTGCCTTGAGCTTTGATTCGTCCATGGAAACTCCCTCGGGGGAGAGTATGAACCCCAAGAACTCTACCTTGGTAGCGTGAAACACACACTTCTCCAGTTTCACAAAGAGTTGATTCTGCAAAAGGCATTCCAAAATGGTACGAACATGCTGGATATGTTCCTCGGTATTCTTGGAAAAAATTAAAATGTCATCAATATAGACTACTGCAAATCGGTCTAGGAATTCGCGGAGAATGTCATTTACAAAATGTTGGAATGCTGCTGGAGCATTGCACAACCCAAAGGGCATGACCTGATACTCAAAAAGACCATAACGAGTTCGAAGTGCCGTTTTCCACTCATCACCTTCAGCCATCCGAACCAAATGGTAGGCTCCCCTCAGATCCAATTTGGTGTAGATCTGAGCCTCCTTCACCTGATCCAGAAGTTCGGAGATAAGTGGCAACGGGTAACGGTTCTTTCTGGTCACCAAATTCAAGGCCCTATAGTCAATGCAAGTCCTCAAGCTTTTGTCTTTCTTCGGAATAAAAAAAAGTGGGGAAGATACCGGGGACTGCGAAGGTCGGATGAACCCATTGGCCAAGTTCTTGTCAAGGTATTCCTTCAAATGCACATTTTCCGACTCTGAAAGAGCATATATGCGACTGCAAGGCAGCGAAGCACCTGGTTCTAATTCTATGGTACAGTCGTAGTCCCGATGAGGGGGAAGTCTTTGCGCCTCTTGCTCATCAAACACAGATTTCAAATCTTGATACTGCGCAGGAATTTCTAGAAGTTCCACTAAGCAAACTACTTGCGGTTGATCAGCCAAACAGTAGGTTTCACTGGACTCTAACTTCGATGGGGAGGAATGAAAACAGTGCTCCAAACAATATTCGGAAGCCAAATCTACAGTTCTTCGAGCCCAATCAATCTTTGGATTATGTTCTGTTAACCAAGGCAGACCCAGAATGAGTTGGAATTGAGGAGCATCAATCAGACTAAATCGAAGGTAACTATAATGTTCTCCAGGCCCCATCACTGAGATTGTCTCCGTGTCAAAAGCTATAGGACCTGAGGATAAAGGAGTCCCATCGACTGCTCGCACCGGCTCCGGTTTGTCCTTCCTCACAAAACTGATTCCCAAACGTTTTGCAAACAAAATATCGCAAAAATGTCCTGTAGCTCCAGAGTCGATCATAATAGCTACATTTGCCCTCTGCTCCTTTCCAAAAAGTATTTGACAAGAGAGTATAAGATGAGGAGCTGAAAACTGCATGGTGTTTGACAAGGACTGAATCAAAGGAGTTGACTTAGAATCGGCTTCCACCAGAGCAACTCCTTCTACTGGTGGAGCTTGTCTTTTACCCATGACGCAGTTTTAGGTCTCCGTGGACACTCCTTGACAAAATGTCCCGACCCTCCACAATACATACACAATTTGCCTTGTCTTCTCTTCTCTCTCTCCTCCGTGCTAAGAGGTCCTCGTACCGTTCCAATTTGCATGGGTTCTTCTATGGCGATTTCTTCCTTAACCTTTGCACTCTCAGAACGCATTCGATCAAATCTTGGGGGAATTGGCCGTATTTCCTTTCTCCGCTCCTGACGTCTCTCAGATTGTCTTTGATCTATTTGAAGAACCAGGTCAATGAGTTCTGAAACGTCTGTGGGTCTCTTAGGAATCTGAGAGAGACCATCCTTTAATTCATCCCGTAGACCTCTATAAAATATCGCTGCTCTTTTTTCTGCCGGCCAATTAGTTTCAACTATTAACTTGTTGTACTGAGCCAAATACGCCACCAACTCTCGATTCCCTTGTTTTAGATCAAGAAGCTCATTGTCTGTGGTTTGAGAGATTGCTCTGCGATCAAAAATTCGCAAAAATTCTGTCTTGAAATCCCTGAAGTTGTACAGCACTGGATCGTTAGTAGACACCAACGGCAACGACCAGGAAGCGGCATCTCCACTCAGGTACGACAGCATGAACGCCACCTTGGACTGCTCCTCCTTGAAGATAATGGGTTTACACAAAAAATGTAACGAGCACTGATTGACAAAAACCTGGGCCTTGTTTGGATCACCCTGAAACCTTTCTGGAGGGGCTAGAGGAATGGTGGGAGACATAGCATGCACTACCTGAGTGGAAAACTCGCTGGTGGCCGGGGAAGGGTTAAAGGTTTGGGACTTCTGACCCCCGAAATCTGGGCTAGGGCTAACTGAGAGTTCATTTATCTTTTGGCGAAGAAAGTTTGTCTCCTGATTAGATTTTCTAACCTCCTCTTTGGTTTCCAATAATTGCTTTTGCAAATCCTCCAGAATAGAACCCAGGGCCTTCAAATCAAATCCTTCGGCCATGATACCCAAGCGGAGAGCAACAGCGGGCACTTCAATCTGTCAGAAAGTACCTGTGGTTTCGGAGCTCCGCGGGGGTACCACACCGAAGGTGAAGATAGCTCCCAATTCCCTTTCGCCCCTGAGCCGGATTGCTATTGCAACAGGGACGTCAGGGAAAGGGGAAGTGGATAAGACAAACAGAGAGACTGCTCACACATTCATCTTCTCCTGCTCTAGGATTGGTGAAGATTGTTCTGCAAAACAAAACAACAATTACTAAGTTCTGACCTTCAGTGTGCTAATTCTAAACTAACTCTTCTAACCTTATCCTAAGTACCTGTGTGTGTGTGAGATTTAGCTGCTCTCTAGTAGTTCTCAGAATGCTGCTGTGAAGATAGTCAATGGAGCCTTGCTGCTGGTGCTCAGAGTTCTCAGTAGAGGTGGTACACAAGAATATATATATATGTATTGTTATCTACTTGAAGCCTCAGCGAGTTTGATGATTTTAAAGCTCCAAATATAACTCCAAATGAAGACAGCCAAAAGTTCAGTTCCAGAAACTGTAGCGAGATAGTCTATACTAGCAAAGATGAGTTTCTTTATATCCACAAAATTCACTGAGCTTCCACATACACTAGTAGTGTACAAATAAATATCCAGAAAGAACACTGGTTCGAGCTCACCCAAGGCTTGCTGTCTCAGCTGCTGACTGACGAGGTGACACTGAAGAGTTCGCTGCTGTGGACCTGGAAACAGCTCACGGTGGCGTAGTTCCGAGTTGCAGGAAATAGGGACAGATAGCAAGGGCAGTTGAAAGGGGAATGGAACCACTGAAAATCCTCTGTGAGGAAGTCTGTGAGGAAAGCGGACCGTGGAATAGACCGGCGCGGCAAACAGAAGCCGCGGGAGCCTTGGGGATCGGGCAGTGGAATAGAAACTGAGGGAAACACTAACCCTGACTAAAACTAGTTTGTTTTACGCAAAAATAGCTAACTGGGAAGAGAGCGCGAAAGACTCGTTCGCCTCTCGGAAATGTTCCGTTGAAGTGCGACGTTGGAAAAACGCTCGCGCTCCAAGTGCACTGAGCCGGCGTTCGAAACCAAAACACTAGAACGCTAACGGAACTCAGCGAGATCAGGCAACCAGGAAGTGTCTGCTCTGTGAGCAGCGGTACCTAGCCACCAGTTGTGTCCAACCAGTGTGAGGGGCACAAGGATCATAGTTAAAGGAGGACTGAATGGTGGAAGAAGCCTGCACACTACAATCTGCACTAGGTTCAATCCTGACACTTTATTTATCACCAATTATTTTTAACCATTGTTGATTTTAACCTAATGTAAAAAGGAAGTTTGTATGATGTTTTTATCCAAATTAAATTGAACTGTATATCTTTTTGGATTGTAACTTGTTATGGCTTTTTAGCCAAAATAAACGGATTGAATACCCTGCAAGTATATTAGAAAATAGCCAGGGCATTAATGCATTCATGTCTACATAGCTAATATTCGGCAAGTTGAACCTGCAAACTCAAAGGCTATAAGCCTTTCAACACACATTAATAAAAAAATTCCTTCCCAAAACATGAATTAATTACAATGAAAACATTTGCAGTTCTTCAGATTGGTTTTATATTTACTCATCCTGATTTAGACTTTAGTTTTCTCTTTTCTTGCTTGTAATTACACAATCAGAAATCTAGTTTTGTCAAGAATTAGAAACCCCAATCAGTTGAAATCCTTAATAAAAATTCAAGAACCAATTAGCCAGCAGGCAGCCACTTCAAACCATAGGACATGAAACACGCACACGGGATGAGGAAATTAAAACTCCACCTGGAGAAACCCAAGAGGAAATTGCTAGTTCATGGAGTGCCAGGTAAAGTGACAAAAAAACCTCTGCCGCACTCCGCAGAGTTACGCAAGCGGTGGAGTGAGGTAAGTCATGTTGCTCCACTGATTTTCAGCACCGGGCATTCGCCCCCACGGCACCACATGCAGTGCAAGAGGACAGAGCTTCTTTCTGCCTCTTGAGTAGATGTTCTACTCAAGCGGCAGCTTCCTCAACGTGAGCCAGGTTCATGAACGAGAGCGGTAGTGACCTTCCGCAACCGCCAGGGTTGAGAAGTCTCGATTGGGGGTGGTCTAGCAATCGAATTTTCCTGTCTGCCAACCTAACGCTGGTGAGAAATTTTCATGTCTGCCAACTTAACACTGCTGAGCCTTTTTCAGAACTCCATGCTGTACGAAAAGAGTGAATTTTACTGCCCAGGCCTAGAAATGACCCTATTCTTTTCTGACCGTATTTCTACAGATTCAGACACCGAACCGAACTGAACGTCTCTTCTTTCTTGCTAAAACTTGGGGCAACAATACCCTTTGGAAGAGAAGACATATTTTTTTTAAAAATGCACAAAGAGAAAAAAATAAAGTGGTACTCTTTAATACACTAATTGAAATTAAACAAGAACATTTATCATTTATTGGACAAATCAGAACTTGAACTCTGATCATTTTGATCATGTAATAAATAAAAACACAAAAAGCCTTGAAAAGGTCTCGTGGAGACGAAACGCGTTGCGTCGGCTATGATTTTGTATTGTATTTTCTACTAAATCCAATGAAGCATCATCAAAATAAAATAAAAGAAGAATATTTTTCACAAAAGAATTTTGAGTTTGTAATAATTTCTGTGGGAGATTATTTCAAGTCTGATCATTAGCAATATTGACACTGCGATTCATTGATACTGTTGTACTTTAACTGATATTAATTGTCACTATTTGGGTATATGCTGAGCCTTTCTGTATCTAGAAATTACCCTATGCCTAACATGAACTAGATTGATGTAGTATTTAGACCCTTCCCTACAGGCCAAATTAAATTGCTAGAATGAGTACTTCTCTGGCCACTTGAAGCAGTATTTGTTTACAATTAAATCCACACAATAGCAATCATGCACCTCAGGCAGGCATTCCAAAGAGATAAAACATTTAAAAGCAGATGCAACAAATGAGTAAAATGTCAAAAACAGGAAGCATCAATCTCTGATATAGGCCTTCAGGAGTCTGAAACAGATGATCTTTGCAGCATTCTCTTCACAGGTGGAACACTGGGCACACCAAGGTCCTCATTTATGGGATTTTAGCATAGGGCATCTCAGCAAGGAAAACCCACCTCAATGCCCATGGAACGCCCCCCGGGCACAGAGTAAGGTGACACAGTGATTACCTTTCCTTTGTTTTTTTAATATATTTTTATTTGCATTTTCCTTTCAACACAGGTACGGTTTACATTTCCAAGCAGTTGATTGAATACCATCATAATGTAATCATCACAAGGTACAGGCATGTGCCACATCGATACATAAGCCAGTGATACATACTTCACGATTAGACATTGTCTCAGTCCCATCTCTTTACCACTCTTCACTACCCTGTTGATTGGGTTGAGTAATTACTCCATTGGTTCCATATTTTCTTGAACTTCTTTGGACAGCCGTTGGCTATACATTTTCTTTTTACCCCTGACATGTATACATCCATTCCCCTTTTCCACTCACTCAGTGTGGGTCCCTGTGCCACCCCCATTTGCACGCCAGATCTGGCTTGGCCACCACTAGACCCAGGTTGACCAATATTCCCAGACCGTGTGGATGTGTGTGCCTATTTCATGACTACATCTGAGGCAGTTAGGAGTATCAGCCCTTCCCATTTTATGCAGACGAGATCTACCATTGTAGATCTGATGTAAAATCTTAGATTGGATGAGGCGGAGTCACAACTTAATAGCCACTTCTTGTGGGTGCATCAATGCAGTCTCCTAGTCTAGGTTGTCCATGACTCCGAGTTCTAGTTCCCACTTTGCACTTAATTTCATTAGAGTATCTGGCTTAATATTTATTAGAGTCCGGTATGTCCAAGAGACTGCTTTCTCGCTGACATCCCCAATGAGGAGTCTTAGCTCTAGCAGGGCATACTTGGGGATTCCCTCTGTGTCAATTCTCTGCGCCTTCCATGCATGAGCCAGCTGTAGGTATTTGTAGTGTTGTTTCTGGTGCAGAAAATATTCCTTTTGGAAATGTGAAAATGTGGCAAGTTCCCCCTGGTCCAATATTTCTTTAACTTTAGAGATGTCCAACAAATCCCATTTCCTGAACCCTTTGAGCTTTACAAATACTTTTAGTCTCTTCCCCTCCCAGAGTGGGGTCTCCCTTGTTACTTGGTTGCTCCATTTCATCTGTCTTTTTGCTTTTTTCCAGGCAGTTATCACCACCTGTGTGGCTGGTAACAAATTCCCTTTTTGCCAAAGAAGTAGTGTATGTGGGTTCGCAATTAAAATTGTGTGCATTATAATGCATATGTGGGGTGATACCCAGGCATTTGTTTTCAGTCATTAATGACTATTAAGTGAGCCGCCAAGTAATATGCTCTAATATCTGGTAGTATTTATTTATGCAATTTGTTGAGCGCACGTTTACCCAAGGTTGTCTTGGCGCTTTTAGTGATATGCCCCAGTCGTATTGGTTAAGCTGCAATGTGGCACTCTGGGGTCTGCCCATCCCAAAGGAATGCTCTCAGTGCTTCCTCCAGCTTAGCTAAACCTCCTCTGGGAATGTGTAGTGTGTGTTCTGGAGAATGTACAGGAATTCTACGCTGTGTTATTGTTTTGTATAGTGCCTTTTCCTGAGAATTGTCATAGGCAGTGTTTTCCATCTTTCTATGTCACTGTGAAACTCTGCGAGGACTCTGTACAAATTCTGGTTCAGAGCCTCAGGTCTATTTGTAGAAACATATATATACCCAAGTATTTAATCCCATCTTTTTCTATTTGAGCTGTCCCATGTTCTCATGGAATTGGAAGTCCTGGGTTTCTGGGTATAGAGAGGACTTCTCCCAGTTGATTTTATATCCCGTGCTCCCCATACCGTTCAAAAGGTCATAAGATGCTTGTGAGAGTGACCCTGGGGTTGGTGATGTATTGGAGGATATCATCTGCATATAAAGATATGCGTTCATCTGTGGTCTCATTTTCATCACTTCGAAAAGCACACATCTCTCGGTGTGCCCGGATGATACACTCAAGGGGTTCTAGCACCAGAGCAAAGAGGAGTGGGGATAGGGGACATCCTTGTCTTGTACCACGCCCTATAGCGAATTCCCTGGAGGTTACTCCAATGACCCGCACTGGGCTATTGGTTGCTCATAAAGGATAGTTTTCCATTGCCTAAATTTGGGGCTGAATCCGAAATTCTCAAGGGTAAACAAGGGAAAGGGCCAATGGACCGTGTCGAATGCTTTTTCTGCATCTAAAGACAGTGTTAAATGTGGGTGCCCACTTCTTGTGTTTCTAAAAACAATATCAGGAGGTGGGGACTGTGCAAGTCTGCATTCTGTTTGTAGAGCTCTGGGGGTAGTCCATTATGGCCCGGAGCTTTCCAGGATTTAGGATAGCTAATGGCTTCTCTAAATTCTGTTAGTGTTATCTCTACTTCTCATGTTTGGGCTTCATTTTCTTCTAATGCTGGAACTTCTACTTTGGTTAAATATCTCTCTATTTCTGTTGTCTCTGCTAAGGGGTGCTTCGCATAGAAAGCCTTGTAGTAGTGAGCAAAAGCCTTCGCTATTACAGTAGGCATGGTGTGGGTTTGTCCATCTTCAGTGTCTATTTGCATCAACCATATAGCCTCTAGTTATTTCTTGCTGAGGCATGCGAGCAATTTACCTGCCTTGTATCCTGCATCGTATAGGTGCCGATACATGGCTTGGGTTGCATTTGCGCATCCTTCTGTGCAAGGGCCAAATTCTCGCGGCGGAGTGCTTGCATCCTTTGTCTTAACAAGGGATCTTTGCTGTTTAGGGCCTGCTTTTCTAGATGGAGGAGTTTGGATTCAATTCCTGCTATTTCTTCTGTTTCTTTACATTTTTTAGGTGCTATAATATTCTGGGCTCTGTCCCTTAAGATCGTTTCATAGGCCTCCTAAAGTGTTATGGCGGACTCTACGGATCCCATATTCTCTTTAAACCAAAGTTCTGTGTCAACATTAATTTCCTGGGCGACCTTAGGGTCTTTAAATTCCCAGGCATTTAATATCCAACCATTTCTGTTGTGTTGCCTACTTTTACCCACTGTGAGCCAGAGAGGTGAGTAATCTGAAAGGCCTCTTGCCAGATATTCAGCTTTCTGAAGATATAGTCCATTCTAGAGAAGACTTTATGGGCGCCTGAGTAATATGTCTTGGTATGCAGATGCTGTCTACACCATATATCAGTTAACGCTAATGTGTCTGCAAAGCGTTTAAGTTGCATGCCGTTGGGGCAGCTTATAGATGCTGTTTTATTATCTATCTAAGGGTCCATGACATCATTAAAGTCTCCAGGAGGATGTCTGTGAGTTTTCCCAGTATCTGTTTCTGCAACCTCGGGGGTGCATAGATACTGATCAGGGTAAGTCCTTCCTGTTCCATATACCCCTTAACACCACGTATGTCCCTCTAGGTTCTACCCATGTACATGTAATTCTAAAAGGTGGAGACTTCTGACAAGGATCGGTACCACTCTCGCGCCGGCGGAAAAGCCTGCATGAGCCAGGGTTTCATATGCCCCCCTGATAGGGAATCTGCATTGGGTCCCTTCAGGTGCGTTTCCTGAAGGAATATTACCTTGAGCTACAATCTTTTGATGTATGCCGACACTAGGCCTCTCTTCACTTGTTATGTTATGCCCCAGCAAAGAGGCGTCCCGGCGCTAGCGAGCAGCGAGCAGTAAGGATGGGGTGGATGGAGCGGGCCAAACAGGGCAAAGCCTTAGGAGCAGGAGAACAGAAAAGTCTTCACAGCTTTATGAAAAGCAAGCAGATTCTCGATACCACGGATGGCCACCGGGAGGGAATTCCAGACCCTGGCTCCCAGCACCCGAAAAGAGCGTCCACCCATACAACAGAGCTTGCTCTTAGGGATGATTGCAAAGTGCTGACCAAGGGAGCGTAAATTACGTTGTGGGACATAAGGAGTCAAAAGGGGGCGCAAAATGGCCGGGCTCTGAAGTTTAAGAATTTTTAATGCCCGACAAAGTGCCTTAAATTTGATGCGAGATTCCACTGGAAGCCAGTGCAGTTTTTTAATCGTAGCTTTGGCAGAGCATCTTCGGGGAAGACCAACCAGGGTCCTTGCAGCCGAGTTCTGAACTCTCTGAAAAATGGGCTACTTCTGTTTTGTTGGCACCTAGCAGTAAGACAATAGCGTAGTCTAAGCGTGACAGGCTGATAGCTTGAACCACAAGCTGACGCATAGCGGGTTCAAAGAAGCCCAAGATGGGACGAAGGCTCCTTAATAGGCCTACACAAGTCGCTGCTACTCTCTTGGTATGGGTCTGGAGGCCCAATGAGGAATCGATCCAGACACCCAGGTTTTCACTGAGGCCTTAGGAGTCGGCATCAGACCTAAGGAAGGAGGCCACCAGTGTTCGTTCCACAGGGTCGTATTGTTCCCCAACAGCAGAATCTCCGTTTTACCGGCATTCAGCTGGAGACAGTTGTTGGTCATCCAGTGAGCAACGGCAGCTATTCCGTCCCTAAATCTTGTAGCATCGACAGATGGACTCTCAGAGAGTGTGACGAACAGCTGAGTATCATCAGCATATGATACCAGCGTCAAGCCCCACTCTCTGGCGATTGCAGCAAGCGGCTGCACATAAAGATTAAAAAGGGACGGACTAAGCGCTGAACCCTGTGAGACACCCTGACCAATATGGTGAAACTTGGAAAGAAAAGGAGGGGCGGAAACCCTAAAAGATCTGTCCTGAAGGAATGACTGAAACCATTCCAGGGCACACTCCCTAATTCCAAATTCCTCCAGGCGGCAGAGCAAGATCCCGTGCGACACCGTGTCAAAGGCAGCACTGAGATCAAGCAAGATCAGCGCTGCACTCTGACCGGCGTCAAGGATCTCTCGGAGGTATTCAGTAGTAGCCAACAATGCAGACTCTGTGCTGTGACCCGGTCTGAACCCATTTTGGGATGGGTCCAGGATGTCATTTTGGTGCACAAATTGTTCAAGCACAGAGTTGGCATGGGCTTCAGCGAGTTTGGCCACCCAGGGGAGGAGGAATATTGGCCTGAAGTTCTCCGGTCTGGATGGATCCAGGTCGGCTTTTTTTATAATCGGGGAGACCCAGGCCTGTTTCCAAGCATCAGGAACTGTTGCCGTGGAAAAGGAGAGGTTAAGCAGAGATCTAAGGGGTAACAAAAAGAAATTCAGGGAATCAACAAATTGGGCAGGCCGCATAGGGTCTGCCGGGCTCCCAGATTTAACTTTTTTGCAGATTATAGCCAATTCATCGGCAGTGATCTCGGGGATACAGGCCAGGACCACCCCCTTAGAACTAGGGCAAGTGTAAGTACAGGACTCAGAAGGGTGCTGCGAAAAGGCTCTATGTATAGTATTTACCTTCTCGACAAAGAAATTGGCCAGATCCTCACACTGCTGTGCCGAGGTGATATCGGAGGATGGAGCTCTACTATTTTGAAGCTCTTGCACAAGTTTGAACAAACATTTTGTGGGGTTGGGGCTGACCTTAATTTCTTCAGCGTAAAAAGCGGCACGTACGGAACAAATGGCTTTATGGTAAAGTTTCAACTTTGCCAGATACAGCCGTTTATGCTCTTCCCTATATTCACGCCTCCATAGGCGTTCAGCTCTCTTACAGTCTTTCCTCCAGGCTCTAAGGGAATCATTATACCAAGGGTGGGATGGGGACCTTCGCCCTTTAGTCCACTTGGCAGCGACTTGTTTCCACAATCCATTTACATTCCAGGACAGGCATGAGTATGTGTCGCTATTGTGCACAGCCATGTTGCACCGAAAAGTGTAGGGCAGTCGCAGTGTAAGTTGCTTCTTGTGCGTCCCTGATTTCTGATGTATTGCTTGGATAGAATGCCACCTGATCTAAACCTTAACTTAACTTTCTGATACCCCAACTCCCTATCTTCCCTACCCTCCCACTCTCCCCCGCCCACGCATCTACCCCTATGGGTCAACATGACAAACCGTGTCGGGGATGGATTGGATTTCACGCCCACCATAAAAATCCCAGGTTTGTCCCTATTTTGGTATCTCCCTGGTTGCCTAGTATATTTAATAAACCAGGAGAGGGCTGTGAGCTGTGTTATACATCTCTGTGTCCATGTCTGGAGCCTCTGCTTAGAGAAGAGGAGGAGGAGACACTGCACTGAGTAAGGAACAACACAGGAAAATCCATACTGAACTATGAACTAATACTAAGAAGGAAAGAAAATCAAAAGCACACTAATAGGGGGGGAGGAGAGGAACTCCTCACCAGCTTACTGTGCCTTCAGCCCTCAGACAGCCCGATAGTGTTCATCAATCTTAATTCTCACTCTCTTGGATCTGAGGTACTGCTTCATGTACCGTTTTTTTGGAATTAGGTTGCTCAAGGAGGTTAATGTCCTGTAGCAATGGGTGATCACTGTCCGAATCTGATGAGATTCCTTGGTTTGTATTCTCCGGGATGTGTCGCTGTGATAGTCCTGGTTTATGGGTCCTCCTTCTTACCTTGCCTCTCAAACAAGTAGCTTTCAGAGTCTGTAGCTTGGAGTGATGCTGTCACGACATACAAGTGAACTCTTACCTCGACTTGCACAGGAGCAGACGATGCTAGTTCCCAACTCCACCCCAAGGCTACACAGGTCAGTTCTGAATTCTGAATCTGTGTACCCCTAGATGGGAAAGGGGATTTGGATAAAATAATAAATGAGAAGAGACTGCTCTGGATCTGTTCTTCAGCTTTCTCTTCTCTTTTCCTTTTTCTTTCTTGTCTTTACTTGGTCTTGGTTGATTGTCTAATGCACACAATACATTAAGGAAATACGTATTAGCCTCCCTATTCTTGCGTCTCTAACTGCCCCCTTTCCGTGACTACCTACCCTCCTTGTCCAGAGATTTAGCTCCTCTTCTTTCTGATTCGGTATTACTTCAGGTTTACACTAGTGTGTCTATCTTCTTATCTGCAGATACAATTCCTGATTAGTATTCTTTCTAGCTTGTTCCCTTGTTTTATGCTAATTATAAGTATCTTTCCTTCTTACCCTCTAGAATTAACTCTAGTCTTCAAAACTTTGGGGCATATTACCAACAACTAGCGATAATTTTTGTCTCTAACTTGTTTAGAGACAAAAATTATCGCCGCACATCGGCGATTTTTATCGCAGATAAACCTTGCTATTAACAAGGTTTATCGCAAATGCGATAAAAAACGGCCGAAATGCATGAATATCGCTGAAAAGTCAGCGATATTCATGCATTATCGAGCAAATGCTCTTAGCCATGTTATCCACCTCCCATTGGATAACATGGCTAAGAACTGCTCAGGGCAGGTGTTAGCTTTTGGAGATATTCGCGCTTAGCGCGAATATCTCCAAAAGTTGGTAATAGGAGATAGCGATGTTAGCAACTGTTTTCAGTCTCTAACATCTTGGCACGCCCACTTTGCATCTCATTAGTGATAAATATCACTGACATGCAAAGTGGGGCCCAAGATGGTCGCTATCTCCTACGAGCTGTCGCTAACTGGTGTTAGCGACAGCTTGGTAATAGGGAGATAATTTTATCTCCGCTTTCTTGGCTTTTAAAGCCAAAAAAGCGGAGATAAACCCCCTTGATAATATGCCCCTTTCTTCTTATTATTATTCTACTGGACAGATCTCTTTTATTCCATAAATGAATTGTAAGTTGTTTTTCGTTTAATGTTATATTGTGATGTTCTGCTTTTATGATATGTTTTTATATATCGAAATAAAGCTTACTTACTATATGCTTATTATTATTATAATATTATTCGTCCTCTTTCACAGGTAAGGCTTTTTTCCTGGTGCGAGGTAAGTACTCTAAACTCCGGTGTACTCTTACACCAATTTTTCAATTCAGTGTCTGTGCCTTCAGTGCACAAGCTCTTTTTTATGAATGGGAAGGAGAGAGGGAAAGGAAAGAGGGATAAGGGTTCAGAAAAGAACTCAGAATTTCTCTTGGGGTCATTTCGGAGTGTGGTGTCTTTTCCAGGAGCATCAGCTTTTCATTGTCGGGCTGCAATCGACTAGACTTTACGACGGAAGAGTAAGAGTTTCTTCCTTGCAAGCTGGTATGTCAATGTAAGGGACTTAGAAAACAAGTCACATACCATTTACAGGATAACTGAGGTGGTCATCCTTATAGGGGTCACCAGAAACGTGTACGAAGTAAAGCTTATCCCGGATTAAAAAAACATTTTGTGTTAAGAGCTAAAGCTGACAGAGAATCTATAGAACTCCTCTGTGAAGGCCCAGCATCTGGTTGATAAGTGGTCCTCGCTTGGAGCCTTATCTGAATGTGGTTACTAATCCCCATCATCGCTTCCTGCTAACGTGCTTTAGATTACATTTAATTAATTGGCTCTGTCCTTAGACATTGTGTAAACATAATGTGGAAGGCCTGGGGCCCTGATCCTGTGCTAATTTGTCACCCCAAGCAAGACACACTGCATTTCTTTTGTGATCAATACAGTGCCCTGCAAATCTGCTACAATTTACCATTGCTTAAAGGAAAGGGATTTTGGCAAGTAACACAGGCCCTGATCGATCTCCAAATGCTGAGTCCTCATGTTTGTTTCAACGTGGTTAGCTTTTTGTCAGGTGCCCTTAGAAGTAGGAAAAAATGTCTGACATGTGGAAGTCATTCGCGAATAAAAGGGCACCCTCTTGCACAAGAACAATCCTGCAAGGTGTTTTGTACGTGTGCTGCAGAATGTAGCACACAAGGAAAGAGGAAAAACAAGGAGAAATTAAAACATTTCTCTTCGTCACACCTGCTCTGGGAATGCACAAGGTGTTGGTGTTACACCAGTTTTAGGTGGTTTTTCAAATCAGGGGCAGCATCAAAAACCATGGGTGCTGCGTGGGAACTCCTCCCGCAATGCCCATAGAACGCCTCCTTGATGCAGAGTGAGGCAATGCAATGATTTGCGCTGCTTTGCCTTCCTCCATATCTATGGTGCGACGGTGTCTCATTGTTCACAGGATAGGTTTTGTGCAGGAAGGGTCCCGATGAACAATGAACCTCAAGTCGAACACAGTCTTTGACAGGATAACTCACTGTGTTGTGTATTTATGTGAGATCTTGCAGCAAGGCGGGATGAGCCCGTCTTCTTGGCGAGGTCTTGAGATCATTTTGTGGTTATTTTTTATGCACTCAGAAGCCATGCACTGATATGTATCCTCGTGCATGCTCCTGGACGATGTGGCAGCTCCACCGTGATGACACTAAGGTGTGCATACTGTTCTAGAAATGTGTGCACATATGTCATGATGCCACAGCCATTTTTTAAATTTTATGTCTCGAGATGGCGGCTTCCCTTGGAGCTGTATATTAAAAAAATCCAATAAAGTTTGTGCTGAGAAATGAGCAGCACCGGTAGCAAATTCTAACTGCCAGGCCCTCCTAAACGGTTCTAGATTTAAAGCAAAAAATGAACTGGTCCAGTAAGGCTTTGCTCCTGGAATATAAATGGGCTATCAAACAAACTGGGAGATGATGCCACGATCTCCTACCTATGGTCATTTGAGACCATTTTGTTACAAGAGGCATGGCTGTGGAGCTGCAGCACTTGGAAGGGTTTAAAACTCACCAAACTCCAGCAATGAAAATGAAATCCCTGGGAAGAGGCAGCAGAGGTCTAGCCATCTACATATCAGCAAATAGCACAATTACCTCATGGGATCTTGTAAGCTCCTCCCAGTCTCTACAGTCAGTGGGAATCTCTCTCAGAACCTACAAAGGTCAGCCCAAGCCCATAATTTATTGAATGTGTACATTCCGTCCAAATTCAGCGTCCAGGCTAACCCTTTCTGAAGAGGTGACAAAGACAGTACTAAAAATGAGATCTGGGATCCCGTATGCAGACATCATACTATCTGGGGACTTTAATATGTGGCTGATGTCTGAATTACAAAAGAATGAGGTAACTAAATCACAGGAAAGCGATTGGACCATTCCAGCGCAGGATCGTTCTGGATGGTGTAAGGAGGACCTGAAGGGCAGCACCCTCGAAGACAATATGGAACATTTCAGCCTTAGAGCCCTCGATGGGCATTTTTTTCCTGACAAGCCGCTTGATCTCTCATTCCTATCAAAAACGGGCGCATCTCTAATCAATTACTCTTTTGTCAGCCTTTCCCTCTTGAATCATGTCTCTGGCTTTGGGTTTGGCAATATTATAGAAAGCTACCACAGCCATCAAGAAATACTACTTAGCACCAGGCTGGTGCAACATGTTCAGGCAGAGGCACAAGCTTTCGAAAGCTTTATGATTAATCTAAAACATATCAAGTACTCAGTTAACAACCTCCAGCTTGTAGCAATGGAGGCAAAACACATGATTGAGAACACCAGCAGGATAAATGAAGATCCAATTGCAATGTGGACTAGCTTCACCAGGAATTTGACAGCCAGGCACGCAAAACCGACAAAGCATGCAAAAGCATGCAAAAGCAACTGGCCCTAACAGAAGACCCCCAGGGATCTTGTGATATGATCGGCGAAACGCAGCATGAGCCAGCTATAGCGGGAACTGAAAATGAAGCCTATGGACCCATTAATAATGACCAAACTGAGAGACGCCCAAAGTCACTTAAAGGCTGTAAAAATGGAACATCGAAGGGCTAACTAGAACTCCTTTTGGGCTAAACTATACTATGGCATGAGGACAAACAACTCTGCGACGTTCTTGTGTACCATAAACAGCCTAGGGGTCCCCAAAGTTGCCTCGTCAAATATACTGGAGTCTGAGTGGTATTTCTTCCTGCATAGTCATTTTAACGACCTACAAGACAATACCCTTAATCAGGCTATCGGTACAGAGGGTAGCAAAGCTCCAGGGGCTCAACCTTGGACGGAGGGGAACTCGCCTCCACAGCGTTTTGACAAAGCGCCAATAATTGAAGAGCTTTCTCACAAAGCACCAATAGCTGAAAAGCAAATAGACAGCTATAACCAAGTTAACAGCTCAAACAAGAATGGTCTTAATATAAGTGATAGGTGAACTAAAATCCTGGCGGTTCGTCTGGGAAAGCTCAAGCAGCTGTCATGGGTCTTAAACTCAGAAAGCATTGTAGAAACCAATTGCTACAAGTACTTGGGAGTTTTTTTCAACAACAACAGAAGATATAAAAGCCATTTGGGCAAGCAAAAAAGAAAGGAACAGCGCTAGCATTCGCACTTAGCTCCATCCACAAGAAATTTCTTGGCCCAGCCTTCGCTCCAACACTTCAGGTGGCTCAGGCAAAAGTAATTCCCACTCTAACATCCGGAAGTGAGGCGCTGAAAGGAAGGGATTGTGACCAATTAGACAAAATCATTGTAACATTTTTTAGAACTGTCTTCCAGCTCCCGTCACAGACTTCCCCGGCACAAATTAGGCTGGAACTGGGCATCTGCAAACAATCGCTTTTCTAATGAGCTGCCACAAGCTGAGGTCATCATAGCAGGGCAGCCTAGCACAACATTTATGGTCCAATCTGTGAACACAAAACGATGGCTAGCGGGGTACCGCTATTTGTCCAGCGGGCTAAACACCCTCCGCCTGAGAGAAGTCTGGGACCTACATGTTAGCCAAAATGAGTTCAAGAGGCTAGCAAAAATACGTGCGAAAAAACTCTCCTCAGTAGAAGACAGGGCAAGTCTTGCAGCTAGAAGCCACGGTGGGATGACCCTTAAGAGTTATTTAACCTTCCCCCTCAGCACACGAACCAAGCTCTGCTTTTTAAAATTAAGAATGGGGGTGTTCCAATTGACTTACCATCTCCCCAAATGAAAAAGAGACCGCGCCCTGGAACCATGTCGGCTTTGCGGCCGTCATAGGGAAGACTTAATCCATGTACTGTGCCTGTGCCCTAACCTCCTGAAGGAAAGAGGAAGGGCTGGAACAACAAGGAGGTTAGATTGTGCAGAGCTGCAGTATTGGCCTGATCCGGTCCTCGGAATACCAACATAAACTGCGCAATGGTGAGGTTCATGGACCACACAGTAAAAAAGGAGATCCGCGTACCGTTACCTCGGCCAGAGATGCAGACCTCTGGCTACTCGCAATAGCTGAACAACTCCCTTTGTGGGGCAGCCAGGTACACTAAAAACTGACGGACATACCAAAACAAAATGAGTATTGGAAGGGGAATGGCGTATAGGCTGGCTAAATCTGGGACTCAAAAGCTGTCTCAACTAGGATCACAATTGCCCATAAGGGAACCTCATTATAGGTTCTGTGGGTAAGGCACCTACAAGAGAGCTCTTACAGGTGGGAGGGCGGGACCTTTTAATTGTAGGAACCGGGGTTCATTTTAATTAATTTAATAAGTGCTATATTTTTACTTTTTGTATTTTGCAAAGGTTTTATCAAATCATGCAATAAAGTCTTTACTACACCGCACATCGCAGCGGAGTTTTCTGCACTCCGAGAGCTCCGCGGATTGCAGAGTGCAGAAAACTCCACACACTCTGCAAACGGAACGAAGTTCACCGCTCATCACATGTTCCGCCCTGGACTGTGTCTGGACATCCAATGGCTCCCCTTATAAATTGGGGTTGTTGTTGCAAGGAATTCCACCTGCTCCTTGCTGCTCAGAACACTTGTAAATAAATAAAGCCACCTGTACCAGCGTGTGGAATGTCTGAATATGTGTCCTGCAAGTACTCCTTTGTGTGTGCATCAACACCATGTACATCAACCACCATGAAAATGGAACACCGTAACATGCCCACATTACAACTTGTTCATGCCACTTTACACACATTGCAACTTGGCCACAGTGAAATAAAGCTATCATATCTGAATCCTTGGTCCATGCACAGTAGTAGGTAGTAACTCCAGGTCTCACTAATGCCCAGCAAAATTTACTAAACAGTCATTGGTAAGAATGATTGAAGTTACTATCTATGTGGTGGATACTTCCATGGAGAGCAAGCAACACATCTAAATATTGTCACCATAGAATGGTGGCGTGTGAGTGGTTGGCATGAGTGTATGAGCTAGTACTTCATGCAACCATCTAAAACAATAATCCATACGATACCTGCTGCAACACGTACACATGCACTAACAATTGTAGTGGAAAATTATATTGGGCAGTGTGTAATTTCCCCCTAAGAGTATGCTTTACAGTGCAAACATAAACACAAGGAAATAACAGAGCTCTGAAACTTTTCAGGCTGGTGGTGGTTGTGGTCTTCTCCGTCCAACTCCTAGTTGCAAAATGAGGAGGTCTCTATTGTGAGTGCGGTTGCCAGACTGTTCTGTCAGGTTTCTCATTTATTGCAATGGCTGATGTGAGGGACCGGAATTTTCTACAAATTGGAAAATCTGCACCACACTTCTTGGAGATTGTCAATTCCCAAAATACTTGTAAATATCTCTATCAGATTTGCGGGAAAACTTTTGCTGAAACACTTACCTTGCATATAATAATACAGACATGGAGCATAAGATTCTGGCGCAGATCCATTCTTTCCATTTCTCTCATAAGTGACACATCTCCCTAAATGCATCAGTTTTTAAATATGGCACAAAAAAAGGCGCTGGTGCGCCCAAAAATACAATGCACTGGGGGGAGAAGGAGCTTGTAAGTAACCCCCATAGTTCAGAGAACTAAGTATTAATGCAAAGCGTATTGAAACTCAAAGGAGTCTCATCTAAAGGAGATAAACGTACTACAAAGCAATAGAAAGTGAGCTAGAATTAGAGAGCTCATTGTTCCAGACCCTAAACACTACTGTTGTGATTTGATTCCCATGAAGAGGAGGAGTTTGGAATGGTGGAGAGAGAAACCACAAAGCAACAATCAGGGCATTATTAGGATGTTCCCCGGAAAGCCTCTGGTCTGCGGTCACAGGCATTCCGGCTCGCAATTCGGTTTCAATTCCGACCGCCATAATATGATGCTGGCGGTGGGAATTGAAACAGGCTGGTCATTCTGCTGGATTCTGGTGGGCTCAAGGAGCCCATCATCCATTTGGAGACCGTCCCATAATCCCAATGGGCAGCGTTTCTGCCCTTGGAATTATGATGCTCGCTTTCTGACAGGCATTCTGCCAGGCTTTCCAACATGGAAAGCCTGGAGGAAAGCGAATTTGGGGGCCCCTTTTCCTGGTAGGCTCCAGTTGGGGCCCGAGGGTTCATGCCTGCAAAAAAGTATTGTAATTTTGTTTCCTTGGATATGAATTTACCTTAAATAAATGAAAAAGCAAGAGGCTTTTAGAAAAACAGGAGCAAATTGGTTTAATTAAACACTGAGGCCGAAAGAGTCCTGACAGAGTGTGTCTGCTCAAAGTCTGTCAGTGTACAAAGTTTTGGCTATTGGTACATACAGTTCAAGAGGTACAATAAAGCATCTCAGTCATGAATCAAAAAGTGCGTTCATCTGCTAAGGACACAAATGGCTCTCAACCTCTGGGAGAGCTAGTGTGGCCCAGTGTGTATGTGTCCAGATGTATGGCATGAGACTGGTCTGGCCACCACGCCATCACCTTTATCCTACCTGGCACCCACAAGAATAGGGCATTGCAACCTGTGATTCCTAAAAGCTGGATCAGAGACACTAAGAACCTAGACCGCACAGAACTTGAGGCTCGCTGCAAACCCTCTCATCACAACGGCCAGCGACCTCATTGATCACTATTCTACATCTATCTCAAACATCCTGGATGATCTAGCCCCACTAAAGTTGAAAAGAACCCAAATCAAAGACCGAAACCCCTGGTTCACGGGATCCATTAACAACGAGAGGAGAGTGCTTCGACAAGCGGAAAGATTCTGGAGGCAGCAACCCTCTGCCACCCATCTAAAACTCCTCCGCCAGGCCAGAAATGCCTACAACAGGAACATACTCAAGTCCAAAAAAGACTTCTTCTGAACTGCACTAGAGAAGGCCAAGAACAGACCCCAAAAGCTCTTTGAACTGGTCAAACAACAATCCAACAAATTATCCAAAACTTCAAAAGAAACTCCCAAGTCTCTTATATCCTCAGAGGAATTTTCCTCCTTCTTCGCTGCTAAAATCTCAGCCCTCGGAAATGAACTCAACTCCATCACACACCTCCAATCACCTCTCGACCCGCATTCTCCAGACACGCCTCCCCCGCCAGCCTCACCCAAAAACCATGCTCACTGGTCTGACTTCAAACTCTATGACGACAACTCAATATCCAATATCCTATCCTTCCTAAACCCTAAAAACCATTTTAATGACCCATTTCCTTCCAACTGCCTAGCTGCTGTCGCCCAATCCATTATTCCTAGCTGGACTACAATAATTAACGCCTCTCTCAGACAAGGAACGATGCCTGACTCTCTTAAAGCCGGCCAAGTTCTCCCCATTCTGAAAAAGCCATCACTAGATCCAGCCTCCCCGGACAACTTCAGACCCATCTCCAACATCCCCCTCTTAGCCAAAGTGATGGAGAAATGTGTGCAACAGCAGCTAAGTCAACACATGAACAACTTCCAACTGCTTGATGACTACCAATCGGGATTTAGACCAGGGCACAGCACCAAAACTACTATGTTTCACATTATTGACGATGCTCTCCAAGCCCTTGACCAAGGCAAAACCTGTTTCCTAATTCTCCTGGACCTATCATCAGCCTTCGACATGGTCAACCATGAAAAACTAATTGAGCACCTCAAATTCAGGATGGGTTTGGATGGCACTGTTCTAGAGTGGTCCAGTTCCTTGCTCCAGAACCGGTCCCAGTGATTCCTTGTCAATGGCAACCTATCGGCACCATCCCCTGTCACGGTTGGAGTCCCGCAAGGATCAACACTTTCCCCCACCCTCTTCAATCTTCACCTGGAACTGCTTACCGAAGTACTATGCACTGCTAATATCTCCTATCATATGTACGCTGATGACACTCCGATATACATCAAAACCTCATCTCTCGAAGAGATCCTCTCCCTGAACAAAGCCTTGAAACTCACTGTCCAATGTCTCGCATCCAATCAACTCAAACTCAATGCAAAGAAAATGAAATTTCTCCTGATCCCTCCGCCTAACACCAACCTTGAGATTCAATCATGGATTAAGGCTATCACAGCCCTGAATTGCCCACCAACCATCGTGGCTTCGGCCAAATCCCTGGGAATCACCCTCAACAGTAATCTGAACACATCAATTCAATGGCCAAATCAGCAAGATTCCACCTGAGCTATCTTAGAAAACTGAAACCCTTCCTCAATACTCCCAACCTAAAAATGGCAGTCCAAGCACTTGTCATCTCTAGACTGGAATACGGCGCTTCTACCCTCGCGGGTCAACTCAAGATCTCCCTGGCACCTCTAAAAGCCTGCCTGAACGTGGCCACCAGACTACTCACCGGCACGAGGAAATACGAACATATTTCCCCACACCTGAAAGCTCTCAACTGGCTTCCCCTGGAGGCAAGAATACAGCTCAAAGTAGCACGCTTCACGCACAAGGCCTTATATTCTAACTCCCCTGCATATCTGAGGTAGAAACTTGTGATTTCCGGAGGAATCAGAAACTCTCGATCTGCCAGAGACCTCCTGCTCCAACCTGCACGCTTTCGAAAAAAAAAACCTACAACCGGACTTTCTCTGGGGCTGCTCAGAGAATATGGAACTCTCTCCCACCGGAGATCAGAAGAATCCCCTCTCTAACTCGCTTCAAAAAGGATGCCAAATCATTCCTCATGAGCAAATATCCCGTCTAAACTTGGCCTCCACCACCACCACGACCCTGATTTTTAGCCATCTATCGTCTCCCTCAGATTATCTAACTCACCCCATCAGAAACCAGGAGCCTTATCGCGAACATTGGTTAACGTAATCCGTAAATATGTTATGTCATCTTGATTATTTGGATATTTATTCTGTAGAGATGTGCCCTATCTCCCTTACGTACCCTGCACCCTGCCCTCCTTCCTTCGATCTGTAACTTGATGATGCTATGCCTACTCTGTACATGACTATGTTGTTCCTGTAAAGCGCTCTGATACCCTAACGGGTCAAGTTCGCGCTCTATAAAACACATAAATAAATTAATGAATAAACTACCAGTGGTGTGCATGTTGAGTCCTGATTGGTTGAGTGTTTCTATCTCCATGTGGTATCAAGCTTTGTGGTATTTTTGGGGAATGAGAGCCCTTGGCCAAAGGTGTTTTATTAGGGCCAATTTCCTCATAACTGTTTGTGGTGCAACTATCTAGCTAACACAGACCCCATCTGTGACCTGAGATTCGATAGGCATGAGTGAGGATCATGGGACTTCTCTAACCATGTATCTCTGACTCGGGTTGAGGGGGAGGTCACCTTGGGTAAATGTGACAGCAATGATGTGAGTTCATTATAGCTCCTGTAAGTAATATCGCAGTCACTCGTTTCATTTATATCGACATCCGTAACATTGTGCTCACAGTTGTCATCATACACATTGACATTGTTTTTAATGGTATTGACACTGTTATGTTTGCATAGGGCATAACGTAGAGTGAGTGACATTGTTCTTAACAGTATTGTCATTTGTGCATGGATTATGACATACATTGGAATTGTCACTGCTGGAGTCAGCGCTGCTGTGCGAGTGCAGGTTATGACATACATTGGCATTGCATTGATGGGTATTAGCAAGGTCATGCAAGCACAGTTTATGGCATACATTGATACTGCCTTTATTGGTATTGCCGTTGTTGGTCCTACACATATCACAGTAATCTTTTACATTGTATTGACCCATTCCACAAAATTGATGTTAGTGGAACCTGCCTGCCTAGACATAAAGCTGCATTTATTTGGGTGAAATTTCACCAGTCAAGATTTTATTCAGAGGATGAGAAATGTGTTTTATTGAAAACAAGTTGCAGGGTGACAAAAACCATAATAGTTAGATTTTTTGATCATATCTACTCTTTTAGAAGAGCAGACAAACTTTTTAGCTACATTTATTTGTTACATTTGTGAAGTATTACAAGTATGAGAGAAAACTGTAAAGGAGGGAACTGCTACTAAGAGTGAGTTCATACATCATAGTGTGCCACACTGGGATTGGTCAGTTGCTGTGCTGTTACGCTGGAATTGGTTGATGATGAAATAGGGTGTTGGTCTGTTGAGCTTTGTTAGCTTCTTTGTAGTTGGTGAAAATATCTTTATTTTGAAAGCTTTACTAACATTGGGGGAAGGAAAACTGACATTTGCAGAAAATGATCGAAAAATTGGGGACTTCAACTGTCATTTATATTGATTGCTGATTTATAAATTGAAAACATGAATTGTTTAAGGAGCATTATGAATTTTCCTGTACAGAAGGACGCAGAAGGCCACTTGAGGGCACGCTTGCACATTATATGACAACAAATGCAGGATTACACATGTTTTTGGCTTCGTTAATGGTGGTAGATCATTGAGGATGAAGGTCCCTTGATTTTTCCTAAATAGGTACCTTTGAATTATGAATAACTGAGAGATTAAGGGAAACATAATATGAGATGAAGCTACCTCCTAGATCTACACAAACGATGCAGTGAATTTATTGGATAAAGCTGCACATGCAAAGAAGAGGGAGAAATATCAAAAACAGATTTAGAAAGCAGTGCATAATTATACAGATGCTAGATGGGATGAACAACAACAGAGATGGAGGAAAGCCATAATTGAAGGGACTAGGGGCCAGATGTACGAAATCGCGTGTTTAGCAATTTGCTATTAGGAAATGGCAAACTACAATGTACAACATTGTGCTGACACTATTTCTGATTCACAGTGGGTCGCAAATGGACCTGCCTCATGAATATTCATGAGGATGAGGCGGGTTGCAATTTGCGACCCACTGTGAATGGCTTCAATCACAGGGTTGGTGGCCTGCTGGGGACCACCATGTCTGTGATTGTTTTTTAAATAAAGCATTTTTTTGTCATGCAGCCTGTTTTCCTTCAAGAAGAAGGGGATACATTTCAAAAATAAAAATGGAAAGCTACCTTTTCATGTTTTAAGAGTAGGCAGTGGTCTGGGGGACACTGGTGCTACCCAATCTACTGTCGAACCGCGGATATCCCTGACCTACCCCTCTCGGGAAGAAGATCCAAGTTGTAGGAGTTTTTCAAATAAATTGAGCACAGAATCATTTTCAGAAAAGGTCCCTGTAAAAATGTGTTCATTTGAAGAAGTTTATCAGTTTGTTGTTTGTGGCACTAGTCCTGTAAACCTATTAAGGAGAGACTTAGGGACTGATTACGATCCGTGTCGGAAGGCCTCGACTTTACTTCGAAGACTTTCCGTCGCAGATTGTCGGTTTAAATTCTGACCACCTGATAATGTTTCAGGTGGTCAGAATTGAAACCAGTTGCACATTCTGGCTGGCTTCCGATGGGCTCTAGGAGCCCGTCTGCCAGTCGGAAGTCAGCTGGTTTTCTCCAAAGACGGCCTTTCCACCCTTGGGATTACAATGTCGGATTCCGCAGGCCTTTCCATGCTGTCCTTTACAACATGGAAAGGCTGTTGGAAGTTGACTTTGGGGGCCCCTAGCAGGGCCCCCTTTCCCTAAAGGCCTCCAGTAGGTGGCTGAGGGGGCACCTATTGTGCCACCCTGTCAATGTTACCACCTCCCTTTTCCCTATGGGAGCATGTACTATGGTCGCTTTACGACTGTATTACATGTTCCCATAGGGAAATGTAGGATACTGACCGAACAGTGTTTGGCTGCATCCTAATGAGGCTGATTGGACCGCCAACCGGAAGTCGGTCGGTTCCAGGACCGAAACAGTGTTGGGCAGACTAAAGTCTGCCCGACTTCATAAAGAGGTCCGCAATGTGCAAGTTAAAATGTACTATCTATTGTACCCCAAATGGTCTTGAATTCCAGACCAATGACGAGGGTGTGGAGTCCAAAATGGCCAGACATGAGACAGCTGTAGCAAGCAGTGGGCATGAGCAGGGTGACAAAGTCCAGAGAATAATAGTGAGTTTTCCAGAAATCTTTATTTTCAATTATTTTGCAATAATGAAAACTTTAGGTTTCAACCAACACGTTTTGTTCTCTCATGGAGAACTTCATCAGGGCTCCTAAGGGAAATAACCCTCACGAAACAGGTACAGGACTATAACTGGGGGGTACAATTATAAATTGGTGCCGTGATCCGGACTGTAAGGAGGCCTCATCAAGACAGGCATCTCTACACAAAAGTAGAATTATACAGTTGCGCACCAGATCAGCATGCAATGGGAACTGTGTAGTCCAGAAACAAGAACTAACTTTAGGTCTCTAAATCTATATAATGACAGAGTGGGCATGAAAATAGATCGGTCCTCCAGGCAGTAACACTGGGGTCTGAAGGGGAAATCCCCTCAGCTGAATAAGGTCTCTTAATCACTGATCCAAGGATCCGAGGGCCAAAACAGCTGTAGGAATATATACAGTTTTAACTGTTGAAGAACTTCCTTTTGATCTGAAAGAGACAGTGAATCCAGAAGTATGGGATTTCACTGAAAAAGATATTAGACTAATTAAAGGTGTAGAACCAGTATGGTAAATGTCTGACCAAAGGCAGTGTTTCCCAGAACACACCTTATCACATGACTCAAGAAACTATTGCAGGAATAACTCTCATTATTTAGGAAATGATACACAGAGGAATTTTAAACCCTCTCGTCGGAGCAGCAGCAACCCCATTGACACACTGCCACTGCTTGCACCTCCTATTGCTACTTATGGCCTGGGACTCCCTAAAGACCCATATCCAGCAAACTCCATCACTTATGCTGTTTAGGGTGTATGATGATACAACTACTTCCTAAATCACTAGTGCCTAAACAACGAAGGCTAAACAACGATCAAAGCCAAACCACTAAGTATTAAAGCACGAATTCATGAACCACCAAACAATATCCATTTACATAATTACCGAACCTACCACTACCTTCAGAACATACTATGAGCAACTTACCTTCTGGCTACGCTTTAGCGTACTTGCAATATTTAAGTTATCTTGCTTCACTCATTTGTAATTAACCTTCCATAGGCCTCTTTGGCAACAATCTGTGATACATTTTTTTTAATTTGAATATCACTATACGATGTGCCAAAGGATTTACCTCCTGAATTTCTTTAGTTTCGACAAGGGTGTGCCCTGGAGACACTGTTTATTATACAAAGATCTGCTGGGCACTTTAGCCATGTGAGTTATCAGCGGTGCGCTGTTTTTTTCTGCTGTAGGTCTGCTCGGTCCTTTTTTTTAAAAAATCAGTGCCAAGTGCCTAACTCTCCCTGTTATTTTGGGATAATGCTGCTATTCTTTCTCTGTGTGTGGAGATTACACTGCGGGCTGCCTCTCTAAGGCCTAACTGGTCTCATGACCCACAACACACTCCCCCATGCCATGCCGGCATTTCAGCCCAGAACAGTCAGTTTTCCCTCTAGAATAGTCATTATTACTAGAAATATTATTTCCCTTGCAAATACTGAATGCCTCCAATGTTTCTGTCCATCTTCTACAGTTTTGACCGCGTAGTGCTATCTAGTGGTAATTTTTTTCAATGTATCTTGATGACAGAAGGCAGAAGCATAAATTAAGCTTCGTTGTTACCTAAAGTCGTGGTTTAGGCAAGTCGTTGTTAAGATTTTTCAACTTCGTTGTTCATGTAAGTCGTAATTTAAACTTTGTTGTTATGGATGTTTCTGCTGTTTAGAAAGGAGGTAAGAGCATCCTCTCCAAGCACCACTTCATCCATGTGTGTGCAACCATCTGATTCTGAACACCATTTGGTGACCCTCTTGTTTTGTCTCCATCCCGTTCGCACCCGCATACCTAGCTCTACTCTCATTTACACCATTTATTCATGTTGCCTTGTGATGTACCTTCCTATTACACATTTTACGCAGTGCCTTGGTTGGGAAACACTGAGGAGGTAGACAGGCTCATTTGGATCCAAGATTTTAATATGTTCATTCTACAAAACATCCTTTCTTGAAATCAGAGTAATGTCCAATGTTGGGCATAATTCCCACTTTGTGTCTCTGTGGCTAATACCTTTAATTAATGGGCAGGCATGCAGGTACCACAAAATCCCTGTCTGCCCTTGGTCTACCAAACCCTGACTTTATTTCTTGACAACGTAAGCAGATGTTCTCCCATCCTTTACTATGGGCTTGTAATGAATGAACAGAACCATCTGTTAAGTATCCCACATTCTACCTCAGTAATGAGGCACTGACCAGCATGCTGTGATCTTTTTTTTAACATTAAATGTCACAGATTTATTGAGTAATTTCTGAGTATGTGGGTCCAGGAGGTCGAGATGTGTCTCTAAAATCACACGGTTACAGCAATGAATAATCATTCACAAATAAATAGTGCTGGCTAAAAGACCTGGGAGTCCCTTTTTGGATTCCATCCAGCTAGGAGTTGAGTTATATCTTTGTCAGCACATGCACATTTTTGTCAAATGCTGGCTGGGTTGTGATAGATATCTATGTCAGCTTCTAGCTCTGTAACAGCTGAGTCAGGATAGATGGTTTGGTTTATCGGTGGCCACTGTGGCGCTCTTTCCAGAAGTCGCTGCAGCTTCTGGTACTGACTTTTAGATTTGTAGTTCACCTTCTTCTTTATCCAATCCCAGAGCGCTCGGTTTCCATAAATTCCTTCCTGCAAAAATAAAGAAAATTACAATTTCAAAAAAATATGTTTGATTTTCCTTCAAATTGACCTCAGTTCACACTTGATGAATGGGTGTCATGATTATTTCATTTTTGTATCAAAGAATGCAAAGAATATATGGTCTAAAATTACAAAAATGAAAAAAACTAACTGAGAATAAACAGGGGTGCCAATCTGCCAGTTTCTGCAGATATAAGTTTGGAAACAGAATATATCTTGTGCCTCCTCCTGTCTATCAAGTACATGACTCTGGGGGTAAAAATATTAAAAAACAGTAATCAAGCACATATTTATTTACAATAAGACAGCAATATTTGTAAAGTGCATTTTAAGGCGTGAGTCAAACCAAAGTAGTCGGTATTTTTCACAGGTTTTTCTTTTTATTTAGGGTTGAATTTCTGGGCTGTTTATTCGAACTCTAGACGTAATTGCTAACATTGTTTCTATAACAACAAAACCTTGAATTTTGTTCACAAAGTAAGGTAAAAGTCAGTGACTAGGCATATTGGTCAGAAAATGTACGAGTACTCACCTCAACCCCGTAGGATACAATGAAGAGGATGACCACAGCGATGAACAAGTAAACCCTCCAAAGAGTGGGAAGACAGACGAGCTGCAAACAAGAACAATGAACACCTTTATAATACCTTTGAATCTTGTCATCAACACCCCATGTTCTTAATCAGTATCTAATAGCCAGGGTATCATCTATATAAAGCTGTTCCTTTTTAATGTAATCAGTACCTTGTGTCATGCAAAACAAGAGCATCCTCCTTCAAGTTCAAAGGTTATAAGGCACCTGGGTCTATTCTCAGATGGATTTTGCTGCTTATTAGTGTAAGTATGGATTAGTTTCTAAGTTTCTAAAATCAAACAATTAGGTTTCAAGTGCCATGACAGTCCATCAAATGTTCACTTTTGATTCCTCTCCAAAGTTCTTGGATCTCCTTCAAAGAGGAACAGATGTGGGACAACCTCAAATTCAATGATCAATTTACTGTTTAGTCTAGTGAAACGGATCATTCACAAATCCAAGTCAAGGCACAAAGTAGCAAAATAAACTTTAACTATGATAGTTGGAACCCTAATTGTGGACTGGTAAAAATCCAGCCTTTTACTGTCTTTTATGCCCTGCAGCCCATGGGCCCACACCAACCTTGAAGGAGCTGGGACTGACTCCAATCTAATGGTGAAATATTAACCAAAAGAGCAGGAGCTGGGCAGGTGCAGGAACAGGACTTGGGTCAAATGGTGAGGGAGTGTGGACTGTCCCCCTAATTTTAGCCTTACTGAAATATTAGCTGTGTTCTAAACAGTGCGTTTCCCACTTGCTGCACTCCTGGGGCCTTATTTATGAAGGCCTTGCGTCAGTTTTGCGCCGCCGGTACGTCACTTTTTGTGACGCACCAGCGGTGTAAAAAATGCGCCTTGTTGCGCCATATTTAAAAAGTGACGAATCTAGGTAGATGCGTCACTTTTTAAACCCCTGCGCCACATTATACCTGCGTCAGGTATAATGTATACAGAGGGGGCATTCCCCCGCAAAAAGCCTCGTAATAGTGACGCAGTGAAATCTATGAGATTTCACTGCGTCATTTTTAGGATGCTGTTGCGTCAAAATCTTGCGCCTGCCTCACAGCAGGCGTAAGACTGACGCAAGCCCTTTCACATGGGGCTTTCCCCATGTGAAAGGACGCATTGCTGGAGTTGCGTCACTTTTGTGACACACTCCAGCAATGCGTCACTTTTGCGCTTACAGATACGTCAGAAATACTGACGTATCTGTAACTCCTTGCGACATGATGCGTCATACATTAAATATGACGCATCAGGAATGTCGTAAGGAGTGCGCAGTGAAAAGTGACGCATCACTGTTTTCATGCAGCGATGCGTCACTTTTCATAAATGAGGCCCCTGGAGTTCCCTAAGAGTGTATTGCACAAGTGGAGCAAATGGTGTGAAGATAAGCCATGGTAGAAAACGAGGAAGGGCAACAAAGTGCAGATTAACAGAGACTATATGTCAAATGGCACTTTTTCAGTTAACAGGGAACATGAACATCTACATCATGATCATCAACCATCCTGTTGCAATGACTTTGCTAATTGGGCTGAAACTGTTGTAAAATAGAAGATGTTTCTTTTGCCTTGCCCTTTCATAAGGTTTTCTGAATTTTCCTGATGTACCTTGATTGATGTCTGAAAACCAGGTAGGATTCTGGTTCTTAAATTAATAAGCGATTGCCTCCTCCTAATCTACCTCAGAGAGTATATTCTTAGTTAACGAACATACACAACAGTGAGGATTTCTGGGACAACACCAGTCACAGGCATTTTAACAGTCTAAAACAATATCTGATAGATATTTGGCTTGAGACTCCATTACTTCCAGAAACTGGGAAATACCCTCTCCATTCTACAAAGCGAAAGAAAGGCGCTGTAAGTATTTCACTAACACATTTGATGTGTACAATGCATACATGCCAGTCCTTATTCAGTAGACTGCAGATCCAAGCAATGGCACAAATGTAACTTGACACAATCTTGTACTTAAAAGATACAATACTTAGGAAATCTAGGCAGAATGTTACCTTACTTCAAGATGACCAAGGAAGATCCAGTTGGCCAGAAGAAAAATATTGGAAGGATGTAGATTTCTACCTTTTTCATAACAGAGGGAGTGGATCTTGAAGAAGGAAAGGAATGAAATCTTGCTTTGGAAGGGTATGTAGGGTGGGGCATTGAAATTGCAAAGTAATAGGGGGAGGAGGGCAGACGACAAGTTAATGTTCGCTACATCCCTAGAGTAAGAAGCTACTGCTCCAACGCTCTCTAATGGAGACCCAATGACCTTTGTGCTGTCCCTGATATTTGAGGGTCTTCATAAGGCAATGCATTAGGGTCCTCCTGTTTAACATTTCTGTATTAATGATTATTATTAGATATTTGGCTTGAGACCCCATTACTCCCAGCAACTGGGAAATACCCCCTCACTCCTGCAAACTAAGGGACTGTAAGCATTTCACTAACAAATGTGTAGTTTTTGGGACTTATTTGTATTTATACTATGGTTGTGGGGCGACAAACTAGCAAGAAGAAAACAAAACAAAATTTTGAGTGTAAGGGCGAGGTCGTCTCCAGAGTCTCCACTTTCCCCTACCTGGGGGTTCTCTTCGATCAGAGAGGATCCTGGGGACCTCAGGTGAGGGCAAAGAGGTTGGCGATGATTAGGTCATCAGCAGCCCTCATGGGTTTTGCGGGCAGGTTGGGCGCTAGGCCCATGGAAGCGCTTCTGAAAATCTATAAAAGTAAACCAGTCGCCCTGGCCTCATATGGTTCACTCCTTTGGGGCTATGTAAACCTGGAACCAATTCAGAAAGCGGAGAACAGATTTATACGGACCCTCCTGTCTGTTCCTCAGTCTACACCGACTTATTCCATACATATGGTGGTGGGCCTAGACTTCCTCACTGATGGGTTGAACATGGCACCCCTGATCTTTTGGTTGAAGACTTGGCTCAATGAAGATCTGCCCCTCAACCATAAGATCATGGCTGATGTTTTGTCTCTAGACCGCTTCAAAAGGATCCCATGGTTGGCCTATCTGATGAAGGCGTTCTCAGATCTGGGACGACCAGAGCTCTTTACTTCCCCTCAGGACATCAAGACTCAGGATATTAACATTGTTAAAAAGCAATTCATTGGGAGGGCAAGAGCACGTCGTGAGGAAAAGGAATTAGCGAAACCAGCAGTGAGGAGACACTATTTACTTGTAACCTCATTTGCATTAGCACCTTATCTTGGTTTCGTCACGACCCCATTTCACAGGTTCCTTCTAATTAAGTTCAGGTTTAATTTGTTACATTTTTATTTGGGCAATTTTAAAACATGGGAAAAACCTGAACTAGCCCCCCCTGTAGTTGTGATCATTTTTCCACCCAAGACACCATGCACTTTGTTATGTTTTGTGGGTTTTATTTAGAGCCAAGAAAAAAACACCTGTTACCGGTTTTAAAGGTGGAAAGGTGGCTGGCTTCACACAAGTGAGACCAGCCCTGCTCTACCTACAATCATTGACTAACATACGTACTACTTTTTGTATGGCTAACTTCTTGGTGGCTGGAGCTAGAACCAAAAAACATATATATTAGACCAATGGCCCTCCGTAAAACTGTGTTAATTAAGATGTGAGGTCCTGGTTTAATACTAAATGAACTAAAAATTTGTCTTTCTTCTTTTATTAATCCTACGTATGCTCTGATTTGCTTGCTATTGTAAATGATTTGTAAATAGTTTGTATTGTATATATTTTAAAGTGTATGAAATGTTTTTATCTCTTTGTATGATTTTTAACTAAATCGAATAAAGATATTTTGACTGACTGACTGACTGACTGACACTAACAACTGTGTCGTATTTACTGAATAAATTCCAGTCCTTATTAATCAGAATGCAGATCCAAGCAATGGCAGAAATGTAACTTGACACAATCAAAGAAAAAAAGGATTTAGGGAAAATGTTACCTTAGCTTAAGATATAGAAGGAAGATCCTTGATGGGCACAAAGAAATATAGAAAGGAGGTGGGTTTATTCCTCTTTCATAGGAGAGGCAGTAGACATTGATGAAGGAAAGAACTCTTGCTGGGGAAGGGTGCACTGTGTAGGATAGGACATTGAATTTGCAAAAGCAAGTAACAGGGTGAGGAGGGCAGATGAGAAGGTTATGTTAGCTGCGCCCCAGTGAAAGAAGCTGCTTCTCCAAAGCTCTCTCATGGTCTCATGGAGACCTGATGACCTTGGTGCTGACTGAGGGTCTACCTAAGGGAGTGCATTAGGGTCCCGCATTTAACATTTCTGTAAGTCATTATTACATTCAGTCTGATGTAAACAATTTTCTTGTAAGACTGTAGAAAGTAAACTGTATGGAATTCAAAATGACCTGTACCTGTGTTACAATGTAATATGCTTCGAAGTCACCAAAAAGCAGGAAAATGAACATTGTGGTCTGTCCGATCAGTACTAGTGAGAATAGATCTAAAACAAGAAAAACAAGCATCTAAGAATCATTTAGACTGAATCTTTAAAACACATGATTTCTGCAGTGCGGGGTCCATAACAAAGCATTATTGCCACCTTTAGGAGAATTAAGTGCAAATCTCAAACTGAAAGGTCCAAGAAAATATTATTTCGTTTTTACTTGTCTAAAACCCATTTACATTTTCACCAGATATGAAACCCTGGCTGCGCTGGCTCAGTCTTCTATGTGCCTGCAGTCTCTAAAGTCAACTCATTTAACCTGGTATTTGACTTTCAGGTAATGCAGCTCAGAAAAACAAGCAAGGTTCTCCCCATTCTGTTTCTGAGCTGCACTGTCTAAAATAATACTCTAACTCCCAAACATATTGAGTGAAACGAATGCACTTTACACGCTGCAGGCACATAAAAACAGGACATAGTTCTCACTGCAATATTTTTTAAAGATATATAGAAATCGCTGGTTGCTTGTAGATCACACCAGGGAGTTCCTTAATCTAGGGATACTCATGATCTCTTAATCTATTGCTTGAATAAAAAGCAGCCTCGCTCTGATCTCAACAGTACAAGACAGCACAAGACTCACATACACTTTGAACGGACAAAAAATGTGTGGATAGCGAGATGGCACCTCACGGGCGCACCACCAATGGGACCCCTGGTTGGTACTCACCAGGATGGCCCTGTTATCATCATTGGTGCCATCAAGCTTTAACGGAAACGTGTCTCAAACCCAAAGTGTAAAGACAGTGCGTGGTGCAGTGAACACAACTTATATGTATGTTAAGTGGGGTGTGAAGTGATAGGTAGTCTTCACACTCTCCTTTTTTAATTTAAGTGTTTTACTGTTTGCAACAGAGAAAGGAACAGAAGTAAAGTTTGAAGTCCTAGTTGCACAGTATCTTATATGTTTAAATGTTTAATGTTGTTAGTTTTTGTTACATATAAGTTGTGTGAGTCTTGTGCTGATCTACAAGCAACCAGCGATTTCTATATATCTTTAAAAAATATTGCAGTGAGAACTAGGACTTGTTTTGTTTGATGACTTAATGAGTGGGGGGCGTCCTAGCTCTGTCTTTCCCTCTAGACTCCAGTTTTTGTGCACATAAAAACAGGAGTTGGGCTCTGCGCTGAGCCAGGGGTGCCCATCATGATGTGACTGTGATGGTGCCATGTAGGGTAGAATATTCCACCAGGCATGAGACTCTGGAACCCCTGATAGGCATAGCGCACATTGCAAAAAGATGAGCAGGGACAGGGAGCACTGGTTTCTTGCTTGTGCGCACCCAGGTATTTAGGTAGTTCTGACTCTGCCCTGTAATGCTCTTACCTTTATTCTCTGTGTTCCACATGACTGTGGGACTCTCAATTATGCCATCATGGAAGGTGACAATTTTAGTTTTCCCTCCTCCTTTGGTGTTTACCAGTTACTTCATTGGCAAACACTACATTCCTCCCTAACCATAAAAGAAAAGAGAACAACAACAAAAACACAGTCCCAAAACAAAACCAGATAGCAAAATGGACACAGTATGGAACACAAACACACATCAGGTAATTCGCCCGGTGATTGGAAGACCTATATCATTAAGTATACAGGACAGTCTCATCATGAGCTGCCACTTGTATGATTATAAACTAAAGAGGTTCTGTTGGGTAAGAACTAGCTTAGTAGAAAACGTTCCAACATGTAGGGGTAATGATCTGAAGCAACCTCTACAGCAGGTCCTTGAGGCACCAAATATCTCAAAAAGAATGACTACGAAAATTACTTTGTTTAGTTTCTTTTCATGAGAATTACTTCATTCAATGATGTCCAAAGTGAACAACAAAATGCACATGCTGTCAACAAGAGATATTCACATGGGTGACAAGTGAAAATAATTACAATTGTGCTTGTAGTGCTCAAAGGGTGAACAATATATACAGTGAGGTCATATTTGGCTATGTACACATTAGAAGGCCAGAGAGCTATTTCTTCCAGTGATTTCTATCCTTGGTTCTGTGGAATCCTGGTTTTTCTGGACCTAAAGGTGTGCGTCGACGTTTCAACCCTAGTGGTGCACCAGTGGGTGGTCACAGAGGGTCTTCCTCAGGACAGGAGTAGGGAAGGGGGACTGGTTGACAGCCCTCGGGAGGCCGGATCAGTCATGGCCTTGTAGGTGTGGAAACTTGCGCAAACTCCTGTGTTGGAGAGTGTTCTTTGATGGCACAAAGGACCTTTTGGTCATAAATGCTGGATCTGAGAAAAGGAGCCGTGTCCGGATGTGATCCTTCTGCCTGCAAGCCTCGAGCCTCGAGCTCAAGGTCCTTTCCGCCATCACAGAACACTCTCCAACACTGGAGTTTGCGCAATACAACACAGAACGCCTATTCACTACAATTCAGATGGCCAAACCTTGATGAATTACGTGCGTCATCAACAATCTTTTGCCCTGAAGAAGCCCATTCTTTGGGCGAAACGAGTTGGCAGATTCTGTTCTGTGCATACCAAAACACGACTGAAAATAAAAGAAGAATACCAACACAAGACTCATTTCGTCAATCTGACTGTACAGCTTTAACTTGATCAAATTCATGTTGCCTCTCATCCACAAAAGAATTGCTAGGTTGAACAATGATTGTAGGCAGGTCTTTGTGACAGTACTTCCAAGTCGGAACAGGGATTGTTGGATAGAAGAACCCGCCACTGCTGCTGTGCAGGAAGTGACTATCAAATTGCTTTGGAAGATATAGCCCCGTTGCAGGTGAACCGCACACTGCTTCTATTGGTGCATAGTACTCCAGCATTTGTGGTGGGGTGGGTTGGTGTGTAAGCAGACTGGCTGGGATGTTACCTTTAGGGGTGAGCACTGGTAAAATCTGCCAAGAGGTGGATAGCAGAGTATTTGCCAAAAACCACAATACAATCAGAGCATGTAATGGCATAACTTTGTAGACTCCCCTGGAGCAGCAGAGTTTACCTTCCACCCCTGATAGTGTCTCCAATGACACTGGTAGTGGATGAGACAAAACTCCTCTGTTTTGTCAGCCTCATCTGCTTCTTCTGGCGTGGTGTTCTGGGTGCCTCAACAGATAGTCGGCTGGGTTGTGAGTTCATGGGTGAAATCCTTGAGATTATAGCATCCATTTCTCTATGCTGGGGTGCCTGGATACCCTCTCAGGTGAGATGAAGCACTCTACAAATATAATGATTGATTGAGATTTTTATAAGGTGCCTTGTAGGAGGGGACTCAATAGCTTGTGGTTCATTGTGGCTATGAACAGGTGTCCGTGGACATAGAGATGGAACTGCTGACACCCCCAGCATATGACAATAGCTTATTTTTCATTCTGCTAATATCATTCATCTGAGGGGGTTAGTAACCAGCTATCGTACACTATGGGTGCCCACTCTCCACATTCCAACTGTTATGTTAGAACAGCTCCCCATACCTTTTGGGCTGGCATCCATGGTTAAGAAGATTGGTCTCACAAGGCGGAAGTAGGCCGTGATTGTGATGGTTGAGAGTGCATCCCTGGTGGCTTGGAATGACCTTTCCTGACCTTCCCCCTATGCCTAGGTGGTTGATGACTTGGTGAGGTCTCGGAGAGGTTGGGTCAAAGTGGTCATATCCTTTATGAAGTAGCCACAGTAAGTGACTATTTCTAGGAAGCTCCTGATGTTTGAGACACTAGAAGGCAGGGTCGCTTCCTTGAGAGTGTAGACCTTCTTGCTGTCCAGGGCTACTCCATCCAGTGAGAAGACGTACCCAAAAAATGAATCAGCTGCTTCATAAACTTGCATGTGTCCTTATGTAGCGTGAGTCCTGATTTCCTTATCCGGGCAGGGCCTTCCATAGCCTCTCACGATGTTCTTTCCAATTTAGCATTGAGTAGGATGCCGTCACTCAAACTGATGACTCCCGGCAGGCCCACCTGCATCTCCTCTCCTGTACAGTGTTCATAATTCAGTTGTCTATAGTGTCATAGTTCTACATGAGTGGAAAATGTCATCATGTATCTGGATTCTTCAGCTAGGGTTAGCTGACTGTAGATCCACCTTAGGGAATCATTTGCCTCCATTTAGTTCCTCAATGTGGTGGTCAAGGATGGGGGTCAGATGCCATTCCCTATTGATTGCAACGTTTGGCACTCTCATGTCCACACAAATGTGGATTTTGCCTGTTGCTTCAGCTACCTAAAAGCAATGATGGGTGATACCAATGGGTTGGGGCCAGTGGCTTTCTCGTTGATGCCTTTGCGCTTTTCCACCTTAGGTCATAAATGGAATGCAATTCGGCAATTTCAAAGCGGGACTGGTTGCCTTATTTGCCAATATGGAGCTTGGCGACTTTTCTACTTGGACAGGCATCCAGGGAGATCAAGCTCAAGGACTCCTCTATGCAAATCATTAGTGTGCTTTGAGCCCAATACAGACTGTGAGGCAGTAGCATTCCTGCATTAAGCCCATACCAGTCAAGAATTGATTATGAATACTGTTATGTTTCATATAGGTACCCGAATATAGGCTCAGGCAGCAGCCTAACCTTTCACCTATATTTTCCCCTGCCATTACACTACATAATGGTTCTTGGGACTGAACTTTTGCCTAGTTATGGTATTGCTTACAGAAACTCTGCGGTAAACAGACACAATATTGAGTTGCAAATATTGAATAACACCAACATCGAGTCCAAAATATCAACATAAAAAGTGATCTTCAGTCAGAATATCGTTGTCAAGAATAGTGAGTTGAAGTTAAGTAATATTGTTTTCCCAAATTTCAAAGTTATTAATATCGGTTGCAAAAATATTGTTGTTAAAAATATTGTTGTTTTATTTAGTGTTATGTATTTTAGTGTGTATTTATAACATAGGTATTCTATATTTTTGTGAAAGTATTGCATTTGTTTTTGAATATATGTGTTACATTTTTAGAAGTTACTCTTTTTTTAAGCACATTTTGCGTTTTAGTTCCGTAGCGAGTTTGGGGTTTATAGGAGGGTGGGAAGTAATTTAATTATAAGTAATGAATTAATCATTTTTAATAATTATTATCTAGGTATTTCATATTTTATATTATTAATTGTGTTAATTCATTAATATGTTTTTATTATTTGGTTAGTAATTAATATTTAATATTTGGTAAATATCTTAAATGTGTTAATTGTTTAGGAGTGGGTTGTGGGTAAGTATGGGCAAATTTGGTGGATTTGCGGTCCACGAATTAACACAAAATGGCAAAACAATTTGCGAGTTCGCAGATTTTCTCACAAACTCGATAATTTTTTTGCCATTTGCACAAATAATCTGAAACGTGTGTCTGTAACTGTGCACCGCGCCGAAAGGCGCCGAGGTCCATCGAGTAAGCTGTCTATCATAGTGAGGAAAGGGCGGGAAGATGTTGCATACCCTAGTGTGTGGCGGGGCCAAACGAGCGGGGCTTCTATGCGAGTTCACATGCCTCTTGTTTATAAAGGGTCAGTGACCGATAAGAGCAGCAGATGAGAAGGAAGCAGCCTCCTGGTCACAGAAGTACACGGGGATTGTGCTCAAGAAACTCGTGGATGCAAAGACCTCCATCAAGGATTACATCTAATTGTAGGGAGTAGATATGGGAGGAAGCACACCTGCCTAGCCTCGACAGTGCTCACTAGTTGTTTGGGCGCTGAGGTCCATCGAGCGAGCTGTCCATCATAGTGAGGAAAGGGCGGGAAAACGTTGCATACCCTAGTGTGTGTGTGGCGGGGCCAAACGGGTGGGGTTTCCATGCGAGTTCACATGCCTCTTGTAAGGGGCAGAGACCGATCTGAGCAGCAGATGAGAAGGAAGCATCCTCCTGGTCACAGCAGTACACAGGGATTGTGCTTGAGAAACTCGTGGATCCAAAGACCTCCATCAAGGATTACATCTAATTGTAGGCGGTAGATATGGGGAGGAAGCACATCTGCCTAGCCTCGACCGTGCTCAGTATTTGTTTGGCCTGATTATAATGGGTGACTGAATTTGAGCTTCAACTCGGGCGCCTGCTTTATTTATATCTGTAAGTGCTTTCTGTTGAGGTTTAATTTTTGTGACAGGAGCATCGTGCCAGAATGAATCCTGCTTGCATATATTTATCCACGAAGATGCCACCCTCTACTGTAAAAAAATGCACACAAAAAAAACTGCACGGGAGCGGAATTGCGGATTTTTCGGCAATTTATCGCAATTGGCGTATCGCAAAATTGCTAAAAATCCGCAAAATCCATGAGCGGAACAGATTTTGTGCCCACCCATAGGGGGTCATTAGGATGACGGGCGGACTTAGTCCGCAGGCCATCCTATTGGAATTCGGGACCACCCGCCATAAGGGTGGGGGACCCTTGGGGGTATTAGGATGTGCCCGCCACAGCATCCTGCATTGTTAACATTGTGGTGGGCGGTGCCCTTAGCACCGCCCGCCACAATGCTAACAATGCATGCATGTATTTGCATACACAAAGGGGCAGGCACAGCGCGGTGACTTCCGCATTGTGTATGCAAATGCTGGGGGGTACCACAGGTACCCCCCATGTGCACCCCCCACCTCGCCTTCACTTCAGGGGCCCACAGGGGGCCCCCGAAGTGAAGACCGCGTGCCTTCTGCCACGGAAAGGCATCTGTCTCTGCCCATTGTAATATGGCTGTCGGTGTCTGATAGACACCGCCACTATATTAAAAATTTTCCGCCCCGGTCGCCTTGCGACCTAGGCGGAAAAGCGGTGGACGGTCTTTCCGTCTGCCGTGATGGCCGGCGCATTGCCCCCGCCAGGTGAGCGGTGGCTTTCGCCAGCCTTGCAGGGGCAATCCGCCGGCCATCCTAATGGGCCCCTAAGTTGTGGGTTTATAGGGGGATAGGGTGGGAAGTAATTTAATTATAATTAATTAATTAATATTTTTTGGTAAATTAATAAAAAAGTATTTAAGATTTTCTATTGTTAATTGTGGTAATTGAGTTGTTATTGATTAGTTATTAATTGGTTGGTAATTAATAATAAATATTTGGTAAATATCTTCCTTATGTTTTTTTTTTAGGAGCGTGTTGTGGGTTTATAGGAAAATAGGGTGGGAAGTATTTTAATAATAATTAATTAATTTATATTATTAATATTTTATATTCATGTATTTAATATGTTATAATGTTAATTTTGGTCAATAATGTATTCTTATTGAATTACCCATGAATAATTATGGTATTTGTGTTATTTTATTTTAAGAGATGGTTGTGGGTTGATAGGGGAGTAGGCAGAGAACTAAGTTAATTTTAATATATTTAAAAATAAATTATAAAAATGTATTTTTTTTGTTTTTTAGTGTCATTTGTGTGAATTAATGTATTATTGATTGTTTTTAAATTATTTGTTAAATATTATTAATTAATGTATTAATTGTTAATTATGTTAATGTTGTTATGTTTTATAACATTGGTGATTTTATTTATAGGGGAATACGGTGGCAGGTAAATTATTTGGAAATAATTAATTGTTAATTAATGTTAATTATTTTGATGTAGTGTGAAAAGTTAATTATTCTCCTCCGCTATCCAACACTTCACTACTGTTTCACTCGCTGGAGTTGGAATAGTAAATTTTACTCCTACGCTATCCAACACTTTCTTCACTGTTGTACTTGTTGAAGTGGGAATATAAATTTTAACCCCACACTATACAACACTTTCCCAACTATTGCACTCTCTGGAGTGGGAATAGTGATGTAATCCCTCCGCTATCCAACACTTTCCCTACTGTTGCAATCCCTGGAGTGGGAATAGTAAATTATTCCCCCTCTGCTATCCAACACTTTCCCTACTGTTGCACTCGCTGGAGTGGGAATAGTAAATTTTACCCCTATGCTATCCAACACTTTCCCTACTGTTGCACTCGCTGGAGTGGGAATAGTTATTTTATCCCCTCTACTATCCAATACTTTCTTTACTGTTTAACTCACTGGAGTGAAAATAGTAACTTTATCCCCTCCGCTATCCAACACTTTCCCTACTGTTGCACTCCATTGAGAGAGAATAGTAAATTATTCCCCTCCACTATCCAACACTTTCCCTATTGTTGCACTCTCTGGAATGGGAATAGTAAATATTACCCCTACGTTATCCAACACTTTCCCCACTGTTGCACTTCCTGGAGTAGTAATAGTCATTTTATCCTCTTCACTATTCAACATGCTCACTACTGTTGCAGTTATTGAAGTGTCAAATGTAATTGTAAAAAAACAAATATTTTAATATTTTGATTTGTTATTTATTTTGTTTCACCGGTGTATGTATATATATATGTATCTATAATTTGTAATATGTTTTTAATATTTCATAATTTATTAACATCATTATTTGTTAGTTATATTAAGTTATTATAAACACATATTATATTTTGTATGTGTGTAGGTTTAATTTATGTTTACATTATATTTATTACTTATCAACTATGGGGCCGATTAGGATGGCGGTGAATCCGCATCCTCCGGGCCGGCGGAAGCCACCGCCGGCCTGGAGGATGCGGATTCACCGCCGCAGACATTGGAAACACCCACCACCACATTAGGATGGCGGTGGGATCAGCGGCGGACAGCAAGTCCGTCCGACACTGATCCGCGGTGTATGCAGGCAAATATGGTGGCGGTGTCTGCAAGACACCACCAGCCGTATTAGGATGCAGTCTGAAACATGCTTTTCCACGGCGGCTTTTCCGCCGTGGAAAAGCATGTGGTCTTTTGTGTTTGGGGGCCCGTTGTGGGCCCCCAGGGTGTCGGGGGTGGGGGGTGCAGTGCCTGCCGCTTTGTGCATGTAAATGCAAAGCATGCATTTTTAACCTTGCGGCGGGTGCTGCTTCAAACAGCATCCGCTGCAAGGTTAAAGATACGGGATTTGACCGCCAGGTTGGGGTCACATCCTAATTGGTATGGAGGGACCGCCGCTGCCCCTGCGGATGGTCCCTCCACTTCGGGGTCCGTCCGCCATCCTAATAGGCCTCTATGTTTTTAACTATATGTTTTATTTGCATTATTTTACACTATTTTTTAAACATTTTTAAAAAACTGATATTTTAAAGAACAGTATTTTTAACAACAATATTCTTTTGTTGATATTTTTGTACTTACCATCATGAAGATAGGACTTCGATATTTTGGACAACAATATTTGTGTCCCGACATTTTTTTAGTTAGACATTTTTGCTGTTTAACCACATCGCTGCTATGGTTATTTTTCCCCTGTGCTGAAAATTGCCATTTTGCTGGTGTCATGACGAGCTCAGCTCGTCATCAGCACAGCTCAACTGTGCCTCATGACGAGCTGAGCTCGTCATGAGCATGGAAGGGGTTATATTCTGTCAGTGATCCAAACTCAGCAGGACTACCATCTCCTGCATAAAAACCATGTATAAGGGCCATTCCTTTTGTCATCCTAGGTCCAACATGACACAGCAAGGTAGATCCCCTGAGGGTACCACTTCAGGTATATAAACACCATATCTTTGCTGAGGCAAGCAGAGGAGAAAAATGACTTCCATGCTTACACACTGGTGCAAGACGCTGAGGTTCCTGCATGCAGACAATCTAGCTTGCATTGGTCCGACATCCCTCGTGGGGTGTCCATCTCGAGACCAAGACGGGGTCCCACAGTCTCTCACTTTAGGTAATGGGGTGGACTTTGTCCTAGAGGGATTCTTGGCTCTACACATACATACATGTTAGGTACACTTGGGTACATCTACTTCGAGTTGCATTATAGGAGTATGCATTATTACTGTCATGTATTTTTATACCTGCCTGTATTCATTGTTTAAACACTATGGTAGAAATCTGCCACCCTTTTACTCTCTTGGTGCTTATAATCATTTTTATATGTTTCTGTCTTAAAGTTGTCTTAGCACATCTATTTTACAATAGAATGATGTTGGTTCAAGAAATGCTGATTGAATATGTCCCAATCATTTATTCTGTGTATCTCTCTGAGACAAAGTGATCATGTGTGACTGAGCAAAAAGTACTGTACTGTTTCCACGATCCCTGATGGGACAGAGTTGTCATGTTCGATAAATGTCAAGAACTATTCTCTACTTGGTAAGAAGGGCTTCTAATGGCACTGTGAGCTAGCTGGTATACATTCAAACATATCCGGTGGGGGTGTCTGGAAACAGTCTGAAAACCAATTCTACAGTCTATGTTGCCTATGTTGTCTAAATGCACACATCCTATATAGGGTTATGAGAACTACACAACAATACCCTTGACTCACTTGACCATTCAATTCTGGACTGAAAGTTTGCAAGTGCAGTAATCAGAGAAAAAACAGATCTAAAAATACCTCAGCGGTGAATGCAAGACTACTGTTTCAAAGAAATGTATGAACTGCCCCCATTGCTACTAAGCATTCAAGTCTTTTACTCTTTCTTGAGCCGAGGTAATCTTTTGTGGTCAAACCCAACGGAATCTACATCACAACTAATGTGTACTCACAATGACTATTTGTAGGTGTCCGATATGATCAAAGAACACAACAGCAAATGATTTGTTGGACTGTGTGAGGGGAGTATCAGCTGGTTGTACTGTAGGTGAATGCTTTGTTTGTCGACAAATAGTACACTGCTGTACATCATTCTTTGTGTTCTTAGCTGGTTGAGGCATCCAGTATTATTGCTTTTGCATTGATACTATAGCACTAATGCAGCATGAGCCAAAGCTATCTCTTCATGTGTTATTCACCTTAAGACCTATCTAGCTCGCTCATTAAGTATCCCCATGATGTCTGGGATGAAAACCAAAGAAACATTGACTTTGTTGATGACATAAGATGATTTGGAAGGAAACAATCTAGAGGCTTTTCACCTTTCAATGTTGCTTGTATTGCCACCATAATGTCTACATCATTTGAGGTCGAGCTAGAGCAGCTAACTTAAAGGATTGCACTGCTGTCTTGATAGCTAAGTTAGCTGTACAGTGCCCCTAACATGAATTACTTCACTTTTATGGGCCATGGTATGTACCAGAGGAAGCCTGCCTTGTAGAACAGTTATCTTTCCCAAAGTGGTTCCTCTTTTATCACTGTGCCTTTTAAATCTGAATTTGTTCAGATGACAATGCGGAAAGTCCACATTCTAACCAGAATGCAGAGTCTGACACAATAAGTGTTGGAACAGATTCATCAACCTTCTGAAGAGACAGTGACGAGGCATGTATTTCTACTATTTGTACAGGGGAGTCACCTAAAACATTTGTGTCTTTACACCATCATGAATTCGCAGCCATGAAAAGTTACACCACAATACTGTAATTGCTCTCTGATGGCTCCTATACTGTGCTTCACTTCTGGATTTAGTAGGTATTGGGCCTGAACTTGTGGTTCACACCTTAAAGGAATCAACTGTGGCACAGACTCTTTTCACCACCTTGTTTTGTTTCTGTCCAGAACCTTATTTAAAACCAACTCAATATGATATTTTTCCCTGAGATCTTCTGGTACCAACACTTTCATTATTGACCTTGAGGTGTATGCCTTATAAATGCAGGAGACCAATCAGCCGCTACGAAAATGATGTAGTCATGTGACAAATGTAACCAGAATACTACTTTGATTTTTTGTAATTTTTTGTTGATGATGCAGTAATACCCTCTTCAAAGGGTATTATTGCATCGTCAACTCTTTAAGAATAATTTACATGTCCATCTGGTGTTTCCACTAGGCCTGGGAATCATTTACATGTTGCTGGCACAATTCATGTAATTTCAGAAATGTAAAACTTTGTTACGTGAAATTCTTGAAACTATAACATTCAGCTACTTTGGGTAACTACGCGCCATTTACTGTAAAGTGCAGAGGAAGAACATGACACAAATGTCTGCTGTTTTGGTTTGCTTTGGTTTTTTATACATTTTATGCAAGGATGCATTTTGAGATAAAATATAGTGCAAAATGACAGATTGGGCAAGGCCCAAGATTTGACTTCTAGATTCTTGAACTGGTGTCACTGCGAGTTGATCATTCAGAGTCTGGTTAAATATCATTATTTCTGCTGCACTGTCAAGAAGCACCACTGCCCAAGTCCTGATTATGCACATTTTCTGACACATATTTCTTCATTGTTAGCCCAGGACCTTTCTTTTTCCTGAAATATGCTTTTGAGTCAACAATTTTCTCTTCTTTCTACAGTCTAACCTCAGCTGTCTCTCTTTCACTTTTCTGCCTGGATACTTTTTGTGATACTCAGTCTGTCTGCTCCTTTCTGTTCACTGACTCCCCAGAATCCTGCAAACAACAGAAATAATGCTGATCCTGGTCTGGCCTTTTAATTCATCATGTCCCTCAAATTGTATCCACCCTATCTGGAGTTCAGCTCTGGCAGAGATTCAATCCTGGTTTTCAGTTTAGATTTCTGAATTGTATTTCTTAGTTTCCAGTGCGGCCTGTCCTTTACCCGAACCTTAAGGCTTGTTTTTGGTTTAAATTGCAGTTTTGTGGTTCAAGAACCTAAAGTATCCCGGCCTATGGAGTTATGTATTTCTAAAATAATTTTAGAAACCTCCCATTTGTGATCAACAGACAAACTTTGGCACCCTGCCAAGACTTCTGCTTCCCCTTGAACACTATTACTATCTAAGACACCATTTGAAAATTAGCTATCAATTTCATCCTTAAATCAACAGCCTGTGTGACTACAAACTTGTTGTGTATTGTTTAAACGTCACCAAAACCACCTCCAAAGCGGGTGTGTCATGCGTAGTAGTTTAAATATTCCGAAGATTGGTTCCTCCTGTAGTACACTCTTCTACAGATGGTACCATACAGGAGGATGATACATAGGTAGCATTCTGTGCTTGTCTTGAATTAATGTGTAAGGATAGACTGATTCCAACCATTGATTTAAAAGCAATATAAATACAAATCCAACATCTTTATTTCACCACTATCCAATAGGCCATGAAAGCACAGAAATATTAAAATACAATACACTACATCATAAAACAATTCAAAAACATTAAAGTATACATTAAAAGCACAATTAAATAAAATAAAAGGAATCCAAAATGGAATCTTATCTCATTTTATTGGAAGCTTTCCCCATGATTGCATTATTAGTCAGTCGACTAATTGGCCCACCCTGTAGGATCCATTTGTTGTGTTGGACCCGGCACCGATGCTCCTGTCGATGATGCGAGTAAGAAATATTGTCAACATTCTCTATATTTATCTACTTACTGATTTAGTGACTGTCTTAATTGCGGAGCATTCAGCTACATCTAGCTGCAGAGATAAACCAGGCAACACTGGCCAGGCAGCCCTGGATTAGTTAAGGGGTCCAGTCTGACCTCCCTGCATGTGGTAACTGTCCACCAACCCATGCTGGTTGTTCCTGATATCGTTCTAAGAATTAAAGATTCATATTCTGCAGGAAGAGGAGCAGCTTTATATGCATGAAAGTGACTAGTGATTGAATCTACAGGATAAAACTCCACCCATGAGTAAAATATTTCAAAGGGGTATGCAGCATGTGCATTTACAACAAACGTCACTGCACCCATCACCCCAGGAAGTTCCTTACTGAAGGTGTTGCGTTAATGGCATCCTGAATTTACTCTTATCACAACAGGTCATGCTGTCATTGTGAATCAGATTCATAATGAGATTCAAACCTCAAATGAAAATGGGAATAACTGTTACTAGTCAGGTGGCTGATAACCCCACAGCAGAAAGAAGGATTCTGTCTGAACTGAGGAAGGAAACCAATATTACATTGGATGTCTTTGCCATTAGTAATACTAGCAAATTCTTCAGTATCTAATTCAAGATTGCTCAAAGTTTGTCCCTGAGGCCGGTCATCACTCATAAGTCTGTTGTAATTATATACAAAAATGGGGCCCAAGATTAGGAATTCTAGACCTCCCTGGTAAAATGCCAACCTACCAATTCAAAACAGGAAATCTGGTGCACTGCAGCCCACGACGCACCTGAGCACGGCTGGAAGATGGTGCATTGTAGGTAACAATCAGTCCAGTGAGACTCACAGCATTATCTCAAACCCCCTCCCTTCTTGCCTCAGGCTGAACTGGCTCAGCACCAAAAGAGCCCTTGTGGGTTTTGTAGGTGGCATCCCACCTGCACATCTTAGTTGAGCAACAGAAGTGTGTTTCCACATGGAGGAGGTTGTTGACTATCTCTGCACTCAGTAGTTATGGTGTCCGAAAAAGCTGATATCGGCGAGGCTGGCTTCGAGGTGGCCGACTGAGGCCTTCACGGAGGGTGTTAACAGCTTCTGCTTCCTTGATCCAAGTCCGCCAGGAGGCCAAAGATTTCCTCTATGCCATACACTTGTTGGTAACCAGCTTAAATGAACACTTTTGATTGTTTTTTAAAGGGCAGGCCATACATTCAATATTCTCAAATGGAATAATGAACATATTATTCTTTTTGCACCTTCGCTTAATTCTAGAGAACATTATAGATCAAAAGAACAAGGGGTATATTCTGAGCTAAAGATAAATATCATAGTCCATCGGCTAAATCCAATAAATCCATTAGCCTTCATTTCATCTTCATTTATTATCCAGTCTTCACCAAGAGAACATACATTAGCCGCTGCCAACACGTGTTTCGTCTTGGTCTGTTGACCAAAAGACTTCTTCAGGGCTAAAAGTATTACAATAAATATGATCACAATAGTGTAAAACCAAAGAGAACACATCATATTCATTCAAGTAAAACATTTTTAACCTGCTCAAAAAAGATTGATGCATACATTGCCACATTATGAATAATATGAAGCAAAAGAAAAAGAAAGAAGAGAGACAAAACAAAGTGTCCTGGGATGAGATCAAATTATTATATATTCATACTGTGACCTCAACCCCTAGTTATTAAGTCCCGTCAGGAACCCTTGTAAAGTGCTGCCAAAGATGTTTTAGCATCACAATTTTACAAGTCATATTTCACAAAAAGAGGGGGCTCACCTATGGCTAGAAAACGAAATGCTAGAGAAACGCAAGGTGTGCCTTCATAAGTCTTCGGCATACATCAATGTGATCTGGGGCAGAAAAATGCACGAAATCATTGCATTAAATATCTGCCCATCTTTTGCGCTAAACGCCTATAGCGTAAAATCTTAAACTTACAAAAAGGGTCCGTGTACGTTATTCAAAAATGATGGTGAATGAAGAATATAATGGAAAGCACTCACTATTCACATATAAATCCGGAGTTCCGAAAAGGGTTAAATGTTCATAAATATAAAAGCCGGTTTCCAGTATCCCGGTATTCTTATGGATTTCAAAACTTGGCTTGGTGTATGAGAGCGTCCTGTAATGGCGTTCAAATTAGATAACGTCCTATAGGATGCAGCACAATATACACAGATATAATTATTCTGCCCGTATGATCTATTCCGACAAATCTGTCACAACGGGTTGAAATAATATGCATATTGTCGTGCCTTGGTTACCCGGCGCATATTAGGGTGCCCTCGAATCAAAATCGCGCTTTACATTCCCAGAAAAATATAATTATGCAATCTCGGGTTGAAAAACCTTCCGCATGTAAGGCGTTTAAATAGCACTCTATAGGATACAACACAATATACACAGATATAGTAATTGTGCCCATATTATCTATTTCGACTGGATAATAAATGAAGATGAAATGAAGACTAATGGATTTATTGGATTTAGCTGATGGACTATGATATTTATCTTTAGCTCAGGATATACCCCTTGTTCTTCTGTTTTACAATTGTGGTTGGCCTCCTGATCACATTGTTTGGTTCGTGGTGGATGACCAGGACCTTATCCTTGGAGCTTAACGAGATATTGATTACTACCTTTGTTTCTGTATCACAATATATGCAAATGAAATGTATTAATTTATGTCAGCAATAGTGTGTTTGTATCCTCGTCTGATTGTGATTCAACTACACAGACTGTTCAGTTGCCTTTGTTTTTCCTTTTCCTTAGTGTGTCAGTTGACATCGGCTGGTGTCCTGCTGTTCACACTTTTTTTTAAAAATTCAAATAACCTTTCTTACTAAAAATAAATCTGTCTGGCTGGACAAAGAATATAGTGTCTGTTTAGCCTATATTTATTCGATTGACAATTTGTACCTTGTCTAGGGACCACTGTTCTGGATATAAAAGACTTATGAAGGCACACCTTGCGTTTCTCTAGACTTTGGTTTCTAGCCATAGGTGAGCCCCCCTTTTTGCGTTTTCTGTACTCTTTTCTTTCTCCATGCTGGTTAGTCACTTTTTATGGTTGCACTATATCGGTCACTTAATCTTTCCTTTTTTGGTTTACATTTTCGGTGATTTGAATGTGTGTACGGGACTAAGGTTGTCTTTTCACTGCACCTTTTTGGATATTATGCTATAAATTCAACCTTTGATGTTGATTTTGGTCAGTCGATTTATGAACTTGTGGCTTTTCCACTTTAGATTCAATCTCCTGAGGTTTGCTATGTTCTTAAAGACAGCTAGTATAGAATATCTCTCTAGAGTTTAGGACTCTTGAATCATCAAAATAGAAATATGACTTGTAAAATTGTGATGCTAAAACATCTTTGACAGAACTTTACAAGGGTTCCTGACGGGACTTAATAACTAGGGGTTGAGGTCACAGTATGAATATACAATAATTTGATCTCAACCCAGGCCACTTTGTTTTGTCTCTTTTCTTTCTTTTTCTTTTGCTTCATATTATTGATAATGTGGCAATGTATGTATCAATCTTTTTTGAGCAAGTTAAATTTTTTTTACTTGAATGAATATGATGTGTTCTCTTTCGTTTTACACTATTGTGATCATATTTATTGTAATACTTTTAGCCCTGAAGAAGTCTTTTGGTCAACAGACCAAGACGAAACACGTGTTGGCAGCGGCTAATGTATGTTCTCTTGGTGAAGACTGGATAATAAATGAAGATGAAATGAAGACTAATGGATTTATTGGATTTAGCTGATGGACTATGATATTTATCTTTAGCTCAGGATAATACCCCTTGTTCTTCTGTTTTACAATTGTGGTTGGCCTCCTGATCACATTGTTTGGTTCGTGGTGGATGACCAGGACCTTATCCTTGGAGCTTAACGAGATATTGATTACTACCTTTGTTTCTTTCAAGTGCAACTATCACTCGTTCACCCGGTTTTCTCTTTTCTGACATTATAGATCATGTGACTACAGATATATGAATGAATAACCTCTAACTCATAACTGCTGAACTATCAGAAAACAATGAATCAAATCTTATTGGGTATACACGCACAAACATATAACATGCAGTGGGATAAACATAAGCAGAAAGTACGAAGATTACATATCTTTGAGTGGTAGCTCCCACCTTGTAGTACCCTGGATTTCCGCTGGGTGATTGCTCCCACCTTGTAGTACCCTGGATTTCCTCTGGGTGGTAACTCCTACCTTGTGGTACCCTGTATTTCCACTGGGGGTAACTTCCACCCAATGTACAGTGAGCCCCATGATTTTGGGAGTCTACTAAGAATTTTAGGTCACAGCCTGTCCACAAGCTTAGAGACTGGTAAGGCTTGTTGGCAACTGGACATGGAATCAGGTACCAATTAGGAGCAGACATAGTTCATAATGAGACTCCTGCTAAGCCGTCACCCCTCAAAGGACTGTCAGAAATCACTGCCATGCAGCCCTTGTGCATGCATTTGTAAATATCCCATACATAACTTAAAATGTGCACTTACAGTTTGTATACAGAGGCTTTCTGAAGGGCTTCCCTTTGGCGAACACAAATGCTGCAATGATCAGGTTTCCCTCATACAGTGGATATATAGTGGTGCCTTCATAGGTCTGAGTTCTTGACCATGTCATGTTCACGTTTCCAGTTAGACAAGCGCTGTACAGAAATAAATAAGATGATTATTTTTCCATTGCTGATCAGATGTATGAAGCCAAGTTTGCACCTGGAAAGCTAGAAAAGTCTTGAAAAAATACTCACGGTTCTATTGTTTTTGAAACATAAAATTAATATAAATTACAAGGAAATTATTCACCTAAGAGCATTTAAAGTGAAGTACTTGTGGCAAAAAGGGCATTTATCGATAAGAGTCCGTACCTAATGAAGCATATTCTGAAAAGTGTAAATATAGGAAAAGAGGCAAATCCTAATAGGACCATTTACTGATAGGAGCATGAACCGAAAGAGGCATATAGCAGAAAAGGAATATACTGCTAGGAGCATATACTGAAAGAGGGATATATCATCAAGGAATTATACAGCTAGAAGCATATACCGAAAGAGGCATATAGGTAAAGCAGCATATGCTGATAGTAGCATATACTGAAAGGGAACATATACCAAAAGAGCCACATAGCAGAAAGAAAATATACTGATAGGAGCATACACTGTAAGAGGCATGCCGTTAAAGAGGTATATGCTGATAGGAGCATATACTGAAAGAGGCATAGAGCAAAAAAGGAATACACTGATAGGAGTATATACTGAAGGAGTCATATAGCAGAAAGAGAATATACCGATAGGAGCATATACTGATAGGAGCATACACTGAAAGAGGCATGTAGGAATGGGGGCATAACCGATAGGAAAATTTACAAAGTGGGCATACAGAAACGGGAATATACCAATAGGAACATATAATGAAAGAGGTATATAGCTAAAGAGGCATATACAAACACTAGCATACACTCAAAGAGGCATGTAGAAAAAGGGGCATACACCAATAGGAGCATTTACAAAAATACCAATAGTAGCATATACTGAAAGAGGCTTATAGATATAGTGGCACATACTGAAAGAAGAAATGGCATTAAAAAAGTTAGATTGGGGGATTGTCATGGATGAAGACTTGGTTATGAGCAAGGCAATGATGGACTCAGGAAGTGCATCAGAATGTTCCGGTAGATAAGTATCGGGGCTTGAAGGAGTAATTAGGTATTTGTGATGATAAAGTGATGAGAAAGAATTGTATAATTCCTTCCATGGGTGCCTGGGATCGCATTCTTCAACTGGCACATGAAGCCATCCTGGTAGGAACATGATGAAGAGGAGGAGAAGACAGGCATATTGGTGGCCAAAACTTGACAGTATTGTGGAAGAGGAGGTGAAACATTGTTATGCTTGTGCTAACAGTGATATGGTAAGGACTGTGAGACTAACCTTGGCTAAAATGTGTTGAGAATACCAAAAGACCATGGGAAAGGTTGGCTATAGATTTTCTTGGTCCTATAAGCAAACTAGGGAGTGAGTATAGATTAATGATAGTAGTTGTAGATTATCATACTAAGTGGATTGTAATCAAGACAGTACACCATATTGATACATGAAGTGGGATAGATTTTCTTCAAGAGGTTTTTCTAGAAATGGGTGTACCAAAAACCCTTGCCTCGAATAATGGGGTGCAATTTAAATCACGCGAAATGAAGAATTTTATGGGAAAATGGGGTAGCTTCTTTCAGGCCGCAAGCTAACAGGATGGTGGAGAGAGTAAATCATTTGATTATGGATAATTTGTAGTCGTCATTGGCATTTTGGCAGCATTGGAGGAAAGAGTTAAGGAAGTTAGTGTAGGCACATGGAACCACCCCCCATTCTGTGACTGGAATGTCCACCTTTGTTTCTTTAAAAGGAAGAGAACTAGGTAGGAAGGAGAATACTGCTTGGTTAGCTGACAAAGATTGAATGTGGGTGGATCATGAGGCAATAAAATCAGAAGTTACAGTGAAACAGAAATGTGAGGAAGAATACTATAATTTGAAAAAAAGGAGTAAGAGAACCTCACATTGAAGTGGGTGACTGGGTCGCGACGAAAAATGGTGGGATAAAGAGGAAAGGTGACAGTAAATTTTCTTGCCCACTTAAGGTCACTAAGATGAGACGGAATGTGGTTGAATTGGAAAATGGTTCTGTGTGGTCCGCTATCAGAAAGAAGAAGGAAACCTTCAAAATAAATTTTCTTGCACTTTTCCTTTCTGTTAGTTTCTTTATATAAGTACATATTTTTTGCTTTACACTAATGGATTGGGTAAAGCCTTGATGGATCAGTGCCAGCACCTGTGGAAAATTGATAATCACCCTATACCCACCCTTCTGTATGTGGATGATGCTATACTGATGGCTCGTACGCAACTGGGGCTTCAAAGGGTGCTGAGAAGTTTCACTATCCATGTGCAAGGTCTGGGTCCTAGATTTCATAATTAAAAAACTTTTATTATGAAGTGTGGGAGAGGCAGCACAAAATGCATATATATATATATATATATATATATATATATATATATATATATATATATATATATATATATATATATATATATATATATAAATCAGACAGTAGGGTTCTTCCGGGATCTCGCTCCCATTGTCAGGTGGCGCGTAGTCGGTGAACCCAGACGCCGAAATTATTATTCAATCCACATCGCTTGAAAGCATCACGCGCACTCAGTGGTAGAGATGCATAGTTTATTTCTCAAAAAACGTTACGCGTTTCGACACAGAGTGTGTCTTGCTCACACGTTACCCAACATTACAATATAGTGGCTTTAAGTAAACACACAGTATGGAGAGTGTAGTTGAAAGTAAAAACGTCTCATTCTTAGGTACCTAGTTCACCTCTGGTAAAAAGGTTGGCCATTTTAGAACAATGTTGTGTCTTGTGTTTATACATAGTATAGATTCCGTAATTTATGGAATAACCAACTATACATCTACACATTTAACCCACAATTGCAACAAAAGCCGGTTACCATTGCACATAGCAATCAAAGTGCACTCATTACACGATTTCGGTATAAATGAATACTGTTGATTATCATGTACCGCTGTGTTACATCGGTATAATCCTAATCAGTGGTGCATCTTTCAAAGGATACCTGCGGCAGTTAATTGATTCTCAGGTCAAGTGCCTGTAATCACTACATTCACATTTCGGTCAATGGTAGTGAAATCAGAAAATATGGTTACTGTACGTAAGGTCCCATATAAGCCTGTACATAATTGTCCACAAAAGCCATTCCAGTCGATTTGTACACTGCACGTTGAAATAGAAGTATACTCGGTACACCGTTAGGGTATAGATGGGCATAGTTGGTAGTTCTGTACCTCTGAGTTAGATTGTATTCTATTTATCAGTGATACATCTATCAGAGGCTACCTCCGTCAGTAGTTTGCTTATCAGGTCTAGTGCCTATAAACCTTCTATTCACTCTGGCCGATGATGGTACATTCAGGGAATGTGTCTATTCTACACAATAGATCCAGGGAAACTATTGCCACATGTGCAAGTACATATATAAATTTCTAGAACCAAGAAGGGTGCATATATCTTTTGACATATCAACATACTGTGGTAATATAAGAAAGCCCAAGGACCTCAGATTGAAGGTGAAGTCCACTATATTGTAATGTTGGGTAACGTGTGAGCAAGACACACTCAGTGTCGAAACGCGTAATGTTTTTTGAGAAATAAACTATGCATCTCTACCACTGAGTGCGCGTGATGCTTTCAAGCGACGTGGATTGAATATATATATATATATATATATTCTAAGCTCCGGTTCAAAATCTGCTTAGCCAGCAAGAAAGGATGCAGACCCAAAGTAGTGCTGGAGATGTTTTATTTCACCGGCACCTCCGGCATAACGCGTTTCACCCTGATCCCAGGGCTTGATCACATGACAGGGTTGGAGCATTTTTTTAACCCTTTATAGTCACCCTTGCTGCTAGGTCTACACCATATTGAAGTTGAGGCAAGGACATAAAAGAGATTTGCACCCTCATTAACCAAAACGCAGTCTGTTCTCTTCCAACTTAAACTCAATAGTATTCAGGTTGTTATTTTATAGTGTGAAAAATGGAATATGCAATTCACATCATTCTTGTAGGTTTGCATGATAGTATAAATACATAATCATAAGCATAAAAATATATAAATACATAAATATTTATCATGTTCATTAAAAATATTTCATTGTTTTTTTCAAACCCCAATAAGTTAATAGCTAGACTGCCTCCTCGGTTGTGGAAATAGGTTCTCTGTTGAATCCATGTTAATCATATTGCCCCAGTGGGCAATATTCCTCTTCAGAAACTAACTACCCTCTTCCCTTAGAGTACTACGCCTTTTTATTTCAGCGCTTGGACGCCCTCGGGCAGGAGCCGCGCTTTACAAATCCCCTTTTCATTTCCTTTCATTTCATTCAGTCTCCATCTCCTCAAATATGTGTCACGTAAAGTGCATTTGTGCATATGTGCAAATTTGGTAATTTTAATATCTGGTTCTACAGCCGTAAAAACCTGTGAGATAAAATTACTCTAAAAACCATTGTAATAAAAATAGCTATATAATGGATAGTACAATCAGGTGTTATATATGTGTTAAAAAAGAGCAGATATAAATATTCGTAAAAATTGTTGTTTGCAAAAATTAACATCAGAGTGCAAGCGACCATTACCCCCTAATGGGTAACTGCAGTTTAAGTGTATTATTACATATACTGCACTACAGTTTGCAAAAGGAATACTAATAGAAGATGCACCTCCAAATCACTCCGCATGGCACTACTATGGACACAAAGGGACACTGATTCTACAAATGAGTATAGAAATCCTCAGTGGAGTTTATTCCTTTCGGGGTCTTACTGTCCAAATTGAGGATGTAGCTTGTTTCCATTCTCCTCAACTTGGCTTCTCTATTGCCACCCCTTCTCTCAGCCAGTATTGCGTCGATCACCCAGTAGCTGAAATCCTCCAGTCTACTCCCATGGTATTCTTGAAAATGACGCGCCACCGGGTATGTCATGTCACAATTGGTGATTGCCCGCATGTGCTGGAGTATTCGCTTGTGGACCTGCAGCTTGGTGCTGCCCACATAACGCAGGCCACAGGAACACTCCAGCACATAGATGGCAAACTCCGTTTTGCAAGTGAGATATTGCGACAGGCATATGGGTTTGGGTGAGAATGGGCTGCTGTAAGACAAATGATTAATCCCATATTTTCAGGCCTTACATGTGGTACAGCGATAGAGCCCTTTTCTAGCTGAAAGCCAGGAGCTGGATGGTATTACTTCCGGGCTGCTACTGACCAACATGTTGCTCATAGACTGAGCTTTCCTAAATGTAATAATGGGTTTCTTGGGGAGCTGATTGCCTATAACTGTATCTGTGGCCAGTTCCTATTGACTATCTGCCTCAATTCTTTGTGCTGTTGATTAAAGGTCAGGATTAATAGTGTTTCCTGATTTGTTCCCTGCTGCACGATAATTTCGTTGGCCGTTTTTTCCGCTAATGCCTTAGCCTGACTTATGGCATTTGTCCTCGCTATCGCTGTGTCAAGAATCTTTTTGTATAGCTCCTGGCTAGGAATCTCTTCTTGCACTCATCACGGGCTGATACAAACTCCAAATCTGTGCTGCTGATTCTACGGATACGCAACATTTCCCCAAATGGAATACTGTTAATTAAGTGCTGGGGATGGTGACTATGCGCGTGGAGAATGGTGTTCCCTGCCGTCTCTTTTCTGTGTAACCGGGTTTGAATTAGCTGGTCCCTAATGAATATTTCCACATCCAAGAACACCACTGCACTTTTGCTCATCTGTGATGTGAATTCCAAATTCAATGTGTTCACGTTGATTTCCTCAATGAATCTAATGGCAGAACTTTCATCACCCTTCCAGATCAGGAATAAATCGTCAATAAAAACGTTACCAACATATGCGTTCCTGACATGTGTTCGCGTGCTGTGCCATGAGGACCTGTTCCTCCCAGTACCCCATATGCAAACAGGCCTAACTTGGAGAAAAGCAGACCTCCATGGCTACACCCCTCACCTGCTGATATATTTGGTTTTGAAACAGGAAGAAATTATTTTCCAAACACATGGATATCATTGTCAGTAACATTTTGTTATGTGCCACCCTTCCTGTAGATCTATTGTTCAAAAAATACTCTGTGGCCCTGATCCCATCCTGATGGTGTATACTGGTGTACAGTGCGCTGACGTCTAGTGCAATCAATAGATAATCCTTATCCCATGTCACACTAGCTAATTTGCGCAAATAGTCACCTGTGTCCTGGACATATGTAATGTAATGTAATGTAATGATGATACTTGTAAAGCGCACTGTTACCCCATCTCGGGGTGTCCTGGCGCTATAGACCGCTGGGGAACCCGTCCTGGCTTTCCCTGTGAGATGGTCCCTTCTGGGTATCTCCAGGGTGAAACCAGGCATCCCCGGCGTCTGTGGGGGGCCGTTGTAGAGATGAGGCAAGCTTAATGCCCAGAGTTGCCGAGTGTGATCCCTAGTTAGAGTAGGCACCGAGGCGAGAATTATCAAGTCCGTTGACCCTGGTCCACAACCCTGCCGCGTCGGGAATTGAACCCTGGTCCCGGGCCGTTCTCTGCTTCCGGGTCTGCCGCCTCTAACCAGTGAGCCAAACCACTCCACCATATGACTTCAAAGACTTAGTCCTGGAGGAAAATAATTGGTCGTCCTGGTGGCTTGAGAATGTTTTTGTGGACCTTAGGGATGAAATAGATTAGCGGTAGGTTAGGATAATCTACTTATAAAAATTTTAATTCATTCTTTGTGATTAATCCTGCAGATACCCAAGCTAGCAGCTTGCCTTGGCAATCATTCCAAGTGTCCTTAACAGTAGACATTGAGCTTTTTTTGTAGCAATCTCCGTTGTTAAGATGCTTTATTGCTTCCTCCATGTATACGGACTGTGGCCATAAGACCACGTTGCACCCTTTGTCAGACTGTCTTATATTGATGTTCTTATGTCCTTTTAATTTTTGGATCAGTTGGAAATATTTATTATCTTGCTCACTGTAGTTTCTCTTTTTGTATGCTATAGCTGTATGTAATGTTTTTAGCTCAACAGTTACTGTGTCACTGAACATGTCCAAATTGTCCTTTAACATAAGCGGACAAAAAGTGGATTTGGCTTTAAATGGGGTATGGATAATCATCTCCGCAGGGCACCCAGAGATTGCCTCCTGACTGTCTTGCCAATGCTCCATTCGTAGTTCCATCATATCCGTTAATAGACCCACATCTCCAGCCATCAGGGAGGGGCTTGCAGTGATATCAGATCCTGGTATCTCCGTGATGGTGCGGTTATGCCCACCCTGTATTGTGTGGTGCTTTCGTAGCTTGAGCTTGCGTACAAATTTAAACATGTCTATTCTAGTTTGAGCATAGTTAAATCTGGTTTTTGGACTGTAAGATAGACCCAGACTTAAAATTCTGTTCTCGTCCTCATTAAGTTTCATGTCTGTTAGGTTCACCACTGAATTCGCATCTGGTTTCTGGCTGTTGGTATCTATCTGCGTCTCCATCCCCGGTTTGTTTTTTTGTTCTGTACGACGTTGTTTCCGCCTGCTTCGGCGCCTTGCCTGTCGCTTTTGGGTCCTTCTGCTGGGGGTTTTGGAACTTGTGCACGAGGCCTTAGTGTTTGTTTCCTGTCTTGCCTTATGTAATTTAGTTCTTGCCCCAGGGATGGCTTTTGGAAACCCCAATCCACGTTGCTGCTCACCCTCTGATTCACTATCCACGATGGAGCTCATATCCGTGGCTGAGCCCGAGGTGGAAGCAACCTCATTGCCCTGGGATTTCTTATTTATTTCCATTGCTTTTCTGGTGTTGTTGCTGGCTGCATTAACTGCATCAAATCTTTTGGCAAACGTGAATACGCGCCCCTGCTCATAGTCAATTTTATCCCTTTGGAATTTGAAGATTTTTCTTTTTCTTGATGATCTCCTCTTCCCTATGCAGTCTTGCCATCATGTCTTCTCTATATTTCTTCACTTCTGTCCCTTCTCCCAGTTTCTCAATCGTGGATTCCAATTCATCTATTTGTTTTTGCAACTTCTCTTGATCACTTATGGCATATTTCACCAATATCTCCACCAATCTGCGGGAGGAGTCCAAGTTACAGCTCGCCCATTCCATCAGCATGGCTGGGTACGGATTTTCGTAACTTTGGCCCAACATAATCCTGAGACCCTATGATATATATATATATAATATTTAATTTACTAGGGCATTTCCTTATTTAGGTATTCTCTTTGACAAAAAGGGGATATGGGCCCAGGCAGTTAAAGCTTGAAAGCTTTTTTTCTTGAAAGCCATGGCTGCACTAGCTAACTTTGCAAGGAAACTGTGGCATAGGATTTGCACCTCTACAAAACCCAATTTTAACCGGGACAATATAAAGGATAGTCTCAAGCTTCAGTGGGCTTTCCCATGTCTAAAATGTATTATAGATTTTTATGAATGACATTGGGGACCAGAATATTATGAAGACCCTGGTTCCATAGTTTCAGTTACCAGAAGAGATTTTAACTGTATGACACTTATAGTGACAAGATTTTCAGTAGAAATATTGAGACTAACGGAACAGTCCAACCTAATGACATTGACCACTTACGGTATCCAGCCGTACTTTAAAAACACTCTAGGTGGACATGACTCACTTTAGACTTGGCATTGTCTATTAATTAATACTTGTTCTCACTATAAATGATTGGTCTGAAACATTGAGTATTTGCCCAAGTGATATGTCTTAGCAATTGACAATGCATGTGTTATTTTGCAAAATTTTATGAAATACAAAGAAAGAAGGTGATTTTACCAATATTAAGGTTACTTGATTTAAGACAATGTCATCCTGCAGTTTTAGTATTTCAATTTTTAGATAATGAACATTTTATGAGGTCGATAGTATCCTTTTGTAAAAATGTTATCAAATGTATAAAACTACTTTAATATGAAAATTTTGAACATGCGCGAACAAAGTCGTACTAGACTTTTTAACTCTGTATCGATAAATATATTTTAGTAATGAATCTCAATATTGCCTCAGACTTTGAAAATATTACGTAATTTTATTGAATATTTTTTTATGAATTTCTTGTAAGAAATCGAATAATACTTTATTGATTGATTGATAGTATGTACATATTTATTTTGGTTTGGTATTGCCAAGATATTTTAGAATGTAGTTGAGTTAAATGTTTCTGTTATTTTATTGGCTACTCTTTACTTTCTTTGTTGTTTTGCCCTTGTAAGGGGTAAATATGTTGAGATGATTATGTAATCTGGAGCATGGAATGGATGAGTAGTACCAAGAATGGGATGATGGGCTATGTAAAATGACCAGAGCTGAATAGGGAGCTGCAGTGTGTGCAACTGGATTTGCTGGCCATATTTGTTTACAATAAACCCACTTGAAGAATAAATTGGCTGGTGTTATTCTTACACTTTCTGTTTTGTTTCAATTGGCAATTCGACCCACACCCCAGAAGCAATGATTTATGGAACAATTGAGGACTGAAGACAGTGTCCATCATTATATGGACGACGATGGCTACTCTAGTTGTGGTAAATTGAAAGTCCAAGGAGCCAGGTGTATAAATTAGGTTGGATTTATTAAAGCTTAGTTTCAGGCTAAGTTCATTAGTAGATGATAGATATAGGGAATAACCCCACCAGGAGCGGCCTCCCTGCCGCTCAGCCTGCCTGCCTTCAACTGACACTACACCCATAAGCCAGGCACTCAAACATTCCATGAGGTCATCAGACAGTCTAACTCTCACACCAGCAGAGCAGCAGGGAAGACACGGCTAGAGCAAGCAAATGCATAAGTCAATTATAACATATCCCCCTTCTTAGGAACACAACAATACAGAAGTGAAAAAAGGAAATGCAAACTCCATCAATATATACAATGAATTCTGAAAGGAAAGCATTTACATTGCATTCTAAGGACATTGAGATTAACCCCAAATAAAGACATTGAGATTAACCCCATCCCCCTTCCTTGGGGAAATCCAAAACCACACCAAACCGCACAGAGAGGTGGCACAAAACTGGGGCATACACCACCCCATAACCAGCATGTAACAGGGTAGATACCTCCTTGTGGAACAGAACTGGGGAACTCACCGCCCCACAACCTCAACTTAATAGGGTACTAACCCACCTTGAAGAAAAAACTGGAGCACACAGCTCCCACAATCACACCGAAGTAATGGGTACTCACCACCCTAGGAACAGAACTGGGGCACTTAGCTCCCACAACTACACCAAAATAATGTGTACTCCCCACCCATGAAAACCAGAATTGGAGCACTACCCACCCCACAACCTCACCATAAAATTGTACACAACACCCTTGAACCAGAACTGAGGCACACACCACCCTACAACCTCAACATAGCATTGCACTCACCACCCATTGACAACATAACTAGGCCACTCACTAGCCCACGGATATTCACCAGACAATAAAACGAGTTACCACCCCCAACCTCCACATAATAGGGAAAAATCTCCCTGCAAACTAAAGCAAGCACGCGCTACAACCACCAAACAATAGAACTGGTGTTCTAACCACCCGAACAACCTCAAGTAATACCCCAAAAGGTCAATGTAAAAGGGTACACGGTACATACTTCCCCACAAAACAGTATTTTAGCAAATAGAAAAGCAAGAAAGTCTTTCACTCCAGTGAGGAATCCAAGACCATGAAGTGCAGAAACTTACTTGATGCGAATGGAAGAGATACACTTAGAACCATTAGATTCCGATCCCAGAAAAACACCATGATATTCGCAGTCTCTTTAGAAAGTTCAATTCATTTCATGCCGATAAGAAAAGGCGGACACCTCGATTAATCAAATAAAATGGTTCACAGTTCAAAGGACTCAGCTGGTGTCCAGATCCAAGCACAAAAGTTTGAATTGCTTTGAGGAACTGTGTAATGTCATCTTCCTTACCTTGGTAATGTGGCTAAGAATTTGTTGCCAAGCTTGGTGATTTCTTACAAGAATGCCTCTATAACATACTAACTTAAAATGCATTATTTGTGGAAGATTTGCAAGGGGTACAAACAATTTAAAGCAAAATGCAGTGAACCAGAGCCTTTTTGCGAGACTTCAAGGACTACGCGGTTGGCAAGAGTTTACACCGCTACATAGAAGATTGGCAAGATGGCGGCACGCAGCGTTGTCTGTACCGGGTGGCTCTCGGCACATTACTGCTGGTAATAAAAACGTCAGTGAGCAGCAAAGGAGCAGCAAACCTGCATCATAGTCAGAAAGTCCACAAACTCCTCCTCACGACAGGTGAACTTGATGTGCATTACCCTGCTCGCGCACAGTTTTAAATAGTAAGCACGACACTTTAACTACCTACAGCAACGCGGGGAGAAGGGGTCAAGAGAAACCACAAATCTAACAATACAAAGTGCCTCACCACACATGTGCAATGCCGGCACCCAAATGGAAATACTCAGAGACTGTTAAGAAGCTCTACAGAAGTATACACAGCCGGTGCACCCGCTAAATGTCCCAAACATGCCATGCGAAGCAGAGCCATAAATTGCTGCTTCATCACTAGCCTCTGCATTTTTCAACCAAGTGTAAAGTCTTACAGGGATGCCAGTTTTCTCACAGGGATGTTTGTTCTTCCCAGCACACTTCGCTGCTGCCAAATCCCACGAACCAGTTGCTACTGCCACACCAAATTAACAGCTTGTCCCCACGATGGTAGAAAGCACAGCTGGGCAAGCGTACCTCCTCCAAGGTAGTAGTATGGCAGGAATCTCCACAATACCAGCATTAGAAAGTCAAACGCCTGGGGGTGCAGGCTGTCCAAATGAGAGAGGACACTGGTGGGGTTGAACAAGGTGTTTCCTTTCCTTAAGGTTTTAGTAGTTCCAATTTTTTTTATAATAGGTTTCTTAGTACCTTCAAACACAGTCTCCTTCCTCAATGTGGAGGTTCTTTAAATTGTCGCCAAATGTGGTAAATTGAAAGTCCAAGGAGCCAGGTGTATAAAATAGGTTGGATTTATTAAAGCTGAGTTCCAGGCTAAGTTCATTAGTAGAAGATAGATAGATGGAATAACCCCACCAGGAGCGGCCTCCCTGACGCTCAGCCTGCCTGCCTTCAACTGACACTCCACACACAAGCCAGGCACTCAAACATTCCATGAGGTCATCAGGCATTCTAACTCTCACACCAGCTGAGCAGCAGGGAAGACACAGCTAGAGCAAGTAAATACATAAATCAATTATAACACTAGTGAATCTCTCGGCTCTCATCCCAAAAAAAGTATTGTCACTATTTCATCTTTAGTAGAGTGACAAATTGAATACCAATCAGTGTGACAGTTCTCATTTACACTGCAGTGGAATGGAAAAACTGCAGCAAGAAACAATATATACAAACCAATACATTTTTTTTTTCATTTCAAAAGAATTTTATTATTATAAAAAAGCAAATAGATATACATAATACATGAAAAAGTGATACAATTGATAAGAGATAAAAAGCAATTAGAAACTGGAATTCAAAAATGAGTAGTAACCAAGACATCAATAAACCAAAGTAGCCTGCCAAAACTGATAAATGAATGAAGTGAAATAAAGAAAGTGGCTAGGCAAAGTCTACAATCAAAAGTATCACTTTCAGCTGGTATAATCAGGGGAGGAGAGGAAAGGAAAAAAGAAAGAAAAAAAAGAAAGAGAGAAAAAAGGGAAAATATGGGAAAAGGAAAGAGGACAGAGAAGGAGTAGAAGAAAGAAGGAGAAAAGGATTTCCACCAAACCACCTCAACAAAACAAAACAAGACGCCATTCATACAGACAAATCGAAGGGAAATTGTTCAATCAACCCTTTTACTGACAAATTTATATAATTATCCAGGGAATTCCAAACTCCACTAGAAATAGATGGAGAAAGGTGAGCATGATCGACCGAGATATGAGCACTTCGCAAGAAGGAAACCCAAGCCCACCAAGTGTGATAAGAAACAGCGGAAAAGGATTTCCAATCCATAAGAATTACTTTCACTGCAATAGTCAATAGGAGATCCAGCAGCTGTAAATCCATGGTATCTAAGGGAAGTGGGACTGGGGCAGCTAATGGACCCAGAAGAATTAATGGAAAGGAAAGTTGGAACTTAATATCAAAGATGAGCATTAGGTGTTTGTGGATGAGGTCCCAAAAGGGTTGGAGGAGGGAGCATTCAAAAAACATATGCGGAAAGTCACCTGGTAACAAGCCACAGCTCCAACATAGGTTATCCTCCTTGAGATTGAGCGAATGTAAACGAACAGGAGTCCAATGAAGGAGGTAGATGGAATTTTTTTTAGATTGCATTAACAATGGGGCGATCTTATTGCGAAGAGAAAGTTTACCAATCATCTGCCAGGTGTCGGATGAAATATGGTCAGTAACACCATGATCAAAATGGTGCAACCACTTATGTTGAGCAACCGTATGAGTAGGTAATGAAACGGTTGATAAAAATCTGTAGATTTTAGAGGCTACATGACCAGATTTAGTCCATATTTGAAAGAGAGAAATCGTAGGGGAATTAGGATGAAGATGCACCATAGTAAGAGCTACTTTGATTTTAAGAAAAGTATAAAAGTCCAAATTAGTTAAAGAATGTTGTTGAGCTAAGGATGAGAAAGGAAGTGGCTCATTATTAGAACCATAAAGGTGTCTAACAAGCGATATCCCCTTAGTAGCCCAATAAGACATCAGAGAAGGATCAAAATTAATTTTGATTTTAGAATTCCGCCAAATAGACGACCACCTGGATTTGTGCAGTGGTATTGCCACTTTCATGTCTACCCTCCGTACCGCAGCAAGAGTATCAAGAATAATCGAGCGGGAGAACAGGATAGACAAGGTAGATGCAGTGTTGAAGGAGGCAGTCGGTAATGGAGAAGCCAATTCCTGCTCTATTAGCAGCCAGGAAGGAATATGAATAGGGGGAACAGAGAACCAAAGAGCACCTTGAGACGCCAAAAAGGCAGTTTGGTATTTTTCCCAATCAGGGAGATTGCAACTTCCCATATCATAAGGCTTTCGTAAAAATTTCTATGCAATCCTAGCCTGTTTGTCATTCCATAGAAACTTAGAGGTCAGAACATCCATTTCATGAAAGAAGGAGTCCGATAACTTTACTGGGAGCATAGATGATACAAAATTAATAATAGGTGTAATCATCATTTTGAGGGTCTGAAAGCGACCCCACCAGGAAATGTGTTTAGGCGACCAAGTATCCAAGAGACGTCGTACTTTAAGAATAGTCTGGGATTCATTACAGGCAATGGTAGCATACAAGGTAGTGCAAAAATAGATACCCAAATATTTTAACTGTTTAGACTGCCATTTGAAACCAACAGAACCCATATGCGTAGAAAAACAGTAGGCATTCAAGGGGAACATCTTAGTCTTATCCCTATTTAAGGTGTATCCTGAGACTTTCGAAAAAAGGGAAATCGTATCTGAAATAGCCGGGATAGCCAAAACAATATCATCTGAGAAAATAAGAACATCATCGGCGTAAGCCGAAGTTTTAATACTATGGGGTCCAAAAGCAAAACCTTTAATATTTGGGTTTATCTCAATCAATCTGAGGAGAGGGTCAATGGATAATAGAAACAAAAGTGGAGATAACGGACATCCCTGTCTGGTGCCCTGGCGAAGATTAAAAAGGACGACGTAGCACCATTAACCCTTATATTAGCCCTAGGTTGAGAATATAGGGACTTTACCATATTAATGAAGGAGTCACCAAGATTATGTGCACACAAGACAACTCGAAGAAAAGGCCAAGAGACCTTGTCAAAGGCCTTTTCAGCATCAAGGGCCAAGGCCGCGGCAGGGAGAAGAGAACGTTTAGCTGCACCAAGAATATGGCAAAATGTACATATATTATCGCGCGCAAGACGGCCTTTTACAAAGCCCGTTTGAGAGGGGTGAACCAGTTTAGGAATGAAGGACTCTAATCTCTTGGCCAAGATTTTAGCAAAAATTTTAGCCTCCATGTTAAGAAGGGAAATAGGACGGAAGTTTTTGGGCTCTGAGTGATCTTTTCCCTCTTTTGGAATCACGACAATGGTAGCCTCAGCCGCCGTGCCAGAGACCGTTTCTCCCCCGCCTGACCTTAAGATGGCGGGGATATTAGGACAGCCGGTTCAAACTGACCCGGCACCACTGTGAGCGGGAACCGGAGCAAAGAAGCTGACTGCGACCAGCCTTAGCAGCCCCAACTGCCTTTCTTACACCTGGGTACAGTCTCAATCGTATTAATCCCAGCACAAAAAGTCAAGAATCGAGAGGGGGTCCCCCCCCACCCTCCTGACGCCTGATCATAAGATGGCGCCCAAAACGGGACTTCTCCCATGAAATACCAAGTCTTGCACTACACCATCTAAGGTACGGCGCCACACCCGCACATCGCACCTGGGCAGCAAAATACTCTCCCACGAACTGCAGGAGGAAGGCCACACACGGGCGACTAGAAAGTTTGACCACTCGCGGGAGTACAAGGGGCGACGAACATCGCAGCACGCAAAGACCCCCAATCCAACTCAAGGATTCCTGAAAGGCCTTACAAGACTAGAAAAAGACTAAGACTAAAACCTCCTAGTGCCCTCAACCCCATCTCACCGCATAGAAAACAATTAAACTCTCGACACATAATCAGTCGCCTCCACTACCTCTACCCCATTCACTTATTGATCATCGCCCCCCCCCCCCAAACAAATCCTAGACCCCCTCAGGAACGCTCCACCTGGGCGACATGGCCCCCCCACCTTCAACCATGACTTTTGACCCCAACCCCTTGTCCTCCCCCCTCATCAAACGTCACGGACCCAACTCCTTCTCCATCACCCACCCACATAACATCTCACCCAGTGCAAAAAAGTCCCTTAAGCACAAAACAATCAGGCAATTCCCCGAATGCCTCTTCGCAGATGTCTACCACTGCCCCTCAAAAGGCCAAATAAAAATGGACTTCATCTTCCTCACTGTCCGACCAGGCTACTGGATCACTAACCTAAGAGAAAAACGCCTAATCACAAAGACAACGAAGACGATCCATAGCTGCAAGCTCTCCTTCCTCACCCCTAACCAACTACCCAACCATGGGATCACCTCAGTGACCATATACTCCAACGGCACAGTCCTGATCCAAGCCAACAACGCCAACCTAGAGGCCTTTGACCGCCTATTCCCCTCTCTACTCGCAAACCCTACTACTCCGGACCCATACCAAGCACACCAGCCCTTCATGTTGCTCAACCAATCCTCACCACCCCCAAGGCACACAGCCACCGCCATGCATCCCTCACCCGTTTTAAAAAACCTTGTAAACAAAGACACAGCCCTGCCCAAGACCACGACCCACCCCCCAGAAACACCACCGAGGCAGAATACCCCCCCACCACCCCCAGCGCAATATAAGGTCAAACCTAAGCTTCCCCACACCCAACCATCACTGCCCCCCCTCATGAATAGCCGCCCTAAGCAATCCAACCACAGCACCCCACCACCCATGCCCCTGACGCAAGCAGGCGTCCCAACCCAATCGGTTACCCCGAAGGACCCTAAATCCCAACATAACCACACCATACTCGAAAAACAACTCACCCCCTTTCAGGAGATCCCAGACGACCGCCTCACCCGCATCGAAAATCAAATCAACACGATTATTCAAGGCCTAAACCTGATCCTAACCAACCTTGCGACCCCCCACAACCCTAAACACCAACCCGCACCACCCGACACGTACTCTTCATCAAGATCAACTAACGCAACACCCCACACAATCTCACACCACCGCCCACCTCCACAGACCTGGAGACCTAACAGAGCGGCAAAAGCCATGACCAAAGAAGAGGCGCTCGAACTAGCCGCCTCCTTCACAACTCCCTCCTCCCTCCCCACCCAGTCCTCCATACAGGTAGTCACCAGCCTTAGAAACGAGCACCCCCTACGCAAACCCCCTAGACCCCCGATCGCCTTCATCACCATCCCCACCGAACCCAGAGAAATAGAATCCCCCCAGACCAACTGCATGCTTATTAACTGCAGATCCGCAACCAAACACTCGACGGAGCTAGCAGAGACCATCCTCAACCACAGCATAGACCTAGCATTCATCACCGAGACCTGGCTAGATGACTCCTCCTTACCCATCCTAGATATGCTTGTTCCGCCAGGCTACTCCATCATTCAGAAAGATAGGAAGGACCATAAAAAAGGCGGAGGTGTGGCAGTTATCCACAAAAACAGCCATGCAGTGGTCGAATGCGACTCCTTCAACTACAACTCCTTCGAATGCCTTACAACCAACATCAAAACCATCGACAACAACCTGATACAATGCCACCTAATATACCACCCCCCCGGGAACAACACCATATTTACAGAACATCTTTCAGACCTAATCGCCAACTGCTCCCTTAAAGAATCCAGCTCCATCATTTTAGGGGATCTTAATCTCCATTGGAACAACGAGAACAATACCACAATAAAATCCCTAAACGAACTTCTTCAAGCGAACAACCTATCCCAACACTGCACAAAAGAGATCCACAAAAAAGGGGCTACCCTGGACGCCATCATCGCCAGGAACGACGCAATCTCCATTGAACACATCCTCCCGGTAGACTGGTCCGACCACCACTTAATCCTATTCCACCTCACACTCCAGATCAAGTCACATCCCAAAATCGCAGCCCCCAGCACGTGGTCTAGGAATCTAGCACAAATTAACCCTATAGAACTAGAAGAAAGAATTGCCTCCTCCCTGACGATCCACACGGAAGGCCTCTCAACTACCGAACTCATCAATCATTACAACACCTCCACGTCCGCCATCCTAGACCAACTGGCACCCCTAAAACAGAAAAAATCCAGGAACATCCCTTCAAGAACCTGGTTTAACAAGGACATCAACGAGGAAAGGAGGCTCCTCAGAGCCACAGAACGCCAGTGGAGAAAGAACCCCTCCTCTGGCCGTCGGGAGGAACTCAGAGAAATGAGAAGAAGGTACAAAAATCACATCAACAATGAAAAAACAAACTTCTTCTGCAATGCGCTCACAAAGGCAAAAAACAGACCAAGAGAACTCTTTGATATCATCAAAAAACAAACCTCCAAACCATCCAATGTCCATGCCCAACCCTCCAAAACCCTATGCGACAATTTCGTCTCCTTCTTCAACGAAAAAATATCCAAGATTGAACTATCCCTAGACATCAGCCCAGTGCGAGCATCAACTTCAATACAACCTCAACACCAACCACTTCCGGAGACTCACCCCCCATTGCCTGGTCCTCCTTCGACCCAATCCACGAAGCCGAGATCCACAATCTAATCTCAACCTCCAAACCCTCCTCCCATAACCTTGATCCCATCCCCGCCCAATTGGCAAAAGACCTCAAACTCTCCCTTGCTCCACTCTGGTGTAAAATCATCAACAGCTCCCTAAAAAATGGCATCGTTCCGGACTGCCTTAAAGTTGGACAGGTCACCCCCCTCCTGAAGAAACCAGGGCTAGACTCTAACGACCTAAACAATTTCAGACCAGTCTCAAGTCTCCCCTTCCTAGCCAAAATCTTGGAAAAATGCGTACTTCGCCAACTCAACACCCAGCTCGACAACATCAACCTCCTAGACCAAAACCAATCAGGCTTCAGAAAAGGCTACAGCACCGAAAGCGCAATCCTGAACATAGTAGATGACATCCGCAACTTCCTTGACTCGGATCAATGTTGCCTACTCATCCTCCTAGACCTGTCAGCAGCGTTTGACACGGTTGACCATAGGCTCCTCATCAAGGCCCTCAAAGATCGAGTAGGTGCGGATGACGTGGTCCTGAAATGGTTTGACTCCTTCTTTCAGAACCGCTTCCAAAGAGTAAAAATAAAATCCTTCACATCCGATCCTCTCCCCGTGACCAGAGGGGTCCCCCAAGGATCTGTTCTTTCCCCTCTTCTGTTCAACATCTACATGGTTCCCCTCACCATCATACTGAAGAAAGCCAACATCCCTTTCCATCTATACACGAACGACACACAAATCTACATAGAAACCACTTCCTACAATGACATTCTAAGACTCAATAACACACTAAAAGAAATCCATGACTGGCTAGGGACGAATCACCTCAAACTCAATCAAGGAAAAACGGAGATCCTCCTCATCTCCAATAAAGATGACAACCCCCAAATAACTGAATGGGTGAAGGCCATTGACGCCCTCGAAGGAAATCTCACCCTGTCCAACTCAGTAAAATCTCTTGGAATCACCTTGGATCAAAAACTAACTATGTCCAACCACATCAAGAACTCCGCAAAAAGCGCCTTCCTTAACCTGAAGCTCCTCAACAAAATCAAACCACACATCCCACAAAAGGATCTCCAACAAGCCACCCAAGCACTGGTCCTGTCCAGACTGGACTACGGGATCGCAACCCTAACCGGCACAGCCATATCCCACCTAGCGCCACTGAAAACCACCCTCAATGCAGCAGCCAGATCGGTCTCAGGCGCTAGGAAATTTGACCACATATCCCCCGCACTCAAAGATCTTAAGTGGCTACCAGTGGAAATGCGCGCAAAATTCAGAACGGCCTGCCTTACACACAAAGCCCTACACACAGGGAAACCGGAATATCTAGCCTCCAAGCTCAAAAAAAAGCGGGTCAATCCAGAAACCTCAGAAGATCAAACTCCCTACTACTGATCCCCTTGAAAACGAGGAAACAAAAAACTGCCTGCCGCTCATTCGCCGGCAACGCCCCAAAAATCTGGAACTGCATCCCAGTGGACATCAGAACCACCCCGTCCTTCCCTGAATTCAAGAACCGTCTAAAAGCACTCTACCTCAACCTTGCGTTCCCGAACTCTACCTCTATTGCACATCCGAGAACCATGACTACCTCAAAAACACTACCGCACAACCGCCCCTCAGGCGGAAGAACACTTTGTTAAACATTGAACTTATATGAAGCCTGCGGAAAAATATATATATATATTTACTGTACCATTTCACACTTGTCACTCCCAATGTAAAGCGCTCCGATACCCTCGGGTCTGGCCAGCGCTATAGAAAACTCCCAAAAAAAAAAAAAAAAACAATCACTGGAAGAAAGGTTTTATAGAACAAAATAGGGAAACCATCAGGCCCTGGAGCTTTCCCAGAACGAGTAGCTTTAATTGCGGCAATAATTTCTTCAGGAGTAATCGGACCATTTAAAGAAGTGCTATCTTCCACGGATATTGACTTCACCGGGACAGTTTTCAAGAAGTCCTGACACTGCTCAAAAGAGGCTTGATTAGAAGGGGTATATAATTTATCATAGAACTCACGAAAGACTTCAAGAATTTCCCCAGTCTGAAATTTTTTAGAGCCAAGATGATCATTAATAGAAGAGATTTGAGAAGACTTAAAGGAGGAATCCTGAAATTTTAAGGTGGCCGCGAAAATCTTCCCAGCTCGATTTTTTAATAATAGTCTTTTGGATTTTTGAGCCTGAACCCCAATATGGGCTCTTTTGGTAACTATAGTGTTATATTTGTACTTTAATTGCTTGATTACCTGTAGACAAGATTTATCCTTAGAGTGTCGAAAGGAAAACTCTAGACTTTTAATTTCAGTTGCTAGATCTGTAAGTTCTTTTTGAATAGTAGCATTCCTTTTCGACATACATTTAATAACCTATCCACGGAAGGTACATTTAAACGAATCCCAGAGGACAATTGGGGAAGAGACCGAACCTTCATTCTCAAGGAAAAAGGTTTCGATATCCGTAGAAAACTGATCAATTTGGGCATCATCATACAAAATTTCCGTATTAAGTCTCCAGGAACGAGCTCTTGATTTAGGAGCAAAGGACAACAAAGTAAAAGTAACCGCGGCATGATCAGAAATCAGGATAGGATGAATAAGCGGAGAAGAGGAAGCCGAGACCAGAGAGGAGTGAACCAATAAATAATCAATACGAGAAAAGGTAGAATGAGGTGAGGAAAAGAAGGAAAAATCACTACCAGTGGGGTTGTGAAGACGCCATATATCCTGAAGATGAATTAAGGAACACATGTTAAGCATTTGTTTATGAGATTTTGGAGGGCGAAATTGAAAAGCTGAATTTCTATCTAGTATGGGGTCCAATGGTAAGTTAAAATCACCACCAACGATATGATTTCCAGAATGAGGTGTGTCATTCAATTTTTTGGAAACCGTTTTCCAAAAGGACGGATCATCCTTGTTAGGGGCGTAAATATTTATGACATAAAGATCCGTATTGCCATCAGACAACTTAGTTAATAACCACCGACCTTCAGTATCATGATCGGAAGAGATTATGGATAAACCGGAATTCTTTGAAATTAAAGTAATGACCCCATTTCTTTTACCAAAAGCATCGAAACAAACAACATCTGAAACCCATTCCCTCTTCAGGAATAATGCCTCTCTGGTAGAAACGTTAGTTTCCTGAAAAAGGACTAGATCTGAAGAGAGAGATTTGCAATAATCTAAGATTTTCGATCGTTTCACTGGATGATTTAAACCCTTAACATTAAGGGACAACACATTCAAACCGGCCATCAACAGACATAGAAAAGGATAACATAGGCTCTAAATGGAAAATAAAAGAAAACAAACAGCACGAATACAAGCGTCCAGACAACAAACAAAACTATCGAAGAGGAGGAGTCCATGGGGGAAATCCGAAAGAAGAAGAGAGAGAAAATAGAAGAAAGAAGAAGAAGGAGAGGGACCAGCAGGGGAGGTCTGAAAAAGACCAACTTCATACTAGGGGGAACATGGGAAGGCGAGCAAGGAGACCGTCAGGAGGATAAAGTTCAATCAATAATAACATCAACCACCCTAATATACTGCATAAACTGGTTAAGCTTAATGAGGAGAAAGAAACATCTGAAATATGAATTAAAACCATTAGATTATTTGCAAAAACAATTAATCATGTGGGTCTATAAAGTTAGTAAGCATATAACAAATTAATACATAGGTAGCATAGCGAGTATACCAAAGACAAGTTGCATAGGAAGAAGAGAGAAAGGAGACACAATAGAGAGAGGCAGCAACCAACTACTGAGTAACACAATCAATGATGTATCAAACTGGATAAAAATAGAAAAAAAACGCTATATCAGGCAGATGAATATGCAAGAATTAACGACAAACAATTAATTAAGTTACATTAAATAGATATAACTTGTAATACGTAATTTGATTTTAAAAATATAGGAACAAATCAACTATATATTAATGAAAAATAGGAGAGCAGGAGACTAGAACATGGAGAAAAAGTATAATAAACTTAGATCTAGGGTAAAGAAGCAATTAATAATACTAGGTAACAAAGCAAGTAATGACACCTATCATAATCTAGATATATAGACAACTTATACAATAATAAGAATTGAGCATTAGCTATATAGGCGTACTCAATAAGCATCTATGAAACAGTTTGGTATGCACCTGTTACAACGCATTTTTTACTCCGCACTACCACTACAACGCAGGCATTACAACGCATACCGTTACAACGCATTGCGCTGGGGGGCGCTCTAGGATAAGAGGTAAGTTTAATTTACTATCCAACACCTTCCCTAGGGTCCACGGGGACTGGAGTTAGAATAGTAAATTATACTTACCACTATCCAGCACCCCAAAGCGCTATGCGTTGTAGCGGTATGCGTTGTAAATACCGCGTTGTAATGGTATGCGGAGTAAAAGTATGCGTTGTAACGACATACATCCAACAGTTTATGTAACCAATGTATAATATAATGCATTAATACTTAACGATGTGAACAATGAAGAACAAAGCACATGAGAAAAATGTCAGACGAAATGACCATATATAAAAAAAAAACAACAGTAAAAGAGATAGTAATTAAAGTCAAAGGAAAGAGAAGATCAAAAGAGGGACATAAGACCAAGACTCACACATAAAAGAAAGGGAAATAAAAAGAAGCTAGAAAATGAGATACTAGAAGAACCGAAAACAAACTCGAGCAGAGAACAAGCTGAAGGAAGGAATAAGACGCATAAGTACAACAAAAACAAACAGGAATATGGACAACATAAAGAAAAAGGAATACCACCAAAAAGGTTAGAAGAGATATAAACAAGATATACCAAAAAGAGTGGTAAAGTACAACATATAGATAGAAAGCGCATAGAGAAGGGAGAGAAGAAGACAGACCGTATACCATTAATTGACAAACCTCACACAAGATAATAAACGAATACCAACAACAGTGATCAATAAGAGCACTATACAGAACAAAAAGAAATAAACTTAATAAACCTGAAAAAAAAAGGCAACTCGTTGCAGATATCAAACCAACAAAGTGGCAAAGCCACAAACAGACATCACCAATATATCCACAACAGAGGAGCATCAAACCACCAAACAGATCATAAGAGACCTATAAGTCAACAGATCTGAAACCAAAAGAGAAAGCAGAGGAGATATAAGTATACACTTCAAGTGCCAGAAGCACCAGGATCAAGTGAAGTTGCCATTTGAAGCTCCATCTGCAGTTCCATCTGATTGTCCAAGAAAGAGGTTAGGTCAGCGGGTTCATCAAAAATTCTGGAGCGACCTTTGAAGGTAATACAAAATTTCGATGGACCAGAAAAGGAAAAAGGGATGTTCATATCAGAAAGACGTTTCCGAAGATTAAGAAAGCCTTTTCTGATTATCACTGTATCCCTGGCGAAATCCTGAGAGATTGAGATTCGATGACCTTCCCAGATAACAGCTTTAACCTTTCTCATGTGGGCAAGAATCTGCTCCGTCTGTTGGTGACGCAGTGGTTTAAAAATTATCGCTCTTGGCTGTGTGGTAGATTTAGAACGAAAGGTAGGGACACGAGGAGCCCTTTTCAATTCAAAGTCTCTCTGGAAGGATATTTGTAGAGTAGAAGGAATCCATTGGTATAAAAAGTCAATCATAGAAGAGGATGATTTCTCTGCATCTTCCGGCAGCCCAAAAATGCGCAGATTGGATCTGCGATTACGATCCTCCTGCTCCGTGAAATCCCTTCGCAATGCCACCATTAAGCGCTCCATGCGGGAGAGAGACCTAGATTGCTTCTGCATATTATCCTCTGCACCACTAATACGTGATTCTGTGGCCGAAACACAAATAGAAAGAGCCTTAAAGTCATTCCTGATATCAGACACCTCCACTTGCAGTAAATCTATATTAGTCTTTGTTGACTGCGCAATATCATGAACCTCATTAAGTCTGGTCAAAATTGCATCAAAAGTGGTATTGGTATCTCATTGAGAAGACTCAGGCTGTCGTAATTTGACGGTGATCGGATTAGCGTTAAGCTTTGCTACACGAATTCCCCTTATCTTGACTATGGTTGTCGGAAGCCATTTTGAACGTGCCGGCGGCCATTTTATATGAATGCGTCGCCTCGTGGCCAGCATACCCTTTTGTCCTTTCTCTGTACCACTGACCACTCGAGTTTGCCCAGCAACAGGCTATTTTTAGTATTGGTCAAGCTCGCACATGCGCAGTTAAGCCCTTTGTACTGGTGGACAGTCATCACTTAGGAATGTCCCTCCAAACTGACCAGTGATGTTGTAACTCCTCCCATGAGTTGGCTGTGTTCCAAAAATGACCATGTATGTACCTAAACTCTGTAAATGTGTTCCGCCTACATTTTTATTACTGTAAAACTGTATAAAAGAGGTCTCGCACCGATGTTTGGTGTGATACTTCTTGCATTGCCGAAGGGTGCTGTAGGAATGTACCACCACCCCATGGGGTCTTAATAAACTTGTCTTTGCATTTTCCAGTTTCCGTGCCAACGTCTGTTTTAAGGTGTAGCTGGTTTTGCGGAATATGTAGGCCTGGAGAACCCAATACCACAAGGCGTAGGGGAAAGTGATTTGAGTCTTTTAAGAGAGGTACCAGGATCCTTAGCATCTTTAGTAGTTGATGACCATCCCATATTTGAAGCCATGGAACACCAGCCACAGAAAAAATGAAAGGCCACGTGAGGTATAATAGAGGCAGGCAAGGAAGGTCAATGGTAAAATATTTCTTACAAAAAGTAAGGAATATAACGCATTGGAAGCAAGCAGGCAGAATAGACCAAAAAGGCGGACTTATAATGCATTCAGTCACAGGAGATAATAACAGAGATTTCCAGACACTAGTAGGCGAGAGCAGAGAAACATAGAAGAAACGAAATGCAGCTGCAGTTGAAACTAATGCACCAGGGTGATCCAAAAGTCAGTAAGCAAAAATTGCCACAAAATATCAGCCAAGCAGCGCAGAGAAAAAAAGAGAAAATAATGGATAGTTACAAAGTAACCAAATATGGGTAATAGCACCTGAGAACTCGTTGACCCGGCAAGAATGTGTCCATGTCGTAATCTCTGAGAGGAAATTATGAGCTCCGTCACCAGCAGCTAAAATGGCGGTCGCAGACAGAGATAACGAGCGTCACCGCCGTCTGTCAGAAGTCACACACGCAGGGCTGGAAGACGACGGGAATGTAAACAAACAGCTCTCGGCACGTTTAGCAGACCAGGAGAGGATCTTCACCGCATATGGGCAGCTGGAAACGAATGAAAGAGCCTCCAACGAACCTCGTCGCCCTGGAGCTCAAGCGCGACCCGCCATCATGCAGCGGCGCGCAAGCCACGCCCCCCCATATACAAACCAATACATTAAAAACAGAACAAAATTCTGTAATTCCTGAATCAAATATAACAAATCACACCAGAGTTGTTGTTTACCTATGGATATTTGTTGCATTATACCATGGTTGCTGTAGAACTGATACATAGCCAAGGATCTGTATGGTGAAGGCAAAGAGCATGTGCAGACATATCGACACAACAAAAGGGGGTGACATCAGTCGGTTCATTGGTCTGTACGGAGATAACTTTGGGTTTGCACCATTCAGACTTACTGAAAGAAAAGAAACATGCACAAATGAAATACACGTTGATCCAGTAATTGCTTCCTAATATTATCACCATTTAAACAAGCTTTGGCATGTAAAAGATTGTTGCCTCTGACTTTATGACTAGGTATGAGAAAAATATTTTTATTTATTAATGAGACACAAAATTGCATATTGAATTACTAGCATTGTGATACAGCACACATGATCGTGATGTGACATGGCACCCATACAAACTATTGTGTCTATTTACATGCAACACAGTGATAAACCCAACATTCATCAAATTTGACACAAACCAAAACACAGTGAAAAATTGGCTATCCCCAAGCAGCATATTTACATTTTGAGTGAGTCCACAGTAAAAGTATGCAGTAAATGCACCAATGGCATAAAAGGTAAATATCAAATGTGGGCAGCAGTGTAGATGGACACCGTCCACATGTGTGATTTTAAAATCAATACATCAGGCCTCCACTGCAGCCCTGAACTGCTGTGAACTAAGTTGCAGCAGCCATGCATCAAAGGAAGCTACTTTCTAGCATGATTAGAGGCCTACATGTAACATTAGCTAAGTCATCTATACAAAGTCCACCATATCTGGATGAAGATTGTGTAATATAGTTTATTTTGAATATATGTATTGTCAAGTATCTACAGCAATAGGATACACATCTTTTATTTCTCTTTATTACTCTGTGGTAGTTCTTTTGTATAGTAAAAGCCCACTTGTCAATAAAAGTCATTACGTAAATCGTGTTAGGAAATAGTTACAGTAATAATCAGCAAGTTGTTTCAATTTTAAAAGACAATGTATTCAGTGTAATGTAATTCCAAATTCGAATACTGTGGTAACTACAGATTTTTACATTAAGTTCTGGTCAAGCTCTTCCTTCCCTAGTAGCAGTAATTAGCTATTTAAAGAAGTCTGGAATACCATTCCTGTGAGAAAAACAAATGCTTCTCTTACTGCTGGAATTCTACTGATAGTTACCAGAGAATACTGGAGAGGAAACATCAAATGTTATCAAAATGACTAGAAGGCGGCCTGAATATTTGTCATGCAAACAGTAAAATGAATCCCACTCAAAGTCCTTAATGGTAGTCAGTTGTCAGTCACATTGTCTCCATCCTTGAAAAGTGGGGGCCTGGATGAAGAAATAGCTGGGGCTGGTTTTCAAAGAGAGCTCACTCATTTGAATAATACAGAAAGACTACCAGACAAGGTTTCCCCAACAAAAGTAAGTGCAGCAAATCAATGCTAGTTTAGCAATTCATAACTTCATTAGTATTAGATAACGGGTTATCACCAATCGAGGGCTAAAGCCCTCTTGGAATTGACTAGAGAAGATGGGAACCACCAGCCCCTCAAAACACAATTGAACTTGTAAGAAGTATATAAGAGTAAAAACCAGACGGTGTGTATGCTCTGGAAAGGACTAGTTAATTCTTCTTTCTCTGGTACATACCCTTTGGAAATGTTGCTAATGGTCAAACCAGTTATTCTTGAAAAAGGAAGGGCATCTGTGAGGAAGAACTAACAAACCCACTGGCACTGGGAACTGTCCTGGACACCCTTGCAGGACAATGTGTTTGAGCCTCCTGCCCATTGAGGAATGTAGACTCTTACGCTAGATGGTTTCCTCACCTGTCAGTTAATATTAGGAATGAAGCGGAAGAAATACCCAACATCTGAAAAAATTGGTACTTCTGAATGGAGTCGAAAGCAAGTTCAAAGTACTCTAATTTCACTTTGTATTTGTGCAAGAGTCCCCTCATAAGAGTGCAGGGAACACTGGAAGTATTTTAGACTGCCAGCCTGAAAGTTAATTGACCCTGCCCCTGTGGTATACCATATATTCAGGGCTGATAAATCAAATGCTGCTAGTGGGCCTGCAGCACTTATTACACAATCGACTTAAGGAGTCCCTTCAAAACATACCCCAGGCCTCCCACTGTAGCCCATATGCAGAGTTACACTACTAATTCAACTTGTCAAAATAACCCCTTTACCAGGCCTAAAACATCCTTTTTAATAAATATAACTCCCTCCGAAAGGAGGCCCAAAATAGTCCATGGGGAATCATTGTATTTAAAATGTTAGATGTGCACTTTTAAGTTTTACATTTCATGGTATGGAAAAAAACACAAAATAATTTTTCACTAATCTAAGGCTTACCTCTCCCATAGGATAACATTGGGATCCCTTATTATATTTAATAAGCGGTACTTTTGTTTGGGATCAGGTAGAAATGCCATCTTTGGTGTCTAAGGAATTGTAATTGAAAATAAATCCTTATTATGTGATTTCTCTTGTCTGGAGTTTTCAGTTCTGCAAAAATCTGTTACTCCATGTCTCTAAATTGCGCCTGACTGTTTTTGTGCCAATCTACCAGAAGGTAAAGCATAGGTTAATTTAGTGACTTTTGTGGATCACCCTGGCAAAGATTGTGGCTGTTGCTTGAGTAGGGTTTCACCCCCACAAACAACAACCTAATTTCTCATAGTGACCTCTGTGGCTGCTTTATTTAAAAAAACTACAGCTAGCCTATATTGACAATTTCCCTCTTCTCTATCCTAGTATTTTTGCTGTGTGCCAGGATGCAAAATGGCTTCACTGTTGAGTACATTCAAAAAATAAATACATGAATACCGTCTTTGTTCCGAATAGATTTTTTGGCATTTTCATCATAAATTAATGCTTCATGATACCCTTAAACAATTTTTGCAATTTTGTGGTTGATTAAATCATTTACATGTATCCATTTTTCTTAAATTAGTTTAGGATCAATATTATTTTCTTTTTTTCAATGTTCTTTTGGTGCTGAATAAAACTGAATACACATTTCACTTTCAGTATAACAGCTACTTTATGGAATTGCTATAACAGGTTAAGCCCAGGTTTTCTAAATAGAACTTTTTACCACAAAACACAGTTTACTAACTTTGTGACAGTGAGTCCAGGTATTATTTTCACCTCAGTTAATGATCCAGGATCTCACAATGGCTTTGAGAATACTTTGGTGATTGGTGACCACACTTTGTGCGCAATTCGGATAGAGGACTCCATTTCTTTAATGATGCATGTTAGTCTACATCATTGAATTCACTGAAGAGAGACAATGGCTTGCTTCTGCTAGCATCTGCATATTTTTATTGTATTTTATTTACGTAAAAAGTTTTATATAGCGTGAACTAGATCCGGAGGGATATCAGAGCGCTTTACAATAGGATGGAAGGAAGGAAATAAATATTGTAATCATGTAGGGGTAAAAAAGCCAAAAAAAACAGGATTAATCGCAGATTCCAGGACAATTGCACCATGGAGGGTAATACAATGAAACAGGTATAAACGGGCAATGAAGGGAGGTCACAGTATGCAGTAAAGAGGAGCAGTAACAAATGATGTTACAATGGACATAGGAAACAGTGACTTTGAGTAGATGAGCCTAGCCCAATTAAGGTAAGAATCTATTCATAATAAATCTTTTGGCTTCCAATTTGAACGTTGTCATTGAGGAGGTTCTGCATACTTCAGATGGAAGAGAGTTCCATATCTTTGGGGCAGTCCCGGAGAAGGCTCTGTGACAAGTTATCTTTTTGCTGAGGATGAGTGGTTTCAAGAGGAAAGTATTCTTGAGGCTCTTACACCACAAGATAGCTCAAGTTTTTGTGCAAGGTACCTGGGAGTAATGAAGTGAAGGGCTTTGTGCGCCAGTACAGCGATCGTTAACTGACTTTTGTGCTTCGCAGGGCAACCATTTGAGAGATATAAGGACTGGGGATATGTGCTCATTTCGTTTGGTGCCTGTAACCATTCTAGCCGCTGTGTTCAGTGATGCTCTTAGTGGAGCCAGGGTGTATTTGATAAAGCCACAGAGGGTAGCACTGACGCTGTCAAGCCTCGGCAAGAAAAACGCTTGGACCACCTGCTTGAAATCATTTTGTGAAAGGAAAGGTATGATATTTCTGAGTGTCCTCATCAATTGGTTTGCTTCCTTACACACCTTGCTGATACGATTTTTCATATTTAGGTGCTTGTCCATGGTGACTCCAAGCGATTTGGCTGAGTCTATGATGAGAGGAGTGCAGTTGAAGGCAGTGAGGTGACTCAGCCACATGTCTAACTTGGGGATGTGCTTGGTAGAGGAGATGAGCAGGAATTCCATTTTGGAGGTGTAGAGCAGGAGATGGTTCTCAGTTAACCATTTTAGGGTAGACATTAGGGTAGTGTTGAGTGAGATCATGTTTTCCGGGGAAGAGATTTTCAAATAGAGTTGCGTATCGTCTGTATACATATGGAAGAGAATGTTAGTGGAGTTTAATGAGTTAGCTACCGGTTCCAAGAACAGGTTGAAGGTGATAGGAGATAGGGTGGGTCCTTGGGGAACCCCCATGAGAACTGTAGAGGGCTGGGTGAGAGAGTGATTTGCCTTGACTCTTTGAGATCTGTGGTGAAGGAAGGACAAGAATCATTGTAGCACCGGACCAGAGAAGCCCATCCTATTTTTCAAAATGCAAGGAGGTTGTCATGATTAACTGTTTCGAATGTGGAGGAAAGGTCGAAGAGGATCAGGAGGCAAGATTTGTTTTGGTCAAGCATTTTTTAAATGTCATTCATAACGTGAGTGAGCACCGATTCGGTGCTGTGCCCCTTTCGAAAGCCGGATTGATGCTGTCAAGGAGTTAGTAATTATCTATTTGAGCAGAAAGTTGAGATTGTACGCATTTTTCTATGAGTTTCTCTAGGGTGGGGATGTTGGAGATAGGGCGGAAGTGATTGAGATCAGCTTTGTCTGCGTTTGTTTTTTTTAGAATAGGAGATACCTGGGTTGCTTTTAGGCAATCAGGGATTGTGCCTTGTGAAAGAGAAGCGTTTACAATCCTTGTCCAGGAGGGGATGAGTACATTCTTGATATTTTTGAAGATGGCCGGGTGCAGCGGGTTACTGAAGTGATTTGATGGGTTGATATTCTGAAGGATCTTGTTGATGTATTTTTCACTGAAGGAGGTAAAGGTGCCCCATGAAGCATTGTTCTTGGTGATCAGGCTGGTAGATCTGCACTTTTCTAAGAAGTCAAGGGGTGAAACGGCACTGGGGAAAGGTAGTACAGCCTTCTTAGAGACAAGGTCAATGGAGATGAATCTAGCTTTCTCAGTGAAAAAAAGCACGAAGCTTGTCGCTAGAGGGTGGGCTGCCACCTGGGTCAGAGTGGTTTGGACCTAAGACTGATTGCTGTTTGACCAATTAAAAAAGTGTCTTGGGGCAGTTTGCCACTTGATCCAGTTGGTGTCTGAAGTAGTCAGCCTTAGTGATCTTAATTTGTTTGTTGTAGAGGCTCCAAGCCTCTCTAAGGAGTTTTAGTTGGTTTGGGGAGGGATTGGATCACCAGGAACCTTCAACTGCCCTAAGGTTGCAGCATTCCGTGTTTAAGTTGTCATTACACCAGGATTTGGATATTTTTTTTTTAGGCTTTTTTTGGGGGGATTGGAGCAATGGCATCCATGATGTTGGAAATGGTTGAATTGTAGGAGTCGGTGAGTGACTGCACCTCAACCAAGTCAGCTTGGGAGGTGAGGGCCGATTTACAATGGGCAGCAAGTTCATCAGAATTTATTGATCTGAGATCCCTTTTCCATATCTTTGATTTAATTGGTTGAGCCTTCCCATCAACACCTCCTTGTTAATATAAAAGATTAACACATGTAGATGCATGTGTGTAGACATGTGAATGCACTTGTTTCCAAGTGTGTATGTCCATCTGAGCTGATGCATGTAGATATAATTGTGTGTGTGTGTGTGTGTGTGTGCGTGTGTGTGTGTGTGTGCGCATGTGTGTTTTTGTGTGAGTGCAGGAATTTAGAGTTGTGAGTGTGTTTGTGTGGCTGGATACCAATTATACTACAATTTGGAGACACCACAAATGACACCTCCTTTGCATTTGCCCTCTGGTGTGTCAGTCTCAGCCAATAGTCTGGTTCTTTGTGATGCCACTGAACTGATTATTCTTGAAATACTGTAACCAGTTGCATATTTTCAAATGTTTATGCTGATGTGTAATACACAGGTTTGGGAAATTCTATGCACACAAAAGTGAAAGGGGGCTGCCACAAACTGCATTTTTGAATATCAGGCAATAAGAATACATTACAATTCATTTTGGAGTGTAGAATCGTACTTGTTAAGCACACCACTGTTTGGATCGCCACATCAATAACGAGGTACTGGCAACTACCAAGGAGTCCAAAGTGCTGTAATATTGGAAAACCAGTACAGAAAAAGAGAATAAAAACAGTTTAATATTGTGAATATCAATGCACATATAGTTAGTTAATTGTGCATCAAGAGAAGATATATTGTACAATTCAATTAATACATTCAGATTTTCAGGTTCAAAGAGTATATATGAGAAGCCCCCCAAAATGACATCACTCTAAGGATTCATTCTAAAGATGAAACAATACAGCTATGCACTTGGATGCTAAATTAAAAAATATTGTTTTGTGAGCATTTGTGCACAGCTGTGTTGTGTGTCACAATTGGAAAGCAGGACAAGACAATGGAGGTAAATGAGAAGATCTCAGCTGCAGGACCACATCAAAAGCTGACCAGTGACTGACGGGGACTGCTGGTCACATGCACTGTTGATCAATGTTAACACATGCACATGATGGATGAGCAGACTAATACAAGCAAATGGATTCATAGGATGGTACAGTCATTCAACAAACATGGAAGTAGCACTCTACAGATGTGCTCTCTGACTTTCTTAAATGCCAACCTTCTTCTCCCTGGCTTCAGCATTTGATAATTTGCTCCTACAGAAAACAGCACTCTTTTTGAGGTGGAATTTGTGGGCATGGGTGTTGTTCTTGTTTATGTCATGTTTATATATTTATATATTAACAGCATTACTAAGTGAGAACACCAATGATAACTTAGATCCAAATGTTGCTTGACTTCTTCCAATGCACACTCAGTTATCTACTAGGGCTACTAGGGCCAGGGACTCCAGATATGAACCACAGCAATGGACCCAGGTTAAGACCAACAAGAAGCTGCTCCTGATCTCACACAGTTATGCTTCTCTGGTGTTTGGGGGGATCCTGTGGGATCCAGTCCGCCTCTGATCTCAGTTGAGTTCCATTTTTCTAGCAATGCATTTCTTAGACCGTACATGATGCAACATTAAAAAAGGACAACTAGTTCTTAGAGAGGGAGAAAAAAGTAAAGCACACTTACTCTCGGACCATTCCTTTGGCAAGTTGGAGCAAGTATGCTGCATCTTAGCATCTTGGCTTTAGAAATAATCCACATAAATGGGCTAAATGAAAGGAGTTTTGTTTCTGGGATATAGCTAGGCTTGCAAGCATTCTCATAGTATTGGAAGCTATGTGCAGTGTTAACATAAGGTGTGTTTTAATTACACCTTTGCTCAATAAGGATGTTTATAAGGATGTCAACCATCAGCTTGTTGATCATGGTGAGCTTACCTTAAATAGCTGTGATGGTAAACTACCCTAGGAATCTATAGCTTCATCATGGACATTCAACTGTCTCCCAGGCTGTGCTCACAGTGCCAGCTCCAATGCATCAAGTGCTTGCATTATGAGGTTCTTTCACAGGTTCTTGAGCTTCCAAATGTCCAACTCTCCTTTTCACCAGGCATACCTGCCTCAAATAATTTCATTGTCAAGTCAGGGTCCCCGCTAGGTCCTATGTCCTCTTAGGCTTCAATTTCCAGGTTCAACTTAAGGTCCTCTTGCCTCTAGGTTTCCAATTCTCATATGCACACAGCTTCCATACTTGTGTTTCTGCAGCCGTTAAGGCTTCCATGCCCTGCTGTGTCTCCAAGTCTTGTTGTCATCAAAGCCTCCATTTGCATGCTTTTGTTAGGTTCTCTAGTCGTTGAGGCTTTAGTTCCAAAGCTTTGTCAAAGTCCAATTGCCTCCAAGGTTACATAAGTCCTTGGACTATCCGCTACATATCTCTATTTCTAAGTTAATGGTCAACTCTTACCTGGGTTTATACAGTACATTTAATGAGTGCTAAAATTGAATTTTCAGCTTCCAAAAAGATCCTTCCTCCTCAGCTAAATGTAAACACCATTATTCTGGTGTGGTTCCATTAGAATCTTTGCACAGTTCACTGAGCCTTTCATTCTTCTGAGAGCAATATAGTGTGCGTTGGTTAAGATCACAATTTCCAATATAAGTACCAAGAGAAAATTCTGTTTGTTATGATTACTGTGAATCGTAAGAAGTAATGGTTTTAGGAAAGGAACATGGTATTATTCAAGCCATATGATTGTCCCCTGCTTTGTGGCATTTTCTAGATTGTCAAATGTATTACACGCTCCACATTGAGCTGCCTTACAGCTCTCGTTGCCTGGAGTACAGTGACAGCTGATGTAAATCTGCACATGAATGGGCATGTATCTTGCAGCTAAGAAAAAGCCTGTGCATGGGCCATGTGTGTCCCCCTTTCTCACATGCATGTTAAAGCAATAAGGGCCCGATGTAGGTAAATCCCATTTACCGATTTTGAAATACCGAATCTTACCGATTCGGTATTTCAAAATCGGTAAATGGGATGTAGGTCCCAACATCTGGATTCTTTACCGAATCCTTAAAATTCGGTATTTACCGATTCGGTAAATACCGAATCGGTATTTGCTATCGAATCCTATGGGCCTTGAAGCCCATAGGATTCAATATCAAATACCGATTCGGTATTTACCGAATCGGTAAATACCGAATTTTGCAAGGATGCAGGGGGTGTCACTTTGACACCCTCTGGCACCCCTGTTTTAGGCTTGTGTGCCATGTGGCACACATACATGCCCTTAGGGCATGTATGTGCGCCACATGGCACAGGTGTACATGCACAGATGTGCATGTACACCTGAATCGGTATTTTACCATGCAATTGTATTGCATGGTAAAATACCGATTTTCAAAGCCCTGTGTCAATGTTAAAATTGGCACCTACATACCAAACATGCATTTTCGGTAATTTTACCGACCGGTATATATACCGATTCGGTAAAATATACAGAATCGGTAATTTTAACGATTCTGTAATTTTACCGAATCGGTAAAATTACCGATTCGGTAAAATTACCGAAAATGCATGTTTTTTACCCCCTACATCTCCATGGCCATTTACCGGTCGGTAACGGCCGAATTCGGCCGTTACCGGCCGGTAAATGGCCAAAATCTCCCACCTACATCTGGCCCTTAATCTGTTTAATCATCTTTTTCTGACATCACATTTTTCCAACTCATTGTTTTCTATGTGACAAAGAAGGTATCAGAAGTGTCACAATTTTATATGGTGATGGTTCATGAACTTTTTCTGGCAAATTATGCTACATTAATCAGAATGAGTGACAAAGGTCATCAGCAAATATGTAGTGAATAAAACACAAGCGCGGAGTGTAGAATGCCCCTAAATGGTGCCAGTGTGGGGTCTGGGATAGCATGGAGAAGGGCATTACCACCAGACAGATGCAAGAGTCGGAGCATTTGAATAGCAGTTTTGACATTGCTTTCTAGAAGAAAGGGTTTCACTTTCTTTAGAAGAGAAAGCTGGTTCTAAGCTGTCCTTGGTTTTTGGAACTGTGCTTCTTGAGGGTGAGGTTTAGGCCTTGGTAGAGTACACAGAGTTCTACTTCACAGAAAAACTCTGCCGCGCTCCACAAGGATCCAACAGTGGCGGAGTTTGTGAGGTACCGCTGCTCGCACTGATTTTAAAAACTGGGAATTTGACCTGTGCTGTAAAATAAGTGCAAACAGCACTCTGTGTCACCCCAGAGGGCACTGCTGCTTTTTGCCGCTCAAGTAGAAATTCTACTTTATTGGCAGCTTCCTCAACGTCTGCAGCAGATTTCTCAAGGCAAGTTCTCGCAACCAGCCACGAACGCCTGAGTCTGAGAAATTTTGCTGAGACCTCTCGCCAACTTACCGTTGGTGAACTGAACAAAAGAAAAAACCTCCAGTCCACGTCGCTTCACAGAGTTTTGATGAACTGTGCACTCGGCATGGAGCACGGAGTGGGCAAAGCTCTGCACACTCCGCCAGGGAAGCGGAATTCTTCGCTCACCTCTAGTGAGGTTGTTCATCGAGGGTGAATTCAATTGACTCGGCATTCTGTGAAAGTTGGGGCTTGAAGCTGTCAAAGTTCATGTCACAGAGCCAGATTGAGCTGTTCCTTGTGTGTTGTTCTTTGCAATTGAGAGGAATTCTGTCTTGTTATGGTTGAGCTGCAGGTACATGCTGGACAGCCAAGCCTGGAACTTGTGCAGGTAGTGTTTGAGGCATTGGACGTTTGAAGCAGAGGCGACTTTCAAGAAGAGTTGAATGCAATCTGCAGTCTAGGTAAAGCACTATCTGGGTGTGTTTTTCACACTGCAACCATTATACCTAATCAGCCATCTCCAAGTGATACCCTCCCATCGTCAAATATTCTCATGAGCAAACTTGGAGTTATGTCCATCACTTCTATGAGAATACCATTTCAATCTCAATAAATTAAAAAAAAAAAAATAGTAATAAATAGCATCCATTTGCATCACAATACGGGAAGAACCATAGTTTCTGTAATCTGAACTGTTCCATGTATGTGCACTGAGGACCCTCACTATCCTGTCCTAACAAACGATGAGTGATACCTGAGGGACAAAGGAGGAGCTTAAGGAGACTGACAGGTTCTGTTTCTTCACAGATTCCTAGCTGATGATGTTTCATATATTCCATAAATTACAAGGTCCTAGGGCAATGAACTGTCAAGCCTCTCATGACATTTTCCTGGGTGATTCCACCCCACAATATTGATTGGTCTCAAGTGGAACATATCAAAAGCCACCATGAGTTTGAAACATACCCAGTTGAGCAGAGCTTGGTTGATCAGGGTTGTAACTGCATAGATGGTCATGAACTTAAACACCGCAAATGAGGTCACAAGAGCACAGCGCCCCTCCCTGGTGGGAAAACACAAAAATCACTTGTTGATTAGTCAATCAAACAGTTCTTCAAAGCTTCTTTCCCCACTACCAGTAGCAAAAACAAAAACCCTCATGTGTGCATGGCAAGCACAGTCCACCACTTATTCATTTTGTGGCTGTAAGTGACACCTACAAGACCCAAGGGTGTCAATGTGCTATACATGTGGAGAAAACACTATTGTTATGTTAAATGCATTTCATTTAGCGCAATATCAACTTCAGGTCTCTAAGCGCTTTTAGTGAGAGTGCCCAAAATCACTGGCGAAAAGACTGGAAACACAAGACAGCAAGCGGAAGTTACACTGAGGTTAAAATCTCTCTGAATAGGAATGTTTTGAGTTGTTTCCTAAATGTGAGGAGGACCGGTTCTCTATGAAGGTACTCAGGTAGATTATTCCAGATGTGTGGGAGCAAGATGGAGAACGCTCTGACCCACAGGATTTGGTGATATAACAGAGAAGGACTAGACGGCAGGCCTCAGACGATCGCAGTGTCCTGGTAGGAACATATTTTTCTAAGCATTCTTTTATATACACAGGTGCTTGGCCGTAAATTGCTTTGTGAGCAATACAGAGGCCTTTAAATTGAGCTCTCTGTTTGATGGAGAGCCAGTGCAATTTATGGAGTAAAGGGGTAGCACGGTTTCTTCAAGGAAGTCTGAAAATTAGCCTGGCCGCATCATTCTGCACTACCTGCAGTCTTTTGATAAGACTCTGGGGGAGGCCGATATAAAGGGCATTCCCATAGTCTAGCCTAGAGATAACAGTGGCAGCAACAATTGCTTGTAGTTAGGACATTGAGAGAAGAGGGGCAAGTTTTCGTAGCTGCCTCAACAGTCCTACGCAGGTTCCCACCACCGTGGTAACCTGGCTGGACATAGACAGCTCGGAGTCAATTTTTCTGCCCAAACTTTTTACAACCGGGACTGGTACGGGGCAGTACCCAGTTCCGGTGGCAACAAAAGTTCACACCAGGGGCTGCTTTTTGAGGGAATGACAAGCACTTCAGTCTTATCAGGGTTAATTTTCAGAGAATTGGCCGTCATCCAATTCACTGTGAAACGGAGCAGCTTTTGCGCCAATTCCTGGGCCTGGCTTGAGTTGCTGATCCAGATGAGGAGTTGGGTGTCATCAGCCTAGTTGAAGACCATATGGACCAGGGTGACCACCAGAGGTTGCAAGTAGATATTAAAGAGGAGCTGGGATAATGCGGAGCCCTGGGGCACGCCGCAGGAAAGAGTGCCCTTAGCTGAAGTATACCCACCCAACTGAACCCTCTGAGTTCGGTCTGATAGAAACGATTCTAGCCATTGATGTGCTAGCCCGCTGATGCCCAGGTCAAGAAGACGGGACAGCAACTTTTTATGGCTGACCATATTGAATGCCGCTGATGGGTCTAATAAAATCAGGGCACTTTGTGGTTTATTGTCAGCCATAGTTCTGAGCTCATTAAGAACCGGCGACAACATCAAGAGCTCAGTAATATGATGGGCTCTAAAACCCGCCTGTCTTGCTTGGAGTAGCTGGTGATACTCCAGGTATTTCGAGAGTAACCTCAGTACATGGTGTTTTAACACTTTTGCCAGAAAGGGGAGCTGGGAAATAGGTCTATAATTCTTAGGAATTGAACGATTCCTATTAACCATTAACTATTAACCATTAAAGAACTGTCGTATGCTTAAATGAAAATTTCTCCTAGCACAGATTTTAGGAAAAGCACCGCAGTGTTGGTACACTACTTAGCAGTGAAACTGACAGAATTGTAAGGGCTTTGTTTTCCAGTTACCAATTGTTTGTTAAAGACAATGGACAACTTCTTTTCACCTCTACACTGCAATATCCCTTGTCCACATAACACATCTAGTGCCACCTCATTCAGGTTTAAAGTTGTGTAAAGGTGCAGAGACTTTGTGCCATGTGTATCATTGAAATTAGGGATGCCCAAGTTGCAAAATGACTGGTTTATGAGTGGGACTGCAATTTAAATTGTGCGCTAGGTACTAATGGGCATTTTTAAATGTGGCCATTTTAGGGTGGTTCATAACAGGAACTGCCTAATTAATATTAATTAGGCAGGCCACAGTTTGTGATCCCCTTTGATTGGCTGCCAATGTCAGGATGGGGGCTTGCAAGGCACAGCGTACCTCTGTTCCCATCATTTGATATGCAGAATGCGAAGCATTTCTTTTTAAAAGCAGGTGGAGTTGAATAAAGGCACAAGTGCCTGCTCACCCCTGGGTCACTGGCCTTGATTCACGAAGGCACTCCAGGGAGCACCGCTTACCCCTTTGTGAATTAGTTACCACCAAACTTGGGGGTCAGTTACTCATCTATGGTTTAGAACCACAATTGCATGTGAGAAACCATTGAAACATTATTTTCTGAAGTAGGGGAGGAAAGAATGTCACAGCTCCTAAACCCCATGTTTTGCAACAAGAACCAGGCATAGTACATCTGACCCATTAATCTGTGGTGGTATCTTCCAAAGATTGATCCCTCTTCTATCAATACAGCGGAAAAAGTGGTACATTATTTAATATAAAATATCTAGGAGTGGTCCATAGAATAAAATGAAATTTCATAATGAAAACACTCACCCTTTCTCCATGCACTGGTTATACCCTTGCATAATATATTATTTATAGCATGCAAAATCAAAGCAGTCACAATAAGACTTTTGACATCTGAAATGATGAAATTTGGGTAGTTATATATTATTGTACTGTGGCAATTAATGCAAGAAGAATGAGCACAGAGGTGCATGACATAATAAATTGAAGGTGGCGCTCAAATTATCAATGTAAGTTCTAACTAGCGGTGCGTAAATTATAAATGTAAGTTATAACTATAGCTTTATAATGTCTCTTGTTTGTATAGTTTACGTTGGGTTTGTAGATAAAGAATTAACATTTTCCTACCTATAACATAGCTTTAACCTTTTGTTTTTTCATTACATTGAAATGTTTTTTTTAACAAAAATGTGTTTCAAATCACAGAGTCAAACATCATTTAATTAAGTGTTGTTAAGTGGAGTGTTGTAGAGCACAGTAAATTACAGTGTCATGCAGCGTAGTGTCAGAGTCTAGTGCTGTGGCGTGGCGTTCAGTAGAGTGTAGTATTGTACAGTGGCATTGCGTACAGTGGAGTAAAGTATTATACAGTGGAGAGGAAGGGTATGTAGTATAGTGGAGTGGAGTATTGTTGAGTGGTGTATCATACAGTACCGTTCGAGTGTCATACAGTGGAATGCTGTAGTGTTGTGGTGTCGGGTGTTCTGGAGTGTCGTCGAGTGGCATAGAGTTGAGTAGAGTGTTGTGGAATGGCATAGAGTGAAATATAGTGCTGCACAGGGCAATGTAGGGGCATACAGTGCAGACCGGTGTTGTATGGTGGTACTGAGCATGGTAGAGTTTTGTTGAGTGGAGTGGCATTCATTGGAGTGTCTTACAGTAGCATTCAGTGGGCTAAACTGTTCTACAATGTAGTCAAGTGGAGTGGCGTGGAGTAGAGTGCTGTGGAGTGTACTACACAGGAGTGCTGTAGCATAGAGTGGAGTAAAGCTGATAAGACTCTAAGTGATGGAGATATGAGGATTCTCAATATGGAAGTATGTTATTGTACAGCCCATATGGTATGGCCAATGAGATGGATCGCAATCCGGGCAGACCAAGGCCACGCAGATCCATCATGACTGTGGAGATGTAGGAGCTGTGGGAATGTTGTTGGAAACCAAGAATGGACTGTTGAGGTACACAAGGCTGGTCCGGGTTGTATGGTATTGCTCGGAAAATATGTCAGTAGGTTTGGCAAAGTATCATTGTATGCAACAGAGATACTACTATGGAGTCAGTAGAGATTTAAAGAACTCACACACACATGTGTTCGGGTTCACGGAGGACCCGGACTGACAATTGGGGTTGGAATGTTCTTATTGGAGCAGGGTCAATACTTATTTGCATATGGCAGCATCCAATCTGAGGTGGCATGATGAGCACAATAATGATGGACTGGGATTCTGACAGAGTAATTACCCAGTGGCTGAGATCATTTCAAGCATTCCAACTTGTGTATACTTCAGGAGGACACGGAACCAGATTGCTCTAAAGTCTTGAATGGAATACTAACTGGTGGGATCTTAATGACTTTGTTGGCTACTTTGTAAGCATTCATGTCCCCTGCGTCCTTCACTGCCCTGACTGCGTTGAAGCAGTGGTGAGAGTTGTGCCAGGGGACGGGAATCACAGCCGTAGAGTGGCCTAAGGTTTTGAGAAACCCTAAGTTTGTAACAAGAAACCCTAGTTTCACATGTAAACCCAAATACATTACTTATATCAAGCACATTTACACCTTAAGAGTGTGGCTTGAAAGTTCCTAGGATCACCAGGTCCGTCTCTCCCCAAGGGGTTCATTGATACAAGTTGACTATCACACGGTGTAGGAGCGCCCACAAATCCAATCCTATTCAGCTTCTGTCACCAAAATATCAGCGGAAGTATCCTGGAAGGTGGTACCCACGAGCCCCTTGGTTTGTCTGTTAGGACAGACAACAAACCAAAAAAAACAGCATTCATGTGTTCATTCATAGATTTGCCTTTGGTCTCAGCCAAGAGGTATATATCTATAGGATGTAAGGCTCCTAGATGGGCATCCTGGCTAAACAAGTTGAAGAAATGATTGATGGCAGACTTTAGTGCAGTATGACGGGTTGTGAGACAGGGGGGTAGGGGTGAATTGGTAAACAGCTGGGAATGCTTTTTTACCGCTATTGAAGCCAAGAATGATGACCTCCATCTGTGGGGGTATGAATTGCCTTGATGACACCCATATTGACTACATTTTGTACAGCTGGTAGAAGGGTGTGCTAAATGATACAATGGATGCACATTTTAAACCAAATATGTGTACACGGGTCTTCCAATGAAAGACTCTGCTATGTACATGTTGGTGGGTGCCATTACATGGACTGGTTGACGGTGAAGAATGAGTGTCTACCCTTTCAGCAATAAGTCTAAATAGCATTCATTTTTTGTTTGACATTCACTTTTTATTTTAAGGTGAGTCATCCCATATTGTAAAGGTAAGGTTTACCATTGGATATGCAATATACAGTTTATCAACAGCCAACATGTGTTTCGCCCCCTCGGGCTGATATGCCTGGGGCTTTCTCAAAGCGGTACAAAAGGGGGTGTTGATGGACAGAGCATCTGAATCAATCAAACACAAACACCCACTCAACAGATCTGGGTTTAATCCATCACCGTTCTTTAGCCCACTCTGCCACCCCAGTTCAGACATGGCCATATGCAAATCAGTCTGACCCTGTGCCTCATGGGAACAGTCCATCCCAAACTGCCAAGCCATGCCTTCCCTGGACCGGAAACAAGCTTCCTAGGACCGGTTTCTGGCATTCCAGCCGTCTTCAGCCAGGCTTGCTTGAATCCAGTGGCAAAGTGAGCAAGGGACTCACGTCTGAGCATACCCTGCCAACTTATGGCGAACAAAGCGGTACAAAAGGGGGTGGTGATGGACAGAGCATCTGAATCAATCAAACACTCACACCCAGTAAACAGCTCTGAGTTTAATCCATCACCGTTCTTTAGCCCACTCTGCCACCCCAGTTCAGACATGGCCATATGCAAATCAGTCTGACCCTGTGCCTCATGGGAACAGTTCAGCCCGAACTGCCAAGCCATGCCTTCCCTGGACCGGAAACAAGCTTCCTAGGACCGGTTTCTGGCATTTCAGCCGTCTTCAGCCAGGCTTGCTTGAATCCAGTGGCAAAGTGAGCAAGGGACTCACGTCTGAGCATACCCTGCCAATTTATGGCGAACAAAGCGGTACAAAAGGGGGTGGTGATGGACGGAGCATCTGAATCAATCAAACACTCACACCCAGTAAACAGATCTGGGTTTAATCCATCACCGTTCTTTAGCCCACTCTGCCACCCCAGTTCAGACATGGCCATATGCAAATCAGTCTGACCCTGTGCCTCATGGGAACAGTTCAGCCCGAACTGCCAAGCCATGCCTTCCCTGGACCGGAAACAAGCTTCCTAGGACCGGTTTCTGGCATTTCAGCCGTCTTCAGCCAGGCTTGCTTGAATCCAGTGGCAAAGTGAGCAAGAGACTCACGTCTGAGCATACCCTGCCAACTTATGGCGAACAAAGCGGTACAAAAGGCGGTGGTGATGGACGGAGCATCTGAACCAATCAAACACTCACACCCAGTCAACAGATCTGGGTTTAATCCATCACTGTTCTTTAGCCCACTCTGTCACCCCAGTTCAGGCATGGCCATATGCAAATCAGTCTGACCCTGTGCCTCATGGGAACAGTCCAGCCTGAACTGCCAACCCATGTCTTCCCTGGACCGGAAACAAGTTTCTAGGACCGGTTTCTGGCATTTCAGCCGTCTTTAGCCAGGCTTGCTTGAATCCAGTGGCAAAGTGAGCAAGGGACTCACGTCTGAGCATACCCTGCCAACTTATGGCAAACAAATCGGTACAAAAGGGGGTGGTGATGGACGGATCATCTGAACCAATCAAACACTCACACCCAGTCAACAGATCTGGGTTTAATCCATCACCGCATGAAGGAACGTGGTCTCCGGCGCGATGCCGGTGTTTTAATTTTTTTTTTAAAGAAGGGAGACTGTGTAGCCCCCCTTCTTTTTTTTGCCCTGGGGACCCCATCCCCCAGGGCTTACTCCCTAATTTTTTTTTTATATGAAAAAATGGAGAGGGGGCTGCATGGCCCCCCTCCTGAGGCTTCTTTTCGTCCCGGGGACCGCATCCCTTAGCATGGCTTGGCAGTTCGGGCTGGACTGTTCCCATGAGGCACAGGGTCAAGGCTGATTTGCATATGGCCATGTCTAAACTGGGGTGTTGTGAAGTGCAAAAATGATAGATTTAGGCCCAGATCTCTGTACTGGGGTGAATGTATGACATTGTTCAGCATTCTATCCATCAATTGTTGTTTTTGCAAGTGGCTTTCTCAAGGCATGAAGGAAACAATAGTAAATCCCTTCACATCTTCATTTAAAGAACACTTTCAATAGTGTATATATCTCCTCAGCCCAGCAGTTCTTTGCTCCTTCCGGGTTACTTTCTTGCACTTTCAAAAATTTTTGTTGCAATTCAAGTCCCTACTAAAGCCACGATTGTGCAGAAAAAACAGAAAATAAGCACATAATAGCATTGGGTGCCTTTGAGTTCCTGTCACAGCAAAATAAATAATAAAAAACAAAAATTACCAGAAGGGTGAAGCCAAGAAACAGACCTGGCAGTTCTCTGCTTCGAAAGTAGGACAAAAGCCGGAGCGCCTCCAAAAACAAGGGGGTTCCAGGAGGGGTTGATCTGTCTGGGCAGGGGTCAGGGGACTCAGATGACAGATGCATGACGCATCCCTGGTGGAAATGCAACGCATTGCTGGAGTTGCGTTGCAAGGGTGACGCAGCTCCAGCAAGGCTTGGGGGTGCCCTATCTCTATCATGCTACGTCAATCCTTACGCCTACTTTAAGCAGGCGCAGGGTTTTGACGCAGCATGCCCTTAAAAGTGACTGAGTGAAATTTTGTAGAGTTCACACAGCCACTTTCAGGAGGCCCCCCCTGCACCAGTACGCCTACATGTGGCGCAGGGCTTTATAATGTGACGCATCTCCCAGATGCATTACGTTGTAAATACCCAGCAGCATGGCGCTGGCTTTGCCCCGTCACTGCTTCACAAAAGTGACGCAACGGTGGCGTAAAAGAGGCGCAAGGGGCTTGTAAATATGCCCCTTAAAATGGAAGTAGGACCCAAGGCAGAGGGAGGCGGTAGAGGGAAGAGGCTGAGAATGAGACAGGTAAAAAGGCAGAGTGGGGCCCACTACATGATTGGTACCTCGCTGCCTCACGATGGAGTCACTATGAACGAGTTTGAGCTCGAGACACTGTTGTCTTTGGCATGTCATCTGGGTAGAGATTACCATTTTTTTCATCACTGTAGTAGTACTTGTTACATGGCTTTTGAAGTTCTGGACATAAAATTACTATATCAATTATTAGCTGCTATAATATTGTGATTTACATAACATACAACCAAGATGTAATATTGGCAACATTTTGAAAACAAATAGAGAGGAATTTAAAAAAAGTTGTGGAGAGTAAATCTGATCTAACATTTAAATTATATATTTCTGTGTTAAAAGTGATTATGTTAATTCATTTTACACTTATAATTTTACATTAAAATAATTCTTGTGATTTCTTTAACTCATTCATAACCGTTATTAATTTTCCTGATAGTGTCCATCAAGGTGGCTTCCACTTACTAACAATATGCAGTATATGACTTACTTGATGACTTCAGAAACACATTTAATGTTTGGGGTTCGCGACGTGAAGGGTGAAGCCATTGACGCTTCTTGCTCCGAAAGTGAGATACCAACGTGAGCCGTTTTTAGTGCCTGTCAAACAAAAGCTTGTGTAAAGGTTCTTGGTCCTGGAGGAAGCTTGTGAATATCATATAGTGTTTAATGTGAAATGCATCAGCACTGCAAAGTAATACATTTCTGAGACCCCCAAACAGCAACTAGCAAAACAAAATTAAGGCACTCCACTGCCTGAAAGAGAACCTTCTTCCTATCTAAACATGTGAAGAGACTCTTACAAACAGGATGTCTGACAGTTCATCTGATAAATAAATGTACTGATGTTATTTGACAAATGCTGGTTGTGCTTATCCTGACACCATTTGTAGCCACACAAAGACTTTATAGAGTAGTGGCCTCAACCAATGAAGGGCAAGAAGGATTTGCAGCCTAATTGGAGATGGTTCTGAGGTGGAATCAGTGTTAAACACTCACAAGTTAATAAAAAATGTATTCCTGAATAATAGCAAAGGGACTATTTCAATGACCCAGATGCTTCTCCCACTGCAGCCTCACCAGTAAACTTCACTTGTCACTTGGGAGCATGGCAAGGTGCAGTGCTTCTTATACTCACCCCACAGTCGTTCGCACCATCTCCACACATTCCCACATAGTAACTGGAAAACAAAAGATAGAGCAAGTAAAGGCTGAAGTTCAACTCTTGATTTGTTTTACCAAAACACTCATTGTGAACAACAAATCATTTTAGTTCACTCTCATTCCCATGCTCCTAATTGTCCACACAACATGCTGCTCACTGATAGGCTGGGGCAAGCAACCATGATCTTTGTAACTCTACTCTATCAAAAGGATAATACAAAGTCAAGGAGACCTCACAAGTATCTGTGTCAGCCCTTAGTACACCTGACATTTGGAAAATAATCATGCTTTAACACCTGCAATGGGGCATATGCATATCTATCTAAATGTGGTTCATCTCTTTTAAACAGTACACCAGCAGGCCTTCCCCCTGTAACCTCAGAGACCCCATTTGGAAGGCTGTAGTATATATCTCTTATAAATTTTTTATCTTTTCATGAGCTTGTAAAATGCACAAAATTCTGCAGCTAAACTGAAAATGACACAAGTTGTGGATGATAATCAGTCTCATAATGTAATCTGAGAGAACTGTATTTTCCTGGATGAGGCTGAAATGGAGCAGCCCAGCAAAAGTGGAGTAAGAGAACTTGAAGGGAAACCCCTGCAAAGTACATGGAGTCTCCCAGCCCCCAAACCCAGTCAGAGGTCCTGGGCCAGGAGCCCACTGCCCGTGCACAGTCCCGAAGGGGGCCTCCTGGTGTTCGGGCCCCCTAGCCTGGGGGGCTGCAGAGCTTTGTTACGCCACAGCCCAGTAGCAGAATTCAAGAAAGTTGGCATCTAAATTTGAACGTCTTCTGTTACCAACTGAAACTGCCTTACTCAATGCAGGGCCACTTTGATGTATGAGTTAATGTTGAATAAAAAATGTATTTGGATGCTAAATTATTCTGTGCAGATCTGTATTTTCATATCAATTTTGCCTCACAGTCTATACATTAGTACGTTCATTCCTCCAACATATTTTGGGTAATTACCTCTCCTCCGTCAACTGGTCATTTCTAGTTCTTTGAAATGGTCTCCTTTGTAAGCACCAGTGAGTTACAGTAGATCATTTTCATTTGATATCATTTGCAAGGGTTGGCAGCATATGCCTTTTGTATATTAAACTGCTATTGAGTGATTTTTTAACATTTTTATCGGCCAAAGATCTTTGTAAATGTTAATGTGGTATCTAAATCCCTTAAAACACAAAGCTGCATATTTATTAGAAACTGGTGAAGCGTGGTGTTACGTCAAAATTAGTAACGCCATGCTCCATCAGTTTCAAAATGCAGGGATGCACCATATTTACAAGAATGCTGTGCACCCTTGCATTTAACCTAGTGCTGGCGCTAAAGAAGCAGTCTACCATTTTGCAGGGATAATTATTTTTGTGCAGGAAGGGACACCTTCCAGCCCATAAACAATCTGTACAGGTGATTTGCTGTTTCTATGTGTGCTGCAGAAGACGGGGAGAAATTAAACATTTCTCCTCGTATCGCCTGCTTAAAACCAGATACTCACTGGCGATATTTTAGCTCTGCCCCATACCTTGTAAATATGGGGCTGCATCGAAAAACATTGAGTGTTGTGGTAGAACGCCTATTGCAACACCCATTGCACGCCCCTTTCACGCTGCGTGAATATGGACATTATTTTCAAGCTGACGGCGAAAAAAGTGACATTCTAGTGATGTCAACTCCTTGTAAATATGCCCCAAAATGTGAAGAAATTAAATAAATAAAACAGAAAGAAATCATATTCCTGTGATCCGAAGGGCCCCACCGACATAAGAGTGTATCACCGTTGTAAATTGGCCATCAGGGAAAAAAATTACAGATTAAAGCGTTTTCACCTGTTCCTATTTTATACATTATTTTTTATTTCAGTGATTAGTTTCTTTGTGAAAACCATGAGCGATCTGCACATGTTACCTGTTTGCTGATTTTGAAATGTTGCCTGTAGATGAGACCTTAAAATGAAAGCCACGTAAGGAGTTAAACTTGGGGCTGCCTACCTCGATAGAACTTGGACACAATTTCCTTATCTGTCCTTACTTTTGTGTGTGCACTTTTTTGCTTGTCTCTTTTCCTATTTTTATTTAGTCTACTTTTCAGAATTGTACCTAAATTTACCTATGGCTCCGAACTATTTAAAGGCAAAGATGCAATTTTTTTTAACTTGAAATAATCTTGTCTCTTTAAACAAATTTTTGGGATTCCTTAGAATTTGGATCACTTAACCAACTTCCGGTAAGGTCCGCAGCAAAACTTAAACTGTGCTGGAAGGTGAGAGCAGCCCAAGAAGAATCCTTGTTAGGTCTCTGCTGGACGGATATAAAGAACCAGCCCAAAAGCAGGAAAGACTGGCCTACCACACTTGAGCACGCTTTAACCACCATAAATATGCATGAAGTATGGGGTACAAACAACAGCTTCTCAGTGTTCAAAGGAATGGTAAATGCTGCTGCGAAACACAATGCTTGGCTACTGGACAAAGCAATGCTCCCATAGAAGAAACATGGATGGATGGTTTTAACCTCGTATGGGGCCCGGTCGCAGCGGCTGTATCTTGCACATCCCATATCCCCACCAATACAGCACTTACTGCTCTTGATTCAACTTGGAGCCTTTTGCTCAAAAGTTCAAATCTTAACAGGGAGACAAACGTGGCCGACCAGTCTGTGTCGTCTCTGCGGACATGCGGAAGAGTCAGTCTTACATTTCTTGTGCATCTGCCCAGCCGTCAATACATGGAGACAGCACTTTTTAATTCCAGCCCTCAGTTCCCTTCAGATACAATCATGCCGACCCGCCGAAATAGTGTTACTAAACAGCCAGTCGCTACAGGTACCATGCAGGACAGCAACGTTTTTGCAACTTGTCAGCAAACTGTTACAGACAACAACGAACCCACAATTCTGATTTCAGACCCAAGTCTTGCGGCTGCCCTACCCTATACTGCAAAAGTGCAAACCCACAATCATTGAAAAAGAAGACAGCGGACATCTAGCAATTTTTGTACATAGACGGAACTCTACTGTGTCAAACAAAATTAGGCTCCACTCTTAACTTTAAGATCATTACATGACTGCACCCTTGCATATCATTTTCAATTTTGCAGCAGTCACAAACTGCACAGCACAGGTTTGCAAATAATGGGAATGGAGGACAGTGAATACTTGGCATGAAATTGTACATAGTCTGTTTTTCCACTAATTTTAGATGCATAGGGCATCATGCATCAAACCAAAAACCAGTCGCAAACGGGCGGATTTTGCAACTGGTATTTTTGCATTTGAACTCTACGGGCAGTTCCCTTCCAACTTTAGAGAATCCCTGTGGCCGTCTGCTGTACCACCCCCTAGTTCTGATGGCAAACCTGCAAAAAACCTGGGGGTATGGTTCGGGGAAAACTTAAAATTCGATGAGCACATTAAAAAACTCACTTGCGGCTGCTACGGTACTCTCAAAGCTTGCCGGAGATTTTTTCCATTACTTCCGAGGATGGCCAAAGAAACAGTGGCAAGGGCACTCGTTCTCTCCCGCCTCGATTACGCGAATGCTTTCTTTATTGGCATTCCGGCTTACCTAACCAAACGCCTTCAGATCATACAGAACGCAGCTGCCAGACTTCTTTTTAAAATTTCGCTGAAGTCCAGCGTTGACAGGTTCTGTTCAAATCCCTTACTTTCGTCCATAGAGCTATCCATGATCAGGGACCTTTGTATCTGAGGAAACGTTTTTCCAGGTACTCACCCAACCGTCCACTAAGGTCAGCCTCCCAACACCTGATGGTTGTTCCCCGCTTCAAACGCACACGCCTTGGCGGGCACTCCATCGCTGGAAAGGCGGCTGTCGCCTGGAACACCCTTCCTCCGATGCTACGCGCCACTCAGAATTTCAACCTTTTCAAAAAAGCACTCAAAACCCACCTCTTTAAAATGACGGACTAGCTACTCTTACTCTTCTGTTGCCTACCTGTCTCTTACGCGCCAGGATACTCCTGAGTAATTGAGCGGGCTACAAAACCACCAATAACATAACATATCATAATAACTTATTCGGTCATCTCTGAACACCATGACAACACAGTTGATAACTGCAAATCCAATTATTTTTGCAGAGTCTTGCATGACTTGGGAAAATTCAAAAGAAACTTTTGAATCTTACATTGAAGCTATTGGAGGTGATGTGTATTTGGCAAAGAGAAAATTTGCCATTTTCAAACATTGTTTAGGTTTGAAGGGAAGGAAAGTACTAAAAACCTTACCTGCTGTTAATGGAAGAGGATGGCTTAAATGAAGAAGGTAGTGCTAATGGTGAGGGTGGTAATGGTGATAGCGGTGTTGATATTTATGATGTTGCTTGGAAAGCTTTAGTAGAGAACTTTGGAAAAAAGTCAGTGTTGTTGTTAAAAGGCATACATTCTTCTCATGTGCCTAACTACAGGGGGAGTCGATTGAAAAGTATGTAGCTAATTTGAGGAGCTTAGCAGTCACTTGTAAATTTAAGGACCTAAAGGATGAAGGGATCAAATGATCAATAGGATGTTTAATGTCAAGATACAAGAAAGGTTGTTAGGCATGAAAGATCCCACATTGGAGATAACTATTGATTTAGCTAGAAGAACGGAAAATATATCTAGGTATGTGAAATAGTTAAGTGATAACACTCCTAAAAAAGATACCCAAGATGATGCTGTCCACAGAATAAATACTATCAGAAAGGCTGTTAAAAAAGATGGTGAAATTAAAATAAACGAAAGAAAGCAGAATATTGTGAAATATAAATCTAAATCCTGTTTCCGATGTGGTAGTTCTAGGCACACTGCAGATGGCAATCTTTGTCCTGCAGCAAAAAGTAGATGTTACAAGTGCAAGAAAATGGGGCATTTTGCTAGAGTATGCAACGGCAGTGGCTATTCTGGTTACAAAAAAAATCGATAAATATGGTAAGGGAGGATGACATTCCTTGTGAAAGAGAAGAGGAGGTGATGGAATTTTTGATGATTGATTCAGTCCAAGTTTGTAATTGTAGGAATTGTGATGGTACCCAAGTTTGTGATTCTGAGGGGAACAAGGATAGTTATCCCCCCCCAAATGCATCATCAAGATCAAGGGGAAGCAGGTACAGGTCTGTGAAGATTCTTGTGCTCCATTCATCATCATTGATAAGTTCACATGGAAAAGTTTGGGTTTTGGTTTGGAGGGATTATGTGGCACTGATGTCACTCCTGAAGGGTATTGTGGGAAAAAACTGCCTGTTTGAGGTTATTTAATGACCAAAATGTTTTTTCAAGACAGTAAAACTGTATCCAAATTGTATATTGCGGAAAAGGGAAAATCTTTACTTGTACGGAAAGAACAACAAGCATTGAACATTATTTTGAATCCCAATCATCCAGAGAAAGTTTTATCTATGTCATCTTCTGTCACCAATAGTTAGTCAACCAATTCCCCGATTTATTTAAAAGTGCCCTAGTTTTAAAAAGTTTTTTAAAGTTTAGACATCGTATTGTCTTAAAAGAAAATGCTGGACCTAAAGTGCACAAAGTGAGACATGTCCCTTTAGTTTTAAGACTAAAGTTGAAAGAAGAATTGAAGAGGTTTTGTTCAGAGGGGGTGATTGAGCCCATTGATGTGACTGAATGGTTAAGTCTCATGGTTTAGGCCAAGAAACCCTATGGCAAGATTAGGATGTGCATTAACCCAAGGGATTTGAATGATAACATCTGGATTGATTGCCATCCCCTTCCTCGAATCAATGAAATGTTGACTAGTGTGGAAGTTGGTGCGTGTTTTACTACGCTGGATTTATCCAGTGCTTACCACCAAATTGTTACATAAGAGTCCAAACATCTTACTTCTTTTATCACCCCAGAATGAGCATTTCAGTTGGTCGGAATGCCATTCGGACTTGCTTCTGCATCCGCTGACTTTCAAAGATTTATACAGGATGTGCCGGCTGATTTAAAAAATGTTTTAGTATTTCAAGACAATGTTTTGGTGGCTGGGTGTCATAGTATTCAACATGATTGAATATTGGAGAAAGTTTTGAAGAGATTGTTAAACGCTGGTCTCACCATTGGTCTTGAGAAATGCAAGTTTGGTTTGAGTGAGGGAGAATACTTAGGTCACACTCTTACTAGTGATGGTATTAAACCCAAACCATCTTATTGGAGGCCATTGGGAAGGCACCTGCTCAGACCGACAAAGATCAGCTTATGTCATTTCTTGGTCTTGTGGAGTACTACTCCAAGGTTGTAGATCATTTCACTGACAAAGTACAAGAATTAAGGAAACTTATGAAAAAGGGAGCGGAATTTGTGTGGACGGAAGATTGTCAACTAATATTTGATGATGTAGAGAAATGTAGTGCCAATTCTGTCACTTTAAAACCCTTCCACCCGGAAGATGAGACCATAATTTCTACTAATGCAAGTAATCATGGTCTTAGTGTCGTACTTGTGAAAGTGTGTGATGGCAAAGAAAGGGGGGTAGCGTTTGCTGAACATACGTACTCTACTGTGGAGAAAGAGGCCCTACCATGTTGGTGGGGCATACAGCATTTTTGGATCTTTGTATGGGGCGCAAAGTTTCAGTTATGCACTGATCACAAACTCTTTGTGGATCTGTTCTCCATGAGAGGTGCTAGTAAAGCTACACCCAGGATTGGCAAGTGGCTTTATCGTCTGCAAGAGTACACTTTTGAGGTGAAATACGTGCCTGGTGTTAAAAATGTCAACACCGATTGCTTGTCAAGGTTACCATTGGAGTTGCTGCGGAAGGAAGAAGATGATGAGTGGATGGTGGCGGCGGTGAATGATGTCTGTAATGCCATTACTGAAGAAGAGTGGAAATTGGCTATTATTGTGCACAACACCATAAATAGGCTCATTGAGGCCCTTAGTCATAATCAAGGGTGGGAGCTACATGAGAGTCTTCAGTCTTTTAAAGTCATTTGGTATGAGTTTGCTGTTGTGGATGGCATTGTAAGGAGAGGTTGTCATTTGGTGGTACCTACTAAGCTGAGGGAAAGACTTTTATGCCTCATGCAAGAAGGGCATGGCGGCATGTCAGCCATGAAAAGGCGCATCAGAGTGGATTTCTGGTGGCCAGGCATGGACACTCAGATTGAGAGGTATGTGCACCATTGCATTGCTTGTGCTGTCAGTGACAAATCCCATTTTTCCCAAGAAACTATTATAGACCCTTTACCATTTTCTAACGCTCCGTGGGAAAAATAAATGCCATAGATATTTGTGGGCCATTTGAGAATCTTAATGTCAGTGATAAATTTGCCATAGTTATGGTTGACTATGTTTCAAAGTGGTACAAAAGGGGGTGGTGATGGACGGGCTGGACTGTTCCCATGAGGCACAGGGTCAGACTGATTTGCATATGGCCATGTATGAAGTGGGGTGGCAAAGGGGAGGCAGAGTGGGCTAAAGAACGGTGATGGATTAAACCCAGATCAGTTGGCTGGGGGTGAGTGCTTGTATTGTCAACGCTCTGTCAATTATTTCCTATGGTTTTTCTTTGTTCGCCATAAGTTGGCAGGGTATGCTCAGACGTGAGTCCCTTGCTCACTTTGCTACTGGATTCAAGCAAGCTAGGCTGAAGACGGATGTAATGCAAGAAACCGGTCCTCGGTAGCTTGTTTCCGGTCCAGGGAAGGCATGGCTTGGCAGTTCGGGCTGGACTGTTCCCATGAGGCACAGGGCCAGACTGATTTGCATATAGCCATGTCTGAACTGGGGTGGCAGAGTGGGCCAAAGAACGGTGATGGATTAAACCCAGATCAGTTGACTGGGGGTGAGTGCTTGTAATGTCAACGCTCCGTCCATCATTTCCTTTGGTTTTTCTTTGTTCGACATAAGTTGGCAGGGTATGCTCAGACGTGAGTCCCTTGCTCACTTTGCCACTGGATTCAAGCAAGCCGGGCTGAAGACGGCTGAAATGCCAGAATCCGATCCTCAGTAGCTTGTTTCCGGTCCAGGGAAGGCATGGCTTGGCAGTTCGGGCTGGACTGTTCTCATGAGGCACAGGGTCAGACTGATTTGCATATGGCCATGTCTGAACTGGGGTGGCAGAGTAGGCTAAAGAACGGTGATGGATTACACCGAGATCAGTTGACTGGGGGTGAGTGCTTGTATTGTCAAGGCACCTTCCATCATTTCCTTTGGTTTTTCTTTGTTCGCCATAAGTTGGCAGGGTATGCTCAGATGTGAGTCCCTTGCTCACTTTGCCACTGGATTGAAGCAAGCCGGGCTGAAGACGGCTGTAATGCCAGAAACCGGACCTCGGTAGATTGTTTTGGGTCCAGGGAAGGCATGGCTTGGCAGCTCGGGCTGGACTGTTCCCATGAGGCACAGGGTCAGACTGATTTGCATATGGCCATGTCTGAACTGGAGTGGCAGAGTGGGCTAAAGAACGGTGATGGATTAAACCCAGATCAGTTGACTGAGGGTGAGTGCTTGTATTGTCAACGCTCCGTCCATCATTTCCTTTGGTTTTACTATGTTTGAAAGTGGCCAGAAGTTTCTTTTGTAAAGGATGGGAAGGCTGTCCTCCTGACATTGTCACTGAAAATGGTCCTCAATTTGTTTCTGTGGATTTTGAATTTTTTTTCCAATAGGGATGTCAAACATACTAAAACCCCTGTTTACCATCCCAGGAGAAATGGTTTAGTCGAGAGATTTAACAGAGTGCTTGTGGGGTGCATCCAACTTGCATGCCCGATCACTTTTAATCTAGGAACATGGCGGCGGCAGGCTAGCGGCTGCTGCGAGGCTCTGAACCCAAACGCACCGAGACGAGTGTTATGCCGGTCTCAATGCCTCATAAACGCGGATTGCTGTTTTTAAACAAATGGTGAGATGGTTGGTTATCTACTAGCCGACTTTTGAATGATTTCTGCTGAGTTTTCCCCCGCTCTTCTCTTTTCCGAGATTCGAGTCTGAGGGAATACGGAGGCACTAGAACCTGCGCGGAGACCTGGGCGGGATGCGAGAGCGAGAGCGAAGGTACGCAGCTGAGCAGGACACCGGGCAGCTGTACCGGATTTCGTGCAAGGAAAGCAGCGATTTGCAGAAGCAGGGAAAAAGCAGTGGCGGCTCACGAGTAGAGAAGGGCACAGAAATCTCTAGACTTCGGGTAAGCTGCTGCAATATATGGCTGCGCTCAAGATTAGCCTTCTGGTATCGAGCAAGCACTTTAGCGTGTCAGGACCCTCTTTCAGCAGTCTTCAGTAGCAGTGTATTGGGTGATTGTATGGAGGCAGATAGAAGCATAATTGACCCCCAAATTGACAATATTACCTCAATAGAAGCTACTAAGAGAGGGGAAACGACAGAGGGGGCTTCCTCAATTAGTTACTCTGCAGAATTAACCCTAGCTATCAGCTACGTTCTAAGCAAGAGCTTAAGAAGAAGGGAGTTCTCAATCCTACTGATTTAGCTGATAGAGAGAGTAGTGGTCCGGTACCTATTTCGCCCTACAAGCAAAACAGGAAAGGGGGAGCAAAAAGAGGGAAGTCCAAAGGGTTAAAACAAACACAAGTACCCAGAGGGACCCCTTCGCTAAAAAGTTACTTCAAAATTATGGAGCAAGCTTTGAACTCTAAGGAGAGTAACACAGAAAACAACAAAGAGACAGGGGGAGTGGGCATAAGTTTACATGGGATTGAGAAGTCTACAATAGATAAGACTACTAAGTCTAATATAACACCAGACCCCCCTCTCCTATCTACCTTTCCCTTGAGCAATACGTATGCTGTTTTGGATTTAACTCATTCTGGAGAAGTATCAGGGGCAACTTTACAGCAACTTTCCAGTCAAAACCCTGAGTTAGATATAGATATTCTACCAAACAGTGAGCGAACGATACAAACGGTCCCCCCTCCTCCGGGAGATTTTGCAGCTACCGACATAGTAGAATTTCCCTTAATTAGCTCTCCACCCCTGCCTCCACCTAATGCTGGCTTGGGAAAATATGGCCTAACTGCACACCCAGATGAGGCAGCTGGAAGGTATGGAGCAGAAGACGATAGACTGGGCTCCCTACTGCATACGTTGAGAGAAGATTTATTGGGTAAATTTGAGATTTCTGAAAAAAACCAGAGGGGTTTACATGATAGATTCGACCTTCTGGAAGCCAAAATTGAAGGCATTAGTGCTAGAACCTGTGTCCTGGAAGGCAAAGTGACGGCCCTTTCAGAGACCTCTAAAGGTAACTCTAAAGACATAGAAGCCCTAAAAGCCAAGAATCGTACTTTAACAATGGACCTGGAAAGGTTGGAAACCCAAAGCAGACGCAACAACTTGAGGATCCTCAAAATTCCTGAAGGGGTTGAAGTAGAGGATATAAAGGGATTTGTATGTAGACTGTTTCGAGAGGATATCTTGAAGGATCGTCCTGATATTAATCTGGAAGCTGAGATCCAGCGAGTTCACAGAGACACGTTTAGGTTGCACCCTGACCGTAAGGCGCCCAGGAAGATTCTGGTGTACTTTCAAACTTATAGTGTTAAAGAATTGATCCTCACTAGATGTTTGTCACGCACCTCTCTACACTTTCGAGCCAATCCTTATCAAATAAGGTCGGATATAGGTGGAAAAACTGTTCAAAGACAATGGGAGCTTGGCTCCAGAATGCCAGAACTGCGCTCAATGGGGGCACAAGTGCAAATGAAATTCCCAGCTCTCCTTAAAATAATGTGGAATAATAAAATGTTTATGTGCCATTTTCCTGAGGAAGCTAACACAGTATTAGCTAGGATGAAAGTGCAGACAGAATAACTGTATCACTATTGTATCACTACTTAAATTAATTCTAGTTAAGAATGATTAGAAAAAAAAAGAGAGAAGAAAGGGTGATGGTGTGGGAAATGGGTTTTAAAAAATAAAAAAAGAAGAGGTGGGGTGTTCAAGAGAGGGAGAGGGGAAGGGGGGAAAGGTGGGAAAAAAAGATAAATAGCAAGGAAAAAAAAAAAAAAATAAAGAAAAAAAAAAAGAGAGACCAATACTCTTCTATGTACAGGCGGGGCGTAAGAGGTACAGGGCCTCCTAGGGCGTAATTTCGCCAATCAGGAGGGTAGGGTTCCTCGGAGGGAGGGAGGGGAGGGTTCACAGGGGAGAGGGAAAAAAACAGATAAAAAAGTCCTCATTTGCCATAAATCTTTATTTTTCTAAACTCAAATGTTACTATAGGTCACTATGCTCTTTAATGGCCATATACGGAAGGGTAGTAATGTCACATGATGATTCAGTCTAGATGTAATAAAATCCTTTCCTGGAACTTGAATGGTTTGGGGAGCCGTAAGAAACAACAAAATATCTGTCATTTCCTGAAAAACACTGGAGCTTCTATACTCCTTTTACAGGAAACCCATCTGGAGGCAGAGGAATGTAGGAAAATATTTATTAGGTACAAATGGGTTCAGGATATCTTGTGCTCAAAACAAACGGGTGCCACGAGAGGAGTAGCAATAGTACTTAGCGCTAATAAAGGGGTTAGAGTTCATGACTGGACTACAGACCAGTCAGGAAGATGCTTGGCTGCTGTAGTTTCAATAGGTATTGTCAAGTTTCTATGCGGGGTTTATTATGGCCCGAATGAAGACAATGCCTGTTTTCTACAAAAGCTAGAAAAATATATGCTACAGCACACAATTCCTATTATATTAGGAGGTGACTTTAATTTACTATTAGATCGCGAACTAGATCGCACCTAGAAAGCTAAATATAATTGTCCAAAAAAATCCCTTTCAGTCTTGAAAAACATTATGAAAGATTATATAATGCGCGATGCGTGGAGAGTTAAACATGGCTCCCAAAGAGAATATTCCTTTTACAGCAAAAAGTACCACCAGTTTTCAAGAATAGATTTTTTTCTACTGGACCAATCTTTCTTAGCAAACACTTCTTCTATTTCTTACATTCCGATAGGTCTGTCAGACCACTCAGCGGTTGAATTAAACATTAATTTCCAAAATAACATTCAAGAATATAGGTGGACACTGGATGGGACCATTTTACTAAATGAAGAGTTTAAGAACAAAATTAAGGAAAAGTCAATAGAATTTTTCAAGTTTAATAATAATACCGCTCCGGATTACATTATATGGGATGCATTTAAGTCTTATATAAGAGGAATATACGGCTCCCAAATGTCTTTAAACAGGAAACTTAATAAAGAAAAGGATATTAAAGAGCTCAGCTTGATTAAAATAAAAGAACAGCAACTTCATTCCGCTACTTTGGATGACAGAGCCAATGTACCAAGACTGGAAAAGGAATTATTAGATCTACAAATAAACTTCAGAACAAGAACTGAAAAAATACTTAAAGACAAATGGGAAGTGAGTAAGTTACGCAACTTTGAATATGGAGAGAAATGTGGGTCTTTGCTAGCATGGAAGGCTAGGACGGAGAGAAGCAGAAACAATATTAAATCCCTGATACAAAGTGGGACCGGTGTTTTCCTAACAGAAGATGCAGAGATTAAAAGGGAAGCCAGATCCTTTTATGAAGAACTTTACTTAGAAAAAATTAATCGACCTACAGGAGAACTTCACACTTTGTGGATTTTAAGAGACCTGCCACAGCTGAATGATATAGATATAGCTTTGTTGGCAAAGGAGATATCAGAGGGAGAGATTAGGTCCCAATTGAAGAAGATGGCAAGAAATAAGGCTTCCGGACCCGACGGACTCCCGATAGAGGTCTACAAGGACAGTGTTGAAGAAATTTTAGACCCACTACAGAAACTATTTAATAAAATATTCATTCAGGGAGAACGAATACCGTCTTCTTGGCTAGATGCCACAATTTCCTTAATAGCGAAACCAAATAAAGATCCCGAAAAAATAGAGTCCTATCGTCCCATCTCACTCTTAAATTCTGATTTAAAAATATATTCCGGTATCCTGGCAACCAGACTCGCTAAAGTCATAAAATCTATCATCCATTCAGACCAGAGGGGATTTATTCCTGGCCGCCAATTAAATGAACTTACCTTCCAAGTAATTGGTGCTATAGACTTTGCAATAGAGAAGAAGAAGCCGTTCGCCATTGTTGCAATAGACGCAGCCAAAGCGTTCGACCAAGTGAACTGGCTTTTTCTATGGAAAGTGATGGAGAAATTCGGCTTCCCAGAGATCTTTGTTAAAGGAGTTGAAACCTTATATATGGGCCCGAGAGCTAAGATCTTGGTAAACGGTGGTTTGTCCGACTGGTTGAACATTTGCAGAGGGACAAGGCAAGGATGCCCCTTGTCTCCACTATTGTTCGATATATATATTGAGCCTTTTGTTTGTTCCCTAAGACAGGATCCAGTAATTAAACCATTTAAAATAGGAGATTTAACAATTAAGACAGCTCTATACGCAGATGATCTTCTTCTTTATACTTCAAACCCGCTAGAAGCAATACCAAGATTATTTAAACTAGCGGAGGACTTTGGTACAGTATCTGGGTATAGTATCAACAGAGACAAAACTGATATTATGTGCTGGAATAATCCTGTCCCTATCCCAGAAGCTAAATCCAAGATTAGATATTTGGGTATTCAACTTACTCAAAAATTGGAAGATACTCCCAAGACCAGCTGGGGAGTTGTAATAAAAGAGGTTAAAAAACTCCTGTCTAGATGGAACACCCTGCCTCTAAACATCTATGGCAGAGTGAATTTAATTAAAATGATAATCTTGCCAAAGGTAACGTTTCTCTTTAACTCCATCCCCTTAGTATTTAATAAAAGAGATATTCTTAACTTGCAAGGTAGGATAGGCTCTTTCATTTGGGCGACAAAATCTCCCAGGATAGCTTGGAAGAAGTTGAGGAGAGGATTAAAACTTGGTGGTTTGGTACTCCCAGATTTACTTCTTTATTGCTATGCCTTCCAATTCAAAAACTTTAGACTTTTAGCCAATAAGCAGGATTTTACTTCCCATGGTATACTCTTTTAGGCTATGCTACTAGACCTCCCACATAGTGCAGAAAACTTTTTGTTTAAGTTTGGAGACCAAAAGTTTTTTAAAAAGGTTCAACTGAAGCTTCTGAAGGCAGCCCTAGATAATTGGTTACAGATCCGTAAGATGTTAGGTATTCACTATTATCACTCACAAGCCCCAATTTGGGACTCCCCCGGCACCCGGACTGTTTGATGGATCAATTAGCTCTTCCATTGAGGAGAGCCGGTCTCTCAAAATGGGGGGACCTTTGTGATGCTTCGAAAGCATTAAATTGGGAAGTCTTAGCGAGTTTAACCGGGGGCACTCTTACGAGATTTAAGTTTTATCAATTGTCGGCCTGGTGGGGAAGCCAAACTTGGAATATAGAAGATGAGAACCTCCTGTTAGATTTAATAAGTGGCAATACAGGAAGGAAAGGAGAGACTGCTCAATGGTATAACATTTTGCTGGAAAGTAAGGATAATCTGGAAACAGATATTAGTAAATTATGGGACCCCTCCACGGTTCAGATCTCAGATAATTTAGTGGAACTTTGGGTAGACTCTTTCTCCATGTCTCAAAAAATTATTAAACCTTCAAATTTAAGAAGAAATCATTTATTTACAATGTATAGGGCTTATTGGACTCCAGCAAAACTTTCTAAGATCTCAGCAGTTCAATACTCTTGCCCCAGATGTAAGTCTCAAGAAGCTAATGACATACATATGTTTGTTGAATGTCCTGAAATAGGTAACTTCTGGGGACAAGTGTGTGGTTTTTTGGAAGAGGTACTTTCATCTTCACTCACATGTACCCCTAGATTGGTTTTCTTCGGTCTCCCATTTGATTATGATATTAATAGCAATATATCACAGTATGTAATAGTCATCGCTAGAAGAGAGATCTGTAAAGAGTGGAAGTCGGAACTCCCTCCAAAATTTGCAGACTGCCTTAAAAACATCATGGCGGTGAGTAGATTGGATACACTATGTGGGGGTGAGAAGTCTGTTAATTTGTGGTCGGCCTTGAATCTATGGAGTGAGAAATAAACTAATAGTCCAATGATTATGCCAGAGGATTTGTGGTCCTGTCCTTCCTAAGTAGCAAGTACCATCATGAGAGGAAGTTGGACGGGTAACAGCCCTACCTCTGGGCAATCTTCATTGGCTATCCGCAAACACAAGGGTTGGAAAGGAAGGTTTGTGTCAGTGGCCTGAAGAACGCCTATCTAGAGCAATCATCTACTGGTGGCATATATGAGGACAAACAAAAAAAAAACTTGCATGTATGAGTAATTTGTGCTGGAAACGACAAATAAAGAAATGTTATGGAGCTACAGAAGCAATCCTCAATCTGTAAACAAGGAAACACCTTTCAACTTACTAGAAGGGAGGGTAACATGCCGTTTTGCTGTTCCAGCATGGATGAACAGAGCTGAAGAGCGTAAGGTTGATTTTAAGAATTTGCAAGACAGGGTAAAGAAATACCAAAGAGTGTATGCTCAAAGACACAACATGAAAATGCTGGGGCCACAACGTGCTTTCAAGTGTGGCATGTTTGTGAGAGGATTTGAAGGATACAAAGCCAAGAAACGTTCATCAAAATGGCCATGTCCTAAGAAAGTAGTGTTTGTGAAGGGTCATTGTGTAAAATTGACTGATGGCAGGTGGTGGAATACCAAGAAAGTTAAAAAGTAACATTTCCAACCTTAAACTCAAGGATAGGGTAAAGGGTTCCTCTGTATGTGATGGATCTACTCACATCAGAGTTAAACCATGGCGTTTTGATGATTTTGTGTGCTCTTAAGTTGTGTGTTTGTTTGCTTTTTTTGTTTAAAGGGGGGAGATGTGTTGTATCTTGCAATATGCATGTAATTGTAATATGACATGTTTGCATTCTTTAGAGAATGTCTGTAGTTCCTTGGCAACTTTCCTCTCCTTATGTGTGTGGTTCTGGAACAAGCAGATGGTGAAGATAGCTGCTGGCATCTCGTCAAGGGCTGTTGTTTGTTTCCAAAGAACATACTTATTTCTATCAACGAGGGTCTTGTCATTGTAAAAGAGGGCAGAAACAAAATGTGAATGACAATTTAAGGGACCAATGAAGAGGCTCGCTGTCCAAACTTTCTATATATATGTATATTATTTATGATTTTGTGAGGGAGAGCAGTGGTTTAGCGAGATAGCTGAAACAGTTTCAAAGGCCAGCCATAAAAAGAAGAGTAAACATACCTTCTTTGTTGAAATGAAATGGGTTAAGATGTTTCAAAGAATGCAGATAGACAAATTAGCTTAATATAGCCAGGAAGTAGTCCTCACAGTGACACCGAAGAATTTATAAAATTATTGAGGCTTCGTGCAAAACACCACACTTATTCTAGATGACTGTTTTGCTAACAAAGTGGCCTTTCGTTTACTTAACTCTGATGGATGGCCCCAAAACTGCAGACCTCCCTTCCATGCTTCCTCAAGAAATAACTCACTGGACAGAATCTAAGATTTTGTTTCCAAGGCATAGTAGTACCAACATGTTATAACTTCGGCCACATACAGCTTAGAGATTGTGCCTGCCGGCAGTGGGTTTGCGGTGCTTGATTTCAACATTGACATAACCTATAATGCAACCAGTACAGAAAAGACCTAGACTCTGTAGGCACTTCTAAGTTTATCCTTCTCGGGTACACCATTTATTGTACTACCATTACAAAAACGTACTCCCCTTCCATTAATTATCGGAGTAGTTGGTGTATCCTGGAATTGTGCCTCATTTAAACAATCGCCTGATTCCCACAAATACACGGCCAGATTCCTTTCACCCATCCGAAAAATTGCAGGGGAAAGAAAAGCAACCTACCTTTGCGGTAGCAGTTCTATGAGAACTTTACCCTCTTGGCTGGTCCGAGTACTGGTGGCCGATTGAGGTTGTGAAGTCTAATTTGTCCATATGCAGTGGCCATAATATATATGACGCCCTGAAGAAATTGCCATAAATTCCATTGGCAATGAAACATGTCGGCAAGTAATATAGTGTTGGTTGCATAGTTAGCAACCATAACTACCCCTTTTTTAACCTCCATACCCAACAAAAGAGACAAAATTAAATTATATATCTGTGTTGTAGTGTGGTTTTATATGTTGTGTGACACTGTATTGGTTATTTGTGGTCCCCTTTCACTGCATGTTTTCACAAAACTACTTTTCTTTGTGGTTTTTGGACACATTTTCTTTCTTTGAGCTCGATGGTGCCAATGATGAGAACAGGGCAACCCTGGTGAGTACCTGCCAGGTTCCCGTTGGTGGTGCGCCCGTGAGGTGCCATCTTGCTCACACACACTTTTTTTCCAGTTGTTCGTATATCACAGTTTGACACTTAAGTGTGTGTTTTGTGTTGTCTCGCAACTGAATTTTAAATTTGTGGGAATCAGGCGATTGTTTAAATGAGGCACAATTCCAGGATACACCAACTACCCCGATAATTAATGGAAGGGGAGTAAGTTTTTGTAATGGTAATACAATAAATGGTGTACCCGAGAAGGATAAACTTAGAAGTGCCTACAGAGTCTAGATCTTTTCTGTACTGGTTGCAATTTGAGTGGAGGGCGACCTATGACTAGTTTTACCCTATAAGCTCCTATATTTTTCTAATAACCTATAATGCAGTCAGCTTCCTAATATGCCTTATATACTGACAGACACATTTCAGGCAGTGTAAGCATGAACGTATATTTTCCCCCATGCAGGGATATATTACCTGCCCTAAACCTCTACTCCCGTGGAACAGGAGACCCATGATGGAGATGCACAAATACATCCTGGAATTGAGATGCATTGTACAAGATTATGTATTTTGCAAGGCTGATGAGTGTCAGTGAATACTGGGCAAATGAATGGGTAATTGTACACTTCCCGTTATGACTACTCATAATGGTGACATGTTACAATGTGCACATCTAACACAAGAGGCACTCAATGTACACAGATATGTAATGTTTACCTGAGTATGTTTCGCTCAATGCAAGAAACCCTCAAATTTCTCCCCTAAATCACTTGCTGTGAAGAGGAGGCCTGAAGACGCTTATAACATAATGCTTTATTTTAAATTTGGTCGAGTTCCACTAACACACGCAGCCTTGAGTAATTACCAGTGGCTGAGATTGATTCAAGCATTTAATCAATCAACCAGTAGATTTGTAGAGTGCTTCTTGTCAACTATGAGGGTATCCAGGCACATTTCAACCATCACTTTTATGCATACTTCAGATTGTCGCCCTAATTCTGATGTGTATCCACCCAAAACTAGAAAAAATTATTTGCAGCCTTTGGCATACTGGGATAAATAAAAACAAAGGATAGTCCTGCTTTTCATGGAGTGGATCACAAAGCATGTAGTGTGCACCCGGCACAGAGGTGTACACAGCCTGGCTGTTGGTATCACCCAACGGAGACAATAAAAGGGAGCACAGGGCTCACAAGCAGCAGTGCAGAGCTGAGCTCATGAGTGTGTTGTATAATACCTGGTATGCCATTGGCCATCTTAGGCCAGTGGCATAATGAAGCTTGAAGGGGGCCCCCTGCAAGGTACATGGTGGGCCCCCTCTCCAGGCTTAATCAGGAACTCTCAGGTCAGGATACTGTGCTGAGGAGACCCCTAAAGCTTGGGGCCACTGCACCATGGGAGGTTGAGGGGGCCTATGGTACTACACTGTCTAAGGTCCACCTATGTGTAGGCTCCAGCCATCTAATGAAAGGTTGTGTGCTGAGGCACGCAGTGTCAGGTTTTTGGGCAGGGTTTGCAGATTGGGCAAACCTGGACGGGGTTCGGATAGCATGGCTTACTGAGGATGTAATGGAGGTGTCTCAATTAAACACATGAAATCCTTGGGTCTAAGAACACACATATGCCTGAAAAAGAGATCGCAGAGGTGATCTCAACATGCTACTAGAGGTGTCCATTTATTAGTACGTAATCCCATCACCCACCAAGGTGGCATGCTTCATCATCTGGGATTCTCGTCTTGACGGGGAACCCTAGCCCCACCAAGGGCTACAACCCCCTCACTGTGAGAGAGGAGCTCAGGGATGTTTTAATTCCTAAATTGTTTAGGATATAAAAAATCCTTCAGAGAAGAAGATAGCTTAAAAGGTTGGGTAGCGGGCGCAGTGCGAAACAAAAGACAGTTGTTATTTGAAGGAAGTGATGCTAAAACTAACTACCAGGAGCAATACAGACTTTATCGGTTTGTTCCTAGTGTCAGGATTAAAAACGGAGCACCTGTAGTTTGAAATAATAACTGCATGTGATGACGTAAAAGGGTCTACATGTTTCAGCCTCAAGGACCCTACAAGGTATTGTGGCTTTCGTCAGGACCAAAAGATAGTATGTGCTACTGTGATGAAAAAAAATGTTGTCCAAAAAACTTTGAGAACAAATAAAAAATAAGAAATACAAAATTCAAAACCAGTAATCCCACGTTTGGTGTATTCGATTCAGTGGTCGCACCCATTGTGTACGGATAGGACGCCTCACCTCAAGATGGCGACAGGGGAGGGGCATCCCTCAGAAAAAAGGGGAAGTGATCACTGTGTCAAAAACATGAATTATAAAAAGAAATTCGACACTGCTCCAATATTATAAATTAAAACCTTTCACAAGTCAATCAACAACAGAAGATTAGGCAGCTGGTGGCTGGTGTCGGTAATTGGAAGTGGAGACACAGCTACCTGGTAAGTGTCTGTTGGATTCATGAATACACTCAGTATAAACTAAGTGTCCGGTTCTCAAGCAGTATTGTCGCGGACATTAACTGTGTAACAGACATGTCCCGGGATAATTAAGACACACATCATCTATGCGTTCAATTTAAATACACGTTATCAACTAGGCGTATGGTAATTTTGTCGTGAAAATTTACAGTGTAACAAACATGTCCCAGGGTAATGTGCAGTCAAGGCAGCTGGTAGGATGTGTAATTTCAGAGACCGCAACTCATAAACGGTTTCCTATTAAATACATGTTTGCAGCTGAGCAAGGTAAATCAGAACATTAACAACCTGTCACCGGGGAATGTGCAGTCAAGACGTGTGATTGTATTTATTATTGTGGGGACTACAACTTAGAAACGGCTTCTAGTCAAGTGCATGTTTTCAGGTGAGCCAGTTTACATAGAGCATAAGTTGTATTTACTCCTCAGTCAAGCGTTGCCTATGAAGCGATAAAACAATACTCTCAAAGCAGCACAGCAGCAGTATATCCAAGCGGGGCTAGTCCAGCCAGGCATCTGAACGTAAGCAAGGTTATAAGTTAGTCTGTGCGTGTAACTCAACCTGTGTCTTGTTAGCAAGGTTACAAACAGCAGGTATCTAAATAGTGTGAGTTTTAGTCGGACCACTTACCTCTCCATCAGTACCCTGGTGTTGTATCCTGCATCTCCCTGCTCTTCTCTCTTTCTTGTCCTTTCTTAGTCTCTTGTACTCTGCTGCTCAGCCTGTCTCTCGGATGTCATCCTTAGTTCTATATGTGTATGTTTAAGTGTACTTTCAGTTACCATAGAGGCTGAGCAGCAGGGCAGCTGCTCCCGGTGGGGCCTTTACTGAAGCTTTTATTGGTGGCTGGCATAAGATCAAGTGGCTCAGGGACATCAAAAATCTCCTGGGAGACCTAGGTTTGGGGTCTTGTTGGACTACACAATCTGCCCCGCCGAAGTCGACCCTGAAAAAACTATATTGGGAGTGGGTCTCTGCCCAGCTCATCAGTAACCCACGTCACTGCAATTCCACCGCAGCCTACCTGAAAATAAAAGACGTGGTTGCCTTTGAGCCTTACTTGGACCTAATTACAATTTCTGCTGACCGGGCACTCTACATCAAATTTAGAGTAGGCACCTTACCTTTAGGAGACCTGCTCTCAAGACGGAATATGCCTGCGCAGGCATTACCATACTGCGCACTATGTACAACTAGGCCCGAAACTGTGGCTCATTTCTTTTTTGAGTGCCCTGATTACACCCGCCCAAGAAGTCATTGGCTCAAACCTCTTTGTAGACAACTGGGAACTCGCCAGTATATGGTTGCTTTACGGATTTTATTAACTGACACATCCTCCCCCATAGTTTGTGGTGTGTCTATATTTTTAAAATGGGCATGGTTAATCCGCTTAAAAAGACTGTCTATATCAATTTAATTCCTTTTTAAATAATTTATTTGTTGTACAATTAGAAATCTTTTATTCGACTTGGTTTTTAACTTGTACAGTGTTTTACGATGTTCTATTTTATATACTTTTTTATAATGGTTTTATGATATTTGCATATCAAAATAAAGCTATCAACCAACCAGCTTTTATTGGAACTTACCATCCATATTATAAGCTGTAACTGTCCACTTTGTAACTTCATTTAATCAATAAATCTACCCCTTGGACACAGCAATTAAGGATTCCATATTTCATTTATTGGATTTTACACTGGCGACGATTGTAGGAAGAAGCCATGAGTGACCATGAAAGAAACTGCTAGAGAAACTAAAATAAACTAACTGAACCTTATGCTCAACGCTCTCTTTGTCCCACCGGTGTCGGTAACATCTGACAGCCTGCCAAAGTAAGTTGAGCATTTGTATGTGATTTGGAACATGCTAAAAGTCTGCCTACAAGTTGGATTTTTAAATTGTCATCAACTGTTTGAAATCTGCTATTACATGGAATTTGCGGCTTGATGTCATGACTTGGCGCCTTACACACGTCTTTCAAAGGAGGTTATTTGATTTGTCACCTGCTGTTTGAAATCTGCTACATGTGAAGACTCATGGCCTTGCAGTCATCTTACAAAAGGAAGTGATTCGATTTGTATTACTTTAAAGGAAGTTTCTGCCTCCCGATGGTATCATGAGCCTGTCTACATCCATGTAAGGGCTGCCCCATCTAGTGGTGGCAAATGGCTGAACAAAAACACAAATTCAGATCACATCTGTAGTATGCTTGTATTTAGTATATTGTACCTTTCCTAGTTATCTCCCTTGCTGCTCACCCAGTGTGAGTGAGCTTGGAATGTTGGTATGTGTGATGTGTGAGTGGAATGCTGGTATGCCTGTGTGTGGAGTGGCAGTTGGAGTGGAGGTGCTGAGCGGCAAGGAAGCTGTTCCTGGTGGGGCTCTCCCTTTGGGCTTACTTACCTGTGATACCTATGCTTGTTACTTACATCCATCTAAGATAGTAACAATAAAGCACTCCTCTTTAAGAATACCTGTGGCTCATTGGACTTATTACATTTGGCGACGCTGGGAAACAACCTACCAGTGACCTCCATCGGTCGCCCACAACGGTATTGTGCCAGTTTCTATCTGTTTTCTTTCTTTCTGCACACATCTGAAGAGTGCCACTGCTTGATGGTTTTGGTATTGTAGCAACTTATGTTTGCTGTTTGGCCGCCTGCTGTCATGTTCGATGTCCCAGTCCGTGTACTGAGGAAATAAATTCTTAACCGGATTTCAAGAAAATAAATAGACCCTGAACCGGAGTAAAAGTCAGCTGTGGTGAACTTCATCTAAGTCAGTTTCAAGCTTTAATATGACTGAGGGCCGTTTGGGAGCCTCGTGATTTGAGCTGAAAGGCATATCCTCCTTTCTTCAATTGTAGCCATGAGTAATGTTATGGATTTGGCCGGTGAGAGGGAATGGATATTTGCTGCCACCTAATGGAGCAATTTCACACTTTTATTTGGCCATCGGATTTTCATTTTCACAAAGCACATCTTATTTTTCAGTCAGTTACAGCAGACGTCAGTTGATTACTGTGCAGCACCTGTTTTGTGGGCTGCGAGAAGAACTGAGGGGTAAGACTTTTGATAACATTGATGACAACGTCAATTTTTATTTACTTTTGGGCATATGGGGGCATATTATCAAGGGGGTTTATCTCCGCTTTTTTGGCTTTAAAAGCCAAGAAAGCGGAGATAAAATTATCTCCCTATTACATAGCTGTCTCTAACACCAGTTAGCGACAGCTAGTAGGAGATAGCGACCATCTTGGGCCCCACTTTGCATGTCAGTGATATTTATCACTAATGACATGCAAAGTGGGCGTGCCAAGATGTTAGCAACTGAAAACAGTCGCTAACATCGCTATCTCCTATTACCAGCTTTTGGAGATATTTGCGCTAAGCGCGAATATCTCCAAAAGCTAACACCTGCCCTGAGCAGTTCTTAGCCATGTTATCCAATTGGAGGTGGATAACATGGCTGAGAGCATTAGCTCGGTAATGCATGAATATCGCTGCCTTTTCAGTGATATTCATGCATTATGGCGATTTTTATCGCATTTGCGATAAACCTTGGTAATACCAAGGTTTATTTGCGGTAAAAATCGCCGCAGCTCAGCGGTACATTTTTGTCTCTAACCAAGCAATAGCGATAATTATCGCTATTGCTTGGTAATATGCCCCATGGTTATTTTCTTTTAATTATTGCCCATTTTACTTTGGGTTTATAAAATTGCCGGTTTAACTGTTATCTGAGCTTTTAAATGAAAGTGCGCGTGCTTCCAGGCACGTGATCTTACCGACATTGTCTTCGTGTGAGATCATCATTACCCCGTCCTGCCTCTTCGTGCCTTCTCTTTGACGCTCTGTGACGTGTGTGCGCTGCTGATAGGACGTCCTGCTGCTCTGGCGTGCTGTGATCCACCCGGCATACCGCCAACAAGCGTGCCTTCATTTTAGATCTCCACTGTTCGTCTGTCTCCTCATCAGCTGTTGCGCACCAAAGTTCTGTTTGCCGCTGATCTTTTGGTCTCCCTCTTGGCATTCCTGTTGGATATTATATCGTTTCCCGTCGTTCTAAACATATTTCGATCCAGGGCGGCAGTATGTTTGGAAGTGTGGAACTACTGTTTGTTTTATGGGTCATTCGACTCGAAGGTACTGTGCATCTGGAATTTCTCATTGTGACAGTGTGTTCTTCGTTATAATGGGGATATATTGCTCGGGGGCAAAGATCGAGCTCCGGTGGTTAAAATAAATGTGAATGCGCATATGTGAACTTGTGCTCCAGTGCTGTACTACTTCATTTTCTACAAACCATAAGTGCAATCCACGATTGTCAAATTGAAATACTGTTTTCTTCCTTCTAGGGGACTTTACAGTCTTTATAGTGTGTTTCACTTGTGCTTTTAATATACTTAGAGCACCATCTCCGGGGCATTTTGTTTATTTGCCTGGTTGTATTGCTAGCAAACATTTATTTTCACTGTTTTAATGCTCATCTTTTTAATGATAATGTAATGGTTTACATTCATTTATTAGTTTGAATATTTTCATGTGGAATTTTCTTCCTGTTATATTTAGTGTGACGAAGGTTACTTTTATTAATTTTATTTCCACCTGTGTAATAAGCACTGTGATGATTATTTAACGTGTGTATTTTTGGAATCGTTTGGTTTGGGTATAGCTTCATGGCTATGTGACATTACACCGTCAAGTGGATTTGTCACCTATTTTTAAAAAAATGATTTCTCCGCAAGTTTTAGTATGGATTCTAAATTTGCTTTGTAATAGCTTCTTGGCTATGTGGCCTTACACCGTTAAGTGGACTGGTCACCTATTTATTTTAAATAATTTACCGGCACCTTATATTGGCATGTTTGGTTTGGGCAGTGCCATGGTTTAGAGTATTTGTTTTTAATAGCCTACTGGCTATAGGTGTTATTCCACTGTTGTGTGAATATGTTGCTGGATGTTATGTATATATAAGTTTAGATGGCCGACAAGCTATTCGATATTCCTCGGGGATATCTTACTTGATGTACACATTTTTATTGCTTATATGCAATGTGATATTGTAATGTCACCTACAGTGATTCTACATCTTTTCTTTAATTTTTAGTTGGATTGTTTATTTCTCTGTGTGTAGAGTCTACTGTTGTATGTTCCTGACAGTGTGTGATTTTCACACTTATTTACTGTCCTGTTGGATTGTGTTTAAAATCTAACTGAGTGTTGCCATAATCTTCTTTTCTTTTCATTATCTGTAGACTCTCTTACTTGGATTTTGTGTTGGATCGCGACCAACCTTTTTCTTTGTATGTGGGAGTACTTTTTCTTGTTCTTGTAATTGTTTTTCTATTTTCTTCATTAGTTGATGTTCACTGTTTGTCATCTGCTTCCTAGTCTGGCCAACTGGTTTGTCTTGATGGTAACTCTGATCTCAATTCTTGTACTTATTTTAGTCTTGCTTCTTATTTTCCACATTCTTCTTCTTATTTTTTCATTCTCTTGATTTATTCTGTTTCTTCCTCACACCTTTCTTGCGAGTTGTGTCTTTGATTTTATTTATCTTACGTCTTGCGTTTATTTTATTTTTTCTTTGGACTTTCGCAATTCTTTTGTTGTTGTTTATAAGGGGGAAGGTATGTAGTATGCTTGTATTTAGTATATTGTACCTTTCCTAGTTATCTCCCTTGCTGCTCACCCAGTGTGAGTGAGCTTGGAATGTTGGTATGTGTGATGTGTGAGTGGAATGCTGGTATGCCTGTGTGTGGAGTGGCAGTTGGAGTGGATGGACTGAGCGGCAAGGAAGCTGTTCCTGGTGGGGCTCTCCCTTTGGGCTTACTTACCTGTGATACCTATGCTTGTTACTTACATCCATCTAAGATAGTAACAATAAAGCACTCATCTTTAAGAATACCTGTGGCTCATTGGACTTATTACAACATCACATCTGACAAATGAACTCGGATTTGGATGTACTCTGCAGTGAGATCGGTAGGGTACCGTTACATTAATTTTATTGGAGTACTAAAAGCAAACTGTCTAGTATAACTGATGTGATGACATTCAAACATTCAAACTAAGCTCGCGCTCCTCACCTTTCAAGTGGACCAGCTGTAGAACCTAGTGTGACGTTTTCTCTTCGTTCCAGTTTTCATTGCTGCCTGTAGATGTCTTCTAACAGCAGTGTGCCTGTAGCCACTCGGCGTGCGCCTCCGGTTCGTGCCGCCAGATTGTGCTTGGAAATAGCACATAAGGGTGTAGTGTGTTACGTGGTAGTCTGTGGAGGAGTTTGTGACTGCCAACCACGTAAAAGCAATCGAAATGTCGTGGCATTTCTATGAGTAAAGGTGATTTTAGGATTAGCATACAAGATTTACCTGCTTGCATTTCACTCACCTTGTGGACACACAAGTCATTATCACCAGTCTGAATTTAATTAGTTAAAGACAAATCCAGCCTATGGAAGTTGAAGAGGTGTGCTGAAAATGCCAAGGCTATTTTGCCCCGAGTATGAGGCATAGTCACGTTTTTAGCAGCTGTCTGGCAATAACTTGAACTGCTCTGCCCTTTGGAGAAGATGATGCGACCGATGGAGTTTGATTCATAGGCAGGCATGTGTTTCCTCCTTTGAAACACTTGGAAGACACTGAACTTTGGGCAATGGTTTCATAGCAGTGAACATTCAGTCTCCACATTTTAAAAGATTTATTGGTACGACAATTATCCTTTGTCCACACACTATTCAGTGAAGGAGCTGTCTCTGAAGGTTTGACAACGGTGACTACATTTGTTATTTCAATTTATTATGTTCTAATATTGTCAACTTATGTACGATCTGTGCTGTTGGTCTGATTATTTATAGTTTATTGTTATTTATTTCCTGTTTTGTGATACATTTGCAGGTCATTTCATGCATGTCAATTTACAATGCTTCCTTAGAGCTGGGCATCCAAATGTAATTGTTTGTGTAGGGAGCCATTTTTGATGCTCAATAAGAACATATTGAGGTGCTCCATTTTTTTTCTTCCTTATTGTTGATGAGCTATAGTGATGCTCAGTTGTTAGTTCTTGTTTCTTGGGAACTTCTCTATAAGTGCTCTATTATGTTAGAGGAGTTCCTGTGCATTTTGGTTTAACCTCTTAAGTGATCTATTTTATAGAGGGGTTCTAATGCTTGCTGTCAGGACCCGTAGGGGCTCAGTTTTATTGTCATTTCTTATGAACCATTTTAGATGCTCAATTTATTTGAGGTGTTCATTTCCTTTTGTATTTTCTGGTGATGTGTTTTGAGGTATTTGATTTTCTTAACGCGTTCTTGTGCGGAGCCATTTTCATGCTCAATTTTTATTGAGGTGCTCCATTCTGGTTATGCTAATTGGTGATGGGCATTAGAGGGCTCCGTGTTTATGATGAGCTATAGGGGTGCTTAGTTTTATTTCGTATTGCTACTGAGCCATTTATTTGCTCAGTTATATTTATGCTTACATGTTTTGAAACACTTAGGTGCTATACTTAGCTAGAGGTGTTCTATTCATATTGAGATTCTCAGTTCTATTTATTTTTACTGGTGATGAGCCTAGGGCTGAATTCTGTTGGCGCTTATGTATGCTGAACCACTTCAGTGCTCTATATTGTTAGAGGAGTTCAGAGTTTATCTATGATTGACGGTACTGAACCTTTATTGCTCAATTTTCATTGAGGTGTTCATTTCCGATTGTCTGGGGAAGAATGGTTTTCCTCCCATTTTCATTATAATGTTGATTTTGTCAAGTGGTGTACCATAGCCACATTCAGTCATTCTTGTATTATTTTGTTAGCTCATTGTGTTGGTACAACTTTAGCACCCTCGCCTCTTCTCTCCACCATTGTGAAGAGGGTGTTTATTTTTGTGCGTTTTATGTTGTTCCTTTATTTTACTCTTCTGCTCTCTGTTTTATCTTCTTCAATTTTTCGTTTAAAGGGGGAAGGTGTGTTGTATCCTGCTTCTCCCTGCTCTTCTTTCTTCCTTGTCCTTTCTTAGTCTCTTGTACTCTGCTGCTCAGCCTGTCTCTATGATGTCATCCTTAGTTCTATCTGTGTATGTTTAAGTGTACTATCAGTTACCATGGAGGCTGAGCAGCAGGGCAGCTGCTCCCGGTGGGGCCTTTACTGAAGCTTTTATTGGAACTTACCATCTATATTATAAGCTGTACCTGTCCACTTTGTAACTTCATTTAATCAATAAATCTACCCCTTGGACACAGCAATTAAGGATTCATATTTCATTTATTGGATTTTACACCTGGGATTTTACGGAGCTGGAACCGGAGCTACTCCCCGGACCTGAGCGGGCGGTTTAAATCTGTAACACCTATGTCATGAGACACGATCGCACAACATTCCCTAATAGAATGCTGGGAACAGGAGGGCATGCTGGGCTATGTAGTCTCCAGGATACATGAGTGTTGTTAAAGTGCTATCAGGGATAAATTCTTCTTACTGTGGATGTTTAGGTGATAATTTAATAAGTGCTAAGTGCAATGGGTAACTGTCATTGGGCGAATCTTAATTGAAAATTCAGGTGGTAAATGTTGCCTTAGTATCGTTGGAATCATTTATTAGATGAATGTTAAATTGGAGTGAAGGCTAGCAATAGTAACTAAGATAAATGAAGGTAAATAGTAAGCCTAAGGAAGGACGCATCGTCTCCAATCATCTAAGGTGACCTAAAATGAGAGTATACATTGAAATAATTATACCACTGATGGTGACCACTAAGGCGTCACTGGTGAAGAGCTATTTAGAGGTGCCCTCAGCTGATAACTCTATGATGCAATTAGTGAGTACTCAATGGAGTATGTGTCTCAAGTGTTGTCTTGGAAAACAAAGGGAGGTCTGTACTGAATGCACTGCAGATCACAAAGCAGTCTACAGAAAGGCATCATTGAGACCCTACTGTCACTATGCACTCTATGGACTCATTGTAGCTCTGTGGTAAACAGATAACTGGCCACAATATATATGTGAACAGGAATGAAGGGTTGTTCAAGTACTGTCCAGGACAATTATTCTTCTGTATGATTATGCTCAAGAAAATTATTGGTGAGTTATGTAACTTGTTTCCTGCACCAGATGGTACTCTTATGCTTCACAATTCCTGTTCTTATCTTGCGTGTGGTCATGCCCACATACCGGAGAACACACAGGCATGTCACCAAATAGATACGACACTTGCTATTACAATTGGTGTGGCAAGATTGTGTCCATGCTCTCTCCTTACCTATGTCTATGGAGGTAGTGGGCAGACACTACATGTTCCACATGGAAAATGTCTCTTGATTGCTGGCAAGTCCCACATTGTATCTTAGGCGGGTGGTTTCTTGATTATCGATCTACTGTGTACCTTTTTATCTCCAATATTGATGCTCCTCTTGAAGGCAAACAATTGTCTAGGGATCGAGTGTTGCCAATATTCAGAATCTTCCAATTCTTTTTAAGCTTTTCTGAATTCCTTTGGAGAGAGTGCAGAATGTATGAATGTAGATTATCCTTGTAGACTCTCCTTTAGGTGGGTTAGTCGCAATCAAGGCCTCTCTGTTGTCATTTAGTGTCCTCTTCATAGAACGTTGTACCAGTTTAGTAGGGTACTGTCTATTCTTCAATTGTGTGGTTAGGCTCCTTTCGTGGTCACTGGGTTTTTCTTTGGAGGAACAGGTCCTTCTTTTTTTTTGTGAAATCTGTTTAGTGGCATTTTTATATATGACAATAGTACAATACTCATTAGTTCCCATACACTACATCGCTGTAAACATGGCAAATGGGCGTTCATACACAGCATATTGTGCCCCTAGGCATGACATTGCACCACATGGGTATAACTGGGCCCAGTACGTGTACGTGAAAAGTCTACAACCTAATGGGGGCTTATGTGGCCCAGCCCTATACACAGAATTGCTTTTATACAAGAACAATAAAACTGCTGTTTTGAAAAACCGAATAAACAAACTGCGGCATAGTCACAGATAGACAATGAGGGCTGTCCCCCCCTACAGATCCCCGCCCCCCGGTCGTCCCCCCTCCCTCTCCCCTGGCCACACGCGCCTCCAATCTTCTATTCCCTTGCGCTGTTGCACCTTGCATTACACCAATCTAGATGTCAGGTGCACCGCCCGCAGTGTGCCACCCCAACTTTTAATGCGTTCGGCTAATCCTCCACCGCTCCCCCACTCGCTGCGCCGCCTGCTGATTGTAGGGCACTAAGCATTCATTCCCAGTGCTCTGCAATAGGTTCCCTGCGGAGTCCCACCGTTTCCTCCCGTCGTATGGCTGTCCATTCCGCTTGGGCCCAAGCTTGGAGGGACATGATCCAGGCCCGTGTGCTAGGGGTGTCCCTCGCCTTCCACCTCCTGGTCAGGAGGCGCGCTGCCACTAACATCCCCAGGTCCAGGAAACGGGACGATACCTTGTCTTTGGGTGGTCTTTTAAAGTGGTGCAAGAGGTATTCGGGCCAGTTACATGGGATTATGCGTCCAGTGCATTGTTGCAGAAGCCCGCTAATGTCCCCCCAGTAGGTGCTAAGCCCTGGACCGCTCCACAGAAGGTGGAGAAGATCGGCATTCACCTCATCGCACCGAGGGCAAGACGCATCAGTTCTGTGGAAGTATTTGTTTATTAATGCAGGAGTGAGGTAGGCCCTGTGAACGATATAGACCTGGATCTGGCGGAAGCGCATATTCCTGGGGTTGCGGACTGGACTTTTAAGGATTTTCTCCCAATCTTTATCAGCGAGTGCTCACCCCAAAACCCGCTCCCATTTGCCCCGCAGTGGGTCCAAATTTAGTTCCGTATGCGCTCTCAAGGATGCAGCGAACCACCTGACTAGGTGCCTACCCCTACCCATGACATGAAGATACTGTAGGGTTAGATGCTGTTGAGGTTCTGCCACAACATTCCCCCACCTGGCCGTCATGTACGACAGACGGGAGCGGTGTAGCAGGAAGCCCCCCGGAGGTAGCCCATCTTCAGCAACCAGCGTCTCATAGGGTATCAGCATCCCATCCCTATACAATTCGCCTAGCGACTGGATGCCAGCTTCATGCCATCCTTCCAACATTTGGCTCCTGAGGACCCCCTCATCCCCCCGGCGAGCCCTCTAGGGGCACCGAAGGTGCGTACGGGAGCACTGATCGCATGAGCCGCAGCGCCCTACGGAAGCACCTGTATGCCACCGCTAGCAGCAGCGGGGTGGGACGCGCTGGGGTCGCCAACGGGTGGAACAGCTCAAGGACTCGCTCTAATGTGTATGGCGGCTCGCCCGTAGCCATGTCCTCCCTCCCCTCGTCTGCCAGCCAGTGGGCGATCCACTGGACTTGCGCAGCCAGGTAGTAATGCTCGAAGCAGGGAGCAGCTAATCCACCTCTGTCAGTGGGTAGGAACAATTTCCCGAGCGCCAGCCGGCGTCAGGACGAGCCACAAATAAAGTCGCGTAGGACTTTGTTGAGCATGGAGAAGAAGGGAGCGGGTATAAATAAAGGCAGATTGGTGAAGTGGTATAGGAGACGAGGGAGCATGACCATTTTGGCCAGGGCCACTCTGCCCATGCGCGTCAGCGGGAGCGTGGACCAGAAGCCGATCTGAGTGCCGTCACCGCCCGCTCCAGGTTCCCGTCAAAAGGTCATGCGGCTGGCGATAGATCTGGATCCCCAGGTATTTAAATGTGTCCGCTTTCCATCGGACTCTCGTGCCATTCAGCTGGAACCTCGAATCATCTACCCCGCCAATAAATGCAAATGGGCAGGACTTGCCTGCGTTCACTCGGAGCCCGTGAGCTCTGCAAAGCGGCTCAGCAGGTGGTCAAGAAGCCGCTCCAGGATGTGGCTCACATCCCTGACAAACACCAGCAGGTCATCTGCATATAGGGACACCTGGTGGGTACCGTCACCCAGCGTCTGTCTCATGGCCGCTGCCAGGGGTTCCATGGCAAGTGCGAAGAGCAGTGGGGACAGAGGGCACCCCTGCCCACCGCCACTGCCTCCAAGACATAAGGTCCCAACCGCACACGAACCACTGGGTCCCGGTACAAGAGGTCCACCATCTGCAGGAAGTCCACATCCAGCTCATACTTCCTCAACACTGACCTCAGGTAGCCCCACTCTAGGCTGTTGAAGGCCTTTTCTAGGTCTAACACCAGGCACCCCGCTCTAGGCCAGTCTCTCGTTGCTTCCGCCGCTATCCTGAAGTATCTCCTGAGGTTTAGGGAGGTGGACCGTGCCAGCACAAAGCCATTTTGTTCTGGGTGAACTAAGTGAGGGACCACCGGCGCCAGTCGTTCTGCAAGGATTTTGGCATACACTTTGTAGTCTACATTTAGCATTGCCAGTGGGTGATATGAGCCCAACGCAGTAGAATCTAATTAACAGGTCCTTCTAATGTGGAGGAACTGCCCACACAGCAGTTTGTACCTTAATGATTTGGGGTGATAGCTGTTGTACGACAAAATTAGGGGCCATAGATTTCCTGTATAGTTCCGTCCCCAGTCCTTCGCCTATTGGAAAAATGCATATATCCAAAAAGGGGAGACTGATGTTGCTATAGTCAAAGTTAAATTTAAGTAATTCATTCCTAGCATTCAACCACTCGTGGAACTCACAGATGTTTTTCGGTGCTCCCGCCAGATGACGAACACGTCATCTATGTAGTGCCTCCAAAGGAGAATGGGATTCCTATGTGGATTACTTTCTACCAAGACATGCTCCTGTTCGAATACATGTATTTAGAGGTTAGCCAGCCTAGGCGCAAAAACACTGCCCATTGAAGTACCGGATGGTTGAAGGTAAATGGTGTCTTCGAACCGAAAGAAATGTTCTTTCATGGCAAGCCGGGTGCACTCCATGATGAAGTGCACCGGAGAGATGGAGTCAAGGGTCCCTGTTCTCAAGTAATGTTCTTATCGCCCCTAGAGTCTCATCCTGAGGAATACATGTATAAATTGATCCTACCTCAAAAGAGACAAGGTAATCCTGGGTCACATCAAATGCAGTGTCAGTCAGCAGTTGTAACATGTCTTTGGTGGCCTGGAGATAAGTCGGCATCTACCTCACCATGGGACAAAGGAAATGGGCAAAAAAGGTTGGAAGTGGTTCGAGGCCAATACCAGAGTTAGGTGGGGGCCTCTGTGCCTTATGTATTTTCGGTAATACATAGAAATAGGTGGATTCAGGGTTAGAGATGCTGCCTTTTCCGGTGTGACACAACCATTCTCTTTGGCTTCTTCAATCAATTTACTTATCTCGGTTGTCAGCCTTTTGGTTTGATCCATTTTAAGGAGTCGATAGAACTGCCTGTTGTCGAGTGGGTGCAGGCATTTAGTTTAATAGGATGTTGTCCTCATGACGACGGTAGCTCCACCCTTGTCTGTCTCCAGATTCTGCTTGCCTCTGGTCTCCATCATGCCCTCCCAGCCTCGTCCGTTGCTTTTGTCCCTTTTTTTTTCAAATGTACCTTCGCCTCCACCTCCTCAGTTGCTCCTCCGTCTTGTTCCCCTTTACCCTGGCTGCTTAGTGACATTTACTTTCATCACTCCCCTTCCCGCTCCACTGTCATTCCTCAGCCTCTCTCTATCATGACTTTTTCTTCATTTTTTCCTTTTTGGAGGGCCCAGCATCTCTAACTTCCCACTAGGCTACTTCTCTTTGAAAAATGCACCTTTGCACACATTTCATTATTTTCCATTTATTGCGCCCAGATTGATGCCTGGCGCCTTCGAAGAGTAAATAAAAAATAAGCAACCAGCAGCTGCGTCATATCATATATGTGCTTATGTGTGGTGATGCATACACACACATATAGACACAAGACCAGTAGCAGTAGCCAAGACAATGACTTTCCTAAAGCTTGTTTAATTTACTCTGATCATATTTCTCAACAGGTCCTCTTTTCGGGGGTTGGTGTTTGTTTTTATTTAACACCCTTTATGTGGAGTTCTAAAATGAGCCCTTGCCTTTGAGCTGCCAAATCAATATTCTACTAAGCTTCTTCGAGCTGCAGCCAATGTATAGAGCAGATATATTACCCTGAAGAAGGCACCGGCCTGCAGATCTTCCATGCACCAGAAAACGAGAGTTACGATGAATGCAATTAAAGAAAAAAAATCAAAACATACAGATTCATGAGAAACAAATAGTCGATTTTCATACTTCATTCCACATGTTACAAACTCAGATGCTGGTCAGTGTTGGAATTCAGGGTAAAAGGGACACAACCCATTAGCACCCTGAGAGCACACCCAGGGCAAAATATGCCCCTTATAAAGACATATGAACAAGATAAATGCTGTTTAATCTGTTCAGATTTGTGATTGTTTGCAATGATTTTTGTTCAAGCACTTGTAAAACACCAGCATAACAGGGACTCCTCACATAGGACCCAATGGAGCCCTTAAAATGAGCCTCCAAGTATAACTAGACGTCCCATGATGAAAGTAATAGAGCAAAACAGAGACAAATAATCACTAATACAAGCTCCTCACCAACATTGGCGCCCTTTCTGCTGGATCCAAACCTGGAACTACACAAGAGTAGCATCACCTGCATTTCTATCAAATGACCGCTTGATGTCAGTAAAGCTCCATGTAATGATACTGACATTCTAAAATCACATGTATAATGTGCTGGTCTGGGCTCAAGCAAGTAAGGTGTGAGTACATCACACCTCTCACCTTTCGGAAAAGGTCTGTTTAGGTCTGGCTAGAGAGAGTATTACCTGTCTTTCAGAGTTGATCTGATCCACACAGAGAGTCAGAAAGGACTGAGTGCCACCCCCTCTGTTATTGCATTGTTGTTATGATGTATGGAGTATTGCCCGGTTACTCCAGGTTTTCCCATTCCATTCACATGAGCAGTTCACCTGTGTCAGGAAACACACCCTTGCCTCAGTTTAACACCCACAGTTACACGCGTCTCAGAAAAGGATTCAAGTGATTATCAAACCCAGTTTGGTACATCACTGTTACAATATAATATAGCCAGTCACCCATTCCAAGATGGCCGCTGCATTTGCTGTAGTTTTGGGATGCTTAGAACATGCCTGCACAGTCTAGTTGTTAAGTGAAGCGCGTGTAATGCTAAATGCGCACTTCAACTGAGATTTGATTCCGTGAACATTGTGAAACCATTTCTCCTTGTTTGAGGTGAAACAGGAGTTTTTGGTTATTTAACCCGAGTTTTGAAGCGGATTAGAAATCCGCTTTCCATAGTCAGAGTGAGAGAGGTTTTGTGAAGAGCAAATTTTGTGACTAAAAAGTCGCCTGTATCAATTAAACTGCCACTTTACATTTCAAAGGCAGTCGAAGAGTAACACTTCTGAATAGTGATAAAGGACAGAAGATTACAGACTTTCTTCGAACCAGCGCACCAGAGTACCGAGAAAGGAAAACTGGAACATTGACACAGTAAGACTTATCGAAGAAGGTAGCAATATTCCTCGCCAGAATCACTTTTCATTTAAGGAATATCAATTTCCCTCTTGGCGCTTTTCCTGTACCTTTCCTACCCTGTCCCTTTTTGCACGCTTCTTGAGAGGACTAGAGTTAACTGGCAAAATGTCTATTCCTCTTCAAACGAATATTGCAAGTCAACCAAGGAATTAGGAAGGATTAAAATACAACAAAGTAATTGTGGAGATAGAAGGTATTATCCAAAATTGAATAGTTAGAATTCCTTTCTAACTCTGTTGTTTCCTTCACAAATAGTTGAGTTACTCCAACGCAATACCACAATACACACATACTTTAGAAGAGAGGCTAAAACTTTCGAAGATTGCTGGTAGGAGGAAATCTAACTTAAAGTTAATAGATGTTCTGATTACGTAGTTGGTTGTGGCGTTTAAGTTCTCTCTCATCTGTGTATTAGGCACCCACTCCGCGTCCAGGAATATCACTACAGAAGAATCCTGCAGTTGTGCGAGTGTGGTAGCTGTTGACAGAGTGTCTCTTCTCTCTCTCCCATTCCCCTTTTCCCTTTTGACCAGTAAGCGGCGACACTGGTGGGCGGGCATAGGGATCAGCGTCTGTTCTGCTTCTGCAAAGACTGAAGGGTTCCTGACAACCTGCTCCACAGAACGTTTTACCCAGCTGAGGTCAAAATACCTCCCCCAATATGGCGCCGACTATCCAGCATGCATAAAGGGAAAGCAGGTCATCAGGACAGTCTCAGAATGCCAAAGAAATTCATAATAAAGACAACAATTACCATAAACCGAATCCTGGAAGGGAGGGACGGGATCAGGATTGGAACGGAAAGACCTGGACTAAGAGTAATGACAATTAACAGTGAATAACTGGGCGTTACCTTCTCGTCCGTATTCCCATCCCATTACTAGCACATGAGCCCAAACTAAGAGTGTGGTGATTGATTCACCAAGAAACCAAGGATGATGCAACACTCTTGAAAGTTTAATGCAAAAAACAACAGTTTAAATTACTTATTATGGACAGCTGATAAATTATGAGCACCCAAGTCTGGGGATGCAGACATCTCAACTGAAGCTGGTAATTGGAAACACAGGTGTTGGGAGAGGCCCATGCTGAAGCAACCATTCACTGAGAAACATCCCCTTAAACATTGCCCAGGACGAGGAAACATTCTGTGTAGAATGCCCTTGGTTTGAAGACAGAAGGGTTAGGTGAGCAGCCTTGTATGAAAAAAGAACGGCACACTTTACCCACCGAGTCAAAGTGTACTAGGAAGGTTTGGAACTCTTCCCTGAGAGACCAAAGGTGACAAATAATTAATCAACTTGCTGGAACGAACTGTTATGGTTCAATTGGATGTGAAGGGCTTGGAGTTTTTCCTCCTCCGGCAAAAGAAGGGTATGGACAAACACATAGAAGGACAATATCCTCCCGACAGTGGAAATCAGACAAAACCTTGGGCAGAAAAATCAGACTAGGACATCAGATCATCATAATAAAGGGGAAGAAGCCAGCAAATCCTCAATTTCACCACCTCTGCGACCTGAAGAAATGCTACCAAAAACAAAACATTAGCTGTAAGAAACTTAAGGTTAACTGATGAAAGAGGTTCAAATAGAGGACTCATCAATGCCTGAAGCACCAGCAGAAGATCCCAGGGTGGGATTGAAGAGCTGGAGACAGGTCGCTCAAGCAAAAAGCTCTGCAAGAGCTTCACCCCCAAGGGAGAAACTGGGGTCATAACTGAATCTCTGAAGGTAAGAAAGGCAGTCCAAAAGGCACAGAGTTTAGAGACAGCCAGGCCTAACACAAAACCATCCTTTAAAAAATCTGAAGCCCTGAAAGGACCACATGAATTGGAAATATGCCCTCCCCGTGCACCAGGAGTCACAGCTCTTCCAATGACAACTCTAACTCTTAAAGATGGAAGGTCTACGAGATGACTGAATGCAAGCTCAACCTCTCAAGTGCCATGCCTCCATCCAGAGGTGCAGGAGAGAATATGCATTGAGAAGGGTCCCTCGCAATGGAGACAGATGTATGGGAAGCCTCCAATTGGGACTCTGCCAGACCCTGTAGAAGCGGAAACAAGGTCTCCTTAGCCATTCGGGATGATGAGAAAGACCTCCACCGGAACCACCTGAATTTTCCTGAGAACCCTGTAATCAAAGAAAATGGGGGGGGGAAGGCTAACAGGAGACCTTAGGACCACAGAATGGAGAAAGTATCTAAAGCCAAGGCTGACCTGTTGGGAACTAGGCTGCAAAAATGAGGGAGAAGGGCAGTCTCTTTTGAGGCAAAAAGATCTAGCCAGGGGAGGCAGAATCAGGAGAGAATCTCTTGAAAAAGAAGGGGTGACAGACTCTTGTTCACATACGAGGGAAACATTCTGCTCAGGGAATAGGCTGGTCCATTGTCCTTCCCCGGAAGATAGACTGCTTAGAGACAGAGGAGATTCTTCTGGGCCCACAGGCCAATATTCCCAGAGGGGAGAAACAGAGCCCAGCACAAAACCCCAGTGCTAGTTGACATAGGCAAGCATGACTTGACTATCTGAACACAGACCCTGGTTCTGAAGGAGGGGAGTGGACAAAAAAGGTTTCCGCCAAATCACCTTCAACTCTCTCCAGTTCAAGGACTAAAGAGCCTCGAAGCTGGACCACCTGCCCTGAGACTTGGAACCTCCTAGAACTGCTCCCCACCCTTTGAAGCATGCATCAGTCATCAAGAACACCGAGGGAGGAGGATCAAGATTGAAACCCCTAGAGAGATTGTCAGGGAACAACTACCACTGGAGACTCTCTAAAAGTCTCTGGGGTGATAGGAATGAGAGCATTGCATTCTTCAGAAGCCGGATCCCAGGGGTGAAGAAGGTGATGCATGAGGGGGTACAAATGGAGATTGGCTCACAGAAGGACTGGCATTGTGGAGGCAATCTCCCCCTGACTCCGATGCCAGAGGTGGGCAGAAACATGAGGTTGGGACAGAACCCAAGAGAGATGTTGCCACAGAGTTAATTATCTCTTGAGAGAAAGGAACGCCATCCCAAGATCCATCCTGAATAGGACTCTGATGAACTTCAGGGACTGAGAGTGCTGTAGAGAGGACTTTTTGTGGTTGATGAGAAAACAAAACAACAGACCTGATGGCAGACCTGTATCACCTCCTCTGTTGCCTTAGAAAAAGAAGGTGAGAGAATTAGCCAGTCATCCTGGTAAGGATAGACTTGTATACCTTGAAAATGAAGAATACCTACCAGGGGGCCCAAGAGTTTTGTAAAAACCCTTGGTGCCAATTAAAGGCCAAAAGGATGCACCAGGAATTGGTCATGCTTCTTGCCCACTGCAGAGCGAAGAAACTTCTGATTCACCAGATGGATTGGAAGTGCAGGTAGGTGTCCATTAGGTCCAGGGATTAACCCTGGGCGGGTAACTCCTCTCCTCCAGTGGAGTTAGCGGAGATTTGCCTACTCCGTGCTCCGTGGGGAACACAGAGGTAGGTAAAACTCCCCCTCCGAAATGCTTTATAAAGAAAATATAAATAAGGCACTTACCTGCATGTCCTGCATGTCTGCAGCCTCCTGTGCCTAGCCGCTCTACTTCCTGCTCCTCTTGCGCACTCAACGTCCTTTTTAAAAAAAAACACTACTTTGTACGTCTTGCGAGTGCACATGCGCAAGCCTTACTACGTAGTGTTTTTTTTTTTTAAGAAGGACGTTGAGGACGCAAGTGGAGCAGGAAGGAGAGCAGCAGGACATGGGAGGTGGCAGAAAAACGTGCCTTATTTATACCTTTTCAAAGCATTTGCGAGCGGGGAGGGAGCGGAGAGGAGCTACGAGTAGCTCCAAGGAGATTTTTACAAACTCCGTGGAGCTAAGCATAGAGGCACTATGCCAGGTCCGTCCAGGGCTACTTGGGATGTCAGGAAGCTACCTTGATGAACCAACTGAAAGTGTTGAATGTGCATATTCAACCCCTTAAGATCCAAGACTAGACAGTAGTTGCTGGAGGATTACGGGCAAACAGGAGTAACCAGCTTCCTGTTCTTGGCCGACTGCTTCACCATTTCTTCAAGTTGGGGCCCAAAAGCATTTGAACCCTTGAAGAGCAACTTCAGGAGGACAGACTTCTGTGCAGCATCCGTCTACCAAGCTTGCATCCAAATATGGTGACGCACAGCTATAGAAGCCCCTGATGCTGCTGCTGTCGAACACAAATTGTCAAAGGAGATATATCTGACAAGTCGAGGAATTGGAGCTCCATCAAAACCAGCAGAGAAGTTGTGAGCAATCCTTTACTCAACTGCTTCGACAGATCATGAAACTCTTTCAAAAGGGATTGGACCATGTAAGCGGTATTGGCCGTTGCCATGATAGAGAAATTGAATGCGAAATATGACCTCTTCACTACCCCCTCCACTTTCTTATATACAGGTTCGAAGGGAAGGTTGTCATTTGAAAATACCATGCTTTGTGAAGAAAGTCCAGCCATCAGGTTATCTACCTTCAGTAGCAGTGGCAGGGAACTGTGGTTGAGCGGCAGGGGTGGTGGGAGGGGGAGAGAACAAAAAAACAACTTACCTTTTCACCGGCCGCTGCCTCTCCTCCTTCTTGTTATGCTTCCTTCTTCCTGCAGTTGCGGAAGCAGCAAGCACCCAGCTCCAGGGCTTCCCTGGGCCAATCACAACACTGCAATGCAGCGTTGTGATTGGTCTGAGCGCAGCAGTTTGGTGCTCAAACAGGGACATGGAGGCTTTGCATTTTCCTCACTGGACTGTGTAATGCAGCTTGGTCGGGAGCATGCAAAGTGTGCATGACTGTTTGGTCAGCCCAAGAGGGCCGGCCAAGCAGTCATGTGCACTTACGGAGTGTGTAAACCACTCCTCCCCATGTGCCATCAACCTTGCCCCATCTTAACCCAACCTTGCAGCTACAAAATGTGCCAAAAATAATAACAGACAGGCCCTCCTAGAAACCAGAGAGAAAGGATCTAATAAACTCCTCACGTGTGTTACCACCTTTACAGCCCTGTCCAACAAAATGAAGAACATCATCGGACGAAACTGAAAAACCCTGAATAGTGATACACTGGAATTGGCACAACCACAGTTTGCGTTCAAAAGGACGTCCAACCTCCGGGAAACCCGGGTCCATACACGCCGTCTGAATAAGAGGAGGAACACTCAGGACACCACACTCTGGAACTTACCTCCAGTCTCAGGACACCACTCATGCGGCAATTGTCATGCTTGCCCGACCACAACGCAGACAAAAACTTTAACTTTGGGCCATTTCACATGCGAACAACGGGGCCATACCAATTGCAACACCAAGAATTGTGTTTATCACCTGCCCATTTGGGTAGAGATATGTTGGCATGACATCACACCCAGTTAGGACATGCATTAGCGAGCACAAGAGCACCATACAATGTGGAAGGACAGCCACTAAACTGACAAACCACTATCCTGAGTAAGATCATACATCTGATTAAATGACTTGGACCGTCCTAGAAGCGAGACCCAGATGGGATACACAGGTCTCCCTACGTCAAGAGCAGTGGTTGGTGTTCCGTCTTCAGACACAGATCCACGGAATGAACGACGAAATACCATAGTGGAACTCTATACTGTGGCCAAACACTGAGAACACCACAACATGGAAGATGTGACATGGTTTTCTCCATGGACCTTCAGAGAAACCCAAACACCCCCCACCGACCGGGTTTCACCATGCAGCATCCACTATGGGTGCCCCACCGGACGGGGTTTACCATGCACCATCTACCATGGGTGCCTGGGCTGCAGTTTAAAACATACTGAGTGACCTTTGATGGAATATACCTATTAGAATTGACTACACAAGCGTGTTTACCATTGTGCAATTACTCCCTATAAGAGTTATCGCCAGTCTTCAGGTTACAATCTAGAACAGAACTCGACTGTTCCCCTCATACAGGGCCACTATTCAGCGCAAACCACTTCGACAGCGGCAGCCTCATAGCGCGATCTACCTTATCCATTTTATTTGCACGGCTGTACTAGATCTTAACTTCTCTTTCAGGTCCCATGTGACTGAATAATAAATATCTATGCCCCCTCTTCCCCTGGGGGCACCACTGGCTGTCATCATTCCATGTACTGGCCGACTTACAGCGCATGCTCCTAGCCGATCGGAGACACTCTGTCTGGCACATGTGCATCTGATTCCCGTGAGAGACTAGGCACAACACGTTCTTAGACCAGGAATAAGGAGACGCCTTCTGATCTGATTCCGGCCTCCTATTTAGAGTAGACGGAGGCCTCCAGTCCCCTTACTTTCAGGCAGCCGCTGGCAGGGGGTAGGTGCACAGGAACCGGCACCCGTCGTAACCGTGATTAACCAACACCTTGATGGTTGGGATAGGCGCGCCACCTGGTGTACGCCTTAAATTCTGACTATTAGAGCCCTGCATTTACTGGGCCAGGCTTCATTTTAACTTTGCCTGTATTGTCTTTTTTATCCCCATTTCCAGTTAATATGGTACGGCATAACCAGCGTTGCTTAGCCGTGGGACACCTCTCCTGTGTAGTTTGAGGGTAAACAGTAACACACCCGTACCTACGATTGCGGCTTTCTTACCTAATATATGCTCTCACAAATGTCTTGCCTTTCAGCACCCGGGCAGCTAGAGGTGTACATTGGACTTGATGGCGCAGACGCGGACCGGGCTTCGCCTGCACCGCAATGTGGCACTAAAAGTAGCCAACTGCTGAGGCGGGGGACACACCAGGCGTCCTGCGCCACTGCTCTATGCCCCTTACTGCAAGGGGGATGAGGCCATTAGCGATAACCACAGGGGTACATATGGTGGATCAGGGGTGCCATTGTCACTTTTGCACCACGCCGGATTATGACAGTACACAACCTTATACCCCTGCAATTGACCACTTGTTCTTTGTCTGCAACTCTGTAATAACTTCTATGTGCTTGTTTATGTTCTAATACATTTCGGTCTGGTTACACTGTCAGGTATGCAATCCATTGATCTTTTCTGTAGCATTGCTGGGCCAACAGGCACCTGACGCATGAGTTTCCATTTCATCCCCTCTTCCCTTTGTTTCATCCCTTGTAGTTACCGCTTGGACATATCTACTTACAGAGATTGTGCACCTCTCTAGGTACACCTTTCCTATGGTCCATCCCAAGCTACCTTGCATAGCTACAGGGTTACCACTCCGGAACCCCTTTTCTCTCTGACGTGCACTTTCACTTTTCTTTCTAGGTCCTGAAGAAACGCTACTGATCACTAGGACATATATAGTGGTTAACATAGCGTGAAACATGTCGACCTTGTGTTTAATTACCCTGGCACATTAGGACTCATTGTAACTCACTAACCCTTTGGTATTTTAACCTACCAGGGGTACCACACAAATAAAAAAAACACCAGTAGAAACCTCTAGGGAATTTTATCCACCTCTGCAAGCACCCCACCACCACTTCTCACTGGATCCACCCCAAACTCCCACACTCACCTAACAGATTTTCTCTTAAAAGATCTCCATCAAAGAGACACTTCGGGGGCCCGTCGGGCATTGCAGCACCCGATGGGCCCCCTGGTTACAGATGAGCCTCAGGACATACAAAGGTGAACAGAGTTCCTGTGCTACAGTTCTGTTACAGGATAGACATGTGGAGAGATGGACTGTGCCACAGATCTCTCACAGGACAGTAATAGGTAGAGAGGCTGCCTGTGCTGTGGATCAGCCTCAGGGCAGAGACAGGTGGAAAGGATGCCTGTGTTACAGATCTGTCACAGAGCAGACACAGGTGAAGAGGCTTCCTGTGCTACAGATCTGTCACAGGAGAGACACAGGTGGAGGGGCTGCCTGTGCTACAGATCTGTCACAGGGTAAACACAGGTGAAGAGGCTGCTTGGCTACAGATCTGTCTCAGGGCAGACACAGGTGAAGAGCCTGCTGTGCTACAGATCTGTCACAGGACAGACACAGGTGGAGAGGTCGTCTATGCTCTCTGGGCAGACACAGGTGAGAGGCCTTTAGTGCAGACATCTCAAGTGGCAGCCTACGGAGAGCTATTGATACACTTAGAAAGAACACAGGACCTATGGGAACTACACAGGTGAATAATCACAGGTTGGCCCTGCTCAGTCTGCTATTGAATCTTCACTTAATTAGAAAGAGACTGACTTGGGGTAATGTCTTTGGATAGAACCACCCAAAATGTTTACTCTGTGGAATAGGCCCTGCTGCTGCTCACTAGAACAGTGGCAAAACTGGTCACAGGTGACATGTGTGGCACATGAGTGTACATTGCATTCTCTAAAGTACAGCTTCTGGCTGTGTCTGGGAGCCACCCTGTGCCTGCTGCACACATTCATGTTGCCAGTGCCCAGCAATTAAAAACATTAGTAGGCGTGTGACACTCTTGTGCACTTCTAGGTAAAACTAAACTCCTTGTAACTCACAGCAGTCATTGTACGGTGTCCATCGGTCTGTACTACCAGTCTGTATCCCCGGTCAAGAGGTACTGCCCAGCCCCATGCTTCATGCATTTTTAAATAGTTTACTTACTCTAATTTAATCAGTTCATCAACCAAGCTTGCTTTCTGTTTAGGAGACATCCTGGCAAAGATTACTCCGTTCAGCAGAAACTGAAAGAAAAAGAAACATGAGAATAAGTTACTTTTTGCAATACAACAGGATCTCAGTGTTTGGATTTATAATAATAATTATCACTGATAATGGATCATCTGTATTTGCTCATAACACCTATAATAAAAATCTAGCTCCTCAATTATACTGAGTGTATCAAACTCAGAAGGGTGAAAAGCTGAGTAGATGTGATAGGATTCAAAGTTTTAACCTTCATCTTACACACAGGTAGCACCTGTCAATTGCGTGTGGCACTCACTGATTGTGTCCTGCACTGGGAATGGCTAGGAGACTCTTGGCTTGTACACACAAGATTGTACCCAACACTGGGATTGGCTAAGGAGACTCGTGCCTTGCACACACAAGATTGTGCCCTGAACTGGGATTGACTGAAGTGACTCTTGCCTTGTGGTGTTTTGGAGAATACACACAACATTGTACCCTGCACTGGGATTGGCTAGGGAGACTCTTGCCTTGTGGTGTCTTGTGGAACTCACAGAATTGTGCTCTGCACAGGATTGACCAAAGAGACTCTTGCCTTGTGGTGTCTTCAGGAAATGCATACAAGATTGTGTTGTGCACTGGGATTGGCCAAGGAAACTCTTGCTTTGTTGTGTCTTGGGCAATACTCACTGATTGCACTGCAATTGGCTGAGGTGACTGTTGCCTTATGGAGTCTTTGGAAATGCACACGAGATTGAACCTTGCACTGGGATTGGTTGAGGAGACTCCTGCTTTGGGGTATCTTAAAGAATGCACATGAGATTCTACCCTGCACTGGAAGTGGCTGAGAAGACTCTTGTCTTGTGGTATCTTGTGGAATGCATGCAAGATTGTGTCCTGCATTGGGATTGGCTGAAGAGACTCTTGCCTTGTGGTGTCGTGGGAAATATCCCTGAGATTGTATCCTTCACTGGGATTGGCTGAGATTTTTACCTTGCGGTGTCTTGGGGAATGCACGTGCTCCTGGCTCAGAGTCTGCTGGAAGCACATCCATACCTTCTAATGGTGGGAGGCTTCCTGTCCTCCAATGAACTGGAGGCTAATGAATTAAAGATCCATGCAATGATCCTTGTAAGGAGAACTGATGATGATGTGTAGAGACTTCTTGGAGGTGGCCTTAGTCTAAATGGACACTAGCCATTGACTCTGTGACCATAGCAGGGTCCATGGTGCTCACCTATGCTGGGTGCTGCCTGGTCTTGTGTGCTTGTGTCCACAATACTCTGTATTCCTACCTCTCATCAGGCCTCTGTATATGCATGGATTTCAGGAGACACTGAGCGAGGAGGCTCATGGTCTCTTGAGATGAGTGCAGCAAGAGTACTACTTGACCTATACCAGAGCATCCCCTTTGCCTATGTATTTCAGCTTTGAAGCACCTCACCTGCCAATGATCTTACTCATATGTTAATCTACTAATGGTATCTCGATGCCCCTGCCTGTCTGTAGCATTTTGTGGGGTTGGGCTACTATGAGGGGTAACTCTTGGCATGCACCCATGGCATGACAACACCCATTTAGGATGTTATGTCGTGCTCAGCAGAATGTTGGTTATTCTTAAAGTATTATGTACGTCAATTCCATGATCATGAATATTTCATGTCATAAAGTTATTGATTCTTGACAAAATATGGACACCCATGATGTGAGGGAGCCCACGTCTGGCAAACTCCAGCAGAATGGTGAGTATTATTAGCACATTGTGATCAGCCTTAAAATGGCAGTTCTGGGCCTGACATCCATGACATGAAGGTGTTCACTTGTGGCCTTCAGTGAGGATACAAATATTCAATCAATCAATCATCAATCAGCAGATTTGCAGAGCACTATTTGTCCCCTGTGAGGGTAGCCAGGCACTGCAGATTTGTGTATTTATGTACATACACCACCCATTCCTTGAAATTAAACCTGCTGATGGCATGAGAAATAGGACTGGGTGGTAAACTCCGTTCCGCTCGCGGAATTTGGGTAATTTCGCGTTCTGTGGAGAACGCGGAATTGTCAAAAATTCCGCGATCCATGGCTTTGCGGATTTTTTTTGCCTGTTTGTGCTTTCAAAATGAGTGTTTACAGATATATTTACCCCAGAGCACGCAAACAGCGTACGCGAACAGAAAAAAAGGATTGCAAACGGGCGGAACAAGGGATTCCGCCTGTTTGTGGAACTTGGCGTGCTCGCGGAGATTTTCTATCGTTTAGCTTAACTTAGCGTGATTACTCAAATTCCGCCCACCCCTAATGAGAAACAGAGGCCACCTAAATATGGTTGCATTTCGGAACAACGCATGCCTTTACAATGTAGTTTCAACAATGAACATACCAGTACAACGCATGTCTTTACCACGCATAGCACTACCACAAACATATAAGGGGGTACAATATAAGTACCTTTACCGTGCATACCATTACCACACATACCATCATTACATTTATTTAAAATCTATGTAAATATAAACTAAATCAAAAATATTCAAAAATGCTAATATTTTCAGAAAGGATGTAAAATGAGACAGCGCACTCATATTTTTCATAACATGTTTTAGAGTAAAATATTAATAAAGAAATCATGTCGCAATTTATTTAATCTATACTAATATTATAAAGGAAGAACTTTGAGGCTTTGCGGCGGGTAAACTCGGGAACCACAGCGCCAATCCACACACCCGATACATCTTTGTAATCCTCAGGGTGTGCAGATGGACATAGGCTATATAAGGTAAAAAAATACATTATATTTAAAAAAATGTACATAAAAAAAGTAGTCCCTGAGAAGTAGCGCCGGCCGCGGCCTGCGTGCTCACGTCAGGAGCGCGAGGAGGAGCGGCGGACATGGCACGGGGGAGGAGCGGTGACGAGCGGCCGGTGAGGAGCAGCGGACCGGGCAGACATGGCGCGGGGGAGATGCGGTGACGAGTGGACGGTGAGGAGCAGCGGACCGGCAGGAAGAGAGTCGAGCGGCGGAGCGGTGAACTGAGGAGCGGCGAAGAACAGAGGTATGCGGCGGAGCGGTGAACTGAGAAGCGGCGGCTGAGGTAAGGCTCCGGGGGACAATGTCGGGGCAGGCGGGGGACTCAGAGCGCCTCAACACGGACAATGTCGGGGCAGGCGGGGGACGGGGACTTATGCACATTCTGTTGACAGACCGTAGTAGATGCCTTTGCATAGTGGTAAGTCTGTCACCCAAGCTGGGCTGCGTTGATAGGTTCACCGGATTTCGAAAATCAAACACCGGAACATTGCATAAACAAGGAAGTAAGACTGCAATTTATCATCGATCAGTGGGCACAGAATGACTTAACCAAAAGTGATCAGCATCATAAAAAACACTAACAGTGAGTCACTAAAAGGAATTAAATGCAACATTTACACACAGTGTCCTCTGTTTTATACTGCCATAATTGTGTACTTTTCAGCATTTCACAAGGTAAGACTCCGGGGGACAATGTCGGGGCAGGCGGGGGTCGGGGCAGGCGGGGGCCCAAAATGCTGGACAATGTCGGGGCAGGCGGGGGTCGGGGAAGCCTGATTGCTCCCGGACAACGTTGGGACGGGCTGCTAGTACCTAAATAAAAGTGTTTCCAATTTTCCAGTTTGTACAGTAGTCCTTTTTTTAATCCTCTTTGTACATCATGTCCCTAATTAAAAGGGATATTTTATATGTGAGCAAGGAGAAATAGCATATTTATTAAACGAACAAAATAAATTTACATTCTGTCACATTGTTATTCCCTTTACAAAATACATTCCATTGCATATTTTGATGTTAAATATTGAATACCACCCAAGAAACGTACAAATTCAGCCATCCACCATTTTGTGCTCAGTGGTACACTGACTTCGCTGGCGACCACAAACCTGAGAGAGAAGATGAGACCAGAGGAAGTTTGTTGTTCACTCACTACCATCTATCCACACAAGTAAGTTACAATGTTTTCAGTATAAACCTGCCAATTCTTGTAAACATATATTAATGTATTTATCTATAAAAATTCACAGATTATATCCAGACTTAATTTTGGATAGAGTTTCTGGAGTCCTAACAATGTAAATTAGTTAAGTAATCTTTATAACAGAAATTTCATACCAAAATAAACTTGACTATATATTTATTATTAATATTGTTTTTTTAAATCACTTTCTTAGACAAGTTTAGATTATATTGTTTACCACAAGGCAGGTGCTGAACAGTGTCTGGGAGCAAAACTACTCTTTTGACTCCGCCGGGTACCTACTTCAGGGCAGGTGCTGGACTGTGGCTGGGGAGCAAAATTACTATCCTTACTCCACTAGGTACTGACCTCAGGACAGGTGCTGGACAGTGGCTAGGGGTCAAATTTACTATTCTAACTCCACCGGCTACTTACCTCAGGGCAGGTGCTGGACAGTGACTGTGGGCACAAAATACTATTCTAACTTTGCCAGGTACTTACCTCAGGGCATGTGCTGAACAGTTGCTGGGGTCCAAAATTACTATTTTAACTCCATCAGGTACCTACCTTGGAACAGGTGCTGTACAGTTGTTGGGGGTAACATTACTATTCTAACTCCACCAGGTATTTACCTCAGGGCAGGTGCTAGACTGTGGTGGGGGCCAAAATTACTACTCTAACTCCAACCGGTGCTTACCTCAGGGCAGGTGCTAGACAGTGAGTGGGGGGGGGACATTATTATTCTTACTCTGCCAGGTACTTACCTCAGGACTGGTGCTGGACAAGCAGTGGGAGCCAAAATTACTATTCTATTTCTGCCGGGTATTTACCTCAGGGCAAATTCTGGAAAGTGGCTGGGGAGAAAAATAAATATTCTTACTCCACTGGGTACTTACCTTAGGGCAGGTGCTGTGAAGTGGCTGGGGGTAAAATTACTATTCTAACTCTGCCGGATACTTACCTGAGGGCATGTGCTGGACAGTGGCTGGGAATCAAAATTTCCATCCTAACTCCTTGGAGTACTTACTTCATGGAAGGTGCAGGACAGTGTTTAGGGGGCCAGAATCATTATTCACACTCCACTGTGTGCTTACCTAAGGCCAGGTACTTGACAGTGGCTGGGGGCCAAAATTACTTTTTTAACTCCACTGGGTACATACCTTGAAACAGGTGTTGGACAGTTGTTGAGGCAACATTAATTTTAAACTACACCAGGTACTTACCTCAGGGCTGGTGCTAGATAGTTGGTGGGCACAATTACAGTTTAACTTCACAGAGTACTTACCTCAGGGCAGGTGCTAGACAGTGGTTGGGTGCCAAAATTACTATTCTAACTCCTGTGGATGCTTATCTCAGGGCAGATGCTAGACAGTGACTGGGGGCAAAATATTATTCTATCTCTGCTGGGTACTCACCAAAGGGTAGCTGCTGTACTTTGACCGGTGGAAAACTTACTACTGTAACTCTGCCGGGTATTTACCTTAGGGCAGGTGCTTACAAGTGGCTGGGTAGAAAAATTATCATCCTCACTTTGCTGGGTACTTACATCAAGGCATATGCTGGACAGTGGCTGGGGTCAAAGTTACTATTCAAACTTCACTGTGTACTTACCTCAGGGCACGTGTAGGACAGTGCCTGGGGTCAAAATGACTATTCTAACTCTTTCAAGTACCTACCTTATGGCAGGTGCTGGAAAACGGCTGGGGTAAAATTACTATTCTAACTCAGCTGCGTACTTACCTCAGGGCAGGTACTGGACAGCAGCTAGGGGGGAAATCATTATAATTACAGTATGAAAACTTATATTTGTTTCTATTAAACAGACCTTATAATCTCTTTAAATAATTTGAAAATCTACAAGCTGAAAGTCCAAACCGCACCCTGTCATGAAAAAAACAAAAACCTTTCCAGGTAAATAAGGCTTGACTAAGCATATCCAAATCTAACAATTTTCTTCCAATGTGCAACAAAGAATGCCACCAGAATACCTCTTGTTTTTTTATAGTGGTATTAAAAAGAATGTAACTGTCAATAAACAGTTTTAAAAAAACAACAAACCCATTTTTCCTTAGCAGGGATTTTGCTCACAATAAAACACTTACATTTCAAACATTTCTAATCTCAAATGATACTTTCCTTTTTATATATATATATATATATATATATTACCTACTGGCGGTCGCCAGTAGGTAGTTATAGTTAGGATTTTTTTAATGCAAAATCTCAACATTCTATTGGGAATAACTTTGGCACCGGTTGAGGAATCTGCCTGAAAATGTCCTCAAATTTGCCTCGCGGCGCCTTGGTCCTTCCCTGAAAGTTTGGGGGGGATTCGTCAAGCGGGGGCCGAGATAAAAGGGGGGTCCCAAAACGTGTTTTCCCCTTGTTAATTTCCATAGGGCGGTCAAACTCACTTTTAGCCCGAACGGCTGAATGGATTTCCACCAAACATGGCAAAATTGTAGGGACTGGTAGCCCGATGTGCCTTTGATATGTCTCAAGATATGTGCTCCAGTGGTTTTTGAGTAATTTAGGTTCAAATAAATATATATATCTATAGCCGCGCCCCGGTACGTGCACCGGGGAGCGCACCGGGCGCGCTACGCGACTTGCACGCGGTAAGCTGATTGGCTATCGGGTGTCTGTAAACATTCGAAACAGTCCGGAGCGGACGCCATCTTGTGTCTCGGTAAAATCGAGACACAAGAGGTGGCAAAAACAAAGGGGGAAATGACCATAAGGTGGAGCGCCCGGTACGCGCACCGGGGAGGGGACCGGGGAGCGTACCATGGGGAAAAAGAATGACAGTTTTAAAAATAAGTAGCTGTTTTAAAAAAAAAATCTTTTTTTATTTTTTATTTTTATTTAAGTACCAGCATGTAACTACCAATGCAGAGTCTTAAATTCAATGTAGACTGTCTCCTCTGTAGATAATTTGCATGTTGTTACAGAAGTTATTGTGGTATATGGAATCTATAGTGTAGTCTGTCAGGAAAGCAGAAAGAACATGGAGGCAGGAGATGATAAAGAGATGTTAAATACACATTGGAGATAATATAGTGGGAGAAAGGTAGTAACTATGAGCAAAATTACTATGTAACACAAAAAAGCTGCACAGTATACTATAAGTCTCACTTTATATTATATTTATTTTGGTACTATTTCATAATTTACAAATAAAAAAGAATAATGTCTCTAACAATTTAAAAATTTTAAATACCAATTTATTGCTGTGATTTTTCAAAATCTAAAAGAATTTCCAACATAATATCGTCAGGTATGTCCTCATTTGGATTCGATGATTCCATTTCTTCCACACAATTAAGTAAGTATTGATCCAGAGACTGATCCCAAAAGTCTAATTCATCAATCTCTTCCTTAGGATTGTTCTCCAGATCAATTTCGAATGAAATATTACATTTGTTTTGTTCTCCTTCCATTTTCTTGCTGTAAATTGCATAAAAAATAAATATATCAGTAGAGATAGGTCACTGTTGGGTTTAAGTTCAGAGAGGTACTTGTGAGTTTTTAACAGTGAAGTTATCTTTGGGCAGTGTATGGTATGAGGTAGGAAGTAGAAATATAAAAAAGTGTATGTGAAGAAGCCTAAGAAAATTCATAATTATACCAGAGAAGCCTAATTCAATCTATAACTATAACAGAGAAGCCTATCTCAATCTGTAATTATAACAGAGGGACAGTAAATAACTGTCAGAAAACGTTTTTACAAATGAACTTAAAGTGCCCCTTACAAATGTATAACTTACCTTATAGAAAGGTGATGAAGATAAATGAGAAAATCCTTTAAAGATGTATCTCAGGTAGTTGTAGTCAAAATGGCTGTGTTTCCCTCTCATTTTTCATTTATATTCATGTACATAACCAATCAAATGTCAGGAAAAAAAAGTAGAAAATGAAAGTACCATTTTAATTGGTTGTAAATTGTAACACTCCATATGTGTTTTTGGCATGTAATTTACCTCAGGATATTTAGACAGGGCCACAGCCCAAATGGCTCAATGGAATACCATCAAATGTGGGATAATGGTAGGGACTGGTATGTAGTATGGTCTATTCTATATTTGGTGAAAGTCTGCCCAGTGGTTTTTATGTAATTTTGTTTCCCACATTTTTCTGGGGAGCGCTTACCAGTGTGCGCCCCGGTACGCGTACCGGGAGCGCTACGGGAGTCCGCCATTTTGTGTTTCGGTCGAATTGAGACACAAGATGGAGGACAAACAACGTTGGGAATGGGTAAAAAGGGGCACAGTAGACACCCCCTGACCCTCTAGGTTTTCTGAGGGGAGTTTAGGAGGGGCATATATGCCAAAAAAAAATTACATTTGCGGGGGGAGCGCCCGGTACGCGCACCGGGAGCGCTCCAAGACAAAAAAAAATAAAAAATATGAACAATATACATAAAAAAAAATAGTATTACATAAATATACAATATAGGATTCATTTTAAAAAATATTACATTACATAGCTATAGAAATTTGCTATTAAAAAACCTTTGAAATTCACTGAAAAAACCATAGGTTTCACACCAGTTACAGTTAGGAATTAGTGTTTAAAAAACCTATGAAATTCACTGAAAAAAACAGAGATTTCAGACCAGTTGCAGTTAGGAATTAGCATTTAAAAAACCTATTAAATTCACTGAAAAAAACAGAGGTTTAACACCAGTTATAGTTAGCTGGAAATTTTACTGACATAAAACCATTGAAATTCCCACGCTATAGTTAGTTGGACTCACTATAACTTGCGCGCCTGCAATGCACTGCTGATGACGTCACATATTACATCACTCCTGACATGGTCAGTGACATCACTAATGACATCACTGATGACACCATCCTTGTGACAGAGTGACAGACCTCCTTTCAGTGTAATGTAACCCTTGAAACACATATTCAAAAATAGAAACTAACATTTAAGAAAAAATGGACATACCCATACCAGTTACAACAACCAATTCAGTAATTCCACCATCTATATACACATATACTCATTCACCAACAGTTCTATATAGTCACTCATACATATACTCACTCATCATATGTAGTGATACACATATACATCCTGTTACACACCGACAGTCATCCAAAAGTTACTCACACACATATACACACATGCAAATAAACTATTGAACATCCATTTATTTGCATATACAGCTATACACACACTACCATCTTACTTCTAAGGAAACTTACACATACTTACTCTCTTAAACAATCACTTATAGAAACTAATACTTATTTAAACAGGAACTCTTACAATCCCTCACTCTCACATATACTCACTTATATACATCAATACTCACATATACTAGATTAAAACATATGTAGTTACTGATAAAGACACTAGTGAGACAGTCATTCACTCACTAACACACACATATACACACTCATCCACCCATACAGTCCTGCACATATGATGTCTTCAAAACACATACAAACAGTGAGTCATTCATTGATGCATCTATGTGCTAAGTAATACCCCCACCAAACCATACAGACACTCATACTGATACTAAAAAATATAAAACAAAAAAGAATAAAAAAAAACAGTGACACCATCCTTGTGACCGAGTGACAGACCTCCTTTCAGTATAATGTAACCCTTGAAACACATATTCAAAAATAGAAACTAAAATATAAAACATATTTATTTTTCAGAAAGACACACATTCACTGGATGGTGTCATCAGTGATGTCATGAGTGATGTCACTGACCATGTCATGAGTGATGTAATATGTGATGTCATCAGCAGTGCATTGCAGGCGCGCAAGTTATAGTGAGTCCAACTAATTATAACGTGGGAATTTCAATGGTTTTATGTCAGTAAAATTTCCAGCTAACTATAACTGGTGTGAAACCTCTGTTTTTTTCAGTGAATTTAATAGGTTTTTTAAATGCTAATTCCTAACTATAACTGGTGTGAAACCTCTGTTTTTTTCAGTGAATATATATATATATATATATATATATATATTACCTACTGGCGGTCGCCAGTAGGTATATATAGTTAGGATTTTTTCCCTATGGGATTTCTGAAAATTCTATGCCTAATAACTTTGGCGTTTGTGGACGGAATTGGCTGAAATTTTCAGGAAAATGGCACATTTTGTTTCTGAGCAGCCCCTGAAAATTTGGTGGGGTTTCGTCAAGGGGGGGCTGAGAAAAAAGGGGGGTCCCAAAACGCGTTTTTTGCATTGAGTTTTCCATAGGGCGGTTGGACTCACTTTTAGCCCGAACGGCTGAATGGATTTTCACGAAACTTGGCAAAATTGTAGGGACTGTTAGCCCGATGTGCCTTTGCTAGGTCTCAATATATGTGCTTCAGTGGATTTTGAGAAATTAACGTTTAAATCAAGATATATATCTGTAACAGCGCTCCGGGCAGCGATCCGGTTAGCGAACCTTTCGCGTATCGGAACTTTGCGATGCGAAGCTGATTGGCCCTCCGGTGTCTGTCAACATTCTAAACAGTCCGGAGCGGCCGCCATCTTGTCTCTCGGTAGGATCGAGAGACAAGAGGAGGCCAAAACAAAGGGGGAAATTACCATAAGGGGGCATAGTAGATCCTCGTTGACCCCCTAGGTTTTATGTGGAGGTTTTAAAAGGGCCTAGGAGGGTCCAAAAAAAAAAAAAAAAAATTTTTTTTTTTGCGTGGTAAGCGCCAAGTTCGCGAACCGGAAAGCGTTCTGGGCAGCGAACTTTATGGATAAAAGAATGAAAGACTTTTCTAATACTGTATGTTAATTATTTGTTGGTTTTGTTGATTATTTTTTATTTTTTTTATTTTTTAAGCAATTTTTTATTGTTGTGATTGTGTTTCAAAATTTAATAACATTTCTAACATTTAACTAGTTTATGAATTACATATAAAAATGATTAAAGACTCAAACAATTTTTTAATATTACATACAATTTTATTTTTCGGATTGTTTTTCGAAATTTAATACAACGTCTAGCATTTCACTGTCTGATATGTGTTCTTGTTCAGTGAACATAAGTTCAAACATTTGACCGTCATCATAATGAAGTAAATGATCCACTGATTCTACACATTGAACTAATTCATGGTCCCGTGATTCATCCATGAAATCTGAGTCATCATTGTCCGCAATAACTTTTTCTGTGTTGGTCTCCAGAACAATTTCGAAGGAAACATTCTGCTCACCTTCCATTTTATTGCTGTAATTTGCATAAAAAATAAATATATCAGTAGAGATAGGGCACTGTTGGGTTTAAGTTCAGACAGGCACTTGTGAGTTTATAACAGAGAAGTAATCTATGGGCACTGTATGGTTTCAGGCGTGAAGTAGTACTATTAAAAAGTGCCTGTGAAGAAGCCTAAGTAAATTCATAATTATACCACAGAAACCTAAATCAGTCCATAATTATAATAAAGAAGCCTTTCTCAATGTCTAACTCTTACAGAGGGATAGTATATAACTATCTGAAAAAGTTTACCATATTTACTTATAGTGCACAATATACTTCAGTTTTAAAAATAACAACTTACCTTTAGAAACAAGTTGATGTTATTAGTGATATTCTAAATGATATATACAACAACAAGTAGTAGTCAAAATGGCTGTGTTTCCTTCTCTCCCTTTATATATATACAGGTATATAACCAATCAAATGTCAGGTAATAAAAGTAGAAAAGGAAAGTAACATTTTCATTGGTTGTCAATTCCAACAATTCAGATGTGTTTTGTGAAGTAATTTACCTCACGGTATTTGGAGAGGTCTACAGGCTAAATGGCTAAATGGAATTTCAATGAAATTTGTGAGAATGGAAGGGATTGTTATGTAGTATGAGCTAATCTATATTTGGTGAGAGTGTCTCTAGTCGTTTTTCTGTAAATTACTTTCCCGCCTTTTTTTAGGACCGCTTTCCGGGAAGCGGCCCGGTTAGCGAACCTTAAGCGTCACGGGAGTCCACCATTTTGTGTTTCGGTCGCATTAAGATACAAGATGGAGGGCAAATAATGTTTAGAATGGGTAGAAGGGGTCATGGTAGACTTATCTTGACCCCCTAGGTTTTCTGAGCGTGGCTGAGGAGGCTTATATGTGCGGAAAAAAAAACTTTTTTTAAAAAAATTCCGCGAGGTTAGCTTTCGGTTAGCGAACCGGGTAGCGCTCCGGGGAGCGAATTTTGTGGAAAATTAGTGAAAAAAGTTAGAGAAAAATAATAATTGTGAGTGATCAGATGTAGGGTAGCTCTGAGAAGAGCTTTTGGGTTTATGGTACATTTAGGTACTTATAAGTAGGTACCAATGCACAGTCTTAAATTCAGAATGAAAATTCTGTTGCCCTCATCTGAGAAGTGAACTCCATCTCCTCTGTAGATATCTTGCATGTAGTAACGCAAGTTATTGTTGTACAGAGAGCCCATTCCATGGTCTCTCATGTAAGCTGAAACAGATTTGTTTACATGCTTCCTCGCTTTCTCAATTTGTGGACAAAATTGGTTGGACCACCTCCATTTCTGTCTTTGGCATATATTGGAATATACCAAGGCAGTTTGAGGAAAAAGTGCCATTAATTGCTCAAAGGTGTCCTTTAAAAGCATTTCCAGACCTACCCCTGTCAAAGTGCCCAAATCATTACCTCCACAGTGCACTATTAACAGGTCAGGTTTTGGCAAATGCATAAAGGTTTTCACCAATGGTATCAATTGGTGACATTTTAATCCTCTTTGGCCCAACCACTTAATTTCCACATCTTGTAAATTGAGGTTAGGTAAATTTCTGCTCTCAGCATACCTTTGAGCCCAGTGGATGTAACTATGTCCAACAATCCAGACCTTAAACATGGTGGGAGAAGGTTGTTCTGCAGTCAGATGAAGTGTGGTAATGAAAGGGCAGTTGAAACAGTAGGAGTTTCTAAAGAAAAAAAACTGTGGATTTACAATGCTAATGATTCATTAGCAGTGATTGGTGCATTTCCATTTCTGAAAACAGAAAGTTAGGGTGCATGGATGTGTTCTTTGAAAGATGTAATTTGAATGGTCAAGGAAGAAACATTTAATGAAAGATTGCACTGGATACGCAGGTGCACTGAGAGTTCAGAGTTCAATTGAAACATTGTTGTGTGAATTTGCAAACATGAGAGGTCTTCCAGGAGGTGGTTGCTATGGAAACAAGGCAGACAGGGCAGAGGGGGGAAGGGTTTTGATTTGAAAAAAGTGAGGGAAGAGGTATGATTGGCTAATATGAGAGATATGTGAAAAGAATATCTGTATGTCTGTGCTTTCAATAGCTGCAGCCTTTGGAGTGCATCCTTTTTCTTCTGCTGAAGACAATTTGGTGTATTTCTTAGACTGTTTTCAAAACTCAAAAAATATTTGCTAAGGTGAGAAAAGATTTATTTAATTTAGATAGAGAATAGTATGATTTAAGGAGAAAATGATGAAGAAAGCTGTGTTTTTAAAATGTGGTTTTGTCTCTAGTGATATACTAATAGAATTAGTTTCATAGAGAAATTGTAATTGCATATTTGGTGTAACATTCTGGCATGCAGTAACACAAGTTATTGTGGTACATGGAGCCCATTTTATGGTCTGTTATGTAAGCTGAAACAGAGATGTTGCTTTTAAAAACGATTTAAGAAATCAATTTCATTTCTGGATATGTACTGCTAGAGCTTCATAGGTTGTTTTGAGCCATATTTATAAGGTATTTGAGTGTCTAAGATGTTATGTTTTCCTTTTAAAATGTAAAGTGTTCCTCATGGGGCAAGTGTCTTGTAAATACGCTCCCACTTGTGCTTGGCAAATTTAGATTTTGATTATGGGAGTTACCTAGCCATGTTAATAGTGTCCCAAAAATGGTGCTAGTGAATTGCAGAAAACACTTTCATGTGTCTCAAGGACATTTTTAGTCATTTCTTCATGAATGCAGGTATACAATTGATTTATATGCTGTGTTTAAAAACGAATTTTAAAATCAATTACATTTCAGGATATGTACTGTTAGAGCTTCATAGGTTGTTTGGGGTCATATTTAGAAGGCATTTTAGTGTCTTTGATGTTATTTTTCCCTTTTTAAATGGAAAGCGTTCCTCATGGGGCCCTGAGCAGTTCTTAGCCATGTTATTTAATAGGAAGTGGATAACATGGCTAAGAGCATTTGCTGGAAAGTGCATGAATATTGCTGACTTTTCTGCGATGTTATTTTTCCCTTTTTAAATGGAAAGTGTTCCTCTTGGGGCAAGTGTCTTCTAAATACGCTCCCACTTGCGCTTGGCAAATTTAGATTTTGATTATGGGAGTTACGTAGCCATGTTAATAGTGTCCCAAAAATGGTGCTAGGGCATTCCAGAAAACACTTTCATGTGTCTCAAGGACATTTTTAGTCATTTCTCCATGAATGCAGGTATACAATTGATTTATATGCTGTGTTTAAAAACGAATTTTGAAATCAATTACATTTCAGGATATGTACTGTTAGAGCTTCATAGGTTGTTTGGGGTCATATTTAGAAGGAATTTTAGTGTCTTTGATGTTATTTTTCCCTTTTTAAATGGAAAGCGTTCCTCATGGGGCCCTGAGCAGTTCTTAGCCATGTTATTTAATAGGAAGTGGATAACATGGCTAAGAGCATGTGCTGGAAAATGCATGAATATCGCTGACTTTTCTGCGATATTCATGCATTGCGGCCGTTTTTTTTCACATTTGCGAGCAGTTCTTAGCTATGTTATCCAATGGGAGGTGGATAACATGGCTAAGAGCATTTGCTGGATAATGCATGAATATCGTTGACTTTTCAGCGATATTCATGCATTGCGGCTGTTTTTAATCGCATTTGTGATAAACAATTACATTTCTTGATATGTACTTTTAGAGCTTCATAGGTTGTTTGGGGCTATATTTAGAAGGCATTTTAGTGTCTTTGATGTTATGTTTACCTTTCTAAATGGAAAGCGTTCCTCTTGGGGCAAGTGTCTTGTAAATACGCTCCCACTTGCGCTTGGCAAATTTAAATTTTGATTATGGGAGTTACCTAGCCATGTTAATAGTGTCTCAAAAATGGTGCTAGGGCATTCCAGAAAACACAATCATGTGTCTCAAGGACATTTTTAGTCATTTCTTCATGAATGCAGGTATACAATTGATTTATATGCTGTGTTTAAAAACGAATTTTGAAATCAATTAAATTTCAGGATATGTACTGTTAGAGCTTCATAGGTTGTTTGGGGTCATATTTAGAAGGCATTTTAGTGTTTTTGATGTTATTTTTCCCTTTTTAAATGGAAAGCGTTCCTCATGAGGCCCAGAGCAGTTCTTAGCCATGTTATTTAATAGGAAGTGGATAAAATGGCTAAGAGCATTTGCTGGAAAATGTATGAATATCGCTGATTTTTCTGCGATATTCATGCATTGCGGCCGTTTTTTTTCACATTTGCAAGCACTTCTTAGCCATGTTATCCAATGGGAGGTGGATAACATGGCTAAGAGCATTTGCTTCAAAGGTTGTTTGGGGTTATACACCATTTTTGGGAAATTAGTAACATGCCTATCTAACTCCCATAATCAAAATCTAAATTTGCCAACCGCAGGTGGGAGCATATTTACAATAAATTTGCACCAGGAAGAACGTAAAATAGCATACTAGATACTCAAATGCCTTATAAATATGACCCAAAACATCTTATGAAGCACTAGTAGTGCATATTTCCAGAAATGTATTGGTTTTCATTTAATGATTTACTTCATTGGTAGGCCTTCACATGTTTTTTTATTTTGATATTTTTCAGTGAAAATCTTATCTGCAACCATGTGTTGGCCTCACCTCAAATAAACAAAACAGGTGATGGACTGAATGTGGATCAATGACACACATTTACCCCAGTCTAAAGATCAGGGCCTAAACAAATCTTTAGATAGGCTACATCTTATCGTCATCCTGAATTAATGATTTAAAATATTAGGGAGTGATTTATGAGTGTTGTATGCCTTTTTTGTACCATTTAGTGTCATTTTTGTGATGCAGTGCTGGTGGAAAACATTTGCTATGTTAAATAATTAGTACGGCATTAAGTTTTAGATGACTGTTATTTATTTACTGTTTGGTAATAGTGGTTAATAACATTTTATATTATATTTTTCCACAGATTCAACTGCAGATTCTTTCATAGTTTGGAAAATGCCTTCCAAAAGTCGAATACGAAAGGCTAGAAAACGTCAAAGACAGCAGGATGATGTTTTATTGCAGCAGTCCTCTTCCCCAAATACTTGTCAAAACACCAAGAAAGGTCCGGGTAAGAGCACGAAATCATTCTTAAGAAATATTTGTAGTAAAAAAAGTTTTGCTCAAAAAAATGTTTCAGTTCACAAAAAGAAAAGTAATTTAAATGGAAAGGAGAGACCCATCACAAATGTTACTGGTAGAGGAAGAGATAACTCTGTGCATGATAGTAGAAGGAAACAACAGTTTAGGGACATTCGAAATCGAATGTTCCGTAATAGGATATTAGTTAATTTATTGAAAAGTATTAAAAAGAAAGGCCAACAGAAAGCGGCATTTTATAAGAAGAAGAAAAATGTAGAGAAAATTATTGATCATGCTTTTGAAATTAAGCGAAAGTTGTTTATTTTGGTAATCAATAGAATTAGGAAACTAAGCAAGGTAATTTCTGATTTCAAAACAAAAAGTAGATGGAAGAGAGTAGTAAATCGTACTAACTTTTGTGAAGTTTTTTCCGGAGAATGGATGCATAGTTCAAGTTCTGAGGCATTTTTTAATGAGGAGACTTATTTTCAGGATAATGATTTGGTGCATGCAGTTGACATCAGTGGTCGAGCTTATGAAGTGAAGGATGGTTGTCCAGTTGAAAAAGAACAACTTGTGACAACAGAGACAGAAGAGGCGCTAAGTGATGAGGTTTTAGGAAGACGTCCTAAGGGTCCTGTGTACATTTGGAAGTGTAGTTCTATTTGCAGTGTGCGACAGGTTTCCATCAATTTGCTTTGTGATTTTATACGGACATTTAATAAGAAAAGTTTGAAGCAGAAAATGAAGTTGTTGCAAGATTTAGATCCTTGCAGAGTGAGACAAATGACAGGTTTGCGTGGTCATTCACTGGCTTGTCTTTCCAGGAGAGTATGCCAGAGTGTTTTTCATCATTTCAGGATGCTAGCAGTGCATCATAATAAAGTGAGAAAATTAGTGAGAATGTTGTATTATGCTAAGAGTCCAGCAATTATGCTTAAACAATTATGTGCTGCTCTTTTGCATGGTTCTGAAATAGATGTGAAAAATATTTGTGAAGAAATTGAGTTTTGTTACTTTGGTAGTAAAGATGAGAATGTTCAAATTGACCCTGAAGTAGAGGGTAATGTGGAAGATAATGTACAGGTTTCCAGTACAGATAATTTTCAGAAGGAAATTGCCACGTTTCAGATGAAATCAAGTGAGAGGCCTAATTTCACTTGTGTATGTTGTCGACGCACTTATTATAAGAATCAGACTAAGGTAGTGGATTTATATGCAAAAAGTGAAAGGGAAAATAATAGTGAATGGAAGGATTTTGCCACATACTTGATGGTAGAAAATTATTTTGATTTGGGATCGGATCAACGTGTGTGTACTTATTGTTGTAATAAATTAAACCAAAACCAGATGCCTGCTAGGTCAGTTCAAAATAATCTGGAATTGGTTGAGATTCCTTCTGAATTGAAGGATTTAAATACTTATGAATCTATTTTGATTCAAAGTATCCATCCCTTTCAGGCTATTGTAAGAATGGAGCCAAAGACAGGGAAGTTGCCTCCAGCAGATTTACAGAGAGGATTAAAGGGAAGAGTTGTTTATTTGCCTCTAGATTTGAAGAAAAACATTAACACAATTGGAATAGAAAAAGTGGAAGAGGAACCTCTGGTTATCTTGGTTAATGGGGTTCCGACAAAGAATAAGAAAATATGGCAAGATTTAGTGGATGTTAGGAAAGTCAAAAAGGCAACAGTGTATTTGAAGAAAAATAATAAGTACTATAAGAATGTATATGTTGCAGAAGAGGAAGTAAGTGATGAAGAGGATAGCGATTTGTGTGCTGGCCAAATTGAGAAAGTAGAGGCCTCTAAAAGTGAAGAAATATATGAACATTATAGTGTTCATCCTTTGCATTCCAAGGAAGTCATGGGGAATGCTATTGAGTTGTTTCAAATGAAACAAGCCAAAGGGAGTCCCATTAGTGTTTGGGAGGAAAGTTTGGAAGCTCGGTGTTTCCCACAGCTATTTCCCACAGGTCAAGGAGGAAGATATGATGAGCGACCTCATCAAATTCCTGCGTCTGAATACCGGACTTTACGATTGTATGCAGAAGATCCTAGGTTTCGGCAATGCATTCCCTATTTGTTTCATCTCCTGTTTGAAAGCGATCTGTCTGGACTGTCATATGCAGTGAACCACATCTTAAAAAGTGGTATACAGATGCGAAACATCTCGGCAAGTGACTTTATGCATACAGTCAATGTCCAAGACAGTATTTTGGATTCTCACTTAATTAATCTCATGGCGTGTCAGCGTGGTACTAATGAGTACTGGTACCGTCGTCATGGTGATTTAAAATGTATGCTGAGGAACTTAGGAACTCCAACATGGTTCCTCACTCTGAGCTGTGCCGAGTATGGCTGGGAAGACTTACTTGAATTTCTACGAGAGGCAAATGGAAATATTGAAAACATTGAATTCAAGACACCTGGAGAACTGTGTTCTTTGGATCCAGTGAATGTATGCAGGTACTTCAATCATAGATTTGAAGCTATGATGTCTTTCATCACAAATAAAAAGAATCCACCTCTTGGAGAGGTGTTGGATTTCTTCTGGAGAAAGGAGTACCAAGCAAGAGGTGCCCCTCATATACATATGTTGTTGTGGATCAAGGATGCACCTAAATTTGGAACAGATCCGGATGACTTAGTGATGAATTTCATAGAACAGTATTCTACGTGTGCTGTTCCAAACGCAACGGAGAAGAAAAGTCTAAGAGAACAAGTTCTACGTTTCCAAAGCCATCGTTGTGGAAAGTACTGTCGTCGTAAATTCAGAAACAAGGACAAGTTCTACACCAAATGTCGTTTCAACTTTCCACGACCGGTGATTTCTAAAGGAAGAGTGAACAGTTTGATGTCTTCGCTGCGACATAATGTGACGAGGAAATGACCCAAGAATACATACAATTTGAAAAGGAATGAAGAGTCCAAGTACATCAATGACTACAACCCAGTGATTTTGTCCATGTGGAATGCCAACATGGATATACAGTTTGTGGCTGACAACTGTATGGCTGTGGCTCGGTATGTGACATCTTACATCACCAAAAAAGAAAAGACCGAACTGAAGGATATGTGGGAGGACATTTCCCATGAAAAGAGCCTCAGCAAGAAGTTGTACAGTTTCAGTCTGAAGATGTTGTCGCATCGAGAAATCGGAGCTTACGAATGTTCTGATCGATTGTCTTCAGCAAGTCTCTATGCCAAATCCAGGAGTCTCGTTTGGGCGAGTCTTGGTCTTGCTGCAAGGCGAAATCGAGTTCTAAAACCTGTCCGGGAAATTGAGTATTTGGCAGAAAAGGAACCAAACAGTACCGACATTTTGAAGACCAACATGTTGGATACATATTATCCAAATCGAAGCAGTCACCTTGAGAATGTTTGTTTATATGAGGTTCTCCAAAATTATATATTCAAGAGGAACATCAAAGAAGATATTGAGAAAGGAGTGTATGCTGTAATTGGAAGTGAGGGATGCCTGGTCAAGCAAAGAAAATGCAAATTAGTAAACCATCGAAAATTGAGTGGTGAATCTCCAGAAAAAAAGGAGTTTTTCTATTTAGCACTTTTGCAACTTTTCAAGCCTTGGCGTGCAGAAGAGGAACTGCTTGGAGATTTCCTCTGTTACGAAGACTCTTTCAATGCAGCCAAGGAGTCCATAGAATGTCCTGCTTTTTCTAAATATCAAGAAATGCTAACTTTGGAAATTGAGCAGGAAGCAACGATTGCAGCCGAGATTGCCAGAGACAGTTCTCAGGACAGTCAGAGTTCTGTTTCATTGAGTCAAGATCCACTTGGAGGACCTATTATCGAAAATGAAGCTGCCACTGCTATGAATGAAGTAGAAAGAGCCATGGCATATGCTCAGGAGGATTCAGTTAACTTAGAAGACTTGGAAAAACAACTCAACGTTGAGCAGAGGAAAATATATGATGAAGTTACCAAGGAAATTGAGCACGGATTAAGTCATGAGAAGAACAAGTGCTCATGTACATCGTTGAAGCCTGTCCGACTGTACGTGAGTGGAGAAGCGGGAACTGGAAAAAGTTTCCTCATTAAAGCAATCTCTTGTTATTTGCAGGAAAGGACTGAGTCATCGCTGTCTTGTGTTGTCACCGCTCCTACTGGACTGGCAGTACATAACATTAAAGGTATTACTTTGCATCGTCTACTGATGCTGCCGGTGGAGCATGACAACAAATTACAATACAACAAGTTATCTGGAGATGCATGCTGTGAAGTTTCAAGAGTCTTGAGGAAAATGAAACTACTTATCATTGACGAAGTAAGCATGGTTTCAAATGTCATGCTTGCCTTTGTGCATTTGAGAATGCAAGAAGTACTTAAAACTGAATATGATGTGTTATTTGGTGGGAAACACATCATTGTTTTCGGAGATCTTCTGCAGCTGACACCAGTAAAAGGTCAACCTGTGTTCAAAATACTCACGCATGAAGATACCAGGAAGTGCCTAGGGAGCATTGGCAACGTCAATATATGGTTAAACTTCAATTATGCTGAACTGCATCAAAATATGCGTCAGGCAAAGGATGAAGATTACAAGAATATTCTACAAGATATTAGAATTGGAAAAGTGACCGAGTATGGGAAAGAAGCTTTAAATGCACGATTACTGTCAAATTTATATCCCAAACAAGAGATTGAGCCTGAGAATATTTTTCAGAAAATTACTGAGAAGAAATCTGGGATATGTCTCATGCCAACTCTTGCAGAATGTGCCATCTTCAACAACAAAATGTTGAATTTAGAAAAGCAAGAGATTGTGAAACTTGAAGCTATCGACAAATTAGAGCATATGGGATCAACAATTATTTTGTCAGACAATTTGAAATCAAAATTGGATTCATTAGAGAAGACTATATCTAAGACAGCGGGTTTTGAAAAGACTTTGAATGTGTGTTTAAATTGCCGAATCATTTTGAGAAGGAATTTACATGTAGAAAGAGGTCTGGTAAATGGATCAATGGGTAATGTTGTTGATTTTGAGAAATACAAAAATAGAGATGGAATAGAATTTTTAAGAATTAAATTTGATGGCATTGAGGAAGTACAGCAAATTGGTCGTTGTTCTGCTAGGTTTTTGCTTGTTAAAGACTTATATGTTCGCCGTAAACAGTTTCCTGTTTGCTTGGCATATGCGGTGACAATCCATAAATCGCAAGGTTTAAGTGTAGACTGTGCATTGGTGAATATTGGCAGTTCTGTGTTCAAGGAGGGTATGGCATATGTGGCATTGTCACGAGTTAGAACTTTATCGGGATTGTACTTGATTGACTGTGATGTCACAAACATTTGTGCGGATCTAGATTGTGTTAAGGAATACAATAGGTTAAGAAGAGAGTATGCGCCACATTTGCCTCAATATCCTTTGTTTGAGAAACGTGTGGTAGGCCAGAAACGTAGAAATATCAGTAACAGTAGGGAGGTTATTGCAAAAAGACTAAAAGTCAATGAACCGAAAGTTGTTAGCAGAAAGAAAGTGGATTCTGTTGAAGATATTGTTGGTTTTCAATTTGAAAACAGTTCTGGTGTCAACTGCTATGCAAATGTAGTTGTTAATGTTCTCTTTTCACTAGAGAGTTTAAAAGAACAGATTGTGTTCAATTCAGAACAAAGTTTATGCTGCTTGTTGAATTCTGTGTTAGAGAAATGTAGCACTGATCGAACAAAAGTAGAAAGTGTGTCTGAAGTTCGTTATCTGTTAGATGAATGTTCAGGTCAAACAGACTTCTCTGAAAATAATCAGCAAGATTGTCAGGAGTTTTTAATGTATATGCTTGATGTATTGCAAGATGAGGGTGTAGATGTAGATCACCTGTTTGGGCTTTCTTATCAATGGCAGCATGACTGCGAGAACTGTATGGTATCAAGTACTACTAGTGTAGACTCAGAAAGATTTATATATTTAACTTTGCCAGACAGTAAATCAGTGTCCTTTAATAAGCTAGTAAATGCAGCGGATCACAACATGGAGTGTAGCCAATGTAAATGTGATATGATGTCAACATTATTTATACGTAGATATGGCCAGTATGTCATTTTAATGATCCAACGTTGTAGGCCTGATGGATCAAAATTGTCAACTTTAATAAAAAAATTTGTGGCTTCTCAGCTGTCAATATCAGGGAGGACTTTTGTTACTGTAGCAATTATCTATCACGATGGTCCATCAACAACATCAGGACATTATACAGCTTACTTAAAGTCTGGAAACGGCTGGTCATTCTGTAATGATTCCGTTGTAACGTTCAAAAAAAAATTGCCGTTTGACCTTAAAAATTCTTACCTGGTGTTTTTAAAACCAAAATTTTAAGTAGAGGGAATGTAAGTCTGCAATGCTGTCTAGATTAAAAATCCAACTATATAAACCTGATGCAAGTAAGTCTGCTTCATAGTAAGCAGTATCAGTGTCATAGGAAAAGGAGAACATGAGTGACAAAGAAGAGTAAGTTATTAGTAGTCCAGGATTGTGAAAATAATCTCAAATATTTTATTTTTGAAAGTTGCGAAAATAGAAAATGTCGGGATTTGATTGGAAGAATAACAAGACTTGCGAATCGCGGTAACATGATTTGGCCTAGTGGAAACATGTGATATAATGAGAGAAGTCTTTTTTTCTATGTAACATATTTTACGTATCGATGGAGGTTTTCTTTCAGAAAGTGGCGGGCTGAAAATATTTGTAGCACAACAGAGTGGATGCTGTTCATAGGAGATCGTTCGACGTCATTGAAAGTAAGTTAATTTTAAGGAGTTTTGAAATCAGATTTCTTAGGTTGTATGGGTTTTTTAAACACAGTCATTTTGATTGTGTTTTTTTTTCCCCGCTGTTACATGATGAATACCTTCAAGTCACTGATTTAAGTGAAATTTGATACATTCTGAGAACAGCAAAAAGAAACCATTTAACATGTATAATTAATGTTATGCTTTTTGTCCTTATGATATACATTTAGAAATGTGAGGTACATATGGGTAAGCTGAGTTCTGTAAATATCAATTTTAATGCTTTCAGTGCTGTACTTCTGGGTAGTGTTTTTTTAAAAAAAAGAAAAGAGGCCTCACCTCAAAGAAAGCTCTTGAAAGCACACATCTTATTTGCATCCTAAATCAAGCATTTACAATGTTAGACACAATTTTATGATGGCTTTACATCTTTTTTGCGCTGCTATTGCATCACTATTGTGAGACATTAGCAGTGCAAGAAAAACATCATGTTCCAAAATAGGCCTCAGTTCATCAACATCAAGATACAGTTTCTTTAGAATATATATCTTTAGGATTGTGTAGGGGACGTAGAGAAGCAGAGACTTCTGTAAATGTCAAAGTTGTTGAAAAACTGTTTGTTTTTGAACCTTTTCCCTTGTCTTTTCTAATTTTTAAATACATGTTTTAATATTTTTGGAAATGTTTGTTCTTTGTTTTACAGATTGAAAGTATGAAAAAATATTTAAAAAAGGTAACAAGAATTATAAGGTAAATGTTTTCTACTCTTTTTACCCGCAATGCACTGCTGATGATGTCATTGACAGTATCTCTCATTTACTCTCTATAGCTGTCTTTCTTTTTACATTATTCTCTGTTTACTTCCCTTATACTAACTCTTCTTTTTTTTAAAAAAATATTTTTTTAGTTCGCTTAAAGTTCGCGAACCGGTCAGCGAACTTGAAGCGAACCAAAAGAAATAGAGCTTGCCAGAGTGATAAACATTCTAGCAATTTTGTTTGAAAGGGGAGGTAGTTCTGAAAAGAACTGTTTTTTTTTGTTTTTGTTGTTTTATTATTTTTTTTTTTTTTTTGAACATTTTTTGATTTTTTTGTATTTTTAGAACTGTTTTATGTTTTTTTTGTGTTTTTTATGGAGGGGAGACAACAAAAAACAGGCATTGAAAACGGCTCAACTGGAGCAAAAAAAAAAATTACTTCTTGGGTGCATTAGGGCATTTATGATTTTCGAACGCCATGTTCATCAGGTTGACGCTCATGTTGCCATACGACAGCATACCACCACAGTATATACAAGTTAACTTCATATGCTGGAAGTTGGGTTGAATGTTTGGCACAGTTTCTTGTGCCTCTCTTCCCGTCAAAGACATTGTGGAGGTAGATCTGGCCACAGGAGTTGTCGTGGGATTGTCTTGAAGATCCCTTAACTCAGCCCGGCTGTAGTTTAAGGGATGCCACCTGCTCATGTGTCGATGCATCGTATAGTTGCCCATACTGTATTTCTTATCTGTGCCTCTCGACAATCTGTAATCACAGATGAGGCAGGTGGCATATTTAGCATTCACCTTCTTTGATCCAGGAGGGATGGAGAAAAACTGCCAGATGAAACTTGTTTTTCGCTTTGAAACCCGGGGCAACTCTTGGACAAATTGTTGTTCCTCTCTGTCCTCTTCTTCTTCTTCCTCCTCTTCCTCCTCTCTGTTAGTGATAAATTGACTAGGTGGTCCTCTCTTCTTATGAGGAGGTGGAGGTGGTGGTGGGGTTCCACCAGCTGCAGCAAGTACAGAAGCCATTGTTCAATTCTAGCTAAATGGTCTTTCTCTCACCAAGATGAAAGTCAGAGTGAGGAAATAAGGAGGGGTTTACATGATTTGGGGAAAGCAAAAGTTCTGAACCAATGAAAAGTGTTATTTTTAGGTCACATGACCTAGTCATACATCATTTGGAAACCAAAAGTGAAATGAACCAATGAAAAGTTTGATAAACAAGTCACATGACCTGTTCCGCTTACGTTACGCGGCGCGCGCCGCGTCCCAGATCGCTTCCGGTTCGCGGTCCGGAGCACTTCCGGGAGCGCTAACGCGGCGCGTCATTAGACGCATTACGCGATAACGTGATACGTCGCGCTTCCGCGACGCGTCACAGTTCCGCTAACGTAACGTTGACCGGTTCGCGGACTAGATCGCGGCATCAAGATGAGCTAACGGAAAGCTTCCCGGTTCGCGAACTAGAAGCGAAGAAAAAAAATATAAAAAAAAAAATTATCAATAAACATCTAAATATATTTTGGGATTTAAAGAAGAATACATTTTACAGCTACAGATGTTAGCTTTTAAAAAACCAATGAAATTCACAGAAAAAACCATAGGTTATAGACCATATATAGTTAGAAATTTGCATTTAAAAAACCATTGAAATTCAATGAAAAAACCATAGGTTATAGACCATATATAGTTAGGGATTTGCATTTACAAAACCTTATTTTACTCGCATAAAACCATTGAAATTCCATATATAGTTAGTTGCGCTAACTATATATCGCGCACCCGCAATCCACTGCTGATGATGTCACATATTACATCATTCATGACATGGTCAGTGACATCACTGATGACATCACTGATGACAACTCAAATGACATCCCTGACAACATCACAGATGACATCATTCATGTGTTAATACGATGAACCTCTACAGACTCTGATATAACCTTAGATACACTCAGTGAAAACAGACACTCACAGATTGTCACTCATCCATGGAGTTACTCATACACCTAGACAGTCATGCAAAGAATCAATCACACCTCCAATTCCTCAACTATACAGTTATACACACCTTACTTATTCAAACATATACTAACACATATTTACTCTCTTATACAATCCCTGATACAAGTTCACAATGATCAATACAGCCACTCACACATTCACTGGCTCTTATGCACAGTTATTTATATATGTCAACTCTCACATGTACTGTGTTTTAAATATGTACTTACTTTGACATGTAGCACTGAGATATCCATTCACTCACCAATACACTCATGCACACAGTCAACCGCCCATACAGCTGTTTCCACATGCACTTTTGAACCCATACATCTAGTGTATCAACTGCTCACACATCTATGCACAGAGTCATACACCTCCCAGCCACCCACACACACACTCAGTCTCCCATACAAATACTTGGGCAACCAATCAATAATCCATATAGTTACTCATATAGCTACTGATCAACACATGCAGCAGTTTACAGAACAACAGACATAATGATGCACAAATTAAGACAGTTTAGTCACTAACCCATGCACTCAGTGAGACACATTTAATCACTCACTCATACAGTCAGTCATGCACCTACTAAATCCTTCATCCAGACACTTATACATCCACTCATTCTTCAATATGTAAGACATATTTTAACTTTACAGAAACATACAAACACTGGATGATGTCATCAGTGATGTCATCAGTGATGTCACTGACCATGTCATGAATGATGTAATATGTGACATCATCAGCAGTGGATTGCGGGTGCGCGATATATAGTTAGCGCAACTAACTATATATGGAATTTCAATGGTTTTATGCGAGTAAAATAAGGTTTTGTAAATGCAAATCCCTAACTATATATGGTCTATAACCTATGGTTTTTTCATTGAATATATATATTCACTGAAAAAACCAGAGGTTTCACACCAGTTATAGTTAACAGGAAGTTTTACTCGCATAAAACCATTGAAATTCCCACGTTATAGTTAGTTGGACTCACTATAACTTGCGCGTGCAATGCACTGCTGATGACGTCACATCTTACATCACTCATGACATGGTCAGTGACATCACTCGTGACATCACTGATGACACCATCCAGTGAATGTGTGTCTTTTTGAAAAATAAATATGTTTTATATTTGTATTTGTAAAGGTCGATGGAAGAATAAATGTTTAAATAAGTGTCTAAATGGAGGTTTTTTTAATAAAATATTGATTGGTTAACTGGCTTATTAAGTGTATCTTAGTGAATACATATATTAGTGAGTAATGTTTAAATATTTATATATATGTATTAGTGTTTCACTTTGTGTATAAGTGGCTGCATGGGTTGGTGAGTAGGTACATGTGTAGGTATATGGGTTATTAGATGTTTTTTTAGTATCAGTATGAGTGTTTGTATAGTTTGGTGGGGGTATTACTTATCACATAGATGCATGAATGACTAACTCTCTCTTTGTATGTGTTTTGAAGACAGCATATGTGCAGGACTGTATGGGTGGATGAGTGTGTATATGTGTGTGTTAGTGAGTGAATGACTATCTCACTAGTGTCTTTATCATTAACTACATATGTTGTGTGAGAGTAACTTTTGGATGACTGTCGGTGTGTAACAGGATGTATAGGTGAATCAATACATATGATAAGTGAGTATATGTATGAGTGATTATATAGAACTGTTGGTGAATGAGTGGATGTGTATATCGATGGTGGAATTATTGAATTGGTTGTTGTAACTGGTATGGGTATCTCCATTTTTAAAAAAAATGTAATTTATATTTTTCAATATGTGTTTCATGGGTTACTTTACAGTGAAAGGAGGTCTGTCACTCTGTCACAAGGATGGTGTCATCAGTGATGTCATGAGTGATGTCACTGACCATGTCATGAGTGATGTAATATGTGACGTCATCAGCAGTGCATTGCACGCGCAAGTTATAGTGAGTCCAACTAACTATAACGTGGGAATTTCAATGGTTTTATGCGAGTAAAACTTCCTGCTAACTATAACTGGTGTGAAACCTATGGTTTTTTCAGTAAATTTAATAGGTTTTTTAAATGCTAATTCCTAACTATAACTGGTGTGAAACCTATGGTTTTTTCAGTGAATTTCATAGGTTTTTTAAATGCTAATTCCTAACTATATATAGGGCCTCAAACCTATGAAATGTAATATTTTTTATAATGAATCCTATATTGTATATTTATATAGTTTTTTTTTTTTTTGCCCTCGTGCGCTCCCGGTTCGCGCCCCGGTGTGCGCACTGGAAAGCGCATTTTTTCGGAGCGCCCCGGGTCGCGCACCGGTGAGCGTCCCGTTAGCGCTATTGCCGCAAACAAAAACATCATGACGTATCGCGTAGCCGCATCCGCGTGATACGCACTGCGTAAGCGCACCCGGAAATACTCGAGCGCATACGATCGCGCAACGTAATCGTCTGACGCGCTTACGCGATGCGCCCCGTGGCGCGCCCCCGGGCGCGTCGCGTAAGCGCGTCGGTCATGTGACCTACAAATAAAAAATTTTCATTGGTGCAGAACAGTTTTGGTTTCTAAATGATGAAAGCCCGGGTCATGTGACCTGAAAATAACACTTTTCATTGGTTCAGGACAGTTTTTTTTTTCCAAACGATGAAAGACCGCACCTTTTTTCCTTATTCAAACTTTGTCCTTTGAGGAAGACCTGTTTGAACATCTTTGATAAAAATGTTGTACTTTAAAATGGCTACAGTAGCAGCAGCAGCTGGAGCATCTGCACCACCACCACAACCACCAAGAGGACCACCACAACATTACATTGGTGTTCAAGAAGAGGAGGAGGAGGAGGAGGAGGAGGAGGAAGGGAGAAGGTGGCTGCCAGAAGACAATACCCCATACAAGCCAAGGCAGCACATTGTATGGGAGTTTTTTTCAATCCCAGAGGGCAAGAAAAAAGTTAATGCGCCCAAGGTGACTTGCCTAATCTGTGGCATGTAACTTTCAAGGGGGAACCCTAACAAAAAATATTCTTTCGGTAATAATACCATGGTTAGGCACATGCAGCGCAGGCATCCGAACAACTATTCTGCCGCAGAGGTGAGAGAACTGGCCAGTAACCCTCCCCAATCTACAACCACCACCTCCAAAAGAAAGCAACCCATTCCATCGGGACCAGAGACAAGGGAGACAATCCCTTGCATACAACCACGGTTTGGGGAATTCCGAATTACATGTATTTTTTGTGGTAAGACCATCTCCTATGGTGAACAGAGCTAAAGCTCATCCTCCTTGCTGGTGACAAGCACAATTGCCCAAAAAAAAACTAATTTTTTCCTGATTTTTTTTTGCTCCAGTTGAGCCATTTTCAATTCCCTGTTTTTTGTTTCTCCCCATAAAAATAACAAAAAAAATATAAAATAGTTCATAAAAGCCAAAAAAAGTACAAAATGTTCAAAAAACATTAAAAAAATATAAAACAACAAAATGAAGAAAAAAACAGTTCTTTTTAGAACTACCTCCAAATTATAAAAAAAGGCTACATTTTTTAAAAACTCTATCATTCTTTTTTCCCTATGGAACGCTTCCCGGTACGCTCCGCGGTGCGCGTACTGCGCAAATAAAAAAGCCCCCACATCAAACCTAGGGGGTCAGGAGGGGTCTACTCTGCCCCCTTATGGTCATTTCCCCCTTCTTTTTTGCCACCTTTTGTGTCTCGATCCTACCGAGACACAAGATGGCGGCCGCTCCGGACTGTTTGGAATGTTGACAGACATCCAAAAGCCAATCAGGTTTCCGCACGCGAACTCGCGTAGCGCGCTGGTTAGCGCCCTGGTGCACGTACCGGGGCGCGGCCATAGATATATATATTTTTTGTACCTAAATTACTCAAAATTCTCTGGAGCACATATCTTGAGACATAGCAAAGGCACATTGGGCGACCAGTCCCTACAATTTTGCCAAGTTTGGTGGAAATCCATTCAGCCGTTCGGGCTAAAAGTGAGGTCGACCGCCCTATGGAAATTAACATGGGGAAAACACGTTTTGGGACCCTCCTTTTATCTCGGCCCCTGCTTGACAAATCCCCCCCAAACTGTAAGTGAATTTGAGGAAATTTTCAGGCAGATTCCTCAACCGGCGCCAAAGTTATTCACAATAGAATGTTGAGATTTTGCATTGAAAATAATCCTAAATATAACTACCTACTGGCGATATATATATATATATATATATATATATATATATATATATATATATATATATATATATATATATATATATATATATATATATATATATATATATATATATATATTTATATTTATATATATATATATATAAACAAACCACCATTCCCTGCTGCTCCTGGTCTCAAAGTTGCGGCGAGCCTGCGTGGGTGCCGGACACCCTTTGACATTCAAAACAAATTTCTTCCTCCATCAAGGACAGAGCGAAGTTACTGGAACAGATTGATGCACTGCTAGTAGATCTGGCAAAATTAACAACGCAGGAGAAAATTCAAGAATTCATGACGAAACTAGAAGGGCGCTTAAAGAAACTTGAAGATGACATCACTGCCAAAAAAAAACGTAAATTTATTAGAGACTTTAAAGATTATCAAACGGGCAGAACTTTGACATTCCATAAAAAATATGACTATCTATTCCAGAAAGCTAATGCTAATCCAAATGAGAGCACTAAAGCTAATATCACAGTGGAAGGTGATAGTACTGCCCCTGAAGAGAGTGATGCGTCAGATGGTAATCTATCAGATGCGCCAGGCAGCACAATGGGAACACCAGCGCGTGGAGGTGGTAGAGGACAGATCAATTTCCTCACGCAATTTCAAATGCTGAACAAAGCCAAGCAAAACCAACAAGGAGGGCAAGAGGATCAGGATTTTCGCTGGGGCCGAGGACGAAACTTTCGAGGCAAAGCCGGAGGATTCAGAGGAACCGATTCAGAGGAACCAAAAAGCAAGGGGAAGAAAGAATAGACGATTCCAATACACCCGCACCCATGCAGACAAGAGCAAGAAGAGGAATAAAATGACTGTGGTCAACCTCTCCAAACGTGAGTTAAACAATATTGAAATTGACTTACTAGCTTTAGGACTGTCTTTTTGCCCTATACGCAAAATGGACTATGTACAAACTCGCATAGACACATTTTGTTTTATTCGCAAATTGAAATAAAAAAAATGGTTTCAATTCCATGCACCTAACATAGAAACAGAACCAAGAGGAGATCCGTAAGAACTTTGAATTTATCCGATATTGAAACCTTACAAACTGTGACTGAGTTAGATGAGGCAATTGACCATCATGGCAATCCTATGCTTAATCTAGACAATTTGGAATTGACAATTGATAAACCTTGTAAGAGTGGTTTTAAACCCAAATCAACATTTGTACCTGTGATCCACAGCGATGCAATAGATGTTTTTGAAAGAAGTGTTACAAGAGATTTGAAAAAAATACGCTATTGCACCAAAGGCTTAGCTAAGCAAAACTTAACTTGTTAACAGAGTGAGGCACTTGATTCCCTCAAAAATGATGATTCCATAGTAATCCGCTAGTCGGACAAGGGAGGGAATGTTGTGGTTTGGGAGAAAACTGAATACTTATCAGAAGGTCTAAGACAGTTGGAAGATAAACAATGTTATCAACAGGCGACTTTGGAAGAGTTAAAACTCTCCTATGACAAGTACGATGAGATGCTTTTGCACTGGTATGAAAGCGCCATTTTGGAGAAGGGGGAATATTTGGGACTTAGATGTAGGTACCCCATAAACGCCTATTTTATACCTTTTACCCAAACTGCATAAAGACCCACTAGTACCACCAGACAGGCCCATTGTGTCCTCTATGGGGTCACAATTGGAAAAAACATCCAAATATATAGATTTCTTCCTGAGACCATTTGTAATTTCCTTGCCAGCATATCTGAGGGACACCATGCACTTCCTGAATTTGATCAATAACTTAGCCTGGGAACCTGACTACTTGTTGATCACCTTGGATGTGACTAGTTTATATACATCCATTAAACACGAAGCTGGTATCCTAGCAATAAGACACTTTCTGAGAGCTAGATCAATCAATACTTTAATGCATACTGAAATGTTGGTTGATATGACGTACTACTGTCTCACCAACAACTTTTTCTATTTCAATGACCAACTTTACAGACAGACACAAGGGACGGCGATGGGCACCTGCTTCGCTCCCAGCTATGCGAACTTGTTCATGGGCTGGTGGGAAGAGCAGGTGTCCAGTAGCCAAGGTGACCAGGGAGAGCGGGTCATATTCTGGACCCGCTTTATAGATGATATATTCTGTATATGGAAAGGAGACGAAGCCAGTGCTAGGAATTACATGTCAGAGCTTAATGGTAATGATTGGAACATTAAATTAACATCCCACATTAGTAAAGAAAAGGTAATATTCCTAGATACACTAGTGGAAGTAAAGAACAACAAGATAGCTACAAAACTCCACAGAAAGGAAACTGCGGGCAACAGCCTCCTTTTTGCTTCCAGTGCTCACCCCTATAGCCTTATTCAAAGTATCCCTTATGGGGAATTGTTAAGAGATAAAAGAAACAGCAGCAGTATGACAGAATTTGAAGTGGAGAAATCAGTGATGATTGATCGATTCAGAGAAAGAGGGTATACTGACAAAATAATTAATCAAGCAGTTGAAAGAGTCAGCAAGGTAGCAAGAACTGACCTGTTAGTACCTAAACAGAGATCATTGAAGGAAGAAGATGAGACAGTGAGGTTCATCACTACATACTCAGGTCAAGCTTATAGGGTCCGCCAAATATTGGCTAAAAACTAGCCAATCCTAACTACTGATACTTTTCTGAGCAAACATGTGAAAGAATTCCCTCAGATAACTTTTAAAAAAGGGAAATCACTGAAGGATGATTTGAGTAAAAACACAGTGATATCCAGAAAAGAACCAAAAAAATTGAGCCCAGGAGGTTTAGAATGTTGTATGAAATGCAAGGCCTGCAAAGGCAGTAATAACTGTGCGAAAGTCAAAGTACCAAACAGCTCCAGAATGTTCACAATCAAAGGGCCCTTTGATTGCAATACTGAATTCTGTGTTTTTTGTCTAATTTGTCCCTTTGGCAAATTTTATATTGGTAGTACCAAACACAGGGCAAAGATCAGGATATTGGACCATAAACGAGCAATCAGAAATAACAACGAACAATATCCTGTTGCTCGTCATTTCAAGACATATCACAATCAAAATGACAATTTACTGAAGTATGTTGTGTTGGATGCGGTTAAGCAAACTGTAAGAGGGGGGATAGACTGCACCAATTGAGAATTTTAGAATCCAAATTCATTATTGATTTCGAAACACTACATCCTATAGGGATGAATTGTAGTGAAGAACTAGCAGTCCACCTATGACAACAGCCATACAGTAGACAAGAACACGTCTGAATGCCTCTATAAATGTTTTTATCTTGTAAATAGTGATGAAATTTGTTAAAAATGTTTTTTAAGTACACTTTTGCTATTTTTCTTTCTTTTGCACAGGAATGTAGGACCGAGTGAAACATCCAGGGATATCATGGAATTGAGTAACAGTACAATGATTGAGTGTTGTCCACGATTAATGCTTATTCTGTGTCAGTTTATTCATGCCCACTTGGGCGAGACAATTTTTGGCGAGATATCGCAAATGTAAATATAACACGTATGATAATAATTATGAGTTAGCCCACTGGGGCAAAATAATTATTGTATATAATACACAATTTGAGCGGAATGTCGTGACAATGTTTGCAAATTACGATTGTTTACCACTCCAAGATGGCTACCATAACTCTAAGAGGAGTGACCAGCAGCAGTCCTCTTTCACTGCAAACTATTTGATATGTAAATAGCACCCAGCACTGATCAATTTTACCGTGACCAAGCATTAGTGGCGAAACGCTTCGGTAGGCAGCTACCTGATTTTGTGCCTTAAGTAAAAGAACACTGAAGCATCCAGAAGTAGCCTGCGTATTTTCTTCGTGGAGGAAGAAATTTGTTTTGAATATATATATTACCTACTGGCGGTCGCCAGTAGGTATATATAGTTAGGATTTTTTTGAATAGGGATTTCTGAAAAATGTTGAATAACTTTGGCGTTGATGAACGGAATTGGCTGAAATTTTCAGGAAAATGGCACATTTTGTTTCTGAGCGTCCCCTGAAAGTTTGGGTGAGTTTTGTGAAGCGGGGGCCGAGAAAAAAGGGGGGTCCCAAAACATGTTTTTAACATTGAGTTTTCCATATGGACTCACTTTTAGCTCGAACGGCTGAGTGGATTTCCACAAAACTTGGCAAAATTCTAGGGACTGGTAGCCCGATGTGCCTTTGCAATGTCTCAAGATATATGCTCCAGTGGTTTTTACGAAAATTAACTTTGAAAAATATATATTGGGCTACATTGGGCTATATATATGTTAGAGCCCAAATGTAGCCCAATGTAGCCCAATGTAGCCCAATGTAGCCCAAAGATGGCCACCAGAGACAAAAAAAAACAAATGTAGCCCAAATATCAGCCAGATGTAGCCCAACTATAGCCCAGTGACAGAATGTCCCAGAGTGTTCTAAAGAACAACTAGAGCGCTAACAGTCTTACTTATGACAAAAGTATGGCACACCTGAAGTCATCTTGATTGGAATAAAGTGTTAACACTTAAAACATTTAATTTGCAAAGGAACAAAATGAGGGGGTTCATTTTGCCATAGAAATTATGATTAGTGCTGAAGAAAGAAAAATTAGGGCACATTTTGAGTGACTTCTCAAATCCTCTTATATTTCATTAAAAAAATTCTGACATGCAGTCTCCCAAGATGGCCACCAGAGACAAAAGAGCCCAAATGTAGCCCAAATATCAGCCAGATGTAGCCCAACTATAGCCCAATGACAGAATGTCCCAGAGTGTTCTAAAGAACAACTAGAACGCTAACAGTCTTACTTATGACAAAAGTATGGCACACTTGAAGTCATCTTGATTGGAATAAAGTGGTAACACTTAATACATTTAATTTGAAAAGGAACAAAATTAGGGGTTTCATTTTGCCATAGAAATGTGTGTATATATATATATATATATATATATATATATATATATATATATATATATATATATATATATATATATATATATATATATATATATATATATATATATATATATATATATATATATATATCCAAAGCTAGTTTGCCCAAACTTCAGAGAAGCCCTTTGCAGGATTGTTCATATCTGTGTGTCTCAGAGAAAGCTGCAAGGCGCTGGAAAGAGTTGTTCACCCAGTGTGACTGCCTGACGCGTTTCATGCGCAAAGCGCACTTCTTCAGAGGCTGTGATGATCCGCTGCTACTGGCTCACGTAGTAATATTCAAATCTGCCACCTCGTGACCAAAACAGGGGCGTGGGCACACCCCAGGCATTCTGGTCTCTGTGGTTTGTATATTTCATTGTCTCTGATTGCTCCTAGCAGCGAAGAAATTTTCAAAGTGTTAGAACCCAAGTGGGCAGTGTGAACTTCAAAGTGCAGCGTCTTACACCGTAGGACTTCCTCCACACGACTTTCCTGTCCCTTAGAGTGCAGCGTCCCAGAACGCTGCACGGGTCCAATGAATCTTGGCCGGGCTTCTCTCCGACCTGGGCAGGCCGGTTTAAACATCCAAAGCTAGTTTGCCCAAACTTCAGAGAAGCCCTTCGCAGGATTGTTCATATCTGTGTGTCTCAGAGAAAGCTGCAAGGCGCTGGAAAGAGTTGTTCACCCAGTGTGACTGCCTGACGCGTTTCATGCGCAAAGCGCACTTCTTCAGAGGCTGTGATGATCCGCTGCTACTGGCTCACGTAGTAATATTCAAATCTGCCACCTCGTGACCAGTGTTTTTAACATTGAGTTTTCCATAGGGCGGTTGTACTCACTTTTAGCTCGAACTGCTGAATGGATTTCTATGAAACTTGGCAAAATTGTAGAGACTGTTTGCCCGATGTGCCTTTGCTAGGTCTCAAGATATGTGCTCCAGTGGATTTTGAGAAATTAACGTTAAAAAAAATATATATATCTGTGACAGCGTCCCGGTTAGCGCCCCGGTGCGCGTACCAGACGCGTAGCGGAACTTCGCGAGGAGAAGCGTATTGGCTCTCCGGTGACTGTCAACATTCTAAACAGTCCGGAGCGGCCGCCATCTTGTCTCTCGGTAGGATCGAGAGACAAGAGGTGGAAATAAACGAAGGGGGAAATGAATGAAAGGGGGCAAGGTAGACCCCTCCTGACCCCCTAGGATTGATGTGGGGGCTATTAAAGGGCCCCGGGGGGCAAAAAAATAAAATAATTTTTTTTTCGATTTTTCGCGGTGGAAGCGCTACCCGGTACGCGAACCCGGGTAGCTCACCGGTAGCATAACGGGAGTCCGCCATCTTGTGTTTCGGACGAATTTAGTCACAAGATGGAGGATAAACAATGTTGGGAATGGGTATAAGGGGGCACGGGAGACATATCCTGACCCCCTTGGTTTTCTGAGGGTGGCTGAGGAGGCCCATATATGTAAAAAAAAAAAACTTTTTTTTTCAAATTTTCGCACGGTTAGCGCCCGGTCTGCGCACCGGGTAGCGTTACGGAAAGCGTAACAAGGGGAAAACCAAGGGAAATAGTAAAATAATATTTTAGAGTGCTTTGAGGTAGGGTAGCTCTGAATAGAGCTGTTGTGTTGTGTGGGTGATGTAAGTACCAACATGTAGGTACCAATGAAGAGTCTAAAATTCAATGTACACCGTCTCCTCTGTAGATATTTTGTATGTTCTAATATGGGTTATTTAAATGTAAATGTGTGGAAAAGCACTTCATGCTTCAAAGCAATTGTATTTTTGAACTAATTGTTCTTTCCTCTTAGTCCTCCTCTTTGTTTTTTTTCCCCACACTCTTCTTCAGCATGATAGTTGATAAATTCGTTCCCTCAAAAAATTTACATACATAAAAAAATTATATTAAATACATATAAACTATATTTTTCCTTTAAAAGAAGAATACATTTTACAGCTTTTGATATTTGCTATTAAAAAACCATTGAAATTCACTGAAAAAACCATAGGGTATAGACCATATATAGTTAGGAATTAGCATTTACAAAACCTTGAAAATTCACTGAAAAAACCATAGGTTATAGACCATATATAGTTAGGAATTAGCATTTACAAAACCTTATTTTACTCACACAAAACCATTGAAATTCGCATATATAGTTAGTTGCACTAACTATATATCGTGCACCCGCAATCCACTGCTGATCATGTCACATATTACATCATTCATGACATGGTCAGTGACATCACTGATGACATCACTGATGACATCTCAAATGACATCACTGATGACATCACTGATGACAACATCCAGTGACTGTATGTTTCTGTAAAGTTAAAATATGTCTTACATATTGAAGAATGAGTGGATGTATAAGTGTCTGGATGAAGGATTTAGTAAGGGCATGACTGTCTGTATGAGTGAGTGATTAAATGTGTCTCACTGAGTGCATGGGTTAGTGACTAAACTGTCTTAATTTGTGCATCATTATGTCTGTTGTTCTGTAAACTGCTGCATGTGTTGATCAGTAGCTATATGAGTAACTATATGGGTTATTGATTGGTTGCCCAAGTATTTGTATGGGAGACTGAGTGTGTGTGTGGGTGGCTAGGAGGTGTATGACTCTGTGCATAGATGTGTGAGCAGTTGATTCACTAGATGTATGGGTTCAAAAGTGCATGTGGAAACAGCTGTATGGGCGGTTGACTGTGTGCATGAGTGTATTGGTGAGTGAATGGATATCTCAGTGCTACATGTCAAAGTAAGTACATATGTAAAACACAGTACATGTGAGAGTTGACATATATAAATAACTGTGCATAAGAGCCAGTGAATGTGTGAGTGGCTGTATGGATCATTGTGAACTTGTATCAGGGATTGCATAAGAGAGTAAATATGTGTTAGTATATGTTTGAATAAGTAAGGTGTGTATAACTGTATAGTTGAGGAAATGGAGGTGTGATTGATTCTTTGCATGACTGACTAGGTGTGTGAGTAACTCCATGGATGAGTGACAGTCTGTGAGTGTGTGTTTACACTGAGTGTATCTAAGGTTATATTAGAGTCTGAAGAGGTTCATCGTATAATCACATGAATGATATCATCAGTGATGTTATCAGTCATGTCAAATGAGATGTTTTCAGTGATGTCATCAGTGATGTAATTTGAGATGTCATCAGTGATGTCATTTGAGATGTCATCAGTGATGTCATCAGTGATGTCATTTGAGATGTCATCAGTGATGTCATCAGTGATGCCATTTGAGATGTCATCAGTGATGTCACTGACCATGTCATGAATGATGTAATATGTGACATGATCAGCAGTGGATTGCGGGTGCGCGATATATAGTTAGTGCAACTAACTATATATGCGAATTTCAATGGTTTTGTGTGAGTAAAATAAGGTTTTGTAAATGCTTATTCCTAACTATATATGGTCTATAACCTATGGTTTTTTCAGTGAATATATATATATATATATATATATATATACAGACCTTACAACAAAGGTTTTAAACCTACAAGCCATCCACCAAACAGCCCAAAGAGAAATACATTTCCCTGCCATAAACCAGACGAGACAAATGATTTAAAACCATCTCAGATACAAAATTCATTCAGAAATAGTACATATAGAAATAATTAAACATTCTTTTCAGATGTAAATAATCTAAAAAGCTATTTTCTCTCAAATTTTAGCAGAAATAATAATTTAAAAAGTTCAAAACCACCAGTGTCTCAACTAATCATGTAACACTTACTCTCCTTTGCAGGGGCATTTAAAACACACAAATGTAAACACATGTTGTCAATATAACATTTAAAAAAAAAATTATCTTGTTTTTCTCTCGATAATCCAAAAATGAATTCAAGCAAACATACAAACTATGTACAGTCCCAGTGAGGCAATAGGCGGCTCAAATATGCTATCATTATTGTAATGATAGGTTAACTGAGACCAGAAGTCAGTGGAGGTGTGTGCAGTATTTTTCATCCCGCATCCCGTTGCAAAGGCAGAGTGATTACTCTGGGTGACACTGTGGAAAGGATCACATAGCAAAACCACTCTTCCTCTGCAATGGAGAATGAAGTGTGTTAAAATGTACAACAAATGAAAATGCTTGCATCCACCTCCAATGAGACCTGTGGCTCAGTTTTGAGGGAGGTATCGCAAAACATTCCCATACAAGCAGCTAGTAATGTGCCCACAATACTGAGGCAAACACAGTCAAGTAATTCCCAAAGCGTAACAACACAAACCTATTCTGAGATTATCAATCCCCCCTGAGCTAACAATTTCCTACACTAATGAACCTTTCCTTTTGCATGACAATGAACACTCTTTCAAAATAATATTATTATTTAGCACAACTCATAGCCTGGAAACCCTTGAATGATGAAATGTGGATAATGAATGAGACTTTTAAATCCTTACCCCATCCATTCACCCAAATATTCACCATTCATGCTAACATACATAACACAATACTCCCTGACCAACAATCCTGAAAGTACATTGATAAAAACCAAAACATTGTATAAAATTCCTAGGAATAAAACTATTTTCAAAATGCAGGGATGTTTTTTTCTGCAATTCAGACAAAATATTGAGTAAGAAGTATCGAGATGCAGAAATATTGAATTTTATATATTTATTTTCTAATGTAAGTGAAATTGATAATAAAAATATCTATGTCATAAATATCATTTACAAAAATATCTATGTTGTTAATATCAATGTTAAAATTATCTATATTGTTAATAACATTTACAATTTTTTTATTACTAATATTTTTTTTAATTATTTTTATGCAGTTTAGTTAATGTTTTAATTGAATATGCTATAAATTGGTTGAATAATATTTGTTCTTGTTTTTAATATAATTTATAAAGGTGTATTTTTTAAATAAATTTAATTGTTTATTGTGATTTTTAGTGTCACAGTGGGTTGGGTTTGTAGCGGTATTGGGTGGGATGTAAATTAATTATAGGTAATTATTAATTTATTTTAAATTATTATTCATTATTTAATTGATAATTAATATTGTAAATTGTGTAATTCATTCATTATTTAAGTTAAGTTTTAGGTGTGTGTAGTGGGATTTCTAGTAGTACAGAGTTGGAAGTAAATTAATTATAATTAATTAATAATTTTTGTTAATTGTTTATAAATATTTAATTGATAACTTATTATGTAAATTGTGTAATTAAGATATTTTTAGGTGTGTGTTGATTAGTTTATAGTGGCATTTTGCAGAAAGTTATTTAGGCAATAATACATTTAAAATTATGTATTTTTTGAATTATTATTTATTATGTAATGTGTTAATCGTGTTATGCTTTTTAATTTCAATTACATTTTATTTTGTTGACTTTTTATGATTGTGAAAATATAGGGCCTCATTACGATGGCTGAGGGACTGCCAGAGACAGATAGGCAGTCCCTTGGCCATTGTAGCAGGGATCTCCATCCAACATCTTATCATGACATTTGGATGAGTTGCTGTCTGAAACACTGACTGTCAAGGTCCCGACAGGCGGTTTTTATCGGACCGCCTGTCAGACCTCCCTGTTTCCCCGACAGGCGGAAATGCCTGACAGGCACCACCATAGGGATTACAATATTCCTTTGTGCCAGTCCTTCTGCAGCAGTCAACCCACTGCAAATCAGCTAATGCAAACAGGTTTGGGGGCCCGTAGCAGCCCCCTCAACCCACTGGGCCAGGGACATAGGCCTACACCTACCTACATATCCCTACACCATGTGGTAGGCACTGCATGGTGCTGGCCATGGAGTGCAGGGATATGTGGGGGTTGTCTTTTTTGTCTTGCAGTTGGGGCTGCAGAGCGCAGCATCCGTTGCAATACAAAACATGGGCAATGTGACTGCAGCGGTGGAGGTCACATCCTAATTCGACCTGTGGGACAGCTGCCTTGTAGGCCGGCATCCCAATTATGAATGGATGGTAGACGGACTGCCATTCTAATGACGCCGTTGTGTGGCATTTTAATGACATTAGTTTTTCTTGTTTTAATTGATAATAATTATTTAAAAATGTAATCATTATGTAATTTGTTTAATTTTTGTTAAAATTTAGACATAATTTTTCCTTGTCAATATTTATATTTTTCTTACTTCATAGAGTTGTTAAATATGTTATTTGTTTGAAGTGAACTAATCTCTCTCTACGGTTGCATTGCATGGAGTGGGAACACTAAATTTTAACTCTCCTGAGTCCACAATGCTTTCTGTACGGTGATATAAATTAGAATGGGAATAGTATATTTATTATTTATAAAGTTCAATGTTTTTATTATTGTTGTGTAAATATATTATTATTTACTGAAAAAACTGAACAAGTCATGAGTGATGTAATATGTGCGGACATAAGCAGTGCGTTTTGGGGGTGCGAGTTATAGTTAGCATAGTTGCCTACAACTGCTGAATTTCACTGGCTTTGTATGAGTAAAACCTGAGCCTAACTATAACGTCACTGTAACCTTTGATTTTTTTCGGTGAATTTCAAAGGTTTTTTAAATGCTAGATCCTAACGGATGTATGTCAGTACAACGTGATCAAAATGATCGCGGTACTTGACGACGCAGTTTTTACAATGCAAGTCGTTACAACGACTTGTGTTGGAGGGCGCGGATTGAGGATTATTATACTTTTCTATTCCAACTCCAGCCCACATAACAGCAGGGAAGGTGTTGGAATAGAAAATTACAATATTCCTTAACCAACAGCGCCATCCAGTGCAAGTCGTAGCAATGACTTGCGTTGTAATGGCAGAGTGGTAAAGGTCGTGCGGTGTAAGCACCGCGTTGTAAACAACTTTTACCATCCTAACTATAGCATCCATATAACCGTTGTTTTTTCAGTGAATTTCTAAGTTTTTTTTAACTAGTAGTTACGTTAGAAGTTTGGTGGAGAAAGGGGGCAGGGCCTCTGACCATCTCTCATCAATGTTGCTGTCTGGAACCTACTGGAAGTAACACAAGGGGTTCCTGGCCCTCAATGACCTCCAGTATCCAATCCAATCCCCCAACCAGCAAGGGGCCAGGAGGTGGGTATGCTGAGAAATAGAAAACCTCTCCACAATCCTGCTGTGTGGGAGTTACTGGAGGTAACAGGAAAGGTAGTTGGCCCCCAAGGATGCTGGGGAGCCAAGGTAACTTCATTCCCCAACCAGCAGTGCATCAGGAGGTGTGTTTTCAGAGTGGTGAGGAAAGGGGGCATGCCCTCAAACATCCTGTCAGCAATCCCGCTGTTTGGGACTGACTGGAGGTAACAGCAGGGCTTGTTGGCCCCCAAGGACCCTTTGCATTCAAGGGGACTTCCTCCCCCAACTAATAGTGCATCATAAGATGGGTTTACAGAGTGGTGGGAAAAGGGGATGTGGCCTTTGACCACCTCTCAGCAATCCCACTTTGTGGAACTTACTGGAAGTAACAGCAGGGATTCCTGGCCCCCAAGGACCCACAGGCCTCCCTCCTTTTTTATCATAGTCCCTGGGGAGGTGTTGGTCCGCATAGTCCCCACATTCCTTTAAAAAAATGCAGGGGAGGTGGTGGTCCCAGGGGTTTGTGGGGGTCTGAGAAGATGCCCTTTACTAAAAAGTTAGGAAGCCACAAGGGTGTGGAGGTCCCCGGGGAAGCCAGAGAGGCCACACGGGCCTCCTCCACATTAATTAGTAAAAAAGCCAAAGGGAGGTGGTGGTCCCCAGGACAAAATAGGCCCTAGTAGTGGGAATTCATGAACCCCCTCCTTTATCTACATTTAGCCACTGGGATCTGGCCCACCCTTGTGACAATTTATAAAGAACTGCGACAGCCCGAGCTTCATTTTATTGGGGATTTACAGTGAGTTTCGAGAACCCAGCATGACTCCTGCATTATCTTTAAAAAAAATGCTCCCCTCTCCACCAATCATATCTGGGAGTTCAGGGTATTTCTACCTCGCCTCCTTTTCTTTATTTTTTACTTTTTTTTCGGACTCAGCATCAAGTCGAGTCCCAAGATGGCTGCCAACATTTCTTGGTGGAAGTGTTGGCAGCCAATCAAATTTGGGCTGCAGTCGTGTTAAAAAAATAAAAAATCCCCATTGACATAACATGGAAAAACTCGTTTTGGGACTCCCACTTGAAATATCACCCTGAAACTTTCAACACAGCAGTTGAACAAAAAAGGGGATTTTTAAAAAAAACTTGGTGAAGATTTGTGAAGTGGCACCAAAGTTACTGGCTAAATAAAAAACAATGTTATGTTTTATGTATATAATAGATCAATAAATCCTCCTGGTGGTTGCCAATAGATAGTTATAGTTAGGACCTCGTTTTCATAGGAAGAACATTTATTGTTTTTTATGTTAAACCTAGCAGCCCGTCCCGACGTTGTCCGGGAGCAATCAGGCTTCCCCGACCCCCGCCTGCCCCGACATTGTCCCCCGGAGCCTTACCTTGTGAAATGCTGAAAAGTACACAATTATGGCAGTATAAAACAGAGGACACTGTGTGTAAACGTTGCATTTAATTCCTTTTAGTGACTCACTGTTAGTGTTTTCTATGATGCTGATCACTTTTGGTTAAGTCATTCTGTGCCCACTGATTGATGATAAATTGCAGTCTTACTTCCTTGTTTATGCAATGTTCCGGTGTTTGATTTTCGAAATCCGGTGAACCTATCAACGCAGCCCAGCTTGGGTGACAGACTTACCACTATGCAAAGGTCTCTACCACGGTCTGTCAACAGAATGTGCATAAGTCCCCTTCCCCCGCCTGCCCCGACCCCCGCCTGCCCCGACATTGTCCGTGTTGAGGCGCTCTGAGTCCCCCGCCTGCCCCGACATTGTCCCCCGGAGCCTTACCTCAGCCGCCGCTTCTCAGTTCCCCGCTCCGCCGCTTACCTCTGTTCTTCGCCGCTCCTCAGTTCACCGCTCCGCCGCTCACCTCTCTTACCGCCAGTCCGCTGCTCCTCACCGGCCACTCGTCACCGCTCCTCCCCAGCGCCATGTCCGCCGCTCCTCCTTGCGCTCCTGATGTGAGCACGCAGGTCGCGGCCGGCGCTACTTCTCAGGGACTACTTTTTTTATGGAAAGATGTATCGGGTGTGTGGATTGGCGCTGTGGTTCCAGAGTTTACCCGCCTCAAAGCCTCAAAGTTCTTCCTTTATAATATTAGTATAGATTCATATTTTTTAAAATAGTTTCACATTTTATACATGTTTATAAACATATACAGTTTGATATATATATATATCTATACTACTATTATAAAGCGAGAACTGGGAACCTTTGAGGCGGGTAAACTCCAGAAGTACACCATCAATCACAACACCCAATACAGCGTTGGAAAGGGGAGGTCCAGGAGATGGACATAGGCTATACATTTCTACAACATATACATTACGAAGGGCAAACAACATTCGGGATAAAGTAGTTCCTTGTGGGCGTTGTTCTCATAGGTGTGTGAAACTAATGTGGGCAGTAACATTGGCAGAGGGGCAGGTCCCAAAATACATCACATTCACTCAGTTACAGCAAACACAGCCCCTTCAAGCACTCAAGCAAACACAAAACACAGCTTCAGCAAGCGCACACAAAGAAACACAGCCCCTTCAAGCACTCAAGCACACACAAAACACAGCTTCTGCAAGCACACACAAAACACAGCAACTTCAGCAAGCAAGGTCTAAGTGGACACATAAACACCGTTTAATACCCGTCGACTTCAGGAGCATTACGGTGAAATAAACAGCGTTTTTCGCATCAGTGCAAATAAAGAAGGTGCTAACTTCGGCCTGAGCAATGGGCAAAGTACTCACTGAATACGTGATACATTCATCACAGATCGGAGCCAACATAAACAAAGGGGCGTGGCAGGGGCGCGGCTTCGGGAGGAAAAGAACACTCTGGGCCGCGCCTTCCACAAACAACCAATGGCGAGACACGCATTGACCAAACAACCAATCACGCAACATTACATTCAACTAACACATTAAATCAAAAGAAACGTATGCAAAACCTTCTGCCATTCCTCAAACACGCACGTGATACATTAAAATAAACACTCTTACAATTATTGCTGTCAGAGCTACAAACGCGGTGAAAGAACTGAGCAGTACAGGGAGAAACACATTGTCAGAGGGCAGGGGAAAAAATAACACGCTGAATCCCACAAGCCTCTTTAGCATTCCAGAACGAGGCATGATGTACGGATTTTGAGGCCGATTTCCACATTGACAAACACACTTCAAAAGACACTTCTAACGTGGTTGGAAGGGGCTGCACAGGGGGCGGCCAGGGAAGAAAAATACGGACAATTCAACAAGCCTCTTGAGGCATGAGAGACGCTAATTGACGGCGCTTTTCACACGTCGAACATCAATCTCTATATTAGAAAGAAGACATAGCCTGGCATTTGACCTCTGTAATTGAAACGCAGCAAGCACGACACAGAATTTAAAGGCTTCTTCATTTATTGCTTGGACTTTCACGACCCAGCAAAAATCGTAATGTAAAAATTACCAAAGAAAACCACAGGGTGACATCTGCCATGTAGATGGCATCTTTTCTCTGGGGTTCAACGTTCATAGCATGGACAATATGCTTGATCATTTAATACACTATACTCAAACTGAATTGTATTCAGATTGTTGAGTGGCCCAACCACTTTCTGTCAGTACCCACCTAATTGAGACTTCCTGGCTTCTCCCATAGGCTCACTATGGTCAGCTGTGTGTGCACAGCGCGAGAGAGTTAGGAATGATCTACGATTGTGACTGAGATGCTTGGTGATCTGCTATTGGCTCAAACGATCTGTGGCTGTGTGGAGGAGGTGACAACAAGCCTTGGGGCCACGGAGATAGAGTGTTGCTACTGTCTGTCTTGCGACAGGGTGTATTTTACTATTCTCTGAGATCTGCACTCTCCTCGGCTTAGGGTGCAGTAGGTGTGTCTCTTCCCGTTTGGATCTGGATCCGTAAATTGGAGCACGGGGATTTCTATGGGGTTGTTGTGTTGCATGCCATCTGTGGTACTTATAAGGTGGATGGGATCTCCCATCTGGCATGTTCCCTCTGCATCTTATTGCAATCTGGGTTTTACCGTTCCGTCTTCTGGCATTGCTTTCCCATTTCCCAAATGTGCTCTGCCATATCTGGGCTTCAAATGCAGAGCCCAGGAACAAGCTGTGCTCGGACCAAGCCTCATTTACATTACAGAAGGAGGCATTGCACACACTAATTGACGGCGCTTTTCACACGTCCAACGTTGTTGCAGGGGCCAGGAAAAAGATGTGCTAAGACCACACGCTCTCATTGGAAAAAGTACGGCCACATAGCGCTTTACACACTTGTAACGTTGTTGCAGAGGGAAAGAAAAAGACGTGCTTGGAGCCCTCGCTCTAATCTATACTACTATAATAAAGGAAGAACTTTCAGCCTTTGAGGCGGGTAAACTCAGGAACCACAGCGCCAATCCACACACCCGATACACTGTTGGAATCGTCAGGGTGTGTAGATGGTTATAGGCTATATAAATCTAAAAAAAACATTATTTAAAAAATTTACAGTAAAAAAAAGTAGTCCCTCCGAAGTAGCGCCGGCTGCGACGTGCGTGCTCACGTCAGGAGTGCGAGAAGGAGCGGCGTCCAGGAGCGCGACGAGGAGCGGCGGACATGGCGCGGGGGAGGAGCGGTGACGTGAGGAGCAGCGGACAGGCCAGCAGCGGTGCGAGCAGCAGACAGGCTGGAGGAGCGGCGGCTGGGGTAAGGGAGTGGAGGACATGGCGCAGGGGAGGAGCAGTGACGTGAGGAGCAGCGGACAGGCCAGCGGCGGTGCGAGCAGCGGACAGGCGGGAGGAGCGGCGGCTGAGGTAAGGGGACCCATGTCGGGGCAGGCGGGGGTCGAGGCAGGCGGGGGACGGGCCGGGCGGGGGGCCCGGGCTGCTGGACAATGTGTGGACGGGCGGGGGTCAGGGAAGAATGTTGCACCCGGACAAGGTCGGGACGGGCTGCTAGTATATTGATATTGATATATATATATATATATATATATATATATATATATATATATATATATATATATATATATATATATATTTTTTATGTTTTTTTATTGACACCACACCAAACTTCACCATCAAAGAAGGCGCTGACTCCGTGTATCTCAGTTCAAGGGTGTTTATTTCTTACATCAACTTCTGCTCAGACGCGTTTCGGCGGCTACCCCCGCCTTGCTCACTAACATCTGACCAGAGAAAATTTCGCTTTATATACATGTTACAAATTCACATGAGTCATAGTTAACATCACTAATTGGCATTGGTTTGTTGCCATGGTGACTTCAGGTTACACCCACACGATTACGTGACCACTCGCAAGTTTTTGACATTTTTTGGCGGGTTAGTTAATTGCCAAATGTCACGTTCATTGACATGCTTATTCAAACATTAACATCATGTTTATCGAAATACTCGGGTTATGTAGTATATCTTGATTCTTTTCATGTCAACACCAATCATTATTTCCCAATTACATTGCTGATCCTTGTATTATACAGATTACAGTTCCCCATTGTCAAAATACCACACATTACATTACACCCTACGTGTTAATCTACGTCATTGAGAATCGGGCGTGTCTGAGGGAAGGTGTGTTGAACCCGTGACTGTGATTGGTTTTACGGAAATGGTTCATACAAAGGGGCTCAGTTTCATCGGTAATCGGTTTGCTGGCCTGAAGGCAGAGACAGAACATGTTGCTATGCTGACACTCCGTCCTCATGCAGCCGGTAAGCTGGAACTCTGTTTGTTTGAGTGAGCCTTCTAATGACCCTCATTTTTGAACCAAATTGGAGAGGAAAATACTGCGCTAGTGCGCATTTACTCTCTCGTTAACTTATAAAACCTTCATACGGTATAAAATACATGGGGAACCAAGTAAGCAGGTGTGGTGGTAAATATCTTCTCTGGGTGTAGTTTAACTACATGTGACAGAAAGTGCAAACTGTTAAATTGATCGCGCAATCTGGTTTGCGATGTTGTTGGGTACTCGGGAAAGTCGAGGTAGGCTGTTCTAGATATGAACATTTAAGGCTTCATCAGCATTAAGCCCTGCTTAATATATATATTGGTTTTTGTTTAAATTGGTTTATATTTATATATATTTTCAAATAGTATTTAAACATATTAAATTTACATTATATTAATGTTATATGTTAAAATATTAAATCTTTATTTGTTTAGACTACATATATAGTAAAAACAACATTTTGTACATATTTCTCGATGTCAGTGTAAAGAATATTTTTTTCCATATTTTTGTACTTACAGTAAATGTATAGACAAACTATATTTTGTGATCAGTATTTTTACACAATATTTTCCCATTTCCTATTTATATTGGTGAAAAATAAATAAAGAAAAACTTTGTTGAGGATAACATGTCCAACTGTAAACTGCAGTATGAGTTAAAGAACTAACAGTGTTGTGCTTTGTATCTCGTGTGTGTGGACGAGTTCTACACATCAATTACTGAATCAGAGTACTTTAACCAGAATGAGGAAAAATTGGCTAAATTTGTTTGATGACACATCTAAGCAGGCGATCTAGGTGGGTTGGCCCATAGATGGAAGCCAAGGTTTCCCACTGACTGGTGGAACTGTTACTCAACCTGCTTAGAGGTAGGTGCAAAGCCAGACTGGGTGGCAAACTCGACTGCGCCAGCTGAGTTCAGAAAGTTTTGCAACTCTGTGCTCTGCATGGTCATGTAGGTTGCCTTCTCCCGCTCCCCCCTCAGAAAGGATCCATTAGCATGTAGGGAGGATGTGCTGCAGCTGAGCAAATACTGCTGTTTGTTCACGTCCTCAAGCAATATACAGCAGGCTGTGCCGTGTGAAGAATAATCTGCGTTATTCTGCTTGCTTGCGGAACTCGGCAGAATCTCCCAGAGTTTTTTGGCAACTCCACATAGTGAAACTCCGCGAGCTCCACCCTTGTCGAGGGCAAAGACAAACAATGCCACAGAGCGTTTACACAGTTCTTTTAACAAATCAATAGGCAGACCGCATCCGATACTTTATCAATTCTTTGCAATTTTGAAGAAGGGAGAAAGTTTCCAAGAAATAAGAATGGCTCAGTCATAGACAGGTAGTCTGAATCCTTGTGTTTCCAAAAGTGTATATAGATGTCTGAGAGACTATTGGTTAAAATCCGTCAATTTTCCTTGATGGGACTACCTGAACAGTATTGCATATATCCTACACTTCTAACACACACTGACAACCTACAAAATGTCTTGCCTGTTTTGAAACCATTATCTCATTAAATTGCATTTTTTTTACAAATTAAAGGGATTTTGGGGTTCCTACCTGTAGTTGCTTTCATTCTTCAACTCTTGGTGAATTTTGCAAACTGCTTGTCACCAAGAGTCTTCAGTACTCCAATAATCCAAATAGGGAAGCCAACATTCAACCAAAAGATCAACTCTCAGAAAAAAAAAAACAGGAATTCCACAAAGCTTAAATATTGAGAAAAAAAATAGCAAAAAGAAAATCCGTTCTCAATAATGACATTTCCTGAAACTAATCCTGTAGTGATCCTTAGACATTGAAGATCAGGTATCCCCAAAAAAGAAATCCAAAGTAGAAGTCTGTTTTTAAAAGCATGCTCCCAAAAAATAAATTTTCCAAATCATAGTCCCAGAGAAGAATCCGGTAGCAATCGATCCACAAATCTACAGCAGCCATGTGGTCTTCGTCCCATGACATCACTAGAAAGTTTGAAAAACAGAATGCCAAAAATGTAAAATCTGATTTTGTGGTTTTTTTAAAACCTACTTTGAAAAAAAAAAAGTCCTGACGCAGGCATATGCTCACAACCTGCATGGGAATATAAAAGTGGTAAAAAACAGCAAAACAGGCATTTTAATACTCTGTAACATTTAACTACCCCCTCTCTCCTTACATTACACACAGCCAAGTATATACTTACAAAGTTTAAGTAAATTGTGCTTACCTGATCGCATTTCTTCCTTGAATCCAATCTTAACCACAACACTATTTGTTAAAAATATTATTCCTATTTTTTAACTATTTATAAGTAAATATTTAAAATTTTAAAAATAGTATTATTGATTCTTTTTTTGCATTATAATGATTAAAATAACACTAAGAGCACTATGATTTTAATTGTCTTCACCATTTTTAAAATAATAAATTGGTCTTTTATAATGAATACTCAAGTATTATAATCAATACCTGAGTATTAACACACAACTCCACCCAGTACCATATATCCCTTCCATCATATCCCTGAAGGTTTGTGTTAGAGCCCTAAAAATATTTGAAATAATCGAAAGTCATTTTAAAACCTATATACTATAGTGTATTAAATTGATAATCCTATAACTATTTTTATTTAAAAATTAATATATCATGTACTAAGATATATACTTACCTATCTACTTACCAAAATACTTACCTAATAATGCATGGTAAAGGCATGCGTGATAAGGGAAACATCAAAATCATAAACCCTTTTTTATTATACATATTTATATAAATATGTATCACAAAAAAGGGTTTATATTTACCCGCCAAAGTCTTACATTTTCGTGGTAAAGGCATATCTGTGGTAAAAACTTTTCTTGTAAAGGCTTTTATTGTTTAGCCTATCATATTTCCAACATACAACTGCGTGGTAAGTGTATTTGCCTATAATGCATGGTAATGGTGCATGGTAGTGACATGCGTGGTATAGGCTTATGCATGGTAGTCACATGCATGATAAAGAGGTACGTGTGGTACAGACTGCGTGATAAGGGAATTGTGTGGTTTAAACTGCATTTTCAATCAATCAATCAATCATAACATTTGTATAGCACGCTACTCACCCGGAAGGGTCTCAAGGCGCTGGGGGAGAGGGGTCCGTTACTGCTCGAACAGCCAGGTCTTGAGTTGCTTCCTGAAGGAGAGATGGTCCTGGGTTAGCCGAAGGTGGATGGGGAGGGAGTTCCATGTCTTGGCTGCCAGGTAGGAGAAGGATCTTCCTCCGGCGGTGGCTCTGTGGATGCGTGGAACTGAGGCGAGGGCGAGGCTGGTCGATTGTAGCTGGCGGGTGGGCGTGTAGAAGGTCAGGCGGTTGTTGAGGTACTTGTGGCCCAGGTCGTGGAGAGCCTTGTGTGCGTGGGTGAAGAGTCTGAACGTGATCCTCTTGCTGATGGGGAGCCAGTGCAGGTCTCTCAGGTGGCCGGAGATGTGGCTGTGTCGGGGGATGATCAGGATGAGTCGTGCGGAGGCGTTCTGAATGCGTTGGAGTCTTTTCTGAAGTTTGGCTGTGGTTCCAGCGTAGAGGGTATTTCCATAGTCCAGTCGGCTGGTGACTAGTGCTTGGGTGACCGTCTTCCCGGTTTTGGTGGGGATCTATCAAAAGATCTTTCGGAGCATGCGCAGGGTGTTGAAGCACGATGATGAGATGGCGTTGACTTGTCTGGTCATCGAGAGGGAGGAGTCCAGGATGAAGCCCAGGTTACGTGCATAGTCCGTTGGCTTGGGATTGGTGCCCAGGGCAGGGGGCCACCAGGAGTCGTCCCAGGCGGAGGGTGACGATCCCAGGATGAGGAATTCCGTCTTGTCTGAGTTCAGTTTCAGGCGGGTGTTCTTCATCCACTCGGCGACGTCTTTCATCCCTTCGTGTAGGCTGGTTCTGGTGGTGGCTGGGTCGTTGGTGAGGGAGAGGATCAGCTGGGTGTCGTCGGCATAGGATATGATGTTGAGGTTGTGTTGGCGTGCGATGGCTGCGAGGGGGCTCATGTAGATGTTGAAGAGGCTGGGGCTGAGTGATGATCCCGGTGGTATGCCGCAGCTGACTTCGGTGGCCTCGGATCTGAACGGGGGAGGCGGACTCTCTGGGTTCTTTCGGCGAGGAATGAGATGATCCACTCCAGTGCCTTCTCTCGGATTCCGATGTTGCTGAGGCGCTGCACTAGGGTGCGGTGGCAAACAGTGTCGAACGCTGTGGAGAGGTCCAGGAGGATGAGGGCCGCTGTTTCCACGTTGTCGAGCAGGGATCTGATGTCGTCAGTGGCTGCGATGAGGGCGGTCTCGTGCTCTGGTTGGCTCGGAAACCGGACTGCGAATGGTCGAGGGATCCGCTTGTCTCGAGCAAGGTGGCAAGCTGTCTGTTGACGGTCTTCTTGATGACTTTGGCAGGAAAAGGGAGGAGCGATATGGGGCGGAAGTTCTTGAGGTCGGTGGGGTCCGCTGTTGGTTTCTTCAGGAGGGCGCTTCCAGCTCTCCGGGATGGTGGCGGTGTTGAAGGAGGTGTTGATGATGTCCAAGAGTTGGGGTGCGATGATGGAGTCGGCCTTGTTGAAGACGTGGTGGGGGCAGGGGTCAGTTGGGGATCCGAAATGGATCGTGTTCATCGTGCGGGTGGTGTCTTCCGTGCTGACCGGGGTCCAGGCGCAGGGGGTGGTGGTGGTTGTTCCCCCTTAAATATGACTCTGTTATTGGCAAGCCATGCTTAAAGGCTATATAAATACTGCAAATAAATTCCATTCATCTCTAGTGTCATATGGCTCCTTTCTTTCATCTCTGTGCTCATTTATTTATTAAGCATGGCACTCTGTTTTTTATGTAGCAATCTACCCATGCACTCACTCGTTCATTCATCTTTCCATCCATGCATTCATCCATCTGCGCACTAAAATAATTCTGTCATTCACTCATTAATTCACTTATTCAAACATTTGTCCAAACATTTACGCCAATTATTTGCACACTTGTACGTCTGCACAAACACAAACTTGCTATTCATAATGAAGTACTTTCACTTAAATAGATTGTTTTTAGGGTCCAAGCCATAACTCCTTCCAGTCGTCAGAGTTACACAATTGAACAAGCCATGTTTGACACACCTGTTCTAGCTTCATAAACCAATGGATCAACCACTGGCAGGTGTCCTTCAATGCTTTATTCCGGAATTTACCTGGAGGGCAGAAGGGACCTGAGGTGGTAAGAAATGGGCCAGAGTGGTGATGATGTGGTGAGCAAAGAACAAGCGTGTCTACTGGGCTCTACCAATGCTCTGCTGGTGATCTGTAGAGGACAGTCGGCTAAGACCTCCATCTATGCTGCTGTATAGTCTCACAGTGCTCCAATAAATGTGGTTTTCCCTAGAAATAGAAGAAATACATAAACCATGTCCTATGTATTTAGATTACATAGAACTGAGAAAAGAGAGGTATGCTGTTCCTATGAAGATACGAGTAGAAGTGGACACAAGAGGGGAGAGATCCTAGTAGGTCTTTTACCTGTTATTTTAGCCGACGATGAAGTGTGTGTGTGTATGATGTGATGGTATATATAAAGGGCGAGTAGAATGCCTAGCGCCTGACCTACCTTCTGATAATTTCCCATTTCGGAATTATCTTAAGGTAGGTCAGCCGCTAGTTGTGCTCACCAACTTTAAGTGCATCACAACGCCATTGAGCATTTGTTCAGGGCCGGAGCGATTGGCTCCTGTTTCCCACCCTTCTTGGGTTCTTACCCTGAAGGGGCACATTTCTGGTTGGTGTAATTTAGTGAGGGTATGATTTCACATTTTTACATGTGCTATAACCACCCTTTAGTAAGTAGATAAAGGGGTTAATGGCCCTGAAGAAATGTCTTGATCTGTCAGACGCTAGGAGGCATGAAACATGTAGACCCACATCCTTACTCAAAACATGCTTGATAGGATCATTATATCCTTTTATTGCAACTATGAAGGTTATTTTAATCATAACATAGAAACCGTTAGGTACAGCGGATTCTTATAGTTATTTTTAGCTCACCCTTTCACTACACTTTACTCACCCTTTATATACCCCATACACACTACACTCACCCACCCTTCATCATTGGATAAAATAGCAGGTACAGGGTCTCCAGGAAAGAGTCCGCTCGTGGGGCCCCTTGGGCATTGCAGCGCCGGCCAGACGAGGAGCTGCCCGATGGTGAAGCATGACATCCTTCAGGGTTTTTGAGGACACTTGCTTCTACTAGGGTCTTTCCCCTCTTGTGTCCACCTGGTAAGGATCACACTTCAATTTTTATCTCCATTGGAACAGCATACCTGTTTTCTCAGTTTACCTCCCGGGGCACATATTCTAGACCTTTTTTTACTACGGTACCCCCTTCTCCATGGAATTTGACATTGAAAAATATGTTTTCATACCTTCTTTAAAAAGTTATTATTTTCTATTGCTAAAAGATCTAGGCCTAGATGTAGGTAGAAAAGATTTACCGAATTTAAATTACCGAATTTTACCGATTCGGTAATTTAAATTCGGTAAATCTATGGGTCCGATATGTAGGTATTCCAGATGTGCTGGAATACCGAATCGGATGAATTCGGTATTTACCGATTCGGTAAATACCGAATCGGTAATGCCCATTCATTCCTATGGGCTTTGAAGCCCATAGGAATGAATGGGCATTACCGATTCGGTATTTACCGAATCGGTAAATACCGAATTCACAAGGGTGCAGGGGGTGTCACTTTGTCACCCCCTGGCACCCCCAAAACAGGCTTGGGTGCCATGTGGCAGGCATACATGCCCTAAGGGCAGGTCTGCCTGCCACATGGCTAGGTGTGCATGCACACATGTGCATGTCAAGTCAAGTCAAGTCATAAAATTTATATAGCGCACTACATACCCAGAGGGTTTCAAGGCGCTGAGGAAGGGGAGGAGGATTATTTGTCAAATATCCATGTTTTAAGCTGCTTTCTGAACGCTAGGTGATTCTGGGTGAGGCGAAGGTGGGCGGGGAGTGAGTTCCATGTTTTGGCAGCTAGGTATGAGAAGGATCTGCCTCCCATGGTGGTCTTGTTGATGCGAGGTACAGTGGCGAAGGCTTGGCTGGAAGAGCGAAGTTGGCGGGAGGGGGTGTAGAAGGATAGTCGAGAGTTGAGGCAGTCTGGTCCGATGTCGTAGAGTGATTTGTGTGCGTGGGTAAGCAGTCGGAAAGTAATCCTCTTATTGACGGGTAGCCAGTGGAGGTCTTTAAGGTGACCAGAGATGTGTTCGTTGCGTGGGATGTCCAATATGAGCCTGGCTGAGGCGTTTTGGATTCGTTGTAGTTTTTTCTGGAGTTTAGCGGTGGTACCTGCGTAGAGGGTGTTTCCGTAGTCCAGTCGGCTCGTGACTAGAGCGTGGGTGACTGTTTTCCTTGTTTCGGAGGGGATCCAACGTAATGTTTTTCTGAGCATGCGAAGGATGTTAAAGCAGGAAGAGGATACGGCGCTGACTTGTCTGTTCATTGAGAGTGAGGAATCCAGGATGACGCCAAGGTTCCGTGCGTGGTCTGTCGGGATGGGTGCATTTCCGAGGGCTTCCGGCCACCAGGAGTCGTCCCATGCAGAGGGGGATTTACCTAAGATGAGGACTTCTGTTTTGTCTGAGTTCAGTTTCAGACGGCTTTGTTTCATCCATTCGGCGACTTCTTTCATTCCTTCGTGTAGGTTAGTTTTGGCGGTGCTGGGGTCCTTGGTGAGAGATAGGATCAGTTGAGTGTCATCCGCGTAAGAGATGATGTTGAGGTTGTGTTGGCGGGCGATGGCCGCGAGGGGACTCATGTATACGTTGAAGAGGGTGGGACTGAGTGCGGATCCTTGTGGTACGCCGCAGATGATTTCAGAGGCCTCGGACTTGAAAGGTGGGAGGCGGACTCTCTAGGTTCTTCCGGTGAGGAACGAGGTGATCCATTCGGTATTTTACCACACAATAGGATTGTGTGGTAAAATACCGATTTTGTAGGTCCTTTGGGACTCAGAAGAGTCCCACCTACATGTGAAATTTACCGAATCGGTAAAAATACCGACTCGGTACTTTACAGATTCGGTAACTTTACCGATTCGGTAAAGTTACCGAATCTGTAAAATACTGCCCCTACATGCCAATTCATGTCTACCGGTCGGTAACGGCCGAAAATACCGATTTTCGGCCGTTACCGACCGACCTACATCTAGCCCCTATGTCTTGGAAATAAATACATTTAGATTGGTTGAAAATCTAAATCTTGCCTTTGGGAGCAGACTGTAGTGTTGTTCTGTAAAACCAAAGCAGGGTCCTGACAGCTACTGGTACTACATATTTAGGCCACAGAGCCCAATGTATACACTCCCCTATCCCTCTGTTGAGTCTGAACCAGATCGTTGGTTTGCAGGTGATAGAGTGAACTTTTTAAATGGTTAATGCTTCTTTCCTGTAGAAAATTCCCCTCTTCAATTGACACAAATTGAACCACATTTTCAGAGACTATCACCTCTCGAAACCACTTCCACATGAAGACATTTTTAAGCAAATCCAAATCTGCTTTGGAATCTGGTTCCCCAAAAAAACTTTACCTCTGACCATTTCGAATAGTAGTCGACCCGGACTAAAGCAAACCTGAGAATGATAGGGCAGGGAATGAAACAGACCCATGAGGTCAATGCTCAATTTTACCCATGGCATTGAAGGTAAAGCAATAGGAGTCAATGGAGGATTAGATGACCGTAAAGCCTTATCACTCCTGGAACAAATCATACATTCATGAACCATACAATCAATGTCCTTGTCAATATGTGGCCACCAGAAGTGAACACTTACTGTGCGTGTGGTAAGAGTAGCCCCAAGATGCCCTTTAACAGTATGTTTCTCACCTTCTTAGAAGGAACTAATTTGCCTGACCACATTAATTAATCATCTACTAACGATAAGTCATCAGTCACTTTGACAGAAGGGTGAATTACAATCTTAACACTTTTTTCTGTAGACCAATCTTCAATAATGTATTTAGCTGCATGTTTTAAAGCAATATCCTCTTGAGTCTCACTCTTCCACTGCGCTTCCCAAAAAGAACATGCACTTTCAATTTTAATACAGTTATTCAGGTCTTCATCATCATGAGCATTTAAATCACCACTTTGACTTTCTGTCTCCTCTGCATTTATATGAAAATGTGACAGTTGGTCTGCTCTGATATTCTTTCCACCAGAAATGTGCTCAACACTAAACTGAAATAGCATCAATTTGATGGACAGCCTGGATATAGGAAGACTAATATTCCTATTAGATGTTCCACCTAATATATTAAACTAAGGGGCTTCTGGTCTGTCTGGAATGTAAATCTTCTGCCCCACAGATAACACCTATTTTTTTCAACTGCCCACCAGCATGCCAAATGTTATTTTTCAATAACCGAGTAGTGGAACTCAGCATTACAAAGCACTCTCGATGAAAACCCAATAGTTCTTTCTTCATTGGCGATTCTCGGAGTCAACACTGCACCTAAGCCATGATTACATCAACCGTAAGAGAATACAGTATTGAAGGATGCCAGGGTGTTAACGCTTTGACCTCACTCAGTTGTCTCTTCACCCATCCAAAAGCTGTTTTGCATTTTTCATCCCATACACATTCTGTGTTCTTCTTTAGCAAATTTGATATAGGTCTGACTAGTAGCATAATCAGATATAAACTGCAAATAAAATTGGACCAGTCCAAGGAAAGATTTCACACCGACTGTGACATTGGGAGGAGGTGCTTGTGATATAGCATTCACTAATCCTGGTCCAGGTTGGACACCAGTGTCAAAACTACACCTTGGCTCTGGAATATAGACAAAACTTTGTTCATTATGTCATCATGGTGGGTCTGTCTATCATGGGCATGGATCAAAACGTCATTATGGAAAATGGCAGCATTCCTCACATCTTTAAGAAGATTCGACATGAGAAGTTGAAATACTGACACAGCCGAAATACAGAGAAAAATGTAAGATAACAGTTTATTGTCCTCCAAGAAATGTCTGAAGCATTATTTTCAAGGGACTCGAGTTGAAAGTATTTTCCCTATGTGTCTTAAATTCCAGATAAATATACTTGGGTTCAAAATTTGTGAATAAAGATTGTGATTGACCCGATTTGGAGAATAACTGGCAGATTCATCAAAGACCCGTTTTGCGAGTCTTTAATAGCGATTCATAAGGAATCGCTATTACAGACTCGCAAAACGGGATTCATGTAGGAATCGCAAAATAAAATGCGATTCCTACACATTCCTTATTTGCGATTAGCAAATTGCTAATCGCAAATAATGAATGGGAAGTTATTCCTTATTTGCGATTAGCAATTTGCTAATCGCAAATAAGGATGCGATTTCAAGGGTGCTAAGGGTGCTAGGGGTGCCCCTGAAATGTAATCTACATTGGTGTTGCGCACACACATGTCCAAAGGACATGTGTGTGTGCAACATGCAACTTAGAAAAATGCATTTAAAAGCATTTTTCTAAGTTTTCGCTATTTACCACGAGGTTTGACCTCGCGGTATATAGCGGCCCGAAATTGCGAATTCTCAATTTGTAAATGGTTAATGAATTGCATTTAAGGAATCTCAAAAAGAGATTCCTTAAATGTAATTCCTCGCAATTTAGCGAAATCGCATTTACCGATTTTTGCATTTGGGATGATGAATCCCAAATGCAGAAATTGCGCTTGCAAAGGGCCAGATTCTCAGAATCTGGCCCTTTGCGAGCGCAATTAAGCTTCATGAATCTGGCTGTAAGAGATCTCAGAGAAAAAAATGGTTTCAAATAATTAGTGTCATCTACGTGTAGGTAAAATCAGTTTTGTGAGCCCTTATTAGCGATTTTTAGCGAAGTGATAATTGCAATTTCCTAATATTCCTTAATTGCGAATTGCAAATTGCGATTCTCAATCAAGGAATGTCTTGATTAGAATAATAGGAATGAATGGGAATTGGGTGCACAATTTGCGAGTACCCAATTTCAAGAGTCCAAAAGGACACCCTGTTGCACCCCTGAAATGTGCATGTGTGCACATGTGGCGCAAATTCATGCCACATGGCACTTTGAAAAATGAAAAAAATGCTTATTTAAAGGAAATCGCAAATTACCACCAATTTGAAGTTGGTGGTAATTTGCGATTCATTAAGGCAATATCGCAATTTTTGCAATTCCTTATTTTGTAAGTAGGTATTTGACTTCCTACATTGCACACATCTGAATTGCGATCGCAAACGCTGAAATTCTACATATTTTAGCTTTTGCGATCGCAATTTGGCTTGCTACATCTGGCCCATTATCATTTCCTCTTAGACTGTCTCTTGTTTTGGGAAGTAAGGAAGAAATCCTTTGTCCTATTTTTAGGAAATATCAAACTACGAAATTATCAGAAACATTAGTCACTTCATTCAAATAGAAATATTTAGATTTGATCATGTGTAATAAGTGAACTCAGAAAGAATCTTTTATTGTCTAATATTTGCGTATGTATCAATAACATCATTTATCAACAAAAGAAATATCGGTGTTTGTAAAAGAGCTTACTGAACTTTACTTGTATTAGATGTTTTTAAGCAAAATGTATAAAATCTAATATGTGAAAGTGAACTAAGGTTGCGCTCTGCGGCTTATTATGTTTATCTCCATGGAGATTCGACATTGAAAAATATGTTTTCATACCTTCTTTAAAAAATTATTATTTTCTATTGCTAAAAGATTATGTCTTGGAAATAAATACATTTAGATTGGTTGAAAATCTAAATCTTGCCTTTGGGAGCAGACTGTAGAAGTTCTGTAGAATAACCTGGTACGTTTTTCCATCCATGGCAAAGTAGTAGCTGAATTTTTCTTCACTGCTAATGAACGTCTCCTGTAATCAAAAACATTATCACAAAATTGTCTTTAATATCGGGTCACTTGTAGAAATATCATCAAATTAAAGTAATGGAATTCAATGATATCCCCCTTCCTGCAGGACACTGCTGAATGATCGCAGGACCAGGAGCCCTTTAATAAACCTCTTTCTCACTGTTACAAGATCAAGACCACCAGTGTTCTGCAAAGGAAATCAACTCTGTCTATTTACAAAGAACATTTTGCCATCATAAAATTGCTCAAAGCATGCCTCCCCTAAGACTGTGCCCTCTGGCCAGGAAGTTTGAATGTGTAAACAAATTGTTACATCACATGACATAAGTGCGCTCTCGACGGTCCTCATACCTGAAACCTCTAATCATATGCATACATATAAAGAAATCCATCTTTTCCACAGTCCCCCCCCCCCCCCGTTTTACTGAGGATAGCTGGTGTGTTGACCCCGCAGTCTTTGGTTGCAGCCTGCTGGCCACGCCCAAACACATGTGCTATTTTCAAAATGTTGGGTATTAAAACTTCCAATTGCCTTTGGTGTCACTTTAGTATGACACCTTCTTCTATGAGGGTCAACTACCTTACCACCCAGATCACAGTACAGGTCTTTCAAGGAGGGACGGGGGATGTTTCTTCCTTACTGCTTCTAAAACCTAACACAAATTAGCTTCATATTTTCTTTGCAGCCTTGGTCTCATGGCCTATCTCTTGCTATATGTAAAGGGATACTACATTTCCAACTTTTAATTGGAATGTATAAACAAAAGTAATTCCTCAGTGTGTAGGTAATCTGGGCTAGAAATACCAATAACAAGTTTAAAATCTGATTATCTGGAAAGGAAGACCTAGCAGGACTAAAGGAGACCTACTGATAGGAGGCCACAAGAAGTGTGGTAGGTAGCAGCAGAAGTCATTTAGAGCTCACAGGGTTAAACAGAAAGGGTCAGTGGTAAAGGTGATTTGCAGAAAGCTCTTCTCATTTGGAACAGGTATTCTCCATTTTGGATTTCTAGACCATGAAACTTTGGATTGTTTTGATACCCAAGGCATATACCTTATGAATATTACTTCACGGCGGCTGAACAGGGAAGGTCAGTGGTAGAGATGGTTTGCTAAGAGCTCCTCTCAGTGGAACATGTATTCACCATTTTGGATTTCTAGTCCATGAAAACTTGGGATTGTGTTGATTGTGTTGATACCCAAGGCATGTACCTTATAAATGTTCTGAGGATTGGGCAGGTCTTCATCAGCAATGGTTGCATGGTTACCCTTTAAAGCCCCGTCCTACATCTAGGCCAGAGAGAGGCTCTGCTAGGCTCTAAAGAGGAGGAAGACATCCATTACCGCTGCATTCAGCTGAGCTCCTGCTCCTCTCCTCCCGATATATAACTTAGAGATTGAAATTTGTTTACGGTGCAGGGTAAGGAGAGTGGGTACGGAAAGCCACTAGGACACTTTCAATTAGCCAATGAAATCTTCAACAACGGCAGAACTCTGAAAAGCCACAGGTAAGTATTTCTGCTTGTAGTTTTACTCAGTGTTAAAGCCAATTTATTTGAAGTTCCCCAGCGATGCTAAACAACCTTGTGGCAAAACCATGAAATTGACCAAGTACGCATCTTAGCAGCTTCCCATTAGTATTATTAATGTGGTGTGGGAATTCTCCAGGCCTGGTATACTTTTCCAAGCCACTCATTTCCTTTTTCTACATTTTTAGGAATTCAATTTCTTTTGTATACTATAGATATTAAATATTTTGCTAGCAAGAGTTTAGGTAGAGAGGGTCTGGTTGATTGACCCACTGAGTGTGGTATGATATTCAGCTCTGTGCCACCCTAATGTCACAGGTAAGCTCATTAACACGTCTGAGAAGCACTCACAGAGGTACATCACGCAGAAGACAGCGGGCAGTGTGAGAGGTGGTAGTGGCAAGCTCCCTTTTAACGGATATTTGGGCAGGGTGGAGCAATGGGTGATGCCCCGTCCAATCATACCACGATCATGGTACCTTTATGAAGGACTCTTTATATACATTGCAAGTGTCTTCAACATAAAACAAGTTGTTAAATAAGTGACTTGAGAAATGGAGGGGGGCTCTGCTGTTCAATATGTGGGCAGTGCTCTGATCCAGCTCCAACTTGGCCATCATCACTGACAGAATTACAATCTTTTCAAGAGATGTTTGGAAAGTGAGAAATGTGCCATGTATTTAAAAACATCACGTGCCAGGCACTGAGAGTCAACAGTCTTTGCACTCTTCACTTTGGGGATCACAAGTACGTGGGTATTCCATTCTTTTAACAACCTGTAGTTATCAAGTAGAATATTTAATAAAAATGTAAATGATTGTGTTGTGAACAATATATTTTTACCCAGCATGCTTTGAACATGAAAAGTGTATGTTGGAAAACCATAAGAATGACTCAGAATACAGAGTGAATGTTTTTAACTTACCCAGCAGTCAAGCTATAAAAAGCTGGAGAACAACTCTATCTAAAACATTTGCTGCTCCTCCCTCAAGTTAATGAGATGCATACCCAGAAGGCATTGTTCTTGTTCACTAAGTCCATCTTGCTCTTCTGATGGTCCACCTCTCGTAGGGTGATGGATGGTGGGCTGGAGCCTTCCGGTCCACAGGCAGTGACCAGGATACCCGTGCTAGACTCAAGGATCATTCCAGAGCGTTTTCCAACAGTCAGCGCAGTCTGAAGGTTGTCACCTGAGGAACATATACATCAGTAATCTATTAAAAACCACATGCTAACAACTAAACTTCAACGGCAAACACCAAAATGGCGTGTTTAGGAATGTGGCCTGTGCAGGGTATTTTCTAGCTTTTATAAATGTTTATTTCAAATTCAACATAGCATGTCCAGTCATGAAGACACAGGTCTAGTGACCATGCACAATAGAAGTCGCACAAAGTCTGTCTAACAAGGGGACGGTCTAATTACATAGGAGGGGTGGTTGAAGGCACATGTCAGTACAAAGGTAGAATGCAAATGTAAATCCATCAATAGGACAATGTTTACAGAGATATGAAATAAAATAAAAGGTGAAAGAAGAAGAGAGCATGAAAAAAACTGAAAAGTAGCAATATACAATATCAAGACACATCTGGAAGCCCATAGATATCAATGTGGAGACAAGGTAGTTATTCAGTCTTACCCACAATAGGATCCTTAGGGGCATCCAATGCATTATGCAGTAGATAAGACAAATTGGGTTCCAAATATCCTGATGTCTATATGTAGGTGGCCGCAGCAAGATGTAGATTGCTACGCAATCAGTGGAAATCATCATGTCTCATAACCAATCAACGAAAGTTGGTAGTCTAGCCCCTCCCCAGTTTATAGCCACTCTATGATTGGCCAAGAGGAGGACAATCGCAGTCAAGCAGTGTGCAACTTGTGGAATGCATAGACCAGCAATGGGTCCAGCAAATTATATGTCATGTCATCTATACCAAGGAGAACCTCACACCAATTGTTAATGATAGGGGGACATTCCAACACAAGATGGAGAAATCCCACACTGTCCCATCTGCAGCTGAAACAACTATGGGGGATGGAGAGGTCAATCCTGTGCTTTTGCTGTGTGGTATTGTAGGCCCAGCAAAAGGTATTTATAATAGAATAATTTGTGTCTATAGTTAACAGATAGTGTGTCATTACACAGCAATATGTCCATACCGCCTCAGGTGGGAACGCACACAGTTACACATCCCAAGCGGTCTGAGCCGAATCTGCCCTTCCTGGTATGAATTGTGATATGCATGTATAGAGCTTAGAAACCCATCCAGTTTTTTCAGCCAAAACCAGTAGGCTCGTCTTTAGACGTCAAGTTTTGTGGCATCACTCCAGGAGTGGAACTAGTCCAACAACAGGCATTTACCATGTACATAAAGGTGGCCCATTTCTGTTATGACCATCTTCAACAAGGTCGTCTGGACAGTGCGATCGGTTGTAAGTGGAAGTAAAGGATTGGAAAGCAACCTAATGGCCAATGAGTACAGGCATGGCTCATGGGTTTTGTAATAAATAGAGCTCCAGGCCGATGCAACCATTTTGATTTTATTCTGTATTTTGCGAAGACTTGTTGGTAGAAGTCACACCAGCTGATTCTCATTTGTCTGATCATGCTCGGGATAAGATAAGGTATGCGTCTATCCGGGTTATAGCAAAATTTGGCAAAGTGACATTGAGCCACTAGATAGTGTATTTCCAGATCTGGCACTTTTAACCCGCCCACCCCCCATTCCTCCCATCCAAACAGGAGGACCAGAAAATCAGATGCAATCTTTGATGGCTTATTTACCCAGACCAACTTGATCAGGAGTGCTTGCTAATGGATATAGGTATATTGGTAAATAGATACAGTCGTTTGGGGAGGACTATCATTATAACTAAGGCTACTCTCCCACCAAGGACAATGGAAGTTGGAGCCAAAGATCAGCACGATGTGATAGCTTGTCAGTTGCCCGGCCATAATTGAGTCGAATGACCTGCTTCCGCTGTATATGTATAAAGACACCTAGGTATTTAACCAAGTCTGTAACCCAACTGATAGGGTATTTTAGGGTGACCTTTGTTTTTCTATCAGTTAGTGGGAAAGGTTTTGACTTAGACCAATTATTGGAAATACAAGAACATGTCCCAAATTGAACAATTTCACATATCAGTGGTGCGAGCCTGCCCACTGGGACCTTCACGAAGAGCAATATATTATCTGTACACATGGACAGCAAGAGGCATCCATGAAAAAAGCTGAGGCCTCTATGCAGGCGCTCTTTTAGGAGCTGCCTGCCCGAAGGATCTATAGTCAATAGAAATAATACAGGATATAAGGGGCATCCCTGCTGAGTCCTTTGTGCTAATGTGAATGTTCTGATGTGAGGCCCTTGGCGGAAATACGGGTCACCGGATGTGCATATATAGGTGAGAAGATTGTTGGGTATACCACATTCATTGGATGATCTCAAAAATGTTTTCCATTCCAGGGAGTTGAACACCTTTCTGACATCAAGCAGTGTACGCATCACTCTTACCTCAGGGTTGATTTGATTTATCACCGCAATACCCATGCGGAGCTTTGTGGATATACGACAGAGAAAGCTCAACTGTTCAGCAGCGACTATTTGCTCCAGCAGGAGGGAGAACTTGGTGGCAGTTATTTAAGCAAGAATCTTGTTATCACGATTTGTTATTGAGAGAAGTTGATAAGAGGCACATATAGTGGGTTCTTTTCCAGGTGTAGGGAGGAGAAAGGTTATGGCTTCCTGCATGAAGGGAGCAATTCTCTGTTTCGAAGCACCTCTGCTTATACCTCAATTAGGTGGGAAGAAAAAATGTGTTTGTACGCTTATCAAAAAAAAGTGAGCCTATGTGTACCTGGAGCTTTATATCCAGCAAGTGAATAAATGGAGGCAATAACCTCCTCAAAGGAGATTGGTTAACTCAGAAACTGTTGATGGCAGTCCTTTAGCCACACCAGCACTACTTTGCTTAGGTACTTATTAATATCTTCCAGGGATCAAACATCTCAGGAGTGTAAAGATACCATTAATAATGTACACATTCGGATACGCTATCTTCATTGTTAGTAAGGACTGTTCAGTCCCCACCCTCCAATATATCAATATGGTGTCTTGCTTTCTCGCTCTCTCCTGATCAGTCAAGCCGATGTTCTGCCAGGACCCTGCCCTTCACTGTACTGCGTATCACAGCTTCAAGGGCCCCCAAGCTAGCGTTGAGATGTGCAAACTTCTTAAGAATTTCTTTCAAAACCCCTGCATGCTTCAGAATTGCCTGCCCTCAGATCAAGGTCTTATAGGCCTCCCATATTATAGCCTTCTTGATGACTGCACCAACATTAATCTGAAAATATTGTAAAATTACCAACCTAATTTCATCTTCAAATACTGTGTCCAACAGAGACACTATGGGTGGCAAACCCTGGAGCGAGGGAGGGCAAGTTGAAACACAATTAGTGAGTGACCTGAAAGAGTGTAGGGTAAATGTCAGGCAGCCAATACAGAAGTGGCAATTTCTGGAAGGACCAGCCAATAATCAAGTCTTGAGGATGACTCATGTGGTGCAGACTAAGAAGTGAAGTATTTTACTGCTGCATGTGCCTAATGCCAGACTGAAGAAACATTTAAATAGGGGTTTAAAAGAGGCTGCCATCTGGTCAATATTTGTATATTCAGCAATGGGCATAATGCAGATATTATTGGACCTGGAGTGCTCCTCAAGATCCTCATTCTTCACAGCAGTTTTTCAGAAACTGCTTTTCTAGATTGGTGACTTTGGCTTTAGTAGCACCTGTGTCAGCCTCAAGGTCAGAGATCCTACGCTCCACTCCATCAAGTCAAGCTGCCTGTCTGTCCATGCGTTTTGTCAGGTGGTCTAGGCATGAGGCCATCAAATCAATTTTTCCTCAATGGACGGTAAGCTGATTTTGAGTTCCAGCAGGATGACAGCTAAGGAGTCCACAAGTGCTTCGCTCTCAGCACCTAACAGGTGATCAGCAGTGCATATAGACAATTCAGTATAGCATGTTTCTATCATGAGGTGTTTTTCCTGCTTTACGTCAACTTGCTCAATTGTGAAGTGCGCTACTCGCCCGTGAGGACCTCAAGGTGAGGGGGTGGGTGTAGCTCCAGGTCAGCCAAAAAGCCAGGCCTTGAGGCTCTTCCTGAAGCTGTGCAGAGAGGGGAAATGTCTGATGCGGAATGGGGAGAGCAGCAGGGAAAGTCCGCCCCCTACTCCAAGGCTGCATGTGCGAACAATGTCAGGCATGGCGAGGCAGACTCTCTTTCTGGAGGGTGGTGAAAATGATGTGTTTGGTCCTGAGGTGGGCTCGAAGTTAGCACTGTTCATCCAACACTTGTCCTCTGTGGGGGCCGCAAATGACTCGTGCATGAGGGGAGGAGGCAGAGTCCAAGGGTTTCTGCCGGGTTCCATCTTCAATGTATCATAGATCACTTTACCCAGCCCAATGCTACCTTCCTCTCCCATGGTCTGGGGAAGCACAGCAAATGTGCTGCAGGGCCCAAGGTGGGGGGACACCCAAGGAGACACTATTGGTTGTGCCCACCCAACATGGCAGGTGGGTGAGGGAGCCGGCTTCAAGCTCACCAGCAGCTCATGTTACGGCTGGGCCACTGATGCGTACAGTTTAAGAACAGTGCTGTGTAGTCCCGAGGGGCACAGGACATCCTCCCCAGATAGTGGAGGAATACTGTTATGCTTAATGGCTTCCTGGTGCTTATGAATCCCCTTGACGAGCATAGCCCTGCGCTAGGCCGCCTTCTTGGATGCCTGTATGGCCACGCCTCAATCCCATGCAGAAGTTACCAGCAAATCATTGCTTGCAATTCAAAGACCATAGAGAGAGAGTAGCAAAATGATATGGATCGGAAGCTTGCACTTTGAACATGGATCAGAAGCTTACACTTTGAACAATCACACACCACCCATTGTTTCTCTAGAGGTGGGGATGTGGGGACAGATATGTGCCCTTGTTTCAACACTGCAGACTTCTTTTACATATTTTAAATTGTGTTTTCTAAACTATGAGTTTTATTCTAAGGAATTTCAGCGATAAAAACATCATTAGAACTTTTAATAAAGGTGCTAAGGTCTGATTCAGTCTAGGGAGTTACAAAAGATCTGTCAAATGAAATAAACCTCCAGCAGATTGCCTGTCTAGACATCCAGTGGACTAACCACCCTACTTTGAGGAACTTACATATGTCACTAGTGGAGAAACCTCGATGCTGGAAGTTGGTTCGACCAATATGTTGAGCCAGGCATGGTGATAGAACTGCTTTCAATTTTATAGTGAATTATTGACTACCAATTCTGTCTAATTAAACTCAGTGAAACACCAGTCTGGAATCAAAGGGCAACATGTCTTAAAATTGCTCATAGATTTTGTAAAGGTGCTTTGCCCTGTTGTACAGCCCTAATTCTGGTGGATAATCGAATAAAGTCCTGGCAGACAAATATTAATCCGCTAACCACATTTTAAATCAATCAGACTATAAAGAGTGATTTAGATTGAAGAGATTGGTGGGGATTGGTGGGACTTTAACTGACCTGTGTCTCAAGACAGAATTAGAATACTGCAACATCTCCTTCGAGTCCTTGAAGGTGTAAGCATAATGTTTTTTGCGAGTTTTTATATGAAAAGCGGATTGGCCAGATAAGACATGGAAACATTATTAGGATAATATTTTTAAAGCCTTTTAATAATACAGTAGTTCACCATCATGAATATAAAACACAGACATCTAGTAAATACCAAAAACATAAATTATGCCAGGAGAAAATAAAGTCTGGAATTCCACTCTGGATTCGGGATCTGCCAATACAAAAATAGGCTTGACTGTGTCTGTTTAGTTTGAATTAATTTGTTTTGATTGCCCATGTTAACAACAAACCTTTATTCTTGCTGCAGAACTCCACTTCTGCACTGCTACTACTTGGTGAATGTGACATGTGCAATGTAGGTATTACAATAATTGGATACCACCGTTGCTGATTTTATTTCCAGTGGAAGCAAAATTATTTTTTATACTGGCAGAGTATAATATCCTATATAGACATTTTTTAGCATTGAACATGTTTGTACTGCAGAATGACTGTAACTCTTTCATTGCCTTAAGATTATGTTTTTTTAATTCTAAGTGACCTTTTAGTGTTTGCGAATAAAACGTCTATGACAACTACTTATTATTGATACTTGGTCTTGGTTAGGAGAACATGGTAAATCCATTGATAAAACTATGACACTGAAGATTTAGAAATCTTATTTGAATAAATTAGGTTTGCATATTTGAGCAGATGCTTATATTGTGAGGGTTTGTTTTTTGTACTTGTATAGCGCACAGCTACCCGGACCGGGTCTCCCGGCGCTTGTACTCATACCGCTAAGGAACCCTTCCTGGCTTTTCCCTGTGAAATGTCCACTCCTGGGCATCCCCAAGGTGAAGCCAGGCATCCCAGCGCTGTTGGGGCTGTTGTGGAGATTAAGCAAGCTATGGCTCAGAGTTGCAGAGTGGGACCCATGATTAGAATAGGCACCAAGGCAAGAAATCAAGTCGGAGGAATTTAGAGCTCAAGAGCCTGCCAAGACTGGCCGAGGCAGGAATTGAACCCTGGTCCCGGGCCAGACCTCTGCATCAGGGTCTGTGGCTCTAACCATTGAGCCACACTTCTCCACAAGGGTGAAGTAGTTAAGTTGTGTGCTACACTCTTTATTAAAGGTATCATAAATCCTCAAATGGATGTGACCCATGTGAACAGCATGCACTGAGATCCAGTGGTAATCTTACATACCTGTCACCATTACCATTCTTATTCTTGCCTCCAAAAGTTCCTCTAGCACTGGCTCCGTCTCCGGCTTCAGCTGGTTTTCCATCACCAGCAGTCCAAGAAATTCCAAGTTAGATTCAACATCTTCCCTTCAAAGAAAAAGGCAAATGATGCTGTAACACAATTAATGTAAGAATGTCCCCGTCTTTGTCTTCTTTCAAGCCAATCTGTGGATCTGATCTTCAACTCAGTCTTCAGGAACTAATCCCACAGTCGTCTCTTCAGATCCTCTTATTTCTCCCCTAAGCACAAGAATCAGTGCACAGCTACTTCTCTATTTGGTATTCCTCTTAAATCTTTCTCTTGCTTTGACCCTTATCTTGAGCCCTCCAATAATGGTAAAATGCATTCATCAGTACCATTTTTAAAATAATGTTCCACTCCTGACCCTTGGGGATGTTTTAGTCTAGGAGATACTAGTAACCACTCTAAGTATTCCCTTAGAGAAGCACACTGCCATATAGGCAGTACTTCTGTGCCTCTGGGCAACATATCAAAGGGCAGATGATCCATCAATCATTGGAACTATCTCAAGTCCCTCTTTATGAGTGCCTTCAGTTGTTAGACTTCAAGGCCTTGCCTAAGGCATGTGTCAAGTGTCTCCAGATACAACAAAAGCTTATCAGCATCCAAAGAATATGTGTCTGCTTTGCTAGTTCTACTTCCCTATCTACAATCAATTAAATACATTCCATGGACGCCACTGAAGTGTTCACTATTAACTGGGGCAGTAGACTCTGACTTATCCATCTATGTGGCTGTATTCTCAATATAATCTTAAAGCTAGTTCTGGCTATCCTGAATCTGTCAATTAACTACAAATTATTTCCCTGTAGGAGATCAATAGAGCTGAGGTACTGAATGGATTTTGGTTCAAAACATTGATATATACTACGTTATTTGGAGGGACACCTACAATACACCCCTTCCAGATACTCAATTGGTATCTATTTGGAATCCAATTTTAGGAGATGTAAAAACTAAGACATCAGGTTACAAATGAGAAAAAACCCTATAAAAGTTTGAAAATTCCTGTCCCTCAGAAAGCACCTTGAGATGTTTTGGCTTAGGGTGTTGTTCTATACAAGCTTTCCTATTCAGTCAGGCACTCACATAGCCCTAACAAGTTTGTGTAATCCTGAGTCCACAGCCAGGAGCTGACCATACATCAAACTAGAAGGAGGTCTTGTGAAGCTAGATAAAAAAAACTATAGTCATATCAAAGGCCACCAAATGCTTCTCTAACATGTTTTGCAATTACTGCAATGCTATCATCTCAGCAGAGTAGCTGCCTTCCCTTTCTGTGGTTTCAAGTTTCCATCTGGAGAGATTCTTGAAAGGGCTTGGGCGCTGGAGGCTTCACTCTCTTACCTCACTAAACTGCGCAGTTCAGATGGCGTTTTTGATGGCAAAGGCTTGTACGCCAATCCAATGACTCGAAATCCTTGCATGGTGTAAATCTGGAGTTCGTTTGAAAAATTGGAAGGGACTGTAAAAAAAAAATTATCACAAATAAACATTCAATTACATCACAAGAACTCACATTTGCACATTTTCATTTGTGTCACAAGACAACTCATATTCAAACTCAAATGAAGAGAGCTCTAGTAAATACTAATATTTAACCACCTTGCATGGTGAAATTGTCCTATATCTGAATGACTCATTTAAAATTTTGTAAGTACCTCGTATATGATACAACATGTACCCAGGGTCTGGAAGCACTGCAGTCCGCTAGCTTTAAGAGTACTCACTGTGACCCAGATAGACGTCTGCCGTTTGTGCCTAGTACGTGACCTCCGCTCCCCGTGGCAACCATAACCGGAGCGATACCGCTGTTGAAATTCAGTGCGTATCGCTTCCGGGTGGGAGTGGCCATGTGGTCACGTGGTACAAGGAAAAGTATGGAGCCAAGGTGTCCACACTAATTGCAATTGCTCTAAAGTACTCTACATGATAAAATGCCCATGTGATCTGGACTATGTAGGTATGACCTGTAGAAAGATCAAACAAATAATATCCCTTCTAGACCAACAGGGTACTTTCACTGAGACCATACCATGAGCCCACTGTCACCCTACTATTGATGGAATGCCCTACCAGACCTATGCGGAAGAACACCGCTTTGACCAGATTCTCTTTGCCTGACTCAGGGCGACACAGTGGGCACAACGATAAGTCTCCAATATCTGTATTCATACGAGTGGGCTCAGTGCTAATCTTTTTGCCACACTCTAGCGCAATACGGCGAGCGTAACAATATAGCTCCACTTTATTCATTTATGCGGGTGGGCTCCGCTGGCAATTTTGATGCGGGTGGGCTACGCTTTCATGGTGGACTCCATATTAACCCTCCTGTGTCCAGATTACCCCCCATTATGATACTTACCACACTCTTTAATGTTTAGATCATGTCCATAGAGTTAGCGTCACGATCCAGACTCCCATGAGGCACACTAACCTGGAAATCCTAGTAAGATTCTTTTCTCCCCCTGTTACTTTGTTATCTCTAAATGTTACGTTCTGTTGAGTGGCATGCTAGTATGGATCAAGATACCCTTACCTATGTCTTTAGAGCGTAGTCACCCACTTCCTAATGTTTGAAAGTGGTGTAATAAGCCAATACACACGTTTTTTTTATTGATATCTTGTCTGTAACCAGATATGACAGCAGTCCACGGCTAATATGGCCTATTATGCACTATTTTCCACCTCCAACTACCGAAGTGTGGACGTACTTCCCTGAATGACTCAGTCAGTCACGAAATGATATGCACATGATAAACTGTCACCGACTCTGAATTAAGGAGTCAGACAATTGGTAATTTGCTTATTTGAGGTATGTTACCACAATGGGAGAGCAAGGAGCACTTGATCATCCTGACACTACGTTACAGGCATGTATTTTTTTTGCTTGTGATTGTATTCTATCTTTGCAGGTTTTTTTCTCTTTCTCACACTGGAAGTAAGGTGTGATTATACAGCTGGCTTTTTGTGATCAAGGGCAGGGTGCACCATCGTGTGTGTACACCACCCAGGTCACGTACACTTTGGTCCTGATGAAAACCTGGTAATTTCCTGTTACAGGTTGAAACATGAAGAACGTCACTTAGCACTTGCATCTGATATATCTTTTTAATATTGTCCAGTAGCTCTAGAATATATTTTTTTCAATTGAGTTATACCAGGACAATTTTTAATCAACTTTTTTCACTCACAAATTCACACAAAACACCCCGCTCCACTGTAGTCAGGTGTCGCAGGACACCCGGATGGCACTCGGCTGTCCTGGTGGAACCCCGATGATGAAGCATGTCACCAACTAGGTTGGTGAGAGAGGATTCTTCTTAGAAAAGGACATTTTCCTTTTTTGCATGTTTCTCTTCTCTCTCTCCCCACCTTGCTGAGACCTTGACTGATCGTGTGGTTATACTCCTCCATTTGTTTGTTTAATAAAACATTTTATCCATCCACAATCCAACACTTTCCCTACTCTTGTACTGACTAGGGTGAGAATAGTACATTCTTCCCCTCCACTATCCAACACTTTCCCTACTGTTATACTGACTGGGGTGGGATTAGTTAATTATACCCCTAAGTAATACAACAGTTTCTATACTGTGCACCCATTGGAGTGGGAATAGTCATTTTATCCCCTCTGTAATCCAAAACGTTCCCTACTATTGCACCCTTTGGAGTTGAATAGTAAATGTTATCTCTCCGGAATCAGACACTTTACTTACTGTTGTATTGAATGGAGTGGGAATAGTTCATTTTAGCCCTCCGCTATTTAACACTTTTCCTATTATTTTACTGACTGGAGTGGGGATAGTGAATTTTACCCTTCCACTATCCAACACTTTCCCTACTGTTGTACTGAGTGGAGTGGGAATAGTAAATTTTCCCCCTCAGTAATCCAATAAGGAAGGAAAGTGCTTTATTTGTTGATTAATTAAAATCATTACAAAAACAAAAATGCATAACAAGCACAAAGTCTGATTGAACAAATATGAATACAATGCCAAAATATAACATGCCCGACATCGGATTAACCGTTTTCCAGTTTTGGAGGTAAAGTGCATAAGTACATGTGATAGCAGCTTATAATTTCCAGTTAAAGTGCAATGAGCTCACATTATAAAAATTAAAATTAAAATGCTAGATACAAGCAACCAACATGACTAGATTTCTAAAATGACTAAAACTATTAGCAACAGCGATACAAAAGTATCCCCGCATCTATACTAAGGTGGCCTGTGCTTTCAGCAGCAGCTAAAAAATACAAAACATTTTCCACTGAAAAAACTAAAGTGCCGCGAGCTGACAATAACATAGTTACTAATACATTTTAAAACTGATCTGTACATTATAGCACCATACTCAAATCTTTAAAATCAGTGGATCGATCATAGCTACAAAAGTTACCAAACAACATTAAAATATCGCAAGGTTTTAGAATGATTTAAAAATACCTTAAAATTGCCCACGTACTCCCTAAAAACAATAAAATCATTACTTCGCACCCAGCAAATTAATCAATTACTTTAGGAATCAGCCTTACATAATTTCTTTTCACCTATAAAGATAAATTGTACAAATTGCTGTGTATTATAGACATTGACACCACTTAAGCAGGATATTAATGCAGATCTACTAGTTCTAACTCCTAATTCTTTAAAGATAGGTTTTAAAATTAGCTTCCTTTCGTGACACATTTTTGAGCATAGTGTAACAATGTGCAGCAACGTTTCCTCAAACAACCCCCACAGCCTACAGACGTTTGATGACCATTTATACTCCCACTTAGGGGTTCCATCTTTGGTTGGATAAATGCCGAACCTTAAGACCATACATTTCTTTTTAAACAAGTGTTTTAAATGAAAAAGTAAATATGGTTGAGCATACAATTTCTCAAAAGAATTTGCTATAGTCCAGAAGTGGGTTCTTTTTCTTAGCTCATCTTTATCCATAAAGTCTGACAAAAGAGCAACAGTTGTATTCAATATCTTTTTATATACCATGATGCTCCTAACTTCATCGACCAGATTTGGGCATTCGAAACGTAAAAGGCACTCAGATAGGTAATCCTGCTAGCTTCTCGAACAATGGCCTTTCGAGATCTCGCACCAGCACAGACTTGCTAATGTGCCCTCCTCCGCTCGAGAAAAAAACAGTAAAATTTTAATAAATGCGGCTTGGCGGACCAAAATCTGGTTACTTAAGTCATATTCCAGTCTTAAATTAGCACGCAGGATCTGTCTGGGTATCCTAAAAAACGGATTTATAAGTCCTTATAACTATGTCCTCTAACACTTTTGCGTCCTTACCCTTAACAATTATTGATCCATAGTCCAGGGAGGAAATGAGCTTTGCTCTCATAACTTTAAGTAAATGATCATAATTAGGACATAATAACTTATCTCGCAGTTTTTGAAAGGCAAAGGCAAGAGACGTTCCTTTAGCCTCCAAATTATTAAAATGCTGTCTAAATGACAGTTCATCGTCAAATGTAATTCCCAAATACTTGTAGGATTTTACACAGTCTATTGTTAGATCATTAATATTCAAATCCTTTACCCCTAATTTACCCTTTCCTATTAACATTATTTATTTATTTTTTCGTTAATTGTTAAGCCATTTTGAGTTACATATGTGTTAAATGAATTTATTAGTCTTTTCAAGCCTATTATAGTATGACTGAGTAAAATAGTATCATCTGCATACTGTAAATATTTAATTTCTTTACCCATCACAGTGGGCGAATGCGAAATTACATTATTAAAATTGGCTGGGAGATCGGTCATAAATAAGTTAAGAAGGCGAGGGGCGAGCACACACCCCTGTTTCAAGCTGACATTTGTATCAAGTCAACGGGTGGTGTGACTGCCGTCGCCAATTTTAATCTGGACCCAGGTATTGCAGTACAATAAATTATTCATTTTTAGAAGAGTTTTTGATATACCCCAATTATGAAGCTTCTTCCAGAGAATATTCCTGGGAACGGAATCAAAGGCGGCTTTTAGGTCGATAAAACATATGTACAATTTTTGCTTCAGTAATTCAACACGTTCCCTACTGTTGCACTCCCTGGAGTGGATAATAAATTGTACCCCTCTGCAATGAAACACTTTCCCTACTGTTGTACTGACTGGAATGGTAATAGTAAATGGTACCCCTCCACAATTCAACAATTTCCCTATAGTTGTACTGGCTGGAGTGGGAATAGTAAATTGTACCTAACCACAATCCAGCACTTTCACTACAGTTGCATTACTTGAGGTAGATTTGTAAATTGTACCAAGTTTGAATATATTTTTGCGTTGCATGAAGTGGGAGTAGTAACATTTTTATAACGTATTTAATATAACAGTTTGCGTAGTTTCGGATAAATTGTAGTGGTAATAGTATACGTATTAAATGTTATATTTTATCATTTATTTGATATCACTATAATTTATAGTATTATGTTTTAGTTTATTTTGAATTATAGTATTCATGATTATTATTTATATATATATATATATATATATATATATATATATATATATATATATATATATATATATATATATATATATATATATATATATATATATATATATATATTCACTGAAAAAACCATAGGTTATAGACCATATATAGTTAGGGATTAGCATTTTCAAAACCTTAATTTACTCGCACAAAACCATAGAAATTCGCATATATAGTTAGATGCAATAACTATATATCGCGCACCCGCAACCCACTGCTGATGATGTCACATCTTACATCATTCATGACATGGTCAGTGACATCACTGATGACATCACTGATGACATCTCAAATGACATCACTGATGACATCTCAAATGACAACATCCAGTGACTGTATGTTTCTGTAAAGTTAAAATATGTCTTACATATTGAAGAATGAGTGGATGTATAAGTGTTTGGATGAAGGATTTAGTAGGTGCATGACTGACTGTATGAGAGAATGATTAAATGTGTCTCACTGAGTGCATGGGTTAGTGACTAAACTGTCTTAATTTGTGCATCATTATTACTGTAGTTCTGTAAACTGCTGCATGTGTTGATCAGTAGCTATATGAGTAACTATATGGGTTATTGATTGGTTGCCCAAATATTTGTATGGGAGACTGAGTGTGTGTGTGGGGGTGGCTGGGAGGTGTGTGACTCTGTGCATAGATGTGTGAGCAGTTGATTCAGTAGATGTATGGGTTCAAAAGTGCATGTGAAAACAGCTGTATGGGCGGTTGACTGTGTGCATGAGTGTATTGGTGAGTGAATGGATATCTCAGTGCTACATGTCAAAGTAACTACATATGTAAAACACAGTACATGTAAGAGTTGACATATATATATAACTGTGCATAAGAGCCAGTGAATGTGTGAGTGGCTGTATGGATCATTGTGAACTTGTATCAGGGATTGTATAAGAGAGTAAATATGTGTTAGTATATAATTGATTAAGTAAGGTGTGTATAACTGTATAGTTGAGGAAATGGAGGTGTGATTGATTCTTTGCATGACTGACTAGGTGTGTGAGTAACTCCATGGATGAGTGACAGTCTGTGAGAGTCTGTTTACACTGATTGTATCTAAGGTTATATTAGAGTCTGAAGAGGTTGATCGTATTATCACATGAATGATATCATCAGTGATGTGATCAGTAATGACAAATGAGATGTTATCAGTGATTTTACAAGTGATGTCATTTGAAATGTCATCAGTGATGTCATCAGTGATGTCGCTGACCATGTCATGAATGATGTCATTTGAGATGTCATCAGTGATGTCATCAGTGATGTCACTGACCATGTCATGAATAATGTAATATGTGACATCATCAGCAGTGGATTGCGGGTGCGCGATATATAGTTATTGCATCTAACTATATATGCGAATTTCTATGGTTTTGTGCGAGTAAATTAAGGTTTTGAAAATGCTAATCCCTAACTATATATGGTCTATAACCTATGGTTTTTTCAGTGAATTTCAATGGTTTTTTAATAGCAAATATCAAAAGCTGTCAAATGTCAAGTACGTGATAGGTAAAAACTTTTTCGTGTTTATGCACGCTGATGTGCTTTGAACGCTGCCCCCCCCCTCTTTTCTCTTAGTAGTACTCTCTCTTTGCAGATAGTGAAGGGTAGTTAACGCAGGCCTTTGCCCCCGTTATAATCCGTCGTGCCTGCTTGTCTCTCCATTTGATTGATTGTTATCCAAGCATTTACTGTTTTAGAATTGATTCTCTTTGGTTCATTCTCTATTTACAAACAAGCACAGAGTCGCAATACTCTGTTTAGTCTTTGCAGATAGTGAAAAATCGTGTAATAAAACAAAAGTTATCGAGCAAAATCAGTAGGCCACTAATGGGATCTCTTTTTGACCTCGCCAAAATAGAAACATTAGGAACAACCCTTCATGAGAAATACGAAAATAGTGAGATGAACTGAGCTCCACACCATGAGGGCTGCAAGACAGCTCGGCTCCGCCACCCACCCCGCCCAAAATAACGATAAACTCTATGCAAATATTATAAATATATACAACACACCAGCAAAGTAACAGGGTAAAACATTTTATTAAATAACTATTTACATAACTATTTTATACTTTTTGTTGCCTGATCCGGCTAGCTCAATCGATCGAGAATGAAACTCATGCACTCTGATAGCAAGCGTTGCTGCTGATGCTATGCAGACAAAAACTGGTTTTCAGTTTGTACATTCTTAAAGATTTTTCCATCCAAGGCTGGTTGAGAGTTTGTAGAACGATGGCTTCAGATTTTCAACATACGGTGTGGTGGCGCAGACTGGGAGGGGGCGCTTGGCTCCTGCCCCCTCCCCAAGTCGTGTTGCCCTGGTGTGGCCTAAGATCGCCCCGACATAGGCGGCCGGCTCCGGGGGTCCGGCGGAACTTTTTGCCTTTTGATGACTCTTCCATTCTGGACCTTGTCCCACAATCCGTTTGACCTGAAGACACGCTGTAGTGGGGCGCCCCTTTACCGTTTCAGTTGCCATTCCGCCCGCTTTTGCTACACTGTGCCTCTTCCGCCATTCAGCTGTTTACCGCCCGCTCTTGCGACTACAGCGTCTCGCTCACCATGTAGTTGAGTTGCTCCCGCTCTTGCGATGCAGCGATAGGCGGCTGCCACAGGACTCTCAAAATGGCGGCCGGCTCTTCAGATTTGGGCGTGATCCACTAAAATGGCCCTGGGACACCTTGGAACTCGGACGCTTGTCTGCTAGGGCTTGGGCCCCATTCTCGAAAGCGTCCCCTGAGCCTTGAAGATTCGACAAAAGTCTTGGGGGCCCCCGACTCCCGCAGGCTTCTGGTGGGGAGCGGCTGCCATGATTGCTCGTGGAATGGCCACGACTGAGCTACGAGATGGTGGTGCTCTCATGCTGACGCCAGCTTCAGTCTGAAACATCCAGAAACACTGTAGACTACCAATCCGATCAGTTCCGGTAGCGCCCCAACGTGACCCGGTAGGGAAGAACTTGCCCTCCCCTCTTTGACTGATGGTTCTTGTTGCCTGTCCCTTCTGTTGTCATTTAACAGAACTTTTTAGACTGCTGAAAGGGGTTGTGTTCCGACCGCTGGTTGGTGGAGACATTTTGACTATATTCTGGACCTACGTTGTCGCGTAATGCGTTATATGACACGCCGCGTTAGCGCACCCGGAAGTGCTCCGGTGCGCGAAGCGCAGCTTCCCGGAAGCGATCCGGGGCGCGGCGCGTAACGTAAGCATAACAGGTCATGTGACTTGTTTATAAAACTTTTCATTGGTTCATTTTACTTTTGTTATTCTAATGATGAAAGGCTTGGTCATATGACCTAAAAATTACGCTTTTTATTGCTTTCGAACATTATTTTTTCTTAAACATATATGTTATAATGTTCCAGGCTAATGTACTTTCCCGGAAAATTTACAACTGTCCTGCAAGTAAAATATATTCCTTTTTCTAGCAAAAGGGCGTTTCTTCGTCCCATGACGGAGCCGTTGAGCAAAAGATGCTCGGCCTGCTGTCTTAGTCGCCGATACGCCTGAATATCAGATTTTTATCGATCACTTTATGTTGCAGGAGTAAAAAACACAACAGCCCTTGACCATTTATCTTAACTGCGTTCCTGCGTATTATACCTTTTATCCGTCATGTAATTGGACTGCTTTATTTCACTTGCCTTTTACTGATTCGAAAACAGTGACTAAAATTAAAAACTTTACCAATGTAAATACTACTACCATGTTTTGTTTTAAAAACCTTTATTGTGAAAATGTCAGTATACAAATACGGGCCTATAACCACGTGGGCCGGCCACGGAGCAAACTGGAATCGTATATGATGAGGAGGCATTTACACTGTAGAGGAACGTAACGAGCGGGCCATTAGGTTGCAAGAACTAAGGTGTCTAACAGTTGCGGAATCGGTGGACGTACATTTTGTAATTAAAATACGACAGGGCCACTTACAATAAACTTTTCTAGATATACATTTGCGGGCAAGTACCATGGGTGACGTTAATTCGAACTTACAATAGTACAGTAATCAATAACACATCAGAACTTAATATCAATAAGGATGTCGAAATATTCAATCAATTCTCGTCCCCGCCCGCCATTTGCTTCAAAACTGCATACGTATCTCGTGATATCAAGGTTGTGCAACCAGTACACAACAAGGAGTTACGAGTCCCATTTATACCGGCGCCATTTTGGGCGAGGCCGGGCAGGTCCAGGATATAGTCAAAATGTCTCCACCAACCAGCGGTCGGACCAGAACCCCTTTCGGCAGTCAAAAAAGGTTCAGTTAAATGACAAAAGAAGAGATAGGCAACAAGAACCAACAGTCAAAAGAGGGGAGAGCAAGATCTAAAGCCATTGTTCTACAAACTCTCAACCAGCCTTGGATGGAAAAATCCTGAAGAATGTACAAACTGAAAACCAGTTTTTGTCTGTATAGCATCACCAGCAACGCTTGAGTCAGCTTTGTGTGAAGCCGCCATTTTGATTCAATCAATAGCGTCCCCCTGCACACATTCAGGGACCTGGTCGTGTCTTCAGGTCAAACGGATTGTGGGACAAGATGCAGAAAGGAAATGGAAAAAAGTTCCGCCGGCCGCCTATGTCATGGGCGATCTTTGGCCACACCAGGGCAATAGTGAAGCTGCAGCAGGTGCAAATAAGCTTCAGACAGTGTTACAAGCACTGCTCAGAACTCTCAACTATGGCACCCAACATCCAGGACTTGCCATCCGGATCTTGGCGCCTTGTGCTGGTTCCGACCTATTCACACATCGGTCCGCTACTGACACCACCTCATAAGCCAACGGGGCACCCCACGCCGACTTTCGGCGCAGCATTGTAGGATGGCCACACCAGTGCGGCAACTTGCTAGACACTACCTCGGTGCCATCCAGATCTCGGCGCGTTGTGCTGCCTTCGGCCTACTGTAGCCGCAATTGCGGACGCAACTCAGCTGGATAGCGATTGAAACACCAAGGGGCGCCCCACTGCAGCTGAGGAGCCTCCATATTGGGGGCGACGCACAGCATCACATTGCTTTCCAATGCAGTCAGATCCTCAAACAGCCCCCACTGACTGACGCGACCTCACAGGCCAACGGGGCGCCCCACGCCGACTTTCGGCGCAGCATTGTAGGATGGCCACACCAGTGGGGCAACTTGCTGAACACCACCTCGGTGCCATCCGGATCTTGGCGCGTTGTGCTGCCTTCGGCCTATTCGCACATCGGTCCGCTACTGACGCCGCATCACGTGCCAACGGATTTTCTACGCTTTTTATAGCAGCGCATAACGTAAGCATAACAGATCATGTGACTTGTTTATAAAACTTTTCATTGGTTCATTTTACTTTTGGTTTCCTAATGATAGAAGGCTTGATCATATGACCTAAAAATAACACTTTTCATTGGATTAAAACATTTTTTTTCCCAAACGATGAAAGCCCCACCTTGTTTCTGGATGTTTCAGACTGAAGCTGGTGTCAGCATGAGAGCACCACCATCTCGTGGCTCCGTCGTGGTCATTCCGCGAGCAATCATGGCAGCCGCTCCCCACCGGAAGCCTGCAGGAGTCGGCGGCCCCCAAGACTTTTGTAAAATCTTCAAGGCTCAGGGGACATCCGAGTTCCAAGGTGTCCCAGGGCCATTTTAGTGGACCAGGCCCAAATCCGAAGAGCCGTCCGCCATTTTAAGAGACCTGTGGCAGCCGCCTATCGCTGCACCGCAAGAGTGGGCGCAACTCAACTACATGGTGAGCGAGACGCTGTAGCCGCAAGAACGGGCGATAAACAGCTGAATGGAGGATGAGGCACAGTGTAGCAAAAGCGGGCGGAATGGCAACTGAAACGGTAAAGGGGCGCCCCAGTACAGCAGACGAGCCTCCACCTGGGGAGGCCCGTTCACGCCGCCTCCCCCCCCCCCGGGGCGCCCCACGCCGTTTTTTGGAGCAGCATTGTAGGATGCCAAAACCAGTGCGGCAACTTACTGGACATCACCTGGTTGCCATCCACATCTCAGGGCGTTCTGCTGCCTTGGGACTATTCGCACAACAGACCGCTACTGACGAGGCCTCCCCCCGCACCACCCGGGACGCCCCACGCCGTTTTTCGGAGCTGCATTGTAGGATACCAAAAACCAGTGCGGCACCCAGGTAACATCACCTGGGTGCCGTCCAGAACTCAGCACGTTGTGCTGCCTTGGGACTATTCGCACAAAACACAGCTACTGACCATTGTTGCTTCTTTTTTTTAAAAATGTTTAAATGTATTTACTGTTTTTGTTGCGTTGTATATATTTATAAGTTATTAAAATGTTATAATCCTACTACTTTGTTGGAGTGCTATATATTTTTAATGTGACACATAATTGTAAAAACTTTGATGTACAAAGAGGCATCCCTGGAATCTTCCGCTTCAGGCTCGGACCCACACACCCTCACAGTGAAAATCCCCTCCCCAAGCACAATACAGGATGGTTATCAGATAGTAGGAACGCTGTAATATCTTAGTTAAAATGCCTTACATGCTTTTCACCCTCCACTGTAGAATTCTATAATGTTGATGTCACCTAGAATGTTGGGGCATGCAGCAGACAGTTGGAGAAGGGCTGACAGCCTTGATGGCTGCTCCTGGTGGGGCTGATTACATCTGTACTTGAATGCTGTAACCTATCTTAATAAATCTTCCTGAAACATCACAACAGCATGGACCATGTTACTACATAGTTTATGTCGACGATTTTAACCTAAGAACCTGCATCTGCTACCTCTGAGGACCGCTGTGGACATCCTGAGTCTACTCACAACCTCTACAAGTTTTGAAATTTCAACTACTCCAACTCTTCTTCTGGCACATCAGCCCCACCAGTGACCACTCACCGGTCGCCCTCAACGCTCAAGTGCCAGTTAGAGTTCCTGTTTCTTCAATGAGGGTAAGCCTGCCAACATGCGTCCTGCGTGATCTGTTTGCCTGTTACTTGCCTACACACTTTGCCTGCTGTTCCCACAGTGTGTGTAAAAGACTTTCTTTGCGACGCAAGCAGCACCTTCTGACTCAATTTGTGTGTCCTCACAGCGTTTCCCTATTTACAAGAAACAAGGATTTGCTTCAACTTGTGTGTCCTCACAGCGTGTCCCTATTTACAAGAAACAAGGATTTGCTTCAATTTGTGTGTCCTCACAGCGTTTCCTTTTTTTTACAAGAAACATGGAGTTGCGCTTCCTTTTACAAATTCAAACCTCATGCCTCCGCCTGCTGTGTTTGTTCCTACAGCTTGTATTTCCTATGCTACACATACTGGTTCCAGTCATTACGCGGTTTAAGTCTGCCTGCTGTCTCTACAGTTCTTTTTGCTGTTTTCAAAAACGCTTTCCCCAGCTGTTACCAGAAAATATATACACAAGAAGAGACACCAGTTTTCTTTAAAAATAAGGAATGATGTCCTTAATTGTTATTTGTCCTGCTGTTACTTTCACAGATGGAAAATCTGCTCTCTTAAAAGCTTCTCTTTGCCCAGAGGATTTGAACTTGTTTGCTGCTTCTACAGACCACACGCTGTCTAAATTGTGTCATCCAACAGTGTCTTTTATTGACTGAAAATGTGTTAAAAAAAAAAAAAGAAACTTTCCTTGCCTGGGTAGACTTTTCGCCGTTAAACTGGCTTAACAACATATCACCATTAGTTTTGGTGTGGTAATTATTTAATTATTTTTCGTTCATTATTTTTGCCCATTTTCAGTGAAATTTCACTGAAAACCTAGCCAGTGCAGTGCTGGTCAGTTCAACCGTCATTCACCATAATTCAAACACTGGACGCGTGTCCACGCTCCTACCTGTCTCCTCCTCGAGAGCTCCTGTGACGTGTCTTCTTCTCCCCGTCCTCTGATGCTGCTTGTGCTTGGATGTGCCGTGAGCCACACGGGCGAACGTCAGAAAGCGTGCCTCCATTTCGTTTTTGTCATTTTGCCAACCACGACGCTATTGTGCTCCGTAATGCTCACGCTGGATGTTTTCATTCGTTTTGCCAACCACTGTTTTTTTTGTGAGGAGATACCGGAACTTTATACAGTCGACATTTGTAGAACCACGATGTCGTCCTCCATCTATTCGGCTGTGTTCCACAATTCATTCATTCTTCCATGCCTGCGGTAAAGTGACACCAGTTTTTTTTTTTCTCATGTCCTTGAAGATACTTATTTTACAAGCTTCCCGTTTTTCCGATGCTACAAATAGAACGCTGTACAATGTCAAAGGTACTGTGCTTTTTCTTCTTCTTGATGTGGGAGTTGCAGGACTACCCAAAAACTGTTTTTATGTACTTTATGGATATCTTTCTCGGGGGCTAGTTTCGAGCTCCGGTGTTCCCTCCACGTTGCCTCCACTTTTGCACGGTGACAGGCACACCACTGTCACAAAGCAATGAGGGTTAAAGGCTCACTTTTACTTTACTTGTCATTCCTGTAATTTTCGTAGTAATATGACCATTTCACAAGTTTATGAGTGCAACATATGTTTTTTTAAATATATTTTTACCTTACTGCTGTGGGTACAAGTCCCATGTTTCAGTAGTGGGTGTCAGTCCCATCTACTTCCTGTTACGGGTCCTAGTCCTTTGTTTCTATAGTGGGTGTCGTTCCCATCTACCTAGCGCTATGGGTCCTAGTCCCATGTTTCAGTAGTGGGTTTCAGTCCCAACTACATCGTTCTTATGGGTTCCAGTCCCTTGCCTTTGTTTTAATGGGGGTCATTCCCATGCATTTCATGGTTTCCCGAGTCGAGGTGCGTCCTCACACGGACATGACTTTACATGCACGTTATTAACCTTACTTAAAGTATCCGATTGGGTTGTATGTTTTATTTTGACTGCGCGCATTAGTTTTACTCCCTCTTGTTATTACCTCTGCACAATCATATTGTGAGTTGTTTTTGTTTTGCAGTGGTCCGTTTAAGACTGGGCGTTTTTCTATTTCTTCAACTTTCAGTACTCTGTAGCCCAGTACTTTTCATCTTTATTACTCTATTTTTTTTTAAAATGTTTGGAGAAGGAGTTTTACGTTCTATTTCTCTTTCTCTTGTCACCTTCTTTTCTCCGGATGTAGATTGCTCACTCGTATGCTTTCCTGGCCAGTTTGTGTGCAGTGGGTGATCATTGATGGTTTCTTCCTTATTCCTTTTTCTTCGCTTTGTTTCTTTCTCTTTAATCTTTGTTGCCTTCTTTGCCTTTTCTTTTGCTTTGTTTCTCTCTAGCTCTCTTTTCTCCTCTAGCACCTGAATGCGTTTTGTCTTCTCTTTTGTTTTCTTTTGGAAGAGAAGAGGATATGTAATATCTTTGTTTTCTTTTGGAAGAGAAGAGGATATGTAATATCTTTGTTTTAATTTGGAAGAGAAGAGGATATGTAATATCTTAGTTAAAATGCCTTACATGCTTTTCACCCTCCACTGTAGAATTCTATAATGTTGATGTCACCTAGAATGTTGGGGCATGCAGCAGACAGTTGGAGAAGGGCTGACAGCCTTGATGGCTGCTCCTGGTGGGGCTGATTACATCTGTACTTGAATGCTGTAACCTATCTTAATAAATCTTCTTGAAACATCACAACAGCGTGGACCAAGTTACTACAAACGCGTGTGGTGTGACGGATCTCATCGGGTGGGGGCCTTGATCTACTGTAACTCCTTTGAAGAGGGGTGATTCTCTACAGCTGGGACCATAAACTACACCTGCAGGGCTAGGTGATAGCCTGGGACCGGCCTGGACAATCGGACACAGAGGAAGAGGAGTGTCAGAGGGTGCGGTAGTGAATAGGGTGAAAGGGAGGTGTCGGGCGGGCACAGGGTGTGATTCTCAGAGAAGAACAGCGCAGATGGGAGGAGGTTTCTGGCCCATGCATGAGAGAGAGAGCGGGGGTGACCAATGCGTGGGGGAGATGCTTGCGAGGGTGGGGAGCCATGCTGAGGATCGGCGGCGTGCAGAGAGTGGGTCTGGTCAAGGCATCTAAAATGGCTGCCGTGCTCAACAAAAGTGTGGCATTGCAAAAAAGGCAAGATGGCGCAGACAATGTTTATCAATAAGGATTAATTTATAACAATTATTTTTAACAAAATATTTAATCGCAGTGACAAAATGGCGGTCAACAGTTCCTGATTTCCATCAAATCGAACGTTAACAGACGTCACGCAGCAAAAAAAAAAAAACGCTCACGAACAGCGCAGATGGGAGGAGGTTTCTGGCCCATGCATGAGAGAGAGAGAGCGGGGGTGACCAGTGCGTGGGGGAGATGCTTGCGAGGGTGGGGAGCCATGCTGAGGATCGGCGGCGTGCAGAGAGTGGGTCTGATCAAGGCATCTAAAATGGCTGCCGTGCTCAACAAAAGTGTGGCATTGCAAAAAAGGCAAGATGGCGCAGACAATGTTTATCAATAAGGATTAATTTATAACAATTATTTTTAACAAAATATTTACTCGCAGTGACAAAATGGCGGTCAACAGTTCCTGATTTCCATCGAATCGAACGTTAACAGACGTCACGCAGCAAAAAAAAAAAAAACGCTCACGCACAGCCGCTGGAAGAAATGTATCAACATATATGAGCCTCCTCAGCCACCCTCAGAAAACATAAGGGGTCAGGATACGTCTCCCGTACCCCCTTATACCTAGTAATTTAATTAAATCGAAACACAAAATGGCGAATTCACGTTTCGCTACCAGTTTGCGACCCGGTTCGCGAACCGAGAAGCGCTTCTACCACGAAAAATCAAATTTTTATTATTTGCCCCATTGGACCCTTTAATAACCCCAACATCATTCCTAGGGGGTCAAGAAGGATCTACCTTGCCCCCTTTCATTAAATTCCCCCGTCGTTTTTCTCCTCCTCTTGTCTCTCGATCCTACCGAGAGACAAGATGGCGGCCGCACCGGACTGTTTAGAATGTTGACAGACACCGGAGAGCCAATCAGCTTCGCTACGCAAAGCTCCGTTACGCGAAAAGTACGCGATCTGGTGTGCTATCTGGGACGCTGTCACAGATATATCTGTTTTTTTAAACGTTAATTTCTCAAAATCCACTGGAGCACATATATTGAGACCCAGCAAAGGCACATCGGGCTAACAGTCCCTATAATTTTGCCAAGTTTCGTGTAAATCCATTCAGCCGTTCGAGCTAAAAGTGAGGCCAAAGGCCCTATGGAAAAAGGAATGGGAAAAACGCGTTTTGGGACCCCCTTTTTTCTCGGCCCCCCCTTGACGGAACCCCCCCAAATTTTCAGGGGCTGCTCAGAAACAAAATGTGCCATTTTCCTGAAAATTTCAGCCGATTCCGTCCACAAACGCCAAAGTTATTAGACATAGAATTTTCAAAAGTTCCATAGAGAAAAAATCCTAACTATATATACCTACTGGCGACCGCCAGTAGGTAATATATATATATATATATATATATATATATATATATATATATATATATATATATATATATAATATATATATATATATATACTCCACGGAGACGGCCCTCCTACGAGCCACTGAGACTTTAAGAGCAGGGGCAGATGCAGGGCATACTATGGCCTTGATCATGCTCGACCTAAGTGCGGCTTTTGACACCGTAGCACATTCCATCCTGCTACGGTGTCTGCACGAAGCCGGGGTCGCTGGTCCTGCGCTGTGCTGGCTGCAATAGTTTCTGACGGAAAGATGTTTCCAGGTACAGCAAGGGACTTGCCGCTCAGTGGAGATGTCACTAGACCAGGGAGTGCCTCAGGGCTCAGCTCTGAGCCCCACTCTTTTTAATCTATACATGGCCTCCCTGGCGAAAGTTGTACATTCTTATGGGGTGGAATTGGTGTCGTACGCTGACGACACCCAGCTGCTTATCTCCCTATCGCAGAGCACCTCCAACACCCCTAACAACTTTAAATCCTGTATGCAGGCACTAGCAGAATGGATGGATGCCCATTGTTTCAAACTCAATGGCTCTAAAACAGAGGTGCTGGTGGTAGGGGGAAAAAGCGAAAACTGGTCGGCTGAGTGGTGGCCTTCATGTCTGGGCCCCACCCCCATACCGTGTCAGGAGGCTAAGAATTTAGGAATCTGGATATATCCTGCCCTCTCATATGATGGCCACATTAGGCGTCTTGTGGGCAAATGTTTTGGAGTACTAAAGACTCTAAACAAAACTTTAGACCTCCTCCCTCTATCGGCCAGAAGGACACTAACGCAGGCACTGGTGACCTCGCGGTTAGATTATGGCAACATCTTGTTCCTTGGGGCTACCGAGGGCAGCATAGGTCGCCTACAAGTCATACAGAACTCCGCCGCCAGACTGGTGCTAAGAAGACCCAGGAGAGCCAACTCGAAAATGGCGCTGGATGCGCTTCATTGGCTGCCTGTGAAGAAGCGTGTGCTGTATAAATGCCTCCTCTTCTGTCACCGTATCGTCTGGGACAGGTCTCCGACTTACCTAAAGGATCTAGTCAGCAGATACGAACCAACTAGGACCCTCCGTTCGGAGGGTGCCGGACTGCTGACAGTCCCTAGGATCAGGAAGGCTAGAATGGGTGGACGCTCCTTTGTACTCCAAGCAGCTCAACAATGGAACAAACTTCCACCTGCTCTGAGACTGGAGAGCAGTGAAACTAGGTTTAGGGCTCTGCTTAAAACTCATCTATACACTGCATAGTTCCTGGGAGTTTGTCTGCTGATTCATGGACAGTGTCAGCGTGGGGACACGCCGTGATGGCGTTACTGAGCGCTCTACAAACTTTATATTATTATTATTATTATTTATTACTACTATTATAAAGGAAGAACTTTGAGGCTTTGAGGCGGGTAAACTCGGGAACCACAGCGCCAATCCACACACCCGATACATCTTTGTAATCCTCAGGGTGTGCAGATGGACATAGGCTATATAAAGTAAAAAAATCTGTCATATTTAAAAAAATTACATTAAAAAAATAGTCCCTGAGAAGTAGCGCCGGCCGCGACCTGCGTGCTCACGTCAGGAGCGCGAGGATGAGCGGTGGACATGGCGCGGGGGAGGAGCGGTGACGAGCAGCCGGTGAGGAGCAGCGGACCGGGCGGACATGGTTATTGATTAGGGCTTCGTGTCGTATAGACCGATTTCCAGTAAGTTCATCTTGGGTTACAAGTTATGTGGTTTCTTTTCTGCGAATTAGTGGGTTTAAAACTGGAAATGTCCAAAGTCTTTTTGGTCACGGACTGTTGGCAGGTTTGCGGCTCCGTACCCGGTCCCAGGCAAGCCAAGCACTTCACGGCCTGCTGTTCGCCCAAGTTTGGTTTCGTCTCTGCTTTCCAGGACGGGCGGAGGGGAGAGAGCGGGCGCCGGATGGGGGAATCGGGCTTTCAGCAGCAGAAGAGGGAGTGAAAAAATCTGCTGCTAAATTAATCCAGTTTGTTCGTAATCCATCATCAGAAAGAGACATTTCAATGCACTGCATCTACCTGCAAAATAAACCCATTGTGTGTGATGCATGCGCCCATGTTCCAGTCCAGGCGAAGCAAAACAAAGCAAACAGTGCTCATCTGAACCCCTTCTCCCTTCTGTTCTTGCGTCTGCCCTTGCAATCTCGGAGTCTGGGGGCCGCAGAGGGCAGGCCAGGGGTCGTAAGGGGCATGATGCCAACTGAATTCCAGGAACATGAGAGGTCGGGGCTGCTGGGGGGTGCCGTTGTGTAGTGCCCCCTGCACACACACAACCCCTCACAGCAGACAGCGCCTCCCGGACTCATCTTGAGCGAGTTTGGGGTGCTGCTGCTCCCCGGCGCCCAGTCTCTCAAGGAGTCGCACCCCCGGCCCTGCCTTCGGACAGTGCTTCAAAATGCCAGAGGTAGAAGAACAAGAAATAATGCTTTAGCACACTGGTGACTGAAGAACGCAGAGGAATGTTTTAATCCATGGTGTAGATGTACAGAACTGCATGGCACTTTATACTCCCACACAAGAGGGTGAAGTGAAGTGCTTTGTAACACAGGAACAGCAAGGAGACAAACCTGGAAGACAACCACATTGAAAGGTGTAGATGTGAGCTCCGTCTGCAGGACGCGTGCGCCCTCTCATGGTAAAAAGATGTAATGCACGGCGTTTGCACATAAGGAGGTAGTTACAGGGAGGATAAAACCAGCCAGACTTTGTGGGGATGCAGTGTGCAGCCTGACAACTTTACCCTCTGGATCCTGGCCCACCATCACATAGCACAGAAAGTGACTGTCTACCACACCCGGCCTCAACACAGCACAGGAGGTGTTGAATGAATACGTCTTTATTGTATAAAATCTATATCTGTACTACTATTATAAAGGAAGGACTTTGCACCTTTGAAGCGTGAAACTCGGGAACCACAGTGCCAATCCACACACCCGATACATCATTGTAATTGTCAGGGTGTGCAAATGGACATGGGCTATATAAAGTATAAAAATATGCGTTATTTGAAAAATTAACGTTAAAAAAAAGTAGTCCCTTCAAAGCAGAGCCGGCCGCGACCTGCGTGCTGAAGTCAGGAGCGCTGGGAGGAGCGGCGTCCAGGAACGCGAGGAGGAGCGGCGGACATGGCGCGGGGGAGGAGCGGTCACGAACGGCGGAATGGCGGTGAGGACCGGCGGACAGGCGGGAGGAGCGGTAAGCGGCGGAGCGGTGAAATGAGGAGCGCGGGGGAGGAGCAGCGGCTGAGGTAAGGCTTCGGGCAGGCGGGGGTCGGGGCAGGCGGGGGGCGGGCGGGGGACGGGGCGGGCGGGTGCCCAGGCTGTTTGACAATGTCGGGGCAGGCGGGGGACGGGACGGGCGGGGGACGGGACGGGGCAGGCGGAGGCCCGGGCTTCTTGACAATGTGGGGCCGGCGCGGGGCCGGGCTGCTGCTGCACAATGTTGGGACGGGCGGGGGTCCGGGAAGCCTGATTGCTCCCGGACAAGGTCAGGACGGGCTGCTAGTTTTTAATATAAATTAAAAAAAATAAAAAAATATTGAAATTGTAATATTTATTTTTGTATTTTATATTTGTTTAATTTCTATATATTTTATATAACAGGCAATGATATCCTATGGAAGGAAATTCAAGTTACTGGTAAGTACAGTTAAAATTACTTTTCAGGAACAGTAGTGACTTGAAAGATACAGCACTGAGGTATCTCCTGATAACAGGTGAATAAATCGGAATTCGTAGTTCGGCAGATTTTTGAGGAATTTTTTAAAGTTACAAAACTCCACACTTAGAAAAATGTCCAGGTGAAACCAGTCAATGTTAACCTATGGAAGGAAATTCAAGTTACTGTAAGTATGGTTACATTTATTTTTCAGGGTCTGTACTGGGCTCAAAGATGCAGCACTGACGTCTCTCGTGATAACAGGTGAGTAAATCGGAATTTGTAGTGCGGCTGATTTTAGAGGAATATTTCGCTCAATAGTGAAGGAAGGGGCGGGGCCTAAGGTGACATGTGTGCAAACACGCCCTGTGGCGCGTTTTAGGTTTGGGAATTAATTCCTCTTCAATCATGAGGTCCCCTGTGAGCCAACTAGCCCACCAGGTACCTCCAGTATGCGCCAGGGAGCTGTGTTGCAGAAAGGTGTTCAGAGGGCGCGCCCCATTTTTACTATACTCTGCAACACAGCTCTGTGGCACTTACTGGAGGTATCTGTTGGACTAGTTGGAGCCTAGGGGACCTCTGGATTGAAGAGGAATTAATTCCCCAACTTAAAACATGCCACAGGGCATGTATGCATACATATCACCTCAAGCCCCGCCCCATAGCTTCCCAACTGTGCAAACACGCCCTAAGTTGGGGGATTAAGTACCCTTGCATACTGGGGGTCCCTGGGGGCCCACTAGCCCACCAGGAACCTCCAGTATGCACCAGGGGGCTGCGTTGCAGAGAGGTGTTCTGAGGCCACGCCCCTTTTTACACCTCTCTGCAACGCAGCCCCTGGTGCATACTGGAGGTTCCTGGTAGGCTAGTTGGCCCCCAGGGACCCCCAGTATGCAAGGGGAATTAGTTCTCCCTCTGCAAAGGCTGCAGGGGGGCGCGTTTGCCGAGAAGTGCAGGGAGGGGGTGTGGCCTTTGCCCGATCCCTTTTTTTTTTTTCTTTTAAGAAGGGGGGCTGTGCAGCCCCGTTCTTTTTCTTTTTTTTGGCCCTGGGGACCCCATTCCCCAGGACCTGCCCCCAATTTTTCTTTTTTTAAATCGAGAAGGGGGCCACGGGGCCCCCCTCCCAAGGCCATACTCTACCCCGGGACCCCATCCCCGGGGCATGGGCCTTTTTTTAATTTAATTTTTCTAATTAGGAGGGGGGCTGCTTTCCCCCCTCCTGTAGCCACTTTTGGCCCCGGGGACCCCATCCCCCGGGGCCGGCCAGATTTTTATTTAAAAATTTTTTGGGAGGGGAGGGGGGCTGTGTGGCTCCCCCCGGGCCACTTCTGGCCCCGGGGACCCCATCCCCTAGGGCCTGGCCCTGCTCGTTGGGTCCATGGGGGGTCCCCAAGCCCCCCACGGTCCCTGCCAGCTCCCCACTTCCTGCGGGAGCCAGCATTGCTTTTCTTCATGGGGAGCAGCTAAGATGCTGCTCCACATGCAGAAAACCATGTGTATTTGAAAGAGAGAGCAGGTTTCACACACGTTATAGTTAGCTGGTCATTTCACTCATACAAACCATTGAAATTCCCCCGTTATAGTTAGTTCAGCTAACTATAACTCACACGCCCGCAATGCACTGCTGATGACGTCAGATATTACATCACTCATGACATGGTCAGTGACATCACTCATGACATCACTGATGACATCTCAAATGACATCACTGATGACATCATCCAGTGAATGTGTGTCTTTCTGGAAAATAAATATTTTTTATATATGTATAGCTAAAAGTCGATGGAAGAATAAATGGGTAAATAAGTGTCTAAATGGATTTTTTTTTTCTAAAATGTATTGTTTAACTGACTTATTATAAATTTAAAGATCGACAAAGTAAATTGATATTCCCTTAAATGGGATAAAGTTGATCCTCAAACAATTACAAACATGGTTGTGTCAAAATCTCTAGATGCCATATTAAAATGTTTGAACCCCCTAACTCCATCTAAAGAGGTGATAAAATATTTTAAAGATATAACGGGTGTAATTAACAAACCCCTGCATGTTGAACGTAAGCACCGAAGAGAGACTTTTAAAGGCTGGTTTAACAACGCATGCACAAAGGCCTAAACAAAATTACAAAAGGCCCTACATAAGGACAATTGGGATAGGGAAGTTTCAATGGTTTTGTATGAGTGAAATGTCCAGCTAACTATAACATGTGTGAAACCTATGGTTTTTTTCAGTGAATATATATATATATATATATATATATATATATATATATATATATATATATATATATATATATATATATATATATATATCCAACGTAATCAGGAAGCACCAAAGGGGAAGAACGTAGGAAGCTTACAATAATTCTTTTTTATTTTTTTTAATTTTCTCGAACACCTGCTGAAAATGCAACTCCAAACTCAAGCCTCTCTTAGTTTCTTTATGCCAGACGCGTTTCCGGTTACCAACACCTTTCCTCAGTGGCAAGAAGCAGGAAATGAAACATCGCGTTGTGATCTGCTGATGAAAAGCACCTGCCTGTGTAGGCGTGGCACTCCCTGTGCCTCATGGTGCTTGTAGTCCATAATCCCCGAGTGGGTGCCATGTTCATTTCCTCAAATTCGGCAAATAATATTTCACCCCAGTGGGTTGATGCACTGTGCCTGGAGTAAGTCACTTTCCTGCTTTATGGTGGACGAGAAATGAACTCTGTGCAAGCAGCATCCCTGAAATGCCACATGCGCTGCTCCCTCTGTATTTTCCTTGCTTGATTCGAAGCTCGGACAGACCCGCCCAGTCACAGTAGGTCTTTCCCTGTAAGGCGTGCAAAGCCCCAAACATCCAACGTAATCAGGAAGCACCAAAGGGGAAGACCGTAGGAAGCTTACAATAATTCTTTTATTTTTCTCGAACACCTGCTGAAAATGCAACTCCAAACTCAAGCCTCTCTTAGTTTCTTTATGCCAGACGCGTTTCAGGTTACCACAGGGAGTGCCACGCCTACACAGGCAGGTGCTTTTCATCAGCAGATCACAACGCGATGTTTCATTTCCTGCTTCCTACGGTCTTCCCCTTTGGTGCTTCCTGATTACGTTGGATATATATATATATATATATATATATATGTGATCAAGACAGTGGATACTGTCGAAACGCGTAATGGCGGGCATGCTGAGCAAAATTGAGCTTAAATAAATACGCACTTTGTTTGGCACCATTCCTGGGTTCCTCTCTTCGTCTTTTCGAGACTGCGTGTTATCTGGCAGTGTTGGAGTGTTGGGACGAGTTTTTATATATATATATTAACCCTGGGCGTAGTTCGCGTAGCCGCACTCCGCGAGCTACGCGAAGATGCACTTGCACTCCGCGAAACTACGCATAGCTCCGCGAGCATGCGTAGTAGCTTGCTTGACCCGTTCGCGAGCCATTTTTCGTCTTCGGGAGCGCCATGGAACTCTGGAACCTGCTCGACACCACAACTCCAGACGTCGCCTTTTTCACGGAAACATGGATGAACGCCTCCTCAGCGCCCGACATCGCCGTCGCCATCCCGGACGGATACAAGATCACCCGGAGAGACCGCGTCAACGAGACAGGAGGAGGCATCGCCATCGTCCACAAGAACACCATCCGCATCACGACCAACTCAGACGACACCCTCACAGCCACTTAACATCTTCACTTCCAGATACACACCGACCCCAAGACCACACTCAGAGGCACCCTCATCTACAGAACCCCAGGTCCTCGCACACAATTCAGCGAAGACATCGCAGACTTCATCAGCCCGCACGCCCTCGCCTCCGCTGACTACATCCTCCTAGGGGACCTCAACTTCCACCTGGAGAACAACAACGACAACACCACCACCACCCTGCTGGACAACCTCGCCAACCTCGGACTCATGCAACTGGTGAACACCCCCACCCACTATGCCGGACACATGCTTGACCCAGTCTTCTCCTCCAGCAAGTACATCTCCTTCAGCCACTCCACCGGACTCCACTGGACAAACCACAGCTGCGTCCACTTCAGCTTCAGAAAGACCACGACTCACCACCAACCGCAACAGGTTCCCCGCAGGAACTGGAACAAGATCACCACCGACCAGCTCACCACTTCACTGAGCCAGAACCCTCCCGCCAGCTCAACGTACCCCAACCAAGCAGCCAACAACCTCACACAGTGGATCACCAATTGCGCTCGCCCAACCAGCCTCGACCACTCGCAGTCCGGCTTCCGCGCCAACCACAGCACCGAGACCGCCCTCATCGCAGCCACTGACGACATCCGAGTCCTGCTCGACAACTGGGAAACAGTGGCCCTCATCCTCCTGGACCTCTCCGCAGCATTCGATACGGTCTGCCACCGCACCCTAGTGCAGTGCCTCAGCAACATCAGAATCCAAGAGAAGGCACTGGAGTGGATCATCTCGTTCCTCACCGGAAGAACCCAGAGAGTCTGCCTCCCCCGTACAGATCCAAGGCCACCGAAGTCATATACGGCGTACCACAAGGATCATCACTCAGCCCCACCCTCAACGTCTACATGAGCCCCCTCGCAGCCATCGTACGCCAACACAACCTCAACATCATCTCCTATGCCGACGACACCCAGCTGATCCTCTCCCTCACCAACGACCCAGGAACCGCCAGAACCAACCTACACGAAGGGATGAAAGACGTAGTCGAGTGGATGAGGAACATCCGCCTGAAACTGAACTCAGACAAGACGGAAGTCCTCATCCTTGGATCATCACTCTCCGCCTGGGACGACGCCTGGTGGCCCCCTGCCCTGGGAAGCGCACCCATGCTTCAACATCCTACGCATGCTCCGAAAGATCTTCCGATGGCTCGCCACCGAAACCAGGAAAACGGTCACACAGGCACTCGTCACCAGCCGACTGGACTACGGAAACACCCTCTATACCAGAACCACAGCCAAACTCCAGAAAAGACTCTAACTCATCCAGAACGCCTCCGCATGACTCATCTTGGACATCCCCCGACACAGCCACATCTCCGGACACCTGAGAGACCTTCACTGGCTCCCCGTCAGCAAGAGAATCACGTTCCAACTCCTCACCCACGCACACAAGGCCCTCCATGACCTGGGCCCCAGGTACCTCAACAACCGCCTGACCTTCTACACGCCCACCCGCCAGCTACGATCGACCAGCCACGCCCTCGCTGCCGTGCCACGCATCCGAAGATCCACCATGGGAGGAAGATCCTTCTCCTACCTGGCAGCCAAGGCTTGCAACTCCCTCCCCATCCACCTCCGCCTGACCCAAGACCACCTCTGCTTCATGAAGCAACTCAAGACATGGCTATTCGAGCAGTAGCGGACCCCCCTCCCCCAAGCGCCTTGAGACCCTCTGGGTGAGTAGCGCGCTATACAAATATCCTGATTGATTGATTGATTGATTGCCTGCATGCTCGGGATGTGTAGCGCGCGAAGTTACCCAAGAGGTTTGTCCCGCCCGCTCGCGTCCCCTTATTTCCGGTCACTGCTAACGTGTTCGCGAGTTATTCTGTGCCAGATTGCAGTTTCTGCGTGTTCGGCAACTCGATCTTACCGACAAGCATCCTCGCGCACGCGAAAATGCTATTGAGCGCGCGAGAACTACGCTACGCAGCAGTTTGCGGAGTATTCGACAACTTCGCGTTCTCCGCGGAGCGCGGAGTTGCCGAAACTCCGCAAACTCCGCGAACGGAGCGTAGTTCTTCGCCCAGGGTTAATATATATATATATATATATATATATATATATATATATATATATATATATATATATATATATATATATATTACCTACTGGCGGTCGCCAGTAGGTATATATAGTTAGGATTTTTTCCCTATGGCATTTTTGAAAATTCTATGTCTAATAACTTTGGCGTTTGTGGACGGAATTGGCTGAAATTTTCAGGAAAATGGCACATTTTGTTTCTGAGCAGCTCCTGGAAATTTGGGGGGGGGTCGTCAAGGGGGGGCCGAGAAAAAAGGGGGGTCCCAAAACGCGTTTTTCCCATGTTAATTTCCATAGGGCGGTTGGACTCACTTTTAGCCCGAACGGCTGAATGGATTTTCACGAAACTTGGCAAAATTGTAGGGACTGTTAGCCCGATGTGCCTTTGCTAGGTCTCAATATATGTGCTCCAGTAGTTTTTGAGAAATTAACGTTCAAAACAAGATATATATCTGTAACAGCGCTCCGGGCAGCGATCCGGTCCGCTTACTTTTCGCGAAACGGAACTTTGCGCGCAGAAAGCTGATTGGCTCTCCGGTGTCTGTCAACATTCTAAACAGTCTGGAGCGGCCGCCATCTTATCTCTCGGTAGGATCGAGAGAGAAGAAGAGGTGAAAAACGAAGGGGGAATTTAATGAAAGGGGGCAAGGTATACCCCTCTTGACCCCCTAGGATTGTTGTTGGGGTTATTAAAGGGTCCCGTGGGGAAAATAAAAAAAAATGATTTTTCACGGTAGAAGCGCTTCACGGGCCGCGAACTGGGCCGCAAACTGGTAGCGAAACGGGAATTCGCCATTTTGTGCTTCGTTTTAATTGTTTAGAGACAAAAATTATCGCCGCACATTGGCCACAATGCATGAATATCGCTGAAAAGTCAGCGATATTCATGCATTATCCAGCAAATGCTCTTAGCCATGTTATCCACCTTCCATTGGATAACAGAAAGCTGATTGGCTCTCCGGTGTCTGTCAACATTCTAAACAGTCCGGAGCGGCCGCCATCTTATCTCTCGGTAGGATCGAGAGAGAAGAAGAGGTGAAAAACGAAGGGGGAATTTATTGAAAGGGGGCAAGGTATACCCCTCTTGACCCCCTAGGAATGTTGTTGGGGTTATTAAAGGGTCCCGTGGGGAAAATAAAAAAAAAATGATTTTTCACGGTAGAAGCGCTTCACGGGCCGCGAACTGGGCCGCAAACTGGTGGCGAAACGGGAATTCGCCATTTTGTGCTTCGTTTTAATTGTTTAGAGACAAAAATTATCGCCGCACATCGGCCACAATGCATGAATATCGCTGAAAAGTCAGCGATATTCATGCATTATCCAGCAAATGCTCTTAGCCATGTTATCCACCTTCCATTGGATAACATGGCTAAAAACTGCTCTGTGCGTGAGCTTTTTTTTTTTTTTTTTGCTGCGTGACGTTTGTTAACGTTCGATTCGATGGAAATCAGGAAGTGTTGACCACCATTTTGTCACTGCGAGTAAATATTTTGTTATAAATGAATCCTTATTGATAAAATTGTCTGCGCCATCTTGCGTTTTTGTCCAATGCCACAATTCTGTCGTGCACGGCAGCCATTTTAGATGCCTTGACCAGGGCCACTCTCTGCACGCCGCCGATCCTCAGCATGGCTCCCCACCCTCGCAAGCATCTCCCCCACGCACTGGTCACCCCCGCTCTTTCTCTCATGCATGGGCCATATACTTCCCCCCATCTGCGCTGCTCTTCTCTGAGAATCACACCCTGTGCCCGCCCGACACCTCCCTTTCACCCTATTCACTACCGCACCCTCTGACACTCCTCTTCCTCTGTGTCCGATTGTCCAGGCCGGACCTAAGCTATCACCTAGCCCTGCGGATGTAGTTTATGGCCCCAGCTGTACAGTATCCAGACATGCCAACCTTCCCGATTCAGGCGTGAGACTACTGATTTCAGTGCTAGTCTCCCGCCTCCCGATTCCTGCAAGCAAAAACCCGGGGGCATATTACCAACAACTAGCGATAATTTTTGTCTCTAACTTGTTTAGAGACAAAAATTATCGCCGCACATCGGCGAATTTTATCGCACATAAACCTCGCTATTAGCAAGGTTTATCGCAAATGCGATAAAAAACGGCCGCAATGCATGAATATCGTTGAAAAGTCAGCGATATTCATGCATTATCCAGCAAATGCTCTTAGCCATGTTATCCACTTCCCATTGGATAACATGGCTAAAACTGCTCAGGGCAGGTGTTAGGTTTTGGAGATATTCGCGCTTAGCGCGAATATCTCCAAAAGTTGGTAATAGGAGATAGCGATGGTTAGGGACTGTTTCCAGTCGCTAAAATCTTGGCACGCCCACTTTGCATGTCATTAGTGATAAATATCACTGATATGCAAAGCGGGGCCCAAGATGGTCGCTATCTCCTTTTAGCTGTCACTAACTGGTGTTAGCGACAGCTTGGTAATAGGGAGATAATTTTATCTCTTTTTTTTTGGGCTTTTAAAGCCAAAAAAGCGGAAATAACCCCCCTTGATAATATGCCCCATGATTTCTCGGGGTTTCAGCTGACAGGGCTTGGTATTGTGTTACGTGCTAATTCTTCCAGGAAACGTCAGAGGGTCGATGCAGGGGTTCTAGAAGGGGTGATAAACCATTTAAGCCTCATGAACAAGCGCATGGTCTTTTAAAGATTTATGAAGTACTCGGGGCGGCGGTGTGTGTGTGCCCTCTTTCAGGAGCGGGCGGGGGGGGGCACTGCCAGCAACTTGCCAGGCCAGGCAGTGTTCAGCACGTGCATCACCCTTTCTCTGCCTGCTATTGCGCTCCATGCTTCGGAAAGGTAAGAAAAAGAACGTGCATTTGAGTTTGAAATGTCCGATCTTGTAGCAGTACACTTGCAAAGCCCACACATGACAATAATCTGATTCAAGGCCCCATTCACCCGATTTTTTAAACATATATAGCACTCCAACAAAGTTAGATTTTAAAACTTTATTAACATTTAACTATAATGAACGGAACAAAAACTGTAAAAACATTTAAAATTTTTCACCCAAAAAAGCAACAATGGTCAGAAGCTGTCTTTTGTGCGAATAGTCCCAAGGCAGCACAACGTGCAGAGTTCTGGACGGCACCCAGGTGATGTCGCCTGGGTGCCGCACTGGTTTTGGTATCCTACAATGCTGCTCCGAAAATTGGCGTGGGGCGTCCCGGGTGGTGCGGGGGGAGGCCTCGTCAGTAGCGGTCTGTTGTGCGAATAGTCCCAAGGCAGCAGAACGCGCTGAGATGTTGATGGCACCCAGGTGATGTCCAGTAAACTGCCGCACTGGTTTTGGTATCCTACAATGCTGCTCCGAAAATTTGCGTGCGGCGGCCCGGGGGGGGGGGGGGGGCGCGTGGGGGAGGCGGCGTGAACGGGCCTCCCCAGGTGGCGGCCATCCAGCTGAGTTGCGCCCGCTCTTGCGGCTACAGCGTCTCGCTCACCATGTTGTTGAGTTGCTCCCACTCTTGCAGTGCAGCGATAGGCGCCTGCCACATGACTCTTAAAATGGCGGACGGCTCTTCGGTTTTGGGCCTGGTCCACTGAAATGGCCCTGGGACACCTTGGAACTCGGACGCTTGCCTGCTAGGGCTTGGGCTCCATTCTCGAAAAGCGTCCCCTCAGCCGTGAAGATTCTACAAAAGTCTTGGGGGCCCCCGACTCCCGCAGGCTTCCGGTGGGGAGCGGCTGCCATGATTGCTCGCGGAATGACCACGACGGAGCCACGAGATGGTGGTGCTCTCATGCTGATGCCAGCTTCAGTCTGAATGATCCAGAAACAAGGTGGGGCTTTCATTGTTTGGGAAAAAAAATGTTCTAAACCAATGAAAAGTGTTATTTTTAGGTCATATGACCAAGCCTTCCATCTTTAGGAAACCAAAAGTAAAATGATCCAATGAAAAGTTTTATAAACAAGTCACATGACCTGTTATGCGGCATAGGGCTACAAAAAGCATAGAAAATCCGTTGGCACGTGAGGCGGCGTCAGTAGCGGACCGATGTGCGAATAGGCCGAAGGCAGCACAACGCGCTGAGATCCGGATGGCACCGAGGTGGTGTCAAGCAAATTGCCGCACTGGTGTGGCCATCCTACAATGCTGCGCCGAAAGACGGCGTGTCCAGCTGAGTTCCGGTCACTCTTGCGGTACAGTGAGTCGAACGTGCCGAGATCCGGATGGCACCGAGGTGGTGTCCAGCAAATTGCCGCACTGGTGTGGCCATCCTACAATGCTGCGCCGAAAGACGGCGTGTTCAGCTGAGTTCCGGTCACTCTTCCGGCACAGTGACTCGAACGCGCCGAGATCCGGATGGCACCGAGGTGGTGTCCAGCAAGTTGCCGCACTGGTGTGGCCATCCTACAATGCTGCGCCGAAAGTCGGCGTGGGGTGCCCCGTTGGCTTATGAGGTGATGTCAGTAGTGGACCGATGTGTGAATAGGTCGGAACCAGCACAAGGCGCCAAGATCCGAATGGCAAGTCCTGGATGTTGAGTGCCTCAGTTGAGATTTCTGAGCAGTGTTTGTAAGACTGTCTGAAGCTTATGTGCACCTGCTGCAGCTTCACTATTGCCCTGGTGTGGCCAAAGGTCGCACATGACATAGGCGGCCGGCTCCCGAGGTCCGGCGGAACTTTTTTCCTTTTCCTTTCTGCTTCTTTTCCTACAATCCGTTTCATCTGAAGACACGACCAGGTCCCTGAATGTGTGCAGGGGGACGCTATTGATTGAATGAAAATGGCGGCTTGACACAAAGCTGACTCAAGCGTTGCTGTTGATGCTATACAGACAAAAATTGGTTTTCAGTTTGTACATTCTTCAGGATTTTTTTTTCTATCCAAGTCTGATTGACAGTTTGTAGAAAAATGGCTTCAGATTTTCCACATACTACTCTTCAACATTCTTCCTAAATGTAACAATGTGAAACTCACTAGGAGAACGGCTGTTTCTGTTTCCTTTCAAAATGCTGCCAACAATATTTTCTGAATGGAAGACACCATCTTGTAGCATAAAGGGCCGAAAGGGGTTCTGGTCTGGCCGATGGTTGGTGGAGACATTTTGACTATATCTTGGACCTGCCCGGCCTCGCACAAAATGGCGCCGGTATAAATGGGACTCGTAACTCCTTGCCTGCAAATGTATATCTAGAAAATGTTATTGTAAGTGGCCCTGTCGTATTTTAATTACAAAATGTACGTCCACCGATTCCGCAACTGTTAGACACCTTTGTTCTTGCAACCTAATGGCCCGCTCGTTACGTTCCTCTACAGTGTAAATGTCTCCTCATCATATACGATTTCAGTTTGCTCCGTGGCCGGCCCACGTGGTTATAGGCCCGTATTTGTATACTGATATTTTCACAATAAAGGTAGTAGTATTTACATTGGTAAAGTTTTTACTTTTAGTCACTGTTTTCGAATCAGTAAAAGGCAAGTGAAATAAAGCAGTCCAATTACATGACGGATAAAAGGTATAATATGTAGGAACGCAGTAAAGATAAATGGTCAAGGGCAGTTGTGTTTTTCATTTCTGCAACATAAAGTGATCGATAAGAATCTGATAATCAGGCGTATCGGCGACTAAGACAGCAGGCCGAGTCTCTTTTACTCAACGGCTCCGTCATGGAACGAAGAAACGCCCTTTTTCTCGAAAAAGGAATATATTTTACTTGCAGGACAGTTGTAAATTTTCCGGGAAAGTACATTAGCCTGGAATATTATAACATATATGTTTTAAAAAAAATAATGTTCGAAAACAATAAAAAGCGTAATTTTTAGGTCATATGACCAAGCTTTTCATCATTAAAATAACAAAAGCAAAATGAACCAATGAAAAGTTTTTATTAACAAGTCACATGACCTGTTGTGCTTACGTTACGCGCTGCGCGCCGCGCCTCGGATCACTTCCGGGTGCGCTAACGCGGCATGTCATATAACGCATTACGCGACAACGTAGGTCAAGAATATAGTCAAAATGTCTCCACCAACCAGCGTTCGGAACACAACCCCTTTCAGCAGTCCAAAAAGTTCTGTTAAATGACAACAGAGGGGACAGGCAAGAAGAACCATCAGTCAAAGAGGGGAGGGCAAGTTCTTCTCTTCCGGGTCATGTTGGGGCGCTACCGGAACTGATCGAATTGGTAGTCTAAAGTGTTTCTGGATGTTTCAGACTAAAGCTGGCGTCAGCATGAGAGCACTACCATCTCGTAGCTCCGTCGTGGCCATTCCACGAGCAATCATGGCAGCCGCTCCCCATCAGAAGCCTGCTGGAGTCGGAGGCCCCCAAGACTTTTGTAGAATCTTCACGGCTGAGGGGACGCTTTCGAGAATGGGACCCAAGCCCTATCAGGGAAGAGTCCGAGTTCAAAGGTGTCCCAGGGCCATTTTAGTGGACCAGGTCCAAAACCGAAGAGCCGGCCGCCATTTTGAGAGTCCTGTGGCAGCCGCCTATCGCTGCACCGCAAGAGCGGGAGCAACTCAACTACATGATGAGCGAGACGCTGTAGTCGCAAGAGCGGGCGGTAAACAGCAGAATGGCGGAAGAGGCACAGTGTAGCAAAAGCGGGCGGAATGGCAACTGAAACGGTAAAGGGGCGCCCCACTACAGCGTGTCTTCAGGTCAAACGGATTGTGGGACAAGGTCCAGAATAGAAGAGTCATCAAAAGGCAAAAAGTTCCGCCGGACCCCGGGAGCCGGCCGCCTATGTCGGGGGCGATCTCAGGCTACACCGGTGCTATAAGACTTGGGGAGGGTGTCGGAGCCAAGCGTCTTCTCCGAGTCCATGGCCATCACACCGCCCCTCAGGGGCCTCCGTCAAGCTGTTTAGGAAGGTAACATATCACATTGTTTTCTAATGCAGTCAGGTCCACAAACGACACTCACTTACTTTGAGAATAGTGAAGCTGCAGTAGGTGGAAATAAGCTTCAGACAGTGTTACAAGCACTGCTCAGAACTCTTAACTATGGCACCCAACATCCAGAACTTATGCCATTTGAGAATGGCAGTGACATTGAAGCAACTCAGGGACCAAAACCATTAACGTACTTTCACGTATGAAAAACTTACTTGGGGAGGGGGCAGGAGCGAAGCGCCCCCTCCCAGTCCGCGCCACCACACCGTATGTTGAAAATCTGAAGCCATCGTTCTACAAAGTCAACCAACCTTGGATTGAAAAATCTAGAAAAATGTACAAACTGAAAACCAGTTTTGGTCTGCATAGCATCAGTAGCAACGCTTGCTATCAGAGTGCATGAGTTTCATGCTCGATCGATTGAGCTAGCCGGATCGGGCAATAAAAAGTATAAAATAGTTATGTAAATAGTTATTTAATAAAATGTTTTACCCTGTTTCTTTGCTGGTGTGTTGTCTATATTTTTAATATTTGCATAGGGTTTGTCGTTATTTTGGGTGGGGTGGGTGACGGAGTCGAGCTGTCTTGCAGCCCTCATGGTGTGGAGCTCAGTTCATCTCACTATTTTCGTATTTCTCATGAAGGGTTGTTCCTAATATTTCTATTTTAGCGAGGTCAAAAAGAGATCCAATTAGTGGCCTACTGATTTTGCTCGATTACTTTTATTTTTTTACACGATTTTTCACTATCTGCAAAGACTAAACAGAGTATTGCGACTTTGTGCTTGTTTGTAAATAGAGAATGATCCAAAGAGAACCAATTCTAAAACAGTAAATGCTTGGATAACAATCAATCAAATGGAGAGACAAGCAGGCACGACGGATTACAACGGGGGCAAAGGCCTGCGTTAACTACCGTTCACTATCTGCAAAGAGAGAGTACTACTAAGAGAAAAGAGGGGAGGGGGGGGCAGCGTTCAAAGCACATCAGCGTGCATAAATACGAAAATGTTTTTATCTATCACGTACTTGACATTTTAAAGCTTTTCATATTTGCTATTAAAAAACCAATGAAATTCACAGAAAAAACCATAGGTTATAGTGGATATATAGTTAGGAATTTGCATTTACAAAACCTTGAAAATTCAATGAAAAAACCATTGGTTTTAGGCCATATATAGTTAGGGATTTGCATTTACAAAACCTTTTTTTACTCGCATAAAACCATTGAAATTCCATATATAGTTATAAGCGCTAACTATATATCGCGCACCCGCAATCCACTGCTGATGATGTCACATATTACATCATTCATGACATGGTTAGTGACATCACTGATGACATCACTGATGACATCTCAAATGACATCACTGATGACATCACTGAAAACATCTCATTTGACATGACTGATAACATCACTGATGATATCATTCATGTGATAATACCATGAACCTCTTCAGACTCTAATATAACCTTAGATACAATCAGTGTAAACAGACAGTCACAGACTGTCACTCATCCATGGAGTTACTCACACACCTAGTCAGTTATGCCAAAAATCAATCACACCTCCATTTTCTCAACTATACAGTTATACACACCTTACTTATTCAAACATATACTAACACATATTTACTTTACTCTCTTATACAATCCCTGATACAAGTTCACAATGATCCATACAGCCACTCACATATTCACTGGCTCTTATGCACAGTTATTTATATATGTCAACTCTCACATGTACTGTGTTTTACATATGTACTTACTTTGACATGTAGCACTGAGATATCCATTCATTCACCAATACACTCATGCACACAGTCAACCGCCCATACAGCTGTTTCCACATGCACTTTTGAACCCATACATCTAGTGAATCAACTGCTCACACATCTATGCACAGAGTCATACACCTCCCAGCCACCCACACACACACTCAGTCTCCCATACAAATACTTGGGCAACCAATCAATAACCCATATAGTTACTCATATAGCTACTGATCAACACATGCAGCAGTTTACAGAACAACAGACATAATGATGCACAAATTAAGACAGTTTAGTCACTAACCCATGCACTCAGTGAGACACATTTAATCACTCACTCATACAGTCAGACATGCACCTACTAAATCCTTCATCCAGACACTTATACATCCACTCATTCTTCAATATGTAAGACATATTTTTACTTTACAGAAACATACAGTCACTGGATGTTGTCATCAGTGATGTCATCAGTGATGTCATTTGAGATGTCATCAGTGATGTCATCAGTGATGTCACTAACCATGTCATGAATGATGTAATATGTGACATCATCAGCAGTGGATTGCGGGTGCGCGATATATAGTTAGCGCTTATAACTATATATGGAATTTCAATGGTTTTATGCGAGTAAAAAAAGGTTTTGTAAATGCAAATCCCTAACTATATATGGCCTAAAACCAATGGTTTTTTCATTGAATATATATATATATATATATATATATATCTCCACCAAAAAGTTAGCCCCAACAGAGAGAAGCCACCGGCAGTAAAGTAGTTCATCTGTATGTCGACAACTTGTAAACAGGCTCCCCTCAGGAAACAAGCATCTTCATAAAAGCAAACAAGTCACGTTTCAGGAATGTCATCCTTTCTTCAGTGTTGCTTGTGCAAAGAATGAAAAAGCTGTGTTTCTTGCGCACAGTTATATTTCAAGTCCCTGCCCCAGTGGGTGTGGCCATCCTCGTGTTTCGCTGGGTCTTGTAGTGACGCCAAGGTAATCCCAAGTGAGTCCGCTTTTACAATCAGCCAAATTTAAACAAAATGTCTTACCCATGTGTGTTGATGCTGCATCCTGTTGGGAAGTCTGCCCATCCTTCAGCTGCCAAATCTGAACATCTTGTCGGCACCGGGCTGGTCCCAACACCTGCCTCTCATTGCGCCTGAACCTCCTGGCCATCAGCACAGGCCCGCAAACAGCTGGTGGGCTTCTCTCAGGCGGCTGGGCTCAACCGCTTTGTATCCACCAAAAAGTTAGCCCCGCAGGATCCAGCATCAACCCACATGGGTAAGAGATTATTGTTTAAATTTGGCTGGTTGAAAAAGGTGCCCAGTTAGATGTTTTTTATTTTCTATTCACTTTTTAGTGTGTTTAGGTGACATTGTAACCTCACAGCTGCCTGTGATTTCATTGCTGCTTGTGCAGGTGTGATTCTATTCTTGGCTTATTCAAAAGTAATTAAATGCATTGTACAGCAGTGAGATGTGTTATTTAAAACAACATCAATAGTAATACACCTGTATCAGTAAATTGTTTGAAGTTTCAAATTGTAGTTGCGATCAAACAGGGGTCATGTCTAGGTGGCAGGGTATTTTATTTTTTCCTTGTCATTTCTGTGGCATATGCTGGCACCAAACCTTCTAACCCAGGCCAGCACTATTGTCTTTGCCAATGCTTACTCTAAACTGTAACTAAATGGTGTACCGGGTCCGTAAGGCAATATGTTGACAAGATGTTATATTTTCACAATACTATTTTTACATAAAGTTTCTATCATTTCTTGCTATTAATAATGCTGTTCACCAGCTGTAAACATGTTGTAGATAATATTTCATTATCAATATTTCTCTGCATCTCTGTGTACAATTTATAACGCGTTACATATTATAGGAAATGGAATATTCCCAAATTTGTGTGTTAAGAATATTGCAAGTCACCTTAGAGTTCTGGAACTTCATATAAATGTTCAGGTGGAGGCCACCATGCTTACTTATGGAGTAGGGGCCAGCGAATGTTACAAGGTTTCCTAATGTTGTAAATGCTCAGTGGTGAGTTGTTTTTCTCTGAATACCTGTCTCAGGTCTGCAGAAGCTGATCACCTTCTCTGGTGCTCCTTTCATGAAGACCATGCACTGGTCGCCTCCAGGCACCTGTGTGACAACCGACATCCTCTGTAGGCCTGAGGAAAATGGGAACTGGTGCACAATGGCGAGGCCTTCAACCGGCACCTAAGGACGAAGCAAAAAGCTACATCAGGATTATTTTGAACAGTTAGAATAACTTTTCTTCTATTTCATGAATGTTTAGGGCACTATAAGCTGTTCAGGACACATATAACATAATGGAGGTATACTATGTCATAGCACAAATGTCCTAGGTGACTTACCTTAGGTTTGAGCCATGATCAATTATTAGAATTGGGGTGACCTAGAGTCTCTGCTGGCTTTGGAGGGGATGTAAAATATCTACCACTTGTGGAGATGGCCTAGAGTCACTGTTGGTTGTGAAGGTGACCCAGAGTCTCTGCTCGTTGTTGAGGTGACAGAGTCACTACTGGTTGTGGAGGCGACCTAGAGTCTCAGCTGGTTGTGGGGGTGACCTAGAGTCTCTGCTAGTCGTGGAGGACACCTTGGTTGTGGAGGTGACCTTGCGTCTCTGCCAGTTGTGGTGGAGACCTAGAGTCTCTGCTGGTTATAGAGGGGACACAGAGTCTCTGCTGGTTGTGAAGGCAATCTATAGTCTTTGCTGGCTGTGGAGGCAACCTACAGTCTCTGATGGTTGTGTAGGTGACTCAGAGTCTCTGTTGGTTGTAGAGGTGGCACATAGCCTCTGCTGGTTGTAGAGGTGACCTAGAGTCTCTGCTGTTTTTGGAGGTGACCTAGAGCCTCTGCTGTTTTTGGAGGTGACCTAGAGCCTCCGCAGGCTGTGGAAAGGCACAACAAACCTTAGGCCACTGAGGAGCAGACGTTCGTATACATCTTTGTTTTAAAAGAATGCAATTTTTTTCACTGGTTTCTATGCTTATTATATTTATATCATCGGACCACTGCTTGAAGAAAGACAATTACTTGTGAACTTTTAGTGATGTTGTAAATCTCACTGCATTCATCAATTTATATATGCTTACTTTGTTTAACTTACAATGTTGTACTAATTTGCTTGCTGTTCAAATGGAAATACATTCCTGGAACCTTTATTTGTTTTATATTTTCATGCATCAAATTGATTGTTTTCTTTCTACAAGTATTGATTTCTCTATCACCTCAAATATTTGTGCAATTGGATGTTGAACTTTTCATTTGCCCAACTGTATTATTTGTTAAAATATTTAATTTACACATGTTTTTCAAACTCATTCCATATTACGTCAAAAACTTGAAATTCAGCTATTAAGAGTTTTATGCCATCTACGGCTATGTGTCTCTATTTGAATCAATATTATTTTCGGCTCATTTCCGTACATATTGCCTTGAATTTATGACACTATACATGCCTCGGTCCAATGAATCTTGGCACTGGTCAATAGCTGTTTTCATGTTAAATTACAGTATCAAAAATAAATGTGTTCTGTGTGTTCATACCATGACTACATTTGGCACACTTAGACAAACTTGTTAAAGTAACCGGATGCCTCTTGCTATGGTTCTATCCCATAAATGTCGATAATATTTGTTATTTTCAGTCATTGCACCTCACTTTGGTGAATACCCCATTTCTCTTGCTCCTTTTAGTTCTGCTGTAGCTCTCTTTAGTGAGTACCCCATGTTCATTGACCTCCCGCTGCACCTACTTAGGGAATACCCCATAGTCATTGAGCTCCACAGCACCTCTCTTTAGTGAGTACCACATGGTCATTGAAGTTCGTTGCCTCTCTTTAAAGAGTACCTCCATGTTCATCGCGCTCAGCAGCACCTCCCTTTAGTGAGTACCCTATGTTGATTGCACATTGCAGCATCTCTCTTTAGTGAGTACCCTCATGTTCATTGAGCTCTGCAGCACCTCTCTTTAGTGAGTACCCTCATGTTCATTGAGCACCGCAGCCTCTCTTTAGTGAGTACCTCCATATTCATTGAGCTCTGCAGCACCTCTCTTTAGTGAGTACCCCAGTGTTCTTTGAGCTCTGCAGCACCCCTCTTCAGTGAGTACCCCAGTGTTCATTGAGCTCTGCAGCACATCTCTTTAGTGAGTACCGCAGTGTTCATTGAGCTCTGCAGCACCTCTCTTTAGTGAGTACCGCAGTGTTCATTGAGCTCTGCAGCACCTCTCTTTAGTGAGTACCCCAGTGTTCTTTGAGCTCTGCAGCACCCCTCTTCAGTGAGTACCCCAGTGTTCATTGAGCTCTGCAGCACATCTCTTTAGTGAGTACCGCAGTGTTCATTGAGCTCTGCAGCACCTCTCTTTAGTGAGTACCGCAGTGTTCATTGAGCTCTGCAGCATCTCTCTTTAGTGAGTACCTCATGTTCATTGAAGTTAGCTGCCTCTCTTTAAAGAGTACCCCCCATGTTTATTGACCCTGCATCACCTCTCTTTAGTGAGTCCAGGTTCAGGATATCAATCAGGATTTTCTGGTTTAGACCCACTGTGCCCCTATTCAATTCTGAAAGTCACAGGGAAAGAGGCGCAAATTTGATGGCATCAGTAATGAGTAGGGGTGGGCAGAATTTGTGTAATTGTGGTACGCAAATCTCCGCAAAACGGTAAAAAATATCTACGAACACTCAGAAATTCGGCGAACACGCAGAATTGCGTGTTCGCGAAGCTTTTTTACTGTTCGCAATCACGGTTTGCGTGCTCAGGGGAAATATCTTGCGAACACGCATTTTTTGAACGCGAACAAGCAAAAAATTTCGCGAAGTCGCGGAATGCAGAATTTTGGGCAATTTTGCTTTCTCCGCGGAATGCAAAATTACCCAAATTCGACAAACGGAACGGACTTTATCGCCCAGGCCTAGTAATGAATGGCAATCCAATTTCTTTATGTGCGAGAAATTATTAAAAGAAGGTGGGACTGACAGCAACCTTTTGATAAATGTGTCTATTTGAAGTGAAGTCAAATCAGTTATTCCCCAAACTGCTGCCCCATATGTAGCAATTGAATGAGTTTTTGCCCAATATATTTTTAGCATTTCTACAACTGGCTCCAGCCCGATTTTTGGGAGAATATGCAAACTGCTGCCATGCTTTGGGCTATTAGGTTTGCATGACTATCCAGCATCGACTTCCAATTTTGTTTTACATCAACATTTATGTTTCACCTGTTCAATCTTTTCACCCTCTGAGTAATATCTCACTGTCTCCATTCTGCCCGCGCCCATTGCCATGATAAAAGTTTTGGCTTTAATTACATGTAGGGCCAAAGTATGCATGAAGGCTGTATATTGAAGGGCCATGGGAGTCCTAGCCAATGCGACCGCATCGTCTGCGTAAAGGAGGATAGGGAGGTGGGACAACTGGACCTGTGAAGTGTCTTTCGAGCTTTTAATCAAGACATCATTTAGGTTGAATGTATATAGAGCAAACAGAAAGGGGGCCAGAACAAATCCTTGTCTGACACCCCTTTCAATTTTAAAGGGTTTAGTGCATTCACCTTACAAACCAAAGCACACTGAAGCGGTTGCATCCCTATAAAGCTCTCTTATAAATTTAATAATGAAGTTGTCTATTCCCATATCCATCAAAATGGTCCAAAGTTTGTTATGCACCACGCAGTCAAAGGCCTTTGACAGGTCCATGAAAGCCATATAAAGCCATATAAAGACTGGCAGTTTTTACCTTTACTATATTTATTTGTGATCAGTGACAAATTAAGGCACTGAACAATGGTGCCCCTCCCCTGGCGAAACCGATACTGCAATTCTGTAAGGGTGTTCTTTTCCTTATCCCATGCTTCTAGTTTATTTAATAGCAGCCTGCCCATATATTTAGCTGTACTATCGAGCAAGGAGATGGGATGATAGTTTGCTGGCATAGAGCCGTCCCTTTTTTATAAATTGGATTATGACAGAGTTCTTCCAAGATGGAGGTGGACCTGCCTTGGTTATTGCATTAAATGCCACTATTAAAAGAGGGGACCAGAAGGAAATATCAGCCAGAAAGATATGCAAGGGGACCCTATCCGGCCCAGGAGTCTTCCTCAAGGAAGATTGTAGCAGTGCCCATTCAATTTCCCTTAGCTCAATAGAAAGGCAATTAAAGGCCTCTGTACCGGGGATAACATTAACACTAACAAGATCCCATTTGTTCTTAAAAATTCCTTGAAAATATCTAACCAAGGAGCCTTCATCAATATGGACCTTGAGGGAGGGTCCATCGTCATCTTTCAGAAAAGGTGCATTAATAACCTTCCGGAGGTGGTGCTGTCTCGGAGGGCTGAGGCGTGTTTTAAGTTACCCCAGGCCTCTGGTTTAAGGTACCTCAACCTACTATCCCTAGTTAATTTTTAAGTTTTCCTTAAACTGCAAACCTTCTCTTGGTTTTTAGGAGAGGTTTGGAGGGCCTGCTTAAGTTTGAGGAGGCCAGGGATCAATTCTTATCATACCACCATTAGGGTGCACTACCGCTAGCTGGTATTAAGCAAAAAAAAGATGTGATTTAAAGTATTGCAGTAATTTACAAAATGCTTCAGTTAACATTGATTGATTTGAGAAAGGGTCCAAGCAGGTGTTAATACCCTCCTGGTTGGATGCCTTAACATTTGAGAAGGGACTAGCAGCATCATCCCGGTCCCATTTTAGTATAAAACCATTATTTCTAGCGAAGATTGGTTTAGGGATTCTAGTTTTCTGACAGATTTTAAAATCCTGCCACTTCATAGCACAGGAAAGTATGGCTTGGTCACTAAATTTGGTAAGCAAGATACTTAAGTTAAGGATCAACTAAAAAACTCAGAGGAAATAAAAAACTCCAACGTGGATGAATATTCAGCTCATTAAAAAGTAGGGAAATAGTTCCCTGTGTGTGGGTGTATTGCATTTTGTAAGTTTAGTTGCCTCTACATTAGGATACTATTCAGCACGTTGCCCTGTGCATTGTGATGAAAATGTTGAATGGCGACATCTCTATGAACCCACATAGGTCCATTGGATCCTGGGTGCATATCTTTTTATTAAAATCACCTAGCTAAATAACACAGAAATGTTTAGGGTGGAACTCTACAAGGTCCTCTAATACGTTACCTAAGATTCGAGGTACAGATTCAGGATTTTGGAAATTATTATTAGAATAGTTCACAAGGAATATGTCCCACTTTGTGTTGCCTTTAATCGCCAAGATGTGAAAATAGGGAGAAGTAGTTAGGAAGCGCAAAACATTAAGGGCAGCTTTGTTGGAACTCAGTGTAAGTAAAGAGCCCCTATGCCTGCTTCTGCACGAGTGCAAGGCTGCATAATTAAATGAACAAAACCCATTAATAAACATTGGTGCAATCACAGGTTTCTTGCATGCAAGTGACTGAAAGTCGGTCACGATGGCAAACCAGTCCTCATTATCCCGCTTACTGTTAAAACCGACAATGTTCCAAGTCAGAATTGGGGTAACTAAATCATGTACACCTGAGGCGTGGTCCTTAATGGCCATAATGGAAGGAACTAGGTTTGGACAACTGGGGAGTGCTGTGTAACCCCGGAGAGGCTGTGTGTCACAATCAACCTCAGCCCCTGCAGTCATAGATTGAGGGGGAATCTGGGTACTCTGGTGGTTGGCCATCTGTCAATTGCAGGAGTCCAATCCAGAAAGAGGAGTGAACCTGTTGGAAATGCACGGGTAGGTGTGATTACTAGGTGAATGCCAAGTAGCATTGGTTGATGGACCTGATACTTCATCTGGTGCCTTGTTGCAGTGACTGCTCGAGTAAGGTTTGTTGCTAGGTGGTTGTCTAATAGGATGACTCAAAAAACCTGATGCCACATCTGGTGCCCTATAACAGTGAGTGGGCTGACTTTTATAAAAACAAACCAAGGGAGATTGGGAATATCCTGGTCCCTGATTTAGGTGCCAGTTGGGGCTGAGACATTAGATCACTAACAAGCTAAGGACAGTCAAAATTTAAAACAACACAATCACCCTTGTATACCTTGGGAGAGCGACCAACCCACAAGGGTGCTCTGTGCCATTAATAAGTGGTTCTGGACTAGGTGCCCTGGCCTCATATAATTACATAACCAATGACGCTCTTTTGCCATAAGCTGGACAGTGGATTCTCTCTGATGGTGTCTAAGTGCTGGGACATTGACCAGGACAAGCCGCAAGAGGTAGGTTAAGACTTTGGTACTTGGCCTCCCTATGGTTCAGCTTAGGATCAATGTTAGGGTAGATATGAGATGGTCGCATCCAAATTCGTCAGATGGAACTGGCAACTATTAGTCAGACAGTTTACATTCCAACATGATGTCAGTCAGACGCTCATCCAACTGGCATTGTTATTAGGGCCTTAGTCGTTTTTCTGGACCTTTTTCCCTCCGCTTCGAGCAAGGCACTTTGTCAGGCTGAATTCAGTGTGGGTTCACCAGCTTGACTTTCTGCGAGGACCTGGTCAAAGTCTGGAGCTCCAGTGCTTTCAGCAGGATAAACCTGAAATACAGGCTGGGTCGTGGGTAAATGAAGCCGGCTTGACTCTCGATGTTGAGTCGGTCACCTTTTGGAGCTTTTTCAAAAAGTTGCTCCAAAGGTCTCCAAACTTTTGTAACTTCTTACTGAACTTACTCTTAAGGGTTCAAGGTGTCCAAAGCACAAGTGTAAGGGTCTGGAATTACTTTGACAGTCTTTGGGATGTCTAGACTACAATTCACACAATGTGCCTGGCCAAATCCTTAAATACTTAAAAGTCCATTGGACGCACTCCAGGATGGGGACTCTTGGTGGAGATGATGCAGGTTGGCTCTGTTAACCTGTAGGTTGCAAGGAGTCCATTTCTTAATCCTTCTTGAAGCAAGGCAAAGTCCTTAGGGCGGTAGTACCAGACTGTGCAGCAGGTGCATTCTCTCAGGGTGCAGTCTTTGGGGCGCAGGTCCAGATTGCAGCAGGGCAGTCATCCTTCTTCTTGTAGTTTCAGGCAGCAGATCTGAAAAGCTATGAAGCTTTCCCATATTTATTAATAGTTTCTGGGCATCAAGCAGTGGGGCACCCCTGACCAATGGGATGTAGGATGACACCCAAATATATGACCACGTCTGCCAAAGTGTGGCATATTCCTGTCCCCGAAAGCATCATTCTCTCAAAATCCAACATGGAGAAAGTCTCTCCGCAGGATCTGGAGCAGGCTAACCCAACCAACTGGTGTGGCTAATTTTCCTAAAGACTTCCTTTCCAAACCTCTCCCTAATCTACTTACTGGAGCTCCTGTGTGGCTGGGGTGGCAGGATGTGGGGATGGGCCTATGCTGTCCTTCTCCCTCTGGAGACCAGTTTGGCTACACTTTCCCCCTCCCTGCCGTCTTTGCTGCAGCTTGTGCTTCTCCGCCCACAGGTAAACCATTGTCTCTCCAGCAGGGCTGTTCACATCTTTTTAGAGCAGCCTGGCCTGTCTAAGCAGGGCTGGCCAATCAGGAGAGAACAGCTGAAAGGCTGGATTTTGGCTCACAGAAGAGAAAGGTTAATAACTGCATATACAATAGTTATTATAAATCTAACAGTGGCAAGTTGTTGGATTTATATCAACTATTAATTTTATACCTTGAAGTATATTTTGAGACTGCCCCTATCAATATTTATATTCAAATAAAATGTTACAATATTAGCCTTTGGAGCCATTCACTACAATAGGGAAAATAAGAATTGGCAGATTTTCCCTCAGCAGGGCCTATAAATCACCTGTTATGATGTCCCTGCTTAAAGTTACAAGGCACCCTACCCTTGGGATACCTAGAGGAGACTTTAAAGTGTGACTTATATGTAAAAATAAGTAGTTTAACACTTTGGAAGTACCATTAAATACAAAGTCAAAATTGCTTAAAATTGCGATTTAAAAGCAGCCTGAAAGGCAGGGCTGGCTTTTAAAATGACATGAGGCACCAGAGCAGTGCACACTCCAGGGCAGGAAATCTATTTGGGCCTCCAAACCTTGCAGCCCTATTATATACCAGGACCTTATAGATAGTTTAAATCCCCTTGCCCTATTATCTATCTACTAGGGACTTACAGGGTCTGTCATTACCAATTTTAATTATACCAAATTACCATGAACTTTTCACACAGAGCACAGGCCCCGGGCCTGGTTAGCAAAGCCCAGAGCACAGTATGAGTCAGAAAAACAGCATCTAGTGGTCAAGATTGGGGTAAAAAGGGACTGCAAACAGGTCTGGATTTCTCACACACACAAATAAAGTATCTGCATTGTGTCCTTGTCCATACGGTCCTTCTGTTACACAGGTGCTTTGAACATCCGTAATCTTCCAATGGAGTATCTCCATTTGAACATGCATGCCGACACGCTGTATTCCATGCGGCATCACCGTTCCAGTCAACGCGGTGTCCTTTGCATGAGTCACTCACTTGTTATTCTCATGAATATTCACTTTTGTTGCTGATGCTGTTATTAATGTATATTTTGGCATAAAGCGTTTTCTTTTTCTTTCAATTCACATGTGCACTTATCGTCAATGTCTTGGCACAACTGTCCTTTATAGACTGTTCCTTTTAGCATAAGTCAGAAAACTTTGCATCCTGATATATATTTATGCCTTTAAATGGTTGGCGGATAAGAGGACAAGTTGGTCACTTTTTTTTCTTTTTTTTTTAATGTGTGAGCACTCTCAACTAGATTTATCCTTTTTTCATATTAAGTGAGATATACAAAGAAGAGGATGAGCCAAGGACAGATCGATTTGTAAAATTCACATTTATGTTGTACTATTGGTTAGTATGTCGTCACATGTATGTCTGGTTTTTGTTAAGTCAAGCGCATTATCCTTTTTGGTTTGTGGTTTCTGCTTTCGAGGTCACTTCTCAAGCACTCACTTTGAAATGTTTTTCAATCACATGATCTATCTGCCAATTCTGGTCTGAGATTGCTTGACTTTGGTTTGTACCTGTGACACACAAGTTGCCTGTCATGCCACACACATGACCACACACTTTGGGAGTAATGAGGCAGGGTTACCATGACCCATACTTGACATCACATTTGCAAAATGTATTGAAGCTATCCCTGATGAAGGGTTATATACCTGAAATGTATTGGGTTCTGGTGCAGATGAAGAAGTCATATATGAATTAACATTTTTAATGGAATATACTAATGATACATACTGCAGATTTATGCACCTAAACAACAAGTAAAGAAGTGAAATTGAAGAACTTCAATACATCTTTTGTGGTTTTTTAAAGTTTTGTTTAATGATCAAACATTCGAAAGCCTGCTGGTTCATTTTGGTAGAGCGTCTTGGGGGTGGTTAGCCTGCCGGCTACAAGAAATTTCTTCAAGTAACATTTATGATGTTTAGACCTTATTGAGAAGCCTTAATCTACATCAATTGTGGGTGCTGCAACCTTTTCATAACATTGTGATTTGATTTAATTTTCTAAACAGATTTATATTTACCTTAGTATCGAACTTCAACTTTATATAAATGTCATCAAACTGACCTTACTTCAATGACTCTTGGGACGCAGTGGCGTAACATAAGCCCCCACAACCACTTCGGTATAAGGATGCCCTGATTTCCGAGGGGCCCCCTCCAGCACTGTGCACTGGCGGGAGCACCTAGCTGAGAGCACCTAACTGGGTCAGGAGAGAGGAGAGTCCCCTTCATGTACTTTGCAGGTCATCAAATTTCATCACCCCATTGTGGGACACACACATTTAGGGCAAGATTTAGTAAGGGTTTGGTTTTCTCATGCAAGGTGACGTATGGGCAACACACGCCCTTAGGTGAGATTTACTGTGCCATGCAGAGGGAAATTGCAAGGATCTAAATGGCATTGCAAATCTTGAGTAATATAAGGCAATTTGGGTCACTGCCGTACGTTACTGTGCCCTGGAAATGCGATCCATGCGGGGCATGGGTGCTTCCACGCATCAACCTATCAATCTTGGTGCATTTCCAGATTTACTAACAGTGGTAAACCTGGGAATGTATCAATATGGTACGCCTTCCGAGGGGAGGCATAGCGAAGAGGAATATGTTTATTTCTCTTTGTTTTTTCCTCTTCCTGAGTGTGCTGCATTTTGCAGCATACATAGAAAGAGGAAAAACCCTCAAAGGATTGCTTTTTCACAGAAGGTGTCCAAATCAATTCTTTATTTATGTTTTGGAACTCATAGGAGATCCACATAAAAGAAATACAACATACATTTGTGCATACACAGACTTTACATAATACAGAATAAGAAAGCAAATACAGACAAACATTTGATTCCTAAGCCCTCTAATAGATAGCTAAGAAACATTTAAAAAAGTTAAATATATTAAAGCAGAACATTTTATTGGGCGGATTGTACAAAGCATTTAAGAAAGAGCTCGCCGTCATGAGACCCAATTTTAAACATATATGTCTAAACCACTTTCTACGTGATATCCGCAAGGCGGGGCATATAAAGAGGACATGTTCAATATCCTGGGTGGACATATTACAAAGGTGACAAATTGCAGGAGACCTATACCATCTAGATGTTAAGTTATTTAGAGGGAGGAGGTCCTGCCTCAAGAGAAACCAAAAACTCCGTATACCGTGAGATATGTTCCAGGAAACATACGGTTGAATTTTCTTATGTAGGCAGGAGTCAGTAAATGGAGAGGGGCCTTTTTTTGCAAGAAATGCCTCCCTGTCTAGGCTGAAACTCAATTTTCAAGTGGACAGAAGGTGTCCCTTTATTCAGAAAACAATACCGACTGTAACGTAGACACCCTTGCACCATGGTGCATGGATGCCTGTGTCGGCGCTTGGCAGCCATAAATGCGCCAGTGCAGAGGGAGAGTATCTTAGTAGATATGACACATTCCTACCCCCTCCATGTGACGCAGAACAGCTAGTGGTCTTGCTACATTGCGTTGCATCCAATCTTTTCTAATTCTGCCACCCCATTGGAAGTACCTTGGTGGCCTTTGGTCCTGGTTTGAGAATTATTGACGAAGTTTGTTTCCCGACGACGTCTTCACTGATACTCTGATCCTCAATCTCCTGGCAGCAAAAAGAAGAAAATCATTTAGGGCAGCAATAAGAAATGTAACTAATATATATATATATATATATATATATATATATATATATATATATATATATATATATATATATATATATATATATATATATATATATATATATATATATATATATACACATATATATATATATATATACATAACACACGCAGATAGATAGATATGTATATATATTTTGATTCATTTGATCATAAACGATCATGTAATGCTATAACACAACTATTCTATCTGTAAATGTTTTAAGATAGTGCAGTTGATTTAAAAAAAAATCGATCAGACGTTTGCTATCCGACGGAGCGCAGTAGGTCCTCAGTATTTAAGCAGTGTTTGAAGGCCTTATTGCAACTAAAAGAGCCCCTTTTTTATAAAGAATTGCCATTAAAAGTTTTGTCTTTCCTCTTTAGCCCATCGACAGTACCAAAAACAAGCATTGTCAATTCCAGTAGGTCTGGCTTTTAAGGAATGTTTTATGCTAATGGGAAGCCTTACTAGTAAATAGCACAGGAATAGATGTGTATCTGTGTGGAAGCAAAGAACTGTAAAATAATATTGGTGTAAGTTGAAAGGGCAGCCAACATTTGTACAGTGAAGCCAAATATAAAAATACATTTAGGTTAACGACTGCCCTCCTCCCATCTGTGCTGCTGCCAAATATTATCTAGTTTTCTAAGACACTTTTACAGTGTTACAAAGTCATATGTGTGCCCCAGAAAGTTCATGCTCAGGCAGTTGAATAAATAAACAAAATGACCATAGCTGTGTTGCGAGCAAGCACCTCTTTGTAGAAGCAAACACCTCCTGCCCAATTAAAACATGTACTCCAGGCTCCCAACAGGTGTGTAAAGCCAAAGCCCCTCCCTAGTGATGCCCACTTAAGTGTCCAGATGTTCTAGTATGTGGGATTTCCATGTAAGTTCTTAAATTGCTGTGAAATAGAGTGAAGTTTACTGTAGTAAGAATAATGTTGGTTGTGTTAGTCATGAAGCCTGTTGACAGAGTAATATTTTTGTACGTACAGCCTCTTCAAGTTGTTGTGCATCTAAGTCATCTAGTGGAAAGCTTTCAATCTCAATGATCTCATTATTAAGACTTATTAGTTGAGGGGATAAGTTCCCTCCTCCAATAATAAACACAATCCTTCTCAAGGTGAACACCTATATCACTAAATTAAAGTGAGCTAAAACTTCCTGCTAGCTCTGGCACAGAGCAGACATGCTTAACTCAGAGGCAAAGTTTAAAGCAAAGAAAAATCCCAAACCAATTTAGAAAAATATAGTATTATTCATTAAATATAATAACACCACAATTACAAAAATCCAATTAAGTTTGAATTTAAAAAATAGCACCAGAAACCATTTAGCGCCCACTGTGGTCACCTGTTGCGTTGGACTTGGACATGGGTAAGGTTTAAGGTCAACTGCAATGGACCGTGGGTCGGATACAAGAACTTACTTAATACAGGTAGAAAGTTACCTTCCCACTTGTAAATATTTATAGAACAGAAAGTCTTCAGTGTGGCAAGGAAGTAGGATGTAGCCTAAGCTGGGCCTGTCGATGATGGAGAGACGAAGCGCGAGGTCTCGATAAAACTGTCGACAAACACACGAAAGCTCAGTTTGTGAAAAGCTTAGATTTCATTCCAAAACAGCCTGATGATTAGATGCAGGCAGCAGCTTGGTCTGGTGAAGCTTTCCACTCTCGGACAACAAAACTTTTCGAGAGCATGCATTTCCGCAGTGAGTCAAGACTATCCATGGGTGGAGTTTGCGGAGTTCTGCTACACGGAACTCCGCGTAGTGCAGGGAAAACTCCACCGCTCTCCGTGGAGTTCCGCAAGTGTTAGAGTGCGGTAAGTCACGCTGCTCATGTTGATTGTTAGCACCAGGAGTTTACCTTGCACTGTAAAATCAGCACAAATTACACAATGTACAGCGCAAGAGGTCCCTGCTTGTTTCTGCCACTTGCGTAGATGTTCAGCTTGTGCTGACTACCGCAACCCCCTGCATTGAGAAATTACATGGGAGGGGGTCTATTGCATGATTCACCTTGCTTGCGCTCGCAACTTAACTTTGGTGAGCTGCACAAGAGGAAAAATTCCCCTCTGCTTCCGGGAGTTTTTTAGAACTCCGTGATTTATGCTGTGTGCAGAGTGGGCAACACTCTTTGAACTCCATCTGCGGAGCGGAGTTTACCGCCCACCCCATGGGCAAGACTGTAGGCTCAAGTCAAAGATGACTCGTAGTCACTGGATGCTGGTCTGTGGTCCTATTCAAGTGGATATGCTATAGAGAAGAACATAGTGGAAAATGTGGCAAAGTCAGTTCCACCAGCGTAGCACCCCTGCAGGCCAACTTGACAATTTGTTCAGGTCCACACTATTTCTCAGTGAAAAAAGTTGGCAACATGTTTCCATGTCCCAGACCTTAGGGTTAGACCATGAGTAGACCTCTTTTTTTGTTGGCCAAGAGTCCAGACCCTTAGGACAGCACTTGGAGGTCAGGACTCAATTCAGCAGAGGCCAGCAGAAGGGGCTAGGTCCCATCCTGTTGAAACGTATAGCACAAACAGTTTGTGATCCCAACTAACCATTAGAGTCATGTCTGGGATACTGGGGACAGGTAGAGCAGATGCAGTCTACTTCAGGTCTTCAAACAGCAGTACTGTCCTTCTGAATCTTCCATAGGTCCAGCTGTGTTCTGAGGAAAGTACAGGGGAGGTCACAGTTATACCCAGTTCCAGCTCGGTCACTCCCTAACCAATGGGGAAAAAGTTCCCAGGAATGGCTCTACCCACTTTTTAAACACTTCTTGTGTGTTTTATTGTAAATTGAAATCCAACAGTGCTCTGCCGAAAACCAACATGGTAGAACCTTAATTCCCCAGTGCAGAGCTTCGAACCGCATCACAGCAGTGTGGCCAGGGAAATGAGTAACCCTTCATCTGTGGTCACTCTTCACTAGTTCAGGAGAAATCTCTTCTCACACTGAGCCTGGTGCCTTACTGGCTAAAGGGACAAAGGAAGGAGCAAGCCTAGCTGTTAGCTATATCTGGGTTAACCTCTCGGAACTTGATTAGGTTCCTGGGCAAAGCCCTAATGGTCAGACTGCCAGAGAAACAAAACACCTCCACATACCCAAGACCTTTGCCTTAGCTTAGAGAGCAAATTGGCAACTCATCAAGGCGGCTACTCATCTCCTGGGTGACAAATCAATGCTTTTGCAAAAGGCCTACTAGAGGCGTTTGTCAGGTAACGTCTCTAAAAGTACCTGTTTCAAAATAGGCATTACAAATCCTAGTTTACGAATGATATGAGCTTCTAATAAATGTTTTTAAAAGTCCAAGAATGAACTTGGTAGTTGTGTCCTAGATGGAGATAACATTATTAAATATAGTATGGTATCCCAATGCTTTCCTTTTGAACATTCGATCCTGCTATAGTGAAAATAGCTTTTAGGGATTTTGTACTGCAAGTACAAGTTTAAACGTCCACTTTTAAATGGCACAGACCCAGGATTATGGCACTAAGGAAAGATTAGGATGACTTTAAAAGGTGAGTTTCAGGCCTCTCAAAAAGGGATATTTTGACAGGTTGAATTTATAGCTCAAACCGGCAAACCAGGCTACTATGATTAGCAGGCCTGCAATCATATTTGCACTGTCACACACAGTGGATGGCACACTGTGTACTGCGGGGCATCTGTGACATTTAACTTACAGGCCCTAGGTACATTGTGGTATGCCAATTTCATCATGTTGAAAGGGGATCACAGCTACTTTACGACTGGTTAGCAGGGCTGAGAACACAGAGTTCTACAGCAAGCAAAAACAGCAATGTCAAATATCTGGTGTGATACCGTATGAAAGATGGACATTTGCAACAACTATCTTTAATAGTGTTAGATTATTTGTTGCTAGGCAGGATTGAGTTGGTAGTGGAGGCAAGATTAATGATGCAGCAGTTTGCTAGGCTCTTAATAGGATGGTGGACTTGTGCCACAATTTCAAATGTATTTGTAAGTTAGAGAAAGATTTGGCAGTTTCCTATGGTTGCATTTGTTAGGACTAATTGCTCTGTTAAGATTTTGTACAAAGAGACCTTTAAAATGCTGTTGGAGATACGAAAGAACCAGGTAAGGAGTTGCTCAGATTATGTAATCGACTGGCCGCTTTTTAAATGCTTGCTCCATAGGTTCTGTGTGGCCTTGGACATTGGGTGTGGTCTCTTCGACGGGCATTATTGCTACTTTAGCCAAGAGTCTTCTACTTAGTCTAAAGTAGCTGTAAGCAAAGGGTTAGGGGGACTACTCTGTCTGGTGATAGAACTGATAATATCTGGTTTTGTGTGTGAGGCTGTTTCAATTCTGGAGCCACTTATTGGTTTCAAACAAAGAAAAGCAAAGGGAAAATACAGGAGGTAAAAAAACAATTTTACCCACCTTCCCTCCCTCCCTCAATATTATAGTAGATATAGGTTGAGCTGGCCAGTGTGAGTTAGCCACCGCCTTCTCCTGTTTTCCCCTATGATTCCTGTTGATTATTAAAGTCTTCGTGCAGCTAAAATGAAGAAAGCAAACACTGGGCTGTTCAGGGGGTCTTCATGTGGACCTATGAGTCTGTTACTTTTGCTGTAACTACTGCAGACTAGGTCCAAAGTTGTTACTTTGGTTGTTTTTGCCAGGCAACAGGCTGAAACTAGAGGAGACCCTGAGACTGGAGAAGAGGGGAACACCCTGCTATGTGCTACAAATCTCCCTAGCTCCCAGGGCAAGAGAGTGGAGTGAAGGGGCTGCCACCTCTGACGATTCTCAGAGCATCCAGAGCCCACTCTGTGCAAAGGTCCCCTCTTTTCATCTCTGACCCAAGCCAACCAGACCTGAGGGCCATATCGGAGGACTGCAAGGGAAATGTGAGTCGCAGTCTACAGCTGGCTGGCCATCAGTCCACGTTAACAGCGCCAATATCCTAGTGTGTGTGATAGATTCATTCTGATGGGTCCGGTCAACTCTAATAGAGAAGCTTGCTGACTATGGCAGGTTTGAGAACACCACTACCATTAGATCACTAAGGATCATGAGACTCAAGGAAGTTTTGAACAAATACAGAAATACGAGCAGGTGTCCGACGTGCACTAGAAGCATTAGCCATCCTGCAATGTAAGGAGTGTAAGTGGAAATGAAGCCTTCCATTTTGTGGGAGGGCAGGAGCACAGCATACATAGCATCTGCATCGGTAGGGGCAGCAGAAGCAGAACATAAGGTAAAAGAGCACACCACTACAGATCAAGGTCACCTCATTAGCTTCAAATGAAAACCTGATTCTTCTGCTTTTGTTTCTAAGTTTCCTAAGTGTGAGGGTGCTTCAGATATTGTATTCCTGGTGCTCCTTGACACTTTTTTAATAATTTAATAGGAGTCTTGCACTTACTCTAGTGACATGCTTGGTACTGTTGTGAAGCGTTTATAGCTCTGAGTGAATTTTCCTGATTCTTGCCCTTATATAGGTACAATCCACATTGCCCTTATATAGGCATAGAAATCAAACCCTTAGTTAGGCACAGCCCATGCAAACCAAATACAGGCATGGCTACTTCCACACATACCAAACGTCACAAGGATTTCTTGGAAAATTGGCTTAAGCAGTCAGGGACTTCCCCATGCTTGAATATTGATTTTGCCAAGATCTCAGTTAGTTTCACAATGAACAACTATGCATTATGACGTTCTTATGGCCGACTAGACGTCAAACTATGGCATTCCTAAACACCTTTAAGGCATAAATATACCTTCACTTGCTATACCAAACTACGGTGGTTTGGAGCAGTTCGACTATCTACTTGCCCGACGCAGCTCGCGACAGCATGTGCCGAAGGAAGCCGACTCTCCAGCTGACGCACTGATTAAGAGGCTGCCCTTCTCCTGCCGAGAATCCAGCTCCAGTGTTTCCGGCTCCCCTTGCGGGGTGTTGGAAAATAGAGTCCCAAGACAGAGATACCAGACCTACTTCATTCTAACCAAGGTATGGAGCTGATTAGACCCTAGAGAAACCTTTGGTAGATTCTTGGCCAAGAAAACTAAAACCTATGCTACACAATACTTACTTCTTCCCAAGTACTAGACTTAGGTTAGGTACATTGGGGTAGGCGTATTTTAGAAGCACCAGTTGAGTATTTTAGTCTGTGTTATTTATGTATGTATTTTTATGTGGCTTAGAAACCATACAATACTCTTACAGTATTATTTCATATTACTGTTTACACTGTATGCATTATACTTTGCAGTCTGCATACCAATTGTAGCAGTTCACTTCTCTTGCATGAGAAAGAAGACTGTTCAATAAACCTTTTTATTGAAAATGCCGGTCTCTCTATTATTTCTTTGCAACTGTAGAGAAACTAAGCATGCACGATTGACTGAGTGAAATACTTATCTATTGTTTCTGTTACTCTGAGAGATATATTCTTATTCTTGGGAAACAAAGTTGTCATGTTTATGAGATTGTCAGAAACAAATCCCTTCTTGTGTACTCAAGAAAGTTTCTAGTGACCTTTGAGCTAGCTGGCACTCACTATTAAGTTTAGTATATCAATAGAGACCTAGTCAACCTCAGTCCTACAGCTATAGGATATACTTTTCAAATGTGCAGAGCCTATTGGGAATATGGGAACAACACTGCAGCACATAAGCTAAATCCCCATGGAAAGAGAAAGTCAATCAGGAAAATCTCAGATAATATTTTGCAGACCACCAGCCATACAGCTAGCTTGTCAAAGAGGGAATCCAAAAATGTGTCCAACCTCATTAAATACTGATGTTATGTTATGTTATTAGGTTTTATAGAGCGCACAGCTGCCCCAGCGAAGGGGCGTCCCGGGGCTGGCCGCGGAGAGGGCACAGACACACATAACAGTCTAAAAAGTGGCAATGTATCCTGTCGCATAACTAAACTGAAGGAAAGAGAAAAGTCTTAATAGCTTTCCTAAAAGCAAGCAAGCAGAAACTTGCTGCCTTCTCTGTGTTCTCTACTAGCACCTCTATATTTGAGGTTTACTTAGATGTGGAGGGAAACCAGATAGATGCCAAAATGCTGCCGGATACTAGTTTTTGACACTGGATTGTAGTGTCTCCGTTTTCAGATTTCCTTAAGTGGACGTCTCTACCAACATTTTACTGCTGTAATAAAAACAGCCAATGCTTAATTTTGATCTTTAGATCTGCACTAGTTACCACGCTAATTGTGTTTCCTGAGACAACTGATCCTACGGTCAAGGGCCCAGCTGGGTTGGAATTATCACCGGCTAGGCAACTCCCTCGGACTGACTAAAATTTGGAAAGCCCTGAAGAGTCGTGGATTGTGTTCCATAAGCGACGAAACACGTGTCGACTGGCCTCTTAAGCATTAAATAGAGACATTCAAGAATATACTGTTCCTTGTTCATCTTCTCTCTTTTTCCTCCAGCAATTGAGAATGTGGTTATTTTAGAAAACTGTTACGCACACATTGTGATACGCTACTTTTTTGAGTGCAGAGGACAATCTTTTTCACAGATGCTCTGTAAATATGAATTAAAGGGCTACTGGAAGGGGTAGTACCATCTACAGCTGAGGTTTGTATGGTCTGACTCTTTGATATCAGTGTGATGGTGAGTATGAACAATGCAAGAATGAGTTACCCAAAAAGTGCCTTCAAACATCTTGAGGTCAAGTGGATCCCCTTGAAGTTTCCCATCGATGACCATCAGTGAGTGGCAGCTCGCGAGGGCTCCCAAGAGCGGCCCCCAGGGTAAGGCTGCACCAGAGTTGAACCTGTGAACAGCCTGAAAACTGAAAGAGAAACAATAGTGAACACTCATGCTTGCCTGTTAGTTGGGATATGGATATTGTTGTAAAAGAATAAAACATACAGCATCAACATGTGTATGAAGGTGGGCAGCATCCTAGTGACTCAACAAAGGCGCTTATGTCCATAAGTATGGAATATTATCTCCCTGTGTCTACAGGTGTCAGCTCACACTGATATCTATCACCAGAGAGTTTGACTCTCCATCACTGATGATGGGATGCCCTCCATTTTTCAAAGCTTAACCCTTGTAAACTAGTTGCATCACTTCTCTTCCTCTGTGCAAGTCTCTTCTGCATCTACTCAGCTTGTTTCAGGCACTACTATGTATTTTTACATCTCTTGACTTGACAAACAGTGTCACTCTTCTTTCTGACCTCCTTCTATCATTATTTCCTCTCAAAAAGGCATGATCTACTCTCAGACTACTGTTTCACTAGTTCTCCTCACTTGACCAAATCATACCAATTTTCTTTTCACAACAATGGCTAACTTGCTCTTTGTGATAACCTTCTAGCTTTCACGCATGACATACAATGCACTTGTCATGGGACAACCACCCAGAAAGCTGAGGATGGCAGAGTTTACAGAATGACCACAAGCTTGGAAAGATCTATGCCTGGGTATTCCCATGTGGAGCTCTCTATTCCGAGTTTCTGCAGCATCCTTTATAGTGTGGGGCTTCCTCCCGCCATCAGAATCCATTTCTGGGCCAGTACTGTCATTTCACAGCTGTCCTCATTCCTCTACTGAACAGTCGCTGATCTCTGTAGCTATTTATAATTATTTTGTAGTGTAGTTTCTTCCTTCCCAATAGGCTCTGCGCATAGGAATAAAATAAACAGCAGTTTAGAGGTAGGACTGAGGTCGACTAGGTCTCTACTGAATATGTTAGACTTAATTCAGTATGCCAGCTAGCTCAGAGGTCACTAGAAACTTTCTCAAATGAACAGGGAGGAGTTAACTTCCCTGATTAGACAAGAAGGGATTAGCTTCTGACAACCGCATAAACATGACAACTTTGCTCCCTCCAGAATAAGGAGTATATCTCCATAGTTGTGTGAAAACAATAGATAACGATTTCACTCAGTCAATCGTGCATACTTAGTTTCACCAGAGTGCAGAGAAATAGAGAAACAAGCGTTTTCAATAAAAGGTGTTACTTATTGAGCAGTCTTCTTTCTCATGCAAGAGAAGTGAATTGCCACAATTGCAATACTTATCCTAAAGTAAAGTGCGTACAGTAAAAGGAGTATTATGAAATAATACTGTAAAAGCATTGATATGGTTTCTGAGCCATATGATACTTAAAACGGATAAAATATATGCAATTACATACAATGATAAAAGTTGACTAAACGTACTAAACTGGGGCTTCTAAATAGGCCTACCCCAGTGTACCTAACCTAAGCCTAGTACGTGGGAAGGAGTAAGGGAGTTGCAGTTTAAGTTAAGTTAGTTTTGCCAAGAATCTGAATCCAGAATTCTCTAAGGATCTAATCAGTTCCGTACCTTGGTTTTAGAATGAAGGAGGTCTTGTATCACGTTCTCAGGACTCGCTCTCCCAGTAACCCGCAAGGGTGACTGGGAACACTGGAGCTGGATTTTCTCGGCAGGAGAAAAGACAGCGTCTTTCTCAGTGCGTCAAATGGGAGGGAGGGCTTCCTTCGGCACTCGCATCAGCTGGGCTTTGTGTAAGTAGATAGCCGCACTGATCCAAACCACCGTGTGTTGATTAAGGCAAATGCTGGTATATTTATTCCTGGAAGGTGCCGTATTTGACGTAAGGTTGGACATAAGACGTCAATAAGAACCGTCACTAGGAACTGACAGTTCTTCAGACTCGCAGGAGTTCTAGGACAAATCAAAACAAAAGTATGGGGAATTCCCAGGTTGCTGGAGGTTTGGTTTGTTTAAAGAACTCGTTGTACTTTCTAGGAGTCTAAGGAAGTAGCCTTGCCGTATTTGGACTGCATTGGCTATTACTAAATATGGATATGATTCTTATGCCTTTATAAGGATATGATTTGTTATAACCACACAAGGGCATAAATCGGGGATATTTAATTAGGGTTCTAGATACGTTGACAACAATTTGAATCACAATATGTCTGTACATTTTTCTTTTGCAACATTTATTTTATTCATTATCTTTTTCTAGACTGTACACCACCATGTTGTCTTTGTCCCTAGGATGGCAATTTAAGGAGAAGTAAAAACATACATGTGTACTTAATGTTACTTTTACTAATAGTTTTATGGTACCAAACTCTTCGCTGTAGACATCCCAATGAATTGCACAGCAACATTTCAATGAAAATGGAAGGGTGATTTTGTTCCAGATGTCTGTATTTAAGTAACACATACCTCCCACAGATACGTGTATTTGAGTCTGTGTAGGACCAACCAGATAAGATCTCTGCAGCTTGGCTTTGTTTGCAATTCATTCTCTTTTCACCTGCCTCCTAAGAAAATACAGATATGTACTCCCGTTGGACTTACTTCTAGGCTGTGAGTGCCTTAAGGTACAAAAGTGAGTTAAATTTCCAAAAGATGTTATTTTGTCTTTAAACAGTCTTCATAATGTCTTTAACAGGCTTAGGCCTGTCCTTCGTTGTTAGACTGCCTTGAGGCAGTTTTCAGTTAGAAAACCCAGCAGTATTTGAAAAAATGTTTTATCTTAGCTTGGAAGAAACTTAAGTCTATTAATCGTGGCTTAAGACTATCACTTCCGATTTGTCTTAAATGAGGGAGAGGACATCTCTCAGTTCATGAAACAGTATAACGGCAGCTAAGCTCTGGAAGAATCTTGGTAAGAAAGGGTTCAATTCCTTTTCCTAAATTGTGGTTTATTATGAGTGAGGGTGGGAAGAACTCGCTGATTTTCACTTAGAAGAAAACTCCATGAGATTCCGTGGAGTCCTGAAAACGTGCTGATTTTTGGTGCTGGGAGCTTGGCCCACACCGCAAAATCAGTGTGAATGGCACCATACAGTGAACCTGAGAGCGCTGCTTCTTTGCTGCCACTCGAGTAGATTTTGTACTTAAGTGGCAGCTATTTCATTGCAAACGTTTGCGACCACCCGTGTCGAGTAAATCTGGCTGGGTGCCGTACTAGTGTCCGATCATCATGCTATGCGATGCCAATTTGTTGGTGAGCCGCGTGTGAGAAAAACACACACACAACGATTATTAGAGTTTTCTGGAACCCTGCACTAGAAGTGTAATGTGGAGTGGGCTCAATTCCTTCAACTCTGCCTGCAGAGCAGAATTTATCACCAACGCCTAACTTTGAGGTCTTAGTTGTGCAAATTATATCTATAGATATTCTTTTCACTGCATGTTAATATAGAATTTACAGATGATAGAAAATAATTTTTAATTCAAGTAATTGACATTTCAATTTCTGTTCTTTAAGTCGCAGACCACATCTTCACAAAACAAAACAAGAATGTCCATTCAGGCAGTGACCAACAGCACCTGTTTTCTCCTGACGGTACGAGTCCCCACAGATCCAGGCCATCTTCTGTTAAGGTTCCTGTCTGTTGGAGAATATGAAATAATATTACTTATTGCACCTCTTCCAGAAAGTGTCACATGAGGAAGCTTCTAGGCATCCTCAGGATGTTACCATACAGATAAGTACCATGCAGGTAAGTGCCATGCAACCCCTCCCATGCATTCTGCCTAGATCAAGAGAAACTATACAACAGCATAATTTTGGATTGTGTTTGCCTTTTACGGCCAACAACCAAATCTTGGTTGAGATTCTGAGTAGCAGATACAAGAGGATCCCACTTTCAGTTAGTGCCAGAACGTTCTGTTCCAGGAAATACCAAATGTCGAAGGATACAAGTCACTCATTTACACAATGAGACCCCATATTCCCTACAGATTTTTTTTAAGTGCATCAACAACTCTGATTACCCTGCAAATAGGTTTGGATTCACCACCAACTTAGGGCTTGTTTACGACTTTGGCGGTGCAGCGCCGGGCCGCCCCACCGCAGAACCACAAAGTTGTGGTCAGACCGCCCTCCAGGTAAGGAGTTTCCTCCTGTCTGTCGGGCTAGTTTTTGACATTCCCACAGTGGTGCATCAGAAAATGGGCACCTCAATGGAAATGCCAAAAACAGTTCCTGCACGGCATGGACTGAAAAGTCCATGGCGTGCAGGAAGTGGAGCACATGCACACAGGGGGGGGACATGTTGTGCAACACCTGTGTGCATCCCCATGTAGAGGAGGCACAGCGGGTCCTGCAGGGCCTGCTTTATTTCCACTTTGCCGCGGTGTTCATAGAGGAGAAACCTCCATGACACTATCGGCAGTGAGGAAACTTGTAATATTCTTGGCAGGACCACTGCAGTGCCAGCAAACATATAACTGCATCCTGATTGCTGCATTACCACCAGGGAACAGCGCTTCTCTAGCAGCTGTGGCAGTCTGACTATACGACTCCTAATAGGGAGATCGGGAGGCCGCCACCGCCGTGCCCCGTGAGTCTGGCTGTCCGTGGACCACCAGACTCATAATCAGGCCCTTAGTCCCTGCTCCATGTGCACACACATCACTAATGGTGAAAATGTCACTATGAAAGAGCTGGAAATTGGTTTCCTCAATGGACAAAGAAACACCAAACAAGCACTCCTTTTCATTGACAGCTAATGTACAAGTAAGCCCATGGCCCACTCTCCAGCTCTCTACTTTCCCTACAACTGCTGACCAGTCTCTTTACAGCTAGGGCTTTCAGCAGATTTCCTCTGGATTTCCTGGCACAAAATGCCCCACCAGGTGGTCATAATGACTGAGAAAGCCATTGGACAGACATTGGCCTTTAGCTCTGCTTCAGCTGAGCTGGCAGCACTGTCATAGGTTAGACAAATCAAACTGAAATTTCTTGTTTGTGCAATAAACCTGTGCCAAACTCTAGTGGTAAGTGTTCATTTTCCCAGTCCCTCCATACAAATCTGAACCCCAACCTGATAATTACAGGTTACAGCTCAATCTATGAATATATACAAAAGCCCACATGATTGTAAACAGGTGCATGCAAGTTAGACTCAAAAAGCTGCATTTACTTTGTCAAAGCAGACAATGTTCACTTGTCCCCATAAGTTTATCCTTTGAGGGCTGAAGCAGAAGATGCCCTTATTCTTCAGCCTTTTTTGGGCGTACATGACACCCACAGCTAAAGCAGCCAGGAGGGAGGGTGGTACTGCTGTGGTCATCATGACGAACGTCAAGTTTATTGTTTCCCAGGCAGATTTCTGGAGGAGGAAAGACACCACATTGTAAGCAAACACAAACAAAGACCATTATAGTTAGAATGCTTGGTATGCTTAACACTGGTAATTGCAATGTAATATTCTACCATATTAATTTATTTTACTTCTTTAAGTCAATAGAATGGTATGGTTTTTCGAAGACAATGAAACATAAACTGCATTGGCTCTGTATGTACTACATTCACAGGTGGTAGTTCAGGACCACCCTGCAGACAATGTCACCAGCACCAGACACAGCACATTTCAGACATGCCTTCCTTTGCCCTCAAGAACACAAAGATGGCCCTTCCTCAGTCTATTTGCACTTACTGTGTTGCGTTCAGACTGGATTCGAAGAACAGATTCTTTCAAGTGTGGACAATCATGAGTCCTGATCTCCAGTCACTTGTCTTTAAATGTTAGTGAACAGTTGTGTTGGCTAATTCTACCCACACCTCCAGTAAACATCCACTAAGGTCTCGCGGGTCTCTATTTAACAGCAACTCAATGTTTCCCCCTTGTGGGCCATTGCTTTGGACCTCTGATGTGGTGTCAGACCCCCCAATAAGGTATCACTGACTGTAATGATTTTGTAAATGCTTTTGAGATGCAACCTGTAGTGCCCAATAAAATAAATTCAGCTGCTACAGACAGCTGAAGTAAGAGTAAGAGCACACATGCGTGGGCTGAGCCAGGAAAAATATTGACTACCTGTACATAGATAGCACTGAGGCAGATGGGCCAAGTCTAAAATTAAATATTTCAATTGGGTACTGAAAGGAAATGCAACAGTTCTTTTGGGTAAAGTGTAAAATATGTGTTCCAATTTCCACTTTGCACATGTCATGTCCCTAGCCCTAACCCAGTGCCTCCCACACATCATTACCCATTCCTTTTTGAAACTGGATTCACCAAGTCATTAAACGTCTCTTAAAACTGTGAATGAATGAAAATGTTACTTACACCTGCTATGATGCATATCACAATTGAGTAAATCACTGACAAGAGGCCAAAACCAGCAAGACACATGATAAAGCGGATTACGTCTTGGTGTAATTTGAAGTTGACAGGCCTGGAATATAGAATGGACCTCACCAGATCACCCTTTGCTGTGTTGAACCCTAGTGGAGATAGAGCAACAATGAGATTATGAGAGTTCAAATGCTGAAGGAAGTGTGTATCACAAGCCCATGGTGAACGGCAGTGAACAGTGTGTATACAGGATCTGTAGAGCTGCACAATGTGGCTGACACCAACACTACATCAGATGCAGCTTAAATAGGATGCATCTTGGATTAGTAAGGCAACAAGCAAGCAGGCAAACAATGCAAGGCTAATGGAACATAATGATAGTGAGGAAAGTAAGGGGCAATAAAAAGGGGGCAATAAGCTGAAATTGGAGGCTCCTACTTGGCTTAGGAGTTTGGTCCAGTATGTCATAGGATATTTAGTAAACTAAGGGCCGTTTTACGAGTTAGGATATTTAGCAGACTATATGTCTTATGTTCCAAGCATGTACATGGCTGATTGTTGGTGCTCTTGTAGTGCTACCTACCTAGTCAGATGCCCTGGGACTATGCAATGGATTTATTACTGACCTTTCAGTTATTCATGATTGTGTTCATTTTTCAATCTTTCTTATAAACATTCAACTCAATTACAAATACATTATATTGAAAAAAAAAGAGAAGCAGTTGGCTCACAAAAGTAAAAAAAGTAATTACAAATATCATTTGTGAATCCTCTAATAGTGTCCTTTCATCACATGATGCCCCCTACTTTGTGTGTGGACTACACAATAGATATCAAAAATCACATTTTATAAATACCAATAGATTATATGCTTTGTGTGTCTGCCTAAGAAGTGTAAAAAAGAAAAACCAAGGCAGCAGGTCTTTTCTTCCTCTGAATCCAATATATTAAACAACATCTCTGTATCCATCAACGCCCACACCTTGAATAAAATACACAAGCAGGATTGTTGTTTGAAAGTAAAGTTTATTCAGATGAATGATGTGGGAGCTCCTGGAGTTCTTCCAAGATGTCTGACAACAAAGTTATCACAGGTAATTACACCCATGTCCAGCACTGGAAGTTTACTCAATATTTATGTTCTCAGGCATAGCAAACAGATAAACATTAATTATTTATGCAAATGTTTCTTCCTGGCACATTGACAACATTCTGTTAAATAGTGTGCACTTCTCACAATCTTTTGAGTTATGTGCAAATTCCAAAATGAGAACATCATATCTTAATACTGTGTCCTCCCATGCCATCTGAAGCAAAATACCCTTAATTGTTAGTTACTAAAGCTCATGCATGTATTGGTGCTATGACAGGCACCTACATATCAATGAGGACTTTCCCAATGCTGTTCCATTTTAAAAGACAGTCGAAGACATATCCTTTAAAAGTCCTGAATTAATAGTCCACAACACAGCCACATCGACTACCACTTATTGATTTTATACTTCACGTTTACCCTATACAGTTCTCTGCTGCCTTTTGGCTGGGTTATTGCATTTGAAGTGAGATCGAGAGGGCACATAACCAGCAACAACCCAAACACTGGGAACACAACCTCCCAGACTACTCTCAATCTGGATTCAGGGCCAACCAGAGCACAGAGACAGCCCTAATCACAGTAACGGATGATGTTCAGGCCCCCCTGGCCCTCAAATGGATTGCCTCATACCTCACAGGAAGAACCCAGAAAATCTGTCTCCCGTTGTCACCTCAGAACCTGCATCGTCCCCCAAGGATCATCCCTGAGCTCCACCCTCTTCAACACATAAATGACCACCCTGGCCAACAGTGTCAGATTGTACAGACTCAACATCATCTCCAACACCAACGACCCCCAGCTCATTCTCTAGATCTTAGAAGACCCCTCTACCACCATAGCCAGCTTAAGCAGGTGTTTGAGGAGGATCGCTGACTGGATGAAGGACAACTGTCTCAAGCTCAACTCGGATGAGATGGACGTTTTCATCTTTGGGAACATCACCTCGCCATAGAAAGACTGCGGGCGGCCTACTGAACTTGGCCCATCCACCACCCAACAGACTCTGCCCTCAACCTCAGCATCTTCTTGGACAGCAAGCTATATATGAAGAACCAGGTGAAAGCAGTATCATCCGCTTGCTTCAACACCCTATGCATGATCTGTAAGATCTGCCGGTGACTCCTAGTCAACACCAGATGGACCACCACACAGACCCTCATCACCAGCAGGCTGTACTAGGGGAGCACACTGTACATAGGAATTACAACCCACCTCCAAAGGAAACTACAGACAATGTAAAACTCAATTGGAAGACTTTTCCTTGACCTCCCCAGAAGGACCTACATCTCACCACACCTCAAGAAGATGCACTGGCTCTTGATCCAGAAAAGATGCAAGTTGAAAATGCAGACCACGTATATAAAGCTATGCACATCAATGGACCAGCATACATAAACAAACGCATGACGTTCCACCAACTGACCACACACCTACGATACACCACCCTCTTCCTCACAGAACCCCTCTGGATCCACTGAAGCAACAGCAGAGGATTCTCCTTCTTACATCTGGTGACCAACGCTTGGGACGACCTTCCACTGCACCTCAGGATTGCCTCTTTGCTTTGGGATTTCAGGAAAGGACTCGAGGCCTAGCTGTTCATATGTATCCATGAAGCAACTAGTAACTACCGCCTTGAGACCCTCACAAGTGATTTGCTGTGGTTTATAAATTCTGATTGATTGACTGATTTAGAAATAACATATATATGTATATATTTTTTCCCACAATATTCTGCTCACATGCAACAAAAAAGTCAGACACTCCTGTACGCTGATTTCTCAATTTAATTACTTTTTAATGCATTTTAGCATTACACCTTGTTCATAGTCATAGTATACCAGCCACCAACTTCCATGTTAAATAAAATACAAACATTGAAAACAGACTGCAGCCATTCAAAATACTTTATTCGGTTTGTTTTTTTGTACAAAACCATAAAAGTTCAAATGCATAAAATTCAGTAAAAACATTCAGTTAAATTACATAATACACAATACACCGGTTTAAAATAACAATTTTTTATAAAATTTAAGAAAAAAGACTAGCTGTTACATGTTACAGGGAGCATCAATAGAGCGATTGCTTGTGCTGTTCTAATTAATCAGACTTTTTCTAAGCTTCACTAAACTTTTTAAAAAGGCTGCCACATGTGGTGTACAATCATAGTTTAACAGTTGTAAATAAAGTAATGAGGGACGTGCTTGTACAAAATTCAATTTTTAAAAAATAGGTTTATGGTAAAGAGCCCTGGGGAAATCATAATATTTACAGAAAAAAAAAGTGCAGCAAATCCTGGGGAGACAAGTTGTCGCAGCCACAGGATGCTAACACTGACCCTTTATGGCTGCCCCTTGGGACTGCTAATAAAAGATGGAACATGTTAAACCTGAACCTTGTTAATAAAAAACGCTCATAGGCTGGTAGTGGCCATAATAAATAAGGTTCCATACCAGACATTGTTTTGAGCATCAAATGTAGTCGCACGTTGGGTTTTGACAGATCCTTTTCCTCCCTTTCCATTACTTTCCGTGCTATGAATGACTGTTTGATAAACGCTATGTCCTTCCTAGTGATTCCTTCCAGATTTAAGAACAGATCCAGGCGACCTTCCTTATTAAAGGTAGTTTTAAGATATTTCATCCATGGGATTTTGGACATACAATCTAGGCTCAATATCTCTCTTAAAAGGCTATGGGTTAAGCCCAGCTGTTTGTTAAGCCAGCATTGTAGCCAAATAATAAGGGGTCGCAGGACAGGATATCACTAATGAAGGGCAAGCCGGTCTCTTCATGTACAGACATATGTGGAGTCCCCTGAGGTACACACAAGAGTTGTTTTAAAAATGTATTTTCCGCCACCTGCAAACCCTCAAGGTTACAATAGCCCTGCACTCAACATCAAGTGATAGATAGGGAAGCTGGATTTACTATCTTAATACCGAGTAATTTGTCTATAATTTATACATAACTTAATATAAAGATATGCAATTTAAAGTTGAAATTTCATATAGACTGAGTGCCACGTTATAATTTCCATAATTTTGTTTTGTAACAACCATGCATGACTAATAGGCCAACAATAATTATTGCACAAAAGAACTCAATCTTCCTCAATCTTGCTGATACCAACTAGGGGAAGGCAAGCATTGCCAATGCTTGGGCCTTCCCTACAAAAATCACAATGAGGACACAGATACTGCTATATTGCCTTAAAAGTATAGTCAATATACAGAAAATATAATACAATGCAACAGATTCTGCCCAAGTGGGCAATGCATGCATATGCACGAATACATACAAGAAATGATTTCTTCAATGCAAGCTTAGATTTGCATGTCAGGGTGTTTCTAACCTGTCCTCTTTTCTGTTTTTAATGTTATTTCGGTGACTCAGCTTCAAGCCGAGTCACAAGATGGTTGCCAACACTTCCTGGTTTGAAGTGCGAGCAGCTAGTTAGATCTCAGCACGGAATCATGAGGGGTCACGGATCCCCTGTGCCCCTATTAATACAAATAGATTTGTTATACTACGGAACAGATTTATACTAAATCACAAAAAGGCACTTCCATGGACCAACATCTACCTTCCTGACACATATGGTGTAATTTCAGTGAGCAGTTCGGGTTGTAGCCGTTTCTAAAGTTCCTATGGGAAATAACATTGGGTAAGCACACTTTTAGGCACCCCTGGTTTAAGGACCCTGCTTGATGGATCACCCCAAAACTTTAAAGACAGCATCTAAAGTGAGCGTTGTATCAGTTTTTAAAATTTCCTGAAGATGGAAATGAAAAAACTCAATTCTCATAGTAACTAAAACCTAACTATAACTACCTTGCGGCGACTTACAGTAGAAAAATGTAATTATATACCGCCCATAGGTAGTTATAGTTAGAATGTATTTTCCTGGGAAAAACTTTTTTTGATTTTCCAATAACTTTGAGACCAGTTGATGAATCCTCACAAAATTTTAAAAACTAAAGGCCAGCTACGGTCAGCTCCTTGCTGTAAATCTGTTCATTAGTTCCCAAGAAATTCCAAAAAGAAAAATATTGCTATCTGAGCACACAGAAGGAGTTGCGACTCCTGCCGGGCATGAGCTGACTTTTGATTGGCTGCCAACACTTCAAACCAGGAAGCGTTGGCAGCCATCTTGTGACTTGGTAACCGAGTCACAAGAAAAAGGGGGTAAAAAAGTGAAAAATTATGAAAAAAGGGCAGGGTAGAAACACCCTGACCACCTAGGCATGCTCAGGGGCTCCCACAAGGACCGCCAGGGCCCCAAAAAAGCATTTTGTTTTTAAAAAAAAGAAACAGCCGAATTTGTGCTGTGTGTGTGAATCCGGCTAAAATTCTTTTTTAAAATCGAACGGCTGGCGCCTGCAGTTCATTTCTAAATGCGATGTGATGTGATGTCATCAGTGATGTCACGGACCATGTCATCAATGATGCAATATGTGATGTCATCAGCAGTGCATTGCTGGGGCATGAGTTATAGTTAGCTGAACTAACTATAACAGACAAAGTCCTCTGGTTTTGTACAAGTGTAGAAGTGAAATGTAATGCTAATTTCGAACTATAACGTCCCTGAAACCTGTTTTTTTTTGCTTTTTCTGTGAATATACACTCTAAATTTGCTCACCTCAAATGTCTGCTTTTCTCTCAAAGTTTTTAAGCATAGGATTAGCTTTTGCCATTTATACAGCAAAGCATAGGATTACCACAGTGCTATCCCTGCTGAGCTGTAAAATGACAAAAGCCATTTACCACTCCAGGCACAATATTACAGCTTTGGATTGGTAAAATACCATCCCAGCCATCCTGAAATGAATAAAAGCAACCCATGACACGTGTTTCGCTGTCATTACAGCTCTTCAGAGAGGTTTAGCTTTTTCCAGACACAAGGAGCACCCAGTATAAGTAAAAACAATTCCCTTGCAGGCATAGAGTGACGCATAAATTATGCAAAAAAGAAGGAATGAACTTTGGGTAGTTCCCAAGTTTAGGTAAAAGGCAGCTCTTGTATAGAGCACCCTCAACACCAGCGACACTCTATATTTGCTCACCTCAAATGTCTGCTTTTCTATCAAACTTTGTAAGCATAGGACTAGCACAGTGCTATCCACGCCGAGGTAGAAATGGACAAAGTCTTTTTCCATTTGTACAGCAAAGTCTTTAAGCATAGGATTAGCACAGTGCTATCCACGCCAAGCTGTAAAATGACAAAAGCCATTTACCACTCCAGGCACAATATTACAGCTTTGGATTGGTAAAATACCATCCAAGCCAACCTGAAATGATATATATATATATCTTAAAGGACTTGAACTCTCACAACCCTCAGCCTCCAGGCAGCAAGGAAGGAGATGCAGACCCCGCAGTTTCAGGCAAGATGTTGATGTCCACACTGAAAAGATGGACACAGACCTGATGTAAGTGCTGAGATAAATTTACTTTACTCCATTTATCGTCATGACGCGTTTCAGCTCAACAGAGCCTTATTCACATAACATGTCAGAGCACGATTTCAGTGCATTTTTAAAGTGCTAGTGCAATAAGTAAACATATCACATGACCAACCAGGCATGGAAATAGACAAAACACTAACAAGTGTTTAACATGATTAAAATTACATCTAAAAATAAGTGTGAAATATGAGATATCAACCAAATTACACAATATTTTTCTCTGAATACATACAGTGATCACGGGATATAAAAACAAAATTAAAACCCTAATAGGAAAATCTAGGAACGGTAAAATACCGAAATATCCCCAAGGATGTTTGCATGGGTAACAATAACTTGAATAGTCCGTAAAGAGGATCAAATTACTGTGCAACATATTGGACTTGCAAAGTATGTGACCCAATCTCATAATTACAATGTGTCCGCAGTTTGTCGAAAAAGACAAAGATGTAGGAAGAATGCCTATTGATGCCTGGAAAAGGTCAATATTTGGAAGTGGTAAAAAGGTGCCTATAGTGCTTAACGTGATGTGCAAATAATCATGTAAAATTGAATGAATAAATCTTTTGCAACAAGTAAAACTGCTAAATGGGATAATGATGCCTTCCAAGCAGTGAATAGTTGTCTCTCTTTGAATACAAATATTTATGCCATGAGGTGACATGTTGGATGTAGGAAAAAGAGAGCGAGTGCTGGTGCATCTCAAAGCTTCTGGTGGGACTTATTTATCAGTGTGCAAATATAAAAATATTTTCCGTTTATCATACTCAAATACTAATATTTACAGATAGATATCCTGATCATGCAAAGCCCTGCACACATCTATCAATGGATTATAGTCATATTGGGCCGCGCATTACATGAGCTTACATGTGGTATATACAGCCGTATGTATCACTAGTAAATATGCAAACGCAAACCTGCTGTGCAAATACTCTTGGGCCCACATGCATCAAGCATTTTTGGAGTCGCAAACGGTGTGATTCCTTAAAATCGGCCGTTTGCGATTCCAAAAATGCTTTTTGAGATGCATCAAGCAATTTTAGAAATCGCAACATTTTTGCGATTTCTAAAATTGCGAATGCTTTTAAGAAATCGCAAATTTGCGATTTCGTAAAAGCAATGCATGATTAGTTTTAAAATTGCGAATTGAACCACTCGGTAAATTTGCAAAAAGTGTTAAAAACGCTGCAAAAGCATTTTTTAAACATTCATGTTACGGACACACATGTCCTTAGGACATGTGTGTGTGCAACATGATGCGAAAACAACATTTCATGGGTGCAGGGGGGGGGCTCATTTGAACCCCCCTCACCACCCTTGAAATGCAATCAGGATTTGCGATTTTCAAAGTGCGAATTCGCAATTCCCATTGATCCCTATGGGCCTTTTGGCCCATAGGAATGAATGGGAATTGCGAGTTCGCAATTTGAAAATCGCATTTTTTATGCGATTCGGTAAAAATAGCGATTTTTACCAAATTTTGTAAAAAATGAAAAAATAATCATGCATAGGCTTTTGCGATTTCTAAATTGCGAATCGCTATTTTTCGCAATTTAGAAATCACAAAAGCCGATATTGATGCATGTGGGCCTTGATTCCTATGGCCTAACTTGAGTGATGCTCCCTCTAGGGTGGACATGCGCTATGATGACATCAATACATATAAAATATTGCATATAAGAATAGTCACATAAATATATATATCATCATAAATATGGATATATTACCTACTGGTGATAGCCAGTAGGTATATATAGTTAGGACCTAGCTACCATAGGAAATCCGCAACATTCTATTGGGAATAACTTTGGCGCCAGTTGAGGAATTTGCGTGTAATTTTCCAAAATTTTGGCCAGCTCCGCTCCTTCCCTGAAAGTTTCGGGGGGATTCGTGAAGTGGGGGCTGAGAAAAAAGGGGGGTCCCAAAACGTGTTTTCTCCATGTTAATTTTCATAGGACGTTCTGACACTGCTACAGCCCGAACCGCTGAGCGGAATTACGCCAAATTTTGCAAAATTGTAGGGACTGGTACGCAGATTTGCCTTTGCTATATTTGGTGAAAATTGCTCCAGTGGTTTTTTCGAAAATTAACTTAAAAAACACACATATATCTGGGCGGAGCTTAACCACACATCTCATCATGAGATCAGATTGGCTGTCAGCACTTCATCCAAGAAGTGTTGGCAGCCATCTTGGGACCAATATACATGATAGCACCTCATTAAAAAGCATTGTAGTTAATAGAGGGTTTTAGGACTTTACTTACATTATAAATCATTTGTTGATGGTACCATACTCATTTTAGGAATTGTGGTGTGTTCTAAGGTGATTTTACCATGTGAAAAAGCCTTCTGCTGGGATATCATGAATCATGTTTGAAAGAAAACTATTATCTCATGCTTTTCCCACAGTGGTTTGGAAGGGGATCTATAAGCTAAACTGAAAGCATATTTTCTGTATATTCACATTATCTTTCTCAGTCATGTGAGAATGAAGTCTGACATTCTCAGTAAAACATGTACATCCAACAAGGACAGAGACTGTCAGTTGATTCCTTTGTGTTCTACTGCAGCTTCCTGGAGTGTTCTAAAGAACAACTAGAACGCTAACAGTCCTACTTATTACAAAGGTATGGCACACCTGAAGCCATCTTGATTGGAATAAAGTGGTAACTCTTAAAACATTTAATTTAGAAAGGAACAAAATGAGGGGGTATATTTTGCCATAGAAAGTATGATTAGTGCTGCAGAAAGAAAAATTAGGGCACATTTTGAGTGACTTCTCAAATCCTCTTCTATTTCATTAAAAAATTCTGACATGCAGTCTCCCAAGATGGCCACCAGAGACAAAAGAGCCCAAATGTAGCCCAAATATCTCCCAGATGTAACCCAAGTATAGCCCAATGACAGAATGTCCCAGAGTGTTCTAAAGAACAACTAGAGTGCTAACAGTCCTACTTATTAAAAAGGTATGGCACACCTGAAGCCATCTTGATTGGAATAAAGTGGTAACTCTCAAAACATTTAATTTAAAAAGGAACAAAATGAGGGGGTATATTTTGCCATAGAAAGTATGATTAGTGCTTCAGAAAGAAAAATTAGGGCACATTTTGAGTGACTTCTCAAATCCTCTTCTATTTCATAAAAAAATTCTGACATGCAGACTGAAACATGCACTTTGAATACCAGCAGCAGACTTCCCTGGTGAGCAGTAGCTTTACTACAGTGATCTAATGAGCAACTAGAGTGCTAACATTCAGAATTTATTGCAAATGTGGGACACATCTGAATGCCTTCTTGATGGAACCAAAGTAAATAAACATTGAAAATGCAATAGATCTCGCCTTCTTTTAAGTTAAAGCCATTCTGTTTGTAATGAGGTGGCTTTTTAGCTTTACTTTTATTAGTGTTTTTAAAACTTTCATGTAAATAACATGCATATGTATGCATATATGTATATGTATGCATGCATTTATATTTGTATTTATATAGATATGCAGATTATATATGTTTATACATGTATGTATATATATACACATAGATATATATAAATGCATATGCATATATATGCATATATATATATATGTGTATATGTGTGCGTGTAGAGAGAGGTAGAGGTAGAGAGGTTGAGGTAGAGAGGTAGAGACTAGTAGAGAGAGAAGTAGAGAGAGGTAGAGAGGTAGGGAGTAGAGAGTGAGTAATAGAGTTGAGAGTGAGTAGTAGAGAGTAGTAGAGAGCAGTAGAGAGAGTGGCAGAGAGTGAGTAGTAGAGAGTAGTAGAGTGAATAGTAGAGTGAGTAGTAGAGAGTAGTAGAGAGTGAGTAGTAAAGAGTGAGTAGTAGAGAGTAGTAGAGAGTAAATAGTAGAGTGAGTAGTAGAGAGCAGTAGAGAGTGAGTAGTAGAGAGTAGTAAAGAGTGAGTAGTAGAGAGTGAGTAGCAGAGAGAGAGAATAGTAGAGAGTAGTAGAGAGTGAGTAGTAGGGAGTAGTAGAGAGAGAGTAGTATAGAGTGAGTAGTAGAGAGTAGTAGAGAGTGAGTAGTAGAGAGAGAGTAGTAGAGAGTGAGTGGTAGAGAGTAGTAGAGAATGAGAAGTAGAGAGTAAGTAGTAGAGAGTAGTGGAGAGTGAGTAGTAAAGAGTGAGTAGTAGAGAGAGAGTAGTAGAGAGTGAGTAGTAGAGAGTAGTAGATAGTGAGTAGTAGGGAGTGAGTAGTATAGAGAGAGTAGTAGAGAGTAGTAGTGTAGTAGAGAATGAGTAGTAGAGAGTGAGAATTAGAGAGTAGTGGAGTAGTAGAGAGTAAGTAGTAGAGAGTAGTGGAGAATATTCCAAAGTTTGGCACAGCACCACTTGCACAATAAGTCCAATCAAATCATATCACTTAGAGTCCTTATTGAAGCACTGAATCTTGGTGTATATTCAAATGCTTTTATTTTCCTTAAGTTTATGTACCACAGCCAGCCGATGCGTTTCGTTCTGTACAAGAGAACTTCTTCAGGGCGTTCTTATTTCCTTCAAGGTATGTTGATATCCTGTTGTCATATAACTAGATATTTCTTCCAAATGTTAAACGAGACGTAAGTACATTCTTATTCAAAGTGACTAAGTATCAATTGTCCCATTCCCCTATACAACCACAGTTATTGGGGCCGGTCTGCCATCCGACCCATGATGTTTTCCATAAAGCAAATTCATCTGTTGTCCTTGCCTCCCATTTAATCCTTCTGAGGAGCCTATAGTGTTCTTCACCATGGGATGCTCCGATGCAGGGGACGATATAGCGGATGTCTGTTCTGATGGTTAAGTTCAGAATTAAGGCGGCATGGTCACTTTCGATCCATGGAAGCACTTCGAAGTTTAGCATGTATTTTTGTAGCCTCTCACCCAATAGAGTGTAGTCTATGGTGGTCGGATTGTTGTAAGTGGGTGCGTGAGATACCCATGGCTTGATCTTTGTAGATAAGGCATGCGTGGTGGCCAGGTTGTATGCCCGCATAAAGGCATTCAATCTCCCAGCGCTCCCAACGGAATGGCTTCCAGACACATCCTCGCCTATTTTATGCATGTTGAGATCCCCAAGGATGATAGGTTCCATAGACGCAAACTGTGTGAGCAAAGACTCAATCTGTGCAATCAGTTGAGTTAGCTTGTCCATGGGGGCAAGCCCGTGGGGGTTGTAATATGCATTGATTAAGAGAAGGGATAGAGGGCCCTCGCCCGTATTAAGCCCTCTCAGGATCCCAGACAGTAACATGTCAGAGTCATTCTTTATCTCGGTGAAATGGACTTTCAAGGCAAACTAGTACTACATCTAGCAAAACGTCAGGATGATCTAGCAAAAAGAGCATATCCTCACACCACAGTTGTTACAGTCGAGTTCTGATGTCACAATGCCTGCTGACAGAGCCAGGGGAAAGGCAGGTCAGGTCACGCAAATCACGGAGCATAAATGGAGCAGGGGTTGAAAGCAATGAAAAACATACAGGTGTTTTTTCTTTCTTCTGCTCTATTTTGAAAGCTTACAATGCAAAGCAGACAGCATATATATTTTTTTGTACTCCTTCAATAGAGGAAAACTAGAATCTTTTTGTATCTTTCTAAACAGTCAAGCTACTGCAGTTTTTTAAAAATAACAAATTGGCACATATTAAACTGTTTCTAATATATATGTAGTGATTTCACTATATTTGTACTACTTTTGTAAGAGAAATTCAAACAGAATGTTGCCTTAGACTATAAACCTATCTGTAATTTTTTAAAAAGTACAGAAGTTAATTTTACACTTCATAGAACAGGAATAGTGTATTTGATGTTTGTCTTGCATTTGCTAATCTCTCTTCATACAAGCACGGAACATTATGCAGGTAAAGTCACCTTTCATTTTACGTACCACTACAATGTTTTTGTGTTATTGCCAAAGCAATATACCATCATCCTAGTACATGATAAAAGAATATTGGAAAGTGCCCTGCTGTAAATAGCTTTAAACTTCCACTTGCCAAATTTTTAAAGATGGATGGTATTTAGTTTTGTTTTCATAGGACAGACATAATAATTATCTCTACTGTAGGCTCAGGAAGAAAATATTTGTGCATTATAAGGAATAGAGTACCCCGCCCATAAATAAAACTGGAATCACGTCAGCTCTGAGCTCAATAGCAATGAAGTATATATGCACACATATATACCTACCATAACATAGGCATTCCTGAATTCTTGGCCACTGGACCCTATTGCACAATTGTCTCTTTTCTGAAAAGACACAATGAAACTAATATCACAGACAAAGGCAATGCTGAAACTTACCAGTTTGCAGAACCACAGCTCTCGCGGGGCCGGAAGCAGATGCCTTGCTCTGGATGAGGTTGGTGCCACAGAATAGGCTGTGCCTCTTATAATCTTCTCCACTGTACACCTTCCAGGGCATGGAGCTGTCTGCTTCAGGTAATGGCATCTTTGTGACTGGAACACTCTCCCCTTTAAGGAAAAAGTATTCTTCTGCATTACACTCTGTTTACATACCTCAGGCAGAATTAACACATTCTCAAGAGTGAGTCAATGAAGTGACATTTTAAACACAACTAATGTTCCTCAGTATTTTAAAATCAGTGCAAAATTGTGTCGAGTTCACTCTGCCACAAAGGCGTCTCCCTTCACTTGCTTAAGAAATCACAATTAATATTCCCAGATATCCAATGATTAAAAAGAGTAAAAAGAGAGAGAGTGGAATTGTTCAGATAAGAGCTAAAGAGAGAGGGACACAGATAAAGAAATAGGGACCGTGAGTTAGAGACAGACAAATGTATAGAAAGTAAATACAGGGAAAAACAGAAAGCATTAGGAGAAATGGAGAGAAAAAAAGACTAATTACAAATGGTAGAAAGGGCAAGGGTAGCGAAATGAGACAAAGCGTTGAGAGAAAGTAAGGAAGGAAGAAGAGAATAGAATGTGAATGAGAGAGACCGCACGTGACATAAAATGACAGGACCCAAACCTGCAGAGCCTTACTGGTGTCAGGGGCACCAGAGTTTGGAGGCAGTAGAGGAACAAAGCATGAAGCAGGGTGATCTAAATATGCAACCAAAGGCCCATGCATACATTTACCACATAGTAAATGCATGCAGTAAAACCCAGATGAATGGTGAATTCTGTGGGGCCTATTTATGAGCTCCCACGTCACTTATGCGCCACTGGTGTTTCACTTTTTGTGACACACTACTGGCATAAAAAATGTGCCATGTTGCGCCATATTTATGAAGTGACGTATCTATGTAGTTGATCCGAAATTCCCCTGGTAAAGTGTTGTATTTCTTTAACAGTGTGGAGATGGTGTGTGAGTGTGAGTACATAATCAATGCATGAAATGGTGCCATGGGGGGCCTGAAATATGTGTGTATTGGAGTTCCTCTGGGTGCATGCACCTCCAGACATCTGCCAATCCCAATGCACCTAAGAAGCTATGGATTCATTTACGGGCTAATGGCAGGTCTTTCTGGGTTCAGCAGTCCTGGGAGTCTGGGACAATGGAGTTAAAGTCCCCCCAATCAATAGATGCCCGTCCAGGAGACCCAGGAGGAGGCTGCCAAGATAAAAAAAAAAAGGCGGTGACAAAACCTCCCACCCCCCAAACTAGCAGAGCGCCTATCGCCCACCCTTCCAAAAACTGACGGGGTCATGTAGCCAGACCGAGCCTTGGCCCTGAGAAATTTAGTTTAGTCAGTAACAACATTAAGAGCCCAACAGGTGTCTGATACGAACAGAACATCGGCGAGGTCCCACAGAATACCCACTAATGCCCACATGTGAGCAAGGAAACAGACAAAATTGAGGGTGGACAGGTTTACAGAGCCCTCCTTAGCATTCTAGCCCACTACAGCAAATGTCTGGTGCAGTTAGTGAAGAGGAGTCAATAGTCACAACCCTTTGTCTACATGGAACCACTCAACCTTCCAAAGTGAAAGATACAGACCAGTTATTCAGCACCTCCCGCCGCTTCAGTCGAGTCATGGATTGGCGAGCCACCACCAGAGTGGCATGCTCAGAAAAAGTCTTCAACATTTTTGGCAACTAGTAAAATGGGGAAAAGGTTGGCAATAGCTGCCCCACAAAATCATATAGCCCCGGATGAATGGATTGAACATTTTGCAAAACAATATGCAGAATAAGAAGACCAACATGATGAGCTATTTGTAATCCCCTAGCACTTGGTAGAAGTGATCTTTGCCCCTTCAGATGTAAAAGTCACCCTTGGCAGAGTACGGGGGAAGGTGCGCGGTCCTGATAACATCGTTGCTGACTTATTCTTGTATGATAAGGTTACCTGGTCAAGATATAGACTATTGCTAGCCAATGGAATAGCTCCTGGTGCACCTATACTTGATTCCTGGTGGGCTGCTGAAATAATACCCATCTTTAAAAAAGGCGATAGAGCCTCGCCAAGTAATTGCAGGCCAAAAAGCCTAATAAGCTTGATCCAAAAGGTGGTGGCTCGCCTAGCATTGGCAAAAGCCCAGGAATGGATAGCTGCAAATTACATTCTTTCCCCTTTACAGGCAGGTTTCAAAGCATACGTTAGCATCATTGAGCAGTACTCCGCTTCTTGGTAATATACTGGCATTCTGTTGTGATAGCAAAGGGTAGCATTTATGCTGCCTTTGTTGACCTCAAGTCAGCTTTTGACTTAGTTTCATGCAAGAAAGCTTGGATGGTCCTACAGAACCTTTAAATGGCAATGGACATGCTTTCTTTAATTGTTCTGCTTCACTATAAACAATTTTGCTCAAGTCTGCTGGGGTGCCCAGGGTAATATCCCTAATTGATTCCCAGTAGCGAAGGGGGTACGCCAAGGGTGTGTTATGGCTCCAACGCTATTTTCTCTATTTTTGAATGGAGTGTCCCAGTTCTTAGCTTCTTATTCCAACTGATGCTTCGATCCTAGCAGGTTCAAAGAATTCCATCCTAATGTTCTCAGACCACATGCTCATAATTTCAAAACCCCCGTGAGGATTGCAACGTGCACTTTCCTGCTCCAAAGACTTCTGTATGATACGAGGTCCATTAATTATACAAAATGTATTGATTTTAATCAGCACGGGTTATTCAGGAGCATCATAAGACTTCACGGCGAGCCGCTAGGACAGACAGATGTTTTTAATTATCTAGGAGTTAATCTAGTCAAGAAATTGAGCTGGAGTCCCCAGATTGAAATTATGGCCCCCAAACACCATCAGCTGGCAAGCACACTAGCAAAAGAACATAAAACCTCACTCACAAAGCCAATTAGTCATCTACTACAGATTTACGATACTAAAGCAGTGGATTCAGTTTTATATGGATCTGGACTCTGGGCTCTGCAAACTTGGCACCACCTGTCTTAGCAGGGAAAACGTTTCTTTGAAATATCAGAAGCCACCCACAAAGCACCTCTCTCAAACCTCTGCTTGATGATCTAGGCGGAAAATACTGGGAAGATGTTGCAAGATTTCGCCCCATTGCATACTGGCGTAGATTGTGGTCCACTCCTGAGTCGGAAAATTATGCTGATGCACTTAGGGATGTCATGGAGGTGGAACACTCACATAAGATAGGTGGGCTCCATAACATAAAGAGTACGCACTTATGGGAGAATCCAATGGGTGCACAGTTCACCTCAACAGGAAAAATGAAATAACAGTATTGGCATGTTATGTTATGTTATGTCACTGCAATTTGTATAGCGCAACAGCTGCCCCAGCAAAGGGCCGACCCCGGCACTGAAGATTACAACAAACCACCTTAGAGCACCCACTCGTACCTCATTGACCAGGAGGTTCTTAGAATTTGAGCCCACCCCTTGGTATGAGCAAAAATTGGGATATAATCGCGAAACCCATCGATATGAGATTATACTACAAATTCTGGGCAGGTACTCTCGCCACTAAAATCCTTGACTTGCAAGTGGTCTTCCAATGTAGACAACAAATGTCCAATATGTGGCGACCAAATTAAAACATAATCTCAAGTTCCATTTGTTTGTCCTGCTTATGGGGGCCACTGAAAAAAATGGCTAAAGCAGATCTGTAAGAATCTGGGCACCAGAAGTAGCAGAACTGCACTGAGAATATTGCGCACAGATTCTTCAGCGCAATATGCAACGTCTATCGCTAAGTCTTTGGGATGGATGTGGAATAAAAGATATGAGATGTAATCTAATCTGTTTTAATATCAAAATGCTGAGTTATAAACTAGAAAGATTTACATTAGACAATAGGGCTATGATGTGGACCCATTTTGTATGCATGCTGTGCTTTGGATTTTAAGTATAATCTTTGTATGATATTTTGTGGGTTTTATTATTTATATTGCTTTTATGACATATATTGTCGAAATAAAGCTCTTTTAACTGACTGATTATGTGAATAAATGTCTGGATCTGGACCATTTATTGCTACTTTTGCACAGCTTTCAACAACTCGTGGCATTGAGCCCTATTTGGGGTGAATTTTATTTCCTACACATTGGCATTGGTTATTCTTTTTAGACTTCGCACTTAAAATTTGCCTTTGTCTCATGGGGTGCCTGGAATCAGGATTTCTCTTTTTGTTTGCGTGACAATATTTCGATTCAAAGTGCTAGCCATTTCTTGCTGTACTGTTATTAGTATCAAGGGACAAGATGCAGCTTTTTGGTGCCATTGCGTAAGAAAAATTTGTGACAGCATAAGGCTGAATTAATTTTCTTGCAGTCCTTAGGCTCACTTGAAATGTCCGGGCAGGTTCTTAATTTGAGAAAAATAGACATTCCATATTAGGAGGTGATATCAATTGCAATGGCTGTTTTACAATATTGAAGTTTTACACTGAAATGCCACTCTTGTCGCAATTTTCTTAAATGGAATTTTATCATATAATTGTTACAAAAAATGGTTATTGCACAGGATCTCTGCACAAGATGAAAACATTTTATTCATGTTTCATTATTCTTGTGTGCTTTTATGGCCTTTGGCAAAATAAAGTTTATTTTGACTTGACTAACTCATTGCAAAGACTACAGGAAGCCCCATCAGACAAGGCAAGGACACACTATGCACAACCAGGTGTACTGGCAGGGGAAGAGGGTGAATCGCACACTGTAATCCCTTTTATTGGCACAGGAAAGATGTGAAAATGTGACAGCAATAACTAGTGATCAGAAACCTAAAGAAAACTAACTGTACCACAGAAGAAGATATCAGTCAGTCAGTCAAATTCACTTTATTCGATTCAGTTAAAAATCATACAAAGGACATAAAAAACATTATTATATACAAGTAAAATGCAATTAAACAATTTCATTTCAATCGAATTCATATGACGTAGTATTACAATAAAACAGGGTTTAAAAATCAATAAAAGCAGTTTATACAAAGGGGATTACAGAGTTCTTGCGTCTTCTTGATCTAGCCGCTGCCACTAGGAAATTTGCCATGGCGAATGTAATGTGTATATTTCCCAATGATTGTAGATAAAGCATGGCTGGTCTCACCTGGGAGAAGCCAGCTTCCCTTAAAACAGGTAACAGGTGTTTTTTTCTCTGGTCAGAGAAGAAATCGCAAAACATAATAAAGTGCATGGTGTCTTGAACTGAAAAATTGTCGCAAGCACAAGGTGGTGCTAGCTCTGGTTTTAACCAAGAATTAAAACTACCCAAATAAAAGTGAATGAGGTTAAACCTAAATTTCGTTAACAGAAACCTGTGAAATGGGTTAGTGACAAAACATAAATAGGGTTCAAGTGCAGGTGAGTGAACTAGCAAATAATGACGTCTAACTGTGGGCTTTAACAATTCTGATTCTTCTCGAATCAATCTTTCCCTTTCCTTAAATTGTTTTTTAATAACCACCACATCCTGGTTTGTAATGCCAGAGGGGTCAGTAAATAAATCTGGTCGTCCCAGGTCCATAAAAGATTTTTTTAAATAGGCCAACCATGGGATTGTACTACTGTGCTCCAGACTCATGACATCCTTCATAATCAGGTGGTTTAAAGTTAATTCTGTATTTAACCATGTCTTAAGCCAGTATGTTAGGGGCGCCAATCTCAACCTATCCTGGGCATATTCCAATCCTACCTCTGCATGAGTGGAAAAAGTTGGTGTTGATTGAGGAAGGCACAAAAGAGAACGTAGAAATCTATTTTCTGCCTTCTGGATTTTGTCCAGGCATGCGTAGCCCCATAAAGGTGCACCATATAGTGCCACAGGAAGGGATTTGCTGTTGTACACCTTTAGAATGGCTTCCATTGGTCTATGGCCCAGCCTTTTGGCGAAACCCAGAAGAAGATATAAATATAGTTCATTGTAGAGGAGGAGAATGAGTTTAGATTAGTGGACAGGAAGATATGGCGCTCAAGCGTGTGTGATTCTGAATAAGTCTTTTGATATGACAGTTTCATGGTGCAAACAGGTCAGGGGAAACAAACCCAGACAACAAACAACCCCTGCACTAGTATAGGGAGGCCTATACCAAACAGGTAAGAGCCAAGTCCTGTGCACACGTTTATAGAGTAATAGGTCCTGATGTCAGAACTCAACATTAGAGACAACGTTCATTTGAAGGAATGAATGTCAAACTCCAGGTTTTGTATGTAGAAAAGATTTATAAGTCAATCTGGATCAGTACATTTAACAATAGCCAGCCGACATGTGTTTCGTCACACCGTGTAGAGGATGTGACTCATCAGGGCTGTGATTTCCCATTTTAATAGGAAATCACAGCCCTGATGACCTGATCAAGATTGACTTTTAAATCTTTTCTACATACAAAACCTGGAGTTTGACATTCATTCCTTCAAATGAACATTGTCTCTAATGTTGAGTTCTGACATCAGGACCTAATACTCTATAAACGTGTGCACAGGACTTGGTTCTTATAAATATAGTTCATACCTGTAAGCATGCCTTCATCTACAATGCAACTCCCGTTGATGAGTACAGCATCACACGGCAAATAAAGCTTGTTTCCAGTCAATATAATCACATCTCCAGGGACTAAATTATGTGATTCCACCTCTTTGTACTCTGCAAAATAAGAAAACATATTTGTTTACACGTTTCTGTTATTATGGCTAGTTCTTAACATGGTGCTGCGCTTTTGCAGCTTTTTTTTAAATGTGGATAACTGAGACAAAAAATGAGTTATCTTAAAATGTGAAAAGCAAAACATTTCTATAAACACTCTGTTAGACTTCTTGTTCTAGCTCCTCCTTCATTATAATTCAATGTTTCTCAATTCTAACAGATCCAAGAAGAGGTAATTTAATGGAGTAAGGATGCCCGAAAGCAGAACAAGTGAATGACAAATAATTGTTTCTTGCAAATTCATTTATTTTGTAACAAACAGTTTTGTAAGAATTAGTTAACTTATTAAAGAATAATACAGATTGTTCCAATCTGTAAAACATGTTTATAGAAAATCTGTTTTGCTCTACAGTGGTTAACAATTTTTCTAAGACAAGCTTACCTAGACAGTACATTAAGGCCCAAAGTTAGACAATAATATTTTTGCAAAATGTATGAATTTTTCTACTTTTCATACCAAAAGATGAAGTTTGGAGGTCTTGAGTGAGGATCTGTAGACTTTGTAATGATCAGTTGGAAACAGAGCCCAATTTAGAGTTTAGATACTAAACGTTGAACATGACCAAAAAAAATCACAAATTCACTGAAACTAACCAAAGGATAAAGTGACGCTATAATTAGGTATGGTAATAAGATCATAGCTTATGTTAATAAAAACCCAGACACTCACTGAAAAAAACAAGGTTAAGGTAACATAATAGTTAGGTGTTGAAATGAGACAAGAGCTAACTTTTAAAAACAATTAAAACACTGAAATTCACCAGTTATAGTTTAGTAAAATAATTACAATTTTCACCCCATCATGCAATGTTTTTGACCTCACACATTACATCACTAATGACATGTTTAATGACTTTATGATGACATGATGGATGGAACTTAAAGTGGAGTTGTAAGCATGGCTCTAAGCTCGTATGCTTTTGTGGCCATCTTAGGAATGTGGCTGTTGTATATGTTAGCACTTGTCTGTGAGCCCTGGTCAAGCAGAAACTATAATCCTAGTCAGGGCAGGGGCAGGCAAACCCTAAATGAACCTGTGCTCATCCTCTGGTAGCATGGCACAGGGCAGTCAGGCTTAACTCAGAGGAAGTGTGAATAGAATTTGTGCCTCACCTCAAAAAGTAAAAATGTAAAAACACCACACAAAATTATTCCACACAAGGTTAGAAAAATAGCTCTGATTTAAATAAAGCCAGAACAAAAACAAATCTAATTAGATAGAGATTTTTAAAGTTTATAGTGTCAAAAAGGGTCAAGAAGCAAAAGTGCTATTGGGGATATCTGGTTGCACAGGACAAAGTCACAAGTTCCGGCTAACCACAATGGAGCATGGACAGCTACAGGGACCCAGTTAGGCCTACTGAGCAAAGTACCTTAAATCCAGGCTGTGGAGCATTGGGTGGATCCACGTCGAAGAAGTGCTGCACAGCTGAGGCGATGCATCAGTTTCGAGAAGCAGTGAGGCTGCAATGCAAGATCCAGTTGTGTTGGTATCAAGAATCTCATCGACGGGACTTAAGATGCAAAGTCCGGTGTTAAGGATGCGATGCACAGCTGAGACAATACATCAGCTCTGATGAGTGGTGAAGCAGCGTTTGGGGTTTGGGCATCCTTATCGACACTGCAGTCAACTAGAGATGCTAGGAGCTGTGCAGGGGGAAGCGTTGCACAGTGCTGGTTCTGAAGGGGATGTGTTAGTCCCAAGATGCCGGAGGTGGTGGTTATGCAAGTCTTTATACAATGGGTCCAATCAGCAGCGATGCTGTGGTTCTGCTCAAGGATGTACTGCACAACCAATGAGAGGTGTCAGTTGTGCTCAGGGCTGCATCGCTTAGCAGTGAAGATGTGTTGGTTCCACTGGCATGGACCTTAGGCCCACTTCCAAGGGTCCAGAACTAGGTTGGCAACACTTGGCAAGGTGAACTCACAGATACAAGAGTACAGGTGCAGGGGTTGGAAGCCTGTTCTGTCCTTGAGGATTCAGATAAGGAGGCCAACCAACTAGCCCTTGATGTCACTCTGGGTTCTGGTCTCAAGAGATGCCGACCCAGTCAATCTCACCCAGGCAAAAGGACAGCAGGCAGCATATCAATAAAGCAAAAACAGGAGAGCGGCAGTCCTTTCAGCAAGTCAGCAGTCCTTCTTCCTGGCAGAGTATCTACAGGTCCAGAGGTGTACTCATACAGAGGAGCCTGAGGTCCATTACTTATACCTAGTGATGCCTTTGAAGTAGGGAGACTTCAAATACATGCCTTTGAAGTGCACAAAATCCATGCCCTTTCTATCCTGGCTCCAGACTCACTACAGGGGCAGCCCTTATTGTGTGGCAGGGACACGGCCTATTCAGGTGTGATGCTATGCCCATCACCTCTCTCCCATCCTGCCAGAGATGGCTCATTGAGAGACATCTAAGCTCCCATTGTGTGTGTCTGTCTATGAGGGATTTACAAAGCCCAACTGCCAACTACATCCAGTCATGTGATCAGAGACAGCCAAGAAGGCACCAAATAGCTAAAGCAAGAAAATGTCAACTTTCTAAAGGTAAAATTGCACTTTAAGTTCTGTATTTGTTTATCATTATTCTTTTTCAGGCTGGGGATAATTTTGGTTAATCAAGTGGGGGTTGTGTTTGTGCGTTTGAGGGAGGGGGTTTTACATTCTGTTTTTGATTTAAATTATGGATGTAATTTAAGCACAGGTGATGATGAGGGTTTGATGTGGGTAGTTTAACAGGTTTTAAAGAATTTGCATGGAGTTGTTGGTTTTGACATGTTTCTTAATTTTTTTGCAGAGACCCCTGATGTAGGGCCTTTCAGGTCCAAAATGCATTGGGTGTAGCGGAATGAGCACACTTCATACAAATGGTTCAGTTGCACATGTCGCTGTTTAAAGCCTGGATGGGCAAGCAAGAGACATTTGAAAAAGCTGAAATAACAAATCATGGTGGAATCACGCTATCTCTGTAGTGAATGACAAAGCATGGATGACTATTGGTATAAGGAAGATCAATTTGTTGGTTCTCTTTTGGCTTAAAAAAGCTGGATTAGTCTATAAGTAGTTGTCTACCGTGAGGATAAATATTCCTGCGTTTAACAGTGCGACAGAAGGGCGCGTAACCCACCCGCCTATTACGTTGAACTTTTTAAAAGTGGCATTTTCAGAATTTTAATTTAAGCCATAAATTAGGATTTTAAATTAGGATTCCAGAGACATGAAACTCGACTCAGTTATAGCCTCCCATTTGGAAATTACACTGATAAGCTATAATATGGTAATCTTAATGTTACCCTATGGGAGAGAGACAGTTCTTGCAGCAGTGAAAAACACATTTGAGAGTCTTTCACTACCAGAACATATAAATCTTAAAAGTACATTTAAATACACTGCATCATGCCCTTTGAGTTGTCCACAGCCTACCTTAGTGGTGACATATGTATAAAAAGGGAAGGTTAGGGCCTGGCAAAAAGTTTATTTTGCCAGGTTGACATGGCAGATCAAACTGCACAAACAGGCTCTGAAATGACTGTCCTGAGACATGGTTAAAGGGCTACTTTAGTGGTGGGTGGCCCAATCAGTACTGCAGGCTCACTAGTAGCATTTAATTTATAGGCCCAGGCTACATGTATTATCACTTTACTAGGAACTTATAGGCACATTAAATATGCCAATTGGGGATGAATCAATATTACCATGTACAGGGGAGAGAGCACAAGATCCTTTTCACAGGTTAGCCGTGGTAAAGTGTGCAGAGTCCTAATACCAGCACAATAGAGGTTAGCAACGTGTAGGAGGAAGGCAGATTGTTTGTGGGTAATCCACCCTAAGGTTGACAGGTCTAAAAAACTGTGAGAAGGAAGAGTGAGACTATGAGTAGAGAAGATTAGCTGTGACTAATCAAGGCATAGTCCACATGTCTATATTAATAACCTGAGATCTTGTAAATTCATTGCTTTGGACTGAGCCACAAAGAAATATAACCAACATAAAGAGCTGCTGCATTATCGAAAATAATTTTGCAACTGTCAAAAGTACTCTAATCTTAAATGTAAATAGCACTAGAGTCCACCATTAGTGTGTAATGTCACCTAAATTGACGATGAGCTGTCTCACAATTGTCACTTACAGAGATTCCCCCAAACTAAGCCGGCACTCTGATGATCTTTCTTGAATCCCCTCATGAAGATTGAGCCAGCAATGAAATAAACCAAGAAAACGGTGGATCTAATCCATCTAGACAAGGTCTCAGGTGAAGATTTTCTTCCTGGGCATGTCCAATGTTCTAGCTCGTGGTAAACCTCTGCTCTCTAGAGATATGCAAGTTACCCCGGAGGTAAATCTAAAAGTGTCACATATCTTCTTCTATGGACAGTGCTGCAGAACAAATACTTAAAAAACACAGCTCCAGCCCGGTGGCGTATCAAGAGGGTCTTAGGACTAAATGTTGCATCATCCTTAATACAACTGCATGTTGTCTACCAAGGACTGACTCCCTATGGTACATAAAGCTTCCAAGTGCTTAGCCAATGTAGCTGTGACTAGGAAGACAGGTTGTTTCAGTGGTCAGGAATGTCTGGAAGGATCATTGATACCTGAGTTTAATCAGTGGCCATCACTCAATATTTGCAGGTGGGCAAGCTTTCTCAAGGTAGCCTGGCCATCAATGTTTCCTCTTCCAGATCCCCATCTCTTGACCCCTATAGTTACTCAGAATAACTCGACAGCTCTGCCTTTAAATAGCCTTCCCCACCTCCGCTGAAAGCCTCAGCCTCGAAGAACTTCCAGCCCAACCTCAATACTGATCAGGCCATTGACTTGGGGGGATCACATTGTTTGGGTATCTCTATGCTGGCATGACTGCCAGCTGAACCAGTGATGAGAATTACCAACTTCTTGACAGTCTATGCTGCCACATTGTCCATCAGCCGGACCATCAGCCGGACCAGAACTCAGTATCTGTGGACAGGGAGTGAAACCCTAGAGGAGACACCTGCCAAGACTGAGTCCATGTTTTTGTCCTAAAAAACCGCATGGTCTGGAAATCTGATGCAGAAGGCCAGAACATGGGCATTGAGTGTGAAGGCAAACAAATCAGCAACTGATATGTTGACAGACATGAATCATTCTGAAAATCTCTCAGTTCAAGACTGGATATTGTAGTAAAGGACAGGCTTGACTTAACTAGCCACTTCCATGGAGAAGGTGCAAATTCACACAACAGCAAAGACTTAGTGCTATTGGTGCTAATAACCAGGATATGCTTCATCTCTGCCAATTTACATACACACACACCTGTTTCATCTTTATGTTAGTCCTCCCCATTACCACTTTCTATTGTAACTTCAAAGCAAAAGCCTGAAAGCTGTGGGATATCGTTGCAAATTACTTCCTATTGGATACATTATTTTAATTGTTTTATTTTCCTTGGGCTTACTGATAAACCCATGAGCTGTATCCTATCCAGATCTACCAATATGATTTAGCCAAAGCTGGAGGTGTGCCCTGTATTTCAGCAGAATCCATATTCGTGGAGAGGACAAATATTTACTCCTGTCAAAGCCCCATCACTGGAAAGATAGCATGGACATGCATATTTTGTCAAAGTAAAGAATCAGCAACCCTTTTGGAATACTACATGGCCATCTTGCTGGTGAATGGATCGTATCTGGATCAGACAATCCTTACATTGGGAAATTAAGATATTCCCTCCCAATACAAAAAGCAACTAGTCAATGCACTACTTTTGTAAAAAATCTGGAAGTTGGTTCATGCCTATCTCTAGACTGGGGAGAGTTGATAATGCTTGTCCCTAACCACACATCAGTGGGATTTTTGATATTACATATTGGAACATGGAGCTAAGTATATTTCAAATATCAAGAAGATAAAAATGGTCTTTCTAATCAGTGTGATGACACAGCTTCCATCTAGTATTAAATCTCATCTTCCCCTGGCATGGGAAAGATGAGGTTTCATGTCATGTAAATGTGTCTTTCTTTTTTGTTCATCGTTTGTATATGCCTTCTGCACAACTGGCCTTACTCATGCTTCAGAAATTTGCAAGGGTCTCTGAAGAGACAAATTTTCAGGGATCTGGTCATGCTTCCTTCACCGATGTGGCAAAAATAAGGAAAAGGAATTTGAGGAGGAAGAAGATGAATGTCATTTTCTGCCCTTGCATGTATTCACTCAAAGTATGAGTCGTCCAGTGCACTACTGCTGTGCCTTATATTGGGCTATATCTTTTGAAACAAAGAGAACGTTTTTCTCTTCATTCTTGTCTGTTTTGTATTCCAAAAGGAGACATCAAATATAGGGAAAAATATAGGAACACTCTAAATGGATGAGACAACAGTACTGCCAAAAAACAAACACTGGCATGTACAATAACTTATTAACAATAGCAGGCAGTCACTTATTGTGACTGGAGTGATGATATTGTCTGTTTAGAAGTCCACATTGTTTCTAAGCAAAAACACTCTTTTGTTGAATTGCCTTATTGGAAGAGACAACCCCAATCTGAGAGCTTGTTTAACCCCTTCCATGCGCATGACAATCCCAGCTCATCATGAGTCACAGTGAAGCTGTGCTCATGACGAGCTGGGCTCATCATAACAGCCGCGGCCCGCCCACGTGCGATTGATTCCCCGCCTGTGGGGGCGATTAATCAGTGGGCGGGGTTGTGACAATCCCAGCTCGTCATGAGCACAGCTCCACTGTGACTCATGACGAGCTGGGCTCATCACAAGCACCACGGCGCTGCGCTCCCCTGCCAACCCCCCCTGCACCATGGGGGAATTACCACCGCAGCGAAGGGGTTAAAAGAATCGCCAATCTGTCTATGATGAAATCATTGATATGGAACCATGTCAAGCACTCACCGCAACATAAATGCATTTATTGTTGGTGTGTGACATAACTATCTTCACCAGAAGATTATGGTTTTACAGGAGTTGCAATCTCCATGTCATGAAATTAGAACGATGATCCCCATCACAGTATTTGAGTAACTGTTTTTAAAAACAGTAATTACAGTGTGACTTTCCTGGTCAATTAATGCATGCCATCTGGATCGCTGGGGCCGCGGACCAGAACCCACTTTGGCCATACTTTAAAACCTTTTTGCTGATCGAGAGGAGTGTGGTACTTATCATGAGGTCATATAACTCAGCTTACAGAACCTCTGAACAATTTGCAATAATCCAGTTATGTCAAATAAAAGGATTTCTCCTGGGACTGTTAAGATCCCCACCAATCAGTGTTGATGGTGGAAGGTTACCCTAACCACTAACTCACACTCGGCTATATCATGCATCCATTTAAAACGGGTTCAATTCCTTAAAGGTAGACAAGTGACATCAATAACAACGTAACTAAATATGAAAAATACCATGGGTCTTTAATAAAATCAATAATAGTATGTTCTACAACATTTATAAAACAATCTGTATATACAAAACCATTTAAAAAGTCCTATTGACCTATCATTTTAGCACGATCCTCAAATTGAAAAGACTAACTATACAAGTAAAAGATACCACTGTGTACATAGATCTGAATATGAAAGCTAGCGACCAAATGAAGTGCAAACCAATAAAGAGCACCTCTAGTTGGTTACTCCATATAGAACTCAAAATGTATCTCTTAAAACAGGTGTCTATAGGTTATTTCATCAAGGGCATCACCCGTGTGGTTCTTTGGATGTAACATTCAATGATGCGTCGACGCGTTTCGGTGGCGTATGTGTTTCTCTATGCCACCTTCTTCAGGACAATATGTATGTATAAAGAAGCTTTCTTCTTACGACGGCATAAATAACCTTATTGATTTTGAATGGTGTTCCCAGGAAACTGTTGATTTGTTTCCGGGCAGGGCCTGGTCACTCGCTTCAGGCCCACGGAAGTGCTCTATGTTTCTAGTTAATTTCCGAGCGTCCCAACGGTGTATGACTGATCCGGGTGAGGGGCAACTGGGCTCTTATAGCTCCATAGGGTCCTCTTTGATTGATGGATACGATTGATTCAATCACAGTATAGTGATACTCATGGAAAAAATGTCGCTGACGATTTTCTTATTTCGTACCTTGATCCCGCGTTCGGCCTGCATAAATGTCAAGCTTTAAAGGATATCACTTGTGTGAATGTTGTCCAATCCCTCCCCGGTCAACCGTAACTGGACAATGGTGCTGTCCAGTTATGGACAGCACCCCCTTGTGATAAACTAGATCAAGGAACCACATTTCAAAAACTGATTTAATATGTCATATTGTGCACCACGAGTGAACCACGAACACTTTTAGACGGCGAACAGTAGCATGAAAGTGTCTATGTAGAAGGGACCACTCTCCCCAGTGAAGAGTTAAGAGAGGGTAGTATCACACTTATCTCTGCACCACATGCCCTAGACTTGGAATTGCACTTTGTGGTGTGGGACACACTTTTCACAGACTCAGTCATAGCAATCAAATATATGTTGAATGGAATTACAGCAAATAGTTTCTTCAATGAACTAAAAAATGAAGGCGAAAAAGCATCCCTCTGTTTAGGGATAAGGTTGGGATCAGTTACATTTTGGGCTGTCGTAGACATCTGATGTTATTATCTGTGTTTACATGTTATTTGTATTGTTTAGCACAATGATCCAGGTTAGCCTATTAATGCTAAAGAAGAACGCCAAGCCAAACTAAGTTGATACAAAGATGTTTTACAAGAGAATAGTCAGGTTTTAACGGGTTCTAGAAGGTGACCAAATTAGATTGAAATCTAATGTAGAGTAACAAAGATTCCATATAACCCTATCTGATAAGCAGAGGATCTCCTGCCTTGATTTACTTTCTTAATCTTAGAAACATTGAGAAGGTGGACAGAGGATGAGCCAGGTCTATGTGGAATTTATTAGGAGAAGAACGGTTTAACGGAAATCGGACCAATGACACGCAAGTCCTTAAACAGATGCAAAAACTTTTAAACATTTTTTTAAATATATGTGTTTATCCACTCCATGCAATGTGTTTTTGGCAACTGATGGCTCATGCCAAATAAGACCTTTAGCCCTCAAAGCGCTTCTAATTCTGAACCTTCCAATATTAAGGCACAACCTCTTGTCACAATTGAAAGAACTCACCTCCAGTTTTTAGACTCACGGTGACCATGACGCTATTGTTCGCCGCAACCAATTTATGCAGGTTAACTGATTGCTGTTATGGAGGAGCAAAAAGACGCAGAAGTTACTATGAGCAGAAATATTTCACACTTTTTTTTACATCCTAGACAGATTTATAATTCCTTCCTAACAATGGGATTAGAATTGCATTCTGAGGTGGGACATCAACACTCCTCTAACACCCATAAGAATCCTTTTAGTTCTCAGAAGTGATTTAACACATCATTGTTTCATCATGTGCATCACTTTACTAGGAGTAAAAGATCTTGTTAAATAATACAAGTGAAATGGTTAAACCTTAATTAGTTTTCCAAATGTTTTGGGTTGAGGCCACTCAAAGATGCTTAATATCTCCTGCTTTGTTGCTTAGACTGACTGAAAGGTTGGGCCTGTCACTGAAGAGTATCCAGTAATGTCATCATACCACAAGAAGACCTCACAGCACTCATGCCATTTTAACCCCTTCCACACTCATGACGAGCTGGGCTCGTCATGGCGTAGCCTCCTCGCACGCTGATGCCGAGCCCAGCTCGTCATGAACAATGGACTTTCAAAGAATTCAGCACCGGAGGAAAATATCAATAGCAGTGATGGTGTTAAAATAACCTCTCAGGTTGGATGCAATGGAAGAAGGACCCCCAGTGTTTGGCAACGATTGGCAACTGATTTGGCTAAAAGGGGCAATTAGTGAATTGGATATTGCCCTGTGTATATCTACCCATAAGTGTCGACTCACCAAAATGCGAGGGGTAGCGGAAAAAGCATTGCATGCCCTTTCAACGCTTATGACATCACAGGAAATGACATCACAAGTCTCATTCCTCCTTGTTACCATAGGAAAAAATTTCAATGACCATGCATTTGTGGACACTCAACTAAAGTAAATTACAAGTACACAATCAATAAAATCAATAGAGGTATGAAAGTTCATAAAAGTGTATTTTAGTTTGGAACCACATGCCAATTAATTGGATTTCAGACTGTGCACCGGGTCTGTCATAATATATACCAGTACAGCAATTGCACGCATAAGCACAACTACGCATAACCAGTAGTAGCCTGCAATGCCAAGGCACTATCGTCATATAGTCATGCATTGGTTCAATTATCCAAACATGGGGCATCATTACAATGTCGGAGTGGCTTCTGCGGTTCTGTCGAAGCTATTGGACTGCCACACTCTCAGCAGAAGCAGTCGGTTTGACCCTCGAATTATGATGCATGTATCGTGTACTCCGACCGACAGTTGAAAGACCGCTAACAGCTTTTTTGCAACCCTCGAGGTGGCAGTCAGAGAAAAACAGCAGCCATAGGACAGTACAAGGATCTCGTACCATTGCCCGGATTATGAGGTGGGTTCCTAACACCCCGACCATAGCTGTCCGACCGCCTGCCTAGAGTCTTTGGAAAGAAGGATTGGGGTGCATACTCACCCAAATCCGCTTCTCTCCAGCAGCCTCTGCCATGGATCCCTTCCTCCAGGACCCCTACACCTGGGCAGCTGTACCCTGAAGACTACGATCCTGTGGGTGCCGGATTGCATGTAAATCCTAATTGGTATGTAACCCCATTGACTGGACTGTGCACAATCCACTACACTCAAGCAATGGAGTACATGGTGCACAAGACATATCCCAACATATGTCATGACTATGTGTACAATACACATGTTTTGTGTGAGTTTTGTATGCATTAGCAGTGACATATTTGATGGTATGTGCTCTGCCTTAGATGTGACCACATCTACCCTCTACATTGTAATACGGCAGGGGAACCTTCCCGGCTTTGGCAGTCAGAAAGGTCTCACAAGGACATATTTGATGGTATGTGCTCTGCCTTAGATGTGACCACATCTACCCTCTACATTGTAATACGGCAGGGTAACCTTCCCGGCTTTGGCAGTCAGAAAGGTCTCACAAGGACGGCAGTCGGATGGTCGATCCAACCACCTTCGTAATGAGAACTATAGTTTCAAATACTTAGACACAGAGTGTTCCAGTAAGCGATGGCTTATGGTACCAAGATCTCACCGACTTTGAACAGCAAATGTATCCATAATGTTAAGCAGATTTTGGAGACTTAAGACAACATTATTCCTTAGGTTAAACATATATTACTGGCTGAGCTTTGGGGGCAGACGTGGTCCTCAGGTTACCAAATTGGACTAGCATAGGGATTAAGATAGTTGATATAACCCTTGGATAAAATCGATCTTAGACCCTCAGATCTCGGATTGCTGAGGTTTCCACCTGGTAGCAGAGATTTTAAATGCTGTCAACGGTAGGAATGTTTGGGGGCTACACTTCTAAAAACATCAGTTCCTCTTCCTCAATGTTCGGCCTTTCTTAATGCAGAGGTTTGTAACCAGACTGCAAAGGATGAATGTCCTCATAGTAACCAAGTAGAATTCATTAATGTATGCTCATGAGCCTCGTATTTTAATCTTTAACCTTTAACATATTTGTTTCTTACAATACATTTGTGATTTAATCTAGGGTCCCTTATATCTCATTGGTTTAAATAACTAAAGAAACATGTATGGATTATTCACTTCAGGAGTGGAGAAATACAGTTTTTTCCTTTTCAATAAAGAGTGCTTGTTAAGCACTATTTTAATGAATGGTTAAATTGTTATGTACAGTAGCCAAGTATTCGTAATTCTGCAATTTTGAAAACAATTATCTATCCTGAATTGAGACTGAGAACTTGCTTTAATTTTTAAATTAGATCCCAGTTATTGTGTGCCTGCCTTTACCCACTTATCATTTTATGTTGCTTTTCAGTCATAGTTAAGTAGAATATTACAATGGAACTTTATAAGAATACTTTGCCAATAACAATTAAGACACTAAGGGGCCTATTAGGATCCTACCGGGGTTTGGGACCGCTCGCCATAAGGGCAAAGGTCCCTTGGGGGTTATTAGGATGTGCCCGCCACAGTGGCGGGCACATCCTGCATTTTTAGCATTGTGGCGGGCGGTGCAGAGAGCACCGCCCGCCACAATGCTAAAAATGCATTAATGCATTTGCATAGACAAAGCGGCAGGCACCGCGCGGTGCCTGCCGCTTTGTCTATGCAAATGCAGGGGGTACCACAGATACCCCCGATGTGCACCCCCACCTCTCCTTCACTCTGGGGGCCCGCAGGGGGCCCCCCGAGTGAAGACCGCATTCCTTTCCGTGGCGGCATCGCCGCAGCGGAAAGGCATCTAAAGCAGCCCATCAAATATGGCTGGCGGTTTCTATTAGACACCGCCACCATATTGAACCTTTTCGACAGGGGCGGAAAACTAGCGGACGGTCTTTCCGTCTGCTGCGGTCCCTTCCACCATCCTAATATGGCGGGGGAATTCAGGTGCGGATTGCGGGGGGATTGCCCTTGCTAGGCTGACGGTGGCTACCGCCAGCCTGGCGGGGGCAATCGGCCCGCCATCTTAATGGGTCCCTTTGCATTTTTCTCCCCAGCTGGAGAGTGTGTGTACAAACTAAGCATGGGCGGATTTCGCGGATCCACGATCCGCGAATTTGCGGATTTGCGGATTCGCGGATCCGCAAAATCCGCGAATTTGCGGATTCGCTGACGGACGCGCAGCGGGCGCGCCGTCAGCGCGCCAAAGGCAAGCCCGTCTGGGCCCATCCGGGCCCAGACGGACCCAGGCCCAGGGACTCTGTCGGATGTCCCTCCTGACCGCTTGGTGTACTCAGGAGACATGCTCCGCACACTCCAACCGGAAAAAACCCTGGCCTGTTACCACACGCATACTGAAGGCAAACCCTTCTCCAACTGTATGCGCTGCAACCCTACTCCCCAGAGCCCAGCTAAACCCGGACTCAAGATAGGACTTCTCAACTGCCGCTCCCTTCCTAAACATGCGCTCGAAACAAACTTGCTAATTCAAGATCACGACTTCGATCTGCTGTTTCTCACGGAAACATGGCTATCGGACAGTTCTGACTCGGACATCGTCACGGCCCTCCCCCCAGGCTATCTCTGTCAAGCCTTACACAGGCCCAAAGCGAGGGGAGGGGGGGTAGCCATAATCTACAGGGAACAACTTATCTACAGAACCTCCAACGCCCACATCGAGGACTGTGAAAGTTGCCATTTTTCCATTCAAACCTCCCCAGCTCACTCCCTGTCAGGACTACTGATTTACCGCCCCCCAGGTGCTCCTGGGAACTTCCTCAATGCCGTTATCGAATCGGTTTCACAATTAGCATCTTCTGCCTCTAACTTTCTTATCCTAGGCGACCTGAACCTGCATTTCATGGACCCTACGGACCGGATAGCTTCCGATCTTCTTCAGGACCTAGCGTCACTTAATATCCGACTGGTCAACAATGAGCCTACCCATGAGAAGGGACACTTATTGGATCCCATCCTCACTAATGTGGCCACCTTCATTACCAGGCCACCCCTGACCCTTCCTTGGACGGATCATTTTCTTGTCCCTATCTACTGGGAAGTACCCACTACGAACCCTCAAACTTTGAAAATCCAGGTCACCGATAGACGGTGGCACAAACTTGCACCTGGGGAATGGGCCACCGCCCTCTCAAACTCCACCCCTGAGCTCTCCACCGATCTGGCCACGGCCGATAAACAGTTTAATGAGTGGATTACCTCTTCACTAGACAAACTCCTCCCTAAAACTGCCACTTTTAAACATCCTAAGAGAATATCCCCCGCTCTGTGGTACACCCTAGAGCTTAAAGCCCTGCGCCAAGATTGCAAGAGAACAGAACGCCACTGGAGGAAGGATAAGTCGAAAGCAAATAGACGCCTACTCCATTGCGCTCTTAATTTACAAAACTACTATTCGTAAAACCAAAAGCGCATTCTTCCAGGATAGAATAGAAAAAGCGGTATGCTCCAGCAAAGAATCCTACGTCATCTTAAAAGAACTCCTGAAGACCCCAGAACCTGGACCGAGACACCCCCCAGAACCCAAGGCCGATCAGGAAAAATGCCAACAATTGGCTAATTTCTTTCATGAAAAAATTCAAAAAATCCTGGACTCAATCCCCCCTGCGAGTCCGTGCGAGGAAAACAACCCCCCGCAAACCTTAAAACCCTCTTGTCTCTCCTCTTGGGGTCAAGTTACGACTGGAGAAGTGGGAAACACGCTAAACTCCATAAAAAGCGGATCTCCCATGGACTCCGCCCCGCTTCGGATCCTCAAGGAGGTAGCCCCCACGATTGTTCCCCCCCTTACCCACCTGATCAACGCCTCTTTCCAACAGGGAGCCGTACCCCCGAGCTGGAAGGCCGCAGTCGTTAAAGCCTTACTAAAGAAACCTTCCCTCGACCCTGAAAATCTGGCTAACTATAGGCCTATATCCCTACTCCCAGGAATCAGCAAGATTGCTGAAAAACTGGTTAATAAAAAACTCTCCCAGTTCCTGGAGGACAACAACAGGGTAAAAAGCTCCCAGACGGGCTTTCGACCAGGGCAGGGCACGGACATCGCCCTCCTGGCAGCGGTAGAGGAGGCCAGAGCACTCTTAGACGATGGGGGATCAGTGGCAGTGATCCTCCTCGACCTGAGTGCGGCCTTCGATACCGTCAACCACCATCTCCTCATCAAAAGGCTCAAGAGAGTCGGTGTGGAAGGCTCCGCCCTAACCTGGCTCTCATTCTTTCTGGCCCAACGGACCTATCAGATCTGGGAAAACAACACCTGCTCCTCCGAAACTCCCCTCCAATGTGGCGTGCCTCAGGGCTCCTCCCTGAGCCCCACATTATTTAATATCTTTATGTCCCCATTGGAGGAGGTCATCACCCCGTTCGGAGTGAGCGTCGTCAGCTACGCTGACGACACACAACTAGTTGTGTCACTATCCCACCCCAGACAACAACCAGCAGATCTATTTAACTGCCTTACGCAGGTCCAACGCTGGATGAACAGCTCAGCCTTAAAACTGAACGGGACGAAAACTGAGGTTCTGCTCCTCGGCCAGAAAGGTCTCACACTCTCCCCGAACACCTGGCCAGCTTGTTTGGGTCCCCCCCGATCCAAAAGAAGAAGTAAAAAGCTTGGGTGTGTGGCTCGACACCAATCTTTCGTTCACCGTGCAAGCAAAGAAAGTAGCCGGGACTTGCTTCGGGCTCCTGAAATCGTTGAGGAAAATCCTGCCCCTCTTGCCCCCCAACTCCCAAAAACTGCTTATTCAAGGCCTAATACTCTCGAGGCTTGATTACAGCAATGTAATCTACCTGGGTGCCCCCGAAGCGACGCTGAACAAGCTTCAGAGAATTCAGAACATCGCGGCCCGGATTCTCACAAATACCCCTGCCAGAGCTTCGGCCAAACCTGCACTAAAACTCCTCCACTGGCTTCCTATAAGGGAGCGGGTCAAATTCAAGGCCCTGTGCCTAGCCCACAAACTGCTACAAAACCAAGGCCCCCCTGTTCTCAGGAAACTCATCAAACCCTACAAATCCTCAAGACCCCTACGTTCGGACATGGAAAACTTCATCATTATCCCCAGATTTAAGAAAGCTCGTTCAGGAGGAAGACGTTGCTCAGTCCACACCGCTCGCCTCTGGAACTCACTCCCCCGCGTCCTGAGACTCGAACCACATTATCTCCGCTTCAGGAAGCGGCTCAAAACCCACCTTTTCCCCCAATGAATCATGCTTGTCCGTAACTCCGATCTTCGGTTCCCCCTCCCCTTCCCCCCTTGTCCCACTGACCTGAAGAGATAGGATCTTTTAGCGCTGGGATACCTCCGGGTGACTACGCGCTCTACAAAAATAAATAATAATAATAATAATAATTTTGCTGATTTTTTAATGGGGGGGTCTTCTGTGCGAGTTCAAGTGCCTCTTGTGTGTATAAATGGTCAGAGACCGATCAGAGCAGCAGATGAAGAGAAAGAAGCTCCTGGTCACAGGAACAGCACGAGGATTGCGCTCGTGAAAGTCAAGGATACAAAAGCCTCTATCCAGCATCACAGCTGATTTTCGACAGTAGATTTGGGAAGAAGGCACACCTGCCCAGCCTCGACGACGCTCACGATTGTTTTTGGGCTGATGAATGAGTCACTGAATTTGAGCTTCAACTAGTTCCAGCGACCATGTGTGTGTTACTATGCAATCGCCCCGAAGGGCGCAGGGGTCCCTTGAGTGAGCTGTCCATCATAGTGGGTAAATGGCGGGAAGACGGTGCACACCGCGAGTGTGTGAGCGGGGCCAAACGGGCGGGGCTTCCATGCGAGTTCACATGCCTCTTGTGTGCATAAAAGGTCAGAGACCGATCAGAGCAGCAGATCAAGAGAAAGAAGCTCCTGGTCACAGGAACAGCACGAGGATTGCGCTCGTGAAAGTCAAGGATACAAAGGCCTCTATCCAGCATCACAGCTGATTTTCGACGGTAGATTTGGGAAGAAGGCACACCAGCCCAGCCTCGACGACGCTCACGATTGTTTTTGGGCTGATGAATGAGTCACTGAATTTGAGCTTCAACTAGTTCCAGCTGTCCATTCATCATCCTGTAACTATTTTCGGATGGCGCCGGCAAGCTGCCAGCGCCATCCTAAAATAGGTACTAAATTAGCTTCATCAGGAAGCACTAATAAATAAAATAAAGCAGGTGCTTGAGCACCTGCTTTATTTTATCTATTAGTGCTTCCTGTTGAAGCTAACTTAGTAACTATTTTAGGATGGCGCTGGCAGCTTGCCGGCACCATCCTAAAATAGTTACAACAACTTCAAGCTTGAAGGCTTGAACTTTTGCCCCCCGAATCCGCCGCTCGTGGATTTTCGGTAAATTCGCGGGAGTTCGCGGATTGCGGATTTACCAAAAATCTGCGAAATCCGCGAGCGGAACGGATTTTGCGCTCACGCTTAGTACAAACAAACACTGAAGTAATGCATGCTCTTAGTCATTTTCCGAGGGAATACATGTCCTGAGACTCAGGACCATGCAGTAGGCAAGGACATGAGGTTTTTGAGATGGAGGCAGGGACACTTTAAAATAAAATAAATAGAAATCTTAAGCGCAGTTTGAGCTCGGGTCCTGCTCCTGCTACTTTTGAGGTCAGGGGACACAAGGACAGTGGTTGGTGCAACAAAGGGAAATCCAGGGGTGTCAGCTTCTACCCCTGGTGACCGCATTTTAACGTCCATGGCAGTACCTACCCTCTGGTCTTCCAGGACTAGAACACAAACTTAGCTCAACCATACTCCTGATTATTGACATGCAGCACCCCCCCCCCCCCCACTGTTCCATCAGTTCTTGGGGGTACCAGCAGGTGCATAGTGCATCTCAATACTGGCCTGCAACACTCTACCCTATGCCAGTAATTGTTGGACCCACAAACATATTCAAACCTAATCTGTAGCACCTTCCTAATGCTTGTGCAATACACCCCACTCCCAGTGATGGAAAGGCCTGTCAGGGCAGTCTGGCACTGTCAGATGGGCCGGCTTAAAGAGCCAGTGTATGGGTCATTTATTTGTCTTGTAACTGTTACAATCTCAAATGGTGCTGCCATGGACCGCAGCTGTCTTCTGCAACCCTGGAGCATTTTTCCCAGCAAACTGTTCCTGTTGCTCAGTTTATGGTGCTACCTTCTCCCCCTCCGAGGCTAGGGGTCCCAAGGGCAAGGCAGAGGTCGCATTGGCAGTGCCAGGGGCCTCATTTGAAACCCCTGGTGACTTCTAAATGACGTCTATGCATCATTGGATATACATCATTTGAGGTGGTAAAGTGCACAGAGTCCTAGAGCGAACAAAGATTAATTTATGCAAGAATTGGAGGGTAAAGGCAAAATATTTACATGAAGACCACCCTGAGACTGAGAGGTCTAACAGTTACCAGTTGTGGCCCCAAGTTTAAAACTTTGGCACTAAATGAGACATGAACTCAGACTGACCAATATACTAACCCCATTTAAAGCCTGTATCTATCTGATTAAAGTATATTTCACAAACATTCGGACACTTTCCGATTATAGTGACATACAAAAGCAATGGTATGGAGTGGTGTGCTTTATGATATGGTTTATGGTATGGTATGGTATGGTATAGTATGGTTTAGTATGGCGTGTTATAGTATGTTATAGTATGGTATGGTATGGAATGGTATGGCATGGTATGGCTTGGTATGGCACTTCTCTTATAGATGAAATGACCCCCACCACAGTCCCTGCTTCCCTTGTTCATTATCCCCTCACCCACTGAGAGGGGCAGCACTGAATGCAAAGTTTAGCCTTAACAGTATATTTAGGTCAGCTTGATGTATGCCTATTGCACCCAGCTGCAGCCCCACAGCTTTCATGTCATGCCACACTGTTTGCCTTTAGCTAGATTTTCCATTTCCATCTTGCTGTCCATGTGCAATCTCATAATTTCACACTCCATACCAAAGAGATGACTTTTCTGGGCCAGTCAGGGCACTCACCTTCCAGAGGTCATAGGTCGTGACTGTCACGGAAACTAGAGTCATAGCGATGATGATAGCGGAAAAATCATAGCTCTCATTGTACATCCAAAGAGCCACAGCAAGAGCTTGGAACAAGTAAAAGGGATTTAGAACCTGCATTGAACAAAGAGAAAACAGATGTAAGTAGCATTCACAAATTATTTAGATTGTTGACATTAATCAATAAACCAGTTATTTTCAAGGTCAGTATGTTCTGAAAGAACTACTGCAAGCTGCAAGAGAGCACTGGGTCTGAGAGCCACCCGCCAGATCCTTGGAGGCTTTCCGCCCAACATTCTAGGTTTCAGTTCGGCCACTGAATTATGATACTGGCAGTGAGCGGGAAACCCGCAATTGAATTCCGGTCTGCTTCCAAAGGGCTCACTGAGTCCGTCGGGGTGGCAGGCGGCATACTAATCCCAAAATAGCAGCAAAGCCAGCCTTGGCTATCCTGCCGGGATTACAATGTCGCTTTCCCCCTGACTTTTCATGGCGGTCCGCCTGCCATGAAAAGGTAGACATAAATTTAATTTGGGGGCCCCTAGCAAAGCCCCCTTCCCCCTTGCCCTCTGCCATGGGGCCTGTGTCCCCTAAACATCCCTATTCCATGTGGCAGGCACAGCATGGTGCCAGCCACATGGTGCAGGGATGCTTGAAAACATCAGTTTTTCTACTGCAGCTTGAACTGCGCACAAACTGTAATAGAAAAATGGATGTTTCCAACCACCCGTAGGGCGGTCCAATCCTAATACTGTGGATGGAAGTGCCGACTAATAGTCGGGCGGTTCCATCCCGCTGCAGTGTCGGTCGGACGCTTGTCCGATCGACATCGTAATCAGGCCCATAATATCCCACGATATTATTATAATGAATTTAAATTGAGTACAGTATTTAGGGAGAGTTAATTATTTCCCACAAACTGTTCGATCAATTACCACCAATAGGACTGCAAAAATGCATAACTGCAGCTAAATGTTTGGTATTATGCAATGGATTCAGGCTACAGCTATGACACAGAATATTTGAATCTTTATATGTTAATTTAGCTTGTCACATCTGAAAGAGCTGCCATTGTGTTCACCCGATTAATACCTGATTAACCTATTAAAGCATCGTATCAGCCAATCAACTGCTTATTTGGTTATTTTCTGCACAAAGTAAGAGTCCAGGAGCTCCTCCTACCTCTTTGAAGAGAAGTTTCCAAACTGGGACTACCTCTACTTCAATAGCATTGGGTCCGCAGATCAGTTTCCTACAAAGAACAGTTCCTTGGTTATTAATAAACACTGAAAACATACAATATGTAAACATGATACCTGCCTGAGGTTCCAGCATCTTGAGCACAAGTGTGGAAAGACTCTCCACGCTCCAGATCCAATGATCTTCTCAGGATTGTGATACATTTACTCTTCTTGGCTGTGAACTGTTTTTTGTACTACTTCAAGGCACTTGGTGATGGATGAAGAGAACATTGACCCTCAAGGATGCAAACTAGGGTTCAACAGAAGTAGCATCTGATTGCATCTTCCCCACATGTCCCAGTGAATCCTGCATCATCAGAGCTGTGACGTTTCCAAGGCCCATGCATGAGCAGCTTCTCCAGTCCAGGTCTGTTCATTGCTCTCTTGAAGTCCTCCATTTATGATGCTATAAACAGGACTACAAGTGCTTCAGTGCAAAGAAAAGCCTGACTTGATGAGATCCTCAGACATGGACAAGGGAACCTTGACAGCACTGCATCTGTCACCTCTGACCTATGTGTGGAATTAAAGGAGCAAGCAGTGGATCACAGGAGGTGGCTGGGAAGGTCTCTGGTGTGTGAGGAGTGTGCACACTCACTGCTTGTAGCACTGTCATCACTCCAGAGAATGGAGCCATTTGCCCCTTTACAATGATCCTGGCTCATGGAAGGCCCAGCAGAAACCTCTGTAACATCTCACTGATACTTTGCTGCTTGGTACAATAACCACCAAAGCCTCACATGGCAGCTTACCATGAAGGTGGTGGCCATCTTTGAACAGCAAGATCATTCTGTGGGAGCACAGGAGCAACGCGAACTACCAGAAGATGAGCGGCTGTTGTTTGCGGTACTTGTGTTTTTAGTTCTATTTGTGTTTGCATGAAATGCACAATGATCAGGAGGACACAGTTCACACTACAATAACGCCCTAAGTGCAGGATTGGCTTTTTGCATAATTTTGTGATAGCAAATTACATGAATTTCACACACCCCTACTTACAAAATGTACAGTTTGGCAACCATGCATGCTGAAAGAATTTGAAACAACTTGAATCCCACAAATAATATAATACAGCAGAAGACCTCCAATGATCAGCCCCATAAACTTTCAAAGAGTACTTGTGAAATCCGATTTTTTGTCAGTGAGTTTAAGTGCTACACAAGTGCTGTGCTAGACTGTATTCCACTTAACATCAATACATTGTAATGTGCTGCTCATTTTAAGTGCTGGACCACGGTCTTCCTACCCGATTTCTTGCTCCTCACTTGTGAATCCGGATCCGAGCTTTGTGTGCATGTCAGTGCAGGAGTACCTGTCCTCCAGAGCCCTGAAATGAGAACACAGGAAATTAATTTGCATATAATGTAATTTACACATTTATGAAACATCTACACTGATCCACGAGGCCTTCTTATTTGCTTACTTCAGGTTAATTACTACCCATAGACCTAAGCCCAATAAGAAGGCTCAGTGTGTTAAGGAGCCTGCTGCACACACCTTCAAGCAACTACAAAACATAATCTCTGCACTGACTCAGTCTTCCATCCATCCGAGAAGGACAAAAGAAGGTCCATGGAGTCAGTGACTAGGAAGGGCGAGAAAGGATTACAAATGCATGCTTGACTATGTGCAATGTTTGTAATCTTGGAAAGACAGACTGCCAGGACCCAAGATAGCTGCGGCTGGAACCATAAATACATCACTATCCTTGTAACCTTCACCACCAGTGAGCTTAAAGCCCTGACTGAGCAACAGATGGCACAGAAGATGAGCTGTCCAAGCAGCCTGCAAGTCCCAGTCTCACAGCTAGAGCTGGAGGAAGAGAGACCCCCTTCAGCATCATTGCTATGAATGAGTGGCACAACCTGGGGAGGTCAGAGATGTAAGTTCCCTTGGCGGACAGATCGACGCATGGTTGCATCAGAACCTAACCTCCAGGTTAGAGGGCCATAGGCGGTGCATGCTGGGTGATTCTAAAGTGGCAGCAGAGAGGAGGAGGGGGACAGTCAGCATTGGTGCCCTAGACAGCGGGGCCTAGCCGCGAAAACAAATTAGATGCCTGCAACATGTGCATAAAGGAGACCCTACCAGTGCCCGAAAAAACATTCTAAGGACCTGAGCAATGCATGGTGAGGCACCTTGTGCTGTAGGTGGCACAGCGCCATTATTATGTGTCGGCCATCTTGGCATACAGACTGTGTAATAAACTGGCATACAATCAGTGGTGTGTCAGGAAGGGTCTCGGGTGTTGCACACGCGTCAGCCACCGGAAGCACCAATGCACACTAGGGCCCAGATTCATCAAAAGGCTGCACTGCACATGCGTCTCTCAAGGGGACCCAAGGGCAATCTGATCCTTAAGTCAGATTTGCTTCACAAAGCCATCTTGCATGGCCCTGCTTGGCTTGGTTTATAAAGATTAACCCAAAGCATTGATAGTCACTGCCTTGCATTACTCTGCCCGGGGAAGGTATTACATGGTTGGAGAGTGGACGTTTCCACACAGCAACACATGTTTTTTGGCAAATTTTCATATTTACCAAGGGTAGTAACCCCGGGAATGTGTCAGACAAGTTCACCTTCTCGATAAATTTGCAAAGCGTAGAAATATCTTTATTTCTTCTCGTTGTTTTTTGGCCACAATAACATTTTAGTCACCCACACAATGTATCTTGTGAATAGTAGTTTTGGTTTTTAACATGCTAATCAGTGTTTTAAGTGGGCATAGTTATGTCTCTTCCAAGCACTCATTTCTGTCCTTGAGAGTGCTGTTTCAGCAAAATAAATCTGGAAGCCCAAAAATATATAAAGCTGAACCTGACTAAATACTTTGTGGAGGAGGGCTGGGAAAGTAAGGAGAAGGACCCGTAGGATGAGGATGATGACCAGTAGGAGAGTAAGGACCAGGAGGTGGACCACCAGGAGGGCTAGGAAAGTAAGGAGAAGGACCCATGGGATGAGGATGATGACCAGTAGGAGAGTAAGGGCCTGGAGGTGGACCACCAGGAGGGCTCTTATGAACAGACCTACCACGACTGGGACAAGAAGAGCCAGGCTGAGGAGACCTAAACCATGAGGACCAGGGTTACCAATGCCAGAGGCGACCAGGAACAAATAGGTGAGGAGGAACAGGACAAGGAGAAATCGGACTAGGCGACCCAGGGTGAAAAGGATCAGGAGGCACAGGAGGATGTGGAAGAGGGGGATGTGGACTTAGCGGGCCAGGGCCCAAAGTAAAAGTAGGACCCGGGGTAGAAGACCATAACAGCAAGTAGGGCTAGGAGGGCAGCGAAACCAACCTAGACCAGAGGGTTGAGCATGACCAGGGTCAGGAGAAGACAGATAAAAGAGGACCAGAGCAAGGAGACCAATGTAATGAAGGATCAGAGAAAGAAGGCCCTTGGAGATCAGATCAAGTATAACCAAGAGGCAAGGAAGCAAATGGAACAGGATCGGAACGACCACAGCAGGAATTGAACAGGGTTACCAAGAGGACCTAGATCCAAATTACCAGGATGGATATAAATAACCAGGAAGTCAATGCCCTGTGGAACTGGTATCAGAAGCTCAATGAGGGTCAGACTCTGGAGGATCCTAAATCAGGGTGACAAGGACTAAATGAATCAGGATTAACAAGCAACATGGAAAGTAGGAAGACCAGTAACACAGGGATGAGAAAGACCAGACTCAGGATGAGCATTACTAGGATTATTATAGAGGGAACCAAGGTCAGATGGACAAGAACAAGGTAGAACAGGGAGACCAGGACGACTAGTAGGGTCTGAAAAACAAGGCAAGAAAGACCAAAACCAGAAGGCATCATACACGAGGACCGGACAAAGGAGTACCAGAACTACAACCAGGACTACAGGAGTCAGGAGCAGAAGGTAGGAACAGGCCAACTAGAAGCCTAGATAAACCAGGAAAGCAGGATTAGGAGGACTGATGGATGAGAATTAGGGTAAGGAGGAAATAAAGGTCCCGGACCAGCAGCCTGTGAAAGAGGGGGCCCGGGATCCAAATAACTAGGAGGAGGAATACATAAGAATGATGAGCAGGCAGAGCAACGCCATCAACTGAAGGGACAGGAAGTTCAAAGGCTAGAATGAACTAGAGGTTAAGCATCATCAGATCTAGGAAAGGCTCGGAGGATGTGTGATGGGCCAGGATCACAAAATCATGTGCGCAAGAAGCAGGAGGACTACTGCCAGTAAGATTGGGGCCAGATGAAGAGGAGGCTGAGTATCAGAACCTGAAGGACAGTGACTGGTAGAACCAGGATAAACACAACAGTGAGTACGAACACCAGGGGTCCAGTACCAAGGGCACACAGAAGACCAGAGAAAGGAGTACTCGATGAACTAAAAGGATCATGACCAGGAGGATTGGAAATAGGGCAATGAAGGGTCATAAGGATCAGGAATTAGGGGACCAGGGCTCAGATTACCAAACGGGCAGAGTAGTCATTGCAAGTAGCAGGTCCAGGGTGAGGAGAATCAGTTGTAAGAAGTCCAACCAGAACCTGATAGTCCAAGGGATTGAACATTGGTGGCCAGGAGGACCAAAAAAAATGGCCAGGCTCATGAAGACCCGAACAAAGAGAAGCTGGATCAAGAGGACCAGGATCAATTGCTGCCTCACCAGTTGGAGAAAAAGGCCAAGGAACAGATTCAAGACCTGGATAATCCAACTCAGGAGACAAAGGCTAGGGGAGGGCCAAGGCACGTGAGACATGATGGACCAGGACCTGCGGTACCACAGCAAGGAAGATGAGGACAAGGTAACTAAAGGGCCAAGGCAAAATATTAGTTAATACATATATATATATATATAAATACATATATCTACTGAAAAACAATTATTAAGCTAATAATTTAAATTTATATTACAGTTTTAAATGTTTTAACTAATATAAAATTGTAACAATGTGTGTATATATTTATATATATATATAGTAAAAATATGTTTTCATGTAATGTATTGTATATGTGTTCTTTAATGCCTTCATGAACCCTTGTTGTTTACTGGTTTATTGATATGTATTTGATACTCTAGCTGATTAGCTGTTTAAGTCCAAGTTTTTTCCTGTTATTTTGTCTGTATTTTTTTCCAGGAGGAGAGAGAGGGGCCCTAGCTACCTACACTCACCTTGCACGGGCATTCTCCCCCTTTCTGTTCTTCTGCTTTTCACGAGCACCAGAGCACTGCGGCACTTACCATCACCATTGCCAGCACGGGTAATAATTTTCCAAGTTGGAACTGTTTATTCAGCTGTAGTCCAGCTGTCAGCCTTATGTTTACAGGCTTCCACTTTTTCATGAACTTGATCTTTGTCGAGTATATTCACAGGCAGTCCTGCCAAGCGTCACGCAACACGTGTGACGCCCACGCATTTCAGTGCGGTGATCCGCATCACCGCACTGAAATGAAATGTCACGCATTTTGCCAACGGCGCCTGTCACTGAGTGAGGCAGCCTGCACGCTCACTCAGATTCCCCCGCCGACTAACTTCCTGGCGGCCGGACGTGACGCGGGAGTACCCATACTCCGATACATTGTAGCGCGGCTCTCAGAGAGCTGCGCACTGATGATAACTGTTTGCTGGGACACAGGTGGCCGGCCGCCAGGAAGTTAGTCGGCGGGGGAATCTGAGTGAGCGTGCAGGCTGCCTCACTCAGTTGCTCACTCTCCCTCATCATGATGGCACCAGGCTGGCCGGGCCGGCCGCAGGGGGCCAGTTCACAGCATGGGCAGCAGCTTACTAACCTCAGGAAGGGCTCCAGGCTGGTCTAGATGAGGTCACAGCCGGCACGGTAATGAATCCCGCGCCCGCTGCATCAACGCGCCTGACCCAGCTCTATCACCACTTTCCGAGCGGTGGCAGAGTCACGGAAGAATCCCCTGGGCAGACTGCTGCGGTCGGAGTGGTTGCTTTGCGGCCACAGAGCACCAGGAACTGTGCAGCTGAGCTGTGCCGGCCCGAGCGAGCCTGATTCGGGCGGCTGGTCACAACACAGGCAGGGAGGGGCGAGCTAGGCGGCCAGCATCAACGCGTGAAATGCAGCTCTCTTCGACTCTTTTCAAGTAAGTGTGTGTGCCTAGCCCCAAAGTTAGAGAGGGGCGTAAAGTAAGAGTACTTCGCTGTGCAATTACTAAAAAATCCAAAATAGCTGTGTTCTCGGATTTGAATTCTGAAGTCCTCACCAATTTCAATGCCAACACGCGCCCCTCTCCGCACTCGCAGCCACACACAGACTTTCACATATTGGCCAGTCAGTGACACACGCGCGCACAGATAACATACACTGCATGACACCTTTCGCAGGCCGGGTCAGCGAATGCAACACGATTTCTCTGTGCGGCATAAACACTCACGTGACATCTACTAATGTCACAACATGATCCTCCATATAATTGCCCACTTGCTAGAGGCTGCAATGTCCCAAATGCCCGGCGTGCATGTTGCAGTCTCCCGCAATTAGTTTTCCCTTTGCTGTGGGCCAGCCAACAACTCAAACTGTGCTTTACTTTAGGCAATTAAATCCGGCGCTCAGGAGAGGCTGGCGGGTGTCTCTTGAAGGCGGTGCCCTTGTTTGTGAGGCATTTCTTGTTGCTCTAATTTAATTTATTATGTTTCCCTCGTCTTCATTGCTGAATTTCGCTCGCGAGAAGGTGTCACTCCTGGTCGTTGAAATGTCACTCATTATTACACTGACATTATGAAAATGTCACACATAGCCATCTGAAACCTTGGCAGCTATGCACAGGCACTGCCGGTATTGTACTCACATGTGTTTCATATATGTCCATTGATCTTATGAATTTCACTTTGGCACTTGCCAATATGACTCATTAATTTAATTTAGTTTGTGTGAGCTATTTCACTCACAGACTCTTTGCACCTTGTCGGTTGATGTCATTTTGAACGTGGAACTTTATTGATAGCTCGGCTTCACACTCACGCTGTTTGCGTTATACTCAGCAATAGCGGCTACATAATTTGAGATTTAGACCACGTGCTCTCGGTGACGCAGCACGCACGGATACTATTCCGTTCTATGTATTTTTACATTAGATACTACTTTGGTCATCAAAGAACACTGACCTTGTGTTATGTTTTAGTAATCACCAGGGCAGCGCCTGTGAAGTTGTGGATTTACTTTTTACATTTTACAATGTTTACATTCATGTAAGGCACGTTAGTATGATTATACTTAATATTTCTTTATTGTTGAAATGTTAAGTAGCATGATATAATGTATAACTATAACGGCTGACAATATGATTTACGTTTTCATGTATTAGCGTTGCGCTTCATTCTACTACCCAGTCCCATTTTTATGTTTATTTACTCTTGCAGTATTTAGGCCATGATTGGTGTTCACTGCTTTCACGTGATCAAGTCATCGTGTGTGGCGAAACGCGTTGTGAATTAAACAACTTATCCACCTTCACTTTTGCGGTCTGTCTTGTATCCTGAGAGCGCGTTTACTGGCTTGGATTTTAATGATAGTAAAAATATGTTATACATTAAAAGCACTAAAATGCAGTAATATTATAATTTTGAATAAACAAAAACATAAAAATATACATTTCAAGAATATAAAATACATTATAAAATATCAAACTTGATGAATATACTATTCCCATTACAATGTATACAAAACTTCACAAACTATTATAATAAATATATGAATAATTCACTAATCCCACTCCCACGCAATGCAAAGGTAATAAAACTTGGTAACATTTACAAATCTCCCTCCAGTAAATGCAACAGTAGGTAAAGTGTTGTATTGCGGATAGGTAATATTTACTATTCCCACTCTAGCCAGTACAACAGTTTGGGAAAACTGTTGGAGTGCATTGGGGTAAAATTTAATAATCAAACTCCAGTCAGTACAACAGTAAGGAAAGTGTTGGATTGCGGTCGGGTACAATGTACTACTCACACTCCAGTCAGTACAACAGTAGGGAAAGTGTTGGATTGCAGAACATTACAATTTACTATTCCTTCTTGAGTCAGTACAACAGTAGGGAAAGTGTTGGATTGCAGAGGGGTACATTTTATTTTTCCTGCTTCAGTCAGTACAACAGTAGGGAAAGTGCTGGATTGCAGAGGGATACAATTTACTATTTCCACTCCAGTCAGTAGGGAAAATGTTGGATTTTGGAGGGGTAATATTTACCATCCCCACTACAAGAAATGCAAAGGTAGAGAAAGTGTTGGATTGCGGAGAGGTAAAACGTACTATTTCCACACCAGTCAGTGAAACATTAAAAACAAACAAAATATCTTGAAAAACAAGGTAAATAAATAAAATTAGAAATGTGTGCAAAAAAACTACAAATATATTTCGTATTAAACCTTTTACAAAATAAAAACATATTACAATGTTAAAAACATATCACAAATAAATACTAATAATATTTTAAATAAAACTCAAAACTAAGGGGTCTATTAGGATGGCAGTCGGATGATCGCCGTTGGCCCAGCGGTGGCCACCGTCGGGCAGGCAGTGGCAATCTGACCACGATCAAAACCCGCAAAAACGCCTGTCTAATTAGGATTACGGTGGTGACCACGGCGATGATAAAATCCGACCGCCGCTTTTCCGCTGATAGCAATCGGCCCACAGGCCTGGCATGCGGAGCAAGACCGCTACCATGCTGACGGTGCAGGGCCAGGCTCCGCTGGCACGATTAGGATGCCAGCGGTAGCCAGCCTTTCCGCTGCAGTGGAACCGCCATTGAAAGGTTGGCGGAGACTGGTTCCGGGGCCCAATGTGGGCCCCCAATGTTTTGGGGGGGTTGTGGCTACACTGGGGGTGTACTCATTGTACCCCCTACATTTCCCCGTACCAGGTGGCAGGCACTGTGCAGTGCCTGTCACGCAGTTCAGGGAAATGCAGGACAAGCTCCTTTTGACATCACGGGGGTGTTGCTGGAAGCAGCAACCGCCGCAATGTTAAAGCATGCGATCGCACCACCGTGGTCGGATTTCAACCGCGGAACATACTAATTGGATCGTTGGTTATGCCTCAGTCCAAACGGGCAGACTTCTAAATATTTTTTTAGAATGTATTTATTCATAAAAAAAATGTATTACAAACATTTCCTTTAGGTAATTCCTACCCTATAATCTCACAAAACTTACAACCTGCTAATAAAACCTAACTTTTAAAAGCAAGCTATTTACTTTATTATTATAAATATTTATTAAAAAAATAATTATCATTAATTAAATATTCATTAACAATTTATTATAATGATGTTACATCCCACAATATACCCCGAGATAACACACAACACACTCATATATAATATAACAGAGAATTATTTACACAATAACTAAAACATCAATTTAACAATTAATATTCATTTGAAAATTAATAATTAATTACTTAAAATTAATTTACTCCCCACCCCATACCACTACAAAACCCACAACCCACATCTAAAGTCTTTTTTTATATAAATTAATCTAAAGTCTTTTTTTATTATTTGCACAATTATAATAATTATCAACGAAACAAATATTAATAACTAGCTTACCCGTCGCGCGTAGCTGCGATCTCAGAAGAAAGGAAATTTAAGGAAACTTGTTATGATAACATTCAATTTACATTGTGTCATTTTTATTGAAACTCATTCATTTTAATATGGAAAACATTGTAAAGTGTTGTTTTAATTCTGTTTATTTATTCGAGTGCTTGTGGATACACGGTATTTTTTGTTTTTCCGTCTGGTGCGTACACAAATAAATCAGAAGGTTTTCCGACACGTGAGCTGGCCACATACAGTTGTCCATGTGAGAAGCAGGGATTCTACAAATGTAGTCCACACATTTGCAGCGATTGTCCTTGTGCTTTGTTGATGGTCATTGCAAAAGCGAGTTGTACCATAAACTGTAAACGTTCACTATTGGAAAGATTATGAGGGCCCTGGGGGGCCTGGTGGCCGATCTTTAAAAAATTGGTTTTTTTTTGTTTTTTTTGTTTTTGCCAGAAACCTTCGCGGGAGTGTACTCAACAACTTTTAACAATTTTTTTGTTGTTGTTCTTTCCATTTTTTTTTGTATTTTTTTTTTGCCAGAAACCTTCGCGTGAGTGGACTCAACAACTTCCCAACGTTTCATGGCGATCGGATGAATGGTGTAGTAATACATAAAGGACAAACAGACATACTTTCGTTTTTATATATATAGATTAAAAACTAAATATTAATTCATTAAAATTAATTAAGTTCCCACCTTTTACCCCTATAAACCCTACAACCCGCACCTAAAATTTAACAAACAAAAATATATTACAAATTTAAAATATTCAATTGTCAATTAACAAAATAATAGTTTTTACCAACAAATTATTAATTCATTTAAATTAATGTTCTTCCCTTCGTTCACCCCTTATAAACTCCACAACCTGCACCCAATAAAATATTATTACGCAATTACCATACTTAATTATCAATTAATTATTATTAAATTAACAACAAATTATGAATGAAATAAAAATACATTACTTCCAACCGACTCGGCCGGAAATCATATTATACATCTGAGTCAGCAGGAAAGGAGCCTCACGCGATAGACTTGCACGTGCAAGATTCAAGATAGCCAAGCATCAACCCGACGCAATAGACATGTACCCAAACTGCTCCATGTAGCTAACCATTAACATAACATGACAGACTCGGACGCGAACGATGCCACATAGCCAAGCATTAACACAACCGGATAGACTCGGATGCGAACAATTCCACATAGCCAAGCATTAACACGAATCAACAGACTCGGATGCGAACGATGCCACATAGCCAGGCACTAACACGACACAACAGACTCAGACGTGAATGTTGCCACATAGCCAGCATTGACATGACACAACAGACTCGGACGCAAACAACTCCATGTAGCCAAGCACCAATAAAAGCGTCGGGACACTCCAATGGAGTAGCCGTGCGCTATAGAAATTAAAATTAACATAACATAACATAACATTAACACGACACAACTGACTCGGACGCAAACGATGCCACATAGCCTAGAATGAATGGACCAGACCTGGCCAAAATAAATTACACAATAACAAGCATCAGGTGCCGTCAAAATGACTTACATAATGTGAATTTTTTTTACATTGGTAACAGAAACAAGACTAACAAAAAAGGCATTGTCATCTCCCAAAAAAAACTATTTCAATTAACAAGACACACCCACAACCCAACCTATATAAAGGGAGCCATATCTTCCCAACACCATTTGCTACTTCAACAGACATGCAAGCAGACCACACTACTACACAGACAACTCATCTAGCCACCACAAACACACACAACTCATCCACCACACAACCTCCACACAACTAGCACCACAGAAACACACCTCCACTCACACTCACTCACCCTCACCTTCACACATATACATCTCCACCACCACCCATCACCATGCCCCCAAAGATGAATCCACAGTTCTTAGCTTCTGAGTTGAAAGTGATGATACATGAAATCATCCGAGCTGAGCCACAGTTATTTGGCACCTTGGCCCAACAGACCTCCCAGTCCAAGAGAACCAAGATGTGGGAGAGGATTGTCAACAAGGTGAATTCCCTTTCACCTTCCTTCCGCACAAAGGAGGATGTCCGGAACCGGTATCATGACGTTTGCAGAAGGGTAAAGAGGCTCATTGCCAGAGAACATGCCCTGAGCACCAAGACTGGTGGTGGACGTCATAAACAAGTGCATTTCACCACCTGGGAGGTGGAGGTGCGGGACCTCCTCCCACAGGAGGCCATAACTGGATTAGCTGGAATCCCAGAACCTGGTGAGTACATGTACAAATAGCGTAAAATTACCTCAAATACACAGCCACAGACATAACAGCAAGACAACTTGATTGTAACTCTGTACACACTGTCATGGAACCCTGGAACATGCTGGCACAATTGTACTTGGTGGGAGGAGGAGTGAAAGCAATGCCTACTGCCACCATTACACACTAGTCACACACACACACACCAGTCCCACAAAAACACACCTGTCACTATGCTGTCCATGAGAGTGAATGCAAATGCCCTGTCAAGATGGCTACATAGTGCCATCATGTATGAAAATCTGAAAAATGTACTCCCAGTCCTTGGCCTACTCACGCAACTACAGACCATAACCTCAACTGTACATTCCACACACTGACAGGTAAAGATCAGTCACATGTGCCCTCAGTGTGAATGCTACAGATGTGTGTGGAGGACAGGACAAACTCTAGTTAGCAGTCACACCACATAACACAAAACACACACAAGACACACAGATAAACACAAATCAGCGATAATGCCCAGAGACAGTAGATGTGAGGTGTAATGCAAGATGGCTGACACTCTTGCATTGTGTCATGTGCACAAGGCATTGTTGTGTTTTTGCATTGTAATTCAACATCAGTCAGTAGCTTCAGCTTCCTTAAAAACTACCACCCTCACTATCATTGATCCTCTGACAATGATGAGTAAGCTGGTATGTTTACCATTGGAAATTGGGGTAGAAGTTAACACAGTTTAACTCAAGCACTAAACCCACTGTACCTCACAGCTCTGACCATGAAAAGGCAAACGACCATCCCTGGGAAACGTCTCTGTCCATGTAGAACAAGTAGAATGTACATGAAGTGATCATGTGCAAATGTATGCAGCAACAAAATGTGCTACAACAAGATATTCACATGTGTGCAAAGTGATGAAAAATATCAACACAAAAGTATCTTCTCACATTGCATTCATTTACACTCAATTTAAAATAGATCAAGCCTAACAACGACGATGTTGTGACATAGCAGAACATCAAAATGCAAATCATCACAAAAACTTACTGTAGGCTCTGCACAGGAGTAAGAACTTATACTTTTTACCTTTACAAGTCCAGTGTAGGCAACATTAGGGAATGTCAGATCATACTTTCATCACATAATACAACAACTCATGTTAGTGACCCCCCTACTGCATGTCAATATCAATGTAATGACCTGTGTTTCGATTGACTGCCATGTAACAATGTATTTGTCAGAAGACACGCGTTGCTATTGAATTAGAGGTTACACATGTGATGTCATTGATTGTTCACATTAACACATACATCCTAGCAAAATCATCAAATGCTGACACATATTCAGGAGAGTGAGTTTGCATGTCACATCAGCAATGTAACAGTGACAAACATTCACAAAGGTGGGCACAGATGCACAATTACTGTTAAACATCAGAATTGTTACAGTATGTATGTCATAGTGAAAACACTGATGTGTGAAATAACAACATACCTGGCTCATGCACAGTGTGACACATGCGAAATAATTACTACGAACAGTCAAGGATAACAATACATGCACATTGATCCACAGAGCTAGACATGCTCAGTAAAGCACGTTTCCAAAACACAATGTTCGCTTAACACATTTCTCAGTGTCTGTGATGATTGATGAGTAGAAATAAGAAGGAAACACTACATTATCCACAACATCTTCACATTTTTCTGTGTATGACACCATAACATCTTAAAATACACAACTAACATTGTGTCTCCCTACTACCCACAGGCACTCCCGAACAGAGGGCATCATCTGGAGAAGATTCTGAGTCCACCAGCAGCTCCAGCACAACGTCGGAGACTGAGACCTCCAGTGGGGATGACTCTCACACCTCCTCGGGACAGGCACTAGGTCCGTGTTGTTTATGCATGACAGGTGGCCATCACCATAGTTGCACAACCTGTGTAAACCAGATGCCCTTGTGAAAACTACATGTATATACAACTGTGTAATGCACAAAGAGGTTTCATGTGTAATTATGGTCTTTTCACTTTGTCATCCTCACAGGTTGATTGCCATCAGAAACAGGAAATCTGGCTGACCATTGCATGGGCAGATATATCTGTGGGGGTCCACTGATGGCGCATCTGCAACTGCCAGAAGAGGTGGCAGGACCTACGTGGCTGGACCAGATGCATTGCTAGAGCCCAGCTGAAGCTGTCTCCTCCTCGCAGTAGGGGTGGACATCGGACCCTGACCCACCACATGTGCAGGATCCTGGCAGTGGTCTTCCCTGACCTGGATGGACTTTTAAAGGCCAGACAACTGCAAGGAGGGGGTAAGTGCATGCCTTGTCTGTGAACTGTGTCTAACATGATCTTTGCTTTCCTTCAGCCTGGTTACGCTACCACAGTTTGTCTGTCTGCTTGGACTAGGATCATGTGCATCAATTCTGTAATGGCCCTTCCTCTTCTGCTACACAGTTGTGTCCCTTTCAGTCAGTGACATGTCTCACTTGGGGGGGGGGGCTACTGTTGATGTGGGGAACAGCATCTGCTACTGGCAGAATGTATTTGACTTCATGAGTGGGGGAATGTATTGACAATTTATTGACAGATTTATGGCAAGCACTCTGTGGGGGACATAAATACATGTCCTAGTTGATGCTCCGCCTCAACATGTGTGTCTAGGGTGTTTCCCAAACACACATGCAGCAGGTGTGACAATGTTGTGGGCTTTGAAGTATGTACATCAAGTGTGTCACACATGAATAGACACATGCCTACTTTTCAGGCTAATCCCATGTTGCACATGGACCAGGTCAGGTATGCCTACTCCGTACATGGAGTACACTCAGTTCTCCGAATAATGTGTGTCAAATGAAATGTAGTGCTTTGTGCAATGTGCAATCAGGTCTCAGCTTCTGTCTTATTATGGAGTGGGCTAGATTTTTATACTCCTGGGTTGACACACAGTGTACATATTTGTGATACACTGAGTGATGATATACAGGTGCTTCGGATGTCCCCCACTGTCCCCTCTGATCCAACAGTATAACTGAGAAAAAAGGACATATAATATAAATGAATAAATAACTTTCCTCTTGAGGGGTAAGTGTTTACCTATCTTAAGAGGTATTGTGCCCATGTTAATCTCAGGCCCTCAACCATGCCCGGAGCCTTGACCACATCGCATTAAAGAAAGAACTACAAGAGATGTCGCGATGACGTCATAATGTAGTTCTTACAGGTCTCGCGATAACTCCGAGACTAAGACCGTTAGGCTCTTTTTCCCTTTGCAACTTGAAGGTTGGACATCTCGGAGACATTGAGAGGGACTAAAACATCTGCTGATGGGTCTTAAGCTGTATGATGTTATTTTATAGTCGAAAGTAAACAACGCGACATTACGCGATTGAGACCAGTTTTGCAGACTTGTACCAACCCGGCTTTTATCCCTCGAGACTCCCGGATGGACACAGTACAGAGATTCTGATGGGCTGCAAGAAACGTGCTATATTATAAGCATGATCGCAGCAATCTACTCATGAACAACGGAGGTAAATAACAACATGCCATATCAAACTACAGAAACAGACGCGATGAGGTCATTCTGTAGTCCACAGTAACATCGCGAGATCACGCGACTGCGGTTTACTGCCGATCACTTGCTTATTATTATTTTTTGATTCCCCTAGACACACATCGAGGATCAAAAGTACGGAAGTAACGACATGGTATTTGAGACATAGCTCAGGTATGGAGCACAATAGAGAGACAGCGACAGAGACTTGCTATTACACCTGATTGGTGGACAGGCCACCCTGTGACCACTAATAAGGAGGGCTGCAGATTGGTTCTTTGCCTCCCCCTGTCTCAGCCATTGCCAGAGACAACGCCGGACAGGTAAGGAGCCATATTGGGCCTCTTTCATTAGCCTTTAGAAGCCACTGCAGCACACTGAGTTGACAGATAGATGGACAGAGAGACACTGATCACTCCTAGTATCTAGTGATCTCTTTGACATACTACAAAATGGTTAATGAGAGGAGTAGTTGATGGGAGTGGTTGGGGTGATGTCCCTGAGAGCAGGATCCCAGTAACATAGAATTTTTTTTGAAAAGTGGAGTAAATCCACTGGCACATGTAGGAAGTAGGATTGCACAGGACTAATTAGTCCTGCAGCCTATATTCAGTTCCAGTGTTCTTTCCTTTTTCAGAGCGGGGTCTCACTACGCCTGAGCCAGGTCCAGGACGAGGTGAGGTCTCTTCCCCGGGCACACTGGGTGAGTGATTATATGTATCTAAGTTAGACATATATCTAAGGCAATCAAGTGAAGGAATGGCCCTTCGCTTATAGATGGTTTTCTCTGTCTTTTATTTGTTTCTTCCTCTACAGATCTAACAGAATTACCAGGTGTCATGGAGGAGTGAAGATACAGTACTTGGAGACTTATATCCTTTACTGTTTACAATATATCACAGTAAAATTTCCTTTCATATTGAGTTTTGCACCAACACTATTTTCGCAGTCGCATTGATATGAGAACAGAGGCCCTGAAGAAAGCCTATGGTCAATTTCCTGTTAAGGCTGAAACATGTTGGCCCGTATGCAGATATTTGTTAAACTGCAGGAGTAATGTTTTGCGCTGTTCCTTGTTTTTAGTCAGGAAGAGGTCTTGGAAGAATAAAAATTAGAATGAGATTCTCTATCCTATTTTAATATTTCACGCACTTTTTCTTTCTGCACTGCACTTACCCGTCTGATCAGATTCTTATGGTTGTCCAAGTGTTGGTATGTGTTAACTATGAGTCCGTAGATGGTACTACAGTTGTCTCAGTGATCTAGAGACACAAGACCCTGGACGGAGGACCACATGAGAATATTGATCATACATGATATTGATGGGAATCCAATATAGTTATTTACTTTGCTAACACAGGGTTAACCATCTTCTGTATGACGCCTTGAGCTAGAACTCTTGTCTCTGATTTCTTTTCAGCATACTCGTCTGTGGCTGAGAAAGTAGCTCTATCCCTGACAAGTTTCTCAGATGATAGACCCATAGTTTTTTTTAGGTTGTTTGCATATTGGTATATGGGGGATACAACCTATGCATGTCTTTAAATGTCCCTCAGGCCCTCCCTAATTTGTGTGTTATATATTTTATCTGGATGGCACAGAAGGATTGTCTTTAATTGGTCTTGTAGATGGTAGAATGTTTTTGTTCTTCCTGGGAGTTATGTGACTTGCCATTGCAGGAGCAGGGGCTCTGACTCAAGTCTATGCCAGGCTCTAATAGGTCTAAGATGCCCAAGGTGATAGGATGCTTGAACTTCCCCCACTCAAATCAACTTGTGGCTGGAGGCACACACTTAATCAATTGTTGTGTAGAGACAATGAACCATACCCAATTTTCGTGAACCGTTTCTCAGAGCTGTCCCAAACATACCGAATCTTCTGTACCTGAATAAATCGAACCTGTCGAAACAAACATGACCTTATTAGTCCATGTCATTCCACCACAGTTTGATCATATAAGAAAAGGTTACAAATGCAGAGTTCCAAATATCATCCTTCTTAGAATTACTCTTAATGAGTTTTGTGTCCAAACAAAAGGGTACTATGAGAAATGAGTTCCACCTATTTATCCCCCCTGGATTAATTTATTATTGGATACCCTGGTTTATGGACTTTTGCTGTGAATGAGTCTCCCTACCAAAGTATCAGTCACTATAAGCTCTGTTATACTTAAATAGGGATTGCAAACCACACATGGAACTATGTTATGATAAGTCCCAGAGCAGCTAGGGTAATAAGCTCTGGGCTGCTTGAATCTGAACACCTGCACATACTTGTGTGCACATATGTGCGGGCTGTGTTTAAGACTACCCTCAAACTAGGTCAAGGACCTGTCCAAATGTAGCCTGTACCAAAAAGAACCCTTCATGGATTGGTGTGGACCAGTGAAGGCTTTATAATAGTATTTATATTGCTTTGCTGTGGTATACACGGTCCAGAGACAGAAAATAAACGTAAAAATATTAAAATGCAAGAATATAGAGTCAAGAACATCGATGATGCAAAAGTTTGAGGTACGTTTTTCATTGCATGAATAATGACCTAAGTGTAATGTAGAAATAATGATTTTGTAAATATCGATGGCAAAAATATAGTGGGCGATTCCGATTCTGGTCGGAAGGTCTCCGAACCATGTTCGGAGCCCATCCGACCGCATCGGTATGTGCCGGCTGGATTCCATTCTGATGGCCTTGGTCGGAATGGAATCCGACTCAGATTTCCGTATTGGCTTACGACGGGCTCGGAGATCCCGTCTGCCATCTGGAAATCCTTCAGTACTCCCCCGGTCGCCTCTTTACGACCGAGAGAGTACGATGGCAGTTTTTCACTGCCTTTTCATGCTGGTATTTCCGGCATGAAAATGCAGTCGGAAACTGCCTTTGTAGGCCCACAACAGGGCCCCCATGGGTGTGAGGCCGCCAAATGGTGGCTGGGGGCACCTCTGTCGATCCCTACACCCGGTGGCAGGCACCTTGGGGTGCCGGCCACAGGATGCATCGATTAACTGCACCCCTGCTTTTCTCAATGTAGGCATGCATTCTGCTCAGAATCCATGCGTGCATTGTGAAGTATACAAGTGCGAGTGTTTTGGTAGGTTACTGTTTTATGTGTTTGACGTAGTGTTGGATATAGTTAGTGTGTTATTTATTTTTTTGTTAATAGTTGTTTAATTTTGTTATGTTGTATTTAATGTTGATAATATTGAGTGTGGGTTTGTATTTGTTGTTGTTGGCGGGTGTTTTCATTTTTATTTACAGGTTTTCGGTTTGGTGAACGAATGGAGCTGACAACGCTTTTTTTTTTAATGGAAAATGTGTTTTGTTTTTTACAAAAAGTTACTTTATATTTCCTTTTTTCAGGTTTGTTGGAGCGTTTTCTTTCTAAATTACTTTCCGTGTTTTTGAGGATTTCGTAATTGAGAGGATTGCGGCATTGGAGTCTTTTTTTACCGTTGTATTTTTGCATGTTTGGGGGGCTTTCGAATGCATTTGATTTTTAATTTATCTGCTGTGGATTTCATCATTTTCGAGGATCGTCTACTGCGACATAACTGTAAGTAATTTTGTACTAATATGGGTGGGAAATGTATTTTGTTATATTGGTTTATTAATTTTATTAATTATATCATGTCATATATTTTGTGCTCGGTTTTTAATTTTCTATGACATTATTATATGTATTAATTTAAAAATTATCTTGTTTAAATGTTTTGTGATTTTGATTATTATGATGTTTTGTATTTTTGTTTGTTTAAAGTATTGATTTAGCAATCATGTCTAAGTATTCCGGACCTTTTGTGTTTGGATTTAGTTGAATTTTGTGTTGTAGGTACTCGTACATTGTTTCTGTTTGTTGACTGAGTTTTGGGCTGATACTAGTTAGGGATTTTTCTAGCTCCATTTTTAAAAAATGATTCTATTAGTTTATGTAGTGTTGGTTGTCCTCTTCCTATTGTGGCTTGGAAGGCCTTATGCCATCCTTCTACTGTGTTGTTAGTTTTAGCTTTTGAGCTACAATGTTAGTGTAGATGTTCCACCAGGGGATCTGGAATTTTGGTTGTCTACGGTGCCCTGACCTATGTAGCCTTCCCGCCCAAGTGTCTTCAAAGTAGTCTAGGAAGGGAGTTAGTTTATTTTCATTTGCTTAATAGAAAGGGCTTTCCAGAAGTAAGTTATAAAGGTTGGCTACTTCAGTTGTGGGACATAGGCCAGGGATATTCAATAGCCACCTTGTATTGCAGTGTGTGGGTATAATTTTAAAATTGACTGAATCATTGCTTGTTCAAAGTCAAAGATAATTGTTTGTGGAAAGTATTTGTCAGTATTGTCAGAAGGGAATATTAGTATCTTCATTTCCACCTTGGATGGTATATAGTTGGTAAAATGGCTTGGGGCAAACTTTGAATGTGCATTTGCTGCAATATTTGTTTTAACAAATGTGTTTTTACCCCCTGCGGGGTCCCTCCGGGACCCCCACCATATCTGGGGGTCAGGGTATTCATACACTGCCCCCTTTTCTATTTTTCTTTACTTTTCTTTCTGGCACTTGGCTTCAAGCCGTATCCCAGGATGCTGCCAACACTCTCTGGTCAAAGTGCTGACAGTCAATCAAAATTTAGTAGGATTCGAGAGTTCACTGCAAAGACTTGCATCCCCAGATATCTATATTTTAAAGATGGATACCTCAAAAACTCCTGAATGGATTTACACCAAATCACAAAAGCACACTTTCTGGACCAACATCTAGCTTTATGCTAAATTCGGTGTAATTCCGTTCAGCAGTTCAGGCTGTAGTCATGTTCAAAAAATGAAAATTTCACATAGACCTAGCATGGGGAAAACTTGTTTTGGGTTCCTCCTTTTTTCTCATTCCCTGCTTGATGGATCACCCCAAAACATACAACACAGTAAGCATGGGCGGAAAATCCATTCCGCTCGCGGATTTCGCGAATTTTCGGTAAATTCGCAATCCGCGAGATCACGAATTTCCCGCAAAATCCGCGAACGAAAATCCGCGAACGGGGATTGGGTCAAAAGTTCAAGCTGACTTTTGTAACTCTTTTAGAATGGCGCCGGCAAGCTGCCAGAGCCTCTAAAATAGTTACAAAAGTCAGCTTCAACAGGAAGCTCTAATAGATAAAGTAAAGCAGGTGCTGCTCAAATTCAGTTACACAATCATTAATCACCCCCAAACTTGGGGTGATTAATGATTGTGTAACTTAATTTGACCTTCAATGGAGCACCTGCTTTACTTTATCTATTAGTGCTTCCTGTTGAAGCTATTTCTAGCTATTTTAGAATGGCGCTGGCAGCTTGCCGGCGCCATTCTAAGTGGGGCTGAGGGCAGAAGGGCACAAAAGTGGGACAGAGGGCAGAAGGGGACAAAAAATGAGTGGGGCAGAGGGCAGAAGGGCACAGAAACAAGTGGTACAGAGTGCAGATGGGCATAAAAAACAAGAGGGTGGCAGTGATTCAGCAGGCAAAAAAAAAAACCCCGCGAAATTGCAAAGCGCCTCGCGAATACCCGCGAACACGCAAAGCGCCTCGCAGACACCCGCAAACACGCAAAAATAAAAAAATGTGCAAATTCGCGCGAATTCGCATATTTTGCGGATTGCCAATACGCAAATCCGCAAATTCGCGAATTGCCAATTTGCAAAATTCGCCCATGCTTACAACACAGCAGCTGAACCAAAAAGGGAAGTTTTGTGAAAATTTCATGGAGATTCATCAACTTGCGCCAAAGTTATTGGCAAAACAAAAATAGAATTTCCTATGGAAACTTTGCTCCTAACTTTAACTACTTTTACTGGCAACCGGTACCAAATATATCCATTAACAATTGACCATGATAAATGCCCCTAAATATAGGGTCATTACGCAGCATATTATTTCTTTTAACTATAACTAAACTCGAGGCGGAGCTAGCCGGCGTCCATGTAAGACGCGCGAGCGCGGAGCTCCCTGCCGCTAACCCGCCAAACCTCGGCAATAAATCCTTCATCGACCCTGCCGGCACTGAAACCTGTGGGGAACTCTTGGGCGACCCCTCGGTGAGACGGCGGCCCCTTTGTTCGGCGGAGACTGGACGCGGTGCGACTTTGTGCCGCAGCACCCGGAGCGGCGAAGACCCAGGCCGCGATCCCCGACCTTGCCTAAACTGCAACCCGGGTTGCGTCGCGGTACGTGCGGCGTGCGTGCCCGCGGCGGACCCGGCCACCCACGGAGTCTCCTGGACGGCGATAGCGCTTGCGCCCGGCACTGAGGCGCTGCGGAGAAGACATCCCCCTGTCTGGAGGCGACGTGCGGAGAGGGCGGCCAGGGGGTGCACGGAGCCATTGCCACCTGTGGGGAGGCCCCGAGGAGAATCACTACATTGACGGCGAGGGGCACCGTCCGCCGACACCCGGCACCTAGCGCCACTAGGAGGAAGGAGTTCGGAGTTGCGGTGGGCGCCCGGATCCCGAGCATTGTGACACTTTGCCCGCCGTCTGGGCGGCCGGACAGTACAGGGCACTGCCCGACGCCACGTTCTGCGGAACGTTTGGATTGGCATTCTGGGGCGGGGAGCCGCCATCTTGGGCGCCGGCCCCACGACACATCGCCCTGATCGAGGGAGTCCCACGACCCTGCGCCCACTGCTGACCCTGATCAAGAATCCCGAGTGGTAGTTTCCACGCGTCTGACCCTGTTGACCACATGTCCACTAGAGCCACCATGGTGAAAGGAGACAAGTCACAGCCGAAGCTGACATTCGACCAGAGGAAAGCGAAAGGAGCCGAGGGGACAACACAAACCTCCCCGCTGCGCCCTGCGACATCTGAGTCCTCCCTATGCTCTGAGATACGGGACATGCTTGGGACGATGGAGAAAGGTCTTCAAGTCAGCATGACGGAGATTAGCACCAAGATCGATGCGCTGACATACCGGATGGACCGCATGTCCGAGAGGGTAGACAAACACGCGGAGCGGCTGGACATGGCAGAGAGGCGGCTCACGGAGGCGGAAGAGGCTCAAACGGAGTGGGACAAGGATCGCAAACAGTTTAATCGGCTGCTCCAGGTTATCCAAGATAAGACAGAAGATTTGGAGGCACGCTCGAGGCGCTCCAACCTACGCATTACGGGCGTAGCGGAATCCACTAGCACCGGTAAAATGGAGCTGTTTGTGGAGAAACTCCTGCGGACCCTGCTGGGGGAAGATGCATTCTCCCCTATGTTTATTGTTGAACGGGCCCACCGCACTCTGGGACCGAAACCACAACCTGGCCTCCCGCCGCGCCCGATCGTAGCAAAGTTGCTTAATTATCGGGACAGAGACTTGGCGTTGCGGCTGGCCAGAGAAAAGGGGAAATTACAATTCGAAGGCATGGCCATCTCCCTATTTCCGGACTTCACGGCGAGAGTGCAAGAGGAGAGGAAGCGCTTCGCCCCCTACAAGAAACAGCTGAGGGACCTGGGGCTCGACTACGCCATGCTGTATCCTGCGAGACTTCGCATCAACAGGCAAGGTCACTCACATTTCTTTACTGACCCAGCGGATCTTAAGAAATCCTTGAAGGATTGGGAGAGGGACAACCGCAACAATCAGGGGAATAGGCGGGAGGACCCAGGCGCCTCCTCCCACTTGAGTGACCAGGAGTAGCCCAGCACATGAGGGGCGCTGCTGACCTGTTGGCACTGGACGGCGCAAAGACTTACACACGACCGGTGTGGACCCACCGAGATATGTCTTTTGGGTGAGATCTACCTGTTTACTCCTGATCGGGTTGGGTGACACCGTTGATTGGGTGGGAGGCCGCTCCACTTGCCGGGGGGGGTCGGGGGTAGGCCCCTCTACATGAGAGACTGGTTTTGCGGAACTGTAAAGACTAGAGCTGGCAGGGCTCATTACTTTTTGGCGGGGGGCGGGATGGGAGCACGCGAGAGGTTACTTGTTCTGATTTCCCAGCTGAGCAGTTTGCTGGCTAGATCCCTCTGCCTCTGCGCTTTTGGCTTCCGGCTCCCTCGGGAGCTATTTGGGGTTCTATACAGTTTATAGTTGAACACGGGGGGATGTTGGGTGGTGATGATTCCTGTCTGACCGGGTTGGGGATGGTCGGCTGTGGGCGGGGGGGGGGCGTTTCCTTGACTGTTTGTGCATTATTGCTGACATGCTGTTTGGGGTCCGGGGTTTGCCGGGTGGGGGGTTTGTTTTTGCCGACTACCGCACTGTGTCTGCCACACTGCCTGCTCTGCGGTCTTCTACTTTCTAATCTGCTATGTCTAATGTTGAATCACTGAGTGCGGAGGGCTCTCCGAGCTCTTTGCGACTGCTATCCTGGAACGTGAGGGGGCTCAACGACTTCCGCAAACTCAGGAAGGTCCTGGCCTATTTGCAACGCCATCACATTGACCTTGCCTTGTTGCAGGAGACACATTTGCCGCCTTCCAGCCCTATGTTACAGGTGAGGGGTCTTGGCCCCGCTTGTGTCTCCGCGGGGTTCACAACGCATGCCAGGGGGGTGCTCACATGGGCCAATCCCAGATCCCGACTGACGCTGACCCGAGTGGCAGGTGACCCGGAGGGGAGGTTTGTGATTGCACGTTGTGTTGGAACAGAACATGATCTCCTGCTGGTGAATGTGTATGGCCCCAACTACGACTCCCCGGAGTTTTACTCCTCGCTTGCGGACAGCTGCAGGCAGTTTGTGGGATCTAGAATGCTGTGGGGAGGGGATTTTAATCTAGTGTTGAACCCGGCCCTTGACAGATCTGCGGGTCCCCCTAGGTCCCCTGTGCCATCCGCGTCCCTCCTTTTGTCTGAATGTGTGAAACTTGATTTATTTGATGTGTGGAGGCATAAACACTCGGGGCGGGGTGGGTTCACTCACTACTCGGCCTACCACAACATCCACACACGCATTGATTACTGGCTTGCTTCCCGCAGTTTACTCGACATGGTTAAGGGTTGCACGGTCCTCCCGCGCACACTGTCTGATCACTCACCCTTGCTCCTGTTGCTCGTTGCTCCTCCCAAGAGGATCCCCCCCTTCACGTGGAGGTTCCCCCCATACTCCCTCCTAGATGAGGTCTTCAGAGGGGAACTCGCAGACGACATAGAGACCTATTTCGCGACCAATGTGGGCTCGGTGGACAGCGTTCAGGTTCTCTGGGACGCGTTTAAGGTTTACATCAGGGGGATGACTATGGCGAAGCACTCAGGAGTGCTCAAAGCCATCAGACGGCGCCTACAGCTGCTCGAAACGCAGCTAGCGACCTTGGAGGGTCGGGCGGCGGACTCGGGGGACACGGCTGCTACAGTCGAGCGCAAAACCTTACTAGATGAATTTCAGGAGGAGGCGGACAGGGAAATTCAACATATGGGCAAATACGCGACGGCGCGGGCGTATGGGGAACGGGAGCGGCCTGGTGCCCTCCTTGCTAAACTTATGCGCAACAGTAGGCCCCCATTGGTTATCGAGAAGCTGGTGACAGCTGCTGGGGCGGTGGTCACGGAGGAGCAGGATATCTTAGCGGAATTCCACGCCTACTACACTACCCTTTACTCCTCGAGGGACGCACACCTCGAAGAGGAAATCGACGACTATTTAGGCCACCTGCAGATGCCCTTCCTGGCTGACTGGCAAAGGGAGTTTCTCATGGCCCCCATCCAGAAGGAGGAGATAACGGAGGCACTGGAAAGCATGAAATCCGGCAGCGCTCCTGGTGCGGATGGCCTCACGGTATCATTCTATAAAACCTTCAAGGCGCAACTGGTCCCATATCTGATGCTCTTGTTCGACGATATTTGCCAGCAGGGCAGCATGTCGAAATCCATGAGAGAGGCGCTGCTCATCACCATCCCTAAACCTGGCAAACCCCTTGACCAATGTGGCTCTTACCGGCCGCTTTCCCTGATCAATGTGGACGCGAAACTGTATGCTAAAATCCTTGCGACTCGCCTCTCGCTGCTGGTCCCGGATCTGGTCGCCCCAGAGCAGGCTGGATTTGTTCCCTCTCGCAATCTCACGTACAATATCCGCACAGTCCTGGGCACGATCCAGCATGTCAAACACGAAAGCAAGGCTGTGGCCATATTCTTGGATATGGAGAAGGCCTTCGATTCGGTCGAGTGGCCGTTCATGCTGAAGGTCCTTCGTAAATTCGGCCTCGGGGAGCCGTTCTTGCAAATGCTGGGAGCCCTTTACTACAAACCCACTGCGAGATTGAGGATGGGTAACCTGGTCACCGCTCCCATCGAAATTGGGAGGGGCACGCGCCAAGGTTGTCCCCTCTCCCCGCTACTGTATGCTATGGTGGCGGAGCCTCTCGCCTGCGCTATACGAGAGTACCACCGGTTTGAAGGGATCAACTTCCCGACATACCAAATTGGTATCTCCACGTACGCAGATGACACTCTACTATATGTCCGAGAACCGGAGACCAACCTCTCTGCGGTGCTGCGAGAGGTGGTGAGGTTTGGGGCTCTATCGGGCCTCCGCGTCAACTGGTCCAAATCAGTAGCACTGCCCCTGACCCCGGTGACGCTCCCCTTTGACTCGGAGTACCCCTTGCAATGGACCACGGACTCCATTCGCTACTTGGGGATACGCATCCATACAGATCCGGAGGTTTTGATCCGCGAGAATTACGGGGTGGCCTACTCCAAACTGACGGATGACGTCGAGGTGTGGTCTAAGCTCCCACTTTCACTCATGGGCAGGATTGCACTCATGAAGATGGTGGTGCTCCCCAGGTTCCTTTTTCTATTCGTGAATATACCAATAGTCCTTTCCAAAACCTTTTTCCGGCAACTCACGCAGACACTTGTCCGCCTAGCGTGGGGAGGCAAACAGCCGCGGGTGCAGTGGAAAACGCTCACCCTTCCTTACGAACAGGGAGGCCTGGGGGCGCCAGATCTGGAGCGATACTACAGACTCGCACAGGGTGCCCACCTTCATACGTGGATTCACGGGGACCCGGACATACCTCATGTCAAATTGGAGCGGCTCTTTGCAGACCCTGTCCCGCTCCCGGCGATGGTGTGCTATCCGCCCGATAGACGGGTCGGCAATCTGGACTCCATAGCTGCCACGAATCATGCTTGGCATGCTCTGATCAGCCCCCGCGAGTGCTCCCTGCTGTATTCACCTTTGCTCCGGATAGAATGGGCGGCCTGGTTGACTCCATTAACGGAGAAGGGTGTCCTGTCGGCGCTACGTGACCTTGGCATCGTTACCATGGGGGACCTCTTTACAGAGGGCACTCTGAAAACGCTGCATCACGTCCTTCAGTCTTGTCCCGGGGCGACGATGCTGCATCGCTTCCAATATCACAGGGTCCGCAGAGCGGCTCTGGCCGTTTTGGGCCCGGGCCTCGCCGAACCACCGGTAGTGCCGGAACTTACCTATGTCATCAAAACCCCCTCAGCGCGCAAATTGATAACGGCTCTTAGGTCGTTGGGCGATGGTCAGCGGCAGTGCTCCCCCTCCAAGGCCCGCTTGGCCTGGCAGACTGACCTCCAATCTCCTATCTCAGACGACATGTGGAGGTATTGTGCCACTAACACTAGGAAGATCTCTCTCAACGGCAGGCACCGGCTGGTGCATTTTAAATTCTTGCAGCGAGTCTACTACACTCCTGAGAGGTTGCACAGATATGGCCTTCGTGACTCAGCGGAGTGTGAGCGCTGCCGCTTTCACACGGCGGACTTTTTCCATATGGCCTGGACTTGTCCTGCAATACACAAATACTGGGTGGAAGTCTTTGCGGACCTCAGTACCATCCTTGGTGAGGTGCTCTTGCCCAACCCGGCGCTCGCCTTACTTGGTTTTTCAAAACCCCTCCCTGTGGCTCTGCGACGACTCGCGGACATGGCACTGCTCATGGCGAAACGGCTGTTAGCATTATGCTGGATGCGGGGGCCGGTCCCTACCAAAAAAAGATGGGAAACAGACCTGCTTTACTGTTGCACACAATCGGAGATGTATAGTGAACTCCTACCGCCCAAGAGTAGACCCAAAAACTTTTGGGGTATGTTTCGGGCTTTCCAGACTGCGAGGGAGGGTGATGAATCGGACCCAGAGAGTGTGGAGCTTGATGTACTACAGGAAGATGGGGCTACTGCAGCTGTGCTTGAGGAGTATGATGGTTGATAACCTCCACGTTGTGTCAGAATGATGGTTCTCGCCTGGCGTTTGAGGTGTATGAGGTAGATGTGACTTGAGACGGCCACGCTGATTGGCGGTAACCACTGTCCCCCTCTTGGAGCATCATCTCGCCTTCGCGGGCGACTGTTCATTCCCCCTCAGCCTAGCTGGAGGGTTAATGGTGGTAGTGTGGGGTGGGGGGTGGGTGGTGGACGCGGGTTTAGGTAGTCTGGCTGGTTCTTCTTTGGGGGTGGGTGGGTTTGTTCTGTTCTGGGTCTGGGTTTCTGCACAGTCCCTCCCGGATGGCTATGTCGATCCTCCTACTCTGACACGCCTTATTACACCTGGGTCTGACTCTGTTTGCATTGCGGTGCTTGCATCCTGCTTACAAAATATGGCTCTCCGGCGGTAGCTGATATGTTCTGCTACCTCTACACACTGGTTCCGCGCCTGCGCTCTTGCCGCCAGGCCCTTGGGCTGTTGGATGTTACGGCTGTGTCATTTACTTTTACGCAGGGGTTTGATAGGTGTGTTTTTTATTTATTTTTTTCTCCCCTTTCCCGTTCCTGATGCCGCCGGCCTCCGGGTTGTAGGCGATGTTGGCTGTGTATGTGACCTGGAGTTGTAATAAAGTAAAAATTTAATAAAAAAAAAAAAACTATAACTAAACTCACTCAATTCAATAATTTCTGAAGCTTCTCAAATGTTATATTTCTCATAGATCATTCACATCACTCCCTTCTTCTTTTGATTCATTCTAAGTCTAGAATGCATTTTGGAATTTCAAAATCTCTCCTCAGTTTCTTCTTGCAATCTCAATCTCTCTTGCTTCCACAGTTTTTCTACAAATTTGCACTCTCCTTTCATTAAATTCTCTAATACAATTATGTTCTTCATCACTCATCTTACGTGCAATCCTTTAATTAGTATTATTAAAAGGGTTGAGTAAGCAGTGTAATAGGTCTGTTTCCATTAATGATGTGAGCCAGACACTTACATGCAGAAACTTCATGGAAAGGGAAATCCATATCAACATTATATTTCTCCAACAGATCTTTTCCCAGAAGAATTGATAAACAGATATTACACGATAAAGAATAGTTTAGAGGTACAGAACCAGGTATTTTGTGTTATTATTATGATACGAGTCACGTCGGTGAAAAAATGTACTCTTGTACATTATGAAACCTCAATTTTGTATTGTGATCACTCTGTTGTGAAATCAGAGATCCATTACAAGATAATAGAGTCAGAGAATAGTGACTTGTGTATTTACAGGGTATGAGGTTGCAGCCTGTAACAGAAAGCACTGTGGGTATATATGTCATTATTTAAAAATTGTATTGCACACAGTGTAAACGGGGTCGCTGGCATTATGTTTAGTGGAGGACCAAATTATAGGGTTGACTAAATGATGCCACAAGAAAAGGAAAATATGTTGCGCAATGCAGCACAACTGGTGATAGTGTTATTTCATTTTGTGCCATTTTGACACATGGTAACACCTTATTTGTACCAGTTAAATGGCAAACACAACTCTAAGCAATTGAGAGATAACTAGTCAACCTTTGCAAAGGGCAGGGACACATGTTGCCATATTTTTAGCAATTTCTGTTTTATTTGAGCTAGAAACAATATTTTTTTACAAAATGCTTAGTTAATGCAGAAGAAGGATTATGTGGCAAATGCACAGGTGAAAAGGTGCATTGTAATGTCAAGAGTGGAAAGGCCATCCCTTGAAATTACTGCCCAGCATCCAACTGGCCCACAGCTATTGGATCCCTTCAGGGGCAGCCGGAATGACCGGACGGTTTACTTTCCAACCACCTCCATCATAATGAGGCGGTCCAAAAGTAAACTGCGTGGCCCATTACAATGCGTCGCTAAAGGCTCCGACCAGAGGTCAGAGTCTTTACGGGCAGCATAACAATTGACCCCTAAGTGTGGATTGAGAGCTAAAGAAAATATACCTCTGACCTGACCTTATAAGCCCCACCCCCCTTGAGTTCTGCCATCACATTATGGAGGGGGGCCCAACTTGAAAACATTTTGGTTTGAGGGCTCAAAGCGAAACGGTTTGAAGACCTCTGCTCTGGATGATGTGCTGATCTTAGGCATTTCAGAATTTCCACCATTGAGTTTAGTTACTCATGGTAACACATGTCTTCCTTCTCTTACACTCTTGGATCAGCTGGATTGAAGCTTCCATCGTCAGACAGAATTTTAGTTTTGAAGATTACTTTTCATATTTTTTTGTGCCTAAATTTGTTTATTGCATTTTTGTTTTACAATCCACTCATATAAGCAACAATGAATTACAACCTTCGATTAACAGCAACTGCATCCTAGCATTACAAGTGACAATCCAATACATTGTTGTTGGATATAGGCCGCATATCACAGTAGTGTACTACGAAGGCGGGGTTTGGATATATATATATATATCAAGTCTTCAGTGAAGTTGTGACTTTGACTCTATGAAGCACAGTTCTGTTGCAGGTGTTCACAAGTCACAAGAATCAACAAATCACAATTTTAGAAGTAAACAATCTGTTTCTGAAGGTAACAGTAATAGTAAAAATAATAATAATTTGGGTGACTTAATCATATCCCTCTCCATAGGATCATTTACATTGCAATCAATTGTAAGAACAACAATAAAGAGATGCTGTATGAGTTTCCTAGTTTAGTTAGATCCTGGAGCTGGATGCTTGGTGTCAGGACAGGTTGTATTTTGGTACTCCTACCAAGGGGGGTGTTCCTCCCCCTCTACTGCCATTCCCATGTCAGTCAATGGTGTGGAGGCATCATATGTGTCAGTATGCAAGTCAGCTATGATAGCATCCCAGGTTGTCTTCCGTATGCAGTGCTACGCTCTCCGCTAGTGCCCAGACAGTAAGCGACTGCATTCAGGCCGTGAGGTGCAGAAGGTCAGGTGACTTCCAACTGCGAGTAATGAGTCTTTTGGTCACAGTGCATCTTACATCATTTGATGATTCTTAAATGGATCTATACAATTCTAGTTGATGTTTCTTTCCATTTAAGTTTTAGGTGAGGTTCTATTCACGTCAACATGACTTAGATCTTTGGTGATGTTATTGAACAATCATTGCAGTATTTAATGCGTGACATTATAAAGAGCGCATGCTGTGGGTGAGAGTTAAGGTTAAGTTTACTAAGCAGATGAATTCCACATATTTCATTTTTTTATTGTAATCAAAATTCCCTCCCATCAATCATAAGTTCATTGGTAAGGTGTTATCTGGAGATACCTCAGGACACATTCTGCTAAAATAATGCAGTGATATAGCATGCAGAATTATCAATAATGCAGCATTTGGTGTGTGTTACTGCAACATGACAAATACCATCAGTTAGATAACAATATAAATCCTCGTGGTTCACCCTCCATGATCTACAAGACGTATTCACAGTATTGCCCCTGCACAAATGTCCACATGATTTACTTCAAGAAGCTTGTGCCGGAAGAATGTGTGGAACTTGCATATAAATTGCAATTCAGTATCAGGTGCAAGCTGCCGTATGTGCCCAATATGGGATTATTGGATCACTCATAATGAGTCCTTCAGAATGGACAACAGTACATCTAGTACCCCCACCCCAGAATGCTGCTGATGTGATAGTGTTAATTGTGAAGATACTTAATGTTCTACATGTACCTTGTGCTCTGGCTTCATGATGGCTCGGTTGAGGAGGGCGTTCTTGTCAGCCGCAATGAGATAGTCCCTCTTCCCCCTCGATGGGCTCATGAGCGCAGGCAGATAGATCCATCTCACCTTCTTCCTGAAGTAGGATTTAAAGTCATCCTAAAGAGAGATGTCACAGGAGAGTCAGTCCACGGTCAATGGACAGCAGAGGCAGAAGTAAACTCATAGCAGTTGAGCAATGCTCTACTGTTTCTGTCTCCAGACCACAAGATTGAAGAGGACCTTATCATTGAAACACATTTCTGATTCCTGACACCTTGACTAGTTGTGGATTGTAATAGTACAATTATAGCTGTTGAGCAATGCTCTATTCTTTCTGTCTCCAAAATACAAGATTAATGATAACCATTTAATAGAAACACATTTCTGATCCTTGAGAACTTGACTAGTTGTGGAGTGTAATAGTAAACTCATGGCTGTTGAGGAATGCTCTACTGTTTCTGTATCCAGACCACAGGATGGATGTTAACCTTATCAAAGAAACACATTTCAGATCCCTGAGACCTTGACTAATTATAGAGTGTCACGGAAGACTGTTCTCATCTCGTAGTTAGAATTTCTTCCCTATTCCCTAAAAGTCTGTTCACTGGAATAAGGGCCACTACCTCTCTCAAGGACAAAAAAGACAACACTGAAATAGTGATGTGGAACAGTTGTAGAATGTAGTGAACAGTGTAAATTGAATTTACAATATTTGCGGTGCCCAAAGACCAGGTTTATTCCAAGTTTGGAAGTAAATTCGAAATGGGTACAAATAGTGTTTGCACAGATTTTTTATTCAGAGGCGGGTCAAATTTTCTTTCACCACGCAAATTCCTGCAAGCATTACCTGCAGGAATCTGAATGTTCAACCCACTTTGGAAAGTCGATCAATGGACTGAACTACTGGTTACAAAGGCTGTTAGAGGACATTACTCACAATCGGAACTGGAGAAACCCTAAATCAGATGCAAAACCCATGTGTTAACAATGTAATCATCGTTGCCGCTTTCCGGTTCCCCAACCCATGGTGGTTTTGGAAATATTGATGGTGGAGGGGTTCTCATACTGAAAGTATATTAATATGCTTACTCACGGCTGCTGACTGCTTTTCACTTAGTGTATCTTTTACAGTTCAATTGTGATAACAAGCAATGTTGACTTCCAGGGATTGGGTAATGATCATACTACTATTGGAGAATCCTCTGCAAAGCGTAATTCACTGTGTCTTGATCATTGTGTTCCCCGTAAGTCCCGCCACCCCAGCATGACTAATTCCTCAACCGGAGGGGGGCCTGACCCGTACTCACTATCCCCGCGCTTCTCCCTTAGGATACTGTGCCGCAGCCATCCGACCTTCACCAAGACCTGCAATAGCACTGACAGCGCAGCCCTAATCACAGCAATTCTGGTAAGGCTCGTTAATAGGATAACACATTTTCTCAGGACCATTGTTGCAGGCACCCCCTGACCTATACTCCCTTCCACAGGCTGACGTATATCCTCAGGACCTAATAGGTGAGCATAACTCTTAGGACCCCTTACGAAGAGAGTCTGGGTACACCATGTACCATGCCCACGCCCGTTCTATTAAAGGTTCGTAAGCCACCGAGTTTGCTTCCCAATTGGTTGCTTCAACCAATTCACGGCCCCTCACGGTTACACTGCCTCCGCAATTGTCCTTTAATCACGACCACTCTGTTTTTGAGCTCTTTGTGTGATTTTCTTTGCAGGGAATTGCCGGCTCAATCATGTTTTAAATGTGTAAAACCTTAACTCCACTGATGTTGAAATTACCAGGAACACTCGGTTCTAAACACAGACACTCTAATTACCATGTCTGATTTAGCCCCACTATTGTTGAACAATGTATCTCCACACCATCTGCACAAGGACCCCCTGTGCATGCAGCATTTTCTCACCCCTATGTGTATTGCACTTTTAGTGCCAACCCTAGTTCTTGAATGTTTTTCCTTCCCATAGGCAATTGAGGCTTTATACCCCTAGGCATAATATTTTTGTCCTGATGATGATCCGCACATCGCAAAGGCGGATCGAAACATAGTCGACACCCTGTAAACACCTTATACAAGTTAAAACCCTGTGTGCACTGAAAGTGTAAAGGTGTAAATTGTGGTTGTGTTGTACTTTGACATTGTCTAATTATCAGTGCAACAAACCTTAAGCTTTTGCCTGAAAGCCCTTGTTCCCTGTTCTATACTGTATGTATTTATGTGGTACCTAGGGCACAGGCTTGTGCCTCACCTTGTGTACCGCTGTTAGAATACCTTTGTGTAGTTTATAAGTAAATATTAGACCTCTGTATGGCTGGACACGTCAAGCAAATATAGTAAAAATGGAGTCTATATTTATTGCACCTTTATTCCCTTCCTTCCAAGGGACTACTGTTGTTTAAAAGAAATTGCTCCCAAGGTCCCTGGCTGACTCTATTGAGTTCCCTTGTTGCTTTTAAATATATTGATCATTGCACTGATCATAATACAAGCATGTTTAAAACAACTCTGTAATCATGCTATATATATTCACCCTTAACTCTCAGAGAGTCCCACCAGGTCTGGGTACCAGAATATCCTCTAGAATACATATTATCTAATTAACATTCCCATACTGTTAATAACAGAACATCTACATCCATTGTAATATTTTGCAAACATAATTTAGGACATAATATTTATATTGGAAGATACATTTATATGTGATATTCTGACAGTCACCGCCATGCTATTTACCTAGGTTTAGTTATTTCAATTTTCCCATGGCAGCATAAATTTAGATTTAGATTGGAGAACGTAGACACAATAGTGGCTCACGGCACCTGCATTGCAAGTTCCCTAAAGCACAGAACAGGCAGAGCCCAAGGGGCTCTACAAGCTTCTGTCAACCATAAGAAGCTCATTCCGGACAGAAGCTGTGCAAACTTCCCACACCCTGAAGAGGCTCACTACAGACAGAAGCAGTGCAAGCTTCCCTCACTCAGAAGAGGCTCACTACAGACAGAAGCAGTGCAAACTTCCCACACCCAGAAGAGGCTCACTACAGACAGAAGCAGTGCAAGCTTCCCTCTCCCAGACGAGGCTCACGCAGACAGAAGCAGTGCAAGCTTCCCTCGCCCAGAAGAGGTTCACTGCAGACAAAAGCAGTGCAAGCTTCCCTCACTCAGAAGAGGCTCACTACAGACAGAAGCAGTGCAAGCTTCCCTCTCCCAGACGAGGCTCACGCAGACAGAAGCAGTGCAAGCTTCCCTCGCCCAGAAGAGGTTCACTGCAGACAGAAGCAGTGCAAGCTTCCCTAACCCAGAAGAGGCTCACTGCAGACAGAAGCAGTGCAAGCTTGTCTCACCCAGAAGAGGCTCGCTGCAGACAGAAGCAGTGCAAGCTTCCCTCACCCAGTACAGGCTCACTGCATACAGAAGCATTGCAAGCTTCCCTCGCCCAGAAGAGGTTCACTGCAGACAGAAGCAGTGCAAGCTTCCCTCACCCAGTACAGGCTCACTGCATACAAAAGCAGTGCACGCTTCAATCACCCAGAAGAGTTTCACTACAGACAGAAACAGTGCAAGCTTCCATTGCCAAGTAGAGGCTAACTACAGACAGAAACAGTGCAAGCTTCCCTTGCAGAGAAAAGGCTCACCACAGACAGAAGCAGTGCAACTCCCCTCACCCAGAATAGCCTCACTACGGAGGAAGCAGTGCAAGCTTCCCTCACCCAGTACAGGCTCACTGCAGACAGAAGCATGGCAAGCTTCCATCGCCCAGAAGAGGCTGACTGCAGACCGAAGCAGTGCAAGCTTCCCTCGCCCAGAATAGACTCACTGCAGACAGAAGCAGTGCAAACTTCCCTCGCCCGGAACAGACTCACTGCAGACAGAAGCAGTGCAAGCTTCCCTCGCCCAGAATAGCCTCACTGCAGAAAGAAGAATTGCAAGCTTCCCTCACCCAGAATATACTCACTACAGACAGAAGCAGTGCAAGCTTCCCTCGCCCAGAATAGCTTCCCTACGGACAGAAGCAGTGCAAGCTTCCCTTATGCAGAATAGCCTCACTACAGACAGAAGCAGTGCAAGCTTCCCTCGTGCAGTAGAGGCTTACTACATACAGAAGCAGTGCAAGCTTCCCTCCCCCAGAGAGGCTCACTGCAGACAGAAGCAGTGCAAGCTTCCCTCGCACAGTTATGGCTCACTACAGACAGAAGCACTGCAAGCTTCCCCCGCCCAGAAGAGGCTCACTGCAGATAGAAACAGTGCAAGCTTCCCTCGCCCAGAATAGCCTCACTACAGACAGAAGCAGTGCAAGCTTCCCTTATGCAGAAAAGCCTCAATACAGACAGAAGCAGTGCAAGCTTCCCTCGTGCAGTAGAGGCTTACTACAGACAGAAGCAGTGCAAGCTTCCCTCACCCAGAGAGGCTCACTGCAGACAGAAGCAGTGCAAGCTTCCCTCACCCAGAAGAGGCTACCTACAGAGAAACAGTGTAAGCTTCCCTCGCTCAGAATAGCCTCACTACAGACAGAAGCAGTGCAAGCTTCCCTTGCCCATTATAGCCTCACTACAGACAGAAGCAGTGCAAGCTTCCCTCGCCCAGAAGAAGCTCACTGCAGAAAGAAACAGTGCAAGCTTTCCTCGCCCAGAATAGCCTCAATACAGACAGAAGCAGTGCTAGCTTCCTCACCCAGAAGAGGCTGACTACAGAGAAGCAGTGCAAGCTTCCCTCACCCAGAACAGGATCATTCCAGACAGAGCGGTGCAGTGCACTCAGGAGTGAAAGCTTCCCTCACTGCGAGCTTCCACCATCCAGAACATGTGCACTAAAGACAGAAGCAGTGCAAGCTTCCCTCACCCAGAATAGCCTCACTACAGACAGAAGCAGTGCAAGCTTCTCTCACGCAGTAGAGGCTCACTACAGACATAAGCAGTGCAAGCTTCCCTCCCCCCAGAAGAGGCTCAATGCAGACAGAAGCGGTGCAAGCTTCCCTCACCCAGAAGAGGCTCACTGCAGACAGAAGCAGTGCAAGCTTCCCTCACCCAGAAGAGGCTGACTACAGAGAAGCAGTGTAAGCTTCCCTCGCCCAGAATAGCCTCACTACAGACAGAAGCAGTGCAAGCTTCCCTCGCCCAAAATAGCCTCATTACAGACAGATGCAGTGCAAGCTTCCCTCACCCAGAAGAGGCTCACTTCAGACAGAAGCAGTGCAAGCTTCCCTCACCCAGAAGAGGCTGACTACAGAGAAGCAGTGCAAGCTTCCCTTCCCCCAGAATAGCCTCACTACAGACAGAAGCAGTGCAAGCTTCCCTCACCCCGAAGAGGCTGACTGCAGAGAAGCAGTGTAAGCTTCCCTCGTCCAGAATAGCCTCAGTACAGACAGGAGCAGAGCATGCTTCCCTCACACAGTAGATGATCACTACAGACAGAAGCAGTGCAAGCTTCCCTCACCCAGAATAGCCTCACTACAGACAGAAGCAGTGCAAGCTTCTCTCACCCAGAAGAGCCTCACTACAGACAGAAGCAGTGCAAGCTTCCCTCACCCAGAAGAGGCTCACTGCAGACAGAAGCATTGCAAGCGTCCCTCACCCAGAAGAGGCTCACTGCAGACAGAAGCAGTGCAAGCTTCCTCACACAGAAGAGGCTGACTACAGAGAAGCCGTGTAAGCTTCCCTCGCCCAGAAGAGGCTCACTGCAGATAGATGCAGTGCAAGCTGCCCTTGCCCAGAATAGCCTCACTATAGACAGAAGCAGTGCAAGTTTCCCTCACCCAGAAGAGGCTCACTGCAGACAGAAGCAGTGCAAGCTTCCCTCATCCAGAAGAGGGTGACTACAGAGAAGCAGTGTAGGCTTCCCTCGCCCAGAAAGGCTCACTAGAGACAGAAGCATTGCAAGCTTCCCTCGCCCAGAAGAGGAACATTCCAGACAGAGAGGTGTAGTGCACTCAAGAGTGAAAGCTTCCCTCTACCAAAACAGATGCAGTACAGACAGCAGCACTGCAAGTTTTCACCATCCAGAACATGTGCACTACACACAGAAGCAGTGCAAGCTTCCCTCACCAAAAGAGGTTCACCACAGACAGCGGTGCTGCATGCTTATCTCGGCCAGAACTGGTGCATTCCAGATAGACAGGTGCAGTGCAGTGAACAGTGCAAGCTTACCTCACCCAGAACAGGAGCAGAACAGACAGTATGAACAGTGCAAGTTTCCATCAACTAGACCAGGTACAATATAGATAGACAGAACAGTAAAGCCAACAGTGCAAGATTCCCTCGCCTAGTACAGATAAAGAACAGACAGCAGGTGCAGTGCAAGCTTCCATCACCCAGAATAGGTAAGCTACAGTCAAACAGGTACAGTAAGGCCAACGGTGTAAGCTTTCATTACCCGAAACAGGTGCAGTGCAGACAGACAGGTCACTAAATCCAAGAGTGCAACCTTCCATCACATGGAACAGGCAAACTACAGTCAGACAGGTGCAGAAAAGCCAGCAGTGCAAGCTTCCATCAGCTCAAACAGAGTGACTACAGGCATACAGGTACAGTAAAGCCTGCAGTGCCAGCTTCCATCATCTATAACAGGTAGACCACAGACAATTAGGTGCAGTAAAGCCGACAGTGCAAGCTTCCCTCATCGGTAACAGGTACAATGCAGATGGAGAGTTGCCGTAAAGCCAATAGTGCAATCTCCCATCACCCCGACTAGGTGTAATACAGATAGACTGGTGCAGTAAAACCAACAGTGCAAGTTTCCTCACCAAGAACAGATGCAGCACAGACAGTGGCTGAAGCAGAACAAGCCTCCTTCATCCATAGCAGGTACAGTAAAGCAGTAGTGGAAGCTTTCCTTACCAAGAAGTGGTGCTGTACAGTCAGCAGTGTAAGCTTTCTTCATCCACAAGAGATGCAATGATATTTTACTCACCCAGAAGAGATGCAGTGATAACTTCCCTAAACCCAGAGGAGATGCAGTGATAAATATCCTCGCCCTGAAGAGATACATAGCCTCCCTCACAATGATGAGATTAAGTGATGGCTCCCCTCACCCAGAAGACATGAAGTGATAGCTTCCCTCACTCAGAGGAGATGCAGTCATTGCTTGCCTCACGTAGAACAGTCTGCAGTACTAACTTCTGGCAAGCTTCCGGCACCCAGAAGAGATCTAAGCATACCTCCCCTCACACAGAAGAGATGCAATGATAGGTCCCCTCACCCAGAAGAGATGCAGTAATGGCTTTCCTCACCCAAAAGAGATGCAGTGATAGCTTCCCTCACCCAGAAGAGATACAGTGATAGCTTCCCTCACCCAGAAGAGATGCAGTGATAGCTTCCCTCACCCAGAAGAGATACAGTGATAGCTTCCCTCACCCAGAAGAGATACAGTGATAGCTTCCCTCACCCAGAAGAGATGCAGTGATAGCTTCCCTCACCTAGAAGAGATGCAGTGATAGCTTTCCATTGAGGAAATAGAATTTTTCGTGGCCAATGTGTCCCCTGCATGTACCCTATGTATGTTAATGTCACCCATGCATTCCTCCCTCTCATGCCTGTAATAATAATGCCTCTGCATTTCCGTCCAACGTTAGAATGTCAGTTACCAAGCCTCCCATGAAAGAAACGTTAATTCTGCACTAAGGCCTATGTTGCCAATGTATGGTGCACGTTTAAAAGTCGAGATGAACCCGTTTTGTGGCTCAGCTGAGCCAGGACCCGGATTCAGGCTTCAAGCCTCCAGACACTCTGAAAGCTGCAGTTTAGTTATGTATCCCTGACCTCTCGCATACTTCCTGCCCAGCCGAGAGGTGCCCAGTCTGGCCTGCCAAGACAGTATTTTGCTTACAGTTATCTGCCTCTGCTCCACAGAAACACATTCCTGCTTAACGAAGAAGGTAAACATAATCAGCTTGCAGAAGATAGGGCCTAGCCTTTCTGTCTCCATTTAAGTGATTTACAGAACTCGCATCCATAGAAGGCCCATGGCCCCACGCAATGCCCGAAGAAATATATGCATACACTGGCTCGTAGTGATGAGCAACCTTTGCTCGAGCGACCTTTACTTCAGACCATACATCCTCCAAACTCAAGATATCAGATAATACCAGACGTGTAGGTTGTCCTGACACTCAAGGCTTCTCTACTAGAACGAAAGTCAGTTTCCCCCCCAGCTTCCCCCAGTTATACGTCAATTCCACGTCATGACCAAGTGGCGCACACGAGTAGGGTAAAGGTTCCAGCTGACCACACAGACCCCCTTCATGTATCCACCCACCTATGATACACCTATGACTCCTCAAGGGAACGCCCACGTGTACGCCTTCTTACACGCCCTTTTGCACGCCCATGTGCTCTTATCTCTCTCCTTCGCTTGCTCCGCCTGGAGCGCTCCGCCTTCTCTATGCAATGTATTGTATGTTTACAGTATAAATAATGTACTCTGTGAATAAAGTTCAGATGACGATCCTTCCTGAACCTTAGTGGTGATGGAACCCGATTCTCCCTTAACTCGAGTTACTGAAATAAAGCCCTTTTGAATCAGACACCACGGACTCTGCCTCTCATTATATGCATGATCCATTGTTTAAGTATAGAAATTCCGACAGGGTAATATTTTTATTTACCACATAATCTGGCGCCCGAATAGGGACAAGTCCCCCTCCCCACGCGCCGGTGATGTAGGTCCAGCCCTTGCCCCCTTCTACAGCCGTGACGGACTTCACAGTGTACACGCCAGCGGGACTTCCTGCTTACTCCCTCAGGCCCACGGAGGAGACGGACTGTGACCAGGCATCCACACGAGGCGGTGAGGATTGCGGATCATCCCAACCAGAGCCCAAGCCGTGAGAGAGCAAGGTCCGAGGTATCCCGAGGCCCACCTGTTCCGAGGCGCATGGCCAGTAGCAGCAGCGGCAGTAGCAGCAGCGGCACCACAGTCACGCAGTATCGAGTTTCCGAGGCCTTCAAGTTCTGCTTCCCGGTGAGTACCGTTATTGGGAACGCATAAAGTTCAAGACAGGTTCATTTATTTGAGCTCGGTAGAGACGTGTCTGTTCCCACAGGCACGGTAAAGACGTGTCTCGTTCATACGGGCACGGTAAAGACGGGTCCACGGTAAACGTGGGCACGGTAAAGACGTATCTCTTTACGACACCGGTATGGCTGTACTGTATTCCAGTGCATAAAGTTAACTGTCTTTAAGTACATGTATCAGTTAAACTGTATCTGTTTCAATGTTCTAGAGTTGTAGTGTGAATGGTTGTTTCAGTCAGTCTATTTTAGTGTATTGTGTTTTCATTACGTTAGTTCCAACATGCCACTGTTTTCGAAATTACGTCAGATAGGGACCAGGAAAGGAATACTCGAAGAGGCAGTTCCCGTCCCGCCCAGAGACACACCTGGTCATTTTATGTACCAGAAACACGGGCTAGATGCCATATTGTTTTTAGACTTGTGGGTAGATTACACGAAGGATTTAGAGGAGAAGTACAGATGGCCTGCCTCAGGAACATGGGATTCTGAATGCATTATGAAAGTAGAGGAAGCGCTATGGAAAAAGAAAGTAAGACCGTCCCAGAAAGATGCCATTGAGTTATGGCGTAAAGAAGCGCATAGGAGAGCAGAAAAAGAATTCCACCAAGCAGAGAGACGTAAACAAGCAGCTGAAAAAGCCAGAGAAAAAGAACTGCGGGAGGAGGGGGAACGGGTCAAGGCAGAACAAGCAGATAGAGAAAGAAATGCCCTCGTTGCAGGTATTTATCCCGTCCTTACAGAAGAACTAGCTAAGGTGACCCCTTCAGACAAAACCCGTAGACCGCATACGCCACCACCAGTACCCTTTAGAGTACGTAGACAGAAGCCGACAGCCTCTGAAGCTTTTATTTCCTCCTATCTAGAAGAACCGGCACCAGACTATGTAAATGCAGAATTCCCTCCGCCCCCAGCACAGGATCAGCTTCTACAGTTTCAGGTTCCGCAGGCGTCTCTTCCGAAGGCCGTGACCGTGAAAGACGACGTAGGGCAAGGGGCAGTGGGAGGAGGGCCACCGACGACGTCACGAACACCGCCAATGCCACGAACACCGCTAGGGCTAGGGCTAGGGCAACCACGAACGCCACAAATGACATCAACACCATTTAAGTACGTAGGTGTAACGATTCCACGTTGTATATATGATCCAGTGCCAGGAGAGGATGCAATGCTCGTGTTTTCACTAAGATTAAGACATGCCGTTGACTATTTGATCACATTACCAGGCATGAAGGACCACCTAGATAAAATATACGATTTCATTAGAACTGGTAAGGGACCCGAGAGTATAGAAGATGCCATGGAACAAAGAAAGGTGGATGTTAAGAATATGATTTTACGTTTTTTGATTAACTTTCTGATCAGGGAACAAGATCAACCAGACAGGGAGGTGAAGAAAGTTTTGACGGATTGGAGTGACAACATATCGGCCGGTCGGCATGATAAACAGGGACAGACAGAAAGTATGTACAAGAAAATACGAAAGGCGATTATAGAAATACACAAGGAAGATTCTGACGGGCAGTATGAGTCATCAACTGAAGAGGTTGAGCCCGAAATGGAGGAGAAGGATAAAATAAATTACGTAGGCAAAGCGCGACAGTTTGACAGGCCCAAGTGTCTCGACCACCGCAAACAGGGTCATTCCATAAAAGAAAGATATTCCCTCGAAAATCTATTCCAAGCTACTGAAAAGGCACTGAGACGACGGGTAGAGTGCGAGAGACCCCACACCCCACACGAACAGGAATTATTCCGGTCAGCCGTCCAATGGGTGTCTAATTCTAACATATATAACAGTGATGTAGTGGCCCAGACTTTTTTGAGCCTTCCGCCGAACGAACAGCGTTTGGCTGGTGTTTACATGGTTCAACATCTGATCACGTTATATGAGAGTCAATATTCTGATCCCGGTCCCTTATATAAATTACTGGACGATATACTTCTAGAAAGATGGGCAGACCTAGGTACTGAATTAATTAATGTCATTCTGGACCAACGACATAAGTACTTTACTTCTCTGACCACGTGCATGATTCCTGCCCCACACCACGACAGAAAGAACTTACACATAGACAGACAGAACCCCCTACGAGAGGTACATCCCGTTAAAAATATAGCGGGTGAGCTTCAACGAGTATATGTTTACACACCCTTGACGAAACTAGAAATATTGGAAATGAAAAAGATGTTGCCCTGTCATGATAAAGATCCGGGGGGGTTTCACCGTGAATTAAAAGACATTCTACGCATAGGGGATTACACGTATGCTGACATTATTAAATTATTGAAAGTACTGTTGCCTGCTGGTATTTACGAAAAACTTAAAGAAAAGGATTGGGAGGTGGGAGAGAAAAAGTTAAGTTGGGCAGAATTGGAAGCAGAGGATAAAGACCGGCACCCTGGTGTTGGTCTTGGGGACAAAGCTAAAGCACTACCTGAACTCCTGATACAAGTTCTGCCAAGACTATTGATTACTAAAAAGGAAGATTGGGATGCTATTTCAGCCTGCAAACAGAAACAAGACGAAGACACAAGTGATTTTTATTCTAGATTTGAGAAATGTTTTTCTATTAATAGTGGTCTTAAGCCTAGTAGTGAGTCATATCCACATCTTTTTGTGAGCAAATTAGTAGAGAATTCCTTACCCCCGATCAAGAATAGAGTACTGAAGGTTGAGAGTACCTGGCAAGCAAATAGCCTTTCCCAAATGTTGCAAATGTTACAATATCACCAGAACCGAATTAGAGAGGAACAGGATCATGAAAAGAGACGCATGAAAGATACGAAAATGAAAGTGCTGGTTGCACAATCGGTACCAGCTAATACGAATAAAAAGGGCACGACACCTGTCAAAGGGAACTGTAATTATTGCAAGCAACCAGGTCACTATGTGAATGAATGTGCTGTCCTGAAACATAATATAGCTACAGGCAAAACAAAAGAAAGACCGCATCCTCCTAGACAGAATAGCACCCCACAGAACACGCAACAGGCAGTATCGAATTTTCCACGCCCACCACCACCTGCCACACAACATGCCACACAACATGCCACACGACAAATGTACCAGTACACTCCGTCGGATTATCCAGAATACCAACAGTTCTCATGAAACAGCCTAGAGAGGGAAGTTGGCTTGCCCCTTATTGAGGTTCCAGTAGATCAAGAGGGTCCCTATGTACATAGTCATGTATTGGGAAAAGACAGAAAATTTCTGATTGACACAGGGGCGAGCAGAACTACCATCAGCCATGACGAGGTTCCAGGGGCACCACTCTCAGGCTCAAAGAATGTTTCCCTGGGATTTTCAGGAAAGCCTATTGTTAACGAAGTGTCGAAACCAGTTTCCCTAGGGGTCGGTCCATTGTCCCGTACCACAGACTTGTTGCTTACTAGGTCATGTCCAGAAAATTTGCTTGGTATAAAGACATTGAAAGAACTATGGGCAGTTATATGTTGTTCTCCGGAAGGAGTACGACTGTTCTTACGTGATTTTAAAGGACATTATGTGTTGAAAGATTTTGACCACAGACTCCAGAATGTACCACAGCATTTATGGGCACAAGGTCCGACTGACGTAGGTTACATGCACATTACACCACAACGTGTCACTCTCAAAACAGGAGTAGTACTGCCACGTATCCGACAATACAAGTTACCACCTGATGCCGTAGTAGCCTTACTGAAAATTGTTGACGAACTCATTGCACAAGGAGTGGTAGTGGAGACTGACTCAATCAATCAATCAATCAATCATAGACATTTATAGAGCGCTCTACTTACCCGGAGGGTCTCAAGGCGCTAATGTATGTAATTCACCTGTCATCCCTATTCTTAAAAGAACAGACCCTGACGCACCACCAGTCTACAGACTAGTGGTTGATCTTCGAGAACTAAACAAATGTATAGTCCCTCAATACCCAGTGGTCCCAGACATTTCTTCATTATTGACTGCAATCGATTCTGAGGCAACGTTCTTTACTGTAATTGACCTGAAGAATGCCTTCTTCAGTGTCCCAATTCATCCAGAGAGCCAATACCTCTTTGGATTCAGTTTAAATGGACGCAGCTTTAAATTTACGAGAGCTCCCCAAGGTTTTACAGAAAGTCCCAGCATTTACAGCCAAGCATTAAAGAGACAACTGGACAGTATTCATATGCCTGCCAACACTGCACTGCTCCAGTATGTGGACGATATCCTGATCACAGCACGATCAGAACCAGACTGCGAACATGCATCACTGACAGTTTTACACTTCTTGGCGGACAAGGGGCACAAAGTGTCCCCTTCGAAGTTGCAATTTTGTGCACAGCAAGTGGTGTACCTTGGACACTTGCTGTCCAAGAGGGGTAGGCAGCTGACACAAGAACGTATACAGTTAATTGCTAGCCTTTCACAGCCCAAGACACGAAAGGAAGTATGGGCCTTCATTGGCCTCACTTCTTACTGCAGACAATGGATTCCCCAGTATGCCTATCTAGCCAAACCACTCATACAGTTGACAACACAGGAGGCAGCGTCTTCGACTGTCCTCCCTTGGACACAAGAACATACCCTTGCATTTGAAGAATTGAAAAAAGCCTTATGTCAAGCACCAGTTTTAGCGACTCCTTGTTACAGCAAACCTTTTACACTTTTTGTCACTGAACGAGATGGAACAGCATTATCTGTCCTCACACAAGATCAAGCAGGGAAACACAAGCCTTGTGCTTATTTTTCTAGTACAATGGATCCAGTGGCCCAGGCTCTCCCTGCGTGCCTGAAATCAGTTGCAGCAACAGCTCTAGCTATAAGACAGAGTGATTCCATAGTGTTAGGACACCCCCTGACAGTACAGGTTCCACATGCAGTGGAAGTTCTCTTGAACAGGACACAGACGCAGCACCTGACTGTAGCGAGACTGACAGGATATGAACTGACGTTATTTCATCCACACATAGAGATCAGACGATGCAATATTCTCAACCCTGCTACACTCTTGCCCTCAAGCACAGTAGACACTGCACCACATGACTGCGTGGAAGTAATTAATACAGTGACGAAACCAAGACAAGACCTGACTGACATTGCACTGCCAGACCCTGACCTGACACTTTATGTAGATGGTTCATGCATGAGAAAAAGCACAGGAGAGTTAGTGGCCGCATATGCTGTGACCACACTACTGAAGTCATAGAGACACAAAGAATAGACACACTGTCAGCACAAGCAGCAGAGCTCATCGCTCTGACACAAGCCTGCATACGAGCCAAGAACTTGAAAGTGAACATATATACAGATTCTCAATATGCCTTCGGGGTTGTTCATGACTTCGGAGTGTTATGGAGGAAGAGAGGTTTCCTGACCTCTCATGGGGCTAAAATTCAGCATGGTCCCCTTATTCAGGCTCTGTTAGAAGCAATACATTTGCCTACAGCCATAGCCATCCTGAAATGCAAAGCACACACCAAAGTTACAGACACCATTTCCCAGGGTAATGACCTGGCAGACCGAACAGCTAAATTGACGGCTCAGACACCAACAGACACGACAAAGACAGAGGTACCATTACCGACAAAAAGTATGACAGTCAGGGATCCTTCACAAGATGTACTTGACATACAGACACATGCCGCTCCAGACGAAATAAAGAAATGGAATGAACAAGGAGGGATCCAAACTGACCAGGGTTGGATGACTAAAGGCAAAACTACATGGTTTCTTCCAGACTCTATGGTACAAGTTATCATAAACACACAACATAGTCCAGCACACCTAGGAGAAAAGGCAATGCTAGACAGTTTACAGAATATCTGGTTTAACAAGCACCTGCGTGCAGCAGCGAAACAGAAAGTACGTACCTGTATGATCTGTTGCCAGTTCAATCCAGGCAAAGGTATTCCGGTGGAACAAGGTGGATTTCATCCTCCTGACCATCCTTTTGAAGTCCTCCAAATGGATTATATCCAGATGGACAGATGTAGAGGTTACAAGTACGTTCTAGTAGTTGTATGTGCACTATCTAGATGGACAGAAGCGTACCCAGTTCCAGATTATACTGCTGTGACCACCGCCAGGCAATTGGTACGAGAGTTTTTCCCACGGTACGGATTGCCACGTGTCGTGTACTCAGATAATGGTCAGCCATTCTCCTCTGAATTAATGAAACAAGTGTCCCTTCTGTTAGGATATCAATGGAGATTTCATTGTGTACGACACCCAGAAGCAGCTGGACTCGTCGAGCGACATAACCAGACACTTAAGACGAAATTAGCGAAAGTCTGTGCAGACAAAGGCGTGGATTGGATGGTAGCCTTGCCGGTTGCCCTCTTTTACATGCGTATGGTAGCTCATTCCAGAACAGGCCTATCTCCTTACGAAGTGTTTTTTGGTAGACCACCGAATATGTGGGGTACGCCTATGCCAAAGAAAATAACTGATGTTGACAGTAATATGCTGACAGATTACCTGGCTTCCTTGATGTTTGCACTACTCTCTTGTCGTTCACAGGTTGCCGCCGCTTTCCCCGACAACACCCAAGTCAAAGAGCATACCATCGTCCCTGGTGATCTAGTCTACATTCGGAACTTTTATCGATCGAGCCCTCTTGAGCCGCGCTGGAAAACACCGAAGCTAGTTCTGCTAACCACGAGGACTGCCGTCAAGGTCGAGGGACGCAAAGGCTGGATTCACGCCCAGCACTGCAAGAAATTCTTTGGAGATTCCGGAACTTTGCTCAAGCCTAAAGACTGTCCCGACAATACTGACTCAAAGCCCCCTTTGCTAGAAAAGACTCCGCAACAGGAGTATAGGTCTAAACTATGGTCTAGTAAGTCAGACAGCGTTTAATTGTTTAAGTCCACGAGGTGGTGAATCGGTTAGACAGGTTCCTGACATGTATAAGATCGTAGACCAGAATAGTAGAAAGAGAGAAATGAAAGAAAAATACTGCAAGATATTACGTAGTAGATGTATAGTAACTCTGATTTTTTATGTTCCTTCTGAGCATCACTATAGTATGTATTAGCTTGACACTACATGTTTTCTTTACTCCTATTGCCTCACGAATACATTCTTCCTTCAATGACACTGTAGAGCATACATTCAGGGATCTGCCACCCCATGAACTGTCATATCGACTAGCCCTGCACAACAATACTTTTATTCGAATGTTGCACCATTCTCATCAGACCAGCAATGTAACAAATTGCTGGGTATGTGGCCGACTCCCACCTTATCAGAAAACGAAGGGAGTTCTGCCCCTTTTTCCTTTTCCGTTCTCCCACAATGGTTTGTGCGGAGCATGGTTTGCTTTAATGTCATCGTTAGACAGAAAGTCTGCAGTTTCTCAGGGTGTCTGGATATGGGGAAACTTGAATACAGTTATGAACGAGGCATGTTTTCCAGACAAAGACGGTCTTCCCCAAAGGAGAGGGACCGATCTAGAAAATGAAGTGTACGAACAAGGAAATGCTTCCCTTAACTTTATGATTCTGAATGTCCAGTCCGAGACTAATACAGGTCCACCGTTCATATCAGTCCTACCAGTAAGAGGAGAATTGTGCGTTAGAAAGAAAGGATCAGTGCATTTAGGACACAGTGAATGTAATACTGTAGTCGAGTTTAATGATAAAGGAAAGTCTACTTTCAAAGCTTCCCGCCATTCCTATTTCATTTGCGGTCAGACAGCCTATGTACGTCTGCCCTTAGACTGGGATGGGACATGTTATATAGCGTTCCTGCTGCCACCCGTTTTTCTAGCCCCATCCCATTATCATCGAGATTCACGACTAGTACATGTTAGACACAGGAGGAAAACCGATTCCCCAGCTGTTGATCAGACGGAGACAGCTTGGGAGCAATATACAGATTTCATTAAAGGATACTTCTGGTTCATAGGTCCCGTCCAAAACAGTAAACTCATACGCAGGTTAACAAGAACTTTAGAAGCAGTAGTGAATGAGACTACTTCTGCCCTGGCGAACTTGACCGAGGAGCAGTCTGCCATGAGACTTGTTGTTCTTCAGAATCGCCTTGTTCTTGACGTCATCCTGGCAGATAGGGGCGGGGCTTGTAGAGTGATCGGCTCCAGTTGTTGCGTGTTTATTCCTAATAACGCGCCTTCCGTGTATGCAGCCATGACAAGACTCCACAAGATAGCTCATGAGATGCATCAAGACCCATGGACTTGGTCCGGTTGGCTCTGGAGTGTAATATCAGGATGGGATTGGACAGTGTTGTCATTCCTAGGAATGATACTGCTTATTATATTCGGTTGCTGTCTCTGTCTGCAATGTGGCCCGGCGATTTGCGGCTTGTGTGCCACTGCCTGTATTCCCCATCCAAGTATACAAAAGAAAAAAGACGAACAAATGATGCTCTATGACCAGATATATGGTATCATGAATATAGATGTGTCCTGAAGGGAACAGTAGGGGACAAGGAGGGAATGAGGAAATGGAATTTTTCATGGCCAATGTGTCCCCTGCATGTACCCTATGTATGTTCATGTCACCCATGCATTCCTCCCTCTCATGCCTGTAATAATAATGCCTCTGCATTTCCGTCCAACGTTAGAATGTCAGTTACCAAGCCTTCCATGAAAGAAACGTTAATTCTGCACTAAGGCCTATGTTGCCAATGTATTTGCATGGTGCACGTTTAAAAGTCGAGATGAACCCGTTTTGTGGCTCAGCTGAGCCAGGACCCGGATTCAGGCTCCAAGCCTCCAGACACTCTGAAAGCTGCAGTTTAGTAATGTATCCCTGACCTCTCGCATACTTCCTGCCCAGCCGAGAGGTGCCCAGTCTGGCCTGCCAAGACAGTATTTTGCTTACAGTTATCTGCCTCTGCTCCACAGAAACACTTTCCTGCTTAACGAAGAAGGTAAACATAATCAGCTTGCAGAAGATAGGGCCTAGCCTTTCTGTCTCCATTTAAGTGATTTACAGAACTCGCATCCATAGAAGGCCCATGGCCCCACGCAATGCACGAAGAAATATATGCATACACTGGCTCGTAGTGATGAGCAACCTTTGCTCGAGCGACCTTTACTTCAGACCATACATCCTCCAAACTCAAGATATCAGATAATACCAGACGTGCAGGTTGTCCTGACACTCAAGGCTTCTCTACTAGAACGAAAGTCAGTTTCCCCCCCAGCTTCCCCCAGTTATACGTCAATTCCACGTCATGACCAAGTGGCGCACACGAGTAGGGTAAAGGTTCCAGCTGACCACACAGACCCCCTCCATGTATCCACCCACCTATGATACACCTATGACTCCTCAAGGGAACGCCCACGTGTACGCCTTCTTACACGCCCTTTTGCACGCCCATGTGCTCTTATCTCTCTCCTTCGCTTGCTCCGCCTGGAGCGCTCCGCCTTCTCTATGCAATGTATTGTATGTTTACAGTATAAATAATGTACTCTGTGAATAAAGTTCAGATGACGATCCTTCCTGAACCTTAGTGGTGATGGAACCCGATTCTCCCTTAACTCGAGTTACTGAAATAAAGCCCTTTTGAATCAGACACCACGGACTCTGCCTCTCATTATATGCATGATCCATTGTTTAAGTATAGAAATTCCGACAGGGTAATATTTTTATTTACCACACCATCCCCCAGAAGCGATGCAGTGATAGCTTCCCACACCCATAAGAGATGCAGTGATAGCTTTTCTCACCCAGAATAGATGCAGTGATAGCCCCCTGACCCAGAGGAGATGCAGTGATAGCTTCTCTCACCCAGAAGAGATGCAGTGATAGCTTCCCTCACCCAGACGAGATGCAGTGATAGCTTCCCTCACCCAGAAGAGATGCAGTGATAGCTTCCCTCACTTAGAAGAAATGCAGTGATATCTTCTCTCACCCAGAAGAGATGCAGTGATAGCTTCCCTCACCCAGAAGAGATGCAGTGATCGCTTTCCTCACCCAGAAGTGATGCAGCAATAGCTTCCCTCACCCAGAAGAGATTCAGTGATAGCTTCCCTTACCCAGAGGAGATGATGTGATTGCTTCACTCACCCAGAAGAGATGCAGTGATAGCTTCCCTCATCCAGAAGAGATGCAGCGATAGCTTCACTTACCCAGAAGAGATGCAGTGATAGCTTCCCTCACCCAGAAGAGATGCAGTGATAGATTCCCTCACCCAGAAGAGATGCAGTGATAGCTTCCCTGAACTTGTGCATCACAAAATGAGGAGTTCATTGATCTTCTGGATACATGGATCTTCTCAACAAAGCGTGTGATGGCAGTCAGTGATTCAATGAACACCCATTTAAGTACTACTTTTGAGAAGGAAGTATTTTTAGATTTATAATTTTTATGAACATATATTGCAACAAAGCAATCTTCTTCATGCCCCCCCAGTAGACAATGTTTCATGTACTCATCTTCCTTGTGTCATTGCCTCAAAACACTGACCGCCGTTAATGGAAAATGTGTAATGTTGAGACTGAAGTTATAACCTACCCTGGAAAAAAGCGTTGGCAAACGGTGAGGACATTTGAGACTCCTGAATTGATTACCACCTCTGATCTGGAAATACTGGTCCAGCAGGTTTGATTCTCACCTTGTACCATGACCTACAGAAATTGTGTATAATTGCAGCCTATATGTTTGGAGTGCTGGATGTTGCCATAACAGACACAATGTCATTAATTGTGGTTTCTGATGGCAGCGCCTGTGGCAGGTGATGACACTATCATATCTTGGTGTAAGATGCTGCACCCTGGCACACAATGATTGCACTCAACAAGTAAAGGCTACTTTACTGTAAATTGACTGCTGCACCCCTCAGATAGGGCTGCTGCACTCCTCAGATATGACTGCAGCACCCCTCAGATAAGACTGCAGCTCCCCTCAGATAGGAATGCTGCACCCCTCAGATAGGACTGCTGCACCCCTCAGATAGGACTGCTGTACCCCTCATGAAGGACTGCCGCACCCCTCAGATAGGACTGCTGTACCCCTCAGATAGGACTGCTGCACCCCTCAGATAGGACTGCTGTACCCCTCAGATAGGACTGCTGTACCCCTCAGATAGAAATGCTGCACCCCTCAGATAGGACTGCTGCACCCCTCAGATAGGACTGCTGCACCCCTCAGATAGGAATGCTGCACCCCTCAGATAGGACTGCTGCACCCCTCTGATTAGACTGTTGCACCCCTGACAGATAGGACTGCTGCACTCCCGGAATTTCATTCCAGCACCTCAATTAAAAGCTTTATCTGTTTCATAGCATTAGTTGGTCATCACATTGAAGCAACTTTCAATAAAGTACTCGCTCTTTCTAGGTCTTAGTAGATCTAAAAGTTGGTGCATGTGCATCCTGGGCTCCATTCTGAAAGAATATTAAGAGCCCCCGCCCACCTCCCCTGAGCCAGAGGGTGAAAGCTGGGGGGAACGCACATGCATCAGTGTGGGCCAACCCAATGCTGCATTAAGGAGAGTAACCACGGCTCCACCAAAAGCCTAGCAGGGAATCATTAAGGGGAGGCTGGACACAGGCCTGAATCCCAGGAGAGAATAACAAATGGGCGGCCAGACACAGGCCTGAAGCCAATAGAGGGACTCACAAATGGGAGGCCAGGCACAGGCCAGAAGCTCAACAGGGAACCACAAATGGGAGGCCAGACACAGGCATGATGCCCAGAAGGGAACCACGAAGGAGAGGCCAGACACAGCCTGAAGCCCAGAGGTGAACCACGAATGAGAGGCCAGACACAGCCTGAAGCCCAGAGGGGAACCACAAAGTGGAAGCCAGACAGTAGCCTGAAGCCCAGTAGGGAATAAAGAATGAGAGGCCAGACACAAGCCTGAAGCCCAGCAGGGAACCATGAATGGGAGGCCAGGCACATGCCCAAAGGCCAGCAGGGAACCACAAATGGGAGGCCAGACATAGGCCTGAAGTCAATAGATGGAACCACAAATGGGAGGCCAGACACCACAAATGGGAAGCCAGACACAGGCCTGAAGCCCAGCACACAACCACAAATGGGAGGCCAGACACCAACATGTAGCCCAGCAGGGAACCACAAGTGGAAGGCCAGACAGAGGCCTAAAACCCCGAGGGGAACCACAAATTGGAGGTCAGACCCAGGCCTGAAGCCCAGCAGGGAGCACAAATGGGAGGCCAAACCAGGCCTGAATTCCAGTAGGGAACTGCAAATGATAGACCAGACACAGACCTGAAGTCCAGAGGGGAACCACAAATAGGAGGCCAGACACATGACTGAGGTTTGGAAGGGAACCACAAATGAGAGGCTAGACACAGGCCTGAAGCCCAGCAGGCTGGTGTCGTTGCATATATTGATAGCAGAAGACTTGCCGCAAGCCAAGCAAGGCCCAGGTAGCCTGCAAAAGCAGTAATACAATTCACAGCAGAAACAGACTACAAGAATAAAGCAGAAAAGCCCCAAATATGGTTACAAATGGAAAACATGAACTCCCATTGAGAAGGCAAGTAAAGTGCAGCTTCCTTACAGAGGATGGTGGCAAAACAGAAGGATTTCGGAAGAAGAGGTTCTAATCCATATTTCTTCTCTGTTTGGTAGGGAACAAGGGGCCTACTTCTTGGTGTGACACACCTAATGATAGAAGGACTGGGTGCTGGAAGCGATGAGGTGGTCATCAGTAATTTACCTGGTTTGTTCGTGTTGCAATACGAAACACTTGTCTTCCAGCTTTGTTTTTTTACATTGGAGCTCTTGTTGCCAAAGGAAGACAGACACAGCCGATGAGTTGCAACTGGTGAATGGGCATCGTGAATCTGATGGCCTGATTCACTTGTCACATTTCAAAGGTAGGAGCACAGAGATGTGACCAGAGACAGCCTCCAGGCACTCTTGATGTCCTGGTGCAGCACTGAGGGTTTTCTAGTCAATCCTCCACAGGTGGTCATGGCAGCTGGTGGGTTCTTGCTTGGAATGTGTTACATCACAGAGTGGTAGGATGCATCTTTGGAATGGGTCCGAAGTTTGAAATTATCCTGCTTCCCTGACGGTCATGAAGGAAAGAGCACATTAAAGAAATTAAATATTCCCAAGCTGTTGTGCTCCCTTTCAGCAGCCTGCTCTGTTCATTTGGAGGGCACACCACAGTCTTGTTACCAAACCTCAAAACTGTGCAGCTGGCACCTCATGCTTCACAGACTGAGCCCAAGGCTTTACCACCTCTGGACTTTGAAAAGGGGCCACAGCTGGATCCTGCTAGAGGTCGCTGAAAAGATTGATAATTCATTTTCATTTTTTAAATTTTTATGAGCTCATCCACCTGCAGCCTCCATGAGCCCTTCGTGCACATCAAAGCTTCAAGCCTTTGTCACAGTTGTGATGTTTTACAACTAGTGGAGGGCTGGTGAGTACATTCGAGATAGAGCCACAACCTGAGCCGAGCCATCAAAAGAGTAATTATGCAAGTGACACTGTAAAGGTCCTGTATAAATAGGATAAAGAATCTTTAAGAGTTAGATTATTCCATCAACCCTTGTGTTTCACTTTACTGCATCCCATCACCGCATCAACAGGAGATACAAAGAACAGCTTTTTGGAGGTGTCAGGTCTGGAGGTCATTCTGAAGGTCTGACTGCCTGGTGATTCTGAGGCAATCTTTTTCTGAGATGGGAATGAAAATACTTAGTGGTATTTTTTCTCTCTTTCTGTGCTGGCTGGAACGCCTTTTGGGGTGGTATAATTTGTAATCTCCTTGAGGTCATATTGAAGCATTTACATTTTTTTAAATAAGTTCCACTGTGTCACAAAAGACTTGTACTTGAGGCTCTTCTGCGTTTTGTGGATCCTGTGGAGTTCTTCAGAAGAGCAGCCGGGTCAATCATGCTTGTGAAGTAGTGTTTTCTTTCTGTGGTTCTGATTGCTCTTCTCTAGGATCTGTTGTACCGGCATAGTATAATTTTGTTATTTTGCATCTCTTTATTTTCTTCACTTGCATTTTGGTATGTTGAGTTATGTTTTCATTCTTTTCATGATGTCATGAATAAATACTTTTTTATGTGGTTAACCCTGGATGTGATCTTTACTGGTATCAGTTTGTCAATGCAATGGAAATCCAATTATAGAAGGTGTGTATGTCTTCAGGTCACATATTTTTTTGGGCTCTTTCGAGATGAGATATGAGGTTTTGGAGTTTTTGAGGATAAAATTGTATTGTAGCCCTCACTGGTGTTTAGTGTTAGGGTGGCCGAACTAAAACCCATTGATTTGTTGGTGTTGAACCTCTTAGAGGCTTGATCTGTAACTTTGCATCTTCCTTGAAACATCTGCTTTAGCTGGGATGAGTGCTGCCATGAATGACTGATGAATGGAAGTGCCTTGGTGCAGTGGCGGCTTGCAGAGGTAATGCTGTGGGGCGGTAAGTTGAGGCGGGCGGGGGTATTGCTCAGTGGGGGTAGTGGAGTCCTACATACGACGGGAAAGGTGAACGTAAATAAATCAATATATATCTGCTGCAATATGTTGGACTCCACTACCCCCCACCTAGCCCCGCCCCTCCTTACCGCCCCAGAGCGTTACCCCTGCAAGCCGCCACGGCCTCAGTGTTGACTTTGAAAATTAGTTGAATGAGGCTGTCTTCCCAGACCCCTGCTTGAAGACATATCCCTTTATCAGGATCCTCGTCAGCACTTCTCCCATAGCCTAAGTGGTGTCAATGGCTTTCTTTCATTCACTTGAGGGATTCATCAACCTGGCCCCAGAGAAAGGTCACTCTCTAAAAGGCACATCAATGATATTGACCTAAACCTTAGGTTTGAACCCTGGACATGCTGTCAATAATGTCTGTGAATGACTATACCCATTATTAGTCATCTACTTGCTGTATCAGCCGCATCAGGGAGAAGTACCTTTCCAGCCAGCATCAGAGTCACGTTTACTTCAGGGTCCACCTCTCATCCAGCAGTGATGAAGGAAATGCTGGGGGTAGTACAGGGCTCATAGGGCTCACAACAAACTTTGAGACAAAATAAATGCCATAAAAACATTCCATGGCCAGAAACTTGACTTTTGTATCATTTCAAGATCAGACTGTGAACTTATTGTTTGTTTACTTATCTTGTCCACATTGGCTGAGAGAAGCTTGAAGACATCCAACAAGGCTGCAGATTACTTCCAAGCATGTTATTATGTTATTGTGAATCAGTTCTCCTTACCCAAAGCGCCGGGACACTCTTTTTGAGTAACCGTTGCGCTATACAAAAGAATAAATAACATAACATACCATAACTTCCAAGCAGTTTTTAATTATGTTAAAAACCTAATTTGTGTTTTATGTTAATCTGCATTTGTAAAGTGTGTGACTTCAAATGAAGATGTAAGATTTTGGGGCTTATAATGAGTTCTGCAGTCCCTGGATTGCCGTGACCCCACTCACAGTCTGACAGCCTCAAGCTCCGCAGTCCATCCGCAGTATTACTAGTTGGGAGAATTGCCTTTGCAAAGACTGTGGCTGGACCGTCGGCAAAGCAAACAGACTGCTGAACGCATTACGAGTTAGTTTTTCTAAGAGATGACCACGGTGGTGAGACCACCATCTAAAGGTCTGTGGAAACAAAGGATTTGGGGTGCATACTCACCCATTTCCAGCTTTTCCCAGCAGACTTTGATGTGGATCCCTTTCTACAGGTCCCTCGTACACATCAGCATTAAAACTGAATTAAATCTGCTGCAATTAGGTAAAGGTAGAGCCTGTTTTCAAGATGAGTTTGATGGAGCAAGGTTTCGTAGAAAAAAAGACTTGCTCGGATGCAATCCACTCGATTAACTTACTCACAAAGTTATTAATGAGTGTTGTGAATAATTAATGCGCACCACATGAACACGCAGGTTAGTGAAGCTTGCGTATGTGTGTACTAATTTGGATAACAATGAAGACGGACTAATAGCGCTTTAAACAGGGACATTTTGTGTGCTTGCGTCAACTGCATCTACGCAGTATGACGAACTAATGCTTGGAGAGAAAATGGAGTCTTGAAGACTCCCATGCATGGCATCTGCTTACTAGAAATGAAAATAAGTTATTTTACTAATGCCAGAAAAGTATTGATAATTAAAGGGGAATAGAGTAGAGGTGGGTGGCATACAGTACGACCACTTTATTTGTGAAATTAATAATATTTATTTTTCTGACTTTATTACTAGTGCACATTTGGGCCTCTCTTGTATAACTGAATTAAGGTGAGTAATTTGAAGTCTGCACACGTCCATTGAAAGTTAACCAAGAACGATGACTGAGAGATTGAATGGGAGCCAAGGACAAGTGTTACACCCTGGGAACGGATGGTGATGAGTTTAACGATGAAGACTCTTATTCAAAATGTTATTATATTGTTTCAAAGTGAAATGTGAAAGCGTATGAGAATCAAATTTATCAAAAATATTAAGGGGATGGGCTTGTGAACAATAGTTGAAATGATTTTAATGACATGTAAGCATGGTGTGATAGAGCTTTCCCACTTGCCTAACCAATCATATTTCGTATTTTTACAATATTGAAACTTTAGTGGGTAGAACATGAAGAACTAAAGGTATAATTAAGATATTTTTAGTTAGTTACATAGACACAGATGCTGTGAGGCATGGATGCTGTCTTTGCTGCGTGAGATGCTGTGAGATGCTTATGAAAAGCCGAATACAGAACCTAAAGCAGAACTTCTATCCTAATTGAATTGGGTTAGATCAGAAGATCGTGGAAGAATCTCGAGGAGGAAGAGAGTGTCAGAGAGGAGTGCGGCGCAATCGTCGATATTTTAGAGAGGTCAACTGTCCTGTCCTGAATCCTGATTAGGTAATAATGGGGTAACCCAGTGTCCCTCAGAACCTGGTTACCAGGAATGGTTCTGTCGGGTAGAAAGTACGTTAGTAAAAATTGCTCAAAGTGCAATGGTAACAACCTGGCGCAACCTCTAGCACATGCCTGTGGGATAAAGCACCAATTACTTCTTAAATAAGGACTGAGATAAAGAGCTTGGTATTGTTATTTATATCAGAATTAATTCATTCAATGATTTTCACAGGAAACAGAAAACGCAAACTGTCAACACGAGATATTTACATGGATGCAGGGTGAATAAAGTGACAATAGTGCTTTAGTGCTCAAAGAGTGTACAATATATACAGTGTGGTCATGGTTGTCTATGTACAAGTTTAGCGGTAGGCCAGATAATGATTTTACTCCAGTGACTCCTATCTTCCGTTGTATGGAATCATGGTAGTTCTGGACCTAAAGTGTACGTCGACGTTTCAACCCTAGCAGTGACCCGGTTGGTGGTCACACCGGGTCTTCCTCAGGACAAGGTGGGGGCAGGGGTCGGGTTGACATCCTAAAAATGTAAGCGAAGGCATGTATGAGACAGGTTGCTAGTGTGCTCTACAAGATGCACTGTCTTTGGAAGGGCGTCACTGCTTACCCGAATTCGGCTGGAGCAGTCTCAGCCGGGGGTGCCGGGATTCAAGGATTATTCAGGTAGGGTCCCAAAGGGTATTGTTCTGCAAGAGGGGGGCAAAAAATAGTGTTTGCAGGATTCGATTAAGGGCCAGGACGCAGTGTGAGTGCTGAGGCTTAAGCACCCTCATGAGATACATAGATGCTTACCCTCCGGGGTGATTATTTAAAATACCATGTGGTGGCATTGCCGATAAACTAGTCTACGGTAACTCATCTGATTAGGTTGTAGAGATGGTTTAAAAGTGAAGGGTAAATTGTGTGCATTGCTAGAGGCCAAGTGAAGGGATAAGTGAAACAGACGTATCAGCTGTTCCATGAGTGGAAGGCTTCTGTGCTTAATTATCGGTAAGGCAACGGGGCCATCCTAAAGTAGGGACTGAGTTTCAGCCTGTGCCCACGAGGCGGTTATCTGAAGGAGGCGTGTAGCAATTATAGCAAGAGACAGATTTTGCCGTAGCTCTGAGTGACAACAATTGTAGTAAAGTGCAGAATGTGCTTGGTTATGGGGCGCTCAATAATTCCACTACGCCCATAACTCAGTCTCCACGTTAGGATGGCCCCGTTGCCTTACCGATAATTAAGCACAGAAGCCTTCCACTCATGGAACGGCTGATATGTCTGTTTCACTCATCCCTTCACTTGGCCTCTAGCCATGCACACAATTTGCCATTCCCTTTCCAAAGTCCAAAGGGCCACTGGACCAAGAATTTGATAACTGGTTGGAAAAGCAAGAGATGGTTTCAAGGAACCGGGCTCCATGCCGAGGCACAGTAGGCCAGGGTCGGGAGAGAGACTTTGTTGTTTCAAATCAGGGCCTTTGTTGGTGAAATAAATGACCGAATCATCGCACAGTTTTTGAAATTTAGTGATTTGGGAAGAAGGGATAGTGGAATCAAAAAGCACTCTTTTCCCACCACTGGGAACATTTTCTACTTGTAGCCAGGTGAACTAATATTCCCTCCGAATTGGGAAATCGCGGGCTTGTATGAGCGTAACTCAATTTTAAAATCTGGCTTGAGATGGGCAGAATATGAGGAAAGCCATTTCAGTTTTACTTGTTTGGTTCCAGGTTTGAGAGTACCAAGGGAGGGGTGAACCAGGGGGCATTCTTTGTACTTCCTTTAGTTGGGCACCTTGGTTCTAAAGCAATGGTATCAGCGGTGGCAGCCTGTTGCAGTCGGTGTAACTGAAGTGGGCATTCAAGCTTGGGGAGGTGAGACAAAGCTTCACCAAGAGCATGGAAACTAAGCATATCCCAGTTTCTGCAAGTTATTAGGGTCTTATGGATAGTGTATATTTTCTGAGAAGCAGATAAAGGGGCCCCTAGTCTATCAGGGGCCACTTTAACTAGAAGGTAGCGCAATGCAGTGAAGTAATGGAAGAAGCTGCACAGCATTGAGCCGAGGGGAGAGCAGGGCAGAGCCATATCTACTATGATACAGGGGTGCTGCTATGTCCCTTCAGCACAAATAGGCTGCATAGTGGCGTGAATAGACCTTTGCACAAATCTGCAAGTGTTTAGAGGGTACTCTATGAGTACAAAGATCTCCTCCTAGTGATATTTTTAAACTTTTCACACGTTGGATGTGTGTTCCACAGAGCAGTATCATTTAATGTTTAAATAGTTAGAATTAAAAAAATGTATCCATGTTAGCAACTGCTTCAAGGAGTTATTATTTTTGGGTGCAAAGCCCTGTCTACCAATTTCAGAAGCAGCGGCTTTGCATAAAGAATCATGGAAGATAGCGTGGGCATGTCCATGCACCACCCATGGGACGCCCTCTTGATGCATGTCCATGCACCACCCATGGGACGCCCTCTTGATGCATGTCCATGTACCACCCATGGGACGCCCTCTTGATGCATGTCCATGTACCACCCATGGGACGCCCTCTTGAATGCCTGTCCATGTACCACCCATGGGACGCCCTCTCGATGCATGTCCATGTACCACCCATGGGACGCCCTCTTGATGCAGGTCCATGTACCACCCATGGGACGCTCTCTTGATGCATGTCCATGTACCACCCATGGGACGCTCTCTTGATGCATGTCCATGTACCACCCATGGGACGCCCTCTTGATGCATGTCCATGTACCACCCATGGGACGCTCTCTTGATGCATGTCCATGTACCACCCATGGGACGCTCTCTTGATGCATGTCCATGTACCACCCATGGGACGCCCTCTTGATGCATGTCCATGTACCGCCTCGAGAGTGACGGTTCGCGCTACCTTGGGATTGAGAACGTGCTACAGATCGCACAATTCTGGCGACTAGGCGTTTAATTTGGATCTCCTCCACAAACCTTTGAGGATTGATTTGCTCGCGTTCCTGCCCTGCCCAACGCATTTACAGATCTCTCTGTGACTCGCTGCACGTTAGTTGATGCGACTCTAACAATCAACTAAGAATAAACACCAATAAGTTTAACTTCCTTGTGAATCCAGGTATCTACCTCTGTCCTGGCATAACAAATCACCTGTCTCCAACATATTGATTTAAGGGATTTACAAATATTAATTGCCCACAGTCCTGATGATGGTCTTGCAGAGTTATCCATAAAGACCGAAACGTCGACCTCAACCTTATCCAAAGAAGATTTTTTCATAATCTTTACTTTTTGGATAGGCCACCGACAGGCTTTACAGAGATTCCTTTGATTTATTTCATTATATTTGTCCTGTATTCCTGTCTTGCTGATTCCTTATGTTTTGTATTTTTCCCTTGATGACTCAATTTTGATAAAATTCACCTTTTGCCTATACACATGTCTATTCGTTTTTGTCTCATGTTAAGTATTGTTTTGTTTAGTTCAGGATTGTTCAGTTAAACTTGCTTGATTAATTTCACCCAGGATAATTAAGTTATCTTTTTCAATTCAGTGACTTAAGTAAAATAACTGAGTTAGTACAACAAACTCCTTTGGAGGCAACTCTACCCATCTTATCACGTTTGTACCCAAGCCCCCAAAGGTTTACTGGGTTGCTCACTTTTTTCTACCCTTCAGCACAAATAGGCTGCATAGTGGCGTGAATAGACCTTTGCACAAATCTGCAAGTGTTTAGAGGGTACTCTATGAGTACAAAGATCTCCTCCCAGTGATATTTTTAAACTTTTCACACGTTGGATGTGTGTTCCACAGAGCAGTATCATTTAATGTTTAAATAGTTAGAATTAAAAAAATGTATCCATGTTAGCGACTGCTTCAAGGAGTTATTATTTTTGGGTGCAAAGCCCTGTCTACCAATTTCAGAAGCAGCGGCTTTGCATAAAGAATCATGGAAGATAGCGTGGGCATGTCCATGCACCACCCATGGGACGCCCTCTTGATGCATGTCCATGTACCACCCATGGGACGCCCTCTTGATGCATGTCCATGTACCACCCATGGGACGCTCTCTTGATGCATGTCCATGTACCACCCATGGGACGCCCTCTTGATGCATGTCCATGTACCACCCATGGGACGCCCTCTTGATGCATGTCCATGTACCACCCATGGGACGCCCTCTTGATACATGTCCATGTACCACCCATGGGACGCCCTATTGATGCATGTCCATGTACCACCCATGGGACGCCCTCTTGATGCATGTCCATGTACCACCCATGGGACGCCCTCTTGATGCATGTCCATGCACCACCCATGGGACGCCCTCTTGATGCATGTCCATGTACCACCCATGGGACGCCCTCTTGATGCATGTCCATGTACCACCCATGGGACGCCCTCTTGATGCATGTCCATGTACCACCCATGGGACGCCCTCTTGATGCATGTCCATGTACCACCCATGGGACGCCCTCTCGATGCATGTCCATGTACCACCCATGGGACGCCCCTCGATGCATGTCCATGTACCACCCATGGGACGCCCCTCGATGCATGTCCATGTACCACCCATGGGACGCCCTCTTGATGCATGTCCATGTACCACCCATGGGACGCCCCTCGATGCATGTCCATGTACCACCCATGGGACGCCCTCTTGATGCATGTCCATGTACCACCCATGGGACGCCCCTCGATGCATGTCCATGTACCACACATGGGACGCCCTCTTGATGCATGTCCATGTACCACCCATGGGACGCCCTCTCGATGCATGTCCATGTACCACCCATGGGACGCCCCTCGATGCATGTCCATGTACCACCCATGGGACGCCCCTCGATGCATGTCCATGTACCTCCCATGGGACGCCCTCTTGATGCATGTCCATGTACCACCCATGGGACGCCCCTCGATGCATGTCCATGTACCACCCATGGGACGCCCTCTTGATGCATGTCCATGCACCACCCATGGGACGCCCTCTTGATGCATGTCCATGCACCACCCATGGGACGCCCTCTTGATGCATGTCCATGTACCACCCATGGGACGCCCTCTTGATGCATGTCCATGTACCACCCATGGGACGCCCTCTTGATGCATGTCCATGCACCACCCATGGGACGCCCTCTTGATGCATGTCCATGCACCACCCATGGGACGCCCTCTTGATGCATGTCCATGTACCACCCATGGGACGCCCTCTTGATGCATGTCCATGTACCACCCATGGGACGCCCTCTTGATGCATGTCCATGTACCACCCATGGGACGCCCTCTTGATGCATGTCCATGTACCACCCATGGGACGCCCTCTTGATGCATGTCCATGTACCACCCATGGGACGCCCTCTTGATGCATGTCCATGCACCACCCATGGGACGCCCTCTTGATGCATGTCCATGCACCACCCATGGGACGCCCTCTTGATGCATGTCCATGTACCACCCATGGGACGCCCTCTTGATGCATGTCCATGCACCACCCATGGGACGCCCTCTTGATGCATGTCCATGTACCACCCATGGGACGCCCTCTTGATGCATGTCCATGCACCACCCATGGGACGCCCTCTTGATGCATGTCCATGTACCACCCATGGGACGCCCTCTTGATGCATGTCCATGTACCACCCATGGGACGCCCTCTTGATGCATGTCCATGTACCACCCATGGGACGCCCCTCGATGCCAAGTAGTGAAGGCACAACTTGTATTACTTTAAGGCTTCTTTCCAGTACAAATAAAGTTTTGGGCTAGAAAGTAAATATTTTATCCAATCTGTGCACTGTTTTTCTGCACTTTACAAGACTCTGTGCCAGTAGAGAATGTCTCTGATGAGGGAGAATCAGCCAACTGGGAGAGGTTTCAAACATCAAAATGAGTGGCGTGCACGGAAAATGTGGCTTATCGTTCTGTAACCAGGTGAAAAATGTCACCTAATAGTATTGGAATTTTCTTCTCAGTGGTAAATGCAGAGGTGAATTCAATGAGTAGTTGCAGAAAAACTGGGGGGCATATTATCAAGAACGGCGCTAAAATTATCACCGCTTTAGCGACAGGAAACTGCCACTAAAGCAGCGATAATGGGCTTGTTGATATGCCCTTGTAAATTCCCATAGAAGCCCAGGTTCACACCAGAACCTGGGCTTCTATGGGAATTCACAAGGGCATATTATCAAGCCCATTATCGCTGCTTTATCGGCAGTTTCCTGTCGCTAAAGCGGTGATAATTTTAATGCCGTTTCTTGATAAAATGCCCCTAAAGGAGTAAATGGGGGCAGAAAACCACCAGCATCAAGGTGATCTTGGGAGAGAAATTTGAGGTTGGAATCTCTTTTTGGGCTGTACTGAAATTCTAAGGAGGCATCAATTTTGATTTTCCTCACATTTCCTAGTAACGTTAATTGATGTTAACTGATGATTACTGTTTCGTTGGCTACGATGCCAGCAATTGGAACAAAAAATACGACAGCATAAAAGTGCTACACAACATATAGCTTCTTATTTTAATCTAATTTTTTTTTACAGATAACTGGTTCCTGAGACACAGTTATAGCAATTTGCACATTTTATTTTAAAGGAATACCTGCATGAAGGTGAAGAACAGAGGTCACTTCCAGATGCCTCTCACAGGTGAGACTACCCAGCTGTGCTTGGTGAGTTTACTAAGGACACAGCACTCCTGCTGATAGTGAGAAGGTTTGGATCCAAGCGATGAAGTGTTAATGTGATTCCACTGCTCAAAGGGATTCCCACTCATGGAATTGCCCAGAAGAAAGATGCATATTTTAAAACACAAACATAACTTAGGAATGCGCCACCCTGGCCCTCTCACATATGTAGGATATGAAGGGGCCTCTTTCCACTAACAAGTAACCAAAGTTGTCATATAGAAACTTGGATGGAAATAAGATTTGGTTCCTGTGCTATCAAAGGAACCCATTGGACAAAAACTGGAGATGACTGAAGCCAACTCTTTTCATCTTGCAACCACAGTGGTGCAAGCACCTCGCGTGAAACCAGCACATTGCCAAGACAAGAATTGGCGAAGACAATAGATCTGGCTGTTACATAGCTAGATTTACCGTTATTGGACATCGTCCTTTCAGAGTTAGCAAAAAAATGTGAAGTTTTTAACAAGACTTTGGGGCATATTATCAAGGAGGTTTATCTCCGCTTTTTTCGCTTTAAACGCCAAGAAAGCGGAGATAAAATTATCTCCCTATCACCTAGCTGTCGCTAACACCAGTTAGCGACAGCTAGTAGGAGATAGCAACCATCTTGGGCCCCGCTTTGCATGTCAGTGAAATTTATCACTAATGACATGCAAAGTGGGCGTGCCAAGATGTTAGCGACTGAAAACAGTCGCTAACATCGCTATCTCCTATTACCAACTTGTGCAGATATTCGCGCTAAGCGCAAATATCTCCAAAAGCTAACACCTGCCCTGAGCAGTTCTTAGCCATGTTATCCAATGGTAGGTGGATAACATGGCTAAGAGCATTAGCGCGGTAATGCATGAATATCGCAGACTTTTCAGCGATATTCATGCATTGCAGCGATTTTTATCGCTTAGGAGATAAACCTTGATAATAGCAAGGTTCCTAAGCGATAAAAATCGCCGCAGCTCAGCGATAAAAATATTGCCGCTAAGCCAACAAAGCGATAACTATCGCTAGTTGTTGGTAATAACTTTACTAGATGTACCTCTCAAGTCAGAAGACACTGCTTAACAAGTCTGTCACCATGCTGCAATAACTTACTGTAGTGAATAAATTATGGCACTGGCTGAGCAGCAGGTATAGCACTCACATTGTTACTAATGGGAAACTCACTAACAAGTCATACAATGCAGCAAAAAACTGACTGCAGCCTAGCACCAACACAGTCACACTTGTGCCTTGGTGCAATGGTGCCTTTATTACAGCTAGGATTTTTTGTGCAGGAATGGACACCTCCCTGCACAAAAACAATCCTCTGAGAATGTTTCCCCTTTCCATGTGTGCTGTGCTGCAGAATGTAGCAAATATGGAAAAAGGAAACATTGAGCCGAAATAAAGGTATTTCTCTTCTCTTTACACCTCACTTCAAGAAGTAAGAGGAAACAAGGAGGAAAAATGAACATATTTCTCCGTGTTACACCTCATCCCACAAGGCGCAGATTTCCAGGTTTCATAGTCTTATCTAAATGTGGAAAAGTCCTAAAATCCATGGGCGGAAGTGTGGAAACATCATTGCTCTAGGCCTTCCTCGGGCAAAGTAACGCTGCCTTGCATTACTCTGGATTTACTAGGCCATACAGAACCACGCAAGGTGGCTTTCCAAGGATTAGTAAATCTCACTGAAGCCCTTGTGCTGCCTTGCGTCACTCAATGGCAACGCCAGAGCTTCATAAATCAGGGCCTAATGTCCCTCTTGAGTAGGATGAAACTGCTTAAAAATCCTTCCCAAAAATGTTCCTATCCACTTTTGTTACTCTAAAAGATCTAGATAGTCCTCCATGAAGATGCAGTTCTACTAGACACTACTAGGTGTCCCTATCGAGTCAGATGGAAAAGCATTAACATTCTGAAATAAAGCTGCAGTTCCACTAGTAGTTACTAGGTGTCCCTATCGAGTCAGATGCAAAAGTACTGACATTCTTAAATACAGCTGCAGCTCCACTAGTGGTTACTAGGTGCCCCTCACAAATTAAATACAAAATCATCAAAATTCATACACAAATCTGCAGTTCGTCAAATGCGAAAGCACTGAAAATCTTATATCAACCTGCAGTTCCACTGACTGCCACTAGGTGTCCCTCAAAAATAGAATTGCATGCATTGAAATCCTTTCATGAAGCTGCAGTTCCACAAGTCCTGATAGATGTCCCCTCTTAGTCAAATGCAATAGCATTGAAATATTCTCATAACGCTGCGGTTTCACCTGCTATTATAGATCCAGCTCGAATCAGAAGCACCTGCTTCAAAGGGCCTGCACCAAGCTGAGGGTGTGTGGCTTTAGTACATACATTTGGATACACACTGCTGATAAGTTAAGTAGTTGTGCTTGTTTTTTTTAGTATTAATTATTTGCCGAAGTGGGTTCATAATAATGAGTCCAAATTATGGATTTCTATTCATTTCTTGATTTTTTGGGATCATAACCTACTATTTATATAAGTACCCTTTTCACTGGTACGTACAACACAATTAAACTGTTTATGTTTTAGTGAGAGGAATGTCTCACGTGCTCCATGTAAGAGCATATAAGAGTTGGAAATTATTTTTAACTATTCCTCTAGGGGTAAAGAAATGGTAGTGCAGCCTTGTGAAGCTTTCTCTTGGGGTGAGTGGTGTTAATGTCAATAACATTGCGGTGTGCGTTTGTGACTTCAACATCAAGATCTGCACATATGCTCTAGCTATTCTAATTACTTGTGCTACATTTCAGTAGGATAAATACATTTACCAAAGCTGATAAATACATTTACCAAAGCTCTTTTGTAGGGAGGAATAAACATTGTAATTTATAATAAATGTCTTGAGAGTATTAAAAATAGTTGATATGACCCCACTATACATCAGGTCCATCAGTCATTGGGAAGAGCAAGCATCTAACAATTTCTATTTTGGGGGAACTATTTTTTTAGCTGTATGTATAAATGTTATAGTGAAAAACATAAGTTACTCAAGTGAAAATATCCAGTGGCTGAAGTGGGCTGGTCTTTTGCTGGGGTAGGAGGGAGTATAATTTGAATGACATGTCAACAGATCAACGATGATGGAGTGATAGACCCTAAATATGTATGTATGTTCTGTATGATATTTGTTTGGAAAAAATAAGGCTGGCAAAACAGATAAAGCTGTTATAGGCCAGACCTAACAAAAACACAAAGGCCACCTCCATCTACTTTCCCAAGATCTGGAACTATTTTGTGTCAGAACTTCCTTAATTCTATTGCAGTTCAGGAAGGACCAGGAAATTCACCTCTTCAAAGCAAATGACATCTGGTAGCATAAGAAACCACCCCCCATGCACATGCTGCCTTTGTGTACATGATTTCTACCTTGTTCCAGTGTTCTGACCCCAGCTTAGCTCTACCTTTGCACTGTGCAAAGTCCCATACATATTTAGCATACATGCTATTGACCAAGAAAGCCTTTTCTATGTTGTGAACTTCGTCATCCAACCCAACTCAACAAACAAAGGCACCTTACCGTGGTTCTTAGTAATATTACATCCGCGTCTTTCAAGGTGGACGGCATACAGTTCGCCCACACCTCCCACTCCGGCTTCAAGTTGAACAGAAAGAGAAGGAGACCAAAGGACAGGATGCAACCAATGATGCTCAACACTCTTCGGCATGGATGTGTTTTGTATCCAAACATTTCCTGTGAAGTAAAGGAACAAACATGGAGTGATAAAGTAACTGACTTTAATGAGGAACCTTCTTCCTATTTATAGACATTGAATTGTATGAACATTTTTGATCTCTGTGCAGTTGCACATTTTTTGTATTGCAGATACTTGCAGAAGTGCATTTTTCACCCTCACTTATGAACTGTGCAACATTTACAGCAGTTACTTAACACCTGCATACTTTGATTTACATATGCATTAAAAAATAGCTAATTTGGCTGAAGTACAACCTTCAAATTAGCACTTAAATAATTTAACAAATGTGTTATTATTTAGGCTGAAATATGACAAATTAACCCCCCGAAATTACAGAGTTCTGAACTAGAGTGTATTTCCCTAGATTCTGCTGACTGTACTTGACTATAAAAGATATAACTGTATTTTAGAGAAATCTCCAAAGAAACATCAGAAGGAATCCGCTTAACCATTATCAACTAGCGGGGTTCAAGGAATTTTGAACAGAAGAAGAATACCATCACCATATTTGAATTGGGTGCCTGATGCAAATATCAGTGTAATAATGAAACATGGGTCAGACAGTGACCAGCCAGAATAAATCTGCTTTGTTCTTATCCAATTACATATTGAGGGGGGAGAGAGAGGAATCAGAAGTGTCTGGCAAGCAACACTGTAGACAAACTTCTGCATGCTAAGAGGCACTTGATGGCTGCAGCAGTGGTGTACACAACTTGTTTTTATTTTATTTATTTTACTGCTCATATTTGCCACTAAAGTAGATAGAGGCCCTCCAATTACCGGCCAGCAAAGATGCCCCACTAGTGTGCTTGCTTCTCTCTCACAGTGCCAGTAGAACCCTGAATTTCAATACTCTCTACTCCTCGCTGCTCGGGTCCTTGATCCGCAATGGAGCACTGGTCAGGTACACCAATCAGGTTCATCATGGTACAAAGATTTTACATTTTGAATTAGTCCTTTATGTCCCAATGCACCACAGGATTATATTTCTAAAGTCCATAGGAGCTCAAGGCAGGTACTTATAATCTCTGTTATCTTGTTGATTTCCTGTAGTTTGAACAGGAGGCCAACCTTATGACTCTTGAAGTCCACTTCTTTGTGTTGGATAAAGAGGGAGCAGGTCAAGTACTTTTCTGTTCTTCTTCATATCCAGAAAGTGTTCTGAAGCGGGTGCCTAGAGATACCACATTTAAGTCTGACACAAGCTAGCAGGTGGGAATGATTCCTGGTCCTAACCAATGGAGTACACGTTCACATGGCCAACAATACCCACTTGGGCCATTATATTTAAAAGATGACAGTCTTCAGCCACTCTAAACTTGGGCGTTGAGGCATGAGGATGTGTATGGGGAGTATACCATGGTACTCCTGGAGTCTTCCTACATCCATTACTAAAATACAAATTGAAGCAGCCACTGTACCCACAATAACCCCAGTGGCAGACATCTGGTAAGACAAAAGCAGGGTTCCACAGCAATCAGACACTGGATACAGAAGAATTGTCTTGGCATCCTGTTCTCTACCTTTCAAGTGCACCCCTAATATTATATGTAAAACCAGCATCTCTGTAGAGTAGGCATGGGCGGAAAATCCGTTCCGCTCGCGGATTTTGCGGATTTTCGGGAAATTCGCAATCCGCGAGATTCGCGAATCTCCCGCAAAATCCGCAAATCCGCGAGCAGCGGATTTTGCTCGCACTGCTCGCACTGTTCGCGTGAGTTCGCGCCCCGCGAATAAGTGCAAAATTGCAGAAATACGATCTTAGCAAAACTGAAAGTAACTACTTACCAGGTTCAAAAGTTCAGGCTCATCATTAGTAGCCATTTCCTGTAGTGCTTCCTGAGGGGCCCCTCCAGAGTTCAGTTGCCAGTTGAAACTATTATGTGACCCTGCTCTGAACCTCAGAATAGTTACACATATGCCACAAAGGTCCTGAATTACAGCTAAGGGAGACAAGCAGGAGCCAGGCTGGAAGTTAAAATCCATTAATCAGCCCCTAATTCATTATTGTCAGTTGGGGCAGGGCAGGTGTTGTAACTAATTTTGCAACAATGAAAGCACTTAGCAAGTGCAAAAGATCACTAAGCACTAAGGAAGCAGGTGCCAGCTAAAAAAATATTCTGTGACACATTAATCAGCCCCAAATTAATTCAGGTCACTTGAGGCAGGGAAGGTGTGCTTTGCTTTGCCGAAAATAATGTACACTGGACAACCAGAGGGTGTGGTGATGAAACAGAGGGTGGCATGGGTGGGCCAGAGGGTGGCATGAGTAGTCAGAGAGTGGCAGTGGTGACAGAGATGAAGAAGAGTGTCCCAAACAGGCTGAACACGTAGAAACAACAAGTTCGCAAAACTTGCGACCCGACAGGTAAGTTCGCAAATTGCGAAATTGTAAAAACCCTCGCGAACTGGCAGAAACACGGGCGAACACAAAAAAAAAAAAATCCGCAAATTCGCGGGAATTCGCGGATTTTGCGGATTGCGAATCCGCAAATCCGCAAAATTCGCGAACGCGAGATCCGCAAAATTCGCTCATGCTTACTGTAGAGCTGGATTTAAATACTTCAGCAGGATTTGACACAGTGTCAAAAAAGTATACCCTCAGCTGCACCCTGCATAATCTATGACATACAGATGAGCCATAGCTGCCCAATTAGGTCAGCCTATTGTTTGCTCCTTTTTCACACCTATTCAATGCTCCACTGGCCGGAGAAGCTGGAGAGAAAAAGGAAATAAGTATTGAGGAATTTTAGGCAGGGAAAAGTTAACTTTCTAAAAGTTACATGTCCATAGTATTCATTAAAAATCTGACTTCACCTTTTAATTATATTTGTAATATCTATTAAAAAATGTTGTTTCATTATTTTTCCAGCTAGTTCAGTTCCTGAGCTACAGTAATAAGATTTTAACTTGTGCTCTACCTTTCTTCATAGGACAGCCATGACTGCCACAGTGAAAAAAAGCTTTTAGATGCTAATCACTGTAAGGACATGTTAGTATTACAACTCTATATCTTCTGTTTTTAAATACCATGTACACTGTCTTGTGGGCTACATGGCTTACATAGGGGTGACTTATTAATATTGAAAATGGTCTTTTTTTGCCTGTTAAAACGTTTGTTTTGACAGGTCAAATTGCATTTTTTACCCTGCTACAGTCAGGCTACACAAGCTAGGGCTGAAGCCATGTCAATACCACAACTTTAGTGGATAGCACGATAGGTGCTTGTGCAAAATTGTTTATTGTTGGGTGCTTGTGAGAAATTGTTTGTTGAGGAAGGTGTGAGACTTTCTCAAGCAACAGTCACAATCCCCATCAAAGTGAACAACTAAAGACACTAAATTAACCTATGCCTAACCCTCTTATAGCATTAAAGCAGTCAAGCTTAACCTGAAGGACATGTGTGAAGTATACATGCAGCACACAAACAGCAATAAAGTGAAAACACAACACAGTGAACATTTCATACCAATTTTTAAAACATGAGTACATTTTAAACAATTATTTGAGGCAAAGATGACAAACGCCCAATTGGTGGAATGGGAGAAATGCAATTTTAAAAACTGAGATAAAAATAGTGCCTATGAGCACAAAGCGCCAACAGTGGTTATCTGGTCATGACGAACTGTGACACGTAGTTGTGGTTTCAAAATGGATGGGTTGCGATGCAAGATCTTGCAGCACAGATGGGCCACTCAGTGGCGGTTCTAATGAGCTACAGGGTTCGGATGTGAGGTCCTGTGTCAGAGATGTGGCACGCAGCAGCAGTTCCGATGATGTGTGGGTCTGTAATGCGAGGTCCAATGTTGGAGATGCATTGTCCTGCAGTGGTTCTGATGAGCTGCAGATATGGATGTCAGGTACTGTGTTGGAGATGCGTTAGACATTGGCGGTTCTAAGGGTGGGCTACATGGAGATGCTGTGTGCTGCGTTGGTTCTTCTTAAAATCACAGCTGGGCTGGCACAGCACCTCTATCGTCACTTCCAAGGGGCTGAGCACTGGAGAGGCACCATTTGGGGGGTTAGGGCTCAATGCAGGTAGAGTCCAGGTTCAGGGTTAAAGATGTTTGGAACCTTTCTGTCCCGTAGGTTGTGAACAGGAGGCCAGTCAACTGGCCCTTGAAGTCACTCTGGTGGTGCTGAGTTCAAGATGCAGTTCCAGTCCTTCTCACACAGGCAACAGGACAGTAAAGTAGCACAGCAGTATAGTAGCAGGGCAGCAGGGCAGTTCTTCTTGCAGCAGAGCAGCACTTCTGAGTCTTCCACAGGTCCAGAAGTGCACTGAAGAGTTGAATTTGAGGGTCCAGTATTTATACCTGGTGCCCACTTTCAAGTGGGAGAAGCTTTTAGAGTCCTCCTACTACAGACATGTTTCGAATTGCATTCATTCCTGCCCCAGCTTGTTTGGGGGCACAGAAGGCCAACGTGAAACCCTTTGTGGGTGTGCTAGGGCAGAGCCTTGGTGATATGCAAGTGAGGTACAGACTATCTTGGTCCCCTATCAAATCAGAGAGTATGAAGTCTGGGGAAACCATAATAAACTTTCTAGACACAATGAAGGAGCAAAGGAGACAAGAGACTGGCCAGCGTTGGCCCCAAGGCCGCATTTCTCTACAACATCCTCAGAAAGTGGCTGCCCACCAAAATTCAAAGTGAATCAGACAGCCTAGTAGGGTTAGACATCAAACCCTGGAGGGAAATACAGGTCCACGCATTACACTATTATAGAGACAGGAAGAGGACAGGGAGAAGCAGGAGCAAGCCCAGAGAGACAATGTCAAATTGGTTAAAACAAAATGAAAAAGTCAACCCTCAAAGGGGCCACTATGGCCTCTAGCGTACAAATGCAACTGTCTTGAAGGGGGCTCCACCTCAAAATCACAGAGGGTTTCCACCCGGTCATAATGTCAGAGTTTAGGGAGGCTGGCAGTAGCCGAACCTCAGAGCTTGCTATTATTGCCACTGAATGGGCCACATGGCTGACCAGTGCTGCTGAACAGCTTATCACTAGCAGAGATCGATCAATCTGGGTTAGTCGTCGCAGAATTCCCTTTCTCAAAACCAAGCCCAAGGTAACCCGAATGCAGCATACACTCCGCTGCAGGGAGGTCAGACAGCCATGGTGCCACCGCAGCATGGAACAGGTGGCTGGTCAAATACGTGGAAACAGCAGCATCAGACAGGGACCCCAGCCCAACAAGGATCGCAGCAGGGAGGGGTAACTGTCTGCAAGGCAATGCCTTTACATCGTCACAAAATCCACCTACCTAGTAGATTCAAAGCTCTGAATGCAGGACATACACTGCGTAAACACTTCAACAAAAATTTAAAAAATAAAGACTAATAAGACAGACAACATTAGGAATCCCAGGCCTTTTTCTTGCGTTTGAGAAATTCAGGGCTGAAGTCGACCCGGAATCTCCACTCGAGTCCGCCATTGGGTGTCCACAAGAGCTTAGGACCCACTGTGCTGCTGATCCCCCAGGGCAGGGTTGGCTGGCCATGCCCTGGTGGTAGGGCAGTCTTACAAGGTGCCAGGTCTGCTCTGCATCCAGTATATAAAAAGCAGGCACCCAGGTCCCCTCACCCAAGTCCAATTAGGACGGGTTTCAATAAACAGATCAAACATGCCCTGTTCTCGGGCCTCTGGCCTGGGAACCAGATTCCTTCATCGCGTGAGGTCCCACCAGCAGCCAACAGCCTTCAGAGCAATGTTGGCCACTTTTCAGTTCCAAAACGAAGCAATGTTCCAGTGTCGGGAGCCAGGTCTCCCTCACAGTTGGGATGGTAAAGATCCCATAACTGCTATAGCAGACACAAAACTCTGGCTGTTCACAACCCACTGCATGGCTCCGAATCAGTAGGGAGTTCACCAGAACAATCCATCATTCCAGTCTCTTACTGATTCTGACTGCCTAGAGTGGTAACGCCCACCCTGTGTGTCCGCGCTTTCGCTTACCTCTACTTCAAGAGTTGCTTTCCTTGTAGTGAACTGGGCGCGGTGAGGTGCCTGGATCCAGTCCGAGTTGGCGGCCATCTTAGGTCGGCCCTTCTGGCTGTGCATGATTGGTTTATTGAGTTTTTTTTACCCCACTTTTGTTTGCTTTTTATTTTAACTTGGTTTCCTTTTCCCAGTACCCACCTGGGAGGGGAACCGCCCTGACTGGAGAGGAGCGATGGAACTCAAGTTCCCGCTTTTGGTTGCCCACTGGGCACTTCTGGCTTTAAAACTCCCTACAGAGGAAGCCTTCCGTCACCCTCTTGATGCATCATTATCTGCTATGAAGGCTTCTCAAGGTTAAGTTATTTGTCTTTGTCCAAACTCTAACCAATGCCTGTTGCTGAACTGCTTCTCACAGTCCAAACACAAGCAAGAGATAGCAGACTTACTCACGTCGCATCAACCTGCTGTGCTTTTCCTAGTTGAAATGTGGCTCTCTGCCTCCTCTGCTTCAGACAATCTTGAATCGGTTCCTCCTGACTACCCTATTTTAAGACTCAATCCTCCTTTGAAAATGGGTGGGGCCTCTCAGTAATTTTTTTAATGTAATTTGCGATGCAGCCTGATGGAGTTAGATGTTGCTACCTCGGATGCAGCTCTTTTCAGATTATCCCTCACTAATCATTGTACCTTAACAGGTTTTTTAATATATCGCCCACCGGGTACAGCTGCCAGCTTTGTTAATTCATTAATGGACATTATTTCTGACTATGCTGTGCATTATGCTTACTTCTTGAAGATTGGGGACCTTGATATTCATATTGGCAACACCAACTGCTCTTAGGATCTTGGGTTGTTCCGGATCACTGAAATAATATAGACTGCCAAAATATCGACCTGCAAAAATATCGTTGCCAAAATATCGACAGACAAAATATCGACTTTCTATCTACAAACAGGTAAGTACAAAAATATCGAGTACAAAATATCGTTAACAATAATATAGATGTAAAAAATATCGACTTTATTAAAAACAGTGTTAAATTAAATTAATATTAAATTTAAATGACTAAAATATACTTAAAAATACTTAAATTAAATTATAATAATAAAATAATAAATGAAAATAATAAAAAAAAAAATTACAATCTTATTTGTTGACCCTGAACCCTAAAATATACCCCTTTACCCAAAAACCCAAAACTGACCCTGAACCCTAAAAATACCCCTTTACCCAAAAACTAAAAACTGACCCTGAACCCTAAAAATGCCCCTTTACCCAAAAACTGAAAACTGACCCTGAACCCTAAAAATGCCCCTTTACCCAAAAACTGAAAACTGACCCTGAACCCTAAAAATGCCCCTTTACCCAAAAACTGAAAACTGACCCTGAACCCTAAAAATGCCTCTTTACCCAAAAACTGAAAACTGACCCTGAACCCTAAAAATGCCCCTTTACCCAAAAACTAAAAACTGACCCTGAACCCTAAAAATACTCCTTTACCCAAAATTTATCAATATTATTTAATTACCAATTAATTATTAATTAACAATAACAATAAAGTAAATATATTAGCACATTAGCTGTAATTATTTTAATAATTAATATTATTTTTTCCCAATTAATTACTTAAGAATAACACAAAATTATATATATTAAAATGTACTCTAATTAATGTAATTAACTAATTACAATTAATCAATTACCAATTAATTACTAATTCAAAATATGTACAAAATTATATTAATTAATTAACTAATTATTATTAATTATCAATTAATTATTAATTATAAATATTTACAAACATATATTAATTAATTAATTATTATTAAATTACTTCCCACCCTATTCCCCTATAAACCCACAACCCGCTACAGAATTACATAACGCAATTATTAAAAAAACAAATTCCATTTAATAAAATATTTTATAACATTAATACACACTTTTCACACATATTATTACATAAAAATACACTATAAAATATTATATATTATTAAAAATTCGATATTTTTGCTATCTATATTTTAAACAGTCGATATTACTTCACTTACCTGAAAAACGATATTTTTGTAGTCGATATTATGTCCAGTCGATATTTTGTCCAGTCTATATTTAAAACTCGATATTATGTCCAGTCGATATTTTGGAGTCGATATTTTGTCTGTTCACCGGTTGTTCCAGCTCAAGCAACTGGGACGGATACCCACACATGTGCACGGTCACATCGCAGACCCAATTTTATGAATTTGCTTCTGATAGCAGCAGGTTTTCAAATTCCTATGGCCTGGTTGGATCATTATATTGTCCCTTTGGTATTTTTTACCTTCCCCTGCCAGTAGTACAACCTCATAAAAGGAGCCACAAGCTTTCACGGCAGCCCTATACCAGGAAACCCTAGTACTCAACTAATGCCCCATATTGCTAATAGGCAAGCAATTAGGAGGATTAATCAGGCCATAGATGCTTTAGCCCCTATGAAATCTATCACTAGCATGTGCTCCAAACCATCGGCAGAGTGGTTTACAGAAGCATTACTGGTCAAACATGAAACTCTCTAGCTGCCTTGAAAGAATATTATAGCGTCCTGAGGCACACCGGTGGGGACTTCTACACCCCAAAACGAGCAGTCAAAAATCTTGAGGGAACTTTTTCAGATAGTTAAATCCCTGACATCTTTGGAACGCACATCTGTGTCAACTCCACCCACCACTGCCCTCTGTGATCAGATTGCTCTAATTTTCTTTGATAAGATCAATGCCATTTATAACTCTTTTCCCAAGAGTACTAGGAGTTTTCTGTTTATTGCATCTGCCCTAACACCCACTACAGCCCCAGACATTTTTTCACTCAAAAAAATCATCTTGGAGGCGGAGACTTACAGCCTGATGTCTAAAGTAAAATTTGAATCTCCACTGGACCCCGCTCCCCCAGCCATATGAGAGTGAGGCAGGGAAGTGATACCCCCTGTGCTCACTGATTATGTCAATCAATCTTTTGCCTCTGGTCTGGTTCCTGCAGAGTGGAAGCACGGTATGGTGCTTCCACTCTTGAAGAAAACAACATTATATCCTTCAATACCTGAGAATCTAAGACCTTTATCCATGTTGATATTTTTTGTGTGAAAATTGCTGAAAAATTCGTCAACCAACAGCTCATGGATTTTTTGGGAAAAAAGCACTTCTCCATGAGTCTCTATCTGGTTTGAGGGCACTCTTCAGCCCAGAATCATCTCTCTTATTTGCAGCAGAGTCACTCTGTCTTGCGGTGGATGAAGGCAAGACAGCTGCACTAGTCATACATGACTTAAGTGCAGCCTTTGATATAGTCACCCATGGACTGATATTAGAAAGCACCAATAAACAAAAGAGAGAGGGACCCTTCACAACACAAAGGGATCTGGGTTGAGACAAATAACAATAGGATGTTCCCTGTGGTATTCTATCCAAATAGATAGAACTAGCAGCCCGTCCCGACCTTGTCCGGGAGCAATCAGGCTTCCCAGACCCCCGCCCGCCCCGACATTGTGCAGCAGCAGCCCGGCCCCCCGCCCGCCTCAACATTGTCAAGCAGCCCGAGCCCCCGCCCGCCCCGTCCCGTCCCCCGCCTGCCCTGACATTGTCAAGCAGCCTGGCCCCCCGCCCGCCCCGTCCCGTCCCCCGCCCGCCCCCCGCCTGCCCGGAGCCTTACCTCAGCCGCCGCTCCTCCCCCGCACTCCTCATTTCACCGCTCCGCCGCTTACCGCTCCTCCCGCCTGTCCGCCAGTCCTCACCGCCATTCCGCCGTTCGTCACTGCTCCTCCCCCGCGCCATGTCCGCCGCTCCTCCTCGCGTTCCTGGACGCCGCTCCTCCCCGCGCTCCTGACTTCAGCACGCAGGTCGCGGCCGGCTCTGCTTTGAAGGGACTACTTTTTTTTAATATTTATTTTTTAAATAACGCATATTTTTATACTTTATATAGCCTATGTCCATCTGCACACCCTGACAATTACAATAATGTATCGGGTGTGTGCATTGGCACTGTGGTTCCCGAGTTTCCCACCTCAAAGGTGCAAAGTTCTTCCTTTATAATAGTAGTATAGATATAGATTTTATACAATAAAGACGTATTCATTCAACACCTCCTGTGCTGTGTTGAGGCCGGGTGTGGTAGACGGTCAGTTTCTGTGCTATGTGATGGTGGGCCAGGATCCAGAGGGTAAAGTTGTCAGGCTGCACACTGCATCCCCACAAAGTCTGGCTGGTTTTATCCTCCCTGTAACTACCACCTTATGTGCACACGCCGTGCATTACATCTTTTTACCACGAGAGGGCGCACGAGTCCTGCAGACGGAGCTCACATCTACACCTTTCAATGTGGTTGTCTTCCAGGTTTGTCTCCTTGCTGTTCCTGTGTTACAAAGCACTTCACTTCACCCTCTTGTGTGGGAGTATAAAGTGCTGTGCCGTCCTGTACGTCTACACCATGGATTAAAACATTTGTCTGCGTTCCTCAGTCACCAGTGTGCTAAAGCATTATTTCTTGATCTTCTACTTCTGGTATTCTAAAGCACTGTCCGAAAGCAGGGCCGGGGGTGCGACTCCTTGAGAGACTGGGCTCCGGGGAGCAGCAGCACCCCAAACTCGCTCAATATGAGTCCGGGAGGCGCTGTCTGCTGTGAGGGGTTGTGTGTGTGCAGGGGGCACAACACAAACGGCCCCCCCCAGCAGCCCCCGACCTCTCATGTTCCTGGAATTCAGTTGGCATCATGCCCCTTACGACCCCTGGCCTGCCCTCTGTGGCCCCCAGACTCCGAGATTGCAAGGGCAGACGCAAGAACAGAAGGGAGACGGGGCTCAGATGAGCACTGTTTGCTTTGTTTTGCTTGGCCTGGAGGAACATTGGCGCATGCATCACACACAATGGGTTTATTTTGCAGGTAGATGCAGTGCATTGAAATGTCTCTTTCTGATGATGAATTACGAACAAACTGGGTTCATTCAGCAGCAGATTTTTTCACTCCCTCTTCTGCTGCTGAAATCCCGATTCACCCGTCCAGCGCCCACTCTCTCCCTTCCGCCCGCCCTGGAAAGCAGAGACGAAACCAAACTCGGGTGAACAGCAGGCAGTGAAGTGCTTGGCTTGCCTGGGACCGGGTACGGAGCCGCAAACCTGCCAACAGTCCGTGACCAAAAAGACTTTGGACATTTCCAGTTTTAAACCCACTAATTCGCAGAAAAGAAACCACATAACTTGTAACCCAAGATGAACTTACTGGAAATTGGCCTATACGACATGAAGCCCTAATCAATAACCATGTCCGCCGGGTCCGCTGCTCCTCACCGGCCGCTCGTCACCGCTCCTCCCTAGCGCCATGTCCGCCGCTCCTCCTCGCGCTCCTGACGTGAGCACGCAGGTCGCGGCCGGCGCTACTTCTGAGGACTATTTTTTTTTATATAATTTTTTTTAAATATAACGTATTTTTTACTTTATATAGCCTATGTCCATCTGCACACCCTGAGGATTACAAAGATGTATCGGGTGTGTGGATTGGCGCTGTGGTTCCCAAGTTTACCCGCCTCAAAGCCTCAAAGTTCTTCCTTTATAATAGTAGTATAGATATATATATATATATATATTGAAGTACAAATTGCCCTTAAGCAGCGGGAGGGCACTCGACAGCGTTCTCCTCATTGTAAGCCTCGCTGCAGCTCGCTTCTCTGCGCCCTGTAATAATTAGACAAAGCCGACGCGTTTCGAGGCATTGCGCCTCTTCTTCTTGGGCAGACTGAACAAACACTGTGATGCTCACCATTAACTTTCCTTTATTTCGTATCGTCACACTTAGTAGTGGGCGTGGCAACAACGACCCGCCGGTATTCTGGGACTTGTAGTTACAATGGTGAGTGTACATTCACATCCTTTAGTGGGTACAGTGCTTAAAAGTCAATTAAGTCCGTGTATTTTCCTTGGTAGGATGGGTTTCAGAGAAACAGGCTTCCATTTGTGCAAAAGAGCGCTGTGCCTCGTGGTTTGGAAGGGTTCCACTCCACAGCTTTTTCCTTCATTGTCAGAAAACGGTGCTCATCCCCACGGCAGGGGCCGCCGTGAAATTGATTGAAGTACAAATTGCCCTTAAGCAGCGGGAGGGCACTCAACAGCGTTCTCCTCATTGTAAGCCTCGCTGCAGCTCGCTTCTCTGCGCCCTGTAATAATTAGACAAAGCTGACGCGTTTCGCGGCATTGCGCCTCTTCTTCTTGGGCAGACTGAACAAACACTCTTCGGCATTTGGACAAATATATATATATATATATATATATATATATATATATATATATATATATATATATATATAGTTAGGATTTGCTACCATAGGAAATTCTGAAAATTCTATTGGGAATAACTTTGGCGCCAGTCGAGGAATGTGTGTGTAATTTTCCTTAAAATGGTCTCGCTGCGCTCCGCTCCTAACCTGAAAGTTTCGGGGGGATTCGTGAAGTGGGGGCTGAGAAAAAAGGGGGTCCCAAAACGTGTTTTCTCCATGTTAATTTCCATAGGACGGTCTGACAAGTCTACAGCCCGCACCGCTGAACGGAATTACGCCAAACTTTGCAAAATTGTAGAGACTGGTACACAGATGTGCCTTTGCTATGTTTAATGAAAATTGCTCTAGTGGTTTTTATGAAAATTCGGTTCAAAAACACATATATAGCTATATGAGCTTACGGGTCCGCGCACAGTCCGCGTACCGGACGCGTACCGTACGCGTACGTGCGCGTATCTTTACATGCGCGAGCGCAATCTTGATTGGCTGGCAGTCGACTGTCAACATTCCAAACTGTCCAAACCGGGAAGAGTTGGCCGCCATCTTGTTTCTCCGGAGAACTGAGGCACAAGAGAGCCCAAAACAAGAGTGGAAAACACGAAAAGGGGGCAGGGTAGAGACCCCCCAACCCCTAGCCCTTCTCAGGGGGTCTCAGAAGGACCCCAATGGCAAAAAATTTTTTTTTTAAAAATTGCGGGGTACGCGCACGGTATGCGTACAGGTGCGTGTACCGTGCGCGTACCGTGCGCGTACCCCATGATTTTATTAAAAAATAATTTTGCCCTTGGGGGTCCTTCTGGGACAACCTGAGAAGGGCATGTATGAGCATCACATGGCACCTTTACAAATTGCATAAAGTGCATTTGCAAAAGAATTCGCAAATTACCACCAACTACAAGTTGGTGGTAATTTGCGATTTCTTAGCCAAATTTCGCTAAAATGAAATGTTTCATACATAGCATTTAAGAAATCGCAATTTGCGATTTCTTAAATGGTTGCGCAATGTTAAGGAATCGCAAAATTTGCGATTCCTTAATATTGCAAACTTTTTGCATGATACATCTCATTTTCCCTTTCCCCTGTCTCAAACGCTGCTATTTGGCGAATCGCAGCGTTTGCGACAAGAAAAATGCTTGATATATCTACCCCTAAATCTTTACCCTATTGCCATCGGCTAACTCCTGGAGGTACTCCCGGACACCAGAGAGGAGATCCCCATACCCCAAACATTCAACGAGGGAAGACGGTGCATATGACCATGGTCCCCAAATTATCCCAGAGTGCTAAGGAAAACAGAACCTCCTTAAGAAACAAAGTAGCCTACTGGATATGTAATGAAACAACACTGCTATGCAATAGTTATTTCAGACATTTTTATGTAAAATGCCATGTAACGGCTGAGGGACAGTGCGATTTCATAAAAATCTAATTCACTTAAAACAGCTTTGTCGAAGGCTTAATTATGCTAGATCGATGTGCTCCTCCCCCACAGGGGTCTGAGATCCAATTCAAACTGAGACTTCAGAATTGATCTTGAACACACCAATTCCCAAAATTGGTTCCAGTTTTTTAGGAAAGGTATCACCAAGAGCCCCAGAAATGCATACAGTCGGGGGGCCTCTTGGGTTGATTGACTCCCGCTTGTCTCCTGTAAGAGCCGAGAGGATAGAGATGCTTTGTGTCTTGACGTAGCTGTTTGTTGTATTGACTGGGGAGATATACCACCCGTGAAACCCACAGAGGGGACCATGTTCCACTTAATGTAACTACTGAGAATAAGACCCCCAAAGCAGGGGACATTATAAAGTGATGACCTGGAATACTGCAGGTATTAAATCAAAGCTAGTCAATGATGACTGGGTTGATTTATTGCTGGTTTCCACTTTTGTGTTTACCAAGAGAGCTGGGCAATTGATCAAATACATAGCTTAGATATTAACACTTATAGTATTAAGGTTCAAAACTCTGTAGCTGGCAGACCATCGTGGGGATTATTATCTGGGCAAAGACATTATTACACTTTTCTGTTAGGACAGTCAATACTCTCTGCCCGGATATACCGGCCTTACGACTGATACCCAAAGAGGGGAAATCTTATCTTTCAGTGATTATCTATAGTAGACGTACCCCATGTAACAAAGAATCTATGTCATTAAAATCTCTGGATAGAATCCTCAAAACTCACGGTGAGAGGCATCGTATGATTTTGATGTGAGACCTAAGTACCTGTTTTGAGCCTTGTGATCTCATGGCAGAATTTACAAAAGAAGAAAATGAGATCTGGGGAATACCATCCCTACTTAAACCTATGAGAAAGTTGATGAATTCTTCCACCCCACAAATGGTAGATCTGGTGGTGACCTATGTTTCAAGAGCCTGCAATGGTCACTCTCCATAAGACCAATGTGCTAAGCCAACTTTCAGAAGAGCTAATTATGTAAGTGATATCAATTACATTTTGATCAATCTTTAGAATCTGGCATGAAAGTGCTGATATGAAGGTGATTGAAGGAACAGAAAGTGACCATGATCTCATCACATTAGAACTAAAGTAATCATGAATTAGAGACCTGGCAAGTTTTAATGTTCTCCCTTTGGAAACACTTGTGATATCTTATAAGAGAAGAAATGTAAAATGGGCAACTATATCTAACTCAGTGAAATACATGATAGTGATTTATAGTAGTCTGGTTACATGTTCCTTGCTTGAGGGCCATGCCGCCACAATCACTCAATTTATGGCTTATCAAGAAAAGCTATTTCCCTCCTCTCTGATGACACCGCCACAAATAACAAATAATAATACATTTTTTAGAAGGGTTCCAGAGCATAACATCCAATTAACGCCCTACAAATCTAAACAATAATAACCAAAAAGTGTATAGTAGGCAAATTCTTACCAGATTAAACAAGTGGGTGACTTAAAATAAGACACTGTGCCATTTTCAAGTGGCGCTCAAGGCGCATGCTAGCACGCTTGATCAGGTGTTGTGTTTCTTACTCTAAAATAGCGGTGGATTTAGACTGAAGTACCTATGTGTTTCATTTGTTCACTTACAAGCAGCATTTGACCTAGTCCCGAGAAGGAAACTGTGGGAGGTCATGGGTAAAGTGGGGGTACCACATAAGCTTCTCCATTTGATTAAGCAGTTTTATATGGATAATTTTGCTAAATTAAGATGAGGCACCAATGGGTAGACTACTGAGGAAATTACAATTAGAAGAGGAATCCGCTAGGTTTATGTTCTGGAACCAACCCTTTTCTTATTGTTTATAAATAGTTGTATCACATATCTAATAGACTGCGAAAATGCGTCGGCAACAATTGCTGGGTCAAAAGCTCCAGGGTTACTATTTGCAGATGATACCCTTCTTCTCTCCAAAATACCTGTGGGTTTACACTAATTCTTAGGGAAGTTGAATCTTTTCTGCAAAAATCATGAACTGGAAATAAATGGATCAAAAACCAAATATATGCCATTCGATTCTGGGGACAAAAAAGTAAAGGTAAGTGTAACCCTAAGTGGGAAAGCTCTTGCGAGGGTGGCTCAGTTTGATTATTTACGGGTGAGAGTCTCATATCCCCACAATTGGAAGGCACAAATTGAGAAAAGCTCCCTCATTTTTAAATGTAGAGCTGTGGCGATCATTAGGGGCCAGATGTAGGTAAGTTAATTTTACCGATTCATAAATACCGAATTTTACCGATTCGGTATTTATGAATCGGTAAAATTGAGTGGGGGAGATGTAGAAAGATTCAGTAATAGAATTACCGATTCTGTAAGAATCGGTATTTACCGAATCGGTAAATACCGATTCGGTAATGCCCAATGATTCCTATGGGCTTCAATGCCCATAGGAATCAATGGCCATTACCGAATCGGTATTTACCGATTCGGTAAATACCGATTTTTGCAAGGGTGCAGGGGGGTCACTTTGACACCCTCTGGCACCCCGTTTTAAGGCATGTGTGACATGTGGCACACAGACATGCCCTAAGGGCATGTAGGGCATGTCCGTCTGTCACATGCCATAGGTGTGCATGCACATGTGTGCATGCACACCTGGAATCAGTATTTTACCACCCAATTGGGTTGGGTGGTAAAATACCGATTCGGTAAGGCCTGTGGGACTCAGAAGAGTCCCACCTACATTTCAAAATTACCGAATCTGTAAAAATACCGAATCGGTAAATTTACTGATTCGGTAAATTTACCGAATCGGTAAAAATGGGCCCCTACATCTCAAATGACCATTTACCGGTTGGTAACGGCCGAAATCGGCCGTTACTGGTCGGTAAATGGACACCTACATCTGGCCCCTAATTCGCTAACAGGGCCTTATCTTACCCTATATCACCAAATGTGGAGGTGTGCAGGGTACACATGCTTGGAGCAGGTTTTTATGAAGCTGAATGATGGTGGCAATGGCAAGCTGGGCACTCTTGAGAAAAAGGAATTCTTTTATTAAAACATTGTTGAAACGTGCATCAAGTGCGCCGTCACTGCCCCATAGGCTAGTTTTGAATCTGAAGCCAATTCCTGTGATTGCAAATTTAAAACCATTTTTATATTGGATCCACATATGGCAACTAGGGACTTTGCACCATATAGGGAATGCCTTAGTCAAATATTGAATAATACCATTTCATACGTGGTCCCTTGGTTGGATTATATAAATACTAAGCAAGGGTGGTGAACTCTGCTCCGCTCGCGGAGTTTGCAGAATTTCCTTACTCCACGTTATACGGAGCTCAAGGAGTTTTCCCTCGCACACGTTTGTCAATGTCAGGATGGTGAACGCAAACAAGGAAAATCCATCTCTTGCAAGATTTTTTTCCATTCACGATCGTCAATGTCAATTTGGTGAGTGCAAGCGTGGAAAATCAACCTCCCGGTGAGATTTCTTAATCCGGGCTGTCGGATTTCTCACTGCGAGTTGTTGGGTATGCTCGTGACCACTCGTGTTGAGAAACCGTCCGTTTGCATTGAGAAAGCAGCCCCTCTAGTTAAAGATCTACTTGAGCAGCAGAACGGAAGCAGCCCATAGCGGAACTCCACAAACTCCTCTCAGGCTTAATAAAGACATGGTTGAGTAAGCTTGGGCTGTGTGAGCACTGGTTTCATCCCTATTGGCTTCCCAAAAATGCATCTAAAATTGTGTCATTGCGGTACAGGAATACCATGTGGAGCTCATGGGGCACTGACTGTTCCTTGAATAGTGTGTCAAATAGGTTCCTATTGGTCAAATGCAATTTCCAATTTGAAGAATTTATGGATAGTATTGCTCCTGAGCATACTAGATCATTGTTCATAAAGTTCAAGTTGGGAATCCTACCACTCGTAAGATTTACCTCTTCGTGGTCAAAAGAAAGCTCTCTATCCAAGTTATGTCCAATGGAGTGCCTAAGTGAAGAAAATAAAGAGCACACATTTTTCTGTAAAGCATAAGAGATAGTGTGACCATAGAATTGCTCCACTTTGTCAAGTTCTGGGTATCTGAGACCAACACCATGCTTTGAGAATATGTAAGACTGAAACAAAATCTGCGCTGTGATCTCAGTTTCAAAATTCCTAGTATTAATCCAGTGTCTCAGAACAGTAGCAGAAGGATGATCTTGCTGGTTATGCCCCTAGTTTAATTCTAAAGGAGTATTGCATCTTGAACAATAATATATTTTTAATTGGATTGTTTTTAAACCATGGACAAGCATTTTTATCAATATTAGATTTGAAAATGACTAGATAATTATGATGTATTGTACAGCAACTGATATTGTCGCTTTAGTGACAACATAGAATGTCTGATTATGGTTGAACAGGATTTGGGTGTGAGGAAGATTTTAATTATTTATGTATTGCATCTCATGTTTATCAACTTCCAGAATCATGTCTGGTTTTCTAGAGTCGAATCTGAAAAAGTGATAATATGATTTAGAAACTAAATGGAAAAGCACAATATATTTTCAAACCAGGAGAACTGCTAGACGGGGATTATTTTTGAATGAATTATTGAATTATTATTAAAATATCAGTATTAAAGACTGCCAAGCTAAATTGGGTGTGCTTAGAGGATTTACCCATGACATTTCGGCATATTAGTATCAGCCTTACATGGATTCTTTGTTACATAAAACATTACTGGATATCTGGAAAAAAGGTGGCAATGTAACAATGAAAGTTCAGAATTGCAATACCAGCCACATGGTGCACTGTCTAGTATGTCCATGTGGTTTGAGGTATATTGAAGTACAATACACCCCACCAAGGTGTTGATCCTAGAACATCTAAGGGCCATCGCCACCAAAGATGTAACATATCCTGTGGCCAGACATTTTGAGAACCATCATGTCAGCAAAAGGATCTCTTGAGATATTTTTGCATGGATCATGTACCCAAAGACATAAGAGGAGGAGATAGACAACTTCTTCTCCGCAGATTAGAATCAAGGTACATCATTGACTCCCAAAGTAAGATACCAATGTTGTTGAATAGTGGGGCGGAGATGGCTATGCATTTATAATTCGAAATGTGAAATAAGAGGGTATGTACATCACAATTATTAAATTAAGAGATTGGGAATCTGAGAGGACACCTGTTTAATGGAGAGGCATGATATTATAAGCAAGGCAGCATCACACATATTGATTATGAACTCACTTTATTATGAAGTAATGTTGTGTGCACCCAGTATGCTCATTCAGGGCGAAATAATGAAATCATTAGGGCTGAGCAGCACGAGTGGCACCGACACCAACAGGTGCAATTTGCCCATTCAGGGCTTTATAATGTGTTTTTATCTATATATAATAGTATGGATATACAAATACAATGGGTATTAATTCATGCTCCAAGATGGCCGAATACATATCAGGTGGATATTTGATTGAAAGTCCGTTATTGATGTTGATGAATTTTTGAATAACCAATGAATCATGTATTTATTGATGTCATATCATTGTGAAAGGCGGTTGCCAAAATGCGTCTGTGTGTACCAACACCAGAATAAAATCGGGGTGAACTGCTCCCGCGGGGGATGGTAGTTCTTGTACCCCGTAGCCTGAATACCGAAGCGTGATTTCACCCTTGCGCACACTAGCACCCTCCCACGCGTAAAGGAACTGAGGTGAGATGAAGGAGCGATATATACATATATATATTTTCACTGAAAAAACCATAGGTTTCAGACATGTTATAGTTAGGAATTAGCATTTAAAAAACCTTAGAAATTCACTGAAAAAACATAGGTTTCAGACATGTTATAGTTAGGAATTATCAAATTCATTGAAAAAAGCATAGGATTTACGGGTGTTATAGTTAGTTGGATATTTCACTCGTACAAAACCATTGAAATTCCTCTGTTATAGTTAGTTCTACTATCTATAACTCGCACGCCTGCAATCCACTGCTGATGATGTCACATATTACATCATTCATGACATGGTCAGTGACATCACTGATGACATCACTGATGACATCTCAAATGACATCACTGATGACATCATCGAGTGAATGTGGTTTGGTTCGATATTTACATGTGTATTATATATGTAGCAATCTGCTTTGAAGACTGAGTGGATGTACAAGTGTCTGGATGGAGAATTTAGTAGCACTGCGATTGGCTGTCTGAGTGAATAATTTAAAGTGTCTCACTAAATATATGGGATAGTGATTATATTGTGTGAATATTTGTTTCACTGTATCTCTTGTTGTGTAAACTACTACATACGTTGGTTACTAGCTATGTGAAAGTCTATATTAGTATTAATTAGTTAAGGGATTCTTTGTATGGGATATTGAATGTGTGTGTGTGGTTGGGTGGGAGGTGTGTGACTGTACAAAGATGTGTAAATAGTTGATTTAGTAGGTTTATGAGGTTAAGACTGCAAGTGGAAACACTTGTTTGGGTGAGTAAATATCTTTATGGGTGTGGTGATGAGTAAATATATTTCTCAATGATACATGTCCAACAAAGTAGAAATATAAAAAGCAGTGTATCTGACCATTGTTGCTAATAAATAGGTATACTTAAGACTCAGTGATTGTATGAGTGACTGTATCGAAACCTGTATATTTGTAATAGAGATTTTATAACACACTAAGTATGAGTTACTATCTATCTGAATAAATAAAGTGGTGTTTGCATAAGTGTGCAGCTTAATAAATGTAAGTATGATCAATTGTTTGTATAAGTGACTAGGATGACTGCATAAGTGAATAGGATGTGTGCTGGTGTGTAATGTCGATGTAGGTGTATAAGTATATTTAATAATGTTCTATTGATCTTTGTTAGCATGTATGAGTGAATCTATAGGTAAGTGTTTACATATGTGTGTAGATGTAAGAATCACTGAGTGGGTTTTTAGAAACTTGTATTGGCGTGTCAATGGTTTCATATATGGTAATCCATATTTTATAATGAGTGTTTAAAGGTTATACTAGCGTATGATGAGGTGTATCAGATTGCCACACGCATGATGTCATCAGTGATGTCATTTGAGATGTTATCAGTGATGTCACTGACCATGTCATGAATGATGCAATATGTGACATCATCAGCAGTGGATTGGGGGCGCGTGGGATAACAGAGGAATTTCAATGGTTTTGTACGAGTGAAATGTCCAGCTAACTAAAACACCCCTAAAACCTATGTTTTTTTCAATGAATTTCTAAGGTTTTTAAAATGCTCATTCCTAACTATAACATGTCTGAAACCTATGGTTTTTCAGTGAATTTCTAAGGTTTTTTAAATGCTAATTCCTAACTATAACATGTCTGAAACCAAAGTTTTTTTCAGAGAACTTCTATGGTTTTTTAAATGCTAATTCCTAACTATAACATGTCTGAAACCAACGTTTTTTTCAGTGAATTTCAAAGGTTTTTTCAATGACAATTTTTAAATGTATTAATTGTTATATTTATTTTTTTGATACTGATTTACTACATTTTTTTAAAGTATTTATTTTTAGACATTTTATTTTTAAACTACATTATAATTACATTACAAAAAATATGTTCTCACAATAAATTACTTTAGTTTAAATACTTTGCAAATAGGCAATAGACTTTGAAGTACAGTAGTTACAGTTGTTGCAAAGGGTAACACAATTTCAAACACAATGCAACATTGACCTCAATGTGAATTCCTAGTTAAATTCAATTAGTTACTTTATGGATTACTTTTGTAACCAAAGGACTGGATCCTAGATTCAGTAATGGGACATCTCCTGTAAACAGTTGAGTAACAGCGTTTTAGTTACAGTAATGATTTTTAAGGAATATTATTGTATTTTAAAAGTTGACACTGAAATCTTCATGTTTGCTGCTCCGTGATGGCTCCTGCTGGCAGGCTCTGTACCCATTAAAGCGAGCTGTTACTTTATCTTTGTGTGGCGAAGTTCTTCAAAAGAGGTTCCTGCTTTGTTGGATATATATATATATATTATTTTTTTGCATATTTATATAGCGCAAACTTGACCCAAAGATATTGGAGCGCTTTACACGAGCACCGTATTACATTACACATTCAGGCACGGGGAGATTAAGTGATTTGCCCAGAATCACAGGATGAGGACGCGACCCCGAGGCTCAAACTCTGGTCTCCAGCACCAAAGTCGGCAGTCTAGCCGACTGACTACATCCTCTCCCCGTATATATATATTAGCTGCCCTCTATGTGCCAAAAACTGCATCCTAAAGCTTTCATAGCCCTGTATTACTACAGCTACAACACTCCACTGAATGTACAACAAACATTCATATTCGCAGAAATGCGTCATGTCCACTATATTTTACATGTGCAACTATGAATGAATATAGGGTCAGTGATACCCCCTACCTTCCATGTTAGCCTTGTTGTGGGACTTTACTTACCAAATGACACATTTGCATGTAAGACCAGGATGACAGCAGCACTACAACATGGACAACCGAATCAATAGATTTTTCATATAACGCAGGATGGAACCACGCCCATAGATCCAGAGTCATCAGTCACAGCCTTGCGCAGCACTGCCATATGTCAGTGCAGCCCACTCCACTTACGTTTCCAGGAAACCACAAAAACGCTACATGGCCCAGATTACCATTGTACTGATTTCTTACTTCCAGGTCTAGTTGTCAAAACGGTACACACACACTTCCTCATGGCTGGTATATACCAACACCTCACCCATCCAGCACATACGTCACTACACACGTGACCCTACCAATAAAAAATACGGGTGCACGTGCTCTACGCCATTTTAGAGTTGCTCCCATCCCAAGCACTGTGATGGCCCGTCCTAGTAGTTCGCATGCCTCATGTAGGTCCGAACCACCGAGTAGGGGGGACCACCACTACGTGCGTGGCCTCTTTGGTCACTGAGTTAGTGGTACTGCAAGGACTGAGCGGGTGAGGAACGTGCGATGATGATGGAAGCACGAGTATGTCCTTACCTATAGCAATATCAAAACTCAGCACCATATGTAAGACTTCTTGGTGGTAGAGGAGGACTGCAAGATGTAGAATGTACCTAGTCCGCAAAAAAGGTGAGCAGTGAGGCCTGGGTGCGCATCAGAGGGAGTAGATGGGGTGCAGAAGACTGGATACAAAAAGGCGGCACAGCGATTTAGACCTACGCAGTCCTATATACCATATCTTATTGCATTTTGTATTTTTTTTTTTCAATAGCAGAAAAGTTTTTATAATCGGTCAAATGTCCGACGCTCGTGATGATCGAAACCATGTGTATCACTGCGCACCACTTGCTTTCACAACCAGATAAGAATATTACTACTATAGTAATTTTTCAAAAATCAAAGCCTATTAAACAAGTTGGAACTGTAAAAATAGTTATTTTTTAAATGCAGGTGGGAAGGTGTGTGAAAGGGCAATTTGATTCTACTCCACATTAAGATAGTAACAATTACCAATCGTAACATCTTTCTTTTACTATCTTTTAGATGTAAAGCTTTAGGGTGCATTTTGTCCCGGCACTTGGTGAAAGACACACCGGTGACAGAAGGGTGAGCTGCTAATATTCTTTTCAGTCACTCTTTCACTTCCTCACTCTTAGATAAATAAATGACGCACATAATTAACTTCCTTTTTATCTTACAGGTTGCGTTTCACAAATTGGCATCCCCCTCCCCCAACACCTCCAAAGTTCAACGTTTGAGGATTCTGCGATAATGTGTGGCAATCGTAACAACGTCTGAGAAGGCTGCTTCGACACATGGTGCACCCTCTTTGGAATACCCCAATGGCACACAAGGTGAGCAAAGAAGCTTGCTTCCGAAGCAACCAGAAGTCACCTGTGGGCGGAGAGAGTGGGTAGTGTGCAGCAGTTTGACTGTGTACGAATGTACAAACACCTCCGGGCACTGGGAGTGGATAGGTTGCAACAGTCTGAAGGGCAGATTTACAATCCCCTTGCGCCACTTTTGTGTCACTTTTAACATGGTAAACTGACGCAAAAGTGGCACAAAGAACTTATAAATCTGCCCCTGAGTGCACAAGAAGAAGCACTCACCTCCGGAATATGAGAGTCAATGGGATACACCAGTCTGGGTACGCAGTAATGAGCACTCACCGCTATGCAGTGGGAGTGCATGGGGTATAGTACTTTGGAAGAAAAACATCGCACAAACACCTCCTTGCAATGAAAGTTAATGAAATACAGTTGCCTAAGTGTACAAAGACATTAGGCAAAAATATACTTATGCAGTTGTATATAGTATACTATTACTAACTCTATACTATCCTTCAGATAACTAAACTGGAGGGTGCACTATGAACCGGCACGTGCTTCAAAACACAATGAATGCAAATACGTGAGCTACAAAGATTCCCTCCAGTATTAACTGCTCCATCTATTACTTTCTCCCACTTTTAATGTTGTTTTTTTTCTATTTCTCTCTCACACTCTCTCTCACATTGTTTCTCTTTCTCTTTTAAAGTTAGGGTTGCTGCTGTCCGCTCTCCCGATAAAGAAATCAAGGCTGAATTTAATAGTCTGCAGAGTAGAACCAAAGCTGAGTTCAAGTTGTGAACTCTGTTGGTCACAGTGTTTACACAAGGTAAGCAGAGCGGCCTAGATACACAATGCCTCAGATTAAATGCATTCAAAATTAAAAATATTGTCCTGCATAATGACGTGATCTCTCACCTAATTCTGTCTCATCTCCGAATCATTTTAAAGACCTGTTAGTCCATACTGTAAATCTGATGCAGTATGCACTCCCTTACAGACACCTCTTCAACGCGGGCCTATAAGAGAGGTGGAATGTATCAGGCACATTGGAGACGTGCAAATTAACTAATATGGCCAAGTGTTACCTTTAGTTGTGATTTTTGACCTCATTTAGTCACATCGATCTAATTTAAACACGTATTTTCATTTTTGTTTTGCAGGTTACATACTCTCCTTCCATTGGTGCCCATCTCACATTTTGTTTATTAAATTGTTATGTTAAAGTTATGTTTCTAGTTATTTACTGTTGTTTTAATAAAAGTTAATAAAAAAGTATATACTTCTTTTTCTAACAACATTTCACTTTTATTTAGTGTGATTATCATACTTAGAAAACATTAAACAATTAAATATAGAAATTATGTTTATAAGTAGAAGTATAATACTGAGGCTAACTCTTAACAACTCTTTACCAGACTCTGTACCTATCATTAACAGTATCTATGAAAAACTTTAAAAACTCCAGCACAGTAACTGTTTTGATTAGCAAAATTGTGTGGTGAACTTGTAACCTGTGTGCTCACTTAAGTATTCCATGAACTGTTACTATGGTAACAGGCAGTAAGCCGTTTGGGCGTAAGGTTGAAAGTTACTGGCTGTACAGAAACCATTATATTTACCCAGGATCCTCAGCATTACAGAGAGGAAAGCAAAGTACGACAGAACCCTTTGTAGCAGATTTACAAGTTCGTTGGGCCACTTTTGCGTCACTTTTTCCATATTAAAAGTGATGCAATAGTGGCGCAGTGGATTTGTAAATGTGCCAGTATGTACATTACGAGCAAAAGAAGTACACAACTCATCGAATTCTTTATAGATCACAATTAGACAGTGTTGGGTCACGATTCACAATTCACTTCACTAAATACTTGGTACATATTTAAATGAGAGACAGGATTGTTCACATTACAAAACTTGGTGGCATATTTTCAAGGACGGTGTTAAAATTGTCACCATTTTAAAGGCAGCAAACAACAACTAAAACGGCGATAATAGACATCAAAATCCTTTATTATCTTACCGAAAGATTTTTTCAACATTGCTGTTTGCTATGCAAGAGTGAGAGACGAGACTCTCGCCCTAACATAGCAAAGTTGGGAGCATATTATCAAGGACAACGTTAACATGTTCTGGTGTAAACCTGGGCTTCTATTCGAATTCTCAGAAATTATCAAAAGTCTATTAAACCATTATGGCCACTTTAACAACACTTTCCTAACGCTAAAGCGACGATAATTTTAATGCTTTCCTTGTAAATATACCCCCAATATCACGAGAAATACACTGATAATTTATGTTCGCAAGTGAAAAGCTTATTAATATAAGACTGTGGACTCAACATATCAATCCACTTCTCATATTAAACATGCTTAAGTCTACTTCAGAACAGATGTTAGGATCCGACATAAACCGCAATTAGCAAGAGTTTTGCTATCGGTCCTCAAATCCAAGGCCGCCTTGTAAATACAATGCTGTTGTCATACCGCCCTCTTCCTTTTTATATTCTCATAGAAACAGCTACCTTGCCACTGAGAACACCTATATTGCAACTCATTGGAGATACAAGGCGAGCCCTTAGCAAACCGACTGCTAACATGCATTAATGCATCTTAGCGTCACTTAGTAAATATGGCAATATAATTTTCAACGCATTTTTTGCTTTTTTTAAAAAAGAGCCGAAATGACACTTGTTAATATGCCCTCACCCTTCCTATCACACAGGGGGAACCTCGACTCCGCCCTGCCATAGGAAACAGCAGTGTCCCGGAGGTAGGCACCCCGAGACACAGCAGGAGCCGCTCCTGGGAGGGGGTGCTCCCCAAGGCTTTCGACTGCTCCAGACTGCAGACCACGCGGCCCCCCTCTCAAAATATAAAAATCCACGGAGTGTGTTAAGCCCCGGGTTTAGACGGACCTATGAGCCCCCTCACCCATTTATTTTTTAGCACCGAGGAATGGCGGTCCCCGGGCTACGGGACCCCTTGGAACCCCCATCAAATTTAATATTTTAGACCCCAGGATATGGCCCTCCCAGGTAGCTAATTTTAAACAAGCACAAGAGCCCCCGCTTTGTTTTTATTTTTATTACAGGGGATCCATGCATCCAACGCACATTTCTCTGTTTAAAAAAATAAATAAATAAATAGGGCCCTAGGTGTCCTTGTGGGACCCCCTGAGCATGTCTAGAGGGTCAAAATAGTTCCTCCCTGCCCCCTTTGTAAATTTTGAACACTTGTTCCAAAAAATTTCTAGATCCTCGCTTCTACCGAGGCACAAAATGGCTGTCAACACTTTCTGGTTTCGAATGTTAACAACCACTTGACAGCCAAATAGCATTCATCGCATGATCGGGACGGTACGCTTAGTGTGTGCGCAGGATACGCACATCCACCGAGGCCATCGATATATATGTACTTTTACTTGTAATTTCCTCCGAAACTACTGAACTTATTTACACCATTTAAGCAAAAGGCACGAGTCTGTAACGAAGATTACCTCTTTGCCAAATTTGGTATACTTCCATTTAACTATTCGGACTATACCTGCAATGAACGGTTCCTATGGAAAATTGCATGGGGAAAACACGTTTTGGGACCCCACTTTTTTCTCTGTCCCCGCTTCAAAAGCAATATTTTAGACAATAGGATTTGTCCTTCCCAGATAGCTAATTTTTAAACAAGCACAGGAGCCCGGGCTTCGTTTTTATTTTTTTTATGGAGGATCCATGCACCCAGCGCACATTTATCCGTTTAAAAAAAAAATTATAATAATTAGGGCCCTAGGGTTCCTTGTGGGTCCCCCTCAGCATGTCTAGAGGGGCAAAATATTTCTTACCTGCCCACGTTATTAATTTTGAAAACTTGTTCCACTCATTTCTAGATCCTCGCTTCTACCGAGGCACAAAACGGATGCCAACACTTCCTGGTATCGAATGTTGACAACCACCTGACCGCCAATAAGCATTCAGCGCGTGATCGGGACAGTGCGCTTATAGTCAGCGCAAGATGCGTGCATCCACCGAGGCCATAGATATGTCTCTACTTTTAATTGTCATTTTCTCAGGAATTACTGTACATATTTACACCATATAAGCAAAAGGCATGAGTCTGAACCGAGGACTACAACTTTGCCAAATTTGGTGAATTTCCGTTCAGCCCTACAGGCTCGATGAACTGTACCTATGGAAAATTGCATGGGGAAAAAATGTTTTGGGATCCCCTTTTTTCTCAGCCCCCGTTTCACGAATCACCCAAAGACTTTAAGGATAGGAGCAGACCATAGCGCCCCACCAAGTTTAAAAATTTCGCGAAGATTCGTCAACCGGCGCTTAAGTTATTCCAAATAGAATGTTGCGGATTTCGGTGCACAGACAAAATATGGACTCCAAAATATCGACTGGACATAATATCGACTTTTAAATATAGACTGGACAAAATATCGACAGGACAGAATATAGATGACCAAAATATCGTTTTTAAGGTAAGTGATATAATATCGACTATTAAAAATATAGATAGTAAAAAATATCGATTTTTTAATAATATCTAATTTTTATAGTGTATTTTTATGGTATAATATGTGTGAAAAGTGTGTATTTATGTTATAAATAATAATTATTAATGATTTTTGTTTTTATAATCATTGCGTAATTTAATTCTGTAGCGGGTTGTGGGTTTATAGGGGAATAGGGTGGGAAGTATTTTAATTATTATTAATTAAATATTTAGATTTATTTATTGATAGTAAATTTAAATTAATAATTAATTAATTTATAATAGTTAATTAATTAAATTTTAATTGGTAATTAATTTTAATTAATTGATTAATTGGTAATTATGTCAATTTTACTAAATTATTTTTGTAGCGGGTTGTGAGTTTATAGGGGAATTGGGTGGAAAGTGATTAAATTATAAATAATTAATTAATTACATTTATTTATATATATTTAATTACAAATAATTGTTAAATACTTTTTCATTATTAAATAATTAATAGTAAATATTTTTATTAATTAGTATTAATAGGTGATCAATAGAAATAATTATTGTTAATTAGTAAATATAATATATTAATTAATAAATTGTATACAAATATTAATTAATTTTAATTAATTCTTAATTGATATTCAATAAAACATTTTATAATTATTTATGAAGTATTAATTTTGTATTCTCTGGAGTGGGAATAGTAATTTTAACCCCTATGCTATCCAACTTTTTCCCTACTGTTGCACCCACTGGAGTGGGAATAGTAATTTTAACCCCTACGCTATCCAACACTTTCCCTACTGTTGCACCCACTGGAGTGGGAATAGTAATTTTAACCCCTACGCTATCCAACACTTTTCCTACTGTTGCACCCACTGGAGTGGGAATATTAATTCTAACCCCTACGCTATCCAACGCTTTCCCTACTGTTGCACCCACTGGAGTGGGAATAGTAATTTTAACCCCTCCGCTATCCAACACTTTTCCTACTGTTGCACCCACTGGAGTGGGAATATTAATTCTAACCCCTACGCTATCCAACGCTTTCCCTACTGTTGCACCCACTGGAGTGGGAATAGTAATTGTTACCCCTACGCTATCCAACGCTTTCTCTACTGTTGCACTCTTTGGAGTGGGAATAGTAATTGTAACCCCTACGCTATCCAACGCTTTCCCTACTGTTGCACCCACTGGAGTGGGAATAGTAATTTTTACCCCTACACTATCCAACGCTTTCCCTATTGTTGCACTCTTTGGAGTGGGAATAGTAATTTTAACCCCTACGCTATCCAACGCTTTCCCTACTGTTGCACCCACTGGAGTGGGAATAGTAATTTTTACCCCTACGCTATCCAACGCTTTCCCTACTGTTGCACTCTTTGGAGTGGGAATAGTAATTTTAACCCCTACGCTATCCAACGCTTTCCCTACTGTTGCACCCACTGGAGTGGGAATAGTAATTTTAACCCCTACGCTATCCAATGCTTTCCCTACGCTTGCACTCTTTGGAGTGGGAATAGTATTTTTTACACTTCTGCTATCGTACGTTAATATAATAGTATGTTATTTAATTATAGTATGTTACTATATATATATGTTTTAACAAATATGATTTTAAAAATTTATTTTTATTAATTTCATTTATTATTTAATTATTATAAGTTAATTTAGGTATTTTTAAGTATATTTTAGTAATTAAATTTTAATATTAATTTAATTTAACACATTTTTTAATAAAGTCGATATTTTTTAAAACTATATTATTGTAAACGATATTTTGTACTCGATATTTTTGTACTTACCTGTTTGTAGATACAAACTCGATATTTTGACTGTCGATATTTTGTCCACGATATTTTTGAAAGTCGATATTTTGTCCCTCGATATTATTTCAGTGATCCGCGGATTTCCTATGGAAAATAGGTCCGAACTATAACTACCTACTGGCGACCGCAATTTATATTAATATTTACCATAAAAGAATTTTTGCAGTTGAGGTTTGATAAACTTTTTATATTTTACATATACTTTACCCCAGTGGTGGAGCTCTGCCTATGGTATAGTACAGAGAAAATGTAAAAAGTAGATTAAACTTGAAAATAATTATAGAATTGTTTTTATGTTAAATAATATTGTAGGGTGTGGCTTGCAGCCGAACGTGATGGCCGCAGCCTAGAGGAGCTCAGAAATCGCCGAGAAATCCCCCAGTAATCTGCCACAAAATCTCCATGCAATCTTTGCCTCAGAGACTGAATTCCGACATCTGGTTGCATGGGGCACCTTCCGATCTCTCTTAGGAGACTGTAATTAAACTCTCGTCGGAGCCAAGACGCGTGTTCATACAGCGGCCTAAGCACGTGACTGAAGCCGGGGCCTCGCATTATGCCACAACCCAGCGAGAAAGCACATGAGTCAGAGCGGCTCCACCAGAGAAGGCGGGCACCTAAACTGCTGCACAGCACCCCAGCAAGACTACGGCTAGCCTGCGCTGGACTGCCCGGCTGCCTTGAGAGCTCCATGGATGGTGTGAGGCTCCGGTGAAGACTTGTGGCAGCGGAAATCACAGCACAAACTGAGGAACCAGACGGGCCGTGCCGGCGGGCCCAGACACTTGCTGCCTATTATCCTCCAGAACAGAGGTACCGGGAGTGGAAGGGGGGCGACCACTGCCCTGAGAGTCCGGTATACCGACATCGCAGGCAGCGATGAGCGCTGACCGGGTGGAAAGCCTTGATGCGCACAAGAATGTGGGGTGGCCTAAACGGAAACTCCTTTCTGTGGGCATACTCTGCGACACGCCCGTACAGGCCATTAATGTAGGACAGCAGCTTCTGCAGTGTACATGACTAGCAACACCCCATGACAGACCCCACACCACGGCCCCCACTCGGAGGCCCGAGTAGCATTGATGGGACGCTGACCACTGCCTGACACAACGTTCGCTGAGGAGATGCTCAGACATGGCCTGGGACCCGCGTTACCTCTCTCCACCACTACAGCTTTCAACACGTGAGAAGAAAACCGAAAGGCTGCGAGTGACAGTTAGGCACAAGGCAGGTAGTGGCAAGTACTGCACTGCACTTAGACCAGACGCAGCGGCACCCAGGCGGTCAGATACTGATGGGGGGCAAAGGCCAGCGCACGGCTCAGCAGCTCAAACTGGACAAATATGCCACTCTTCGGGCATGACAGATCGAAATGCCACGAGGGAGCCAACCCACACGCCAGAGGGTCAGTCCAAAGTCACGTTACAGGACATCATGTCCCCCCTAACCAGCGTCCAGACAACAGTGCGATCAATCTCAGCGGATGTCTCCTTCCTACGAGCTGACTTTCAGAAAATGGCCACAAGAGTAACGGAGGTCAAAAATGTAATGGCGACCCTCACGAAATACGCCACCACCCTGCAACGTAAAGTCAGATAGTTAGAAGCGGAAAACAAGATAATGGCGGCAAAGCTTGAGGACCAAGAAGGTCGCTCTTGGCATAGTAATGTTAGGATTACGGGCGTCCCGGAGAGCGAAGGAGGACCAACGATGGATCTCTACATTGAAGAGCTCAACAAGACACGGCTCCAACGAGGGGACTTTCTCATTTTTTCTTGGTCGAGGGGGCTCACAGAGTACTGGGGTAGGCCCAAGCCTGGGGCTACCCCAGACCTATTCTGGCTAGCATTTTTAACTTCCGCGGCTGAGATGCCATACTGCAGACAGGGTGGCCCGCCACTGCACATAGAGAACTCAGTGGTCTCATTTTTTCCAGACTACAAAGCAGCAGTCACCACACCAAGAAGAGAAGAAGCTTCCTCAAAGTAAAAAAAGGAACTCAGACACAGAGATTTCACCTCCTCGATGCTGTTCAAAGCAAAGCTTCACGTGGTGGCAGATGGAAAAACTTGGATTCTTCGAAACACCAGAGGAGGCCCACGACTGGATTGAGGGCTGGCCGCAGGTGGGGGACCAAGACATGCTGGCAGACAACAACAACAACAATCAATTCTCTCAGGCTAAACGCAGTCAAAATGGAGTCCCCAGTCATTAGAAGAATGCCCATTGCTTATAAACTGAAATGCCCTTTATGACCTAACTTAAAAAGATGTTACAACTTGTACAAAATGCAGCTGCCAGACTGATTTTCGGGAGGAGTAAGTTTGATGGTTTAAAGCCCTGTGTATGGTTCATAAGGTGCTTTATCCAGTAGCTTGGTCCTCTTACATCTCGGATAGGTTCAAAAATACATTCCTCCCGGACTGCTTCCCTTGACCGCCACTTCTCTGACCACAGAACTGAAACACCAGTGGCAGAATTGGGAGGAAGGCTATCTCTGTGGACGCAGCTGAGGCGTGGGAGACTGACACCTTAGTTACACTCGAAGCCCATGGGTGGACTAGACTGAGTACACTCAGGCATGGACTAGACTGACGCCCGAGTTACACACGGAGCCCAGGCAGGGACTAGACTGACACCCGAGTTACACACGGAGACCAGGCAGGGACTAGACTGATGCCCGAGTTACACACGGAGCCCAGGCAGGGACTAGACTGATGCCCAAGTTACACACGGAGCCCAGGCAGGGACTAGACTGACACCCGAGTTACACACGGAGCCCAGGCAGGGACTAGACTGACGCCCGAGTTACACACGGAGCCCAGGCAGGGACTAGACTGATGCCCGAGTTACACACGGAGCCCAGGCAGGGACTAGACTGATGCCCGAGTTACACACGGAGCCCAGGCAGGGACTAGACTGATGCCCAAGTTACACACGGAGCCCAGGCAGGGACTAGACTGACACCCGAGTTACACACGGAGCCCAGGCAGGGACTAGACTGACGCCCGAGTTACACACGGATCCCAGGCAGGGACTAGACTGACGCCCGAGTTACACACGGAGCCCAGGCAGGGACTAGACTGATGCCCGAGATACACACGGAGCCCAGGCAGGGACTAGACTGACGCCCGAGTTAACATCGGTGCCCAGGCGTGGACTAGACTGACACCCGAGTTACACTCGGAGCCCAGGCGTGCACTCTACTGAAGCCTTTATTACACGCAGAGCCTAGGCGAGGACTAGACTGATGCCAGAGTTACACTCGGAGCCCATTCAAGGACTAGACTGACACCCGAGCTACACTCGGAGCCCAGGCGTGCACTCTACTGAAGCCTTTGTTACACTCGGAGCCCAGGCGTGGACTAAACTGATGCCTGAGTTACACTTGGAATCCAGGTGTGGACTAGACTGATGCCCGTTTTACACTCGGAGCCCAGGCGCCGACTAGACTGACCTCTGAGTTACACTCGGACCCCAAACATGGACTAGACTGATGCCCGAGTTGCACTCAGAGTCGGACCTTTTAAACCTTTGCAGGGCTCCGAACCCCATTTATTTACACAGACTCTGCTTTGAACAACTTGGTATACCAGTTGGTGGTCAGAGTTTATTAGTTTATCAGCGCCAGGACACTCTTGGGTAATCAATTGCTCACTATACAAAACTATTGGTAAATAAATAAGCAAAATCAGTTAGGTATTGGCGTATTCTCCTAAAACATTGTTCAGCGATCTGCGCGGTGCGCTCTCTTTGCAGCAAGCACATTAACCCTCTGTACTACTTTATGATAAGACAAAACACTGATCTATCAACAGCAGGAGCATTGTTCACTAGAGTTATCTCGACATTTTAATTGTTGCCTGAAAACTGCTGGACACACAAGAAACTCTGCAGCAGGTGTTTTTAAACCCAGAATTAATTTCTGAAGACAGCCCCCCCCCCAAAAAAAAAAAAAATTAGCAACGGGTGCTGCTACACCGGTCGCTTAAATAAATTGCTCAAACGATTATTCTTGGTTTTCGGGAATGGCACCCCAAAAAAACAACGTTGTCAAGATTACCAGCTGACTCCACGTCATCACCATGAAACATAATTTTTCAATACTCATTTTTCAAAACAATCAGGTGCATTCTGGGAGCTGTAGTCGCGTTCATTTCAACGGACACAATTGGAGTTCAATGTCTGAAAGCAAGCGTTTCCAAAGCGAAGCCCAGGACTGGAATACGGGGATCCTGGTGACATGGAGTTATTTGGTACCCTTAGAGTTCATTAGCAGTTGTAAAATGATACCCTTGGTGCAGGGAGGGGGGGTGGGGGGGAGAGACCATTTGTGTCCTATAATACGGAATTAGGAACGCTGCCGAAATGCAAGCCCACTCTTGTGAACCCCTTCCGTAACAAAAGTAATATTTAGAGAGGACATATTGTTTTTTAGATAATCAACACTTCACTAAAATTGTGTGATCTTGGGCAAATCTTTATTTTTCCCTGTGCCTCTTTCCATGCCATTTATTTAGAAATAGGCTGAATTTAAACTTTCAAGCGCTATAGAAAAATAACTTTAGCATTTCGCTGACCCTGGAAATGCCTGGAACTCAGCTCGTGATGGAGGGGGGTGGGAGCAATGAAAATGAACTGTAACAGTGGGCGCCCCCCTAGCAGAGCTGTCCCGGGGCATCTGAGGACAGGTGCAGCGCCTGAAGAATGTTCTAGCGCCAAGAGAGGCAGAGGGGGTGACACAGCGCCTAGACTCCGGCGCCAAGAGAGGCAGAGAGGGTGACACAGCGCCTAGACTCCAGCGCCAAGAGAGGCAGGGAGGGTGACACAGCGCCTAGACTCCGGCGCCAAGAGAAGCAGAGAGGGTGACACAGCGCCTAGACTCCAGCGCCAAGAGAGGCAGAGAGGGGGACACAGCACCTAGACTCCGCTCTTACCATCTCGTTCTCCTCCCCTTGGTTGAGCAAGGCATGGCGGTGCTTCTCGGGGTCCCTCTCCATCCCGGGGGTGCAGCTGCCCTCTCCCCGCTGCCTGGGAGATGCAGGGCTCAGAATCCGCGTCTCTTGGTCTTCTGCACCGTGGTTAATGAGTGTCCTTCCGCAATCCCGGCTCATTTTTATTCGTCCAGCTCACACCGTCCTAATTACAGGCAATTCCTGGCGCTTCCAACTCCTCCCAAGACACAGGGCTCCTCCACTCCTTGTGTGTGCGTCTGGCAGGAGCCCTGTGCCTGTAGAGGGAGCCTTGTGTGTACCAGAGCCCTGTGTGCGCCTGTAGAGGGACCCCTGTGTGTGTCAGAGCCCTGTGTGCGCCTGTAGTCGGAGCCCTGTGTGTACCTGAGCCCTGTATGTGCCTGCTGGAGGGCGCCCTGGGTGCCCAGTATGTGCCTGCGACAGAGTCCTGTGCCTGCCTGTAGAGGGAGCCCTGTGCGTGCCTCTGAGAAAGCTCGGTGTGCGCCTATGAAGGGGGCATGTGCGTGCTTGTAACAGAGCCCTGTGAGCGCCTGCTGGAGGGAGCCCTATGTACCTGAGCCCTGTGCGCACCTGTAGAGGGAGCTCTGTGCGTACCTCTATGCGAAGCCCTGTATGTGCCCTGAAGGTCCCCTGTTGAAGGACCCCTGTGTGTACCTGAGTCCTGTGGGTGCCTATGGAGGGAGTCTTGGGCGCCCTGTATGTGCCTGTGACAGAGCCCTGTGCATGCCTCGGACAGAGCCCTGTGCGTGCCTGTAGACGGAGCCTGTATGTACCTGAGCTGTGTGTGCTCCTGTGGAGGAGGTCCTGTACGTGCCTGTGACAGAGCCCTTTGTGCGCCTATGGAGATGTTCTGTGTGTGCCTGTGAAAGAGCTGTGTGCCTGTAGAGGGAGCCCTGTGTGCGTGTGACAGAGCTCTGCTTGTGCTTGTAGAGAGAGAGCCCTGTGCGTGCGTTTTGATTGACACCTGAGTATGACTGATGCAGGAGCTCTGTATAAGCCTGTAGAGGGGGGCCCTGCGGGTGTCTATAGAGGGTGCCCTGATTGTGCCTGTAGAGGGGGGCCCTCTGTGTGCCAGTAGAGGGGGCCCTCGGTGTGCCTGTAGATGGGGGCCCTGTGGGTGCCTATAGAGGGTAGATTTTGCCTGTAGAGGGGGGCCCCTCTCTGTGCCTGTAGAGGGGGGCCTGTGGGTGCCTATAGAGGGTGCCCTGATTGTGCCTGCAGAGGGGGTCCTCAGTGTGCCTGTAGAGGGGGCCCTCGGTGTGCCTGTAGATGGGGGCCCTGTGGGTGCCTATAGAGGGTGCCCTGATTGTGCCTGTAGAGGGGGGCCTGAGCCCTGTGTGCATCTGGCGGGTGCCCCCTAGTCAGGAGCTCACCTGATCTCTGTAAGGAAGCAGGAGCCTCGAATCCCCAGAGCACAGGGTTTGCACTTTCACTCTTATAGGGCCCACTACAGGGTGGGCGTCGGTCTAACGCCAAGAAAGTTTTCCACCAATGAGAAGGAGGCCGCTCTGTTGTACATGTGGTGGCCGTGGGCGCTAGAGGATTCTGGGTAGAATTGGTGCCCAGGCTGGGACCCTGTCAGTAGCACAGTGGAGCCCTGAGCAAAAGTTTCACAAACTGGTGCACTGGTGCATAATGTGTGCCAGGGATGGGGGCAGGGTGTGTTAATGACGTGGAGTCAGGTGGCAACCTTTATCAGGGCCACACTGGCACCCATCGAAAGCCTCTCCCTGCCACCCCAGGGCAGGAAAACCTGTTATTAATGGACTTTGGGGGGAATTGAGCCCTCGAACTGTGACCAGGAGAGCGGGGTAAGATCTCAGGTGACTTGCCCCAGCCCCCGCTGCCCCCCCCAAGCACCCCCCCCCCCAGCACCCCTCCAGCATCTCTTTCCCTCACGGGATGATTTAAAGATTGTTTTACACCGAGTGTAAAGAGTGTTCAACTCCCACAGGTTCATGTGTGAACAGCTCACTCCATCCAGGTATTTTTCATTGCATTCTGGGACTTACAGTTCTGAATTTATAATCAGGACTACAAATCCCAGAATGCAAAGTCAAACATCTGGACTGCAGGAGCTCCTCCTACATGGACCTAGGGCCCATGAGGGTCTCAGGCTATGGTACATTTACAGCTAAAGGAGCTCATTGTCAGCAGGTAAACAGTGCCCCGGCCTTGTATTTCCTCTGCTTTGCTTGCACCGGGGCCCTGGTACCCTGCAGATGAACCTATTGACCCAGGGTGTCTGCAAACAACGATCTGTGACAGAGAAGCCCCGGAGTGAAGCATCACACTTGCAAAGTCAGGAGACGGTGATGCATAATGTGCCCGGATATTTACATCACCTGTGGATTCAAGCCCTTCCCGCTAACCTCCACCCATCTTGGCAAACAACTGTTTATGACACTGTTATGTTTCATATAGGTACCCTAATATAGGCCCAGGTAACATCATACCTTTCACCTACATCACCACCCCTACACTACGCAGTAACAAGCCTTTTAGGATTGAACCTTTACCTAGTTCTAGTCCTGGGCGCAGAAGGAGGGTTTCCCTGAACAATGGCGTTCAAGGACTCCCTCCTTAGACTGACGCAGTATGAATGAATATTCATAAGGGTTCTTGGAAACCAGGCAGGGGCTACACCTCCTGCACGTACAAGTTCATTCCATACGTCATCCTCATCCCAACAATGGCTAACACAAGAAACAACGGACAAATGAACCCTAGATATTTGTATAAATATAGCACCTCGTGCTAGTGTTCGCTGGAGGGAACAGAGTCTTCCCGGCCGACACTCTGCCCAGAGACGCTGAGGCTCCTGCATGCAGACACTCCACCTGACAGCAGTCTAAACATTCCTTGCGGGGTGTCCAATTCGAGACCAGGACAGGGTCCTACATTCTCTCACTCGTCAGGTAATGGGGTTAGACTAAACCTAGAGGGATTCTTGGCTTCACACCTACTCACAGGCAAGTACCTGTTCGGAACTCTCCCAGGAGAGAAAAACTTTGCTTAAGATTCCTCTAAATGCACGAGGCATAAGGTCATGCAGGCAGGCCTTAATAAGGTGTTTGGACTCGAATGATATTATTTTAAATGCTACGTTTGTAAAATTTCTAACGACAGCAAAAAGGAAACTGGGAGATGTAACTATTTTAAATATTTTAATTATGAATTATATTTTAACTGTTTTATGTATGAATATAGCTTTTATCGACTTTTCTTTTTTTCGAATGTGCAATATTGTAAGATTTTAAATAATCAACACAATAAACTTTACTTACTTATTAATACTCACATGCAAGGTACTCTTAGGAACATCTAGATAGGCATCGTAGGAGTATGCATGCTTTCTTTTAACATGCATTTTATATCCATGTATGTGTTCATGACTATTGAAAAACGGTAGAACTTTACTATCCTTCTATATTCACTGCACTGCTGATCATATATCTCTGCTACTGTCCAACAGTTGTCGCAGCACATATATTTTAAACTAGAACAACTGTGCAATAAATACTTATTGTAACATGCCTGACTGTTTCTTCTGTGTAACTCTCTGGGAGAAGCTAAGTGAGCACGAGTGACTGAACGAAAGGTAGCACATTGTCTCCACGATCCTGGGGGATCAGTGTTGTCATGGTCTGAGGTTGCCAGAAACTATTCTCTCCCGATAAGAGGAGATTCTAGTGGCGCCGTGAGCTAGCTAATGCAAACAGGCTAACATATCTGGTGGGGGTGCTCAGAGTTAGTGTGCCACCAATCCTACAGTATATTTTATCCAAATGCCCAGATCCTGTATGGGTAATATGGGAACTTCACTACAACACCCTAAGGCAGATTAGAATTCAGCCGACCCTATCTAGGGACCTTTGTAGCGATTGCAATTACTATTTCTCAGATGTGCCCAGTTCATCTCCTTCTTTTCTTTATTTGCACTCTGGAACTTGCAGACTGCAGAAATACAGCTATAACATTGATATGAAATAAGTAGAAGATCAAAAAGCAGCATTACAGTGGTTAGTTTAGTTTTTGTGGCACAGCTTTGTAACTTTAACCTTTTTGCTGCTAGGTCTTTTCCACCTAGAATGTTCAGCCCAATTTTGACTATTTGGGGTAGTTCGTGCTTAGATCGCCATAACTTTATTCCACACAGGGTATCCATGCCAAATACTAGATCCTGCAGCACAACAGAGCTGGTGCCCAGTGGTGTTTGCAGCGGGCTGTATGTGAAGTCCAGCATGGAGAACATCTCAGTGTGGAGCCTGGAGCAGCAAGTTAGCACCAGGTTGTTGTTGAGTATGCAGTAAGGGGATCCTGCCCCTCCTATCCCTCCCCCGATCTCCTGATGGACGCTGGACTCATGTGAGGCTCCTTCTCACAGTTCCAAGGATTGGTGAGCAGCGCAACAGTTTCAGACAAGGGGGTAGGGTGGTGAGGTGTGTGCTGCTCTAGGTGCCATCACTGCAGCAGGTTGAGACCAGTCACTGCGGCGGTCTGGCTAGGTCTAGGTGCAACTTGTGACTCCAGGGAGCTCCCTCCCACTTGGACCACTCCCACTTCCACATCTAACATCTATCTACACACTGGTGCAAACCTACTCCATTTGGGACAGTCCTCTGGCTATATATTCAGTGACCAATTTAAGCATGAAAAAACCCAGCAGCGGTGCTGGACAGACAGGCCCTTGCTCTTCTAGCATAACTGACTTATTTAACAGGAAACCATCTAAAATTAAACCTACATGATCATTGAAGGACGGCAGGCTTTTTTCATGGGACCTTATGGAGTCCACCGAGGTGGAGGGACTACAAGGGTAATTGTTCATTCAGCCCGCTGTCTCTAAGCAATAGCAATGATGCTAAACATGCCTGGGGATCCCTCTTGAAGGCCAACCAATGGAATTAAGTATCATGCAGCATCTTTCTCCTGTTTCTTCAATTTCTCATTGTTCCTGTTGCCCCCCTCAGGCACATCACCACAGGATCCTCATTTTGTTTCAGCTACTTCTGGATGTGTTAACTCTGTGTTTGGAATCAGTCAATCAATACACAGTATGCAATTGTGATATATGTATCCCAGCAGTCTGATATATGCAATCCCTCAAAAAAGTGATCCCCTACATAAAGCGGAGAAGCACTGGTTGGAGCCAAGCTCACAATTAAATTCAAAATGTCCATGCATTCCACCATCTGCTTGGCAGGACAAGGCAACAGTGGGGAACATAATTCTGTTATCTCCGTCAAAAGTATCTCAGCTGGCTCACATTGGTAACAATCATTAACACTGCAGGTTTGGAAGTAAAAAATCAATCACTACTAAAGCTTTCACTTTCTTTTTTTGATGAGCCCCGTAATAGCGGCGCATCCAGCAGTTTCAGCCTCAATTTCCTTTCCCCAGTGCTGGCCCCATCTGGTCACAATTCCTGCAGACCCTACTCTCCATGGTACTTGCCCTCAACTGTCATTCAGACAAGTTGGATCCTCAAGTTGACCTTTTGCTTTTGCGACCCTTTTTGCTTTTTGCCTATCGGATTGAGAGCAAACTTGACAAACTAAATGAAATTATAATTAGAGCTAAATCTAGCACAAACCTGGCACACCAGTCTGATGCTGCTCTCCATTCATTGACAATCAGTCATCTTTTCCAGCATTCCTTAATAGTGTACTATCTGAGACAAAAGACATCAAAGAAGAAACCAGGCAAAGCTCAATCATGGCTGCTGGACCCAGTATTCAAGCCTCCCATGCTCTACAGCAGGATGTTTAATCAAAAGCAAATGGTTATGGTGCAGAGTTTGTCTCATTCAGTAATCCTGTCAGAGCAGGCGGGGCAAGTTACAACTGGGGTGTCTTCAAAGGAAACCATTGTGCATCCTCAGGAAGTGGAATACAGGGAGGAGAACTTGGGGCTGATCAAGTGATACTACCTTAAAACTCATTATCGGCCAGAGCGTCACACTGATAAATTGCTAACTACAAGGCCACCTCAGGTGATACCTGTAAGAACTGGCTCAGCCTCAAGGATGACCGTATCCCCGCTAAGTAAAAGAAAAAGGATGGACCATCAGAAGCAATGAAATAAAAACTACAAGCATTCTTCTATAGTACACCAACAACGGATGTATCCACGATATTGAAAAAGGAGCACAGTGAGTACTGCACCTCTGGATACAAAAAACAATCTATTACCTGAGCAATAGCACACACTGGAACCAATCACCCCCTCATGCATAAATGGGATCCATAGTTATATATAAAAGAACACCATTCCTCAGCATCATCTTTCAGGTCTTGTGTTGCTTAAACCCTTAACCTTGTCAACTCCACTCCAGACATTTCCTGACTCAAGGATTTCATAACTTCAGTTTTTATTAAATACTAGCTCCCAATTGCTCAGAAAAAGTTACTATTGGTATTTTTTGTTGTATCATCAGGTATTCTTTGTTGTGTCATGGGTGTAGTATTATGGTCTCAATCTTTGTAAAGCTAACTCTGTATTTTTCTTTCAATTTAGTTGCCAATGCTGGATAATCCTTTCAATTATTCCTGCAGTTGGAGCTCACTGCATGTGACACCTTCCCATTTAGCACACAAGCTTGCTGCTGCTACTACCACCACTAAGAATGGCACCTTGGGAAACCCTGCAGGAACTAGGGTTTTGGAGGATTGAGAGTGGTAGCAACCATTGCTTCATCTATTCATGGAAGAGATCTATGGATTGAAGTGATCTACTTCAGTAAGTAAGTATCTAACTTCTATTGGAGATGAGTAATTGTTTCTCTAGGTTGCTGTGGGCAATATAGGTCACAATATTTACTGAGTGTAGTATGATAAGGGTATATAACTAACTATAACTAACACTTTGATAAGCATATTAAAAAACAGGCTGTGCCAAAAAGGCAGCTGTGAAAAGTAAAAGTAGCACACCAAAAATGTACTTCAGACATAACATATGATACCATTTTGCTTTGTTTACAACAAAAAACCCCACCCTCTGTACCCACAATAGGCCCACCCCTCTCCCCAAATAAATTGTCCATGCCTAACCAATGTTCAAAGAAAACTATCTAGCAAAAATCAAAACTCCCTGTCCAAAGTCCCTTCCCACCCAATCCACCTAAAAGAAAAGTCCTTCCCACCAAAACAAAAAAATAAAAAGAGGCCTAGAAGATGGCGTTGTCTATGCATGTAAAGAGGGAATTAATACTCGGCTCTATACCAGCCAACCTGTTCTTAAAGTGGTCCATTCACTGCAGGAGGCAATGCTGGAATTGGTGGTCTGAGTGAAAGGGGGGCAGCAGTGGTGGTTAGGACCCTTGACAGCTGCGGGCGGTGTCAGTGATGTATTGGCCGGGGTGTTGCAGGTGGCTGCTGGAGGAAATGGGGACCTAAGCAGCGGCAGATGCTTCTGCCTCCTCGTCCTTCAGGGCCATCAGCTGGCGGTATTCAGCCTGGATAGTCTCCATTCCCGACCGCCACAGCCAGTTCGCTATCTCCTGCTGTGTTGGTGATGCACCAGCAGGAGTATCTATATCAAGAAAAAAAGAAAAAAGACAAATTGTAAACAATGCTCCTAACAAACACTTGTTTAAGATTAAATGCTGGCACAGTAAAAGTAAATTGCTGGTCCCCTAGAGCGATTGGAATTTGATGTGATTAGGAGAGTCACAGTGCCTTTTTTTTAGCCACACATGCCTCACAAAGAAAGCATTGACTGTCTGTCTGAAAATAATTAAGGCAGAATAAAACCAGAATTTAAAAAAACTGCATGATTACATTTTTTCTTTTAAAGGCTTTCCTAGTAAAAAATCAAATAGACACTTTACGTGGAAAAATACAAATAAATGACCTCTTGTTAATGAGCAAGACATTGTGCACTATGGATTGCAACTTGTTGTGCTTAAATTAATGGAGGTATGATAGCCAGCACGTCAGGTACTTTGCTACTCTCTGCAGTCTGCAGCTGGGGCAGCTGCAAAGGACATTTTCTTACTTAAATTCCAATAGCCCTGCTCTCCTCCAAATACCTTTTGAATTCTACCCTGGCTCCAATGAGGCAGTTGAATAATATATAATGTCAAACATATAGCAAATAAAATGCAGATATCCTGTGTGCTGTAAGTAGACAGTGGAAAAAATAATGCTCTGCACTACAGGGAAAGGAACTTGATATATAGATTGTATTTGTCACATGCGTCACATAGTATCCCATTCGCCAAAATTGAAATCCAACACTTAGTTCCACTTTACTCCCTGGCCTCGTGCACCAACACAAATTGTTTCCAGCAAATGTATTCGCTTGACATAAAGGAAAGGAAACTTAACTTACTCTACTACATGGTAAGTTAGAGGGATTGGGATGGGTGGGTAGAGCTTTTGCTATAGAATGGTGGGGTGGCACTGATCACTGTCATGTGTTTAAGTTTTGGCTTACTCAGTCACCTTGTGTTCTGATTGCAATACATTGCCAATTTTGTAAATGCTGCATTAACTGAAGAAGGTGCACATTGCACAGCCAACACTGCAGTCACGATGCTGCACTTAGGTCATGGGTCGCAAAATGCCATGGGCAGGGAGTAAGGTGATGAATGGTTATGGGTGGGATACATATCTTCCTTGCCTAACAAATACAGGCAGTGAGTCAAGGGAGTAAACCAAATATAAAAATACACCTTACTTAAGTCACAGCTTTGACAAAACCAAGTAAGCAAAGTAGGTGAGCATGCCCCTCTCCAAAAGAGCTCCTTTGTTTCTTCATCCAAGCAAATATTCATTTATTCATTCACTTTTTATTCTTCTATATTCCATGAGTGATAGCCACCATGATTTAAGCTTTACTTTCTCTCACCCAATCTTTCACAGAAATTTCCATTCCATCTATATATTCATCCATTCAGTATCCACCCTTTCAACCATCCTTTCACCCATCTATCCATTTACCCAATGACCACCCAAGATGTATTTCACCTAACCATGCATCCTTTCACTCATATACCATTTCACCCATCCTTTCTTTTATCCTCCTGTTCTTTCTCTATTCCATCACCACATCATTTTTAGCATTCATTCTGCAAACTTTTGCTGAGTTGCAGAAAGAAGAGGCCATAAGAACTCAGCCACCACTGTAGATGCTAAAGCGGTGGTTCACGAGCCACAAGTCTCATGACACCCTAGTAGCTAGTGAGTATTATAGTATTTGTCAATAAGCAAGCAATGTGACTTACAACTGCCAGTCCCTGACGTCTCTGTATCCTGACCCCCTGCAACCGCCACCACAGCAAAACTGATCCCGGCACTGGTGGCCTCTTCAGCAAAAAAGACACATTACACATTTTTTTAAATGCCAGATAGGCCCCCGTTTATTTGTTTTATCAAAAAAATACAATCTGAAGACATTACTACAATTCGGTTAGCAGCATGATCTATCAAAAATATCACTTTGAGCATTGCTTGGGTTCACAATGTTAGAAAAGCCAGGTAGTAAAGCCAACCAAAAACGTTTCATAATGGAGGGGCAGAGATATAGCTATGAGGATGACTCTGAGTCACTGAAGTGCAATGAAGGGGTGGAATAATGGCCAATGAAGGGCATATGGTGTTGGTTGGCAGATACAATTATGGGAACTCATACTTTTAAGCTATGCTGCACTGTCATGGAAATTGCTGGTATGATGTATACATGAATTACAGCACAACATTGGGGTTGATGAGAGGGCCATCACCAAGGACACTCTCTCATTAACTGCTGGAGCATGAGCAAGAAAAGAAAGCTTTCTCAAAAAACATGCTGGGCCTGCAATCTTCACAGTAGACAGTAGAGTTCAAAAACCCTGTTCTTAGTCTTACAGTACCAAATATAGGGTGGAAGGAAAGCTAACTAACTAAGCAGAAGAAAACCAGAGACTAGTACAGACAGGAGAAAATCAGCCACACAAAAAAAAAATGAAATATGGAAAAAAAGGATGATGCAGGGATAAATTATATATTTTTTAAATGGATAGGGGAGTTGGAAAAAAAGGAGACAGTATAAAAAAAATAAACAAGGCAAAAATAAAAGTAGTCTAATAGTTGGCAGAGAGAAAAAGTTAGGGAAATATTATTAATTAATAATAGGAATTACTGGGATGAATAGAACCTTCTGCAGCTGCTCTGGTGGTCAGCGCTTCCTCACTGGCTCCTGGACCCGCCGCCGAGCTAACCCTCTTCTTTCCCCTGGGAGCTGAGGTAGAAACTAAAGAAGATAAAAAAAGATTAGTGACACAGTTAATTTCCCCAAATACACCATGACAGGCAAATGCAGTTACATTGTTCTTTTCTAAATCAGATTGTCTATAGTACTAGTATTGACTGTCGAGTTGGCCATACTTATTCTAAAATCCCTATTCCGAATTTCCTTGACAAAAACTACATTTGGAACAAATGCATTACAATGAATGATCTTTGATGGACCAACTCAGTCTCACTTTTTTGCAATGCCTAGCTGAATACTACACATCACTGTGAAGATTGCTCGGGATGAATGTATTTTCTTTGTTCTCGGTTATTTGAAATCAGCGGTGAAGTCAAGGGCCAGTGTTGATTAAACACCAATCAGGGTTTTAAGATTATTTTTAAGATATATATATTTTAGCAAAATCTTTGGGACAGGCTAACCTCGCTGGCTGGCTTTTGAATTAAGGGTTAAGACTATTCGGACTCAAACTTTCCACCTTAAGTTACGGATCACCATGGGCCATAGTGGAATGTAGTTTTATCTATGATGAATTGTGCCGATAATTTATGTATTGATAACTTTTATGGTTTTATACTTCTGAAAAACAATAAAGTTTATTTGATTTGATTTGATTGCTTGGGAGTGTACAAGCTATATAAAGAAAGTCACAGAGAACGTTAACTCACTGATATCACTAATTCACTGTCTTGGTGGCAGGAGGACAGAGTCTGCAATGGCTTCTTACACATTCAGCCAAAGCAAGCGCCACAGAGTACCATTAGGTATCGCTGATCCACTGGCTAGTTCAGACTGGATCACATAATATTCTGAATGGAAACTTAACTTACTTTTGTGTGTGAGCAGTATGCTATTAAGATTTTTTTTTTTAGTATTGTAGAACACAAGCAGAACAAATATTTGCTCACTGAGACACAAACTCTCCAAGCCTAGGAGGTCGAGCAGGTCTTGCTCGCAGTCAATAAAGTTTGCTCAGGGGTGTGTCAGCTGTTCTTGGGTGCGCTGGAAGTTGATGGTGTGGGGCACCAATTGGCACACCCTCACCCAGTGCAACTGATGCTCCCACAGGGTGTATCCACTTCTAGGCCTGCCGCCTGCTGCCAGCATGGGAGGGAGGTGGCAGAACACAAAAAAATACATCTGCCACCTCGACCTCACATAAAATAATGCGGGCTTCACCCTTCTCTGACACCAAGAACTGCAAGGAAGGCAGCTGCTGTCGTTAATCTGGCCTGGTTCCACTTCTCCCCTGCTCTGCCATGGCGCTGGGTGGGGAGAAAAAGAAAAGGAGCAGGAAAAGGAAAAGGGAGAAAGACAGGAGGAACAAACGAAGGAAAGCGAATAATATAAATTGTACAAAAATGACAAAACCCCAAAATACATGAACACAAATACACGCTGATATAAGAAATAACATTGAGGGGTAGATGAGGTAGACAGGTGGTGGTTTAAAAGATTGGATAAAGATTAAGAAACCATGCCAAGCACCGTGAACAGAACAGAGAACAAAAAGGCCACCCCCATGTGAACGGTGTGGTGCGTTTCGAGGGCTGTTTCCTGTGTGACAACGTGCTTTGGGTTGTGCACAATGTGAAACATCACAAGAACAGGTGTGCCGAGGAGCTCCACCTGCTTTCAAAACACTGCGTAGCCAGGGTGAGCTCTTTTGCCACTTTGCAGAGCTCCACCTATTGCGACTCCACAAACTCGGTCAAGGCCTTGGAAGAAAGTGCTACCATCGTAACTGGGGTTGTCACTGAAAATACATCTCCAATTGCTAAGTGCTGAGTGGGCCAGCCTTAAGATGCCGCTGCTGGGGACATTTTCATGCATGTGAGTAGCTAAAGTGCAGTCTGTTCTCCATTTAAGGCTGTTTCCCACTACTGCCAGGATTGAAAGTTTGAAGAAGGCCTTGAACACCTCTCTGAATACAGCCCGGAGAAACCCCAGCTGCAAAAACCTAGCATCCGAGTTTAAGCTGGCCCCAAAATGCCCCAAGGAAGTAGTATATGCTGAGAAGACCAGACACACTGAACAGTTCTAGACGAAACTCTTGTTCGAGAGCAAAAACAGCAACTCATAGACCTGGTTCAGGAGCAACCAGTTAGCGAAGAGATCTGGTAGAGGTGGCAGGGATAATATCTCTGAATCCAGTTGGTCATCTCTTCCGACAAGACACTTTACGGCAAGTGATTCTGCATGAAGCAGAGATTGTTAAAATATCCAGCAAAGATGCCTGCCCTGCCTCACACCTTCTGGGGCAGTTTCTAGCTCTGCCAATCTTCGAAGTGTGGCAGGTTCAGTTTCCCCCGCTAACACCTTGACCCTATTCAAGCGTTGCACATCATTTTGGGGCAGCAAACTCACTTCATTATTTAGGGAGCTCATCAATTGCAGAATCCTGACAGAATCAACCTATTCATAGAGGTGTTTCTAAATCCAACTTCAGTAACTACAGGCTATTAGTGCTACTGGATATGAAGCAACACTTTCTACTTCTGGGGGAGCTGCGGCAATGAGTGAGATCCGTGGGGTCTCATCCTGAAGAATCAAACAGGGTTTGCTGAGAACTCTGGCACCTTGACAAACTTGTTATCAATGTCTTTACTATCAGAGAGGAGGGTAATATCTTGCACCATGCTCCATTGCTGCTTTGTGTTTTTCAGGGCAGCGTTTGACTGTGTCCCCAAGGGGCCTCGGTGGAAGAAGTTAAAGGTTTGGGGTATCCCGCAGTCTCCTCGAGGTAATCATGTGGCTACACACTGACACGAGGATTCATGTTAAACTGGTCTATGAGACTCGTGTGTCCAGGAAAGTTAACAACCTGCTCTATGCAGATGACCTAGTTTTACACAGCTACATGAGAGTTGGACTGCAGCGGTGGTTAAACATCTTGTACTCTCATTCTGAAGCAACCTGCCTCAAAGTTTACTTAAAGAAAAGTAGGGTCTTTATCTTGGTCAGAAAAAATTAATGAGGCTGGCACCTAGTATCTTAATGGCAATAAGATCTCTGAAGAACAGACATACAAATACCTGGGAATTACAATCAATGCAAGGTGCCCCTTCCTCCACCATATAGAGGCTGAAGAAACAAAGGGCCTGGCCCTCCTGTCCCCTTCTCGAAACTGGACAACTCGCTGTGGGGGGTTTAGCCTCAATTCACTGGTAGGTGCGTATTTCCTTATTTGCTCAAACTACGAATGGCCAGAAGAGGAAGCTTGGAGGACCTATTATGGGATGAAATTCAATCAGGTGGTGCCAGACAACCTCTCTCCCTGCACTTTGAAGAATTCTGAAACCAGATGAACGCCAGAGTGCTCTGGGTCTCACACATCAAAATATTCCACTGAAAACAGATCCCTTTTTTTGTCAATGTGACTCAGCCTTAGATCAGCTGGCATCTAGTGACACCTAGCAAACATGTTCATTTTTCAAAATTAGACACCCTGCGGAATCCAGGGTGGAGTCACTTGTGTGTCTCACAATAGGTTCTCTTACACAGAAGCCCTTGCAAAAAAAAAAAACATTTCCTCAAATTTCTGTGATGAAAAGTTCCTGAATCTGTGAAGAGCCATAAATGTCCTACCTCCTTGCATTTTCCTAAGTCTCTCGATAAAAACGGTACCACACTTGAGTGGGTAGACCTAGCGCCTGCAACAGGAAAGGACCTAAAACAAAATGTGACAACATCAGCATGTTCTGTCACTAAAATGACCTGATTTGGCAATAGAGTAGCTGCAGTTTTTGGGGCAGGGATCAGCGGCCAGCCAAGAAAATCTACCAAAGCCAGAAACTTCTTAAATCTAGACAACTGAGCCCTTATTTATAAGGCCTTGCGTCAGTTTAGCGCCGCCGGTGCGTCACTTTTTGTGACGCACCAGCGGCGTAAAATATGCGCCTTGTTGCGCAATATTTACAAAGTGACGCATCTAGGTAGATGCGTTACTTTTTAAACCCCTGCGCCACATTATACCTGTGTCAGGTATAATGTATGCAGAGGGGGCGTTCCCCTGCAAAAAGCCTCGTAATAGTGACGCAGTGAAATCTATGAGATTTCACTGCGTCACTTTTAGGATGCTGTTGCGTCAAAATCTTGCACCTGCCTCACAGTATTCGTAAGACTGACGCAAGCCCTTTCACATGGGGCTTTCCCCATGTGAAAGGACGCATTGCTAGAGTTGCGTCACTTTTGTGACACACTCCAGCAATGCGTCACTTTTGCGCTTACAGATACGTCAGAAATACTGACGTATCTGTAAGTCCTTGCGACATGATGCGTCATACATTAAATATGACGCATCATTGGTGTCGCAAGGAGTGCGCAGTGAAAAGTGACGCATCGCTGTTTTCACGCGGCGATGCGTCACTTTTCATAAATGAGGCCCCTGAAGTCGACAATGGAGGTGTACCTCTCAGGAACCTCAAAAGTTGTCACGCCCACAATGCCCTGCAAACCTCAAACTTTGCCTAACATTGTGAATTTCCCTTGCATGTCTGTGATTGAAACCTCTGGAATCACCAGGCATCCACAAAAGTCTTACCTCCCAGTGTTCCCCCACTTATTCCGATAAAAATGGTATCCCGCGTGTGTGGCTGTGTCTAGTGCCTGCGACAGGCACGCATCAAACCAATGTTAATGGGAGTCCCATGGAACGGCTCTCATTGACCCTGAACATCAACACCATTACAGAAAAACCTCTTACAACTACACAAAGCATTTACCACTCACAAAACATCGCAGCATCTAAGATCCTCGCTCAAAAGTTCAGGACACATGGCTGTTAGAAGGCAACCCAGATTTTCAGAAAATGAGCTTACTGTGATGGTGGATGAGAACATTTGGGTTGAGCCCCTTTTGTTAGAGGACATATCCAGACACCCACCATGAGTCAGAGAAGGGAAATGTAGGCCAGAATCACGGAGAAGGTGAATGCTCTATCCAATGCCACGCACTCACAAAAGGACGCCCCCAAGCGGTGGAATGACCTGCGGTGGAGACTCCATTCCCTCACTTCCAGGACACACCTTGGTGCCCTGACAGGTGGTATTGTATATCCTAGTTCCCTCATCCTCATTCTGTGGATGGTGAATGTGTTATACACACTCCACACTGAATTCTAGGCAGAGTGAACAGTAGTAAGAACAATCTCACCCTCCCATCACTCTGCAACTACTACTCCTAAATACATCTCTCAGCACTAGTTCCAACATATTCACACAAGAATGCTACCTGAGATATGTCACTATTCATGACACACCCTATCTCATGGCAGTATAATGTTTGCTTTCTCTGTGGCTCCATTTTCCTTAACACAAATTACATCAGTAACTCATTCAAACATGTTTGATATCATTTTTTGATCACAACTAACACCATCTCCTTGGTTATGGAAACATCTATCAAGTTACTTGTCCCATTTATCACTGTCACATAGAACAATTAAAGCTTCAGTGAGATATCAAAAATGTGCCAGTAATAGAAGATCAACCAGATATATACATGTTACTGGAAAAACTGTTCCAAGTTCTAAGTTTTGATTTAGCACATCACTGCAAGCTTTAAGTTTTCATTTTGCTTCTATTTAATTGAACCAATTGAACAATCCCACCTCATTTAAATGATACATAAAAGCAAAGTCAAGGAATGGAAGAGTGAAACCCCCTAACATGCACCTATCTGGTCACCCTAAGCAACACACTACTGAAGCAAACATGCATTTTGTTTACATTTACTATAATAATTAATTATATTTATTTATATTTTAAACTTTTTTAAATAATGTAATGAAATTTAGCATTATTTCCTAAGGGTTTTATTTTAAGTCCCTGTCTGTTTTACTTTCTGCTTGAAAGTGTTGCCGTATCAGTGGTCGTCCAAGTGCGGTGTTGGACTTACTACAGTTTCCCTTTGAATATCATAACTTGGGCTCCCAGTTTTATGTTTTTTTTTTTGCCATTTCCGTCTGTATTTATCCATATTTTTTTTTGGGCATTTTTTCTGTATTTATCCACATTTATTTTTGCCACAAGCAAAAGACGAAGCTACAGCTAGTATTTTTCTACATTTATTTAAATTGACAATGCACACATGCACTCAGATGTTATTTGCCAACACTATATATTCATCTGAAAACGTTACAATTTGCAGAATGTCCCAAATATGCTCAAAAGTGCAATCACAAGCCATTTATCTCAGAGCCTTGCAGTTTCTTTCATCGGCAGAGTGCCACTTCCTCTCCCCCACTGAAAACCATACTGCCCCACTGAGACAAACTCACACTGCCTTCAGCTGCAACCCAATTGTGCCCTGCTATAAACACCTGGAAGCAATTCACTTCAAATTATGCACTAGACTACAGTAATATGCTGCCTGAAAAAAAGTAACAACATACTGGAAAAAAGCAAACACTCATAGGGAATACAACTTAAAGCTTTTATACTCATTATTCAGAAATCAATGAGTGTTTTTGCTTGAAAAGCTAAAAACATGAAAAGAAAAGTAGCCCTTCACTGGCAAAATCTGTAAGGTGGTGCTAATGTGTTTCAGTGTAAATAAAACCAATCTGGCCACTTTGCCACTACTCTTTCTTGCTTTATTTAGTTATGTATTTAATGTTTGTACATTAAAACTTTTTTTCTCTCCTCCTGAGGCTGCATTTTGCGGTAGAAAAATGTCAGACAAAGACATTTGCAGCAAAAAGTGTTTCTTCTTTTTTTTGATCCATTTCATTGTGGTGCTTAAACAGACTCGCATCTTGTTTCCTTCTCAGCTCACGCACAATAAAGCTCTTTGTTTGTTTCTCTTTTTTTTCAAATCTTATCTCGAAAACTTCTCTTAATCCCCCGCATTCCTGGTTGGACTACATTGAGAGTTTGTTTATTCATGGCTTTGCCTGCAGCACACAGGCATCCCCTGAGACCCGCCTCCCCGAGTGCTGGTGTGGGGATTTGGCTGACCAGGAGAGGGGGGGGTCCGACCCTTACAGTACCCGTCCGTAAATAGCACTCGCCAGAGCTGTTGGTTTTCATTTCACCGAAAGCTCTTCCAAACGGACATAGATACTGTATTATGTAAATGTATTTGAGCTTATATAGCGCACAGCTACCCACAAAGGGTTTCCCGGCGCTTGCTTAGGGAGCCCGTCCTGGTATTCCCCTGTGAGATAACCCCGGCAGGGTATCCACAAGGTGAAAGCCAGGCATCCCGCCGCGAGGGGCCGTTGTGGAGATTAAGCAAGCTATTGCCCAGAGTCACAGAGTGTGAACCCGTGAGTCGAGAAGGCACCGGAGCGAGAAATATCGAGTCCGTGGACATTTTTGAGCCCAAGACCCGCCGAGGCGGGGAATTGAACCCTGGTCCAGGGCCGATCTCAGCTTCCGGGTCTGCCGCCTCTAACCCCTGAGCCACACTTCTCCACAGATATTATACTGGTATTTATGCAGCGCTTCATGGAAAATTATAATTGAGTGCTTGAAAAAAACTGCACTAGATTTGTATGAAATCGACCATAATCCAGTCACACCCAAATACTCTGGAAATTACAAAACGTTCAACTAATCGCCTTAAAGCCGATTGGCGCATTTAAATAAGACGATAACCAACCTTCCTTAACTCAGATTTTAGAAACAAGTGTATGATCGTTGCGCACGACCTGCTGGATGAAAACCCATCCCACCTGGAGAGCCTCTCGTGAAGTGCGGCACCAACAACGTTGTCGGCAAGGGAAAAAATTTGGCGAATAACATGTGTTTTTTTAAAGGTTTTATATAGCGCTGGCTAGACCCAGAGGTATCAGAGTGCTTTACATGAGTATCAGATCATAATTGCAATTTACATCATTACAAAGGTTACACAGTTATTAGAACCTGGCAACATAGTTACAAGTAAGGTCGAGACAAAGAAAAAGGACATATACATAACGGAAAAAGCAGGCAAGTAGGGAAATTCCGGTGAGGTAAGAGCAGGGGAAGTATAGAGAGAATGAAGGAGGGAAAGAGGAGAGGAGGGTGAGAGACAGCATGGAAAGAGGAGGGGGAGGGTGACGGGGACACAAACAGGTAGTCTAGTCAGAGCTGCGTCCAAAGTCCAGTAAGATGTGATCCCAGGGTAAGTGGTATAATTTCCCCATCTCTGTTGCGAGAGGCTCCCTATACGGGGTGGACTCTCTCAGAAAGGTCTCTGAGATTCCAAGTCCTATATACTGGATCCTTCCCCAAAAAGGGGAGAGGGAGTGCTTTGGCAAGGGGTGCCATACCATACCTCATCTGTGAGTGGCTCCCTTGGTGCAGTGGACTCTCTCAGCGGGTTCGCTGAGACTCCAGGGTATATAAATTGGATCTTTCCCTAACAAGGGGAGAGGGAGTGCTTAGTCAAAGGGCACAAAAGGACAGGGGGCTAGACGGTGTAGCGGGCAAGGGGAAAGATTCAGGTGAGAGGGGATAGGAGCAAAAGAAGTAGACAAAGAACGAAAGAATGCTGAATGGGAACAGATAGATAGATAGGCGACAAGGAAAAAGCAGTTACAGAAATAGAATGATGGGGTGACCAATACAAGGAGACAGGGAGAAAAACTGTGCCCAAAGCCCGGCTGGGTAGGTGACGGTCAGGGGATGAACCAAGGCCGATCTCCTCAAAAACTGAACAGAGCAGCTCCACCGGGCATCGGACATAGTGCTCGGACTCCGCTGTCAGGATGTTTTCAAAGGATTCTAAATATACATTTTTACACACTTTTTTATACTCTCGTTGACACGATTTCGGGAGGGGGTTTTATTTTAAGCTTGACGTTTTTCTTAAGTTTCCAGAAGTAAACCCCAGTCTACAAGGAAAAGACAAGCGCTGGTACAATCGGCAGAGTGAAGAGGCAAGGGTTAAGGGGTGAAAGAACAAAAAAGCCTCATTAACAAGTAAACGGTCTTTCAAAGACCTGTGAAGTACTTGGGTGTGGCTGTGTGTGCGCCCGGGAAGCGGTGTCAGCCCGGGCTGACACCTCTTAACCCTCTAAGGAGGGGGAGACACCAGATGGTTGGGGGTGTGATTCTATTGATGTCTAAGACAAAATGTACTAGTATTTTCCCGTTTTTATATATAAATACAGATAAAGGAAAACTTGTTTTCCGTCTGTATTTATATGTAAAATTCAATTTAAAGGGAAAACCGGGAGCCCTAATCATAACTAACACTTGTAAATGTAGCTCCACCTCTTGTTTTAGGCGATGGAGAGTTGACATTTTTCACTTTAGAGGAACTTAACACTCAGAGTTTGTGAATAACCAAACATAGTAAGTTTTCTCACAAGTGTAAGAGTAAATATACACTTGCACTTTTACACAAATTGTATTTACCTTTGTAAATAGCCCCAAAAGACTTTGGGTTGAATGGGGGCCTGACAAGGGTGAGAAACCCATGTGCCACAGGGCCTGAGGAGCATGCATTACTCTCCTGCCTGTCACCAGCTAAAGCCTTTAGGGGCTATTCACCAAGGTAACTTTACACATGAGTAATTCTACTCTTACATTTTGTAGTAACTTTACTAATTTAAGCTTTTCACCATTTCTGAGTATAAGATGTAAAGTAGGGTTACTACCGTTGCCGTCCACTCATCTGACGAACCAACCCCTGCAGGAGTGAAGATATTCCACCCTATCCCCTGTCTGTCAAGCCCACAACACTCAATTACTCTAAGGTGTATTGGGTTTTCAAACCAAGGAAAAAATGTGGTTGGGAAGAGAGAAGAAGCCATTCAATGAGGGGGCACCTTCCTACTTCAGGGTGCTTAAGGTGTCAGGTCCTGTCTGAGTCAGGGTATACGGCAAGCGTGCCCTCAGTAGGATCATTGGATTTTTCTCTGGTAAGGTTTTTGGGATCCATCAAAGATACAGAGAAGAAAGTAGAACCTGTTAGCAATTGTAGTAATCTGCAAAAGGTACCCCCACAATGACATTTCTGATAACCCCTCCCAAACGTCATTAGAGTTCTGGACTCACCCTAGTAGGGAAACTAATGGTTGAGGGAGGGGATATAGATAGCACTCTCTAGGGCCGAGTCAAGGATTCCTTTTGGGTCCAGAATAAGTAAGGGTTGCCACCTCATTTTGTAAACCCATAATGGAGGTAGATCCAGGGGACAATAACTCCTGTGACAATAGTCTCCAATAATAACAAAAAATGACCCTCTATAGCAAATTTACATGACCACCAATATATAATAGTCTCAAATAGAAAGTGGCCAAAAGTGGAATATCAAAAAAGAAAGGTGTAAAACAAATGGTACAGCGCACTGACTTGATTGAACTTAAGAAGACTACTTAGTCTCTGTCACAAGGGAATAATTCTCCCCTAAATATTGTGTGATCCAAGTGCAGGAATCCAGAGGCGTGCCAGAGAAATAGGCAGAAAGAATCCCCAGAGGAACGCTTGATGAAGCAAGAAATCCACACCGGTCCCAAGACTGGAAATTAGATACAAAGGAATAGTCGGAGGGAGGACCAGAAGGCTCTGGGAGGATTGAGGGTTGAAAGGCAAATGAGAAACAGGGGTCGGGTGATCTTGAAGCTAAGCTGGGGGAAAGCAAGGCTAGAAACAGCGTTCTCTTCCTCGAAGGCATAAAGCCAAGCGAGTGGGGATGTGATATACAACTCTGCATCTCAGAACGGCTGCAATCACCCACACACATCTGAGGTCTTGTGAGGTCTTGTGAGATCGTGGACCCTCGCTTCTGGGTGCAAATAAATAAACTCGACAGACAACAGCAAAACCCAGTCACAAACAGGTAGGGAGACACTATCATGCCATTAAATTATTGGGGCCTCACCTATGGGATAGCCCCCCAGTGTCCCATGCTAGCCCCGCCTGCGATCACCTGGCTTAGTCAGCCCTAAGAGCTACAAAGTGTGTGTTCACAAAGAAGGGAATAGAGGATTGGGGTCTGTCCAGCACACTACTTCACAATTATTATTACATATGGTGTGTAGATCTTGAATAAAGGTCCAAACTATCTCTTCTGATAAAAGGACCTTATTAGGGTTAAATGGGGTTAAAACAGCATTGAGGTTTAGCGGCAAGTACCCTCACCCAACAGATAGTGGAGAAGTGTGGCTCAGGGGTTAGAGGCGGCAGACCCGGAAGCTGAGATCGGCCCTGGACCAGGGTTTAATTCCCTGCCTCGGCGGGTCTTGGGCTAAAAATTCCACGGACTCGATAATTCTCGCTCCGGTGCCTTCTGGACTCACGGGTTCACACTCTGCGACTCTGGGCAATAGCTTGCTTAATCTCCACAACGGCCCCTCGCGGCGGGATGCCTGGCTTTCACCTTGTGGATACCCTGCCGGGGTTATCTCACAGGGTAATACCAGGACGGGTTCCCTAAGCAAGCGCCGGGAAACCCACTGCGGGTAGCTGTGCGCTATATAAGCTCAAATACATTTACATTTACATGCATCATCATTGGGTATATGCTCCTCATAAGGCTGGTGCTACAATGCCCTACAGGCCCCTCAAGAGGGCTCTTTGCCAGAGATTGCTGGTATTTCAGTCTATGAGCCCATGTAAATGGACTCTGTAAAGAGTAGATTGGCTATTAGGGTAGGTGAAGGAGACTTTTAAAATTAATTAAAGAACTCTTAAATTAATTTTATTTGTTATAGTTGTTGATCCTAAGGAAATAATCATCACTCGGATCTGATCGTGGTCAACATGTTTCATGCCTACTCATAGTCCCAAAAAAGATCAAATGGGAATTCATCTGGACCTAATTTATTATCTCTAATCTATGTGTGTGGAGGGGGGGATTAGGGGGCTCAACACGATTTAGGGAAATCTGGCAAAAATGACCTTACAGTAGAATCACACCTGGTGTCACAAACAAAGAGTATGTGTTTTTAAAGAAACTGCAATTAGCCATAATTCTGAAGGTGGAAATGCTGTTGTAGAACCTAGAATGTAAAAAAATGTACAAGAGATACAACATGTAAAACACAGAAAGCAATGTTAAAAATCATATGCAGAGTTTATTTTTAGACATATCATGCCTGTGCTGGGTTGCTCTGCTCGTTACGAAGCGCATGCTACATGCAAAAGCACATGCCTTCAAATGTGAATGAACTGATCATATGCGGTCTCATCTGGGGTCCTGGAAATGTGTGTCCGCATCAGAATGCATGGTGAGGAGACAGCGGTGCAAACTAATTGAGCATAGAAGGAAATTTTCATTTTGCAAAGTGTCTGTCATAGGAGAAACAAGGATTAAACATAATTCGTTTTATATATGTTTGTAAAGGAGGATTCATTTAAACAAAATGCTGCATCACTATCCGCCATATTCATGAAAATCGGCATTTGCGATTCTGTAATAGCGAAAAAAAGCGAATCGCTATTCAGAAATCGCAAATCCGAATTCATGAAGAATTGCGATAAAAAAAAGCGATTCGCACGCGATCGCAAATTCCATTAGCGATGACCGATAATCGCAGAATAATCGCTATTTCCGGCTACCCGCGCCTGGACTGCGAGCTCGCAAATAGCGATATCGCTATTTGCGATATCGCTATTTGCGAGATCGCAAACTCGCGAGATCGGGAAAACGGGAAGTCGCATTTCGAGCCCAGTGATGACATCACAACCAGGAAGCTGCCGGTTCCCACCACCATTTTCCACAGTGAGGCTGAGAGAGAGGGAGCATTTTGGAGAGCTACAGCTAATCAGGAAAAATAACACTGATCCACAACCCTGGTACAATGGCTGAGGAACCTGCACCTGGCACCAGCAGCTCGTCTGGGCGCAAAAGAAAATTGAAATTCTCAGAGCAGGAGCTGGAACACCTCATAGAGGGGGTTGTGGCCAACCATGACAGACTGTTTGGCGCAAATTCTCGGAGGGTCCCTGAACAGGAGAAGCGGCGCATATGGCAGGGGATAGCCTCGGCTGTGAACTCCGTGGGAGTGGCGGACAGGTCCCTCGAGGAATTAAAAAAGCGGTGGTACGACCTCCGAGGCCTTGCCAAGGAGAAGGTGGCGGCGTGCCTTGGGGAGTCCTCGGGCACTGGAGGAGGAGGACCAACTGTACCACCCAATACTCCCATGGAGGACCAGGTCGAGAACACCCTGGAGAAGGAGGCCTGTGTCGGATTTACAACACTGGACTCATCCCGCACCACCCAAGACACCCAAGGTAAGTGGCATGCGACTGCGACCCTGCCCCCTATGGATGTCCATGACCAAATAGGCTCCCCCAATGTCCCATAGGCATGCCATAGTTGCACATCAAGGAATGTCCTGAAGCATTGTGGGAGATGTAGTCTGGCCACAATGTTGTAGTACCACAATGCAGCCAGACAGGTCCCAAAGCACACAAAGCCACTGCCATTCAGGGAATGTCACCCAGCATGCATGTAGCAACTGCACGTCTGCCAGATACATGCAACTAATGATCCACCACTTACCCCCACAGGTGGCGATACCAGCGACAGCAATAGGCTGGAAATCGATGAGGGCGTCCAGGAGGAGGAGGTGCCAACACCAACCCAGGCACCAGCCCCTGCCGCTGCATCAACACCAGCAGCAAGAACCACCTGCAGCGTCCCCCCTGCGACTGGTGCAGCACCCACATCCGCTGGCAGGCCAGCCACCATTGTGCCTCCTGCCACCGCTGCTCCTCCCAGAGCCGCAGCCAGGGCAGTCACTACTGTGCCCCCTGCATCTTCTACAACAGCCACACCAGCAGTCACACCCCCTGCATCTGGCGCACCTGCAACACCGGCGGTCATACCCCCAGCAGCTGTCGCCTCTACATCCGGGGCTGTGCCAGTGTCCACACAGCGGCCAGCCTCACACTCAGGCCAGCAGGGCAGACGTGGCAGGTCACGCCAGCACTCCACATTAGCTAGCAGGCGGGCCAATGCTCAGGGACTGGCGCGGCTCAGCGTCGAGAGACGCATGCTTCGCATTCACCAGCGCCAGGCTCAGCAGCAGGGAGCTATACAGCTGCAACTGCACATGATAGGGTGCAATGTGGCCTCTGTTGCAGGCCACATGGAAGGCATGAGGGCAGACATGGCAGGTGTGGGAGAACGATTGGAGAACATGACTGCAGCCATGGCAGGTGTGGGAGATGGAATGGCCCGCATGGCTGCAGCCATGGAGGCCAACACCGCTGCTATGTCGAGAGAGCGCAGTGGAGCACGCCGGCGCCACCGCCAACTAATGACCCGGCTGGCCACTTACAGCAGGGCAAGTTACGTAGCAGCGAATGCTACTTCTCTGTTGGCGCGGCGCTCCCTGACCCAGCAGCACCAAATCATACAGTGCAGCGAGGACATGACAAGGGTGCTGGAGACCCTCACCACGGCCGTCATTGCTCTTCACCCTCCAGCTATCCCATGTGTTGTGGGGGGTGATGATGTGAGTGAGGGGGCGTCCAGCATCAGCTCTCAATCTGCCTCACAGGTCCCACCACACACCCGCAGCACCAGGCCCACCCCATTGCCTGAAGCCCCGGAGGAGGATGCCCCTCAGAGGCGCTATGGCGCAACGCGCACTAGGCGCTCCTGAGAACTGCAGTTAATCAATGGCACAGGCTGAGGTTAAGCCTGCCATGTAGTGATGCACAGCAGTATGGCGTAATACTGTTTGTTGTACTTATTTGGACTGGAACCTTATTTTTATTTTTGTGAATTTAACAAATACATTTATTTTGCAACACACATTAGCGTTGTGTCATCATTACATTTAGCATGCATTGTTGATTTGTGGGGTGATGGAAGTGGTTGTACTAGAAACTGTTCACTGTGATGTGGTTGCGACGTCTGTGCCCTTCTGCTGGGTTCTCCCCATGTGCATGGCGCGCATGTGCAGGTGGCCGGTTGTCCCCCTCAGATTCACTGCCAGAGATGTCAACAGGTATCCGACGCTTGGTTGCAATGTTATGTAGTATTGCGCAGACAGCCACAATGCGGCAGCACTTTTCAGGACTGTAATACATGGCCCCACCTGTCTTGTGCAGTATGCGGAACCTGCTCTTGAGCAGGCCAAATGTCCTTTCTATGCAATTCCTTGTCCGTATGTGTGCAATATTGTAGCGCCGTTGCTGGGGTGTAGCAGGGTTGAGGTATGGGGTGAGGAGGTATTCACGGAGGGCGTAGCCACTGTCACCTGAATGAGAGGAGCAGATGGTGATTGCCTGTGCTGCGCTGTTACATCTTTGCAATGTGACATTTCAAACAAAGTGTACTTACCAAGTAGGTGTCCTTCCCCAAACTCTCCCCTGACCAGTCGTGTGTGGAGTCCGCTGTGCCGGAAAATGAAGGAGTCATGGGTACTCCCTGGGTACTGTGCGACAATGTCAGTGATGTATGTCTTAGCATTGCAGACCATCTGGATGTTGAGGGAGTGGTAGGACTTTCTATTGCGGAACATATACTCCTTGCCAGCTGGTGGGCAGATGGCGACGTGGGTACAGTCTATACATCCGAGCACATGTGGAAAATGGGCTACATTGTAGAATTGTAGCTTGGTCATGTCCAATTCCTGTTGGCTGGCGGGGAATTTGATGTGACGGTGTAGCTGGGTGAGCATGGCGTCAACAAAAGTGTGGAGGCAGCGTGACATGGTGGGCTGGGATATCCCCCCAGCAGCCGCTACTATCCCCTGGAAACTCCTGGAGGCCAGGAGGTGCAGGCTACACAATACCTGCACATGTGTAGGCACAGCATTGGTACGGCTTGTTGGGTGCTGCATCAGGGGGTCAAGGTCCTGTATTAGCTGCATTATCATTTCCCCATTCAGCCTGTATTTAGCATATATCTGCTCTCTGGTTTGGCCCAGCAAGGTGACCCGCTGGCGGAATATCCTGTCCTGGATCCTGCGTCTCCTCCGTGCTAATCGCTCTAGCCTGCGACGCCTCACCACCATGTACATTCCTGGCATTGTGGGACTCCTAATGCTGCTGATGATGATGGTCCTTATGTGTGATTGGTCAGGCCAGTACCTGTTGGTGATAGGACAACGGTTTTTTGAATGTTTTTTTTGCATGGCTTTCATGGTTACCACCTGCTTTGAGTTGTCCTTATTTTGCGCGGTGCAAATAGCGATTTTTGGGTTTTTCGCTAATAGCGATTTTTCTTGAATACCGATTGCGATTATATTGCGATTTCGCAATTATTTTCGCAGAATCCGTGGTGTGTCGCTATTTCCGATTCGCTAATGCTCACCTGCCGGGATTCTGCGAATATATTAGCGAATTCGCAAATATGTGTTTGCGATTTCGCTATTTTGATGTTGAATGCCGATTACGGAAATTGCGCCCGCATTTGCATTTTCGAAGCGATTGCGGGCGCAATTTTACTTCATGAATCAGGCTGATAGTACTTAAGTTTAAAGTAAATAATTATTGAATCTGAGAATAATAAATACAATGTTATTTTTAGAGAATGATTACAAAAGCATTCCTGTGATCAACATATTTACTTAATATGTATTAAAAGTTGTTAAACATTTGGTGTATGTTTATTAAAAGCATTATTTTATCAAATAATTGAAGTGATAGTTATTTTATTTTGCGAAATCTCAGTGGGAGTTTGTATAGTATACGATTTTCCTTGCTCGTTCTCTGCAGCTTAACGTTGGCAAGCCGCGCAAGGGGAAAAACTTTGCACCGCTTTGCTTAGTTTTTGCAAAATTAATGGTGTGGCAAGGTTGAATGTGGACCTTAGAGAATTGAATAAATGTGTAGGTGTAGATAAATATAAATTTCCTAACATACCAGAAGTGTTGTGTTCTCTGGGTGATGTCAAGTATTGTTCCTCCCTTGATTAAACTTCTGTGTACCATCAGATTAAGCTGCATCCATTATTACAAGAATTAATGCCCTATATTATGCTGTTAAGGAACTTTAAGCATGTGAGGATGCCTTTCGGGTTGAATTCAGCATTAACAGTCTTTCAAAGCCCTATGGATGGGTTATTGAAGGGCATTCAAGGGGTCAATATTTATCAAGGTGATGTTTCGGTGTATGGACACAGTGTTGAAGAGCATGATTTGAGATTATATGTAGTTCTCCGGAGAATAGAGTAGAGTGCTCTCACTCTTAAATAAGGGAAATGCAAATTTAAGGTCTCCAACATGGAGTATTTGGTCATTTTTTCCCTGCTGATGGGAAACAACCCCAAAAGGAATATTTTGACATGCCCAGTCCTGCTTGCAAAGAAGAATTGATGACTTTCCAGGGAATGGCAAAATATTATGTAACCTTTTATCCTAATTTTGCGGATAAAATTACCAATATGAGAGAGCTGCTAATAGGGAAAGGGTGTTTGGGATATGGTGGGTGAAGAAGAGTATTTGTATATTTTAATAACAGATGCCAGCTCCAAGAGTATATTTTTAAAGTCTACATACATTTATTTATTTTAACATTATTTCATATAAGTTTTTATTTTGAGTCGCTTCCTCCATTATTTTCTATAGGAGAGTGTTAAAGTACCAATCATTGGCAGTGAGAATATTTACCATTGTTTTGAGTCGAATTTAGTTGAATAGGTTTTAGAAATGCAGTGTGTAAATATGAATGGTCTTACTATTTTGTGGGTTGGTATATGTCCCTCCCTATATCCTCCCTAGCCTTCCTTTAACCAGCCCATAATGCTCCCAGGTCCCCTCCCATTTAGTAGTGAGTTTCCCCTATTTTCAAGCCATGGCAGAGATCTCTAAAGAAAAAATCTAGGAGGGCTGGAGGCAGAAAGCTCCAAACATAGGTTTGTGAATAGCTTTGTGTAGTATGAGTAGTACTATTGCAGTGCTACTAAACATTCCTGTTGGAAGGTGGTTTATTAGGAGATGTAGGTAGGTTCCTACCACTAGTAGTAGCCAGAATTACAACATAAGGTCCAGTCAAGGCCTCAATAATTTATTCCTTTGCTCCCCTATTGGTCGGAGCCGGCGGGCTTAACTTTGGAGACAGGTGTGCAAAGCATTAAAAAAACCATTACATCAAATAAGTAAGGCACAACACACAATAAAAATCCAACACCAATTTATAGATAGAGGAATTATTTGTGTGATTAAAATGACACCAACAAAAACTAAAAAAACATCTTTCTAGTGCCTAAAAGCCAAAAGCATCAGCTTAGGACATCTGGTCGCACTGGACTGGGACAAAGTCAGAGTTTCAGGCCTACCATGATGGTTGTGGGTCAGATACAATGAGCGGTAGGCCCCTGTCAAGTTTTTACCTTCTGACTTAGTCAATTTTTTGAAACTTTTTCTATTGATGTCGAGGGGGTCTTCTCAGCACCCACAGGCCGAGTTTGGGTTCAACAATGGCAGCTTGATTTAGTGGGATGCCCCGCTTGATTCATGGAAGTCTTGTCAATGACAAAGAGCTCTGGAACCTCAGCAGAGAAAACCTGAATTTCAGGCCAGGTCGTGGTTCGACATCGCTGGCTTGACTTCTGATGACTGGTTGGTCAATTTATGGAGCTTTTTGGTCACAATGCTCCAAATGCTCTCAAACATCTGGGGATGCCTCCAAAAGGTCCATCTGGGTTCTTGATGGGTCCACAACACCAGACAAGGTCCCAAAAGCTCTAAGTTGCTCCTTGGAGAGTTTGAACTACAGTACATGCATCTGGCCAAATCCTTTAAATTCCATCTGAAGGTGGTCATCTCGTTTCTGTTTGATAGAGATGATGTAGATGGAGCTCTTTTAACCTGCTGCTTTCAGAGAGCGCACTTCTTAAACTTTTTAGTGCAAGACAAATACCTTCTTTTGCTGTAGTTTCAAAGTATGCAGCAGATACAGTCATTTTTTTTTTTTTTTTTTTTTTACTTTAGTTTGTATAGCGCGCAGATGCCGCAGCCAAGAGGCGTCCCGGCGCTTTCTAGAGAAGGTAAAACACAACAAAACAGAAATAAACCAGAACGAGTGAAACTAAACTGTGGAGAATAAGAAGGTTTTTAGTGCCTTCCTAAAAGGGAGCAGATCGGGGATGGAACGGAGAGTAGCAGGTAAGGAATTCCAGAGAGCTGCCGCCAACACTGAGAAAGAGCGACCACCCATTCTAGCTCTTTTAAAGCGTGGCACAATGGCAAGATTTGAGCCAGAGGATCGAAGAGCTCTGGAAGGAACATAGTGCTGGATTGCCTGCGATAGGATAGGAGGGGAGGCAAACTTCAGAATTTTAAAAGTTAAGCAAAGAGCTTTAAACTTAATTCTTTGCCCCACAGGCAACCAGTGGAGGTCATGGATAGTACGACGGGCAGAAACAAACTTCGGGAGGCCGACCAGCATCCTGGCCGCCGCGTTTTGCACCCTCTGAAGGCGAGCTAATTCTGCCTGATTCACACCCAGAAACAGAGAGCTGGCATAGTCCAATCTGGTAAGAACCAGTGCTTGGACTATGATCTGTCTGGTATCCGCATCAAAAAACTTGAAAATGGGTCGGAGGCACTGCAAGGCACCAAAACATGTACCAGCTACACGTTTAGTGTGGGATGTGAAAGAGAGTTTGTCGTCGAGCCACACCCCAAGATTTCTAACTTCGGCAACGGGGGTGGGAACAGGGCCCAGATCAGATGGCCACCATTGATCTCCCCAGAGTCCACTTTCCCTACCAAAAATAATGACCTCGGTCTTAGAGGCATTAAGTTGGAGTCGGTTGTTCGCCATCCAGCCTGCCACAGCTTTGAGGGCTGACTGAAAGGTAGGGGCATCCATATTGGAATCACCATTAAGTGCCACCGCCAGCTGCGTGTCATCGGCGTATGACATCATGGTGAGACCAAAACTATGGGCTACCTCCGCCAGCGGGTGAACATTCAAATTGAAAAGGGTAGGGCTGAGGGCAGATCCCTGTGGGACACCCTGATGAATGGAGCGAGGGGCCGAAACAAAAGGAGGAGTGCAATTCAATTCAGAGTGCAATCTTGTTGCAGGCCATGGCTTCCAGCAGGGCAGTCCTTCTTTTTCTTGTTTCTTCAGGCAGGGATCTCATATTTATCCAGGTTTCTGGTCTGGCAAGTAGTGGGCACACCAATGGGGTGCAGGGTGTCACACTCAATGTTGACCACTTCCCCTGAAGTATGGCAAATTATTGTCCCAGAAATCACAGCTCTTTGAAAACCAAAATAGAGAAAATCTCTCCTGGTGCTTAAGGTCTGGTTAACCTAAACAGCCAGTTTTGCTAACTTTCCCTAACACTCCCCTTCCAGGCCCTCTGCTAATTCTATTACAGTGGCTCCCATTTTGCTATGGATGCAGCAGGAAGTAGGGGTGGCTCTGGGTCATGTCCTAAATGTCTTTCCCTCTTTGAAGACCAGTTTGACAACTCAACGCCCATCCTGCCTGTTGCTCTGCAGCTTGCAGATCTCCTCCCACCAGATGTTCTTAGTCTCTATGCAGTCCACTTCTCACCTCACCAGTACGTCAAGTTCTATAACGTATTTTCTGTCATAGTTATAATAAAACTAGGCTTGTCGAGTTGTTAGATTTATGCTAACTATTATTTAAACACTTGTATCCACAATTTTCATTTCCTCATTTATCAACTTAAGCTGTGATGTCAGAAAGATCTAACCATTCATTTTTTCACCAAAGACAAGAAAGGAAAAGAGGATGAAGAGAGGCAAAAAAGAGGGAGAGTTAAGAAAATTCAAGAGATTAAGTCAATAGTAGGTGACAAACCAGTCATCCCAGTGTTCCCAGAACTTTGCTCTTTTAACTTGATAAGAGGCCCAGTCAAGAAACAATATTTAGGATTTCTCTCAGTTTAGGATTCCTAAAGTTAGGACTCCTAACTTCAGGACTCCCAAATGCCTTTTGTGAATACCGAAAGTCTGAAAGTTAGTATTTTTCTCAGTTTAGGAATAGTAAAGTTAGGAGTCCTAACTTTAGGACTCCTAAATGCCTTCGGTGAGTACCAAAAGTCTTAAAGTTAGGTTTTTCTCAGTTGAGGAGTAGTAAAGTTAGGAGTCCTAACTGTAGGACTAGTAAATGCCTTCTGTGAATACCGTAAGTCTTAAAGTTAGGATTTTTCTTAGTTATGGGGTAGTAAAGTTAGGACTCCTAAATGACTTCTGTGAATACCAAAATGAGTAAGTGCCTTCTGTGGTTACCAAAATGGTAGTAAGTTTAGGATTTTGTCTTAAGTTAGTTCTGTGACTCGGGCCCTATGTCTTTAGGCAAACTAATAATCAATATCCTGTGTACCTCCACAGGAAAAATGCATCTGGTGCAGCTTCATCCACAGAGAGACGGCCATCTTAAAATGGTGGCACATAAATGCTATTGCAGAGAAAACGTGTTCATTTAAAGATCGATTATTCCAACAGCGCTAACTCCCACAGCCCATGACAAACTCAATAAATGGCCACCATGTTTATGCAACGCAGAATGCGGGTTGCCATGCTAGTCCATCTTCCATTTCTGAGCAAGATCACCAAAATAAAAACATCAATGGCAGGTCTCTCAAAACAAGCATTTGCAATGCAATAGGACTCTATTGCTATTGTGGTGCTTATCAATTGCCTTCGTCTGACACAAACCTGGCTTGCGTCCAGCAGGCAGAACTCTGGGCCTCATTTATGGGATTTTTGTGGAGTTTCTTATATATATATATATATATATATATATATATATATATATATATATATATATATATATATATATACATATATATATATATATATATATATATATATATATATATATATATATATATATATATATATATATTACCTACTGGCGGTCGCCAGTAGGTATATATAGTTAGGATTTTTTCTCTATGGGATTTTTGAAAATTCTATGTCTAATAACTTTGGCGTTTGTGGACGGAATTGGGTGAAATTTTCAGGAAAATGGAACATTTTGTTTCTGAGCAGCCCCTGACAATTTGGGGGGGTTTCATTAAGGGGGGGCCGAGAAAAAAGGGGGGTCCCAAAACGCGTTTTTCCCATGTTAATTTCCATAGGGCGGTTGGCCTCACTTTTAGCTCGAACGGCTGAATGGATTTGCACGAAACTTGGCAAAATTGTAAGGACTGTTAGCCCGATGTGCCTTTGCTAGGTCTCAATATATGTGCTCCAGTGGATTTTGAGTAATTTAGGTTCAAAAAAAGATATATATCTGGGCGGAGCCTAACCACACATCTGATCTGATTGGCTGTCAGCACTTCATCCAAGAAGTGTTGGCAGCCATCTTGGGACCAATATACATGATAGCACCTCATTAAAAAGCATTGTAGTTAATAGAGGGTTTTAGGACTTACATTATAAATCATTTGTTGATGGTACCATACTCGTTTTAGGAATTGTGGTGGGTTCTAAGGTGATTTTACCATGTGAAAAAACCTTCTGCTGTGATATCATGAATATTGTTTGAAAGAAAACTAATATCTCATGATTTTCCCACAGTGGTTTGGAAGGGGATCTATAAGCTAAACTGAAAGCATATTTTCTGTAAATTCACATTATCTTTCTCAGTCATGTGAAAATGAAGTCTGACATTCTCAGTAAAACATGTACATCCAACAAGGACAGAGACTGTCAGTTGATTCCTTTGTGTTCTACTGCAGCCTCCTAGAGTGTTCTAAAGAACAACTAGAGCGCTAACAGTCCTACTTATTACAAAGGTATGGCACACCTGAAGCCATCTTGATTGGAATAAAGTGGTAACTCTTAAAACATTTAATTTAAAAAGAAACAACATGAGGGGGTATATTTTGCCATAGAAAGTATGATTAGTGCTGCAGAATGAAAAATTAGGGCACATTTTGAGTGACTTCTCAAATCCTTTTCTATTTCATTAAAACATTCTGACATGCAGTCTCCCAAAATGGCCACCAGAGACAAAAGAGCCCAAATGTAGCCCAAATATCACCCAGATGTAGCCCAAGTATAGCCCAATGACAGAATGTCCCAGAGTGTTCTGAAGAACAACTAGAGCGCTAACAGTCCTACTTATTACAAAGGTATGGCACACCTGAAGCCATCTTGATTGGAATAAAGTGGTAACTCTTAAAACATTTAATTTAAAAAGAAACAACATGAGGGGGTATATTTTGCCATAGAAAGTATGATTAGTGCTGCAGAATGAAAAATTAGGGCACATTTTGAGTGACTTCTCAAATCCTTTTCTATTTCATTAAAACATTCTGACATGCAGTCTCCCAAAATGGCCACCAGAGACAAAAGAGCCCAAATGTAGCCCAAATATCACCCAGATGTAGCCCAAGTATAGCCCAATGACAGAATGTCCCAGAGTGTTCTAAAGAACAACTAGAGCGCTAACAGTCCTACTTATTACAAAGGTATAGCACACCTGGAGCCATCGTGATGGGAATAAAGTGGTAACTCTTAAAACATTTAATTTAAAAAGGAACAAAATGAGGGGGTATATTATGCAATAGAAGGTATTATTAGTGCTGCAAAAAGAAAAATTAGGGCACATTTTGAGTGACTTTTCAAATCCTCTTCTATTTCATAAAAAAATTCTGACATGCAGTCTCCCAAAATGGCCACCAGAGACAAAAGAGCCCAAATGTAGCCCAAATATCACCCAGATGTAGCCCAAGTATAGCCCAATGACAGAATGTCCCAGAGTGTTCTAAAGAACAACTAGAGCGCTAACAGTCCTACTTATTACAAAGGTATGGCACACCTGAAGCCATCTTGATTGGAATAAAGTGGTAACTCTTAAAACATTTAATTTAAAAAGGAGCAAAATGAGGGGGTATATTTTGCCATATGAATTATGATTAGTGCTGCAGAAAGAAAAATTAGGGCACATTTTGAGGGACTTCTCAAACCCTCTTCAATTTCATTAAAAAATTCTGACATACAGTCTCCCAAGATGGCCACCAGAGACAAAAGAGCCTAAATGTAGCCCAAATATCACCCAGATGTACCCCAAGTATAGCCCAATGACAGAATGTCCCAGAGTGTTCTAAAGAACAACTAGAGCGCTAACAGTCTTACTTATGACAAAAGTATGGCACACCAGAAGCCATCTTGATTGGAATGAAGTGGTAAGTCTGAAAACACTCAATTTAAAAAGGAACAACATGAGGGGGTTAATTTTGCCATAGAAAGTATGGTTAGTGCTTCAGAAAGAAAAAATAGGGATAATTTTGAGTGACTTCTCAAATCCTCTTCTATTTCATTAAAAAAATTCTGACATGCAGACTGAAACATGCACTTTGAATACCAGCAGCAGACGTCCCTGGTGAGCAGTAGCTTTACTACAGTGATCTAATGTGCAACTAGAGTGCTAACATTCAGAATTTATGGCAAATGTGTGACACATCTGAATGCCTTCTTGATGGAACCAAAGTAAACAAGCATTGAAAATGCAATAGATCTCGCCCTCGTTTAAGTTAAAGCCATTCTGTTTGTAATGAGGTGGCTTTTTAGCTTTGCTTTTATTAGTGTTTTTTCAACTTTCATGTAAATAACATGCATCTGTATGCATATAAGTATATGTATGCATGCATTTATGTTTGTATTTATATAGATATACAGATGATATATGTTTATATATGTATGTATATATATATATTCACTGAAAAAACCATAGGTTATAGACCATATATAGTTAGGAATTAGCATTTACAAAACCTTGAAAATTCACTGAAAAAACCATAGGTTATAGACCATATATAGTTAGGAATTAGCATTTACAAAACCTTGAAAATTCACTGAAAAAACCATAGGTTATAGACCATATATAGTTAGGAATTCGCATTTACAAAACCTTATTTTACTCACACAAAACCATTGAAATTCCATATACAGTTAGTTGCACTAACTATATATCGCGCACCCGCAATCCACTGCTGATGATGTCACATATTACATCATTCATGACATGGTCAGTGACATCACTGATGACATCACTGATGACATCTCAAATGACATCACTGATGACATCACTGATGACAACATCCAGTGACTGTATGTTTCTGTAAAGTTAAAATATGTCTTACATATTGAAGAATGAGTGGATGTATAAGTGTCTGGATGAAGGATTTAGTAGGTGCATGACTGACTGTATGAGTGAGTGATTAAATGTGTCTGACTGAGTGCATGGGTTAGTGACTAAACTGTCTTAATTTGTGCATCATTATGTCTGTTGTTCTGTAAACTGTTGCATGTGTTGATAAGTAGCTATATGAGTAACTATATGGGTTATTGATTGGTTGCCCAAGTATTTGTATGGGAGACTGAGTGTGTGTGTGGGTGGCTGGGAGGTGTATGACTCTGTGCATAGATGTGTGAGCAGTTGATTCACTAGATGTATGGTTTCAAAAGTGCATGTGGAAACAGCTGTATGGGCGGTTGACTGTGTGCATGAGTGTATTGGTGAGTGAATGGATATCTCAGTGCTACATGTCAAAGTAAGTACATATGTAAAACACAGTACATGTGAGAGTTGACATATATAAATAACTGTGCATAAGAGCCAGTGAATGTGTGAGTGGCTGTATGGATCATTGTGAACTTGTATCAGGGATTGTATAAGAGAGTAAATATGTGTTAGTATATGTTTGAATAAGTAAAGTTTGTATAACTGTATAGTTGAGGAAATGGAGGTGTGATTGATTCTTTGCATGACTGACTAGGTGTGTGAGTAACTCCATGGATGAGTGACAGTCTGTGAGTGTCTGTTTACACTGATTGTATCTAAGGTTATATTAGAGTCTGAAGAGGTTCATCGTATTATCACATGAATGATATCATCAGTGATGTGATCAGTAATGTCAAATGAGATGTCATCAGTGATGTCATCAGTGATGTCATTTGAGATGTCATCAGTGATGTCATTTGAGATGTCATCAGTGATGTCATCAGTGATGTCACTGACCATGTCATGAATGATGTAATATGTGACATCATCAGCAGTGGATTGCGGGTGCGCGATATATAGTTAGTGCAACTAACTGTATATGGAATTTCAATGGTTTTGTGTGAGTAAAATAAGGTTTTGTAAATGCGAATTCCTAACTATATATGGTCTATAACCTATGGTTTTTTCAGTGAATATATATATATATATATATATAACCTACTGGCGGTCGCCAGTAGGTATATATAGTTAGGATTTTTTTCCTATGGGATTTTTGAAAATTCTATGTCGAATAACTTTGGCGTTTGTGGACGGAATTGGCTGAACTTTTCAGGAAAATGGCACATTTTGTTTTTTAGCAGCCCTTGACAATTTGGGGGATTTCGTCAAGGGGGGCCGAGAAAAAAGGGGAGGCCCAAAATGCGTTTTTCCCATTCATTTTTCCATAGGGCGGTTAGAATCACTTTTAGCTCGAACGGCTGAATGGATTTACACGAAACTTGGCAAAATTGTAGATATGGTTTGCCGGACGTGCCTTTGCTATGTCTTAAAATATGTGCTCCAGTGGATTTGGAGAAATTAACGTTTTAAAAAACAGATATATCTGTGACAGCGTCCCGGTTAGAGCCCCGGTTCGCGTACCTGACGCGTAACGGAACTTCGCTAGGAGAAGCGGATTGGCTCCCCAGTGACTGTGAACATTCTAAACAGTCCGGAGCGGCCGCCATCTTGTGTCTCGGTAGGATCGAGACACAAGATGTGGCAAAAACAAAGGGGGAAATGAGCATAAGTGGGCAGAGTACATCCTCCCTGACCCCCTAGGTTTGATGAGGGGGCTTTAAAAGGGCCCCGCGGGGAAAAAAAATAAATATTTTTATTATCGTTTATTTTGCGGGGGGAGCGCTCGGTATGCGCACCGGAAAGCGGTCCGGGAAGCGTAATATAGGGAAAATAGGATGAAAGAATGTTCAAATAATGTATGTATATTGATTGTTCTTTTTGTTGTATTTATTTATTTATTTTTATTGAAGTACCAACATGTAGGTACCAATGCAGAGTCTAAAAATAAAAATACACTGTTTACTTTGTAGATATTTTGCATGTTGTTTCAGAAGTTATTGTGGTATATGGAATTCATAGCGTAGTCTGTCAGGAAAGCAGAAACACCATGGAGGCAGGAGATGATAAAGAGATATTAAATACACATTGGAGATAATATAGTGGGAGAAAGGAAGTAACTATGAGCAAACTTACTATGTAACACAAAAAAGTTGCACAGTATATTTAAAGTCTGATTTTACATTATAATCAATTTGGTACTAGTTTAAAAAATACATATAAAAATGAATAATGTCTCAAACAATTTTTGAATTATTAACTATAAATTTATTTCTCTGATTCGTTTTCAAAATTTAAAAGAACTTCTAATAATTGATTGTCAGAAATGTTCTCATTTTCAATCAGGTAATCTACTGATTGTACACATTGCAGAAGTTCAAAGTCCCGTGATTCATCAAAGAATTCAGAGTCATTGGGTTCAATTTCTGTATCTTTGTTGCTTTCCAGAACAATTTTGATGGTATTTTTTTGCTCTCCTTCCATTTTTGTGCTGTAAATTGAATTTTAAAAAAATATATCAGTACAGATAGGGCACTGTTGGGTTAAGTACAGACAGGTAGTTTGGTTTTTTAAACAGTGATTTTATCTTTGGGCAGTGTATGGTATCAGACTGGAAGTAGAAATATAAAAAAATGTATGTGATAAAGCCTAAGTAAATTCTTAATTATACAAGACAAGCCTAACTCCACCCATAACTAAAACAGAGAAGTCTATCTTATTCTATACCTATTACAGAGGGATAGTATATAACTATCAGAAAATGTTTTCCTAATTAACTTAAAGTGCAGAACATACTTCAGTTTTTAAAATAACATCTTACCTTTCAAAAAGAAGTTTAAGTTCTCAGTTGAAATGCACTTGATATGTACTTCAGGAAGTAGTAGTCAAAATGGCTGTGTTTCTCTCTCTTTCTTTATATATATTCAGGTACATAACCAATCAAATGTCATGAAATAATAGAAGATATTGAAAGTAGCATTTTAATTGGTTGTCAATTCTAACACTTCATAAGTGTTTTTGTTAGGTAATTTACCTAAGGATATTTAGTCAGGCTTACAGCATAATTTTCTCAATGGAATTCCATCAAATTTGGGTAAATGGTAGGGATTGCTATGTAGTAGGGCCTATTCTATATTTGATGAAAGTGTCTGTATTGGTTTTTCTGTAAATTACTTTCCCACCTTTTTTTATCGAGCGCTTACCGGTGCGCTCCCCGGTACGCGAACCGGCAGCGTTACGGGAGTCCTCCATTTTGTTTATCGGTAGAATTGAGACACAAGGTGGAGGACAAACAATGTTCGGAATGGGTAGAAGGGGGCACAGTAGACACTTTGTGACCCTCTAGGTTTTCTATGGGGGGCTTAGGACGCTGATATATGCAAAAATAAAAAATAAAAATTGGAAAATTTCGCAGGGGGAGCGCCCGGTACGCGCACCGGTAAGCGAACGGGGGAGCGTACTTTGGTGAAAAAAAAAAAAGTTAGAAAAAGATAAACGTTTTGAATGATCAGAGGTAGGGTAGCTCTGAAAAGAGCTATTGGGTTCTGTGGCTAATTTAGGTACCTACAAGTAGGTACAAATGCACAGTTTTAAATAAAGGACGAATATTCTGTTCCCTTCATCGGAGAAGTGCACACCATCTCTTCTGTAGATGTCTTGAATGTTGCAACGCAAGTTATTGTTGTATATTAAACCCATTCCATAGTCTCTCATGTAAACAGAAACAGATTTATTCAGATGTTTCCGTGCTTTCTCAAATTGTGGAAAAAATTGGTTGGACCACTTCCATTTCTGTCTTTGGCATATATTGGAATATACCAAGGCAGTTTGGGGAAAAAGTGTCATCAATTGATGAAAGGTGTTCTTTAAAAGCATTTCCAGACCAACCCCAGTCACAGTGCCCAAATCATTTCCACCACAGTGCACTATTAAGAGGTCAGGATTTGGCAGATACATAAACATTTTTTATTAAAAACATATAAAATATATTTTTCATTTGAAAGAATAATACATTTTACAGCTTTTGATATTTGCTATTAAAAAACCATTGAAATTCACTGAAAAAACCATAGGTTATAGACCATATATAGTTAGGAATTAGCATTTACAAAACCTTGAAAATTCAATTAAAAAACCATAGGTTATAGACCATATATAGTTAGGGATTAGCATTTACAAAACCTTATTTTACTCATACAAAACCATTGAAATTCACATATATAGTTAGTTGCACTAACTATATATCGCGACCCTCTGTGGAACGCTTAGACGCCGTGGGGATACTCTGCTGCCTTGTCCCTTACTAACAACTTCTCGCCGCTCCCGCTTTGCGGGAGCCGCTTCGTGGGGAGGACCGCCCACCAACGCTGACTGCTGCCCGTTTGCCGTGTGTGGTGACCAACTGTGGTGCAGAGAGGCTGCAGGGGAGTAGCGTGGCAGGGACTCAATTTCCCAGGAGTCCCTGCGCGACCAAGCAACATCCGGTCAGCGCCCCCTGTGTGCCCCGCCCACAACCGGCAAACGAGTGAAAAGGAGCCTGGTGCACCCGACCTGTGTGACCCTCTGTGGAACGCTTAGACGCCATGGGGATACTCTGCTGCCTTGTCCCTTACTAATAACTTCTCGCCGCTCCCGCTTCGAGGGAGCCGCTTCGTGGGGAGGACCGCCCACCAACGCTGACTGCTGCCCGTTTGCCGTGTGTGCTGACCAACTGTGGTGCAGAGAGGCTGCAGGGGAGTAGCGCGGCAGGGACTCACTTTCCCAGGAGTCCCTGCGCGACCAAGCAACATACCGTCAGCGCCCCCCTGCGTGCCCCGCCCACAACCGACAAACGAGTGAAAAGGAGCCTGGTGCATCCGACCTGTGTGACCCTCCGTGGATCGCTTAGACACCGTGGGGATACTCTGCTGCCTTGTCCCTTACTAACAACTTCTCGCCGCTCCCGCTTCGCGGGAGCCGCTTCGTGGGGAGGACCGCCCATCAATGCTGACTGCTGCCCGTTTGCCGTGTGTGCTGACCAACTGTGGTTCAGAGAGGCTGCAGGGGAGTAGCGTGGCAGGGACTCACTTTCCCAGGAGTCCCTGCGCGACCAAGCAACATCCGGTCAGCGCCCCCCTGTGTGCCCCACCCACAACCGCCTCTCACCTATAAAATCTGGCAAGGGCCCGTCTTGCGGGACGCAAGCGGGACGCCGGGCGAAGCCCGGGCAAAGGGCGGGCCGTCTGTGGCCTTCCAGGGCCAGCAGGGGCCGGGATGGGCCACCCCCCTAAGAACTACACAGGTAAATTATTGATATTGACATTGCGCTACATAGTAACTGAGTATTTTGCAGTAAGTTCCCTATGTCTGCCTCTTCCCCAATGGCTACCCGTTCTGGTAGATGTCCAAGGCGAGGGGGAAATTCCACAATAGGCACTATGGACAATTTCATAACTCGCGCTGTTTCTGTTGTGGAGAAGGAAATTATCTTAGCTGAGCGAAGATTATCGCGGGAATACCTTGCACACAAGCGCTCTTCCCTGGGAACACTGGTACAGGCAATATCCCCAACTAACAATATTTCAGCAGAACCCTTACTTTCCACAACACTTAGTAGCACGCAGCCCTGTATTGCTGATCCAGGGTTAGATAATGGACATCTCGATATTATCCCTGACTCAGAGATAACAAACAGGAGTCCAAGTAGTGCTGTTGTAACATCGAACCACTCAGCCACAACAGTAGTAGACTCACCCACCCTGCCCGTGATAACGATTCATGAAGCACCGATACGACAAGATTTACTGGCCTCCCCGGTAAAGGCAAGTTGTGTAGCACTAAAAAGGAAAAGATTAGTTACCCCACGCAAGGGCTACTGACTAAAGGCCCTAAAAAGAATACAAAGAAACCAAACGAATAAGGGTGTCCCTTGCAAATCTACAGGGCTTGAGATCAAGAACGCAGGGGTAGAAGTAAGCGACCGGCAAGAGGGTGACCCTGCAAATGCTTCTGCTTGTCCCCCACCGGATATTGCACTGGACAATTGCCCAAAGGATCCATCTGTAGATAAACCTTTGATGGAACATATCCAACATTTAATGTCAACTTTGATTTTACCCGTAATTGAAAGACTGAAAGGGCTTTCGGAGCGTTTGGATAAATTCGAACAAGCTTCACTTGATAACTTTTTTGCATTAAAATCATTAGTTAAACTACACTCAAAGATTGGTCCTGACACAATAAGGGGAGAATCAAGCCCGACAATTCCCAAACCACCAGAACAATCTCGACCACCAAGAAAAGATAAAGTGATGGACCGGAAAAAGGATAATGCCGCACCGGGGGGATCGCAAGCAGCCCCTTCTGGGGTGCTGTTAAATAATGGAGGAACTCAAACTGCTGTCCCCCCAAAACCTGCGCCACGTAAAGGAAAACAGGATGCACTAACAACTAAGACAGTGTCTATCACTCCTCAAACGTTAGTGCCATTGAGAACTGATGAAGGGATAGGAACCTCCGCTTGCACTACAAATTGTGTTCCTAACACTAAAGACCCAGTAGCCGATTGCAACTTAGGTAAATCAGTACCAAAACAAGCTCCAAACGCCGACCTTCCACCCGGATGCCAACCCTATGTGGTAGTGCTCACAGGTGTCCCTCCCCTGAAACCTGATAGGAGGGAGTCCTATGAGGAACTCAAAAATAAGACCTTATATTGGTTAAGAGAAAATAGACCTCTCCCATATACTATTAATTGTCAGGTTATACATGTTCGAAGAGTTAACTGGTTGGGCACCAGGCCAAAGGACATAAGGGGGGACTGCATTCTGGTGAACTTTAAAGACCCTTCGGTAGCCCACCTTGTGTATGGTCAAAATCAAGAGAGAGGACACTTAGGAATTGGAACTTGTGACCTTAGCTACTTTTATCCAAAGCAACTAACATCAGGCAATAGAGGCCCACCTTGTGTGGGCACGATGAATAGTAAGGTACTCATTCTTTGATCCCCCAACACCAGGTGGCGGAATGCAATTACAGAATATGGGAGTGGACACAAATTGGTCATGCTGGGGTCGATGACAAGAAGGAGAGTCCGAAGTCGGGGAAAATCCTTCCCCTCTACTCAGTGTTCCTTCACAAGACATATGTGTAAGAATATGTGTAAGATCTTGTGTAATGCCCCCTGTAACTGAATCAGTCAAAAACACACGGGTTGGAATAGCGATTGCTAGTACTGCTAGAGAACACCTAAAGAGGGCACCTATGGATGTTCTTACTGTATTGGATCAAAATATGTCATTACCAGTACGCACGGAGGCCCAAGAACTAGTGTCTAGTAGTGGGCTCCTGGACGGACTGAAAGGGGGGGAAACATCAAGGGCTCGATTCTGATCCGGTAAAAAAAATCCCCCGTACGAATCGTATTCGTAGCCGAATCCGTACGACTCGTAAACACACCGTACGACCCGGCGAGTACGATCCAGACCGGGTGATCAGGACGCTATTCGTACGGTCCGCGTCAGGTAAGGGCGATTCTTACGGAAAAGCGCTCAATCACATACACACCGTACGCCGCGTACCCCCCATGATTGCCGGGGTACGCGTCGTACCCCTGCGATCATGTGGGGTACGCGCCGTACACCCAGCGTACACGGGGTGCGCACCGTACACCCACCGTACATGGGGTACGGTGCGTACCCCATGTACGCTGGGTGTACGCCAAGTACCCCACATGATCGCAGGGGTACGGCGCGTACCCCGGCGATCATGGGGGGTACGCGGCATCCCCGGGGGGGGCCTTCTGTACTTGTTTTGGCCCAAACTATGCGTTTACGGCTGTTTCCAGCTCCCGTAAAAAAAAGGGTCGTACGTTGCGTACCCGACATGAATCGTACTTGCTGGGTCGTAAAAACCAGCCGCGAACCGTTGCGACGTCATGTACAGCGGGTTCCGAGTGAGACTCGTACGGATATTTTAGTCGTACGGAGTCCTGTACGACTCGTACGGTCTTTGGCTCCTGGTACGGATCGTACTTCGTCGTACGTACGGGGACATGTACGGGTACGATTCGTACGGGGAAAATTGCTCCGTACGACGATTCGGAGGGCATTTTACCGGATCGGAATCGAGCCCCAAATGTACATAATGAATTCCCCAGTAGTTTAGTACAATGTAATATGATGCGAGAGATAAAAATGTTGTCATGGAATATTGCAGGGGTATCAAGAAACCTTTGTGACAGGGTTTGGAGTTCTTTCATGGAAGAGCATGATATCATACTCTTACAAGAAACCTGGGCAATCAATATGGTTCATAGACTCGGTTATAAAGCATTTCACTGTGGGGCAATTGCGTCTACAAGAGGTAGACCATCAGAGGCTTAATAATTTGGATAAGAATATCCCTGAATGTTGTTGTCTCACCTTTGTATTTTGGTTCTAATGATTTGCTTGGGGTAAAGATGACCACGAAGGAAATGGGGGATGTCTACCTTATAAATATTTACAACAGGGCCAATCCCCACAACAAGGAATCTATGGTTGTAGAACAGTTAAGTTCGTATCTGGGTACTTTAGAATTAAACTCCCAAGTTATTATAGGCGGGGATTTTAACTGCCAATTCGAACCTGTATCGGGGCTTGAAAATTTACTAGAAAATGAAGACAGGGCTTGTGACATTCCTTCTCTAGATAGTGTAAAACCAGTTAAAAGTTCAGTGGCAGCCATGCAGATTTTCGAACTAACTGTGTCTAATGATCTAAGGGCATGTAATGGTCGTCTTGACCCCGATAAACCTGCAAATTATACATATAGCAAGGGGATTTCCAAATCACTGATTGATTTTATGTTGATTACAACCAATTTGTGGCACTTATTGTTGGCTTTTAAAGTTGTGAATAGGCCTGAAAGCGACCACTTCCCTCTACAACTGGGGTTACTTTCTAACCCATTTCTGACATCACTTGGGGAAACAGAATCTACCAGGGAGGTGGGAGAGGTCGAGGTCTCTAACAACAGAAAAGCTATAAAGTGGCCACATATACTAGCAAAAAAAGATATACTTGTGGGTATTTATAACACCATCTCAGATACGATCCCCTTATATAATAATTTGTGCTTGGGTTCCCAGGAAGTTCTCAAAATGCACTACCATTTGGTAGAATTATTAATTCCCCTCCTGAGCAAAACATGTAGTAATGATAAAAGCAACATAAGCAGGCAACTCGAACTAGAGACACCATGGTACAATAAACAGTGTCGCCTAGCGAAAAGTAACTTAATCAATGCTGTTAAATCCAAGGACCAGATGAGGGTAAGAGAGTGTAGACACGAATACAAAAGACTCCTCTCTAGTGCAAAAAAGGAATGGGATAATTCTATCTGGGAAGATCTCCTAAATGCTGCTAGGAAACACGACCAAAGTACCTTTTGGAGTTTGATATCAAAAACTAACAAAACGGGTCGCTCCAACAGGGACTTCTTCCTTGATGAGAAAATTTGGTATGACCATTTTGTAAAGTTGTATGACTCGGCAGATGTGTTCCTAGGCCCAAACAATCCAGAAACTGTTTTGCCATCGTGTACTAACTCTCTTCCCAAATTTAGTGCCGAAGAGACCCTACGTGCAATAAATGCAATTAAGGCGGGTAAGGCACCAGGCCCTGATAAATTGCCTGGGGACTTATTTACACACAATACTGAAGTATGGTGCCCCTATATAAATTTCTTGTGCAACTCAATATTGGCAGGGACACCAATTCCTGAAACGTGGAAGGGGGCAGAAATAGTTACCATTTATAAAAAAGGGGATCGCTACAATCCAGCCAATTACAGACCGATTAGTTTAATTGATATTTTACAGAACATTTTTGCCAGGCATATTTTAAACCGACTTTTAGATTGGATAGAGGAATCTAAAATCCTCTCAAAATTTCAAGCAGGGTTTAGAATCAAGACAAGTACTGTGGACCAGGTGTGCAGGTTTATGTGCATCTGTTGGAAATATGTACAAATAAAGAAGGGTAGCCTTTACGTAGCATTTATGGATCTACGTGCAGCGTTTGATCTTGTTCCACGTCCCCTACTTTGGGATACTTTGAGGAATATGGGTGTCCCGGGTGAATTGCTATCAAATCTTATAAAACTTCACACAGATAATTTCGCAAAAGTAAGGTGGGGAAGAAATGGTGAACTTACCCAGGCCATACCAGTAAAAAGGGGGGTACGACAAGGGTGCGTGCTGGCCCCCACCCTCTTTTCTTTATTTGTGAATGACATCCCTCCTTACCTGGCACAATGTAACCACGATTCCCCGAAACTGTGCAATGAGGCAATTACAGCACTGTTATTTGCCGATGACACCATCCTAATATCGCAAACCCCCAAAGGACTACAAAACTTAATAAACCAATTCAACAGTTATTGCGAAGTAAAGGGGCTAGAAATCAATTCATCAAAAACCAAGTATATGGCCATTAATCCCCCAAAAACCTTTAAGAAGAACTTGGCCCTAAAAAACATTAAACTAGAGTATGTGGAATTTTTTGATTACTTGGGTATCAGGCTTGATAGTAAAATGTCCTGGAAAAAACAACTGGAAAAAAGCAGGCTGACATTTAAACACAGTTCACTTCCTATTCTAAAGATTCATGGAGGGAGTGCTTCCAAAGCTATAACTCCTGCGACGGAAGTATTCAAAGCCAAAGCTCAATCCGCAGCCCTATACGGGGCTGAGATCTGGGGGCCACACTCAAACAAGACCTTTGACATTGATGAGAACGCGTTCTTTAGGCGACTACTAAGACTACCCTTAAGAACGCCCCTAGTGCCTGTCTACTTGGACATTAATGTAAAACGTACAGACTTTTTATGTTGGTTAAGGCCACTTCTTTACTGGGTAAGATTATGGTCTACCCCGGAACTTACTGACTATAGATGTGGTTTACTGGAAATTATGGAACTAGATACATTTAATTCAATTAAATGGCTAAGACATATATCCACTTGGTTCACAAAAATAGGTCTTTCACACTTTTGGATTAACCCACTTGTACTGCCAATTAACTGTAAAGAACAGGTAAAAGCTGCCTTTTGGTCATATGTTGTTAATAATGCATATTTACATGAACGTGGTACTGGCTCTCTAACTCAGAAGTTTCTGCAATTTAAGGACATTCCCATGTTTGAGCAGTTTATGGACGAAATTGAGCCACCTTTGGCCAAAACTGTATACTTACAATATAGATACGGCGTTTTACAAATAAATGCAAATACCTGCCGTTGGGGAAAAACCACGGGGAATGATTTGTACAACTGCAAATTGTGTGAACTTAATCATAAAGAAGACGAGGCCCATATTCTCTTCTTTTGTCCGGTGTACAAACAACAACGTACGAAATGGATCAAACCATTTTGTAAAAATTTGGGCCTAAGGACTAACAAAGAGGCAGAGAGGATACTTAAATCCACATCAGTGATGTCATCAGTGATGTCACTGACCATGTTATGAATGATGTAATATGTGACATCATCAGCAGTGGATTGCGGGTGCGCGATATATAGTTAGTGCAACTAACTATATATGTGAATTTCAATGGTTTTGTGTGAGTAAAATAAGGTTTTGTAAAAGCTAATCCCTAACTATATATGGTCTATAACCTATGGTTTTTTAATTGAATTTTCAAGGTTTTGTAAATGCTAATTCCTAACTATATATGGTCTATAACCTATGTTTTTTTCAGTGAATATATATATATATATATATATATATATATATATATATATATATATATATATATATATATATATATATATATATATATATATATATATATATATATATATATATATACACATATATATATACTAGCAGCCCGTCCCGACCTTGTCCGGGAGCAATCAGGCTTCCCGGACCCCGCCCGCCCTGACATTGTGCATGAGCAGCCCGGCCCCCCGCCCGCCCCGACATTGTCAAGCAGCCCGGGCCCCCGCCCGCCCCATCCCGTCCCCCGCCAGCCCTGTCCCCCGCCTGCCCCGACATTGTCAAGCAGCCTGGGCCCCCGCCTACCCCGTCCCGTCCCCCGCCCGCCCCCGCCTGCCCCGACCCCGCCTGCCCGGACCCCCACCAGCCCCGACCCCCGCCTGCCCGGAGCCTTACCTCAGCCGCCGCTCCTCCCCCGCGCTCCTCATTTCACCGCTCCGCCGCTCCTCGCCGCTTACCGCTCCTCCTGCCTGACCGCCGGTCCTCACCGCCATTCCGCCATTCGTCACTGCTCCTCCCCCGCGCCATGTCCGCCGCTCCTCCTCGCGTTCCTGGATGCCGCTCCTCCCCGCGCCCCTGACGTCAGCACGCAGGTCACGGCCGGTGCTACTTCGAAGGGACTTATTTTTTTTTTTAAATAACGCATAGTTTTATACTTTATATAGCCTATGTCCATCTGCACACCCTGACAATTACAATGATGTATCGGGTGTGTGGATTGGCGCTGTGGTTCCCGAGTTTACCCGCCTCAAAGGTGAAAAGTTCTTCCTTTATAATAGTAGTATAGATATAGATATAGAAAAAGATTTTATACAATAAAGATGTATTCATTCAACACCTCCTGTGCTGTGTTGAGGCCGGGTGTGGTAGACGGTCAGGTTCTGTGCTATGTGATGGTGGGCCAGGATCCAGAGGGTAAAGTTGTCAGGCTGCACACTGCATCCCCACAAAGTCTGGCTGGTTTTAACCTCCCTGTAACTACCACCTTATGTGCACACGCCGTGCATTACATCTTTTTACCACGACAGGGCGCACAAGTCCTGCAGACACCTTTCAATGTGGTTGTCTTCCAGGTTTGTCTCCTTGCTGTTCCTGTGTTACAAAGCACTTCACTTCACTCTCTTGTGTGGGAGTATAAAGTGCTGTGCCGTCCTGTTCATCTGCACAATGGATTAAAACATTCCTCTGCGTTCCTCAGTCACCAGTGTGCTAAAGCATTATTTCTTGTTCTTCTACCTCTGGTATTTAAAAGCAGTGTCCGAAAGCAGTGCCGGGGGTGCGACTCCTTGAGAGACTGGGCGCCTGGGGAGCAGCAGCACCCCAAACTCGCTCAAGATGAGTCCGGGAGGCGCTGTCTGCTGTGAGGGGTTGTGTGTGTGCAGGGGGCACTACACAACGGCACCCCCCAGCAGCCCCCGACCTCTCCTGTTCCTGGAATTAAGTTGGCATCATGCCCCTTACGACCCCTGGCCTGCCCTCTGCGGCTCCCAGACTCCGAGATTGCAAGGGCAGCAAGAACAGAAGGGAACAGAAGGGAGACGGGGCTCAGATGAGCACTGTTTGCTTTGTTTTGCTTGGCCTGGACTGGAACATTGGTGCATGCATCACACACAAAGGGTTTATTTTGCAGGTAGATGCAGTGCATTCAAATGTCTCTTTCTGATGATGGGTTATGAACAAACTGGGTTCATTTAGCAGCAGATTTTTTCACTCCCTCTTCTGCTGCTGAAAATCCGATTCACCCGTCCAGCGCTCGCTCTCTCCCCTCCGCCCGCTCTCTCCCCTGCGCCTGCTCTCTCCCCAGCGCCTGCTCTCTCCCCTCCGCCTGCCCTGGAAAGCAGAGATGAAACCAAACTCGGGCGAACAGCAGGCCGTGAAGTGCTTGGCTTGCCTGGGAACGGGTATGGAGCGCAAACCTGCCAACAGTCTTTGGACATTTCCCGTTTTAAAATCACTAATTCACAGTAAAGAAACCACATAACTTTAACCCAAGATGAACTTACAGAAAATCGGCCTATACGACATTAAGCCCTAATCAATAACCATGTCCGCCCGGTCCGCTGCTCCTCCCCGGCCGCTCGTCACCGCTCCTCCCCCGCGCCATGTCCTGACGTGAGCACCCAGGTCACGGCCGGCACTACTTCTCAGGGACTATTTTTTTTTAATGTAATTTTTTTAAAATATAACGTATTTTTTTACTTTATATAGCCTATGTCCATCTGCACACCCTGAGGATTACAAAGATGTATCGGGTGTGTGGATTGGCGCTGTTGTTCCCGAGTTTACCCGCCTCAAAGGTGCAAAGTTCTTCCTTTATAATAGTAGTATAGATATATATTTGACTTGTGAAAGGGAAATAAAATAATGCTGACACCATAGTTAGTCCATGCTCGTGATTTCCGCACTGCAGCGGTGTTTTCTGCGAGGTGTTGCAGATATATATATATATATATATATATATATATATATATATATATATATATATATATATATATATATATATATATATATATATATATATATATGTATAGCTCAAACTAGACCCGGAGGTATCAGAGTGATTTACATGAGTACATTACAAACGGACACATTCATTTTTGTCACACATGGGGAGATTAAGTGATTTGCCCCGAATTACAGGATGTTGAGCGTCCCTGCTGAGACTCAAACCCAGTTCCCCAACTTGGAGGTTGACCGCCCTAGCCGTTAGGCTACATTCCCTCCCTATTTTGCCTTAGAGCAGCGCAGGTAGGCACCCTGCTCTGCTGCCTTACTCCAAAGTGAACGGGCAGGAGTGCACTGAATTTAAGCAATACACTGCAATCCTGTCCTTTCTGCCTGTGCTGGTGCCGTTTCCTAGCACCAATGCAGGCACCCTTGCAATATGGTGCAAAGGTGCCTCCATTGCAGTGTTGCAGGGATTCTGCACATACACAGAACTATGCGCAGGAAAACAGGACTTCAGTGAATAGGGGTGTATCAACCTAAAACATCAGTACCCAAAATCCCAAACCAACTAGCTGTAGTGTATCATTCATTCTCCAAATTTAATGGAGCTACAAATGATTAGACAACCCAGAACACAACACTCCCGACTCTCTCAGGAATCGCTGGAGCAAGAAATACTCTTTTGCTCACTCACTTGTAGTTGTCCACAATGAGAATAGGCAGAGGAATTTCTGCGTGTTCGCAGAGATTTTTTACCGTTTCGCGGAGATTTGCGTAATGCAGTTACGCAAATTCCGCCCACCCTTAGTCATAACAGACGCGTCCCGCCCACGCGCGATTGATTCCCCACCTGTGCAGGGAATCAGTGGGCAGGGTTGTGGCGAGCCCAGCTCTTCATGAGCACAGCTTTACTGTGACAACCCCGCAGCGAAGGGGTTAACCAGTCACTGAAATAGTTCAAAACATTTATTTTAACTATTGTGCTCTACAATACAGTTTACATGCCACTACCAGCAGCAAAAATGCATAAACTCCGCACAGTTAGCATTGTTAAAGCTCCATAGAATACAAAGGGAGAAGTCATTTTATAAAGACTGTTGAAATAAGGGCTTTTAGGCCTAACCACCTTCATTTATTTATTTAGTTATAAAGTTTTATATAGCACGAATATGATCCCGAGGGATATCAGAGCGCTTCACAATTACAGATGGTCAAGGTTAGGCAGGCATCATATACATATCAAAGGAAACAGTTACAAAGGGTGCAACACATCATCACAATAGTTGGAGAAAAAAAACTTGACTAGAATAAGTTTATTTTATAAAAGGGACAATCTCTGGGCTTTGACAGCAGACCCCATACCTTAAAGCCTGGATGCAAGGTTTACATCATAGGAACAGCTGAGCTCTTCTCCAGGGAATGGCTTTCTCAAAGTGTGTTAAAATAACATGCAACAACATAATATCAAAGCACAAGTCTACAGTACTGCAGCTGTGTGTAGCATGTGCTAGGGACTGACCAGAACAGAATAACAAAGGGCAGTGTTGTTCAACCTTGCACATCTTGTTCAGACTAAACTCTAGGAAAGGCAGTGAACGCGAAAGCAGCCTGTTCTCATGTGAAAGGCACAAACAGAGTCTTGCAAAAACAAAGTCTTTTAGTAACATGTGCAAAAGTAGCATCATGGCAGCCAAGCTCATGCTAACTTAGCAATGTCCCCAGGGGCCCATATAACACCATAGTAACCATATAACAGCAGGCAGGATTTTTTTTTGTGCAGGAAGAGGCACCTTCCTGCACGAAAACAACCCCAAAAAGGGGTTTCCTCTTTCTATGCGTTTAGTTGGGTTGGGTAACAACAAACATCTGTTATTTCAGCGCCAAGAGGCCCGTAGTGGTGAACGTGCGCTTTACAAATACTCATGTTATGTGTTATGTTATGTGTGCTGCGGAATGCAGCACACATGTTTTTATTGACTTTTGAACTCTAGGTACTTTACTACTGCTAACCAGTCGTAAAGTGCTTGTGCTCTTTCCCAAAAAGGTGGTACATGGGCTTATCCATATTTGGATTATTTAATGTACTTATACATCCCTAGTAAAGTGCAATACACGTGCCCAGGGCCTGTACATTAAATGCTACTAGTGGGCCTGCAGCACTGTTTGTGCCACCCAATTCACTAGCACTTTAAACATGTTTAAGGCCTGCCATTGTAGAGTCTGTGCATGCAGTTTTAATCTGCTATGTTGCTCTGGTAAGTTAACCTTCTTGCAAAGCCCAAACCTTCATTTTCAATACATATGTCACCCCTACGTCAGGCCCTAGACAGCCCTAAGGGCAGATTGCAGTGTATTTAAGATGTAAATGCTTTGGTAGTATAACAATATTAAATCCTTTTTTCACCACTACAAAACCTATCTCTCCCATAGGTTAACATTGGATATCCCTTATCACATGTGATACATGTAATTTACGATTGGGAAAAGATAGATATTTCAATTTTGGTGTCTTTGGACTCATAATATAAAATCACAACTTTAGGCTAAGGCAGATTTTAAGTTGTAAGTCTAAAACTGCCACTTTTCGAAAGTTGACATGTTCTTATTTTAGCCATTTGGTGCCTTCAGCCTGTCTTTGAACACAAGTCTGGGGTGGGTGACAGCTGGGCTTTGTGCATTCCTTCTAGACAGCCACACACAATGGGAAATAAGATGTGACTTGATGGGCCTTAATGGACCATTAACTGACTTGATGGGGCGGAGCTAAGCACTGCCTCACTTACACCTGAATAGGATATGCCCTGTACACATAATAGGGTTCATTGTCACTCTAGCCAGCTTGGAGCCAGGACAGGGGAGGCAGGGCATCTGTGCACTTCAAGTCATGCCTTTGGAAATTCTACCCTCTTCCAAAGGTGCAACTGTGTAGAAAAGAATGACCTCTGACATGACCTCTGACATTACCACTTCAGTATACACTTTTGGACCTGTGGATACCCTCCCAGGAAAACTGTGCTGCTGAAAGTACTGCCACTCCGCTGGATTGCTATTTTGCTGGACTTCTGCTTTGCTGTGCTACCTTTTGCCTGCTGCTGTCTTGCGTGGGAGTGAAGACTGCACCTGCATCTCTGTAATCCAGAACCAAGAGAGATTCCAGGGGCCTGCTGCCTGGTCTCCAGTTTTCTGAAGTCTCAAGGACACAAAATACTTCCAAACAATCTGCTCCTGCACCTGGACTCTTTCAGCTGTGAGTCTGCCCTGCCAAGCGGTACCTCCCCAGTCCTGAACCCTTTGATGTGGCACTAAGGTGCTCTGCCCTCTGTGTTCCTCATTGAAAGAGCCTCAAAATCTAGCAAAGCAACGCCATGCAGACTGCGCACCAGGATTTAAGGTACTGTGTTCTGCGGGCCCAGATGGGCCCCTGTAGCTGTCCATGCTCCATCATGTTCAGCCTGACCATATGACTTTATCCCAGCGTGGCGCAACCAGACAACCACAGTTGATGCTTCATCCTTTTATTCACTATTTTAACTGAATTCTTTACATTTGCACATTTTAGGATCTACATAATGGATTTTTGTGGTATCTTTTTGTGTTGTGTATTCACAGTTTTACTGTTTAAAGTGTACAAATACGTAGGTCACTGCCTCCTAATTTAAGCCTGCCTGCTCTGTGCCAAGCTACCAGATGGTAAGCACAGGTAAATGTATGGTATGCATCTGACTTACCTTGACTAGCATTGTGGTTCATGCTTGGACAGGGTGCATACCTGTGCCAACCAGAAACTCTATTTCTAAAATTGTGCTTCAATTACCATATTCATATTTTTTCCTTTTTGGTGTCCCCTTTCTTGAATTATATATGCTACAGCATCATACCTTGACCTGCTGGAGGATCTCCAAAACCAAAAAAGCGACTATGTCCCAAGGTAAATCTTTGGACTGGAGCAAGGTGGCAAAGTTACCTCTGTAACAAAGCTTCAACATTCTGCTGTGTCTCACGTGGAACTTGCATTGCCAAAACTAAATGCTACAACAGGAGCTGGATGATGATGTGTCCAACCTTGAAACATCCTCACTGCCATCATCCTCTTGTCTTGACCGGCTGAAGGATTTTAGAACAAAAAATAGTAGCAAAGTCCGAGAGTGGAAACCTGCTTGTGTGAGCTGCTCAATCAAGGTAGTCCTGGAATCCTGGTGTACCATGAACATCAACTTTGAATCATGCTTTGTTTTTTTTGGGTGCTTTTTGTCATGAAACTCAGAATACCCTTTACTCCCTAATCTGATTTTTACCATTTTATTTTGTATTTTTGCTAATCACATTTTTCTTTATTTTTCTATATTGGTCTGAGAATGTTATTGTGCTGAGTCTACAATATTAAGGTTTCATACTGATTGAACATATCACACATTTTGCTTGGGAAATGTCTGCTAATTATGCGTTGATCTCCATGGGGTAAGCATAGATTCACTGGGATCTAAGTGACCTAGCCAACAGGGTATTCATCTATCTAATTAGTATTCTGCTTTCTGGCAGACTGTTTTTTTCTGCACACCATTCCACAGACCCCAACTAACATAAATCATTCAGCTCTACCACAATTTCACATGCACAATAAAGGCTCTCCAGTAGGCCAAATGTCATGACTCTTTGTGAATGTCACATTTAAGTCTCACAGAGACATACTTAGGGCTCTATTTTAGCAGTATGTATTTCTCTCAGATCCTTTGATCTCAAAGTTCAAGGCTCTGAAAAGGCCACAAAACACAAAAAAAGCAGGATCCTGTCCTGTAAAGTACTTCCTGGCCACAGCTTTCAGGACTGCCCAACTGAAAATTTTCATCCCACACAATTATTCGAGGTCAGAAGACAATGTTTTGATCAAGAAAAACCACCATGTTTTGTTTCATTGTTATCCTTTACAGTTCAGCTGTGAAGGATGCCATGTTACCGGATTTTGCAGGTAAAACTTGAGGGCACAAAACTCAAACTGGTGCTGAATCAGGGGTGTTTTCCAGAAAACCCCCTAATCTGGAGTAGATACAGAGCCTGCCGCACACCTACCACTTCTTACATCAGTGACCCCTTAACATCATTCAACAGGGAACGTTTGTGACCTGTGCTGGCCTGTGGGGTCGGATGTGGGGAAGAGAGATGGGTCTGATCTCAGAGTGCTGTGGATGTTGTGATAAAAAAAAGCTGTCACACTCACACCTGGTGAAGGGCATCGGAAAGACTAAATTGCTGTAGTGGCATGGCCAGCCTTGGCCAGAGTTGAACCAGGAGTCAGGCTTGGCTCTAAGAGTTGAATCATGAGCTGAGCTATCAAAACATGTAAATCAGGTAACAAATGTCATGAAAATATAAGATAAAGATTCTTAGAGGGTAAACATGTATTTTACAACATCTCAGTGTCTCAATTACACAGGATTATATCACTGAATTAAGGGACCTTTATTGAAAGTAATATTCAGGAATACCCCCATGGCCTGATGACATTGCTCCCAGTTACCAAAAATATGTTCATTTGTCATGCTATCCATTTCTATAGCCTACATTGTTATGAAATGTGATGCAAGATTATTTTAAGAAGGTGGAGCAAGATCCTGTTCTGGATTACTTCAATATGCTTTCAAAGTAGATGGTTAAATAAAGGATACACGCTGACATAAAGCGATGGGCAGTGGATCACCCAATTTGGTTGAGTGGGAAGCCGGGATTTGAGTCTAGGATTGCACATTGTCCATTTCAGAGACTGGAGGGTTACGTCCTCTGTCTTCCATTCAACACCAAAGATAAGTGCTTTGTAGTTAATCATTGTTGTTCAATTAGTGATAGCAGATACATTTCAATGAAAACATTCAACACAGCTTGGGTCATATCATGATGGGCTTAGTGCCTAGGTTTTTGTATGTGACTAAAGTTCAAACAGATCACTCAGAATTTAGCTGAGTTAATCTATAAACTTTCAACCAAATAAATTAACACATGGAAACCAATGACCTGGGATTGCCTTTCTCTGATTTCAAGTTGTCCTGTCTAAAGTTCATAAATTAACTGGGAGAAATTCCAAGTTCTATGTTTAACGTTTAAACACCTTACTCACAAACATGTGCTTAGACCACCATGAAACTATACACAGAAACGGATGTATGACGTTACAACGCGTTATTTTACAACGCAGACCGTTACATCGCAATTTTTACAACGCAGGATCCATTACAATGCATGCCTTTACAACGCATGTCATTACATAGCAGATACTATTACAACGCATGCCATTACAACGTAAGTATAGGTAAGTATATCTTTTTAAAAAAAATGTAATTAAGTTAATTTTATTAATTTAATTTAATTAATTTAATTTTATTAATTTAAAAAAAGTAATTAATTTAATTTAATTTAATTATTGTAATTTAATTAATATTAAAATTGTAATTAATTTAATTTATTTAATTTAATTTAATTAATGTAATTTAATTCATTTATAAATTGTAAATAATATAATTTAATTTAATATAATTAATTTAATTTTAATAATTTTAAAATAATAATTAATTTCATTTAATTTAATTTAATTAATGTAATTTAATTAATTTATAAATTGCAAATAATATATTTCAATTTAATTAATTTAATTAATTTAAAAATGTAATTAATTTAATTTAATTTAATTAATGTAATTTAATTAATTTATTAATTGTAAATAATATAATTAATTTAATTTAATTTAATTTAATTAATTTAATTTATTAAAAGTCGTGTTTTAAAAAAAAGTTAACCCTAAAAATACCCCTGTAACCCAAAACACAAACCCAGCCCTAAAACCTAAAAATACCCCTGTACCCCAAAACCCAAACCCAGCCCTAAAACCTAAAAATACCCCTGTACCCCAAAAACCAAACCCAGCCCTAAAACCTAAAAATACCCCTGTACCCCAAAAACCAAACCCAGCCCTAAAACCTAAAAATACCCCTGTACCCCAAAAACCAAACCCAGCCCTAAAACCTAAAAATACCCCTGTACCCCAAAAACCAAACCCAGCCCTAAAACCTAAAAATACCCCTGTACCCCAAAAACCAAACCAAGCCCTAAAACCTAAAAATACCCCTGTACCCCAAAAACCAAACCTAGCCCTAAAACCTAAAAATAAATATATTTATGTACATTTAATATTAATCAAATTAATTAAATAATATTAAATAAAATAAAAAAAATTATATACTTACGTTGTAATGGCATGCGTTGTAATAGCATCTGCTATGTAATGTCATGCGTTGTAAAGGCATGCGATGTAATGGATCCAGCATTGTAAAAGTTGCGTTGTAATAGAAGTCCGTTGTAAAAGTTGCGTTGTAACGGTGCAATACCCACAGAAACACACCTACATGTAAAGACACATAGTTACATGTGCACATTCATAAGGTGTTAAGGTTTGCTTTTCTGTTTGGAATGTTTCTCCAGAGCTTTCTGATGTCAGCTTCTCCTTGAAGAACTGACATGATAAACAGAAGCCTCTCAAGAGAGCCTCAATGGCCGCAATTACATAATTATCAAAACAAGAGCAATCCAAGGGCCCTCAGAGTGTTTGCTCCTCAGGTCACAGAGTTTCAAGTAGACTTGGGCAAAGTGCAGTGTGAATTCAGAGCAATATTTCATACAAGGAGACTTAGGTAATCTGTAGCATCACTTCAGAACAACAAGTTTTTTTCTCTGAGACTTGGGAGATGTGCAGTGTGGTTTCAGAACAACATGTTTGTTTCCAGGCGTCTTAGGTGGAGTGCAGTGTGACTTCAGAGCAACGTTTGCTACAAGTAGACTTAGGTGATGTACAACATGGCTTCAGAACCAATTTGTTTCTAGGAACAGGCGATGTCCAGCTTAGCTTCAGAATGGCATGTTTGCTCCAAGTAAACTTGGGTGATGTGCATCGTGGGTTCAGAAGAACATGTTTGTTTCTAGCAGACTTACTCTGAAACAAGAGAGCAGCCACACTGCTCCAAGAAACAGTGGGGCATATTATCAAGGGGGTTTATCTCCGCTTTTATTGCTTTAAAAGCCAAGAAAGCGGAGATAATTTTACCTCCCTATTACCTAGCTGTCGCTAACACCAGTTAGTGACAGCTAGTAGGAGATAGTGACCATCTTGGGCCCCGCTTTGCATGTCAGTGATATTTATCACTAATGACATGCAAAGTGGGCCTGCCAAGATGTTAGCGACTGGAAACAGTCGCTAACATCGCTATCTCCTATTACCAACTTTTGGAGATATTCGCGCTAAGCGTGAATATCTCCAAAAGCTAACACCTGCCCCTGAGCAGTTCTTAACATGGCTAAGAGCATTAGCTCGGTAATGCATGAATATCGCTGACTTTACAGCAATATTCATGCATTTCGGCCGATTTTTATCGCTTAGGAGATAAACCTTGATAATATCAAGGCTCCTAAGCGATAAAAATCGGCGATGCTCGGCGATATAATTTCGGCCGCTAACCAAGCTGAGCGATATTTTTCGCTCATGCTTGGTAATATGCCCCAGAGTTGCTTATACAACAATGTATCAACAAAAAAGGTTATTTTGGAGGAAAAAACAATCAGATAACTCACACTCCACTTCTCTAACATCTATTCATCACTACCAGTCTTAAAAGAACCCAAGAGGCAATTATATAAAGTCTGTTTAATAAAACATATAATTGAAACAATTGTACAATTATATAAAATTCATGTAATCCAAAATAATTAATAAGAGATATATTGCACACACATTATTAAAACATTATATTAAGCGAGATACAACTAACAAGACATACATATTTGTCATTCAGAGTTCTTGTTAATTTGAAGGAATGAACTATTAAGAATATCTAAGCACTATTTCTCCAATAGTTCATTGTTTCTCAAATTTAACAACAACAAGAGGGCGGCAATGCTTTCTGGTGGATATACAGTATAGAACCACCTTCTTCAGGACAACAATAATCTTTATCTCTTTAACGCCTTAGCGGCGGCCGTTATTTCCGCGCAGTGCTGGGCGTTCCAAAGAGTGGGCAGGGCCATGTCGGCCATTGAACGTTCGCAGCCCCAGCCAGGTAGTGCTCCGAGCGTTCAGTGGCTGACTGCAGCAGCTATGAGGCTAAGCAAGTATGCAGTGTTTGCCAACTTTTTGTTATTATTAAGGTGAGGCAAGCTATTGACCGTCACACAATCTTGTCTTCGCCGAGAGAAAACTCTTTTTTATTTTGATGCTCACATAGATGCTGGAGTTCTGACCATCTAATGGCAGTATAGATAGGTCACACATGATTGTTGCAAGAATATTATGTGGGCATACCGTCCTACACTCCTGCGCTCTAGAGTGTAATTCCAATGGGACTATCAGTATTCTACCAATGGAAAGCCAAAACACATAAGACAAACATATATCTTTAGACTTTAAGGTCTGATTCCAGGATGTTCTGCTGGGGTCTGACCAGCCCTCCAAAAGTCTCAGGATCTCAATAACCACATCAATTGTGGTAAATATATTCAATCTTCTCAGTGTCCCACGTCGTATTTCTGATCACCGTTGAAAAATTAAAGATAGTTTTACCATGTACCACTGGAATTATGCCTCAAGGGTGGACCAAATTATGTGGCAGGGTGTGCTAAATTAAGCGACACAAAATGCAAATTATGCGGCACATTTTGTAGTAGTGTTATCACTGGGCAAAGGTTTCATTTTATTAGTACTGGTTTAATACCCAAAGACAGCAATATGCATCTAAAAGGTGAACAGTCAACCTTTGCAATGTGACAGCATGCTTAGCTGCAAGGGTAACAGCCATAATTTTGTGAGAATTGCATCATTTTAGTGATCCTGACTATATCATAAAGCCTTCCTCATGCACTTTACAAAAACTGTTTAGAGCCTCACTACGAGATCAGGCAAACCTGCAGATTGAAGTCAACAGGCACAGGTTAGTAATTACAAAAATATGACCAATTTTGAAGGATGAGAGTGACAGCACAATTAAAACAGAAAAAGCCATGGGCACAAAGTGTAACACCTTCCCATAGAATAAGCTGTGCAGCTGAGCTATTTAACAAAGGGCCTGACTTAGATCTTGGCAGATGGGTTATTCTGTCCCAAAGATGACCAATTTCCCATCTTCCAAAATATAAATCCGATAGGATATAATGAGATTTATATTTTGGCGGGCAGGATACCCGTCACTGGTGTGATGCAGGAACCCATCTGCCAAGATCTAAAGCAGACCCAAAGGCTGGACTGGTGTTGGGGCTTTATCTCCACAGCATATTCCAGCATGACACAGAGATATGCTGCAAAGGTAAGAAGAATAAACCGGCCAGCACGGCCTCCTGGAGGTGGCTGGGTCACTGGAGCTCAAGCAAGATGCCTGGCTTTGGTGCAACTCAATGTCCCTTTGGAACCTCAGGCGTAAAATGAGCCGAGCGTTGACTGGAGGAGATGTGGTCTAGGGGTAAGAGCTACTGACCCAGCCATGTTGGGAACCAGGTTCAAAACCGCTTAAGTTTTCTACCCAGTCACCAGTCCTTGCCCAGGTACCTGACTGTGTTCCAGACATGGTCCCAGACAGTCCCTGATACCAGTTCAACGTTTGGGTCACATCACCTCGCTTTCACACAGTTACAAACACCTGAAGCTTGTTCAGATTTTACATGTGCATTTTAACTTGCCAAGTAAATAAATATACTGCAAGGATTAAAAAAAGAAAAGCCTTGAGTTCTCCGCCTTTCATCATTTCATAATGTAGAGAGGCACAGCCAGCAGTGGGGAAGGAGGTAAATAAGAGGGCATTTCTGGTCATGTCATCCCTGCTACCCTGTGACAACACCTGCTGTGCTCAGCTGTGCCAGACAGGATGTCCCAGTTGTGTGGGAGGCCGACTGGAAGGTGGTAGTATGGAACTAATGCTCCAGGCTGAAAAATAGAAGAATGAGCTTCTCTTTAGTGTTTATTTACTTTTCTCGTTCTCTTGTCTGCCTTGGCAGCGCGTTTATGATCTAAGGAAGCAAGAAAAGAAATAAACACCACATGGGAGAGTGTTTTTTTTTGCTTTTTTTGCAGCAGGACATTTTAAAATACCTGTTGTACAAAGGGTGTCATGGGCCCTAGTGAAAGCAAGGAAGATGTGACCGTTATCCTCTGGCTGGGTAGTAAATGACAGTCAGAGTTAGATCTGGGGAGCCTTATGTACTGGTGACACTGCACATGCTGCACTATTGATAGCTACGCCCCTGACGGACTTTCTTTCACTTCTTTACCACTGAGCATCTCCTGCACTGCAACCAAAGCTTCATTCCTGATGGGAGTGAAATTTGCAAGAGTGCCATGGTTCAAGGGTGCCTATGTTGGTTGCTCAGACAGAAGGGACAGGAATGCACCACATTACTTAAATACAGTGCATTCCTGCCCTTTCACTTTGGCATCTGGCAGTGATGTAAGCTGCCCTGCTGGCCTGCCCTACCTCAAAATCCCATAAATAAGCCCCTCAATGTCATGAATGAAAGAACACAGACAAAACATACATAAGGCCCCCAATTTCTAACATTGGTGATCAGCAGGTGAGGACAGAACTTGGTGTGGACTAATATATACATCTAAGAACAATTCAAATCAATTGCCCCTGATCCCCATTCAGAATTGTATTTCCTTTTCTCTTTCAATTGGCATTTTTAATTTTTCGATTCTCCCTGACTGGCATTAAATCATGTGCCTGATTGGAGGTCCCATAATTGCACCAGCAAGCATGGATTATGCATTGTACAAGTTGGAGAAATATGCTGTGCAGCAACTCAAGGCTTTTTGTAAAGGGTTTAAGGTTTCTACCAAGGGCTTCACCAAGAAGGTGGAGCTGCAAAAGGCGCTGAGGGCCTGGTTGGAACCTAGGGATGCAGCGTATGAAACCCCAGAGGATGAAGATAATGATGAGGAAATAAAGGAGGATTAGGAGCTGGACCAGTATTCAGTGGAGAATCTCTAACTGCCTGTGGGACAGGGGGCAACCAGCCTGCAAGGAGAGATGATCCCGGAAGAGCAGGAAACAGTGTCCTCTAAAGGCCTGTCCCAGGAGGACCTGAAGGACAGAAGGGAGGAGAGGACATTTAATTTACAACTTTCCAAGCTCAAGTTAGAGGCAGAGCAAACGTAACAGTCCTTAGAGGAGAAAAAACTCACCATGGAGATAGAAGAGAAAACTAAGCAATTAGCGATAAAAAAAAAATTGCTGATGCTGGATCAGGAGTTGATCCTGAGAGAGCTGGACATCAAACTCAGGAGGGCTGAGTCCATCCAAGGTGGTGGCAGCAATTTTGCAGTGACCTCTGAAAGGAGTGTCCACATACCAAAGGGTCCCGTATCTGAATTTGTAGTGGGAGATGACATAGACAGTTAGACTGAGGCCTGCACAATTGTCTTACAGATGCACAAGGTCCCTGAGTGAGATTGGGGAACTACTCTGTGTAGGTATAGCCCTAGTGAGGTGAGGGACACTCTACTGGCCCTGGAGGCGAGTGACACGATTAAGTATTCCTTCATGTAGGAGTGCTAATCAGGAATTTGGGTTTCACCCCCAGAAATTTACAGACTTGGGTAGATTGTGTTGATTAAGTTGGCAAGGCACTGGATTCTTAGCTGCAGGACAGTGAGGTAAAGGATTACCATAGGATGTTTAATTTGTTTGCATCAGAGGACATGTTTAGTCTCTGTTTTCCCGAACTGCGCCACTACCTTGTTGATAGTAAGTTCTCTGACCCCAGGGAGCTGGCTAAGGAAGTGGGCCTTCCTTCCTTCCTTATTTCTTCTTTCCCTTCTTTTTCCTCCTTTTTTACTTCACCCTACGCAATGGCAGATGGACAGCTTCCTTGCAGTGCATATCCCCTGCTGGAGCATCGGCTGCACTGGGGGAGGGTGTGCGGTCGATGCAGCGCACCAGCCAGGTTCGACGCAGTGTTTAACAGCTGTGTTATGTTCCATATAGGTTCACCAAAATAGGCTCAGGTAGTCACCTAACCTTTCACCTATATTCTCCCCTACCATTACCGTACATAACGGCTGTTGGGACCGACCTTTTACCCAGTTATGGCACTGCTTACAGGACAAAGGGTTTTCCCTTAAAACTAGCCTCATCCGTTATGCATGGGGATTCTTGGAAACTCAGCAGGACTACCATGGCCGGCATAATAACTATGTACAAATGTCATTCCTTCAGTCATCCTAGGTCCGACATGACACAGCAATGTAGAACCCCATAGGGAACCACTTTGGGTATATAAACACCATATCTTGCTGAGGTAGACAGAGGAGAAAAGACTTCCATGCAGACAAAGTGACGCAAGAAGCTGAGGTTCCTGCACGCAGACACTCCAGCTCGCAGTGGGTGTCCATCTCAAGACCAAGAAGGGGTCCCACAGTCTCTCACTTCAGATACTGGGGTTAACTTTATCCTAGAGGGATTCCTGGCTTTACACACACATGCATTCTAGGTAGGCTTAGGTACATCTAGTTAGGGTCGTATCCTAGGAGTACACATTTACTACTGTCATGTATGTTATATACTTACCTGCATTCATTGTTTTAGCACAATGGTAGAAATCTAATATCCTTTTACTCTGTTAGTGCTTATAATCATGTTTCTGTCTAATGGTTGTTTCAGCACACCTATTTTACACTAAAATGGCGCTGGCTTAATAAATGCTTATTGAAAAATATCCCCACTGTTTATTCTGTGTATCTCTCTGAGACAAAAGCGAGCAGGAGTGACTAAGCGAAAAGTATCGCACTGTTTCCATGATTCTGAGGGATCAGGGTTGTCATGTTCGATAGCTGCCAAGATTTATTCTCTCCTTGGTAAGAAGGGTTTCGAGTGGCACTGTGAGCTAGCTGGTATACAGGCTAACATATTCGGTAGGGGGGTCTAGAATCAGTCCGGACACCAATCCAACAGTCTATGTTGTCTAAACGTGCATATACTTTATTTATTTATTTATTTTATGCGATTTTTAAAGCGCGCAAATACCCTTACGGGTGTCTCGGCGCTGGCGTAACAGAACTCTCTCTTGAGAAAAAAGGTAATTTATACTGAAAACAACCATGTCTTGAGATTCTTTCTGAAGTTTAGAAGCGTGGGGGCGGTTTTAATATGGAATGGTAATGTATTCCACAATTTGGCTGTCGCTATGGTAAAGCATCTATCTCCCCAATTGGTCTTTCTTGTCCGCGGAACCTTCAGCAAATGTGCTGATGATGATCGTAAGGTTCTAGAATGCTCAAGCGGGCAGAGAGCTTTTTTTAGAAACAATGGGCCTGGATTATTGATGGCTTTGTAGGCCATGCATAAAGCCTTAAATGTAATCCGACTCCTAACTGGGAGCCAATGCAACTTTCTAATGTAGGTTTATAGGAACTACACAACATGGTGCCGCCAACGTTGGTTTGGCACTTATTTAACATTCAAATCAGATTAGTTTGCTTTTCTCAAAGACTCCTACTCACATTCCCCCATAGACATCTGGAGTGGGAAGGGAACAATCCACCACAGCTGAGTTGGCATATCCTTTGTATTGGCTGTAGGTTTATCAAACTTGAAGGACAAACAGTTCCTATTATGGTGTCTAAACATGCATATCCTTTATAGGTTTATAGGAACTACACAACAGCTGAAAGCTGAAGCACTACTAGCCAGATATCTTGGACTGAGATCAGGGCCTAAGTGACCTACTAGGCATCGAAATTCCAGGGCTCGTGTGCATTAAGTATTTGCTGTGTTTGTGTTCTACAATGCAAACATGTATTTTCCGAAAAGCATGCTGCTCACACTCAGAGGAAAGTTTCATTTAGTTTACATTGGAATATTATTATGTGATCCAGTTTCTAGTTTCTGCTAGGCAGGTGCTCAGTGCTACCAAATCGTATTCATTATTGGCTCTCCCTTTCTCTGATTAATTAGGAAGCCTTTGCAGACTGTTCTCCTGTCACTATAGAGAATCATATATATCAGTTAGTAGCGCGTTCTCTCCGTGACTTTCTTTATGTAGCTCATACAGTTCCAAGCTATTTCACAGCAAATGTGTAGTATGGATCCATGCATTGCAAAAAAGGGAGACTGAGTTGGTCCATCAAGGGCGTTGAGAAATGAGACTAGAATCAAAGATCATTTACTGAAATGCATTAGTTCCAAATGTCGTTTTTGGCAAGGAAATTTGGAATAGGCATTGTCATAATAATTTTGTGAAGATTATTAACTGAATCACTAATTTGTTTTTTTTTATCTACTTAATTTCTTACATCAGCAGTCAAGGGCAAGAAGAGGAATGTTGAGGGTCTGGGAGAAGCTGGTCACAGGAGGCGCCGACCACCAGTGTTGCTGCTGAGGGCTCTGCTCAGCTTAGTAAGTCGTATTATTATTTATTATTTATTATTTTTTATCTTAATGTTGGGTTTTATGATTCTTTTAGGCTAAGAATACAATCTTGGGGTATTGGAATGTCGGTGCTGGGATACTGGATGGGAGTTGTTGCCTGGAGGCTGGTGTTGCTGGTGAGAAATAAAGTTTCTCTGCTACCCTTACCTGCCATTATCATTCCACGTGGAAACAAGGGCTAGATACAGACCCATTCCTGTATAGCAAGAACAATGGATTCAATTTTTGTTTCATTCCTGTTATTTTGCATTATCTTTTTTTATTAAATGATTTTATATCTCTGAGTTTTTATCTAACTCAGCGTAATTCTGTGGAGTACAAACTCCACAAGCTCCGCCAGCTTTGATGGTTTGGGGGAAACAGTAAAGAACAGAGGATTAAAAGAAAGGAACATGGCATATGAGTGAAAGGGTGGGTGGGTGAAAGGGTGTGTGGCTGGGTAAAGGGATGGATGGACAAAATGACGGTTAGAAGAAAGGGTGGATATTGAATGGATGCATTGGAAATGTTGGTGAAAGACCAGATGAAAGAATGTAAAGCTTAATCATGGTGGCTAAGGGTGAATTAGAATCAAAGGATGAATGAATGTTTGAATTGTTTGGATGAATAAGCAAGGCAGCTCTTCTCATGGATAGAGCAATGCTGCTCACCTACTTTGCTTACTTGTTCATGTAGGGTTATCAAAGCTATGGTTCAAAGTGGGGGTCTTTTTTTGTTCTACTCCCTTGGCTCACTGTATTTGTTAAGTGAGCAAGATGTATCCCACTCATCATTCCTCAGCCCCCTCGTCGCCCATGACATTTTGCCAACTATGGCTGAAGTGCAGTATGGTTCAATTCAATTTGTGACGGCAGTATTGGCCGTGCAATGTTTGTCTGCTTCAGTTAATGAGTTCGTCATGAGCACAGCTCCACTGTGCTGTATGACGAGCTGAGCTCGTCATAAGCATGCAAGGGGTTAAGAAAAATAGAGATCCGTGAGGAAGCCTGCGATCAGCTAGTTTGGGCTGCAGTGACACGAGATACAACCCTATTTTGGAAAACCATAGATCATCCTTTTTTTGAAGATAGTTCTGCAGCTAAGATAGACGTTTTAGTCCAGCCGGAAGAATGGATAGCTAGCTTGAAAATATTTTTAATCCAAGCACTGTTTTAACCAATAAAAAAGAAAAGAGCAACTTTATTATAGTTGAGCCCATTAGGTTACCCCTGATAACCCTGAAAGAGATTAAAGCAGCCCTAAACAAAAGTGTGAATGGTAAAGCTGCAGGACCTGATGGGGTTCCAATAGATGTTTTTAAACATGATATTGATTACTGGTTGCCTATTTTATTGATTATTTTTAACACCACCTTAGGGGGAGCGCTACCAGTATCCTGGGTAGAAAGTATAATAGTACCCATTTTTTAAAAAGGGGCTACAGGGAAGGTCAAATGCTACCGTCCCCTAACCCTTCATGACTCTACCTCAAAACTGATGGGCAGAGTGTTGTTAGGCAGATTAGAAAACTGCGCCCGTGAGGACAACATCTTAACCGAGGCCCATTATGGTTTTAGAAGGGGTTTTGGGATGATAGATCAATGTGTAAATTTGGAATTATTGGTAGGGAAATATACCCTAGCCAAGGAAGGGGCTTTACATCTCTACTTTGTTGATCTCACCAGTGCGTCCAACATGGTTAACCTTGTTAAAATATGGCAAACACTGGTTGTGCTATGCGCCCCCACTGACATAGTGACCTATCTCTCACAGATTTATACTTCCTTAACATCTAGAATGCGTTTTGGCTTAAAGGGCGAATGTACCCGGGACTTTAGGGTAACCCAAGGGATACGACAGGGGTGCATTTTTAGCTCCACTTTTATTCTCATTGTATATAAATAAAGTTGATTCTTACTTACAAAATTTAAAGACAGATACCCCAAGAGTAGGCATTCGTCTCACCCCAGTGCTTTTATACGCGGACGATGCTGTCCTAATTTCAAGGACAGTGAATGGTGTGTGGTGCCTTCTAGAATAAATTATGCAATTCATGACTAAAAAAGATCTACAGCTGAATCTTACAAAAACCTTTGTCATGACTTCTGGTAAAAATAGAACAAGGATCAGGCACCATCATGTGAGTGTCGTCAAAATCAACAGAGTTTTGAGGTTTACATACCTGGGGCTATTGTTTAATATGAATGGTATCTGGGGTGCACACATAGAAGTAACCAATTTGATACTTTTACGTACAATTGAGGGCATTTTTAGATTTGCCCCAAAAATAGGTAATAAACTAACAAGGGAATTCCTTTCCCTATATAGGAGTAAATCCATTAAAACTGCATGCTACGGGGCAGCCATAAGGTGAAGGTCAAATATTACCTCTCTACAAACTCAAGAGAATACATTTTTAAAAGGACTGCTGGCAGTCCCAAGCTCCACATCTAATTATATAGTCCATAGTGAACTGTCCATTCCCTATATTAGTGACCTGATAGGTATGGCAGGAATTACCCTATTACATGGGATATGGACGAAAGAAGACAAAGTTTACAAAAGACATAATTATGGACTGCCTGGCCCTTGATAATTGAAGGGAAATCCCTTGGCTGGAGTGTATCTATACCCTCCTAAAAGGTTGTATGCTAAATCTAGACCATGAAGAACCCTCACTTATACAGGACTACAGTGTAAATGAGTTGAAATCAAGGTTTATTTCCTCCAAGGAGTTGGTGAGAGAGGTGGAAACAGGTCGGAAACAAAGTGTCACCTCATATTGCGAGTACCCTCTGTTCGTGGGCACACAACCTTACTTTATTATGGTAAGACATACTCAGCAAAGGTTTTACCTAGGTGAATAGCCAAAATATCGAAATTAAAATATCGACCTACAATATAATCAATGTTTTAATTTCGATGGTACAGAATATCGATGTCAATAATTTTGATGGACAGAATATCAACCCTAAGGTAAGTAATATCAATATTTTTAATATTGAAGTTAGTAATATCGATATCTAATATATTGATGTTACTAATATTGTTGTAAGTAATATCAAAGTTAGTAATATCGATATCAAATATATCGATGTTACTAATATCGATATTTGTATTATTGTCATGTATTTTCTTCATAATTTAATATGTATATGTGATATGTTTTTTGTTAAGGGTACTACTAGTTTTAAAATATATGTATACAATTTGTATATGTTAATAATGGTTTTTGTAAAGGTAATTTTATGTTTTAGTATTGTAGCGGGTTGTGGGTTTATAGGGCAATAGGATGGGAAGTAATTTAATTATACTAAATTAATTATTCATTTTTAGGAATTATAAATAAATGGTGATTAATTTTTGTGTTTAAGTTCTATAGCAGGATGTGGATGTGGGTTTATATGGAAATGGGGTGGGAAGTAATATAAATGTAATTGAGTCATAATTTATTTTTGTTAATTGGTATTGATAATTATATGATTGTTAATTAATAATTAATTGGTAATTAGTTTTTATTAATTGTTCATTCATTTTTATTAATTGGTAGTAAATTTTTATTAATTGGTAACTATTTTTTATTAATTGATTAATTGATAATTATGTTAAGTGGAGTATTTCATTATTGGAGTGTGTTGTGCATTTAGAGGGGAATACCGTTGGAAGTAATAGAAATTTAATTAAGTAATTATAAAATTAATTTTTGGGTATTGATAATTAATTTTTTGCACATTAATTAATAATTGCTCATTATTAAAAAAAAATGTGTTTATGAATATTAATTTATTGTTGTTGAATCAAGATTTGGTAATTAAATATTATATGTTGATATTTTTAATGAGTATATTAATAAGGAATTTTTTATTGTAATTAATGTTGAATAATTATTTTTTTGGGTATACAACATTATTTAATTGTTCAACATTTGTTAATTGGTAATTACTTTTTAATAATTGATATGTTTTTGTTATAAAATTACTTAAACAATATTTATTAATTGTTAATTAATATTAATTAATCATTATTTATTGTTATTTATTATTAATTTATTGTTATTTAATTATTCATTGGTAATTATGTTTTAATTATTTTTGGGTATTTGTAAATAGTTTATAGTTATTTAATGATTAATTCTTATTACTTTTTAAATATTTTATTAATTTATAAGTATGTTGTGTTAACTTCTCCGCCATTTAACACTTTCCCTACTGTTCAAATCTCTTGAGTTGGAATAGAAATTTTTACCCTTACGCTATCCAACACTTTCCCTACTGTTGCACTCTCTGGAGTTGGAATAGTAATTTTTACCCCTACGCTATCCAACACTTTCCCTACTGTTGCACTCTTTGGAGTTGGAATAGTAATTTTTACCCCTACGCTATCCAACACTTTCCCTACTGTTGCACTCTCTGGAGTTGGAATAGTAAGTTTAACCCCTACACTCTCCAACACTTTCCCTACTGTTGCACTCTTTGGAGTTGGAATAGTAATTTTTACCCCTACGCTATCCAACACTTTCCCTACTGTTGCACTCTCTGGAGTTGGAATAGTAAGTTTAACCCCTACGCTATCCAACACTTTCCCTACTGATGCACTCGCTGGAGTTGGAATAGTAATTTTGACCTCTACGCTATCCAACACTTTCCCTACTGTTGCACTCTCTGGAGTGGGAATAGTAATTCTTACCCCTATGCTATCCAACACTTTCCCTACTGTTGCACTCTCTGGAGTGGGAATAGTGATTTTTACCCATACGCTATCCAACACGTTCCCTACTGTTGCACTTTCTGGAGTGGGAATAGTAATTTTTACCCCTACGCTATTCAACCCTTTCCCTACTGTTCCACTATCTGCAGTTGGAATAGTAATTTTAAGCCTTACGCTAGCCAACATTCTCCTTACTGTTGTCTTTTTGGGAGTTGGAATAGTAGTTTTATTCCCTCTGCTATTTAATATTTTTTGTATTATTTAGCTAATGTAGTATATATTCATTTAAAATAATATATTTTTTAATTAATATTAATATTATTGTTTTGTGTGTATTGATGTATTTGTAATTTTTTATATTTTGTTATAATTGATGTTATTAAAATAATTATTAAATTGTATTACTAATTAAGTATATATATTATATGTATATTAGTTATTAATTAATGGTTTATTAAATTATATATATATATATATATATATGTATATATATATATATATATATATATATATATATATATATATATATATATATATATTAGTTATTAATGTTAAACATTATAATATATTTATAACTGTGTTTTTTATATTTATAAGTCTTATTTAATTTATTTTACATATTTTTATTAACTAAAAATAAAACAATATTTTTTGTAACGATTTTTGATAACGATATTTTTGGGGGGATATTTTTAACTTACCTTGTTGTAGAAAGGATGTCGATATTCTTGACATCGATATTTTTGTTATGATATTTTTGTAGGTCGATTTTTTGACCTTTGATATTTGGTCAGTGATTCTTTTACCTAACAAGGCTTAGGTTTGCACTCTACATTTCTTAATTGCATTACCCCCAGGTCCCTCCTGTCCTTGTCCCCTTCGTACTGAATAGTGAGATGGTTAATCTCTCTCTATGGTACGAAGGGGACGAGGACAACGGGACCCGGAGTAATGAAGTTACCGGTAAGTAATAGGACATTACCCCCAGGTCCCTCCTGTCCTCTTCCCCTTCGTACCATAGTGAGATATTAACCATCTCACTATTCAGTACGAAGGGGACGAGGACAACGGGACCCGGAGTAATGAAATGAAATGAAATGAATGAAACTTATATAGCGCACGACTTACCCTGGGGCATCTCAGCGCTTGCTTAGGGAACCCGTCCTGGTATTCCCCTGTGAGATACCCTGGCAGGGTATCCACAAGGTGAAAGCCAGGCATCCCACCGCGAGGGGCCGTTGTGGAGATTAAGCAAGCTATTGCCCAGAGTCGCAGAGTGTGAACCCGTGAGTCGAGAAGGCACCGGAGCAAGAATTAACGAGTCCGTGGAATTTTTGAGCCCAAGACCCGCCGAGGTGGGGAATTGAACCCTGGTCCCGGGCCGAACTCAAGCTCCAGGTCTGCCGCCTCTAACCCCTGAGCCACACTTCTCAGTAATGAAGATTACCGGTAAGTAATAGGACATTCCCTAAGATGGGAGAGTGGTGTCATAAACTGCCGAATTGCCCATGCAATGGGAAATCTCCCACATCCACGCTGCATTTTTTACTATTTTGTAATTTTTATAGGGATATTGGAAAATCTGTATTGAAACCACTGTTTTTAGCTAACAAATTTTACCACTATCTACAAGCTTTCAATTTTTTTTTAAACTGGAGAGTGTTAAAATTATGAATGCCGTTATTAGCTTTATACAAATGTCCAACTGTAGACGAAAGGACTACTCCTATTTAGAGGCATTTATCTATGAACAACATAGTGACTGAACTTGGAGTTGTAAAGCCTGCATGATTTTGATGTAAGCTATAACTTTGCACTATGATTTTGATGTACGCAATAACTTTGCACTATATGCACTTTAGGAGAACTACCCTGCACTTTATCTATCTTACTGAAACGCACTTTGTCTAAACAATTATGAAATATGTTGTTTTTAAATGGTTTTCTTAAGTTTTTATTAGCTTAAATCATGACTGACTTAATACCCTGAATTATCAATTAAAATTGAATTGTTTGTATGAATGTAAAACATTTTTTGATTGTACTGAATTTTGATGATTTTACAACTATGTAATTTGTTTAACATGATTAGAATGCTTTTATGGTCGTATTCAACGTACCGAATAAAGCTGTTTTGACTTGACTTGAGTCTTAAGTAGCTTTTTTTCACATCCATGTGGCCACAGTCTGCATACGGTTTTTAAAGTTGGTGGTAATCGCATCCATGTCCCTAGAGATAGACACAATGATTTAAGTGTCATCAGCATAGGAGAGAGCTTCATCTCCAAAAGATCTTGTGGAGTTTCACCAGTGGGGAGACATACAAGTTGAATAATGTAGGGTTCAGAAGGAACCCTGAGGCACCCCACATACCAACATTATAGACATCATGAGTGCATCCCAAGATCCCCACCTGGCACCTGTGCCCCGAGGCCTTAGATGACCAAGCTTTCCGCGCAACGATAGGGTCAGCTATCACTAATTACTTTCAGGATAACAATGGCACTGCCACATCCTCACTAGTGGAATGGGACGCATGTAAGGCAGTTATTAGTGGGAATGGCATATCTAAGCTGGTGGGGTCAGGAAAATAATCCTCCAAGACATAGATGGAGACAACAGGGGACTGCGCAACCTGGAAAAAGATAGACCTGAAAAACCAGACAAACAACAGGAACTACTAGAGGCTAAAGAGTCAGTAGAAACGCAAGTGGAGCGGCTGCGCTGTTTTGACTATGAAAAATACAGAGTCTGAGCGCGTTCGGAGGGGGAGAGATCGGGGGCCCTTCTGGCCTCGTTGGCCGACCCGGCCAGATGAGGCTCGGTGATTTTGGCCCTTCGGGACCAGAATGGGACAGCGAGATACGACCAGCAGGGAATCAACAACCTTTTGTTTTTTAGCATACTACACTGAGCTTAATCGTAGTCAGTTGTCCCCAACTGTGGAGGACTTGCATGAGTTCACGCTGGGTGTTGATCTGCCAGCCCTAGACAAGGACACAGTGATCTCACTGGGGCGAGAGATTGAAGTTGGAGAAGTGCAGGGGGCTATCAAGAGCATGGCCTGCTACAAAACCCCAGGCACCGACGGCCTCACAATAGAATTCTACCTCACATATATTTACTTGCTGCCTCCCAAACTAGTGCAGTTATATAATGATGCTCAGAGAATTGGCAAACTACCTTTCTCTACTAGAGAAGTGGTCATCATCCCTTTGTTCAAGCTGGGCAAACAGACATGGTATAAAAATGCATATCGCCCAGTATCCATGATCAATTTAGACTATAAAATACTTAATAAAATTGTGGCTACCCGGTTGCTCCCCCATATGACTGCCCTGAAACACAAAGACCAATCCGGGTTTATCCCCACCAGAAACACAGTGCTAAATGTCCGGCAACTTATGCAAGTCGTATAGGCAGACTCTTATCGCACTGATGTAGCAACAATATTTGCAGTGGACATAGAAAAAGCGTTTGACAGTCTGGAGCGGGCTTTCCTCTTTCATGTGAAGTGGAAAATGGGGCTCGGATCTGACTTTGTGAGCTGGACAGCTCTCCTGTATGCCGACTCCACTGCCAGAATTAAAACTGGTGGGCTCATTTCAGACGCCCCGTTTCCCTGCTACTGTTTGCTCTGGCAAAGGAGCCCTTGGCAGTGCAGGCCAGATCAGGGCGGGCATATCGGGGGCTCAACGTACATGGGGAGATCCACCTTCATAGCATTGTATGCTGATGACCTTTTGCATTTTTTAGCTGATTCAAGAGCGGAACTTCTGGGGTGAAAAACTTGCTTCAGGCTCTCAGCAGTGTCACAGGATTGAAAGTAAATTGGTCAAAGGCCTGTCTGTTCCTGCCACGTGGGGGCAGAATAGGCTCACAAGAAACATAGGGGGTGTCTCGGGAAGAGAGATACCTACCACACCTGGGTATGCAAATGTACCATAGCCAGGAAAACATCCTTAAGGGTAATGTAGGGATGGCCATTAGAAGGGCAAAAAATAACATTGATTACTGGGGATCTATGCCATTGTCAGTTGCGGGCCATGTGGCCCTGCTTGAAATGGTAACCCTCCTGAGGTTATTATATTACTTTGGGACCTTACCTATTTGGATCCCGGCAAAATACTTTGTTGCAGGGATTCTGCTCATGCACAGAACTAAGCACAGGAAACCAGGATCTCAGTGTATTGTGGTGTACCAAAAACCCACCTCAAGGCCAGGAACCCCAATCCGACTAGCAATAGTGCTCATTCGGTCTTTGTACTACAGCAAAGCTACCAATGATTAGACAACCTAGAACATCCGACTTAGTAAACTCTCAGGATGATCGACTTACACAGGGTCTGGTATCTGACTTTGTAGTGGGAGACAATTTAGACAGATTGTTTGAGGACTATGAAATTGCCTTATAGATGTACAAGGTCCTGGGTGAGATTGGGGGACTAGTCTGTATGGGCACATGCATAGGCAGGGGAGGCACACTCTCCAGGCCTTGAAAAGGAGTGACAGTATAAGGTATCCCCCCATGAAGGAGGCCCTAATGAGGAAGTATGATTTGACCCCAGAAAGTTGCAGACATGAGTTCAGGCACAGTCAGAAGCTATCCCAACAGACCTGGGTGGATTGTGTATATTCCTTTTGCAAGGCACTTGATGGTTGGGTGCAGGGCAGTGAGGAAAATGATTATCAGGGGCTGTACAATTTGTCTGCAAAAAAGTGCATATTTATTATTTGTTTTCCAGACCTGTGCCATACCTTCTTAATAGTAAGCACAGGGAGTTTGCTAAGCAAGTGGACCTCTGAATCAGCACCAGGGTTCACAGGAAGGTACCTGGGAAAAACCCCAATTGGTGCTGTTCAGGCTCCGCAAGCAGACTGTGCGGGTGGTCAAGGTAGACACATACAGGTCCCAGGGTAAAGGGAGTAAATGGATCCCATACCCCTTCAGAGAAACGGGGGAGGTTCAGGTGGGCGGTGGCCTAGGGAACCCATTTCCAACCTCACTGCTTTGAATGTTCACAGCTAGGACACAAGCAAGGGTACTCTGTCTGTCTTACGAAAGCACCCACTGGTGATACCTCTACAGAGATGGCAAATGTGGCCTTAGGGGTAGACACTCCACGAGGATAGATCATAAACCTTCCGGTGATCTCCCTTAGTAGGGAGGTGGGCTCAGATGAGAAGTTGGTGATCCTTGAGGGTGGGAGTCCTCACTCCAACCAGGTGACTGTGAATGGGGTCCCAGTCACTGCTCTTAAGGGACACCAGGGCTAGCCAGATCATGATGTTTGATATTTGCTATTTCTTAGGTGCGCAAGTACCCAAAGGTGTCTTGGACTTAAGGAACTTCAGCTTTGGCCAGACTGCAGCTGTTTACAGACACTAAGGAAATTGGACTGTCATTTAATATGTAGTGGCAAGGTGTCCATGGCTATCGGGTGGAAAAACCGAAACTGTTGCCACCCCAGGAAGCCTTCTTTATCCTAGGACCAGGAACCAAATCTAAGGAGGCAGATCTTAGTCTTCTCTGAGGGTGCACTATTTAAATGTTTTCCTAAGGTAGTTAGGCCCTACTCCATTCAGAACTGTATGTGCCAGACAAAGCACCTTGAAGGCAACCCTCTTCTTTACTGGAAGCCAGTGAAGCTCCACCAAGGCATTAGTTACTGACTTGTGTTTGGGATGTTTTTTAAGAAGGCGGGCAGCTGAATTACCAAAGTTACTAGTAACACGATGTGGCTTAACATATCAAAAGCAACGGAAAGGTCCAAAAGGACCACCACAGCTCTATCGCCAGCATCTTCAATAGATCTAATCACTTCTGAGGAAGCTCCCAGCACTTTCTCCATACTATGGCCTGCTCTAAAAACATACTGTGCATTGTGTAGCTGGGAATTCTCTATAAGCCTGGGAGGAGCTTGAGTAGCCGCGCTACACAAAATTCTGCGAAGTTGCAAAAAAACTCTGCGAGTTACCTGGAGTTCTACAAGTGTGCTGAGTTGCTTGTCCAGCCCATTCACGATGCGTTTTTGATGTTCAGGAACACGTATTGCATGTTTGGGAACGCGTATTGGGTGCTTGGGGTGAAATATCATGCAAACTTCACTACCCAGTTGCCGATGGGCACCGCCATCTTGTTTTTCATGTTGCTATGGTTCCGGGCCTGTTTTTCTATCCTCCCTATATCTTTTCAATCCTTTGTTTCTAAAAACTTTTTTCTGATCTTTTTATTTATTATCTATCCCTCTCTATTCCTGAATGTATATTTTGCGTTTTGTTCTACTTTTTGTGTGTTTGTTAGTGCTGTTTTTTTATTACTTGCTTTTGAATTTATTTTTACTTCCTTTCTTTCTTTTTCGCCCCCCCCCCAGAAAAATGGTGAAGAGTTTGATGAACAGTAAGGGCCAGGGGAAGAGGAGGAGCGAGAACCGCAACTGCCTTCCTTGTGGAAGGTGTTGCCCAGTTTTCTGAGGTTGATGTACCTGCACTTTTTTCTTTGCCCAGCACCACTTCTCCTTAACCCTGGCAGCAGGCGGCAGGCCTCGGTCCAAGTACAGGCTCCAGGGGCATCACTGGTGGTAGGATAGGGTGGGTCAGGCAGTGTTTCACTGCTCTGGGGTCCAGGGCACCCATAACCAACTGACACACTGGTGGTCCAAACATCCTGGACCGGGAGCAGGATCTGCTGGACCTGCAAGGTGTTCAGGTCCCGGGGCTTGGTAAGCAGCTAATTATAATACTATTGTGTTCTTCTGCTCTGTGTTATTGAGAATATTATTTTTTTCGCAAATAACTAACATGCTGCTGCTGCTACATGCAGGTAACTTATGTTAAAAAATCTTACATTATGTGATTGTTATTCTTCAAGATAGGTGCTCGTGCTCGGCGCTACTAACTAATTGTACTTATTTGCAACTTTGTGCTCTCTTGGGCTTGTAATGTAAGAGAGGTTAGAGAATTTGTTAGGTAATGCAGATAAGAAAGACTCCCATCCTTTACTTTGTCCTGTCAGGCTGTCCTGTCACTAAGGGGCCCATTACGATGGAGGGCGGACTTTTTCCGCCCGCCACTGTACCGATAAATGGGACCAACCGACAGAGATGCAGCAGTCCTGCTATGCCAATTAGGATGCACCCGCCATCCTGGCAGTCGCATCCTGCATATTCTGTATTGCAGCGGGCGGTGCTGTCAGCAGCACCCGCCGCAATGCAAAATATGCATGTTGTGCATTGGCATGCACAAAGTGACATGCAATGCGCGGTACCTGCCACCCTGTGCATACCAATGAAGGGGGGTACAATGGATACCCCCCAGTGCAGCCATCCAACCCCCCCCCCACCCGGCCTGCAATGGGCCCACAAAGGCATTCTCTGCATGTCTTTCCACGGCAGAGTCTCTTCACAGTTTTGTATTTGTATTTTCAGATAAGCGAAGGGTTAAGCACTTAAGCACACCACCAACTCATATGCTTCTTTTTGTTCCTCCACACCTGTGTACATTGCAGACACCCCCTTCAGCTGTTCCTGTAGCATGTGCAACAATGGGATCTCTGTCAGGCATTTAACTAGGCCCCATTGGTCCATTTCAAAGATTATCAGCCTGATTCATGATCGGGCCGTTTTGCGAGGCTCAAATAGCGAATCATAAGGAATCGCTATTTGAGACTCGCAAAACGGTAATCATGTAGGAATCGCAATATTAATTGCGATTCCCACTGATTCCTTATTTGCGATTAGCTAATTGCTAATCGCAAATAAGGAATAACTCCCCATGCATTCCTATGGGCCAAAAGGCCCATAGGAATGCATGGGGAGTATTCCTTATTTGCGATTAGCAATTTGCTACTCGCAAATAAGATAGCGATTTAAAGGGTGCCAGGGGTGTCCAAAGGACACCCTGTAGCACCCCTTAAATGCAAATTGAAACAGGTGTTGCGCACACACATGTCCAAAGGACATGTGTGTGTGCAACATGCAACTTAGAAAAATGCTTTTAAAAGCATTTTTCTAAGTTTTTGCTATTTACCGAGAGGTCTGACCTCTCGGTAAATAGCGGCCCAAATTTGCATTTTCGCAATTTTCAAATGCTTCATGAATTGCATTTAAGGAATCTCAAATAGAGATTCCTTAAATGTAATTCCTCGCAATTTAGCGATTTAGCAATTACCGATTTTTGCATTTGGGATGCTGAATCCCAAATGCAAAAATCGCACTCGCAAAGGGCCGGATTCTCAGAATCCGGCCCTTTGCGAGCCGATTTAGCCTTCATGAATAAGGCTGTAAGCCTTTTACAGTAGCATCCCGTTTTTGCATGACATATTCATTGATTGGTCTGTACTGCTCAAACAGATATTCAAGCATGTAATAAGTTGAGTCCTGACGAGTTTGCACCTCCTGGATTAGTGCTTTAACTGGCATTCTATAATTAAGTTGCATGATCCTCAGATGCTTCCGGGCTTTAAAAGAATGGCTGAAATATGTGCAGATTCTTCTGCAGGTGGTCAGTAAGTTGCTGACTGAGTGTTCTTTTTTCAGAAAGTCTTGAACAATTATGTTAGTGCAGAGCGCCAAACACAGGACCCTGAAATAGCAACCATCGGACATGGCCTTAACTATATTACTGCCATTGTCCATGGCAACAAAACCAATGGTAATCCCTCTTGGGCGCAGCCATTTAAAGACCTTTCTGTTAAAGTCTTCCAAATTGTTTGCAGAAGTATGGAATTTCTCCAAAGCGAGCATGGCTACAATTGCATGTTTCGAGTGGCCGTGTCAACAACACCTGCAACAGATATCTTTTCTCTAAACCCCACAAAAGTGATCCAGTGTGCAGTGATGCACATGTAATCAGTGGCTTAGCAACTGATCCACATGTCTGTTGTCATGTTGATAGTGTGAACATTACTCTGCGGCAAAGCTTGTCCAAGCAATTTCAGCATGTTGTGATGTAGTGCTGGAAATGGACTGGCTGGGAACCTTCCATTTTGGCAGATGGCTGTCACAAATTAAAGATAACCCTTCCACAAAAGAAAAAGGGAGGAGGCCCAGCACTAACATTTTAGCCAGCTTCGCCTTGTACAAACGTGCCGTTGTGTGGTTGCGTTCGTACTGCCTCTCCGAACTAAACATGCTGAGAATGGTAGCCTGGATTATTTATTTTTTGGTGCCACTGATGCAGGTGCATGTGAGGCCGGTACTCTCTTGCCTGGGACCCCTTGGTGTCTTATTCTTGTTCCACTGAGATGTTGCTGATGAGGATGTGGGTGGCACCATTTCACTGCTTGGGACAGGGCTACTTTGTGTACCAGAGAAAATGTCTCTCTCTTGTTCAGCATCCACTACTTATTCATCCCCACCAACAACAGTGGGTGCAGTTTTTTGGCCGCTAAGGTGTGCCTCCCACTGGATCAGATGTACAATAGTTTGTACCAAACTTACCCCGACTAACACCTTATCTTCAAATGGAGCATATAGCAATGTTCACCTCCTTCCTGCTAACTGTAAAAAGTCCCAAACTGGGAGGTCAACTTTCTGACGCTACTGGTGCCACTTGCAATGCCGGATGAACTGGTAGGTGGGCGTGAAGTTTTACTCTCTGCAGTACCTATTTCTAGTGAGGTGGTTATGGTGGATGTAGGTTGCTGCCAGCGAAATATGGAAGCTGGAGGTGGTGTTGGTGATATGATCTGTGTTAGTGGTATCCGTGCCACATCCCTCACAGCAATTTGGGATGGGGTAATAATATCTGTCTCCACTAGGGGAGTACTAATGTCCATGATGACTGGCTCGTCATCATTATCCTCCTCTTCTACATCTAACTCCATACATCTAAGGCTTTCTGGAACCTTCCTTTTCCCTAGGTTTGTCTTGTGCGCATGGCATGTCTCCAACTCAGATGGAGGCAGGAACCAAGTGGTGTCTAGATCATCAGAAAGGGGGCTTAGAGAAGAAGTTGATGGACTAGCCCTCCTTTTCTTTGCTGGGTATCTGGAACCTAATGTATTGTCTGAAAGAGTGGCTTGCTCTTCTTCTTCCTCTGCAGGAAGCTCGATCTCCTGAACTGCCGCTACTTCAGGAGGAACAACTACTATGTGGGGCGGTTGCAACTGTTGTTGCCCACCTATCTCAGTTCCCTGCATTGATTGGGTACTACTTTGTGATAACTATGTCAATTTCAACATTACTGCTCATCGGTGTTGTCATGATTAGACTGGCTTCCACTGCGACAGACATGGGCTTGTGCCTAGGTTGTTGGGGTGTGTTCACTGATGTGGGGGTGCTGCTCCCAGCTTGCTCCCCACATACTGCTGCTGCAGGCGCAATTTTTGGTTTCCCAAAAAAGATCTTGTGCAGCATACCAGTCTTGGTAAGTGGCAGTACCTTCTTCTCACTGGCAACTTTCTTGGTACTGGAGGACCTTGTACCTTTCTTGGGGCCATCTTGAGATGTCAGCAGCACGCAGGGGCAGAAGTTGAATAGATGTCTGTGGTCACACATCACTTGGTTATCAGGAATGATAGGAAAGAAGAAGAACAGAATAAAAATACAAATGTAACTGACCCGGTTTGGCATTGTTTATCATGTGGGATTCAGCATTCAGGGAGCTGCAGCTGACAATGGATAGCTGCAATAAGCCAAGAGGAACACAGGAAAGCGAAGGATGTGCAGGCCTAATGCAGGAGCACACTGGCTGCCTAAACAAAATGGCTACCAGCCACATAGCCAGGCTACAACAACAAGAAAGGGAAGAAAGACAATGCAGGCCTATGGCAAAAGCACACTGGCTGCCTTCACAAAATGGCTGCCAGCCACATGGCCAGTCACAAGCAGGAAGTCTGGAAAACTATTAACTTAAGCAGGCCTATATGGACACAGACTTTACAAAATGGCTCCTGGCCACATGGGGAGGCTCAGCCGCCAAGGCAGATGCTGGCTCACTATTACAAACACACTTACACACTGGCCAGACAAAGGAGGCATGCTTAGCAACACAGCTTTAATGCAACAATGCCAAAAAAGAAAATCCACAGGGCGAAAAAAGGTTTGCAAGTTCAACCACCCACATCCAACAAAGGTATTTATTTAACACACATACAAAAGTGAAATACCTCAAAAAACACATTTTGTATTTCAATCCAATACCATCCATGCCCTAAATGATGTTTAAATCCAATGGACACCACAGAAACAGTTGTTTCATGCACCCATGAGTAGTTCTGGGCCTACAGGCTGAAAGGCTTATTGGCAGACTACTGGGCTAGTGAATTAAATAAATACTGCAAATTGATTTCAAAAGGTGGAGAAAATGTAGTGAATTTTGCAACATGTTTCCTTTTTAAAAGAAGAAAAATTACTTACAAAGAAACAACTAGGCCCCTATTGAAACTACAGGCTACCCACCACAATACATTGAAAAAAAAATGATGAAAAGTACAAAACAATGTAGGTGTAATGCCCCAATCAATCAAACAACACCAATCTTCCAACTCCCTTGTGAAACCTCAAATTCAAAAGTACTCAAATCCAATGAGATATGATGCAGCAGACACAAAGAGGGATCCTTCCAGCTCCAAATCCAAATGAAAAGTGAACAGGAGATGGACAAAGCACTGGGAGGAGCCTGCTGGACAGGAACAGGAAGTTGGAGACACTGGGGCACTTCCTTCCTCTTAAAAAAAGTTAAAAAAATAAAAGGCCTCCTTGCACAAATAAGGACATCCAAATGTCAATCTGAGGAGTTTTGTTGATCCACATCATTATTTCGAGAAGTTTTTGATCCTTTTGAGAAAGATTCTTCCCCACATTGCTAATTCTGAGTGTTTGGGATTGTGATCGTCCCAAAACATCTGCCGGAAGTCCAATGGCATGCCTGAATGACATGTTTGCGATCATACTCTCTTTTGAGACCTCGCAGCCAGGTACCAAATCTCTTGATGCTCGCGAACGAATGTGAAATCTCGTCGTCGATTGCAGGCATCCCGGTAAGTGGCTCACACATGCGTGAAAATGCATTTAAGCGTGCAAACACAAATCTCCGGTTCGGAGAGCGGATTTTTAGGCCCAGGGTTAATTCACTTCTAAATAGTCTGACAAACAGGTATTAGGATGTTTTTCATCGTACACCATCATACACAAGTAATCAATCACCTGAACAATCGCCGATGATGAAATCACGCCAATGTTAGGAACTCGCAAGGGGTACTACATTGCTCCTGCAGACATCCTGCTCATTCAGGTGCATGTCCATGACAGCCAATAATGGAACACATGAATTTCCAGCACTGTAAAAACACCCACACCATCTTAGGAACCCTGTGTATAGACCCCCAGGACTACAGACCGACCTCAGCAATGCCATCACAGAATTTATCTCCCGCTCGCCATCATATCGGAACACTATGGGTCTAATTACAATGTTGGTTGGAAAGCCTCTGACCAGTGGGCGAAGGCATGCCACAAAATCTTTAACCACTTCCATGCTAATGACAAGGTCAACTCGTCATGGGTTTTACCTGCCCTGTGCTTATGACGAGTTGACCTTGTCATGAACAATGGGAAAACTCATAGTCCAGCACCGGGGGGGGGGGGGGAAACGCCTTAGCATCCAAGGTGTTAAATAAAAATTTCCGATGTGGGTGCACCCTTTGAGGTAGTTGCTTGCCAGTCCTGTTTATTTGTTGGTGCAGGGAGGAGGTTTCCCGAGCGGACGAGCGCAGCAAGGGGCGAAAAAAACGCACAACAGAACAGGAAGTTGGTTGGAGGCAATTTGAGCTACATTTTAGGAAGCATATGGTTACACCATGTGACTTTATAGTAGACACCTAATGCAGTGAGAACAAAGACATTGCTCTGAAAAAGAAAGCATTGACCTTTTAAAAAAACCCTGGCGTTGATGAAACTGAAAGGTCTTCTGTGATGCCATTTAAAGGAAAAGGAACGATTTAACCCGTTCAGCGCGGCGCAAATTCTTGCGCTGTGCTGAATGTTCCATTGGGTCTATGGTACCATGACGGAACGGTTCCGTCATAAGCACAGACCAACCAACGCTCATGACGGAACCGTTCCGTCATGAGCATGGAAGGGGTTAAGTGGCTTCAACAATAAGAAGATGGTAACACAGGCCCCAATTACCAGCCAACGGCACAACAGCAATGCACTCTATGCAGGTATAACCCTCAACTCATGCAAAGATAATCCAGAATGCAGCATCCAGACAGATCCTCAACCTTCCCAAGAGAACTTGCATCATCCAACACGTGACAGACCTCCACTGGCTTCCATTCCAGAAGAGATGCCATTTCAATCTCCTGACCCAAACCTACAAAGCCCTCCACAACCAAGGACCTGCCTAATTGAATCACCACCATCGTTTCCACCAACCCTCCGGCAACCTCTGCTCTGCACTCCTCACCCGCGCACACATCCCATGCATACGCTGCTGCCAGGCAGGAGGATGCTCCATCTCCCTTTTCTCTGCCAAAGCCTGGAACACACTCTCCCTCCACCTCCACTCAACATCCCCACTGACAAACATCAGGGAGGGGCTCAAGGACCTGACTCTTCAACTGAAACCTGCAGTCAGCACCTGGATATACTCTCGGGTGACAGGCAGCACTTTAGAATACATCTTGAATGATTGATAGATTGACTTCAAGTAACTAAGGCCCTGACTAAGACTTTGGCACTGCGCTGCCGGCACAATGCCGCCTTTGCTTCACCAAAGCCACTCATGGACCTCCGACCATATTATGAGTTGAAAATATGCATCTCGTAATACGGTCAGCGGTCCTTTGGCCATTCCCATGACGGTGCCTTGAAAACAGGCACTGCCCAAATGTTCCAGCACGGCATGCACTGTGACGTCCATGCTGTGCTGGAACTGGGGCAAATACAGACATGGGGCACATCTTGTGCACCCCTGAATATATTCCGATGGCATGGGGGACATGGGGGCCCAATAGGGAGGCCTTTGTTCTTGCACTGCCATCTTTTTTATGACGGGGCAATAACTCATAATATGCTGAGTGGGACTGTGCTAGTCCCTGCTCAGCATATTGCTTTGTAGCTCTCCTGTGCCACCGCCTGCAAACAACTGTTCCCTGGAGCAGCAGGCGATCCATCACAGATACGACTTTGTAAGTCGTAATTGGCAATACAAGGACCGCCACTTCTGTGCCACTGTGAGTCTGGTGGTCGCAACACTTTAAGACTCGTAATCACGCCCTTAGCTGCATACCGAAGTCATGATATTGGGCAAAACATGTTCTCCTCCGTAGGATCCAATGAAAGGTTTTTAGTAGTGGCAGTATGGAAGTCTTCTTCCATTCCGATGGAAAGATGCCTACTGTAATGCAGATATTCATCAAAATCTTGAGAGATAAGGGAAGACTGACTGCCAGAATTTGTACTAGCTTAGGTGGGCAAGCATCCAATGTTTCTCCTGACTTAATGTGCTTGATTAAAGGGATCACTTGATCAGAAATTAAAAAGGGGAAATTATGGAGTTCTGATCTTTTAGAGCAACCTATGATTGGTCTCTGAGGGGGTACCTAGGGCTGCCTGCCACAGGGTGCAGGATTTTACACACACACTCATTTCTCTATAGGAGCCTGCATTATGGCTGGTTTACTGCTGCGACACAAGCTTTCATAGAGAACAGTGGGAATCCGAACAAATAGTGTTTGGTCACATCGTAATCAGGTGGTTGGAACCGCTGACTCAGGTCTGTCACTCATGAGTGCGAGAAGGTGTCGGCCAGAGGCAACTCGGATCAACATCGTAATAAACACCTTAGTCTTATTCCATAAACAAGTGCATAGATTCTTCTGCAGCGTGTCAGGAGGAGGTTTGGAGGTAGGTATAATAATACTACACTGGACTGCCCTATGATCTGACCAGACTAAGGGTAGTGGCATCCAAATTTAAATTGGAATATTCTCAAATATGGCCTGCTGAGTGTGAGGCAATTTGCACCTTCTGCTCCAACCTAAAGCAGTTCAACAATTCCATAATCTGTACTGAATCTTTATCATTCAAATCTTCTGAATTAAAATTAAAATTCCCTAACATAGTGAAATTAGTAGGCGTGGGTGGAGCTCGCGGAGTTGCACTAAGAGGAATTCCCCAAAGTAGCATAAAAACTCAGTGGAATTCCCCAGAGTTCGTTCCGCCCTAATAATTTTGGGCCAGATGTATCAAGGATTTTTCGGTGCGCAAACGGGCCGATTCACAGAATCGGCTTATTTGCGAACTGTAAAAATCCTTTTGGGATGTATCATCCCAAAAGGCATTCATAAAATAGGTAATCACAATTTTTGTGATTACCTATTTTGCAAATGCAGTTACGGAATCACTGTTTGTGATTCCCTATATGCAATGAAAGAAGCGTTCTTAGAAGGCGACCTTGAATTAAGGAATCACAAATTACCACCAATTTCAAGTTGGTGCTAATTTGCACATCCTTAGAAAAATGCACAAAATTGCATTTTTCCAAGTGCCATGTGGCGCATGCACATGCCCTTAGGGCTTGTGTGTGCGCCACATGTACACACATGACATTTTTGGGGGTGCACCAGGGTGGCCTTTTGGCCCCCTATCAATCTATCACCCTTGAAATTGCATTCGCAATTTGCGATTACCAATTTGGTAATGGCAAATTGCGAATGCTTTCCCATTCATCCCTATGGGCCTAGAGGCCTACAGGCCCATAGGAATGAATGGGAAGGAATTCCTTAACCCCTTCGGTGCTCATGACGAGCTCAGCTCGTCATGAGGGACAGTGCTCGTGTGCTCATGATGAGCTGCGCTCGTCATGACCACACCCATTTCTATTAGGGCCCAGCACAGGAGAGGAATATCTCAAGCAGCGAAGGTGTTAATAGCGAATTGCAATAAATGTAGAAACCGCTATTTCTTTTGCGAAACCTACATACATTGCATTTTACGATTCTATAATAGCGAATTAGTAAAATGTGCAATTATAGAATTGCAAAATGCAATGTTGATACATCTGGCCATTTGTCCTTAAAGGGATTAGCGGAATACTCTCATTTTCAAACGTCAATGAATTAATAATGCAAACGAAACAATTGCTGATAAACCTTCCAGGCCTGTATTACGCTTGAACTTGGTGTACAAATCACTTGGCATTAATTAACGGTCCGCTCAGTTGAGTGTTCTCTATTCCATTTTTACTATTAATGCAAAGTGTAAATATGCAGCATGTCTTCAAATATGTGGGCCAGCCCTGTGGCCTCAGTACGAAGTTGCCACCTCTATGGCAAGAGTTGGAATGTCCCCATATGTCTTGGGTTTCTATTGATGTCTTTCACAACAATGAGTTCCCTGATAATTGTGTTGGCCATGAGCAAACAGCAGCCAGGAATTTACAAGCACTTGTCTTATCAGCGCTTGTTACACTGGGTGTTTATGATTGTACAATGTCTCAAAAACCCAGCTGCAATGTTTAGTAGGTGTCGGTAAAAAACCATAGCAGACCCACAAATGTACATGAATGCGGAAAGCCTACTAGACGCATTTTCTGATTTCTAAATACCCCGTATCTATCGGTGTTGAGACAACTTTTTGATTTGGAAATATCGACTTGCAAATATATTGACTCAAAAATATTGGGACGTGGAAAGATCGTCAGCAAGAATATCATTAAGAATATCGATTTAAAGGTATCGAATATAAAAATATAGTTGTTTATAATATTGTTTTTTTATTATTGTTCTGTAATTTGGTATATATTTTAAATGTATATGATGTAATTTTTGTGTGCAATTATTATTTATGTTTTTTAATGTATTTTTAGTTTTTAGTAGTTATTAAATGTAATTTAAATACGTTTTGTTATTTTGTTATTTTTCGTACCATAACAGGTTGTGGGAGTTTACGGGCACAGAGTGGGAAATAATTAAATTATACTAAATTAATGAATAATTTTTTATTGATATTAATTCATTAATTAATAATTAGTTGTTAATGGTGTATTTTTTTAATTTAAATGTTATATGCGTGTTATATGCGTGTTGTGGAGTTTATAGAGGTACACGGTAGGAAGTCATTTAATTTAAATTATTTAATAATTGTTTATTAATATTAATTATTGTGTTGATCTTTAATTATGGTAATAGTGTTACAAAAATTAAATATATATTTTATGTGCGATGTGGGCTTTATAGGGTACAGGGTGGGAAGTAATTTAATGGTAATGAATTAACAATTAATTCTTCAATATTATTATATATATAATTTAGAATTAATTATATTGATTGTGTAAATATTTATTTTATTTTGGGTGTCGGTTGCCGGTTTTATAGGGGTACTGGGTGGGAAGTAAATTAATCCTTGAAATTATTATTAATATTTGTATTTAATAATGGTTAGTTAATTCATAATGAATTATGTTAATTGAGAAATTACAATTTTTAAACTAAACTTTTAAGTGCGGGTGTGGATTTTGTTAGGGGATATTGTAAGAAGAAAATCAAATTTCAATAAGGTTAGAATTCATTTTTTAATTCATAGTAATTATTCAAATTAAAATGTATTATGTTATTTGTGTAATTCATTTTTTAGGGTTGAAATCTATTTTATTGATTTTATAGTAACTCGATACACAACAATTCACCTATATCCACTGGAAGGTGTTTCTGCATGCAATAGACAGCCTGTATCATTTAATAAGAAGAGAAACACAAGACAGAAGGTCAGGCCTGAGTGGGTTTGTGTGTCAAGTAGAGAGGTGCTGCAAATTTCTAGGCCCCCAGTGTGGTGTCCGGTGGCTAGTGGTCCTCGGTTGGATCCTGTGTTGTTTGACGCAGTATGCGGAGGGATTGGGGGCAGGACAGTTCTCAGAATTCCTCTGACACGTACTGTTTGCAAGGTTGCCTCATTTTGTCAAAACGCAGTAATTATTGTATAGCTGCTGCGGTTAACTTCTCCATACCCACTATGTTCCAAACCCTATGCAGCCAATCTAAATATGAAGGGACGGTCTCCATGCCCAATCTAGTGAGTCGGATTTGTTTTGCTGTCCCCAGCAGTAAAGTGATCGCTCTACCCTTATATGATCTCAGTGGGTAAGTGAGGGGATTGGGAAGGCTTAGGAGTATATAGCTCGGACATGTGGCTATGTCTGTCTTATTCATGGTGTTGACCGCTTCTAGGAACTAGGAATAAAAGAGGTTCTGTTTTGGACACTTCCACAAAATGTGTGTAAGTGTACTCTGTTGCCCACAGTGATATCAGCATTGCCCGTCCCAAGAGTGATTCAAGGCATCTAACCTGGTCGGGGTATGGTACAATAGTAATCGATCTTTAGAAGCATTTCTTTGCTAGTCGTGTTAAGTACAAGAGCCTCGATTGTGCTCAGGTGCCCTATTTTCCAATTTCACCCCAGTCTTGCAGCACCACCCAAAGATGCCGGTCCATTGTCCAGTTCCTATGTCATTCTTGCTCCCCCACCTGGGACATCTGCAGCCATGTGCAGAGGTCCAATGTGTCCCTTGCGATGGTCTGACCCTGTTAGACCAATACGCAATTTATTCAGGGACGGGCCGGTCCACACCCCGTGGACTACAGAAGTTCACCACAGTGCACCCTCCTCCCCTCTAAGGGTTTGTGTTACATATGCCAGGCAAGATGGCACTGTCTGGTCTCGGTCACTCCTACCATCGCTTGTTGCTGGTACTGCGGGCTCACTCTGTAGTATGGAGGTAGAAATGATTCCAGATCAAATTGGAATGCATTTAAATGGGTATTTATTCCGTAGATATAAACACGTCTGAAGGATCCGTAGTCAGTAAGAAGAATGCCTAACAGACACATGCCACGAGTGCATCATAGAACATAGAACATTGGCATACTTCAAGTAACAACAAGATCACTTCAAGAGATATCAAACATAAAGAAAATATAAACTACAATAACAATACTATATCACAATACTACATATCCTCTTTTTTTCAAAAGAAAAGAAAATTAAAACAAAAAATAAATAAAAACCAAACCTACCCTATCCAAAAAAAAATATATATATATTTATAATCAATAAATTCCTTAAATTTCGTTGGTTGTTTAATAGATCTTCAAAATGAAGATTTTTGATGAACAATAACATTTTTGTCACAATCCTTGAAAGTATCACTCAGCAGCGCGACCAACAATGTAGTTTTTTTAAAACAATGTAAAAACGAAGGAAAAAAAATTTCGGAGAAAAATAATGTAGATTCAAACATCCCATCCTCGTCGCCAATTTGTAGTATGGAGGTAGAAATGATTCCAGATCAAATTGGAATGAATTTAAATGGGTATTTATTCTGAAGATATAAACATGTCTGAAGGATCTGTAGTCAGTAAGAAAAAGGTGGAACTACATTCACACAGCACCCTTCGGTAATGTATGAAGTAGCACCCTGAATGGAAGGAGCTTGGTCCTTTTATACCCACACTGGGGCTCAAAAGAAGGTGGTACAAGTACAAGAAGAAGGTTTTAGGTACATATAAGGTCATACAGAAAATGCACAGTCAACAAGTGGGAGGAGCTAACAGTTGCTAATTCTAGTAAACACATCCTGACAGTTACATTCTAACAACAGCTGCAAAGACAGCTGCAAGCTCAACTGAGCATGTGCAAAGCAGAAGAAGCTAAATATATCTTGTCTAGGCAGATTTCAAGAGCAGAGAACAGCAATGTAGGACAGAGGACATGGTGCGCATGTGGTAGCACATAGTAAACAAAATGGCTGCCTGAGATACAAAATGGATTCCACAAAACGGACAAGATAGCCTCTAAATAAAGGATGGCTTCTGCTAATGCTAACCTAATCGCTGCCAAATTACAACATGTGCATCAATAGGGGATAGGATGTAGCCTTAGGGCTAGAGTGGTCGACTTCCAAGCTGGGGAACCAGGTTCAAGTCACGGCAACGACGCTCAACATCCAGTGATCCTGGGCAAATCACTTAATCTGCCTGTGCCTACCAAAAATGAATGTGTCCTTCTGTAAAGAAACTGGCGCTCTGATACCCAATGTCTCAGGACTAGTTTGCGCTATATAAAAATCATGAAGAAAGAAAAAAAAAAGGATCCATTGGACTCTCTGCATAGTGTACTTCATTTTAGTACACTATATAGAGAGCCATCATTGTAGAGCGGATAACACAGCAGCTGCAGAATCACATAATTCCATAGGCCCTGGCTATAACCTCTTTAAGTTCTGAAGCTCATTTCCCTGTCAGTACGCTGGCGCAAGATGATTGCACCACCCCATTATGCTACCCTGAGCCATTCAATCCTCCAAATATTGGCCATTGGCTTTAGCTTTGCCATCTCCCATGTTATGTTATTTTATGTTATAGTTTTGGTAAAGCGCAAACAGCTGCCCCAGCAAAGAGGCGTCCCGGCGCTGAGGAACTAAAGATCCTCTACTGAGGATGGGAAGAGTGGGAATAGAGGTGGCCTAAGGAGAGGGGAACAGGTGGGTCTTTATGGCCTTCCGGAAGGTTGACAAGTTTTCCAAAGAGCGGATGTTAAGTGGCAGAGCGTTCCAAAGCTTGGCTCCCAGAACCCTGAAGGAGCGACCGCCAGTGCGGCAGAGCTTTGTGCGGGGTATGCTCATTAGGTACTGGCCTGAGGAGCGCAGGTTGCGCCGCGGTACATACTGTGCAAGGAGAGGTCGCAACAGTTCTGGGCGTCCGAGTTTAAAGATTTTGAATGTCATAATGAGGGTTTTAAACTGGATTCTGGAGTCGATAGGTAGCCAATGTAGCTTACGGATGGTGGCTCTAGCTGAGCATCTGCGAGGAAGACCAACCAAGGCTCTTGCCGCAGAGTTCTGCATGCGTTGCAGTCGTGCTATCTCTCCTTTGTTGGCGCCAAGAAGAAGAACATTGGCGTAGTCCAGGCGGGAGAGAATTGTGGCTTGGACGATGAGTTGACGAACCTTAGCATCGAAGAAGCCAAGTATTGGGCTGAGACTTCTCAGCAGGCCGACACAAGTAGCTGCCACTTTTTGTGTGTGGGTCTGAAAGCTGAGTGAGGAGTCCATCCAGACTCCTAGGTTTTTGACCAGGGATTTAGGATTTGGGATGGTGCCTAGTGACGAGGGCCACCAGTGCTCATTCCAGTAACTGGTGTTCTTTCCGAGGAGCAGCACCTCCGTCTTGCCTGCATTAAGCTGCAGGCAGTTGCCCGTCATTCATTGGGCCACTGCAGCAAGGCCATCCCTAAATCTTGAGGCAGAGGTGGAAGGGCCTTCCGTGAGAGTGATGGCCAGCTGCGTGTCATCAGTGTAAGACACCAGCGTTAGGTCCCACTCTTTAGCCACTACCACAAGTGGCTGCACGTAAAGATTAAAAAGGGACGGGCTCAGTGCAGAACCCTGCGGGACTCCCTGTCCAATGGGATGGGGTTTTGATAGAAATGGGGGAGCTGACACCCAGAAGGATCTTTCTTTCAGGAAGGAACGGAACCACTCCAGGGCAAGACCTGAGATCCCTACTGTCTCCAGACGATTGAGAAGGATGTTATGGGACACCGTGTCAAAGGCTGCGCTGAGGTCTAGTAGAATCAGCGCAGCACTCTGACCGGCATCGAGGATCGTCCGGAGGTGTACAGTCGTAGCCAGGAGGGCAGACTCAGTGCTGTGGCCCGGTTGGAACCTGTTTTGGGATGGGTCCAGGATGTTGTTTTGGTCCATGTGTAGGGACAGGACGTTGTTAGCATGGGCCTCTGCAAGTTTGGACAGCCATGGGAGCAGTCCAAACTTGTATGGGTTTATAGCCCCCCCTGGACCATCAATGTCTCAGAAGGGCTGCAATTAGTATATTTTTGGGGACATATATTGATGATATCCCCATAATATTGGCTGGCACAAAAGAAAAGATGTCAGCATATTATAGATTGCCTTTAATGTGTGGCTTACAATGTAGATACCTGGAACTGAAATGTCTTTTTTGGATGTGCTAGTGTATGTTTCCAACAATAAGATTCAAAGTCTACTGTTTCGTAAGAAAACAGCCAACAATGGAACATTACAGGCCAACAGTGTGCCTTCTGCCTGTGTAAAATTGATTTTCCTTTTGGAGAAATGCTGCACATATGAAGGAATTGTATCAGAGAAAAACTGTTTGAGTCCAACTGAAAAGCACTTATCAAACACTTGGCTTTGAGTGGATATGATCAAAAATGTATGCACAAGGCATAGAAATGAGTATGAAGTGTCCCAAGTAAACCCTTTCCTTACAGCCTCCCTCATACAAGAGGGCATTTCCTTTTGAATTATTTTCTTTATAAGCTCCTCATTAGTGTTAGGAGCAGGGGCCTGGGTCTGAGAATCTTCAGATTCAACATCAGACAGGATAATAAAATGAAAGAATTAGAGATAGGTGAAATAAAAAGGTAAATGAGTCACAAGGCCCAAGTTAATGGAGGGGTTAAAACACGATCAGGGGCGGCTTTAGGCTCATGGCGGCCCTGGGCAGGAAGCGTAGGTAGGGGGCCCCTGAAGAGGGGATCCGGGTGCGGCGGAGACCCCTGGAGCTCAGGAAGGTACCAGCGGGCCAGCAGTGGGTAGGGAAAAAAATAAGCCAATCATGAACCAGGAGGAACGCAGGCGTGGAGGCCAGTGAAGAGGGGGGGTCAGGGTGTTTGGAAGTGGAACAGAGCCGGAGGCTGCAAAATCCCTGCCAGGGGCCGCCACCCAAATATGTATCCATCCTCAGAGGAATATTATATTAAGGATATATATTGGCGTGGTGGCCCCTGGTGTTTGGTGGCCCTGTGCAGGTGCACAGCTTGCACATGCCTAAGGCCACCCCTGACACAGTAAAATATATATCTGCTCTGCACTTGACAGAGTAAAAAATGTCTTTCTTTTAGAAGAAGATATGCCCTTATTAAAGGATTAATGTGATTAAGAAGAAGGAGCAGGAATTAATCAGCCGATCACAGTCTTACCCGTCAGGGAAAACGTATGGGCGGGACGAGGAATCAGCTGTTAGATAGCACGTTGCTAAGCAACGTTGGGAAGCAATGGTAGGTAAAACACGTTAAATATGCCTGCCAAGGGTCTCTCCTCTAATGCGGGAGAGCCCTTGGCTGTAAGGATGTAACGGTCCTTTTTTAACCTGTATTAGAAATACACATGTTAATGGGAAGGGATGGGAAAGGAAGCAAACTGGAAGATTGCCGGGGACGATGGCAGTTCGACGCGGCCCTCACGCCGTAAATTAGAGATGCGAGGGAGGGCCGCGCAGTGCAGAGCCTTTGAAAGGTGGAAGCAGAGTGCCATCTTTCTTCCAAAGGGCACGACTGGTTGAGTGAGCGCAATTGGGAGTGTGAGGTATCTCAACGGAAGAGGATAGTAAAAGCAAAGATATTAGCGGATGAAGCGCAGAAGGCTGAGTGGACGCAAATGGGAATGTAAGGTATGTCGGAAGCATCAAAAGTTTCAGCAGAAATCAACGATATTAGCGATGAACGTTAGGCATAAAATATTAGGTATTTAGGATAAACGCAGTACAATTGAAGAAAGCATAGAGAGTAATGAGGAAACACAACTAATCTGCTTGAAGCAACATTTAAAAGAGGCAGATCAGTCTGATCCTGTTGCCATCGTAACATATGACCATTCTAGAGCTCTGCTTCATGATGTTTACTTTAAAATGGCTGCTTGAAGTTGCATTAAAAGAATAATGCATAATGTAGCCTCAGGTCTTGTAATGAAATCTAAAAACTGTGACAGGGTGTATAAACATGATGGAAACGCTTGCCTATTATTTGTCACATGTGTGACTTATTTTTATTTAATGCAAACGATTGTTGTGAAAATGTGTGCGCAGTGTTTGGTCTGTGTGTTTTTAATATTTGCAATATGGAATTACATTTAAATAAATTGCATTATTTTTATTTTAAAGCCTTGAGGAATGAAACATGTTGGACATGAATGTATTTTGGATGTCTTTGATGAGACAAATAGAAAATAACTTTTAAGACTATTGTAATATGATGAAGAATTAATTAAATGTAATCACATGAAGGGGAAAGTTATTTATCAAGATACAACAGTAACATTTAACGATGGAATGCATAATCAGAATGCCTGTCTCACACACTAAGGACAGTATCATAAACAATATGGGGTGTTCCAGGTCTCTCTGATAAATAAACAATCCCGTCAATATTTAGATCCACAATATCCTGAGTGTGGCATTCCGCAGAGAAGACATTGTTCATAAAACTTTTCAATGTAAAAATTGGGCAACATGCTGTCATTAGTGCCTACTCCCTCTGAAGATGCTTCATTGCTGATGCACTCACCTCGTCCCAAATGCAGAGACGACACTGGGGCCGATGCTGGACCTCCTATCCCTCTCAGGCCCAAGCCTGTTCAGGGAATGAAAACTCCTTAAACAAAGCATGGCCCTCTGGGGGGATGGGGGTTGGGATAAAATAGGAAAACATAGACTTGTGGTACTAGATCTGCTCGGCAACTGTGCAACACTGCCTAACAGGATTTGTCAGTTCAGAGACCTTTTGTCTGTGGGGTAGATGTGCACGGGACCAGAAACTCTGGTATTGCGATGACGCAACACTTGAAATAACAATATCAGTACACTAATAGGCCTCTATGTACAGTGACCATACATTGACTTCAGTGGCATATATCTACAGGTTTCATCAGCAGCTCGACATGAGAGAAAAATTCCCAAAATCTCATATAGGAGTTTGGAACACTCCCAAGCATTAAACCCGGAACACAGATTTTGTTACAAGTTTCATATATATATATATATATATATATATATATATATATATATATATATATATATATATATATATATATATATATATATATATATATATATATATATATCAATGACTCTGAAGCACTTTCTCTAGGCACTACAGTTCATCAGAGAAAGAAGGAGCTCAAGTCTTTAATCCTTGCACAAACAGCTCTGGCGCCAAGGAGGCAGGAAGAGTTTGGAGTATAAACACACAAGAAGCGCTGGAGAAAAATCACAGAGAGGGCATGGAGGAAAAGTCAATGGTCTTTGAAGACGTGTGTACTCAGTCCTGCTTACTACAATAGGAGGATTAGTGCGCACTAGCCTGATATCAAGAACTTAGTCTAGTTCTTCTACTTGACTGACGTTCGAAGAAGACCTTGAGGCTTTGACTTAGAGAGTCTCGAGGGGTCTGGAGTAGCTGTGCAGGAGGGAGAGAGGAGGAAGACATCAAGGGTGCTAGAGCCACTGGAACCACAGGTTAAGATGGACATAGAGGAGACTGGAGCGCTTCTCGGTTCCGGCAGTATTCTTCAAGTGAGGGGGAAGGGTTAAGCTTGTTACACAGGGAGCAAGGCCAAGCCACTATTAGTGTTTGGATGGGGTTTATATACCCTCTTGAAGACTCAATGGATATAGCTAGATCATGTGTGACACGTGGGGCACATAGCTGTCTGGAAGGATTTTTTACCTTGGAGAAAACACGTTAGTACACTCGCTTTGACCTTACAGAATGGGCAGGTTCAATTTGATGATCAGAAAAAAAGAACCGGAAATGAAAGATTTGTCAAGTATGCATAATGTAAAACAACACCAGGGCCACAGTAACAGCAGGAACAAGGCTTGCATTGGCTCACGGGATTCAGGGGGAAGCTTGCAGGGATTGAATAGAAAACCACACCAAGGTCATAGTAATAGCAGGTGCAGATAATCTATTGGCTCACGGGATCAGGGGGACGCTTTCAGGGATTCAAGCACAACGGAATTATGGGTCTTGGGGAACATGAGTCTTGGTATCACACCGCGCCATGAAGCACCACAGAGGTAAAGCAACATGAGCCCTGAACACCAGGCCCACTACACAAAGGGTGCATGATGGGGTTGTAACAGTAATAAGGGTAGGACTTGAGAGAAGGACTCAAGGAAATTAAGAGATGTCCAGCCATAATAAAGCACAACAGGATACAGGCCATAAATTCTGAACAAGGTTAGTCAGCTGACCTGGTCATGACACCTTCCAGGTAGGCTAAACCAGTAGCATTTCCCGCCAAATGGCCAAACAAGGCTCAATCCAGCCCACACAAGTGGCAAGTATTTCACATCACCTTAATGGTGCTCAATCTACTAGCCTCTCTGCCGCAAATACCTCAGTAAAATATATTTGCTCACTTTCCTGCCAGTTTTTTATTCCATCTAAAAGCTCAGAAGCAGGGGCGGTACTACGAAGGGCCTTACGAGCAGCAGATCTAAGCTCAGACGCACGCTCAGCGGACAACATAGAACGAGTTTCTCGTGCCTTCTCCTGTTCTTTAGAAGAGCCCTCATCTGACTCACGAGGGGCAGAGGGAAGAATATACGGAGGTGAAGAACGATCTAATAACAAGAAATCATCTTGAGGTTTATGAAGGATAGGATAAAGGGTTTGCCTAACAGCGTATTGGCCAGTCACCTGTAAATGGCACTCCCTATCCTCTCTCTCTTTCAGTTCTTTTATGTCCTTATTTTTCAATTCTAATGCTTTTGCATAAATACTTTTCAGTTGTTCTTTTTCAATCAAGGCTTGCTCACGCTTCATTCGTTCATGCACTTCTTTCTCCCACATTCGTACGCAGTCAAACATATCTTGCCTACTCTTTCGCTTAAACATACATTGTTCCACATACTGAATTTTTCGTAAATCAAATGACCCATGCATAGGCCAACGCAACTCAAGATCCTTGCTAGTATATTTATTCCATAAAGTGCTGTACATTATAGAAGAAACACCATACCTAATATACATGTCGCTATTAGGCGTCCCCTCCGGGGGGGGGGCGGTTATGCTTCATCGAGTCTCAAACTGGTACTGCTCCAAAAGCTACACATCCTACGAAGTGTGCTAGAAACAGCCATGCCAAAAATAGTGCAGAACATGCAGTATTATAATCAACGTAGCGCTTAAGGTACTCTTCATACGTTGCGCTGTTCAAATCAAATCAAAGTAGAGAAAAATCTCCTCATTACCTGCCTATATAAATTGCAATTTATATATATATATAACATACAAATTCAAAGTTGGCCAACACAAATCTAAGCCACAGTAAGTGTTACTAAACTACCTTACCAATCCAAGGCATCACAAACCAACAGCAAGTGCCTCAGAATGACTCTTACCAATCAAATGGTGTACAGGTTCCAACTGCCAAGTTCTCAAATCGACCAAATGGTCACTGCACGGCGAATCAACAGAAGAGATCTCAGTCGAGGACCGGTACCACCTGGATGGTCAGATCAGAAAGAAAGGAAAAACGCTGTGGTTGCCAAGACTCGGGTCTCCTCGGGCAGCGATTGCGTTCAAAGCGAGATTCCAATCCTTCGTTTCGACCACTCCTTCGGGCATCCGAGTCACCGATGAGCCCCACATGTCGGGCGCCAATTTGTGGTGGTGAGCCTCAGCAAGGCCTACCATTGCAAGGGGTTCGCCCTTCCCTGCACAGAGTCCTCAGGCCAATAGAATAGAAGTTGGCACAGAAACTGGAATAGAAAACAAAGATTTTATTAACCTCATGAGGTGGAACTACATTCATACAGCACCCTTCCATAATCTATGAAGTAGCACACTGAATGGAAGGAGCTTGGTCCTTTTATACCCACACAGGGGCTCAAAAGAAGGCGGTACAAGTACAAGAAGAAGGTTTTAGGTACATATAAGGTCATACAGAAAATGCACAGCAGGATACAGGCCAAAAATTCTGAACAAGGTTAGTCAGCTGACCTGGTCATGACACCTTCCAGGTAGGCTAAACCAGTAGCATTTCGAGCCAAATGGCCAAAGAAGGCTCAATCCAGCCCACACAAGTGGCAAATATTCCACATCACCTTAATGGGGCTCAATCTACTAGCCTCTCAGAGTGCCATTCAAGTGTGCTATAATTCTACTCAATATGCCAGAATTTCAGGAATCAATCAATCAATCAATCAATCAATCAAGTAGATTTGTAGAGAACTTCTTCCCACCTGCAAGGGCATCCAGGCTCTGGCACGGTCCAGTTGATTAGCCGAATATCCAGGTCTTTATGGACTTTCGGAACTCTGGAAAAGATGGAGATGTTTGTGAATGAAAGGGTAGCTTGTTCCATGTCTTTGCTGCTTGGGAGGGAAGGAGCCACATCTGCATCTGCTATGTTGAATGTGGAGGGTGAGGGTTACAGAAAGGGACGTGGAATGTATGTGTCTGGTGGGCTGATGGAAATCAAGGCGGTGGTTCAAAATGGCAGGTCCACAGTTCTGTAGGACCTTGTATGCATGGCACAGGACCTTGAACGTGCATCTTTTCTGTACAGGGAGCCAGTGGAGTTCCCTAGTAGTGGGTGATATGGGCTCACCTAGGCAGACCCAAAACTGCGATACCTGCATAGAGAGCAATACCAAGCGTGCGAGGATAAAGAAGCAAGAGGAGGAGACAGAGTTGACCTGAGTCATCAAGGTTAACTTGTTGTCCAGAATGCTGCCTAGGTTCCTAACATGGTCAATGAAGGTAGGAGTAGGTGAAATGAATGAAATGAATGAAACTTATATAGCGCACGACTTACCCTGGGGCATCTCCGCGCTTGCTTAGGGAACCCGTCCTGGTATTCCCCTGTGAGATAACCCTGGCAGGGTATCCACAAGGTGAAAGCCAGGCATCCCACCGCGAGGGGCCGTTGTGGAGATTAAGCAAGCTATTGCCCAGAGTCGCAGAGTGTGAACCCGTGAGTCGAGAAGGCACCGGAGCGAGAATTATCGAGTCCGTGGAATTTTTGAGCCCAAGACCCGCCGAGGCGGGGAATTGAACCCTGGTCCAGGGCCGAACTCAAGCTCCAGGTCTGCCGCCTCTAACCCCTGAGCCACACTTCTCCACAGGTCTGAGTTCTGGAAGCCACCAGAATGCGTCCTATGGGGAACTCTCTTTCTGAAAATCAGTACCTCTGTCTTGTCCGTGTTGAGTTTTAGGCAGATGTCCTTCATCCAATTGGCGATATCTGTCATGCAGTTGTGGAAGCTGTTCATGATCCTAGTGGTGTCTTTGGAGAGGATGGGTTGCGTGTTGTTGGCATAGGATATCATGTTTAGTCAATGGCTTTCGGCGATGCTGTCTAGAAGCTGTCGCGAAGCTGTCTAGAAGTGTCATATAAGTGCTAAAGAGGGTGGGACTGAGCGAGGATCCCTGGGGTACTACACAGATGATTTCCTTGGGTTCAGAGGTAAAGACAGGAAGGTGGACTTTTTTCATTTTCCCTCTGAAGATTGACGTGATCCATCTAGGAGCAGCTCCTGGGATGCCCATGTTATGCAGCCTTGTTATGAGTGTGTGGTGGGAGACAATATCAAGGCTGCCAAGAGGTCTAGGAGGATCAGAGCCATAGTCTCTCCTCAGTTTAGTAGGGCTCGGTTTCATTGGTAGACTGAATTATGGCTCTCTTTGAGCTATGGAATCTGGATTGGGAGGAGTCTAGTGAGAGGTTATGTTTCAGATGTGATGGAGAGTAGTTTGTTGATGGCTTTTTCTAATGCTTTGCATTGGAACAGGAGCAGGGAAACTAGGGATATATTATACTTTTAGTGACGTTGTGGTGGCGGTAGGGGCTTCTCCTTATTTACAAGGCAGTGTTAAGCCGCTTAAACGTGGCTTAACGCTGCCTTGTGAATAAGGCACCCTTTCACGCTGTACTTAGAATGAAAGGGGAGGGTAACGGGTGTTGCGATGGACATTCAACAGCAACACCCAATAATTTTGATGCTGCCCCCTATTTACCAGGGTGGAGCAAATAGGAGGTGGGGCCAAAATTAAGACCAGGAAAAAGCTGGTCTTAAAGAGTCCAAAGAAGGAGAAATGCTTTATTTCTCCTCATTTTTGCTGTTGCTATGTGTGCTGCGTTGTGCAGCACACATAGAAACAGCAAAACTCCATTGATTGTTTATGTGCAGGAAGGTGATCCTTCCTGCATATAAACAATCCCCTTAAAAAATGACGTTTTGCAACTTCTATGGTTGCTGTATTAGCAGCACACATAAAAGTTACAAAACGCCAATTAAAGATTGTTTATGTACAGGAAGGGAGGATATGATCCCAAGATAATTTGAGCAAAGATATCACTTTATACATATATAATTAAATTAAACAAAAACAGAGTTAGTCAAGATGTGTCAAAAACACAGGTGCTTATTGTAATGTGAACACACGGTGCTCAAACAATTGTGTAGGCAACACGAAAAAGTGATCACAATAAAAATGTATAAAAACAATGGAAAGGACTTCAAGAGGTTGTTTTCAAAAGAAAGTGAAGAGTCCATAGTCTACAAAGGATCAAAGTAGTGCTCAATGGAAACCACTATACTGCACAATTATCAGTTAATGGAAATCCTTCTCAACCGTGGGGCTCTCAGGTATGTTTTGACCCATGCCCCATTAGAGGGTCATTATCAGGACAAAAGTAGGGTGTAACTGAGTAAAATAAGTGTAGCTTGATATTGTAGATCATCACTCTGTAGAATTCTTACAATAGCTCAGGTTTATAATAAATATTTGCTAATCCAATTAGGTAATCCTATGGACACTACCGCAAGGCACTTTGAAATAGATTGCTTACGTATTGTATACATCTTCTAAGGTTGATGTTCAATTATGCCTATTGGGACAATATTGTATGCTAATAGTTGATAACCTGTCCTATTGGGTTTGTGGGTCACTTCTGTGGTGTATACCAAAAGATCAACTTGAGCTCTAACATTCTGTATTGATGACAAACGTGTGGCCCAGCTGAAGTTATCGCGATGGACTCAAAACTGTAAAACCTAAAGTCATTTCCTTTAGGAATGAACAAAGTTAACAGGGTTCTTTTTCTCATACAAATTATGATTAGTGTTCTAAAAACCAGAAATGAGAAATAAAATTCTAAGTTCTCAGTTAAGGCGTTTAAACTATTTGCTAATTTTATGTTTTTCATCAAATTGATTACTTGATTATTGTTAGCACGAGTTTAGGATACGCTTGGGCAATATGTAGGCTCCTTTCTCTCAGGCGGTCATCTTCAGAGACTTTAAATGATTAAGGAAAATATTGTGGCAACTTCCAGAAGGGGCGCAGAGGACAGTATTACAGGCCTTAATAGGATCTCGATTAGATTATGGTAACATCCTATATTTAGGATCTAATAAAGATACTATTAACCGTCTTCAAGTTATACAAAACGCTGCAGCTAGATTGCTCCTTCATCTCCCAGGGCACACTAGCATGTCAGAACATCTCAAGAAATTGCATTGGCTGAAAATCGCTAATAGAGTGAAATACAAAGCACTCTGCTACATGTTTAGGATTAATGTGAAGGAGGCACCTATCTATTTGTGTAGCTTGGCTCAGAAATACTTGCCCTCTTGCGCTCTTCAGTCCATGTCACAAGCGAAATTTGTTGTCCCCAGATTTAAGCGAGTACGTTTGGGTGGACGCTCTTTCTCCCATTTGGCCCCAGTCCTGTGGAATTCTCTTCCACTCAAACTGTGTCTGGAACCAAACTACCTCCAATTCTGGAGGGGAGTCAAGGCTTGGCTTTTTAATCAGTAGCATCCACAACATTTTAAATCTTTCTAGTTCAGTCAAATAGATCCAAGGCGCCGGGAAACCCTCAGGGTAGCTGTTGCGCTATATAAATGCAATAAATAAAATAAATTAAATAAATAAATTAAATAAATTGTCCAGGAATTTCCTGCTGGAGTTTTGTCCAGCAGCAGGAGGTCAGACTCGTCTCTGTGGCTGCAGCATCCATTTTGTGATGCTGGGGCTCTTTTAAACTATTACCGGTCAGACAAGTGTGTACACGTCTTCTCCCTCTAGAAGGGTGGAATTCTACCCCCACTGCCAGGACTGGTGGGGGGGGTAGGGAGGGGTAGGATTCCAAAGTGTTTGACACCAAACACGACATGTTTCCATGCAGTCATTCCAAAGTTAGCAGTATATTTTCGGGCTGCATCACAGAACAGCCTCAGAGACTAGATTCCGAAAGCTGCAGAGGGGCCCTGCTCATGCATGAGCACCCTCTCACACAAAACCAAGCAGTCTGCCTTCAGGATTGATAAGGCCTGCCATAGGAGTGACTTATAGGTTTCTATGGGTCAGTGATTAGGGTAGATATAGGTAACCTATATCTAAGTAAGGGGTGCATGCACAACCTTACCCAGGCTGCTGTAGCAGACCTGTGGTGCCATTTTGGAAGGCTTCCCAGGGATGGCATAATACATGCTTCAGCCCTTGGTAGGCCTCTGGGGTACCTAAGCCCTTGGTACATAAGGTACCATATACTAGGGACTCACAAGGGTGACCCAGTAACCAATCTGGAGTGTACCTAAAATACATGCAATCAATTTAGAGAGGAAGCAGCTAGGCTGGGGTCCTAGATAGCAGGCCCCCAGCCATACTAAAGTTGATAAACAGTGAAAAAACAGGAAAAAGTGGTAACCATAGTAAGCAGATCCTACTCTCCTACAAGTCCCTTTTTTTGAATTCTGGACTTGTGCTGACTAATCCTTTGACGTACTTCCTACAGCTAACAATCACTAGCTGCTTCAAGTATACCACATTCTGTAGGATAGCTTTAGGGGGTGCCAGTGTGGTGTCTGGGAGGCCTAAGAGCAGGGCGATACTACCATTCAGAAGCTACGGAACAAGGGCTTGAACAGCATACCGAGGAGCCATAGGAGCCCAATGTCAGGCACCGATGGTGGAATTACACATATGTTTGGGAAAGTTAACAATTGTAAAAATGGCAAAAACACACTGGTTGACGGCCAAAGAGGCAATCATGAATAAAGCACAACTGTTGATGACAGCAACTGTGGCAAAGGCAGGGTTTGAGCAGCTGGTAGCCAAGGTGGCGAAGGCAGATGCAAAGTTGCTTACAGAAATGGTAGTGGTGACAGCAAGTGTGGCAAAGTCTGTGGAGTTGCTAAACATTTGGAGAAAATGGTCAACATGCAGTTATCACACTTCCAAGAATCCACCCCCCCTTCTGCACAACTCCCAAACAGGATTTGGTGCTGGTTACAGTACTGAGTCTGTCCTAGGCGAGGTATCAGTAATTAATTAATCAGAGCTCTCTAGTGATGGTCATATTCTTGGATCTGTCCTCTGCTTTCAATACAGTTTCCCATGTCATCTTACTTGATGGAATCAAGAGAACTGGTATCAGAGACAATTCTCTGCTTAGGCTCAAATCTTTCCTGACTGATCACTCTCAAGCAGTCTTCCATACACTTTTCTCCTCATTATCTAAAACACTGTATTGCCGCATGCCTCAGGGTTGGGCGCTCAATCACACTCTTTTTAATATCTATCTTGAGCCACTGGTGAAACTTGTGGAGATTTGTGGGGGTGCAGGTGTTCTCCTATGCGGACGACACACAGCTCCTCTTCACCTTTCACAAAAACACACCTGCAACCCTGAGCTTCTTCAAGGTCAGCTTGAAGGCAGTGGTTGAATTGATGAAGGTAAACTACCTGAAACTGAACTCAGAAAAAACTGATATTCACTTCTTTTGCACCAAGTCCTTCTCGGAGGCTAACGAATGATGACCACCTGAACAGGGTACTGCTCCCGCTGCAGCTCAGATAGCTTGGAACCTTGGGCTAAAACTTTATTCTAATCTCACTTTAGAGCCTCAAATCTAGTCCTTATCCAAGACTTGCTTGCTAACCTTAGATCTCTCAGAAGGATACCCCACCTTATTCCTGAAGACTTGCAGAAAATTAATGTCTATGCCCTGATTTTGGCTAAACTGGATTACGGCAAGAGCTTATTTTTGGGTCAGCGGCTTTCGTAAACCAACGGCTCCAAATAATCCAGAACTCCACTGCACACCTTATCTTAAAAATTTCCCCAAGCTCACCTGTTATTCATCACCTTTAGCATCTTCACTGGCTCCCTGTCATCAAAAGGATCCAATTGAAGGCACTCACCTTTGTCTTCAGGGCCTTTACTCATAAAGGTTCTTTTTACCTTAGGGGAAGATTCAATCCCAACTTTCAATCCAGAGCTCTGAGATCTAACAATCTCAAACTGCTCCAAGTTCACCACATACACAAAGCCAGAAGAGGCGGGCAATCCTTCACCTACCTGGCCTCCAAATTGTGCAATGCACTGCCACTCAGCTTGCGTTGCAGTCCCTCAGAATCAAATATCAGAGGGAGCTGTGTACTCTATAAGTGCCAGGAATTGAATTGGATTGAGTTAGCGTGGACTACACTAATGAGATGTATAATGGTGACAGTCCAGACAGTGCTGCTGCTGTCAATTACACAAACAGCACTTTTGGAGGAGACAGTGAGAACAAAATGTCAGGTGGAGTCAGGTTCAGGAGATGGAAGGACTTCAATGTCCCATGGATTGTTCAAGTGTGGCAATTGTATGTTGTTCAATAGAACTGTAGTGGGAAGAGAGTAGGGAAGTGTAACTGCTGTGAAAAACAACAGATTACTTACAGACACATCACAGGATTTAATTATTGTCCTTTTGGAAAATATTGCACTTTTTGAATCATGTCCAGAGACCTTGGAGGGGCAGACAGTCCAGGGGACCAATGCATGCTCTTCCTGAAGTATTACCAAATGGGAACCATTTTTTTAAAATGGAGGATCAATTCCTTTGAGAAAGCAGGATGTGTTCCTTTAAGGAGCTGATTAAAAAAAGAAATTCAAAATTTCCCATTTTGGAACTCAAACCAAAGGATTTTGCAACCATTAACCCCTTGACCGCGGCTGCAATTCTGCACTTGTGCGGCACATTCCGATCGCGGGTGCGGTCATGACTGCCGGGAGCTGTCCTCAGTACACGAGCACTGTGTGCCAAGACGGCTCTCGGCCGTCATCAGCATGGATAGGGTTAAGGTGTTGGTAGTCATAGTGACCTGCTTAGTTAATGTTCATTAGAAACTTCGGGGCATATTATCAAGGGGGTTTATCTCCGCTTTTTTGGCTTTAAAAGCCAAGAAAGCGGAGATAAAATTATCTCCCTATTACCTAGCTGTCGCTAACACCAGTTAGCGACAGCTAGTAGGAGATAACGACCATCTTGGGCCCCGCTTTGCATGTCAGTGATATTTATCACTAATGACATGCAAAGTGGGCGTGCCAAGATGTTAGCGTCTGGAAACAGTCTCTAACATTGCTATCTCCTATTACCAACTTTTGGAGATATTCGCGCTAAGCGCGAATATCTCCAAAAGCTAACACCTGCCCTGAGCAGTTCTTAGCCATGTTATCCAATGGTAGGTGGATAACATGGCTATCAACATTAGCTCGGTAATGCATGAATACCGCTGACTTTTCAGCGATATTCATGCATTTCGGCTGATTTTTATCGCTTAGGAGATAAACCTTTATAAAAGCAAGGTTCCTAAGCGATAAAAATCGCCGCAGCTCGGCGATAAAAATCTCGCTGCTAAACCAACAAAGCGATAATTATCGCTAGTTGTTGGTAATATGCCCCTATATCTGCAGTTCCAATATGGAACTCTTCCTTTTGCTCTACTTCATCTCGGGCTAGGCTAGCCAGGATGAGCAGGGTAGATGGGACTGCCACGCTTGTGGTGCTAGCAAGAAATCAGTAGAGCATGTCGTATTCTTCTGTCCTGCCTATGCTAAGTTGTGAAAAAATGAATCCTATCAGTATGTCAAACACTTGGGGTGAGAAAGCATGTGGAGACCCTTCGTATCTTACGATACGACACTAAACAATGTATTGTCTTTTCCGTATCTTGCTACCTCTTGGCAATGGAGAGGTCCCGGGGTTTGATCCTTAAAGTAAACATGAGGCCTGTCGCATGATAACATCGGCAGCTTTTAATGATTCTGTTATCCCACCTCCATGAGAAATTTGTGAGGCTATGACTCAAGAATAATATTGGCCAAAATTAGTAAAGAGAATACACAATTAATGCCACATTTGTACATAAAGGGAATGATTAGGGCTTGCTTTGAAGTCCTGTTCATTCACACATGCAATGGTTCTCTATGTATACACAGACTAACATTGCTTTGTCTTACCCATGTGACTTTTTTATGGAGTCGGAAAATTGGTTGATAACACAGATTGTATGATGCTGTTTTATGTTGGTTTTATGTTTTTATGGCGTACTACAGCATGTTTTTTTTATCTTTTATACAGATGAAATTATCTTCTGTACTTTTTTGTGTTGTAACTGAAATAAAGTACTATGAATTTGAATTTTTACTAATATTTTAGGGGCATATTACCAACAACTAGCGATAATTATCGCTAACTTGGTTTAGCGGCGAGATTTTTATTGCCGAGCTGCGGCAATTTATATCGCTTAGGAACCTTACTATTATCAAAGTTTATCTCCTAAGCGATAAAAATCGGACGAAATGCATGAATATTGCTGAAAAGTCAGCGATATTCATGCATTACCGAGCTAATGCTCTTAGCCATGTTATCCACCTACCATTGGATAACATGGCTAAGAAATGCTCAGGGGCAGGTGTTAGCCTTTGGAGATATTCGCGCTTAGCGCGAATATCTCCAAAAGTTGGTAATAGGAGATAGTGATGTTAGCGACTGTTTTCAGTCGCTAACATCTTGGCACGCCCACTTTGCATGTCATTAGTGATAAATTTCACTGACATGCAAAACGGGGCCCAAGATGGCCACTATCTCCTACTAGCTGTCGCTAACTGGTGTTAGCGACAGCTAGGTAATAGGGAGATAAGACCATTTTTACACAGATTTTAATTCAATCAACTAAATTGGTATCATTCATATTAGATCAGGAGATGCCTTAAAAAAAAAGCACGCATGGCGGGTTCTTAATTTGTATAATCAAATTGAACCCCAATCCTACCTAATCTCTTTTTTGATGCCGGTGGTAAGGAATATGTTGCTTAACACCTTAAAAGCGGCCGAAAAACCGCTGAGTCGGCCAACGTACTTGCACAGCACTATGGAGGTAGTGCTCACGAGGGCTGTTGGCCGACAGAAGCAGCGAACGGGTTAAGCTTAGGTTTGGCTACTATTCAACAAAAGATTGGACAGCTAGATGGGTACACGTTTGGTAATCACAAAAGTGTAGATTATGTGGTTATACTAATGAAACATTACTGCACAATGTATGTATTTGCCCCAAATTGCGTCAAGAAAGATTAATACTTTTAAAAACAATATTAAAGGAACAAGGGGTGAGAACGTGTCGCCAAGCGATAATACTGTGCCTTCAAGGGCGTATTATCAATTTAACAGTTTACTTTATTAAATTTATCCTTATAGCTGAGAAAAACTGGCTCAGGACGATGTTTTGGTCATGCAATAAGAATAGAAAGTGGCTATGATACTAACTATATTATTTTTCCTATATTGGCAATGTAACCGGATAAATTCCAACTATGTCTATCTTTCGCTGATGATATAGTATCTAAGGTATAAGGAAATCTTAAGAAGCACAGATGCACTTTATATATTAAGCATTAAGATTATAATTGGAAAGAGACTAAACCGGCCACAATTGAAGATCAAATCCACCAAAGTAAAGCATCCCAGTTTAAGACTAGCAGATGCGCCAGGGGACTGCAAAAGAACTCGGAGATGGACACCCCACAGAACAAGCCTGCAAGGAGTGGCATTGAGCCTCCTAGGAACAACTAGTCCAGCGGAGGCGGCCAATAGATGCTTAATATATATACTTTATATTCAATTTTTAAACCCCAAAACTTGCCTATCAATTAAATTGCTCTCTTGAAGCTGCGATGTAGTCACCCCACACAGTGATCGCTCCTGAAATACTGCCTGTACCTGCGTAAAATGATGGCCACAACAAACCCTCCTGCATCTCTCCTGACCTTATCTCCCTCCTCCCCTGGCCCCTACCCCTCCCCGCTCTACTCTTTCCACTTTCCGGCTATTGACATTTGCCCTCACCTATACTGGTCCTTAGTCCCCAGCCTGTTTATCTGTGAACTTTCCCTCTTCAATTGAGATCTAGCTATTTTGTCTGATGCCCGATGGAGCTACCTGGTTTAGCTATAGGGGAGACAGGTCAGGGATTCGCTCCTTGGACGTCACCTTCCCAGTCGGTCTTTAGACAGACTTCCTTTCGTCTCTCCTGTCGACTCTTGCCGCATCCTCACTCTATTTATGTCTCTCTGTCTCTCCTCTCTCAATGTATTGAGACTGAACTATTTTGTCTGATGCTGATGGAGCTACCTGGTTTAGCTATAGGGGATATGGGCCATGGATTGTGGATTCCCTCCTCGGTCGTCACCTACCCAGTCGGTCCTTAGACAGACTTCCTTTCGTCTCTCCCCTTATACTCCCTTTTTCACCTCCCCTGTCCCCTCCACTACTTTTCTCTCTCCTTTCTCTCCTCTCCGAGGGGCATATTATCAAGAACAGGAGATAAAATTATCGCCGTTTTATCGGCAGAAAACTGCCGATAAAGCGGGGATAATGGGCTTGATAATATGCACATAGAATTCCAATCGAAGCCCATGTTAGATGTCTTCACATCTAACATGGGCTTCGATTGGAATTCCATAGAACATATTATCAAGCCCATTATCGCCACTTTATCTGGAGTTTTCTGCCGATAAAGCAGTGATAATTTTATCTCCTGTCTTGATAATATGCCCCCTAATGTATTGCCTATTTTTTGATGTATTGTGTAATTGTTGATGTTTTTCTGTTACATTGTTGATTCTCAAGTAAAGCGCTCTGATACCTTCGGGTCTAACCAGCACTATATAAAACTCTTTAAATAAATAAATAATAAATATGATACTTTATGTACTTCCAACGGTTATAATGGTATGTTAACACTTCCTCAATATCTTTAAGTAACATAGGAAATTGTTTTGTTTTAAGAAGCATGTTGTTTTTATTGTAATGATTTTAATTAATTGGACAATGGAAAATTGTTTATATATATTATATACTTAGGTTTCCTCCATGAAAGCCTCTTGCTTACTCCAATTCTTCTTTTCTGTAAGTAGTTCTCCTTAAGGAAAATTATGCACCAAATTCTGACAAAGAATGCTTGAGTCATGCAGCAAGCAGTTTCCAGCTGATATCTTTCTGTAAAGCTTAGTTTCTGGTTTATTGTTAAATTCTTTTTTAATTGTTTTATTTTTATTTATGGTATTTGCGTATATACATACAGTGAAAAGGGTGGCTTCAATGTGGAAAACCACCAGCTGGCATCTTTACATCGTACATGTTTGGTCTAGGACGGGCCCCTCGTTCCAATGAGTAATATAGGGAGGAAAGCGGGAAAAGTGAATAAGTAAAGAGAGAAGAGAGAAAGATTGCATTGGTCTGATAGTGGCAAGATCTCATACACTTATTGTTGGCTAGTTGTCACGCTTGGGTTTTTCATCACTCAAGGAGGGTCAAAAGTTGGCAGGGCGGCGTCCAGTGAATTCCATAAGTCTCTGGAGGTGGATTTCCAGGGTGAGTATCTTCTCGCTAAAGTGTCGGCTCTGCTTAGGTATGTTATCCAGGAGAGCCATCCGTCATATGACACTTTAGATGTGTCTTTCCAGTTTGTGAGTATTAGCTTTGTTGCTGCTATAAGGAGAAGGTCCAGGAGTTCTCTCTCTCCCTTTGTAGGGAGGTTGGTTCCGAAAGATGCTGTGATGATCGAGTGGAATCCTCTTGACATTTTGCATAAGAACATCTTGTCTATGAAATCAAAGACCCTCCCCCAGAATGTCGTGATAGTCGGGCACAGGAAGATCAGGTGCTCTAGATCCCCCTTGGCCCCGTCGCAATTCCAGCATGCATCACTATCTCCTAGTCCCAGCTTGTGCAGATGCTCTGGGGTCCAGAATGTTTTGTGTAGGAGCCACAGTTTGTTCTGCGCAAGTACAGGCATGATCTTGGCATGTGTAGCTGATGCCCATAGCGTGTCCCATTCCTGGTCCTCTAGTGGTGGGTGTATGTGAGAGTTCCAGTAATTCTCTGTCTTTTCATTGGTGTTATTTTTTTGCATATTGAAGGTTTTATATATGCGGGAGACCTGGTGTCCTAGCTTCATTATATCCTGGTGTTTTTCAGTATTGGGTTGCTTGTGAGTGGGTGTGTGGTGGTGGTGAGAAGGGCAAGTGGGTTGAGGTTATTTAGTATTGCTCTTTCCAGCTGTACCCAGGTTGGTGTGTAGTCTTTCGCTTGTTCTACCCAGTGTGTGCCCTGCCTGGCTAGGAAAGCAAGCTGGAAGATCTTAAAGTCCGCAAGGTTCACTCCCCCTTGGTTTTTGAGTCTTCTTAGTTTCTTCATGCTTATTCTGGCCTTTTTGTCACGCCACAGGAATTTGGAGCACATTTTATCTAGCCTTTGGTGGAAGTCTTGTGAGAAAATTATTGGGAGCATGCTTGAGAGGTGGTGATCATCATTTTCATTGTCTCGATTCGTCCCTACCAGGACATGAATTTGGGGGACCATGCTTCAAGTTGCTTCTTTATTTTGTCTAGCACTAGTTTCTCGTTGTGCCTGAGGGTGGAGAACAGGTCATTGTTAAAGTGGATACCCAGGTATATGACGTGCCCAGTCTGCCACTTGACTCCAGATGAACCTAGCACCCCTCTGTTAAAGTAGATATTTAGCGGTATGCATTTGGACTTATCATTGTCTAGTTTGTATCCCGCAAGGGACGCATATTCGTTAATTGAGGACATGAGGGCTTCTATCGAGGTTTTTGGTTGTTCTGTTATTAGTATATCATCGGCGTAGGCTGCTACTTTTACCGAAGTGTCGCCGATGCATATACCTCGAATATCTTCGTTTTGTTTGATACTTTGGATTAGGGGTTCTAGGGCTAGTAGGAAGAGAGCAGGTGAGAGCGGGCAGCCCTGTCTCGTGCCTTGTTGGAGGATCAGTGGTTCTTTAGTAGTTTCTCGTTTCTGTAGAGGGCTGAATAGAATTGCCTAAAGACTCTGAGAATGTCCTTGTGTTTGGTGTATGTTTTGCTGTCCTTGTCAGTGATCGAAGTGACTGCCCTCTGCTTGCTTTTGTATTTCAGATATGAGGCGAGGAGTTTCCCTGCTTTGTTGGCTTCGCATAGGGTAAGTGCTTTGCCTCTGTTGAACCAGAGGCTGTCTCTTTCGCTAATGATTTTGTTATATTCGTATCTGGCGGTTGTTAGCTTGTGAAGAGTAAGGTCTGCCCGGTTGTCTCTTGTGAATTCGAGTTCTAGCCTTTTGATTTCTGCCTCTAACTCAGTCAGTCTTAGATTTGCCTTCTTTCTGATCCTAGCTGAAATGTCGATTAGTTTCCCTCTTATTGTGGCCTTCAGAGCGTCCCACAGTGTATCTATGCTTATCTCATCATTGTCATTTGTGGCTATGTATTCTGTGACTTCTTTTTTATGGGCGGGATCTGTGATAATGCTATTTCTGTATGTCCATCTGCGCGCTCTTGCCTCATTGTGTTGGCCAGCTAGTTTCAGGCTAATTGCTGAGTGGTCTGATACTAGCCTTGGCTATATTAGGGCTTCTTCTATCATGTGCATGTGTGTCCCCGATATTAGGATGTAATCTATTCTTGTGTGTGATTTGTGTGGGTTCGAGTAGAATGTGTAATCCCTCGTGGTTGGTTGTGTGAGTCGCCATGTGTCTCTGAGGTTGAATCTTGCGCATATGTTGAGGAGTGCTTTGTGGGAGCTGTTGGGGTGGTAGTGGCAGTGGGATTGTCTGTCTAACAGTGGGTCTAAGGGCATGTTGATATCTCTTGCAACTATCAGTAGTTCATTTTGTGGGATTTTGTTGAGGGCAATGTCGACTTCTTCCCAGAATTGGAGGTCGTCTGAGTTGGGGCCATATAGGTTCACTACGTGGATCTGATCGCTCCCTCTTGAGATGTTGGTTATCAGTAACCTGCCTTCGCTATCGTGAATGTGTGAGTTAATCGTGAGTTTGGAGTTCTTGGAGATGAGCGTCATGACTCCCCCTCTCTTTCGAGTGGCTAGCGAGAAGATTAAGTGGGCAATCCACGTTGCTTTAACTAGTTTGTAGCTTTCCTCATCTAATTTAGTTTCCTGTAATAGGACTATGTCACTCTTGGATTTGGCCAGGTATTCGAGTATTTTCCTGCGCTTAATTGGGTGGTTCAGGCCTTTGACATTTAGTGAGGTTATTTTGAGGTCGGTCGCCAGCGCAACAGGGGTGTTGTTAACCATTATCTAGGTGGTGTGGGTGCCGCTCTCTGTGCCCGACCCTCATTGGCAAATTCAATACAATCAAAGACAGGATCTTGCAGTAGTGTCGATTGAATAAGTAAAGTCTAGAAAGTACGAAAGTAAGGGTAGAAAAGAGTACTATCACCTCATTTCCTTCCTCTGTTCCTGGTGTTGCCCCCTCCCGGCCCCCTTTTGTTCCCCCTGCCCCCCTCCCTCTCCCTCCCTCCACACCCGCATCCAGGATCTGGAAAGTGCGATGGCAGGATTGCCATTGCGCCTTCCGGAGCCATGTCTGGTTCAGAATCAATGCGTACGGTAAGTTTTTTCAGGATAACAGAGTCAGTGCGCCTCGAATATTGAGGCTAGCAGTCTAGAGATGTAGCAATAGTTTAGAAGTTTTAAGAACTGGTTAAAAAGGATAACAGGATTCTATGTGCTTCGGCATGCCAGGATGTCGTAGTTATCGGAGTCGATTTTCCCTGAGGTAGATAAGGTGGATAAGGTTCAAGAAGTGTGTCTTTATTCCATGAGGTAGTTCTGTTCTTAAAAATTGGTTACAAAGGGTACTATATGCTTTGGCATGCCGGGATTTCGTAGTTATCGGAGTCAATTTTTCCTGGGGTAGATAAGGTTGGTAATGTTCAAGATGTGTGTCTTCTTCCCTGAGGTAGATCCAGTCATTTTGGAATGATCTTCTTGAGGTAGCAAACGTTTGCGAGTTCTTTTACAAGGTTGGCCTGTTTTTCTTATGTTTTTTAGTCGCTCGTAGGAGCAGGAGAGGGCCCTCTTTTGGCAGTTCCCTGAGTTGACACTTCCATCTGTGAGGTCGGGGGCCCCCTCAGGTATTGGTGCAAGTCTGGTGGATCGGTGAAGAAAAGGCTTTTCCCTCTATCGGTTATTTTGAACTTTGTTGGTGCTACGAAGGTGAATAGGATTTGTCTGCTCTTGAGCGCTTGGTGTTGGGCGGGAAAGCCTTTCCTGATGTCTACTATTGTTTTGTAGTAGTCTTGCGTCTGTATTATTTTTTGGCCTTTCCAGGTGATCTGGTTGTTTTTTCTGGTGTAGTTGAAGATGTCCTCCGCGTGCTGAGCTCTCAGTGGCTTGCAGATGATTGGTCTGGTGAATTTTGTCGCTAGCTGTTTTGAGGCTGGAACTCTGAAAGCCTTATCTAGTTCGAATTGGCGTTCGAATTTTAGGTTTGTGATCTTCGGGATGAGATCCTCTAGGAATTTGGCGCATAATCCCACCTCATCTGCTGCGCCTTCTGGGATTCCTAGTATTCGTATGTTTCCCTTGCGGCTCTTATCTTCCAGTTCTGCTGCTTGCCTTTGCAAAGAGTCCGTTTTTGTGCACAGACCACTCACTTCTTTCTTGGTGCATTGAGTGGCGTCCTCCGTATCGCTGATGCACTGCTCTGCCTCTGCGAGCCAGGTATTTACTGTGTTTAGATCAGCTCTGACGGCAGCTAGTTCAAGTTGAATGGACTCGGTGGTGAGTTTAGTGGATTTTGCTAGGTCGTGCACCTCAGCCAGCTTCTTTAAGATGCTGTCCAGCGTGGTGTTTATGTCCGGTTTCTGCTTTATTGGCGAATCTGATAACTGAGGCTCGCCCTTGCTTTTTTTCTGTAGTTGTGCCTGCAGCCTGGACTCTCTGTCTGCCATGTTTCCCTGGATTTTGGTCCTCTGCTGTAGGGCCTCCCTCTCCTCCGCTTTTCGTTTCAGATGTGTGTCTGGTCTCTTGCCGCTCGTCTCTTGGTCTTTCTCTTTGAGTTCTGGGTTACGGAGCTTACCATCTCTGGTGGTCTGTTTCTGTTTCTGGTGTTGCCGGGGTGTTGGTGGCAGGGTGAGGGTCTCAGAGGGAGGTGTATGTCTGTGGATCCTAAACGATTGGAGTTGCTCCTCCAAGTGTGATCTGCTGTTGCCCTTCTTTTGTTTTGCTTATGTGCGCTCTACCACTGCCTCATCCGTTTCTGTCCATGTGCCCGGTAGTTCTGTTCTTCTTCTCCCTCCCCCGTGCTCTACAGTCCCCCCGTTGGCAATTGAAGACTCTTGCACCCAGTACCTGCTTATATGGCAGATTTGTTCTTATCCGTTTCTGTCCGTGTGCCTAGTTATTTTGACTCTTGCGCCCGCTGCTTTGTATGGCAGATTTGTTCGCGGCTTCAGGCAAGCGCTATTTTTAGGTTTTGATTTTGTTTCTCCCTTCCCGCGCTTTTCAGTCTCTCGCTAGCAATTAAAGACTCTTGCGCCCGGTGCTTGCTTATATGGCGGTTTTGCTTGCGGCATCAGGCAATCACCATTTTGGGTTTGGGTCTGGTTTTGGTTGCGTTTCTCACCCCCGCGCCCCTCAGTCCCCTCATTAACAATAAAAGACTCTTGCGCCTGCTGCTTACTTAGTTCTTCTTTCGTTTCTTAACCGTGCCCAGTTACTCTGATCTTCCTCCCCCTGTGCCCTCTGATCCCTCGATAATGCACCCGGTACCTGCTTGTATGGCAGATTTTGTTGCTGCAACAGGCGCGCGCCATTTTGGTTTGGTTTCAGTTTCTGGGTTCGTATGGTAGAGTTGTTTGCGGCTTCAGGCGAGCGCCATTTTGGTTTGGGTCTGATTCCGTTTCTCAACCGTTTTCCGTTCTAGTTTCGGTTCTGCCGGGTTCCGCTCTCTGTGTGGTCTAAACGTCCCTCTTTGGTCGCAGGCCGCTGCTGGCGAGTGGGCACCGTGTGACCGAGAGGTTGCGCTCCTTGCGCTTGCTCCGTTTCTCTTTCCCGTGGGGGTGGTGTGGTGATGCTGGGCCGGAGATGTGGAGCGGAGATGTGGAGCGGGATGTGGAGTGGGAGGGTGTTGCAGAGGCTCTGCGGCTGAGGGCTCTCCTCTTCACTTAGGTCTCCCTTGTGTCCCGCCATCTCCCCCGCTGCCTTGGCTTTACCGGGTGTGGTGGTGTGGTAACCGGAGAGTCACGGAACCGGCTTCTGTCTCTGTCCGTGATATTTTTCTCTCCCTGCGCTGTCGCTACCCTTGTTAGTTTGGGGCACCTAGCGCTTGGTACCTTGAGTACGGCAGAGTTGCTTCAGGTGGGTGTCATTTTGGATCCGCTTCTCCTTCCTCCTCCCTCGATTGTGTAATAGCGGTGAGTTCCGGTCCTGGTGCGTCCCGAGCTCTCTTTTTGGTTATATCTTGTTGTTGACCCGTTCCAATGACTTTTGCTTAGTTTCTTGTCCTTCAGAGATATGTTCTTCGAACCTTGAGGTCTAGAAACTCTATAGTGCGCTTATCCAGACAACTGATACAGCTTACATTATTTGTGTTCTTACTCAATATCTCAACAATTTCTTCTATTGCCTCTCTGGATCCAATCTAAATACAATAAATATTGCCTATGTACCTTACACATGGCACCTTGTGGTCATCAAAATGATGGATTTTACTTGCCACATGTTCCTTCCATCAGCCCAGGTAAAGGCCTGCATAGTTTGGGGTGAAATAGGTGCCTATCGCAGATCCTAGTTTTAGGTATAGATCTCGTTATTGAAAAGGAAAACATTGCTGGTGAGACAGTACCATATCATGTCAATTAACATTTCAGTCTGTACCAAAAAGGATAGTGACCTAGCTCGAAGGAAGTTTCTAGAGGCTTGTATCCCTAATTCATTGGCAAAGCATTTATACAGACTGTTGATATGTAGACTGAAAAGCAGATTACAAAAATCACCAATGTCTTTTATGAATAAAGGTGAAGTTTCGACAAATGGTCTTAAAAAGAATTCCACATATCTTGATGTATTTTTGAATAGGCCGCCAATGGATGAAAATATCGATCTACCAGGCAGACATTTAGAATCTTTGTGCAAATTTTGAAGAAAATATAGTACTGGAATCCTGGGGAATCCCATTTCAGAAAGTGCAAGCTCAATGATTGGCATGACCAGGGTCTAATAGAATGGGAGGAATTCCAATTTCTGAAATGTGAGTTCCCCAAGGTTTTCTTTCCAAATAATTCCATGCTTTCTAACATTTCTCATGAAGATGGGGTACTCCGAACCTTATAGTGGGCAGGCTTATCCGAATCCAGAGTTTACTCCATGTACTATTGGTTTGCAATGTTTTTCTGGGGGAAATACTGGTCATTTCAGCCCTTTATGACACTTTGGAAGGGTTTCATGCTGGTGCCTGAATACAATTTGGCATACATTTCTCTGCATTCATTTTCTGGCACTGAATCTTCTCTTTATGTAAAGATCCTTTAGAAACTGTTTAAACAACTCTAAAGAATGTTTGTAGTGATATAAATATATAGTTGCTGTTATATCCATTATTTAACAAATTTGAAAGAAATGCAGGTTTGTTTTCTATTTTTTCAAGTGCTTAACTTGTCTTGAAATAAACATTTAGGCCACCTGGTAAAATACTGGTAAACCTACAAATTGGTGATTACTGATGAGACAGGTGGTGTCTCTGAAAGGCTGACAATCCTGGGACAGAGTCAATGGACTCCACCAATCCTTGCTTCCTGTCATGTATCTGAGTCCATCCCAACCCTTGCCCAATTTCATAGTCACCTGGATTTTGTACAAATCTCCCAATTTCCTAGTGCACTTTAATACAGTTCCCTTATGAGCTTTTGTTATTCAAAACTATTTGTTCTGATTATTTCTACCACCCCAAATATTTTGAGTGAACCATGACTTTTATGTAAGTAAGTACAAGTCCCATGCAAAAGGTTGCTTAAATCCATCTTAATGTTTTAATCTATGTTTCTGGCCCAATATATATTAAATTATACATTTCATACATTTTCCCTAAAATGTCCTTTGGGAACTTGTCTACCTCGTATTTATAAATCATATTTTGTTATGACCATACCGTATTAAAAAGATACATTTTAAGGCTTCCCTGCTTCTGCTCTAGGTGAGAACAAGGTCAGTGTGATGCATGATTTTCCAATCTCTGAGGCGATAACTGAGGAGACGTGTTTTAGAGATGGCATGAACTGTAATTAATCTCCCCACACATGTAAGGGGTGGAACTCACATGAAGAAGGCAACATCAATTGTGGAAACTGACTCTCTCAATGTTTTTCCTTCAAATGTTTTGTTATAGGTTGAAGCAGAGAGACAGAAGGAAAAAGACCTAATGTACAAGGTCTGAGGAAGGAATTTGTTCAACCAGGGGCAGGATTGACTCTGATGTACCCAGCAAGACACAAATGAATGAAGAGTGCATTTTTTTATGAAAGACAACTGGCCTTTCTGAAGGACTACAAAAGATGGTATGATCAAGTAATGTGGGAGGCAAGTTCAAGTGTCTTAGGGGGCAAAAACTAAAACTCCTCAGGGACCTCCGTCCCGGCTGTTTCACTACTTTGTGAAATGATATAAACCTATATATCTATATCCGCATGTCCACTCTATCATCTGGCTGAGCAGTTTGTTCCACCAGCAGGGCTGATGCTTCATCTGGGAACGCAAGTCTCAGCTTCATATACACAGCAAACTCCCCTGGAGGGACAAATAACGATGAGCCCTCTGAAGCATACAGAACTGGAAATTCATTTAATGGTGAGGCAATAACAGCTGACACGTTTCAATTCCATAATTATATGGTAGATGCTGCGACCATGGAATGAAATTCACTGATGATCAGCTTTGCCCATTGTTTTATTAACAATTCATTAAAGAAAGGTGAACAGTTGCTAAATATTCTAATTCCAATCAGTGCACATTGCTAGCTAAACTTTGAAGAAAACAGCTATTTCAAGCTAACTTCATTAAAATACACACAATTATGTAATATAATAATTAGTCAACTAGTGCCATGTGTAATATTTCCCTATAGTTCCATTTAGGGATTCTGGTCATGTTTACAAACCTCGAGGCCTTCATCCTTGTGGGGTTTGATGTTACCTGAAGCCCTCAATGGCAATATTGGACCACATTACTGAGTGTAATATGTTATTCATTAAAAATCTACCTGCCCCCTCGGTGACGGCTCCTCCATGCCTCCCAGGGCATCACTTGCTGGCACTGTTCCCTTGAGAGATTCAGTGGTGGGGCAAGGGTGTCATGGGGCCCAGTGCAAGAAAGGAAAATGTGAGCTCCATCCACTGGCTGGGCAGTAAATGACAGCCAGAGTTTGGGCACTGCGGGCCCCTAAAGCCCTTGGGTACAGGTGGCCCTGCACCTGCTGCACTATTGATAACTATGCCCCTAGGGAATCTTCTTTCACTTCTCCTCCCACTGAGTATCTCCTACACCTCAATCAGAGGTTCCTTTCTGCCGGGAGTGAAACTCGCAAGTGGCCTAGTCCAGTGCACTGCATCCTCAGACCTGAGGCTGAAGGCAGCATGATGCAGTCCAGCACGGCACAGTTTCAGACTGTCCTCACCTGAGGCTGAAGGCAGCATAGTGCAGTCCAGCATGGCACAGTTTCAGACTGTCCTCACACCTGAGGCTGAAGGCAGCGTGGTGCAGTCCAGCACAGCACTGTTTCAGGCTGTCTTTACACCTGAGGCTGAAGGCAGCGTGGTGCAGTCCAGCACGGCACAGTTTCAGGCTGTCCTCAAACCGGAGGCTGAAGGCAGCATGGTGCCATCCAGCACGGCACAGTTTCAGGCTGTCTTTACACCTGAGGCTGAAGGTAGCGTGGTGCAGTCCAGCATGGCTCACTTTCAGACTGCGTTACCACCTGAGGCTGAAGGCAGCGTGGTGCACTCCAGCATGGCACAGTTTCAGACTGTCATACCACCTGAGGCTGAAGGTAGCGTGGTGCAGTCCAGCACTGCACAGTTTCAGGCTGTCCTCACACCTGAGGCTGAAGGCAGCGTGTTGCAGTCCAGCATGGCACAGTTTCAGGCTGTCCTCAAACCGGAGGCTGAAGGCAGCGTGGTGCAGTCCAGCACGGCACAGTTTCAGGCTGTCTTCAAACCGGAGGCTGAAGGCAGCATGGTGCAGTCCAGCACAGCACAGTTTCAGGCTGTCTTTATACCTGAGGCTAAAGGTAGCGTGGTGCCGTCCAGAATGGCACAGTTTCAGGCTGTCCTCACGGCTGAGGCTGAAGGCAGCGTGGTGCCGTCCAGCACTGCACAGTTTCAGGCTGTCTACAAACTGGAGGCTGAAGGCAGCGTGGTGCAGTCCAGCACGGCACAGTTTCAGGCTGTCTTCAAACTGGAGGCTGAAGGCAGCGTGGTGCAGTCCAGCATTGCACAGGTTCAGACTGTCCTTACACCTGAGGCTGAAGGCAGCATTGTGCAGTCCAGCATTGTACAGTTTCAGGCTGTCCTCACACCTGAGGCTGAAGGCAGCGTGTTGCAGTCCAGCATGGCACAGTTTCAGGCTGTCCTCAAACCGGAGGCTGAAGGCAGCGTGGTGCAGTCCAGCACGGCACAGTTTTAGGCTGTCTTCAAACTGGAGGCTGAAGGCTGCATGGTGCAGTCCAGCATTGTACAGTTTCAGGCTGTCCTTACACCTGAGGCAGAAGGCAGCGTGGTGCCGTCCAGCATGGCACAGTTTCAGGCTGTCCTCAAACCGGAGGCTGAAGGCAGCATGGTGCAGTCCAGCACAGAACTGTTTCAGGCTGTCTTCAAACCGGAGGCTGAAGGCAGCGTGGTGCCATCCAGAATGGCACAGTTTCAGGCTGTCCTCAAACCGGAGGCTGAAGGCAGCGTAGTGCAGTCCGCACTGCACAGTTTCAGGCTGTCTTCAAACCGGAGGCTGAAGGCAGCGTGGTGCAGTCCAGCACGGCACAGTTTCAGGCGGTCCTCAAACCGGAGGCTGAAGGCAGAGTGGTGCCGTCCAGCACAGCACAGTTTCAGGCTGTCTTCAAACCGGAGGCTGAAGGCAGCGTGGTGCAGTCCAGCACGGCACAGTTTCAGGCGGTCCTCAAACCGGAGGCTGAAGGCAGCGTGGTGCAGTCCAGCACGGCACAGTTCAGGCTGTCCTCAAACCGGAGGCTGAAGGCAGCGTGGTGCAGTCCAGCACAGCACAGTTTCAGGCTGTCCTTACACCTGAGGCTGAAGGCAGCGTGGTGCAGTCCAACATGGCACAGTTTAAGGCTGTCCTCATGGCTGAGGCTGAAGGCAGCATGGTGCAGTCCAGAACGGCACAGTTTCAGGCTGTCCTCAAACCGGAGGCTGAAGGCAGCGTGATGTCGTCCAGCACGGCACAGTTTCAGGCTGTCCTCAAACCGGAGGCTGAAGGCAGCGTGGTGCAGTCCAGCACGGCACAGTTTCAGGCTGTCCTCAAACTGGAGGCTGAAGGCAGCGTTGTGCTGTCCAGCACGGCACAGTTTCAGGCTGTCCTTACACCTGAGGCAGAAGGCAGCGTGGTGCCGTCCAGCACTGCACAGTTTCAGGCTGTCCTCAAACCGGAGGCTGAAGGCAGCGTGGTGCAGTCCAGCACAGCACAGTTTCAGGCTGTCCTCAAACCGGAGGCTGAAGGCAGCATGGTGCAGTCCAGCACAGCACAGTTTCAGGCTGTCCTTACACCTGAGGCTGAAGGCAGCGTGGTGCAGTCCAGCATGGCACAGTTTCAGGCTGTCCTCAAACCGGAGGCTGAAGGCAGCGTGGTGCAGTCCAGCACGGCACAGTTTCAGGCTGTCTTCAAACCGGAGGCTGAAGGCAGCGTGGTGCCATCCAGCACGGCACAGTTTCAGGCTGTACTTACACCTGAGGCAGAATGCAGCGTAGTGCAGTCCAGCACGGCACAGTTTCAGGCTGTCCTCAAACCGGAGGCTGAAGGCAGCATGGTGCCATCCAGCACGGCACAGTTTCAGGCTGTCCTTACACCTGAGGCAGAAGGCAGCGTAGTGTAGTCCAGCACGGCACAGTTTCAGGCTGTCCTCAAACCGGAGGCTAAAGGCAGCGTGGTGCAGTCCAGCACGGCACAGTTTCAGGCTGTCTTCAAACTCGGAGGCTGAAGGCAGAGTAGTGCAGTCCAGCACGGCACAGTTTCAGGCTGTCCTCAAACCGGAGGCTGAAGGCAGCGTGGTGCAGTCCAGCACGGCACAGTTTCAGGCTGTCCTCAAACCGGAGGCTGAAGGCAGCGTGGTGCAGTCCAGCACGGCACAGTTTCAGGCTGTCTTCAAACCGGAGGCTGAAGGCTGCATGGTGCAGTCCAGCATTGCACAGGTTCAGACTGTCCTTACACCTGAGGCTGAAGGCAGCATTGTGCAGTCCACAATTGTACAGTTTCAGACTGTCCTTACACTTGATCTGAAGGCAGCATGGTGCAGTCCAGCACTGCACAGTTTAAGGCTGTCCTCACGGCTGAGGCTGAAGGCAGCAAGGTGCAGTCCAGCACTGCACAGTTTCAGGCTGTCTTCAAACCGGAGGCTGAAGGCAGCGTGGTGCAGTCCAGCACGGCACAGATTCAGGCGGTCCTCAAACCGGAGGCTGAAGACAGAGTGGTGCCGTCCAGCACGGCACAGTTTCAGGCTGTCTTCAAACCGGGGGCTGAAGGCAGCATGGTGCAGTCCAGCACGGCACAGTTTCAGGCGGTCCTCAAACCGGAGGCTGAAGGCAGCGTGGTGCAGTCCAGCACAGCACAGTTTCAGGCTGTCCTTACACCTGAGGCTGAAGGCAGCGTGGTGCAGTCCAACATGGCATAGTTTAAGGCTGTCCTCACGGCTGAGGCTGAAGGCAGCGTGGTGCAGTCCAGAACGGCACAGTTTCAGGCTGTCCTCAAACCGGAGGCTGAAGGCAGCGTGATGTCGTCCAGCACGGCACAGTTTCAGGCTGTCCTCAAACCGGAGGCTGAAGGCAGCGTGGTGCAGTCCAGCACGGCACAGTTTCAGGCTGTCCTCAAACTGGAGGCTGAAGGCAGCGTGGTGCTGTCCAGCACGGCACAGTTTCAGGCTGTCCTTACACCTGAGGCAGAAGGCAGCGTGGTGCCGTCCAGCACTGCACAGTTTCAGGCTGTCCTCAAACCGGAGGCTGAAGGCAGCGTGGTGCCGTCCAGCACAGCACAGTTTCAGGCTGTCCTCAAACCGGAGGCTGAAGGCAGCATGGTGCAGTCCAGCACAGCACAGTTTCAGGCTGTCCTTACACCTGAGGCTGAAGGCAGCGTGGTGCAGTCCAGCATGGCACAGTTTCAGGCTGTCCTCAAACCGGAGGCTGAAGGCAGCGTGGTGCAGTCCAGCACGGCACAGTTTCAGGCTGTCTTCAAACCGGAGGCTGAAGGCAGCGTGGTCCCATCCAGCACGGCACAGTTTCAGGCTGTCCTTACACCTGAGGCAGAAGGCAGCGTAGTGCAGTCCAGCACGGCACAGTTTCAGGCTGTCCTCAAACCGGAGGCTGAAGGCAGCGTGGTGCCATCCAGCACGGCACAGTTTCAGGCTGTCCTTACACCTGAGGCAGAAGGCAGCGTAGTGCAGTCCAGCACGGCACAGTTTCAGGCTGTCCTCAAATCCGGAGGCTGAAGGCAGCCTGGTGCAGTCCAGCACGGCACAGTTTCAGGCTGTCTTCAAACCGGAGGCTGAAGGCAGCGTGGTGCCATCCAGCACGGCACAGTTTCAGGCTGTCCTTACACCTGAGGCAGAAGGCAGCGTAGTGCAGTCCAGCATGGCACAGTTTCAGGCTGTCCTCAAACCGGAGGCTGAAGGCAGCATGGTGCCATCCAGCACGGCACAGTTTCAGGCTGTCCTTACACCTGAGGCAGAAGGCAGCGTAGTGCAGTCCAGCACGGCACAGTTTCAGGCTGTCCTCAAACCGGAGGCTGAAGGCAGCATGGTGCCATCCAGCACGGCACAGTTTCAGGCTGTCCTTACACCTGAGGCAGAAGGCAGCGTAGTGCAGTCCAGCACGGCACAGTTTCAGGCTGTCCTCAAACCGGAGGCTGAAGGCAGCGTGGTGCAGTCCAGCACGGCACAGTTTCAGGCTGTCTTCAAACCGGAGGCTGAAGGCAGCGTGGTGCCATCCAGCACAGCACAGTTTCAGGCTGTCCTTACACCTGAGGCTGAAGGCAGCGTGGTGCCATCCAGCACGGCACAGTTTCAGGCTGTCCTTACACCTGAGGCAGAAGGCAGCGTAGTGCAGTCCAGCACGGCACAGTTTCAGGCTGTCCTCAAACCGGAGGCTGAAGGCAGCGTGGTGCAGTCCAGCACGGCACAGTTTCAGGCTGTCCTCAAACCGGAGGCTGAAGGCAGCGTGGTGCAGTCCAGCACGGCACAGTTTCAGGCTGTCTTCAAACCGGAGGCTGAAGGCAGCGTGGTGCCATCCAGCACGGCACAGTTTCAGGCTGTCCTTACACCTGAGGCGGAAGGCAGCGTGGTGCAGTTTTAGGCTCTCCTCTTATGCTCAACATATTAACCCTGAACAGGGCCCCCTTCCTGCCAACACCGAAAGCATAAATTGTGATGCATTTAACTTTTGAAATACAAATAATTCAAAGGCAAATTGTTTTACCCCATGCTGTTGCTTGACTGAGCACTTTAGTAAATTAAACACTAGGGCTGGACGCAGTGGCTGTACTAGGGGGGTGCGGGGTCTGGACCACACCTGGTGTCACCCCATCTGGGGTGACACCAATCTAATTAGTTATGCTGGCTGGCTCGCTCTGCACTGCACAGTGGAGTGCAGCCTGAGCCTCAGCCTCAGCCTCGCCCTCATCTCTGCTCTGCTTTTTTAAATTATAGTGCGTGCAAGCCGCAAGCGCACACCACCACGGTGCGCAGTTGCGCACCTGCTTACAAATTAAAATACTGCTACTGCAGTCAGTGCATTGCGTGTGCACAGCACTGCAGCACGTCGCCACGCACACCCCGATGTGATGATGCTGGTGCGATGCGGATGCGCGGCGTACCCATACCCAGCCGGTTTGTGGGTCCCAGGGCCGTCAATCTTTAGCGCTACCAATGATGGCCCTGGGACAGACCCCGCGTGCTGTGCTCCTCTCCTCTGATGCGTCGTGGCGGCCGGCGGTCACGCGCCGGGGAGGTGACGAGACGGCAGCGCAGGGGAGTGCGTGCTTGAATAAAACAATTACGACACCACCATCTTCTTTGATATCGCGAGCGCCGTGGTCCCCCCGACCCCTTCAAATTTGGGACTGACTTCTTGGGTCCAGACTCTGTCCGGAGGCAGTCGGTGAGAAAAAAATATCCTTTAATTATACATTAAATATCATAAATATCAATGAACAGTATGAACTAAGTTGGAAATGTGCATAGCTGCCAAGGTCTCAGATTGCTATGTGTGACATTTTCATAATTTCATTTAGTGTAATTGTGAGTGACATTTAAACAACTATGAGTGACACTTTCTCACAAGCAAAATCAAGCAATGAAGACGTGGGAAACATACAATTATCAGAAATGACACCCATTTGAGCAAAGAAAAACTCCTAAAACCTTCTTAAAATATATCTGCAAAGCACCAGAAATTGAAGGGCCCAACCTAGTGCCCTCGTAACCTGTTCGGTCAGCGGTCAAAGACTCTCTGCAACAGGCAAGCCTCAGGAGAGTGAGACTGAGGTGCACATAAGTTACAGTCAGTTAGGCTCACTGCTGCTCTCAAGCCTGCAGTCACTAAGACAGGTGGTAATTCAATTCAGTTGTATGGCTTTGGCCATTGCAGAAGAGCACTCACCTTGTCAGCTGTACGTATATTATTAAATCCAGGGCCGGCTTGTTTGTTTGCTGGACCCCCAATGACCACCTTCGCTGTGGATTCCCTCACTACCACTTCTTTGACAGTACCCTCAATTCTCCATACCCACTTTAGCTTGGATGTATTTAACTAGGTTTATAGCGCCACTCATAACAGTGTAGGGTGTTAGAGCACTTTACATCACACACATACACTCATTTAAAATGTGTAATTCAGTGTACAGGAATGTTACTTAAGACAGAGAACTACAAGGTGTAGTGAGTGACAGGTCATCCATACTGATCAACAGTATACTTTAGGAGTACTTGGTCTGGAGAAGCAACAAACTCAGAATTCAACATCTTATTCCGTGTTTGGGGGTTCTCTTTAATATTAACGGTTTATTTTTTTATCGAAACGACCCTTTTTTGCAACATTATAATAATGAAAGACTGGCGGTGGGGGCGTGGGAATATAGCGCCCTACTCTGTACCTTCCAGTTTGCTTCCAGCTTTTTTATGACGGTTATTACAGCGGAGGAGGTCCATGCAATAAGTCGTGAGGGGGTGACACCATGAGTTACACGTACTGGGTGACACCAACCCTAGTGACGTGAGCTCGCAGAGTTTCACTCTGTGGAATTTCATGGGGTTACCAAAAACCTCCAGAAATCCTGCGGAGTTAATCGAGCAGGGGAGTGGATTACCTTAGTGGAAACAGCTAAAGGAGCATGGAGAGATTGTCCTCTAAACTTCCGAATACACCTCTATATTTATAATTATTTCTCTGAGGAGTGTCCGGGTGTGAAATCCTCTTAGAGTGGATTTCCAGCAGCAGGGGTGAAGCCTCTCTGGCGCAGGAAGTATGCGTTTACCTTATGCTAGTGCGTCATCGCTGCTGTGCAGAATGTGCCCCTCAGGATCAGGGCCAGCGCTAGGCATGGGCAGCGTGGGCAGCTGCCCAGGGCCTCACACTCAGCCCACCAGCATGGGGCCACGCACTGGTGATGTGTCCTGTGGGTTCCCTAGCGATCCATTTCAAAGAAAAGTGTCACCTTTCTTTGAAATGGAGGGGCCCCCCTCCTTTTGGCCTCTCAGGGATGGTGTCTGAAGGCATAAGGGAGGGAGCCACTCCCTTCAATTGACAGGAGACCCATTCACAGACACTGTGGGAAGCCCATTGTCCATCATTTTGGCGCCCCCATAGTTTTAATTTTTAGCCCACATGCAATTCTCACACCTGTCGGACTGAAGGTGTGAGAAATGCTTGTGGGCTCAAAGTTAAAACTGTGGGGGGCGACAAAATGCTGGACAATAGGCCTCCCACAGTGTCTGTGAATGGTCTCCTTGCAAGGGGCCACTTATGGATATTAGAGGAGCCTCGCACATTCCCTTTTAGCCCAGGGCCTGGCAAATCCTAGAACCGGCCCTGCTCAGGATGCATCATCACCCCCCCCCCTACCGACCCCTCAGAGGGAAGGTTACACATTGAGCAACGCTCTGCACCATGTCTGCGGTGAACCTCACGCACACCCACTGCAGGTGCCGCATCATTACGAGGATGGAGGGTTAGCCCCTCGATCCCAACAAGTGTCAAAATCATCCACTGCACCTCATAGAAACCACCACATTTACGAGGAGCCAGATGACCTCTTCTTATGATCACATCTTCAAGTATATGACGTGTCTTTGAAGCTGTCACGCGCGAGCCTGTCAATCACGCGGGGCCTGCTCTGCGGTTAGTCTAAACCTGTATGAGGGCCGGAGGAGGCAGGGACTGTCAAATTACTAAAGTCCTCCAGCAGCGCTTTCTTTCTGTTGTAGGATATTTCTGTGATGTTTAAGGCACCCGCCCAAGTTTTTTTTTTAAATGTATCCTCCTGGTAGTGCACAACAATGTATATTATAACGCACAGGGACTCTACAAAATCAATTCACAGAATTTTTGATTTTTTTTGTTGCAGTTTTATTTAGCGCGATCTCGACCCGAGTGTATAGGAGCGCTTTACTTGAGCCCCGGTCACGATACACAAGGACACACACATTCATGTTTTTTGGAAGGCACCGGGAGATGAAGTCATTTATTTGCCCAGAATCACAGGAGGCGCAGTTGACCCGAGGATCGAACCTTGGTTTTCCAGCTCCAAAGTCGGCAGTCCCTCCGTGGGACCACATCCTCTCCCAAAAGATGCAACCACCACCTGCAAACTATTTTGACAGTACTTTGCTATTTTATTCACAATGTTGCAATTCAGGCCCTGGGGGGTTTGACTGCAGAAAACAAATACACTCTGTTCCCTTTGATTTAGCTCGAGAGGATACATATGGTTGCATAACCATCCTCAGCCCTCCTACCCAGTGCACAGCAGCGTCTCATTTTAGAGCAGAGATACTCAAAGTGCCGCCCTCTTGACCTTTACCCCAACCCCCCCCCAGGAGGGGGGGGGGGGTAAACAGCAGCAGGAGCTTTGGTTGAGTTGCTGAGCACTAATATTCAGAAAAGAAATTAAATAAACCAGAAAGCATGTATTAACCAGCAAATAAATGCATGTCTGTTCATTTAACAAATTGTTAATTCAAAAAAGATTGACAGTGCAAGAAGTGTACTATTTCTTACAATATTTCAGGCAAGCAAATGCTCAAAGGTAAAGATACAACCACTGTCAACAGTTGTAAAAACAGATAGACAAAGTCTACCCTAAAACATGAGCGCAATTTCCAACCCGAGCCAAGCTAGCATCTATCAGTATACATATCATTAACAAACTCTCTTCAGCAATGTTGAGTTTCTTTTCTTCTCCTTATTGTTGTTCCTCTTTCAAGGTTCCTTCTGAGTAAAGACAGTTGTCATTTCTTTTCAACCACAGGGTAACCAAAACCAATTCTTGCCACAGTTCTTAATTCATCAGTCAAAGGGTAGCACAAATATCTTGCCAACACATGTTTCGTCCGGCTAGTATGCCAGAGGACTTCGTCAGGGCAAGGTTATTTATATATTTTTAAAAAGAACAATTAAGGTAGACAATCCAAGAGCCATATGCCCAACCTTGGTCAGGTTCCTCGAAAGTGAGGTCGTCACTTCATATAAAAGAAGAAGACTAGACGGGCATATTTTGAAAAGATCTCAGTAAATAACCCGAGTATGAACCAAAGTATTGTGGTAGCAGCAGTCGCAAGAGCGTGGCGGTGAATGGCGTCTAGCCACAGACCATACTTTGCGGCTCCTGGGCAAATGTTTGCGAGTACCCTTGTTTTAGAGGGTCTTTGTGCCCATAAGAAAAGTATTTAAGGCAGTGAAGGGAGTGAAATACACTTTAAGGAAATGTTGGACCTGCAAATTATTACCATATTATTGCTTCATGGCAGAGAAACATAAACTGAATTGTCTCCATCTTGAATGCAGATGTTGTGTTACCCCTGCCATTAGTGTTCATTTTGTCAAACTTGGTAGGATTAAAATGTTACCATACTCACGAGAGTTCAAACGGCACTTCATGCATACAGTATAGCTCGCATGCAAAAATACCTTATTTTCCTATGCTTGACAGTATTTAATGATGCATTGTTGAGCGTTGGCGGACACTACATCACCACTCAGTGGGACTGCAGGCCTGCGCATGTCCACACAATGACTGTGTTGAGGTGACGAGCGGGGGGTGCATTTGTTTATCTTTTCACACCCTGTCACTGGTTGTTTGAAGCAACACTGCTAGGCATGGAGGAGAGGGGAGACATAAAGAGTACAGGCAAAGATAATACAAAAATGCGATCAAGTTCGCATCTGGGATCACAGACTCCAAACTCTTTATATTCTATGAAGAAAATAAAGAGAAACTTGCCACACGCACAGGGCACGTCTACCTTCATCCACCGCACAAACTTTCACAACAATCATTAATTATGCTAACCGTGGCATGTTATTTGAATAGCCAGGTGGGTGCTTTTTAGTTTGCAGCATTATCAGGTGACAGCAACACACATGACTGCACATGTCTGCATTCTTAGGCACCGCGTGTGATCCAATTCCAGCAGCTGTATTCCCGGAGGGCACACTGGGGCCGAAGTTAAGGCTGTCCTCAGTTGATTTCCAGCAGTTCTTCAGACCAGGTTAGCCAATATGAGGCCTGGGCAGAGTTCGCAGAACGCCGCAAAGTAGCAAAAATACTCCTCCGCACTACGCGGCGATCCGCATGCGGATGGAGTTTGCCGGGTGCCCATTCGCGTTGCCATGTGCCATGTGCGAGTGTGTTCTCGCTTTAGAAATCACGCACAAAGAACTCTGGGGCATATTACCAAGCAATAGCGATAATTATCGCTATTGCTTGGTTAGAGACAAAAATGTACCGCTGAGCTGTGGCGATTTTTACCGCAAACAAACCTTGGTATTACCAAGGTTTATCGCAAATGCAATCAAAATCGCCGCAATGCATGAATATCGCTGAAAAGTCAGCGATATTCATGCATTACCGAGCTAATGCTCTTAGCCATGTTATCCACCTCCCATTGGATAACATGGCTAAGAATTGCTCAGGGCAGGTTTTAGCTTTTGGAGATATTCGCGCTTAGCGCGAATATCTCCAAAAGTTGGTAATACGAGATAGCGATGTTAGCGACTGTTTTCAGTCTCTAACATCTTGGCACGCCCACTTTGCATGTCATTAGTGATAAATATCACTTACATGCAAAGTGGGGCCCAAGATGGTCGCTATCTCCTACTAGCTGTCGCTAACTGGTGTTAGCGACAGCTAGGTAATAGGGAGATAATTTTATCTCCGCTTTCTTGGCTTTTAAAGCCAAAAAAGCGGAGATAAACCCCCTTGATAATATGCCCATCTATGTGGTTCTCATGTGTGTCCTCAGGTTGGAAATCATGTGTGGACAGCACCACACATTTCACATGGGCGTGGCCACCTAGTTTTTCTACTCTCTGTAACGGTGCTGAGCCTATTTTTAGAATCCCTCTTAATCTCTTTAATCCTCACAATTTAAACCTTATTTACACCCATTTTCATTTGCTATATTAGTGTGTATCTTTGGTTTTTGCATATTTTATGTTTTTTGGAAATTGTTTGGTGTTTTACGTGACTTTTCTAATTTAGTTGTTTGCTTCTTTTCTACCCAACCCAGCACCATGGCAGAAAGACAGGTTCCTTGAAGGAGGCGCCTCCGCACTGGTGTGCATCCTCAGGTGCTCTTTAGCGAGGAAGAGGCAGCAGCACTCGTTTTTTGTGCTGCATCACCTACCCTCCTTGCTGGTAGCCGGCGGCAGGACCTGCCATGGAAAACACCCTGTGGGAGCATCGGCTGCACTGGGGGAGGGTGTGTCCAGCAGCGGGAGCACTGCTGGGCAGATATCTTGGACCAAGAACAGGACCTGCTTGACATGCTAGGCATCGAGATTCCAGGGCGCGGTGAGTGTTAATTATTTGTTGTTTTATGTTCTACATTGCTAAAAAACAAATTTAGAATTGCATGCTGCTCACACTCAGAGGTTGAGCAGGCTTTCTTTTTCCTGCTCATGCTCTAACAGTTTGAGGGAGACTGACCATGGTCATCATGCACCCCCCCCCCCAATATTATGTGCAGCTGTCTCTTTCATTTATATGGTATAATAGCAATTTTCATGACAGTGCATCATGGCTGGAAAAAATATGACATCCCACTCCCATTGCATTTGCCAACCAACACCAAATGTCTTTCATTGACCATTATTCTACCCCTGGCCTGTCTAACTTTGTGAACCAATCAAATGCCCAGAGTGATATTATTGTTGGAAAATACTGCAGTGATAACTTAACTGTAGCGATGTACTGCAGTTGTATTTAAGTGGTGGTGTATCTGACATCGAAAATATGTATAATGTTTTATTGTAAGAACACAGATCACTAGTGATGCAAGCTCCGATGCCACTGCAGGAGGAGGAGAGTCAGTTGAAGGGGGAAAAGCAGCGACGGGGATGGGCACTGGTAAGTCACAGAATTTCTTGCAATTTCTATTATACTCATTAGCTAGCACCAGTGTGTTATCAACACGTAACCGTCAAACGGCCAGCTTTACCAGCTGCAGCAGTGGTTGAGTTAATATGGCCTCTTCTATTTGTAACTCACAGGAGATCACATATTGAGTGTTGATGGCTTGAGGGAAATGTGAAAGAATGGAAGCTTATAAGAAGGAAAAATGGTATACGAGTGAATGGTTGGGTGGGTGAGAGGGTGCATGGGTGGACAAAGGGATGGATGGGCAAAAGCATTGTTGGAAGAAAGAGTGGATATTGGCTGGATGGATAGTGGATTGAAAATGTTGGTGAAAGACTAGATGATACTAAATACAGCTTAATCATGGTGGCTATGGGTGAATTAGAATGAAAGGATTAATGCATATTTGGATTGCTTAGACAAATAAGAAGTACAGCTCTTCTCAAGGAGAGGGGTATGATCACATACTGTTCTTATTTTGTTTATGTCGGGTTATCAAAGCTATGGTTCAAAGTGAGGGGTATTTTTAATTTCTTTTTCTACTCCCTTGACTCACTATATTTGTTAAGTGAGCCAGATGTATCCCACCCATCATTCATCAACTCCTCTCCCTGCACAAGGTATTTTGCCACTTATGACCAAAGTGCAGTATGGTTCAATTCAATTTGTGACTGCTTGCTGTGCAATGCACATCTGCTTCAGTTAATGCAGCATTTACAATGTGTTTAATGCATTGCAAACCCAACACACAGGGTGTGTTGTTTCCCTTCACCCACTCAGTCACCTCTCAGTACTTTACTCCTTTATTTTTTTCCTAAGTTCTTCCGTCACAGCCTACCAAAAAACTTGAAAATCCATTCTTGACATGTGCCACATTTGATTTTATAACCATGTGAATTGAAGTGATTCCACAACATATTTCATAGTTTCCCATAACAGATCTATTTTACACGTGTTTAGATTTTTCCCTTCCTACTTTTGTCAACTAGTACTGTGACTGAATAAGCCAAAGATGATACATTGACTATCAATGTAGTGGCCGCTCTAGTCTATATTAACAAGTTCTACCCTACTCACCTAATCCCTCTACCCGCCCCTGCAATAGAATAAGCCAAGTTAATTTTCCTTGCTTTAATGCCCAGTGAATAAATTTGTTGTAAATAATATGTGATGGTGGGTGGGTCGAGTGAGTAACGTGGGAGTAAGTGCATGATATGATGTCAGGTTTAGCCTATGGGATACACTGTGTTGAGCATGTCAAATGCAATCTACACAACCCTATAGTGCAACCATCATTTACCCCAAAATCTACTTATGGCAGACAGGATAAAATCTGCATTTCATACATGAGGTGTCTCAAGTAGTATCTTATTTATTATTCACCTGCCTCTTTGGAGCAATAGTAGAAAGAGAAATGCATTTGGAGAAGAGCAGGGTCATTGGAATTAAAAATAGATAATTGTCAACTACAGCTGTCCCAGCTGCAGACAGTAGCAAAATACTCTATGCGCTGGCTAGCAATGAGCATGGCTCCAATATTTTAGCACAACACACAACTTATACTCCATAGAGCATAAGGCTGGACTCATTAAAAGGTGATGGATTTTTCCACTCAAAGTGTCTGTTTATAGTTACTTGAAAAGCCTTCATAAGAACAAAACAAGTTTAAGCTATTGCCACTGTAAATGACAATGCCTTTTATTTATGTTTTAATAACGAAAACAAAAATAAAAGGCATTGTTATTTACAATGTTAACAGCTCAAACTTGCATAAATGCGAGACCTATTGCATTGCAAATGCGTGTTATGTTTATTGAGACAGAGTATAAAAAACAAGTAATGTTTTCAAAGTTTTCTTCCCCCCAAATCGGGGGCCATTGCATCGTCAAGAACAGTCACAGAGAAAAGGGACAACCACAGAAAGGAACGAGAAAATTGTCCCTTCATATGGGTCAGCGATCTGCAGTTGAGAACCCTTTCAGTCAGGCGAAGAAAGGTTCCAGACACCAGTCCACCCACCTAGCGGGTCACACACCAGCATCTTAGAAATGAGACCCTGTCCATAAAGACCATTACACTAAAACAACACGTTCAAAAGGCCTTGTCAGTTATCTCATCAAAACAAAGCCGTTCATTCTACAAGTAATACATGCACTAGTGTAAGATGGGCTGCATTTAAAAACACTCTCTAAATTTGTAGTGAGGGCACTCTACATAGAAACCCAGGTTGCCATTTTCTTGCAGTTTTTATATAGCGCAAACTCGACCTGAAGGTATCGGAGCACTTTCAGTTCCATTACAGACGGACACATTCATTTCAGGAACAGGGAGATTAAGTGATTGCCAACAGGGGGGTTACAGCAAGTACAATAGTAGAAATAATCAGCAACTCAATGTTAATCAGACTCCCAACCCCTCACCCATGAGGATAAATAATGATAAACAGAAAATAACAACACCAACAACAAGTAGCAGCCAGGGTATAGATAGCTTGTTATCCGCAAGGAAAACCCCGCCAGAAAGGATTGTAATCGCTGAAAGCACGATAGATGTCAGCACTAACATACTTAACATACCAACTAAGTCTAATTCTGATCTATTGATCCTTAGTTGGAATGTGGCTGGCCTGGAGCCAAGATTGTCTGACCTAAATTGGTTAGAGACTATTTCCAATATAGACATCATTATGTTCCAGGAAACATGGGCCACCACTAACCTGCACATTGAGGGCTTTCACTGTAACAGTGTAATTGCGGGCAAACCTGATTTTGGTAGACCGATGGGCGGATTGTTAATTAGCATCAGGGTTACTGCAGGTGAAAATATTAAGGTAATACCAACCAAAAGCCCTAATATTCAGATTATTGAATATAAAAGAAAGGTCCCCTTTTATATTATTAACTTTTATAATAATGATTTCCATTCAATCCCAAATATTAATTTCATTGAACTATCCAAAATTTTGAGCAACATAACTGAACCCCTAGAAAATACTACAAGTAAAGGGATTATTCTAGCTGGGGATTTTAACGCTAACATTTCTAATCTAGATCGACCAGGGGCAAATATCTGTAACGACCGAGCAGAAAAAAGTGGGCAAGAATTGGACTTGCTTATCCGTGATCATATGTTAACTAACATCGTGGATGAAAGCCCAACTCCTAACGATAATTATGTCCCCACATTTAGAGGTAGAGATCATTCCTCAACTATAGATTATATTTTCATGTCACCCGAATTTATTGACAGTCTTACGATGGCCAAGGTCATTGAGACTGTATTCGGGGATCATAACGCATTGGTTGCGAGTATTAGACTAGGGCCCCCGCCAGTATTTAAAACCACTATGGGGGCAAGAGATATAACCCCCGCTACAAATAATTTAAGATTGAAATGGAGGAAGGTGGATAGTGGTAGTATAACTAACCAACTCACTACCAAACATCAAAATTTAATAGATTCGTGCACAACAGCCGATGGGAATCACCAAAGGGTGATCTCAGATTTTACTAATCTGTGCTTAGCTATAAAAACAATTTTAACTGTCCCTAATCGCAAAACCAATACGGACCCTAAGTGGTTCGACAACAACTGCTCAGTCGCAAATAGGGCCTTACATAATGCACTGAATGCTAAGCCTAGATGCCAAATTAAGGTCAGGGAGGCAAGAAAGAGGTATAAAGCTGAAATAGGGAAACGCAAGGCAATCATTTTGTCAGAACGCTGGGAGGAGCTATCAGACTCAGCCTCTGGGAAAAAAGGCACAATTTTCTGGGCCGCTGTAAAAAACCTGCGCAATATGGGTACACAAACGTCAGCAATAAGCTGTACCATTTCCAGCCATCAATGGGAAAACCATTTCTCTAAAGTGTATGCAACACCACCAAATGTTAATAATAATTTTGTATTAGGTGACTTGCGTCTATTAGAGATTAGTCTGGGAGAGGTCATCGCCGATATTAAACAAAGCCTCTGCAATAAAGCCCCAGGGCCAGATGGCCTCCCAATTGACATCATCAAATGGAAACCAGAACTTTGGGCACCCATCCTGACAAATGTATTTAACAGCCTACCCCTAGTACCTATACCTGACACATGGTCTACTAGTATAATAGTGCCTATATATAAAAAAGGAGAGAGAACAGACCCAATGAACTACAGACCCATCTCGCTCCTAGATAATACTCTCAAACTTTTGGGAAGAGTATTATATAATAGAATTAATGAGTGGGTAGATGATACAGGGATTTTAGACTCCTGCCAAATGGGGTTTAGGAGTGGGGTTGGAACAACCGAGCAGTGCCTAAATTTAAATCTAGTAATTGGTAAATATACTATTGCTCGGTCTGCACCAATCTATCTAGCCTTTATGGATTTATCGTCCGCATTTGACCTAGTAAATAGGTCTAAATTGTGGGCGATTCTTTTAGAATATGGTCTGGATGAATCGCTTGTTTATTTTTTTGCGTATTTGCACACTAACACAAGGGCACAAGTAAGGATCGGGATGGGGGGGAAAGTGTCAGAACCCATGAAAGTAGAAAGAGGAGTTAGGCAGGGGTGCGTTTTAGCACCCCTGTTATTTATTACGTAAATGGATTAAACAAATCCCTAAAATCGATAACCACAGATGTCCCGAAAATAAGGGGGAGACTGCTACCGACTCTGCTCTACGCAGATGACGCGGTGCTTATGGGTCTAACCCCAAACGCCCTGCGCAGCTTGGTAAAAGACTTTGTGCAATATATGGAAAAACTTGATCTTCAAGTAAATTTAAAAAAATCTTTTATTATGTCCTGTGGCCCGGGTAAGAGACAATTAAGTGCTATCTCAGTGGGTGTTGATAAACTTTATTCTACCAACACCTTTCCCTATTTAGAATGTTTTTTGCTGCGAGCGGCTCGTGGAGTGGACATTTAGCCCACGCCACGAGCAAGTTCTCAAAATCCATTAACTCTATTCTTAGCCTCCCACGGCCTAGGAAAGTAGATGCTACAAAAGCCATCTTAAAATTTTTTAAGTCACAATGTGTACCAGTAGCTACTTATGGGGCAGAAATCTGGGGTCTGGGAAAAATACTGAGCATCCAGACAGAGGAAAACCGCTTCTGCAGAAAAATCCTCGGAGCACCCATTTCCTCCTCGGAATACATTTGCCACTGCGAACTAAATTTGCATTATATATCAGATTTTATTGCCTCCAGACTGGCAATGTTCTGGCTTGCTATTTGGAAGAATAACATGGCTGGCCTAACCCAGGACATCATAAGAGACTGCCTTTATTGTGATAAAGGGATGTCAATCCCTTGGCTCTCTGGAGTGTTCAAAAAATTGAGTAGCGTATGCAAAGGACACCTTTTTCTTGACCCAAGTAAAATCAACCCCAAAGATAAAAATGATTTAAAATCTGCACTGTACGCACTTTATAGAGAAGAAAGATCGGCAAGGGAATTAATTAAACCCACAATCCAGGCTTATGTGAACAAAGATCTGTATATACAACCAATCCCTTTGTACCTTACGCTCCCAATGACAAAGTGGGAAAGATCTTTGCTTTTCCACCTCAGGGCAGGGACTGTGAGATTCTTGTTATGTTTTCCACTAGGTTATACCTTTTTAAAATCTGGAAATAATCTGTGCCCATGTGATGGCACGAGCCCGCAAACTGATTTACATTTCTTTTTCTTTTATAAATTTTATCAAAAATATTTTAAATGGTTTTTAGTACCGTATTTTAAAAAGCACAGACCACTTTCTTTGGAGGAATCAAATTTGATGCTGTTGACTTTGAATAATGAACAGTTGATATTCCGCACTAGCACTTTTCTAAGAGTTATTACCCATGTTCGCAAAACAATGGAGAACCCTTAGTTAATCTGAGACCTACATTTATAATTGTTTTTAATATTGCTGTTTTTTAACTACTGTAAATATGTTATTGATCTGGGATTGTCTGTATTGCTTTTATGAATTTGCAAAAATTCGAATAAAGATTTTGAATTGAATTGATTGATTGCCAAGAATCACAGGGTGTGTTAGCCTGACACCAGACTCGAACATTTTTGCGGGCATTCTTCCAATTCTCCTATCTCCCATTTTGTATTTAATACTTGGGGTTTAACATATTCCCTTATTTTAAGCACTTCGGGGAATTTGTTAAGGAAACTACTACAAAAGTAATATTCTGGCTGCTCTTAACCCATGGCAGAAATGGCTACTTTACCAAGCTAACAATCTTATCAAATTCAATCAAGTTCAATCTTCCAGCTAGCGGACCTATCTTTCTGAATCCAACTGGCCTCTATTGACTTCTCAGTACATTCCAGTGCCTGTCCTGCATGGACAGACGGCACCAAGTCCCTCCAAAATAGAGTCCTTGGCTTGTACACCATTGTCTTACGTAAGGGCACAGCCTGCCACTCTCAGTTCACCCCCGTACTTCAACTGAACAATCCCTCGGGCACGCCACTGAGCCTCTGAAGAGACGGCTGTGTGCTGAGGGACAGTCCTTGGTGCCTCTGAAGAGATGGCTGTGTGCTGAGGGACAGTCTGCGGTGGTGCCTCTGAAGAGACAGCTGTGTATTGAAGGGACAGCCTGGGCAGAGAGAAAGCGGTCGACCGAGAAGAACTTATGTGTACTGTGAGGGACAGCTGTGTACTGAGATGAGGTTGCACATGCACAAGAGGGACAGTTGTGTAAGAGGGCCAGTCAGAGCTAGCTCAGAATGAACTAGTGAATACTTGGTGGGAGAGCGCTCGAACCAGAAGAGAGTGTACTGTGTAGTGGTGGGAAATGGTGCAACCTCTAGAAAGTGGGGGTGCCATACTCGGGGTGAAGAGGCTGATGTATTCTGGACTGGTCAGACCGATGTTCTGAAGAGACCGGTGTGTACTGGGCGACGGTTTACATTTTTGGCAGCTGGGTACTAGTGGGGGGGCAGCTCTGATAGTTTGGGCAACTCGGAAAGAAACAGCTTTGCACAGGGAGATTCTCTGCTGTCTGCACACTCAGATTGGTGGTAGTTAATTGGTCTTGGGTGTTACTTTGAATTAAAAGTGTTGAACGCCCACTTCGGGTGTCCTTCATTTGTGTAGACGTGTACACTGATACACAACAATCAGAAGTGTAGTACACTGTCAGACCATTTTAAAGAACGGAGGGTTGTGGGGTATTTCAGATAGCAATATAATGCTTGCAGTCACATATGGCACCCACCAGAAAAACTCTAATTAAAGTAATCACCAATGTCTTGACGAAGCAAACCAAATTGGACTGCGCTAAATAAAGATGTACCAGCTTTAAAGCCAACACATTTCCTCGCTCTGTTTTGGGCAGAAATTCCGTGTGTTCCTTGTTCGTGAGGGGCGTCTTTCTCTCTAAGTCTCAAATTACAAGCTTAGCGTTGGGTGACTGTCGCCTAAAACAAGCCACACCTATTGTCTTTGCCAATGCTTTTCAGTGGCATCAGATAAATTAGTTACTGCACCAATGCTATTGCTGTGAATATTTAGAGCTGAGAGTGTTATGATTCTATAAATTAGTGCATTTTTTATCCACTGCATTTGTAACTCCGTACAGAACATTATTGCGTCTTTCCCATCTCTGTAGGAGCGTAGTAAACATTGTAGTGGCTCCAGGGTGGTTTGTGTACTTGCCCTCGGTGGCAAGCAGTGCTGATGAGCTGCACTTCGTGTGGTTGGAGGCGGAGCTGCCCTTGTGCTCCAGAATCCATAGAACGGACAGTGACCTCTGCAGCGTGTCGGGTATCGAGCTGGCGACCCGGCTCTTCTGGGTGTCAACACAGGGTCAGTGGATAAAGCAGCACCCACTCTGAGCCCACATCCCAGCTCCTTCATGGACGGGAAGGCAGTTCTGAAAACTCAAGTGTACACAGACAGCCCAGGGTTGATGGATACACTCAGTTCAATGGCTTTTTTGACTAATGTGCTTTATACTTGTATCTATCTCCTTCGTGTCAGTGGTGGGCCTTTAAACGTCTACTGATCAGCTCGTGGCGGGCCTATATATTTTCCTGAGCAGCTCGCCAAGTAGCAGAAGAGCCCTTGATTGTGCCACAGACGGCTCTGAAAGGCAGAGGGCGGGGCCTCGATGTGACGGGCGGAGGTCTGTGGCCCGTTTGTTTTGTTTTGCATATGGGATTCACTCGCTTGAGCGATACTTGCAACCAGATGGGCTGCACGCTCCCGCGAGTGAATCTCCTGACGTGCACGCGTTGCAATTGAAGGCAACGGAACGCGTGCACGTGCTTGGCAGAAAAGCCTAAGCACTCGGAAAAGGTTGTTTTCCTTTGCAGCGCATGCGCGCTGCGAAGGCTCGTCCTAAAAATCATATCACTGAATCTTTTTAAATCTGGTTTTATTCTGCCTTAATACTTGTCTGCCACACATTCAGTCTTTTTTATGCAAGGCATATGTGGGTAAAACAAAATTGGTCTGTGTCTCTCCTAATCATATCACATCCAAGTTTAATGACCCTAGGGGACCAAAAATATACTGCCAATGAGCAATTTAGTATTTTAAAACAATTGTTTGCAAAGAGCATTATTTACAATTTGTATTTTTTTCTTTTTGTTTTTTTCAATATAGCTGTTCCTGCTGGTCTACTCATAGGACCCAGCAGGCAGGAGATAGTGGCCTGTCTGTGGCGGCAGAGCCTTGAGCATATCCAGTGGAGAATACTGGTGGCTGCTTGCCCTAGAAGACGAGGAGGAGGAGACAGAGGGCTCTCATCCAGACCCCAGTGTAGCCGGCCCCCAGAAGCCCCCATCCTCCCTGCCATCTGATCACCACCACCAGCTGACTTCATCAACATCTGCCACGCACACCCACATTGACAACACCAAGTCATTGCTGCACCACATCCTGTAGCGGCTGGACACCATCGAGAGCCGGGTCACTTCCAGGTGATCAGCTGAGTGGATCATTACAATGACACAACAAAAATTCCTGATAGTGATAAAATATAAAAAATTGCAACAGTAGTAATTTTTGTCTAATAGGGAGATAGTTGTAACTTATTAAATCAGCGAGTCATAAAAAATTGGCGTTTATGGTTACGCAACACATGACCTGAATGATGATGCTGACGACTGATGTTCTTTGTTCTATACCTAAAATATTAATCACTTTTCATACAAGGTTGGGTAAATGGGCCAGTATGGGCTATTACATAGAAGATCCTGCAGTAATTTGGTGTTGCTTTCACCACATCCGCCCCACCAACTGTGTGATCTATTCATGGTGTAAATTAAGCTGCACCTCAATAAATCACACAGCCCAGGGAAAGAGGATTAAGGGTTTGATGAATGAATGGGAAAGGGGATTTGGGGATAGGTTTGACAAAGACAAACACTGCACAAGTACAACATACATATGGGCTGTGAGTAGGACCTAATTCATTGTCAATCTGTTGTAGAAGGAAACAAAGGAATGAGTATGACAGTGTATAGTTAAATACATTGCAAACAGCCCTTATGTCCCTGAAACCCAGGTTATCAGATATCTAAATCATCTGTCTTCTAGGTTGGGAGTGAACCCACCCTCCCAGTTCTCCAAATATGAGTATTAAAAGAAAAATGACACTGCATTGCAAAATTAACTAGTGTATCTGCATTCTCCTGGGGTATGTTCATCACTCTTGGGTGCTTGTCTGGACTGGTCCATTCGGCAAGCAGGAGTGTTGAGCTCATCTTTCACCTTTTGTTCATGCAAGAGACTAGAAGGCCTGCAGATTGTAAAACATTAGCTGTATTTTAGAGTCAATGAGAAAGACAGAGGAAGGTAAGCTTCATGAGGCGTGTATCAAGAAGACTCAGAGGCAGAGCTAACAAAATAAGAGGGGTTCTCAGAGTTTCACTTTCACCACAAATCTAACACACACACAGAGCAGCATTTCACAAATAAACACACCTCTCTCCATTCAACATAGCTGAGTACTAGGCATCAGCCTCTTGCTTTACCTATGAACTAAAGTTGATAACGTCTTGCTTCTAGCTGTTGATGAGGTAGTCCTGAAACTCCAGCCCTGAGTTCTTTTATCCTTTTCCCGACTCTGAGTAACTCCGTCCAAAACCACTCATCATGACCTGAGCAAGAAAGACATGTACTGCACTGCTGTTAAAGAATAAGTAGAGTAAAAGAACTGCAGTATTTTGCATAGGTTTGTTTTGTTACATAAAGTGACTGTGCTGGTCTCTGAAGAACCAGAAAAAAAGGAAAGGACCCTATAATTCAATACAGCTAAGTGTGAAAGCGCCAATCATGAAAAAAAATTAATGCTCATTAGTCAGGCTCCAAACATTGTAAAGCAATCATCTATAGAAAGTTCCCACATTACGGTTCAACACACCCTCCCTCATTGTCAGCCACCACATCAATCATCAATCATCACTCACAATCACTCAATAAACAGATCAGTCATTGATGCAATGGTTACCTGTTCCAATTCCAAGCAGATGAGTTAGTACACTATCTCCCATCTGATTCAAGCAACAGATTGGAATTTGGCAGTCTTGTAAATAAAATGATTGTCTGGTACAGCTATCCTAGATGAAGAAAAACCCAGAAGGATCATAGGAGTGGAGCATACAGGTTAATGCATTTTTGCAAGTAAGTTAGAAAAGGCCATTCATCTCCAGGGAAAACATTATCGCCCATCTCTCAGGTCCCAAACCTTGCAGATAAATCATCTCAGGAAAGTCCCCGCTTTACAGTTCAACACACTCTCCCTCACTGTCAGCCACCACATGATGAATTACCAATCATCATCACTCACACAATCACTCACTCACCATTACAATAGTTGTAGTTACCTCTTCCAATCCAAGCACCGGTTGTTTAGGTATAAGATATTCATCTTTGATGCAACACATTAGAATTTGGTGTTGGCGCTCATGTAAATCAACGATCTTCTGGGGCAGACCTGCTAGTGCACAGTGATGCAAAAAGGATAGGCAATAGGCATGTGAGGGAGGGAGTCATTGCCATCATTGTCATGAAGGAATTGTGGATGCTTCTTCAATGCACACCGGTCCAACTGTCATCCGACTACATTCTTGACTAAAAAAAGATAGGGCAGCATAAATCTGGCACAAAAATGTTCACCTAACTACTTTTTTACTGTTGCAAAGATAAAGGTTCAACGAAAACTAATTAAAAAGTTTGATAGGGACACTGGATTACTTAGGGAAGGAAAATTCATCCTTAAACCCAGGCGGTTCTCCCAGAAGTTGATCAGCGCACACACTTGATTCAGTTTCTGACCAATTATCCTGCTCCTCCTGTGCTGTTTCAGGGACAGTCTAAGTGTGTGGTATAAAATGTTGGTTCATTTTGATCATAGTCAATCCCTCCACGTTTTTTGGTGACACACTACCTACAGGACAAGCCAGATACTTTATTGCCAGCCTGCTGATTTCTGGCCATTGGTAAATCTTCACATACCAATACATCAATGGATTTTGATCCACATAGACCTCTTTTGGATCATCCAGAAACATACGGAACATCTTGTGGATGGTCAGTGGTTCTGCCACTTGCTCAACCTGTTCCGCCATCTCCCCTGTACTGGACAATGCTCTGCCGATTAAAACCAATACAATGCAGAGGTTGGGTCCGGTCCTTCTGTTGCTGCCGGTGTTCTGGTTAATGGTGTTGTTGGCTGCTGTGAAACAAGACTGGTCTCTCTGGAAGAGGAAGGCAGTACCCCAGAATTGTGAGGTAGAACTCTAAGTTCTAGCCGTTCTTCTTCCAGGTCTCAGGCTTGCCCTTCAATCCACCTCTTGTGTTTTGAAAAATCCCCTTCAGAAAAAGGAATGAAATTGCGCAGAAAGTTTTTGTATTGTGGATCAATAAGTGTGGCACATGTGTACTCTTTGGACGCAATGATGTCATGTTGCACCCTTTTATTACAAGCCAAGCGAAGGATTACACTCTTAACTAAGGCTTGGGCTTCCGGGGTTTCATTCACACCTGCATGGGCAAACCTTTCGACATGTTCTTTGCCTGGTCCTGTAAGAGATGCAGCTGTGGAATAGCTTGGCCCATTATACTGTTCTCCTTGCTAAGTTTCAATGTGATAACCTCAAAATGGAGTAGTATCTGTGTCAGGCAATTGGCTTTGCCCCATTTGTCTGCATCCATGGTCATAGCTTTCCCAACTGCATCCCCATTTTAGAATAACATAGTCATTGATCTGTTTGTACTGCTCAAACAGACGTTGCAACATGTTGGCTCCTTCTGTATCAGGGCTTTAGCTGGTGCTCTATTATTACGCTGAATAATCTGCAGTTGTTCTGGGCTTTCAAAAAATGGCTGAAAAGAGTGCAGATTCCTCTGAAGGTGGTCAGTATGTAGCTGACTATGTCTTAATTTGTTTAGGAAGTCTTGCATCACTAAGTTGATGCAATGGACCAAACACAGGACCCTGAAATAGCCTCCATCCGACATGGCCTTGACTATGTTGCTGCCATTGTCTGTGGCAACAAATCCTATTTTGAGACCCCTGGTTCACAGCCATTCATATAACTGGGTGTTAATTGTGTCCAAGATGTTTACAGCTGTATGTAATTTCTTCATGGCGAATATGGTCACTGTTGCATGTCGACGAACAATCTTAAAACTTTCTTTAGGGCAAAACCTGCAGATATCTTTTTCTTTACGTCCTGCAAAGGAGATCCAGTGTGCAGTGATGCACTTGTAATCAGTTGCCTGGCAACTGGTCCACATGTCTTTCATCAGGTGTATGGTGTTAACAGAACTTTGCTGCAAAGCTTGTTCAACCAACTGCAGGCAGTACATCGTGAAGCAGCGCTGGAACAGGAACTCTGGTAAAATAGGTCCCACTTGGTACCTTCCATTTTGGACAGATGGCTGCCACAGATTCTAAGAATTCCATTCCTTCCTCAAAAGAAAAATGGAGGAGGTCCAGTGCAAATTTTTTTACCAGCTTCCAATTGTACAACTATAAACCTGCACTCGGTTGGTTCCACTTGTAGCACCCCTCCTGCTTAAACATGCATGTAATAATAGCCTGGATTTTATTTTTTTAGAGCCCACTGATATAGGTGTTTTTTGAGAAACAGATGGTGGCAGTAGACTCAATTTGCATCATGGTGGGGCAGTTACTGTATCCCGAGGTGTCTCTACCTCACTCAGAGTCTTGTGCCATTGTAAAGTTACTGAGGTGAGCGATTCTCCTGCCGCACTGCTGGGGACAGGGCTGTTTTGCGTTATGATGTCACCCTTCTTCCTCATCATCACTTTCTTCCATGATTGGGATTGTAGATGATCTTCCCCGGCTCTCCTCACCACAACGTCCATGTTAAGCAATATTTTAAGGTGCTCCTTCCACTTGATTGTGTGTATTGTTTTTTTCCTAAGGATTGTTTGCCCTCCATTACCATAATGTGTAGCAGACGTACCTTGATGAATATTTGTGTTGCAAATGCTGCACACTGCAATGTGCTCCCCCTCTTTGCTAACCGTAAAAAAGTCCCAAACTAGGGATGGCATTTTACTGCGCCATTGCCAATGCCTGAAGAAGAACTGGAGGTAGGTGGGCATGTCATCAATTGCCTCTCTACCTCTTGTGTGGTAGGGGTTGGTGCAAGTCTCCGCTGGGGCTAAGCCACTATGGGAGCTTGTACCAGTGCTACCTGTGCCACATCCCTTAGCAGGTTGAAAAGCAATGTCAGTCTCCTCTGTATCATGTACCACAATGACTGTCTCATCGTCAGCATCCTCCTCATTATCCTCTTCCATAAGTCCAAGTCCTTCAGGAACTTTTCTTTTCCCTTGCCTTTCCTGATGTCTCCTTGACTCTGCCGGGGTTCACTCCATGTCCCTATAACAATCACGAGAAGTTGGGCTTGGAGAAAATGGTGGACTAATACCCTTCCTTTTTCATCCTGGAGGTCTGGAAGCCAATGATTCTAAAAGAGGAGGTTCTTGCTTGGAAGGGAGCTCAGCCTCTTGTTCTGCTCCAATGTCAGGAAAATGTACTATTGCTGCCTGCGCCTGCTGTCCATTATGCTCTGTTTCCTGAAATTATTGTGCACTTCTTTGTGAAGGGACATATCCAATTTAATGTCACTACTGTCAGGATTGCAGTGGCTCCTCTACTGACAGACATGGTCCTCAGCTTAGTTTGAGGAGGAATTGTTGATGCAGGAGAGCTGTTCCCAGCTTGCTCCCTGGAGGCCCACGCAGCGGGCACAAATTTGCCAAAAAAGGTTCTGGTTGGCACGCCACTGGTGGAAAGTTGTTTCTTCCTCATTGGCCATTTTCTTGATAGCATCGTTCTTTGGAGCAAATCTTAAAGCTCTCAGTTGGCATTTGCACCGAGCTGCACAAGCAGAGGTAAATGGAGAACTAATGTGTGGCTGCGCAGACCTTCTGTTTGGCAGTGCTGCGGGAGATGTCTCTTCTCTTGTGCACCTATCAATCAGGGATTTGTGAAGCATGCTACTCACCCGTACGGGCCTCAAGGCACTGGGGGGTTTACAGGTCAAAATCAGCTGAAGACCGAGGTCTTGAGGCTCTTCCTTAAGGTCTGTAGAGTGAGGGAACATCTAATGTTGAGTGTGAACTCATTCTTTATTTCTCCTCGTTTTTCCTTTTTCTATGTGTGCTGCATTCTGCAGCACACATAGAAAGAGGAAAAGCCTCTTGTGATTATTTGCGGACAGAGAGGTTTCCCTTCCTGTACAAAAATATCATCCCCGCAAGGCCGGCACCCTTGCAGCATTGTGCAAAGGGGCCTGCGCTGGTGCAGGCAGCCCTTTGTTTGCCGGTGCTGGGGAAAAGGACAGGAATGTACCGTATCTTATAGATACGGCACATTCCTGCCCTTTTCTTTTGCCGTAGGGCAGAGCAGCAGGAAGGCCTGCTGCGCTGCCCTACCGCAAAACCTCATAAATTAGGCCCTGAAGTTTTTTGCTTTCTACTGTGGATAGATTTCCTTAGCACTTCTTTAACTTGTTACTAAGATTTGAGGTATCTTTAATAATGATGCAGCTTTGACACCATTGTATGTGGTTGTGGGTGTGGTAGGCTCCATTTTACTTATGCAGGATGCTTATTCTACCTAAGGGATAGAGCTGTATTGTGCATATGATTGTGAGAGGGTTTAGGTTGCTGTGTGGTGATGGGTAACTGTGTTTTTGTCATCATGTCCTAAGGGGGGGAAGCAAACACTTAGCTAGCTGTATCATTTGGATCCATTTTGTGTGCATGATGGTGCTGGAAGTTATGTCCAATGTTTACTGATTTCGTGGGGGTATGTGTATGTATGGCTTGATCTAGATATGCTAATGACTAAGAAAACACTGAGCGAGTGGGATAGCTAGGATCTAATAGCCTCAGGACCTGTCTCTTCACCTCAAAATTGATGCGAGCATATGACACTACAAGCCTGGCATGAACAGAAATAACAATAGAGAGGGTATTTCACAATACCCTGAAGCAGGAAGAGAATGGGATACATTGAGTCCAATTCAAATCCCACACTCCCCCACATCCCTGCAGCAGATGGTAAATGGCCTTTAGGTAAAGGCAAAAGGAGGGCAGCAAGTGGGACAATGTTCAGCAGTACAGACATGTTACATGGCTGGAGATCCATCAACCTTAGCCCACTGCAACTTGATAAAGTGTTGGAAAGAAATAATGATCACTAAACCCCACCCCACACATGTAAGCAAAGACAACTACACACGGGGCTGGTCACAACATGGAAGGCAAGGGTAATGCAATCAGATGTCCACTCTCCCTCCCGGCACAGATGAGATCAGAAAAAGGAAATATGAACTAGGCAGGCCATGCAAGGATCCCCACCCCACCCCGCAGCACAAACACAAAGATGGTGTCTGTGTCACTTCATAGTATCTATACCAACACAGTTCAACCAATTTTAGAAGACCTAGAAGAATAAAACATTAAGTTGAAACCTGCAAAGTCCAAACATTTGCATTGTTTGAGAGGTATTTCAGAAATCACAGGCCGGACATGGGCCCAGATTGTTACCTCTAGTGTCCTTGTGGTTAATTTTCCAATTGAGTCCAAACCTAAGCACAAAGCACAAAACACATCTCTTTATCACTCTACCTTTAGGGTAGCAAAGTGGCGCAACCCATTTCTGGACCCAGGAGGAGGTGTGGTGTTAGAGACTCAGAACTCAACAACAATCTAATCTAGGTTAATAATTTAGACCTGATTAATTAGTGAACAGACAGCCTGTTGTTCTGCTAGGAGGAAATAGTAGATGGTAGACGGACTGTCCGCTAAACTCACACATGAACGCAAAGCAGGCAGTCATTTATAATGCATTGGAAGGGAGCGCAGTCAAAGCAGTTCTTGCCAATGAATTTAGCTTTTTGGTGCAGGGCTGCTACGAAATGGGATTTTCTTTTTGAAAAAATAATATATACCCCCTCGCAGTACTAGTAATAATTTGTAAGCTAGTGACCTGTGAGTAGGGTTGCAACCTGACCGTATCTTTGATCCGACTGGCTTATACTTTTATGTCTCTACCAGTAAAATATTTGAAAAACCAGTGACAGCCAATACGCTTTTAACATATGAAATCTGTGAGTCTCACATTTAGCAAATCAGATGCGGTCCTTGAGGTCGACCACTGTCACACTGAAGAAACAGTTCAGTGATAATCTGTGCAGAGCCTTGAGAGAGCAGGACGCGGTGCTGCAGCTGACCAACTTAAACTTACATAACCAATGGCAGTTAATAAAGCAATTGCACTTGCATTTACACATTGCTTACCACCTTTGAGGAGTCGCCAAAGTGCCTTACGTCAGGCAGTACACTGCTCAGGAACCCAAGGCTAGTTACTCCAGTGTTAATGGCACCTGTTAGTTATTGGGGTTGGACTTGTGCTCTCAAGGCAAACCATTCCATGCAGTCATTCCAGATTGTTTATGGTGGACTAGATTAATATAGCCTCATAGCCCGCCGTAGCAGGCTATACCGGCTATTAAAGGCCCGCTCCTGTATTAAAGGCCGAGCCGAAGGCGAGGTACTTTAACAAGGAACGGGACTTTAATAGCAGGTATAGCCCTACTACGAATGGCTATAAAGCTATTAGAACATTCTGCCCTCTGGTGGCAGAATGTTCTAACAAATACAACAAAGGCTTCTCGAAGCTCAAGGGGATTTAAATTTACTCTGAGAGGCCTTTGTAAAACACTGGAATGTTGCTCTGTGGGCCTTTACCGGCCCTTAGAAGCAGGGAGCACTCCATTGTCTACAATGGAGCTCCCAACATTCCAATGTTCTAACAGTGGTTAGTTGCGATCATTAGTGGGGGGTGAGCTCATACACATGGTTGTTTGGATTAATAGCTGAGTTAGAGAAGATTAGGTATTGTTAGGTTGTTGATAATAGAGAGCTACCCAACGTCTGCGGTCACTTCGCAGCCCTGTTAAAACATCTTCATCATTGCACCTAAAACAAAGCTGCACATTTGCAAAATAATTGGAAGCCACATAGTGAATCCAAATGTATTTAGAAATTATCCAATTTGATTTCTTTATGTCCTACTGGGCTGAATACATCAGGCGTGGTCTAATGTAGCATGGCGCAAGCGTGGAGACGACAGAGATCTGCTACATCGTCATATGCGAACCACTTCCGTGGAGCACAATTGTAATGACTGGGAGATAAACATTGAGTGCTTTCCTTTTCATCCTATGCCCAGTTCACTGCTTCACAAAAGGACAACAAGTTAAAATTAAAAAAAAAAAAATCTTTAAAAGGGGGGTTCTCTTTATTTAGTGTCTCTTGCTTATGCCACTTTTTCTTCGATTATAGGACCGCCTTTAGCGCTGATGGTGCCCAGAGCGATAATCTTTTTTGGGGCCCCCTCCCCCAGTGACCTCCTTTTCAGAGAATTTCCTCACTACAACCATCCAACAATGCCCTTCATCTCGCTATAGCCCTGCTTGCAAATGCCTTTCATTTGTTTTATAGCGCTATTCATGCCAGTGTAGGGTGACAGAACACTTTATATCACACATAAAGGGCCTCATTAGGATCGCGGACGGACTTGTGTCCGTCCGCGACCCCAGAGGATGAGGGAACGTCCGCATGGGCTGCGGCGTTCCCTCATGTGCGATTAGGATGTGACCGCCACCCTGGCGGTCACATCCTGGATATTTAACATTGCGGCGGGTGCTGCTTCAAGCAGCACCCGCCGTAATGTTAAAAGTGCATGTTTAACATTTACATGCACAAAGCGGCAGGCACCGCGCGGTGCCTGCCGCTTTGTGCAAGTAAATGCTGGGGGGTACCATAGGTACCCCCCATGTGCACCCCCCACCCGCCAACACCCTGGGGGCCCGCAACGGGCCCCCAAAATCAAAAGTACACATGCTTTTCCACGGCGGAAAAACCGCAGCGGAAAAGCATGTTTACAAATGCTTCCTAATTTGGCTGGCGGTGTCTGATAGACACTGCCAGCCAAATGAGAGCTTTTCCACCGTGGTTGTAATCTGACCGCAGCAGAAAAGCAGCGGACAGTAACCAAGACCCGCCAGCCATCGTAATGCGGCGGTCGGTCTTTGGTGAGTCCGCAGAGGATTTTCCGCCTCCTCCGGGCCGGAGGTGGCTTCCCCCGGCCCGGAGGAGGCGGAAAATCCTCCATCATAATGAGGCCCTATGTATGCAGAGACAATGAATCATATGTGTTTAAATCAGTCTGTAGGAAATGTTACATAAAACAATGAGGATTACAAGGTGAGGGAGTCGCATCATCCATTCTAGTAGGCCGTATATCTTAAAAGTGATTGGTTTTAAAAAACACAAACTTAGGAGTCAAAACATACTGTTGGGGTGACTTTACTAATAAGAATGTATTTCTATCCAAACCAACACTTTTTTAGCAACATTAGGATAATAAAAGAAGGGGGTTAAAGCTTAATATTCTGACCTATACCGTGCAGTTTGCATGAAGCTCTTTGATGACAGTTCATAGGTCTCTCTGCAATACAATGACTCACACATGTATGATGAGGTAAAATGCACAGTTTTTGCAACTTTTCCCCATATTTTCTTGGGGGAGAACACCCTCAAGCCCCCTTGTAGTGGGAAGGCTCTTTCGCTGCACTCATTCGCTCACTATGCACCTCATGGGGGCTAGTTTTCTAGGGCTGCTTTGGGTTCCCAGTCCGGCCCCTGACGAGATAATCACTTTCACCACAGATGAGTGTTTCACTTATGAAAGTCCACCAAGCATGTTGTTTAGCACTGGCACTCACTGCGCTTCCTATTTTGTTTTAAATACTTGTTTAGTTAGAAAGAGTCATTTGACTTCACAGAGTCTATTCATACTTTTGTGACCTCTTCAACATCGGTCTCAGATTGTTCCAGAACCCATGCACTCAGCAGGACACATCCTTGCCCCCATCTTCACAGCAGGAAACTCCATCACCTTCAGCCACATCTCTGAACTTCCATGGACAGACCATCGTTGCAGCCACTTCACCTTCAAAACAACCCTCACAAGTAAACCTCCACACCAGCTCCCATGCAGAAACTAGAACAAGATATCCAATGACAACCTCACCGCCTCCCTCAACAGCTCTCCTCCAACCACCATGGACAACGACCCAAACACCGCAGCTCAAACCTTGCACAAAGGGATCACAGACTGTGCCAACACCATTGCCACTCTCAAGAAAACCACCAACACATATGCCAAGAGAGTTAGCTTGTTTTCCACTGAACTCCAAGAATCCAGATGAACCTGCAGATGCCTCAAAAAGATCTGGAGAAACTTCAAAACAACAGTAGCCCATGACAACATCAAAGCAGCCACCATCACCTATCACCGGCTCATCAGAAACACAAGGAAGATAGCACTTCAAGACAAAATCTCCACCCATGCACTCAACAGCAAGGAACTTTTCAGCATCATCAAAGAGTTTCCCTAACCCAACAGTAAGGCTACAAACATCCCCCTCTCAGGTACTCTGCAACAAACTCAGCTCCTCCTTCCACCACACAATCAAGACCATCTACAACTTTGAATATGAAAACCAACATGTGGAACCTACACCTCCCATGCCCGATATACCACGCAGCCAACATTTGACAGCTGGACCGCTCTTACCACCGAAGACACACTGAAGACGATGAAGTACATCCACTCTGGGGCCTCCATGGACTCATGCCCCCATCACATCTACCACAGAGCCGCCAACACCAGCGCCCATGATCTTCGCCAAACCATTAACCACTCCCTCCAGATCACCTTCTTCTTAGATGACCCTCAGCGGACCCCACTGACCTCAAAAACTTTAGACTCATCTCCTTACTCCTGTTGCCGGCAAAAGTCATCAAAACAGCCATCAACAGCCAGCTTGCCTCCTTCATTGAAGAAAACAACATCCACAACACCTCCCAATCAGGCTTCAGGAAAAACTACAGCACTGAAACCGCCCTCTTTGCCGCAACAGATGACATACGCTCCCTCCCAGACAGAGGGGAGACTGTGGCCCTCATCCTCCTGGACCTCTCCGCAGCCTTCTACAGAGTATCTCAATGCACTCTTACATGCGGACTGCATGACGCAGGGATCCAGGACAAAGCCCTTGACTGGATCTGCTCAGAAAGCAGTGGGTCAGACTCTCACCCTTCCTCTCGGAACCCACACCCATCACCTGCTGAGTTCCCCAAGGATTCTCCATCATCCCCACCCTGTTCAACATCTACATGGCCCGCTCGCCCCATCGCCATATCCCAGAGACTCAACATTTAATCCTACGCAGATGACACCCAACTCATTCTAGCCAACAAACCCAACGTATTCAAACATAACTGTCAAGAAGAAATGGAAGCAGTCGCCAATTGGATGAAGAGCAGCTGCACACAACTCAACAAGCGCAAAACCAAGGTACTCATCATGGGCCCTCACCCCAATGCCTGAAACAGCACCTGATGGTCCCCCACCCTCGGGAATCCGCCCAAACCCACGGACCACGCACGCAACCTCGGAATCATCCTGGACAATCAACGCTATCTCATCCTCCTGTTTCCACACCCTCCCACTCATACGAATGACCTTCAAATGGATCCCCCTCGAACACAGAAAGACCATCACTCATGTCCTCATCAGCAGCAGAGTCAACTAAGACAACGCTCTCTATGCCGGAATCCACAAGAACCTCACCTGTACACTCCAGAACATCCAGAACGCTTCCGCCAGACTAATACTCAACTTACCACTTCACTGCCACATCACTGAACACCTGCGTACACTACACTGGCTACCCATTGAGGAGAGAAATGAATCACCTTCAAGCTTCTCACCCACACCTACAAAGCCTTCCACAACACCAGACCTGCATACTTGAACTACCGCCTCACATTCTACGCACAGCAAAGATCTCTTCACTCAGCCCAGCTCTCCCTTGCTGCGGTGCCTTGCATCAAGAAGACCAGAACAGGAGGTCGTTCCTTCTCCCTCCTTGTGGCCAAGGCATGGAACACCCTCCCGCTCCACCTTAGACAAACACCACTACTTTCCAAGTTCATGAAGGACCTCAAGACCTGGCTCTTTGATAGATCAGTTGAAAAAAAGGTGGGAGCGACCCCACACCCAAGAGAAGGGGTACCACAGGTAACTAAAAAGAGCAGATTTCTCTTAGGAATAGTTCCACTACGCTGAGATCAGAAGTATATTACCAATACAGACCATTCAGACTTGATTTACCATACACATTCAACCAGAAACCTATAGCATAACCAATCACAAAGGAAAAGAACCATCCAGGACCCTATTAGTTAATTGTGTGATACAATACTCAAAGACGGCTAGTGTTCAGAAAGGACGAGTATGTTTTATTAAAATTATATATGACCAAGGAAATAGTTAAAAATTGTCTTGTGGTCAATTCCACAATGTACACAATAGATAAAAACACAAATTTACTAACAATTAGAAAAAATGTAAAAGCGAGAGACAACAAACAACAGTGCATACTCATACAAAGATCCTAAATTAGTTACTCCACATGGAATTCATTGTATTATTTCATAGGTGTCCACAAATCATATACTCTATTGGACAACCACTGAGATCCTTGGATGTAACTCAATTTAACGCAACGATGCGTTGACGCGTTTCGGTGGCACTTTTGTTAATTCAAGCCACCTTCTTCAGGACAAAAACATAAAGTGATCTCTCCAGTTAAAAGCCACGAAAACATCCTATTTGAGAAACATATAAACATTACATTATCAAATCAAATCTGTATTCCAAATGATTAATAACATTCCATAGTTAACCTCCCCTAAGTGTTATTTCCACACCCACACATACCAGAAGGGGGATATAAGCACATTTCATTTATTGACAGGAATAGAACACTTAAAAAAGATAGGCATTGAAATTTTCACCACTAAAAGCATATACTAGATGGTACATATTATGTACACTAAACAATGCATATAATAGAAAATGGGTATGTCTGATCATAGTATTATAAGACACAACTGTCCACAGGGTCCCCACATAACTGACCATTAAAGAACTCCATATTTACAGTAAAGAATATACATACATCTTCAACTCGGGCTCAGCCCCATACCTAGTTTCACACACAAACAAGAGAGGATATGTTGAAATATACCACCCACCTCTTGATATATCCGGGGTGACTAAAATTGTTTTTGAATATCAATCAAAAGTAGCGGGGCTCCTTAGGGTTCCAAATGCTTGTGAGTACGATCTCGATAGACAAAATGAGGATAATCAGTTCATGTCTAGTATAGAAACCCCTATCTAATGGGGCAGAGTTACTCTATAGATCCTAAAACCATCATAAAGCCTACCGATCATTTGGGAGTTGTCCTCCAATTAAGAGTTGCAGGTGGGTCAAACTTCCAAAGTCTTCTCTATCGCCTGTAGTTAATGTGTCGGTCCTTTACTAAAAATAAAAAAACACACATAGGGTACTCTATTGCTAGTCCATGATTTTTCTGTATGCTCCTTAGGGTCAAACTAGATTAGTGAAGGGTACTCACCGGAGTTCATTGTCTGTTTACTATATTAGTATATACAGTACAGCTCACATATATGGATTCCCCATAAACGTCCACTCTTTTGTCTGAGATGTAGGATGGATATAAAAAGTTACCTCTTTTTTTTGGGGGGTGCGTGAAGTATTGTATCACACAATTGACTAATAGGGTTATGGGTGGTTCTGTGGAGTGGTGTGGCTCACTGGTTAGAGGCGGCAGACCCGGAAGCAGAGAACGGCCCGGGACCAGGGTTCAATTCCCGACGCGGCAGGGTCGTGGACCAGGGTCAGCGGACTCGATAATTCTCGCCTCGGTGTCTACTCTAACCAGGGATCACACTCAGCAACTCTGGGCATTAGCTTGCCTCATCTCTACAACGGCCCCCCACATTCGCCGGGGATGCCTGGTTTCACCTTGGAGATACCCAGTAGGGACCATCTCACAGGGATAGCCAGGACGGGTTCCCCAGCGGTCTACAGCGCCACGACGCCTCAGGGCAGCAGTGCGCTTTACAAGACCACATACATTACATTACACATTACACATTACATTTTCCTTTGTGATTGGTTATGCTATAGGTTTCTGGTTGAATGTGTATGGAAAATGAAGTCTGAATGGTCTATATTGGTAATATACTTCTGATCTCAGCGTAGTGGAACTATTCCCATGAGAAATCTGCTCTTCGATAGATCTCCTTGAACATTCTGGACCTGGCTCCCCCTTAGTGCCTTGAGACCCACTCGGGTGAGTAGCTGCACTTAAGAAACCTATGATTTATTGATTGATTGACTAGGGACCATTGTTCGCTGCTCCACACACATGAATCACAAGGCATGGTGGACATTTTTATTTTGCCGCTTTAACATGTCAGGCATCAGTGTTATAATGGTAAATTATAAAGGTAATGATTGGCCCAGCAGCTTTTTGCATTTTTGTGCACTCGTAAAAATTAAATAAAAAAAGAAATTACATGGCCACAGGATGGAAAGTAGGAGAGTGCAGAAGAGGGAGAATGGTGGGAAGCATTGGAGATGGGGGGATGAAATTACAGCTTGCGGACATGTGAGTTGGGACAAAGAGGAAAGAGGGGAAGAGAGTAAGGAATAATAGACTCTCTCACAGAGTACTCATTAGGAAATTAAAAAAGGACTCCCCAAGTCTGCTTGGAAGGTTGCAACACATTAGAACGAGTTGTGTCACAGAAATACTCCAGGCTGGAACAAACAGAATTGGGGGGAAACACATTGAATAATGAGCGGACAACTGAGGTAGACCAATATGGACATCCAGTCAGGGACAAGAGGCTGGTCCAAAGCCCCACTAAGTAAATGTTATGTATTAGAAACAAGAACTCTGCCATCAGACCACTAGGGCTGTCTGAAACTGGGCCCTCAAAAGTGACATACATTACTTGAGAAGATTGAACAATAAATGTCACAAGACAGCTCTTCTATGAGTAGAGAGCACAAATAGAGGCACAACGAGTATTTGCTCAAGTAGAGTAGTGACTAAAATATTTATGCAACATCCTGATCTTGTGAACCTGCGCATAGGCAACGAGTGGCATCACCCTAGGGTCCTTTAGATTTAAACTGCAAATACGTCTTTTCATTCTGAGAAATGGAGATGAGATGTTTGTTCAACATGTTCCAGCAAGCCTTTGGCTGTCACTGAACTGTCAGAATTACCCTCCCCCTTAAGAAGGCACCAGGCCCTGAGGCCCAAGCTGCTGTAGAAAAGAACCTTTTGAACTGGGCCAAGAGAACAAGGTGCGTCAGACCTACAGCACTGCGAAGTGGTGCGGGCCTACATGTTGGCACTTTACAAAACCTTCAAATAAGTACATACATTAAAAGGATTATTTTCAATTCCACTGCTGCACATTCAACCCAGGTACAGTTTAGATATTCTTTGTTTTATACCTTCATTCAAAAGTCTTTCTTTAAACCTATAATAGGTTCACAATGTCTTTTTTGTAGGACCCTTAAAGAATCCAAAAGAAATAAAACAGTAGATGTGTGCCTCTTACATTCCCCTTTCTGAAAATATATCCATCAATTGTCTGGTTGGTCTTCATCTTCCCAGGCCTTGGTTTCGTACTCTCCTGGTCCCTTCTTCTAAACTTTCATTCCTTTGAGTAATGCTAGCTGAGAAACTGATTTGATTACCTGATCCACTTTCTTCCAGAACATATTGAACTTTAAGGTGCTCCAGCTGAGCTCTCGCAAGCCATTTCCAGTTCAATAGCACACATGTGGCACAACAGAATGGAACATATGATACAAGTGTATAAGGACCTATGTCCTCGTCATTCTCAGGTCACACGCTTCGATACCCCTGTGACAACCTCAACACTGTGGGCAGAATGGCCTTTCGCTGTCACAAGCATCACCTCACTTGTTGAGCCTTCTTTTGTCAGGCTTGTGAGTGTGCCCTCCCAGTCCTGCTCATAAGGACAGGTCATGAGGACTCCTACATCAGGGCATATAGTGCGTATAGTAAAATAAGCCAATATGTGACTAGGCTGATCATCATCTTCTGGGGTGCCCTTGATGATTGAAAGGGGTCTCCCCAGTTTGGGCCTGTTTTCACTCCTTCTCACTGTAGATTGCGCCATCTCAGCAAAGCTAGCAGCGTTGATAATCCCATTAAGCTGCCTTCCCTGCCATAAAGTGGTCATCCAGCAGCAGGGTCAGTGAGTTCTAATAAGGCTTCACTGTTATTAGACTGTCAGCTAAGCATGGGCGAATTTTGCGAATCTGGCGTTCGCAAATTTTGCAAAATCCGCGAATTCTCGTGAATTTGCGGATTTTTTTTTGTGTTCGCAAGGATTTCTGCCAGTTCGCAAGGATTTCTGCCAGTTCGCGAGGGTTTTGTACCAGTTCGCAATTGCGAACTTACATGTCGGCTCGCAACGGTCACGATTATGTTGTTTCTACGTCTGGTTCATCATCACAGGTTCCCAGCACCCTCTGTTTCACCCCTGCCACCCTCTGTTTCACCCATGCCACCCTCTGGTACATCAATGCCACCCTCTGGTTCATCATCACTGTAGATTATGGGGGGAAAAAGCAAGCACACCTGCCTGCTTCAACTGACATGAATTAATTTGGGGTTGATTTATTAATGTGTCACTGTTTTAAAATTCCAGTCTGGCACCTGCTTCCTTATCTGTAATTTGCTTACTGTTGCAGTGCAATTTTTTTTCCAGGACCTTTCTGGCCTACTTGTAGCTATGCTATGAGCCTGCTGTGAGGGTCAGAGCAGGGTCATACAATTGTTGCAATTGCAACTGAACTCTGGAGGGGCCCTTGTCAGGAAGCACTACAGGGAATGGTTACTAATGATGAGTTTGAACTTTTGAACCTGCTGAATGCTTTTTTTGTGTTCGCAAGGATTTCTGCCAGTTCGCAAGGATTTCTGCCAGTTCGCGAGGGTTTTGTACCAGTTCGCAATTGCGAACTTACACTGCACGCCGCAAAATTGTATCACCAAGAAAATAAAAATCCGCTGCGTGCGAATTTGCGGATTTTCGGTAAATTCGCGAGCGTTCGCGGATTGCGAATTTACCGAAAATCCGCGAGCGTAACGGATTTTCCGCCCATGCTTACTGTCAGCCTTAGAGCGGTTTCCCCCAAAACATTTTGCCTTCACCTCTCGTATTTTTGCTGATCTTGTTTTTTTTTTTGCTTTAGGACACTGTTCACTTTACCACCTCTAGCAACCTAAGAATTGGAGTATACCCAACTGGCATATTTAATTTATGTATATGTCCCTATAAAGTGGTACCACCTATACCTAGGGCCTGTAAATGCTAAATGCTACTAGTGGGTTGGCAGCTTTGATTGTGCCATCCACTTAAGTAGCCTTTCTAAGCATGTCTCAGGCCTGCCATTTAAGCAAATGTGTGCAGTTTTAAACTGCCATTTCGACCTTGCAAGATAAGCCTCTTGTCAGGCCCAAACCTTTATTTTTAATGCATGTAAGTCAACCATAAGGTAGGTCCAATACAGCCAGATGACAGGGTACTGTGTATTTAAAAAGTAGGCAAGTATTTTTAAGTTGTACATGTCCTGGTGGTGAAAAAATCCTAAATGTATTTTCCCCCACAGCAAGACCTAACTCTCCCATAGGATAACTTTGGGTTGCCTTTTTACATTTAATAAGTGATAAATAACAATTGCGAACAGGGCTACATCTCGAGTTTGGTGTCTAAAGAATTGTAATTAAAAGCCGTCTTTAATGATAAAGCAAGTTTTTTGTCTCAGTTCTGAAAATGCCACTTTTAGAAAGTTGCCATTTTTTGTCCCAACCATTTAGTGCCTGTGGCCTCTATCTTGGGTCACATGACAAAGTATAGTTTCCAGTTGGTCTTTCTGAATTGCTCCTAGACGTGAGCTAAAGGGAAGCTGGGTTTTAGTAGAATGGGGGACTCTGAATTAACATGGGTGAAGGGCTGTCACCTACCACACTTGCACATCACAAAGACCCTGCCTGAGCACTCGCACAGAAGAAGTATGTAGTCTACTGTGACCCCAGACAAGCTGCGACCAGGGCGGGGTGGCAGGAAATTTCAAGCAACTCTAGGAGATGGAAACTTCTAGAAACGTTTCCTACTTCAAAGTGGGCACCACAAATAAATATTGTACCTCAACTCTTCAGTACACATCTAGACCTATGGAAGACTCAGAAGGAGGACTGCTGTGCTGCACTGCTGCAAGAAAGGCTGTCACTCTGCTGCTCTGCGGTGCTGCCCTGCTGCCCTCCTGCCTGAGGGAGGGACTGGACTTTCATCTAAACCCAGGACCGCCGGACTGATTCCAAGGGCTAGTTGGCAGGGCTCCTGATTAGACTTCTTAGGGACAGTACAGGCATCTTCCATCCTCTGCCCGCTACCTGGACTCTGCCAGATGTGATTCTAACCCTCCCAATGGGTGCCGCCCCCGTCCTGGACCCTTGGAAGTGGTCCTTAAGGTACTCGACAAGCCCACAGCAGAAAGGATGCAATGGAGCTGAAGCTACTCCATAGCTGACCAAAAACATCACATCTGAGCCATTGCGCAAGGCACCGCCTCATCATTCTCTACAGCAGGACCTCTGTGTGGTTTGTCTCCAGTGCAGGACTTTGCTTCACCACCCGCAGCCCTCCAGGAATGGCCACTGTGCAATGCATCCCCAATGCAGGCCTTCACATCGCAAACCCCTCTTCAACTGCCTCCTCGACGACGATGCAGGACTCTGCATCTCAAAACTCGCAGCTACTTCAGAACCAGCCGGCAAAATACATCTTGAAACCAGACTTTGCATCCTAAGCCCCTCGATGATGGCATCCTTGAGGATGATGCAGGACTTCGCATCACAGCTTCACAGATCCTAGGAATCTCCCTTCATCACACATCCTCAACGTGGGGCTACGCAATGCTGTGCAACCAGGACCTAGGAAAAGTTTGTTCAGTGGGCCCAAATTGGTTGCTGTGCCATTGTGGTCGGGCTGAACTTGACACTTTGTCCCAGTCTCGCATAACCAGATAATCACAGTTGGCGTTTTGTTCACTTAAATCTCCTAAATTTTCATATCTTCTACTGATTTGATTTTTGATAATTTGGTCTTTAATTTGCTCTATTTTTCTAAATTGCTGTGGAATTTTTCTTGTGTTGTGTTTCATGTTGTTACCGCTTGAAGTGCTGCATAACTACTTTACACATTGCCTCTAACCTAAGCTTTTGTGCTTTTGTGCCAAGCTACCAGAGGATCAAGCACAGGTTAATTTGGAGTTGGTCATGACTTCAGCTGGAGATGGATTGTGGTTGCTCTTTGAGTAGGGTTTTACCCCTCCCCTCAACCAGTAGCCGATTTCTTACAACTGGTACTCCCAGCACTCAGACACAGAGAACATTGTTTGCTTTGGAAGGCATTGCTTTTAGGGTATGGACAGCAGTTGGGTTGCCGACTCCCGATTGCTACGGTAGGACTGCTGCTCATTAATATCCACTGGAAAAATGGGGGGGGGGGTTTGGTATGAAGTAGCCAGTGAAGAAGCTTGAAAGATTGCTTTCTTTATTTGACCAGGCTTCTCAGTCTATTCTTCCTTCTCCTACCAGGATGATTCTTAAACCAGCGTATACAAGCTGTCCTCTGGGTAGAAAGAAGGGTAGAAACCTTTTTACACCATAGTCCCCCGTGTACTCTCCAGTGAGATGGTATTGGTCCTGAAGGCATTCTCAACATTGCATCCAACATTTACCCCTAGGCGGAACTCATTCGGCACCTGGAGTGTGACTTCTCATGTGGCACCATCTGCCTTCCAATTGTTCACCCCCATTCTCTCTCTGGTTTCACCATACCTGCCAACCCTGCAATGTGTTTCTGCATGGGTACAAATATGTTGATCTTTTGCTGAGCTATCATATGGTAATAGGTACTGTAGGCAAAATCTTAATCATGATCCCTAGCTATATATCCTTGTGAGAGGATTGGCAACCCCGTAAAGTGCCCTTCATGACATCCACCTGCAGTGAAACACTCTGAGAGAAATACACTGTACTCAGCCAAGGAAATCATCCAGAATTCAGTGCTGAAATTCAAATGAAATAGACAGATGGGCATATTTATAAAGAAGTGGTGCAACACAGCAAGCAAGCAAAGTTTCACTTCATTGTGTTATCTGGAAAAAGCAGAATTGTGCCATATGTTCAAAGAAATGGCACAGTTCCACCCCCCCCCATGCACTAGTGCACAGTGAGTTGCCGCTAAGGACCCTTGTGCTATAGTGCAAGGATGTCTCCATTGAGCTCAAGATAGTTTTTGTGCAGGAAGTGGTGGCTTACCAAGCTGAAACTCATCATCATCATCATCATCAACTTAATTTCAATCATAAAATATCATAAAAGTACACAGCACAGTATGGATAAAATACAGAAAGAAGAAATCATAAATAACATTGTTAGTATAAAAGTGTAATTAAAGTCACATGGACTTAGTGTAATATATCATAAAGTGCATTTAGTGCACCTAATCCAAAGTGCATGTCAGTATCTAGACAGGCCAAAACCACTACTCTGTGAGTAGCAGTCATCAACATTCTTAACACCTCAAGGTAGTGGCCCGGACCGACTAGTTTGCACAATGGAATAATCATTTTTTTCCTTGAGAATTTGCAATATGGACAAAAGAATAACAAATGTACCATTGTTTCTGAACTGGCGTTGCACGCAAGACAAAGGTCATCAGTAGGAACATCATTAAACCACTTTGAACACAACTGTTTTGTGGGAAGGGTCGTATAACGAAACTAAACTGGAAGAATGATCTATGCGCCATTGCGGGGACAATTTCATCTATTGTGACCTCAAAGCAGTAAACAGATTTAAATTCTAAGAATTCAGAAGTCAAGCGACCCTCGGTTATTACCGTTACTTTTTTTGATATGGTTTCCCCGAACCTTGCTTTCAGCCTATTCTTGAAGTGGTGGCTAGGCTTTCCGTGTCTGTCCAGAACCCCTCCATTCCAAGCCTCCCCAGTAGCTCTCTTACGGATCTGAACCAGGGGATCGAGTAGATTGATGGTAATCTCAGGAGCTCTATTAAAGGCTTCTGGTAAGGGGCAAGCTCATCCACTGACCATAGCCTATCCCAAAACATTAAAAGTTTATAGCTTAATTTGTGTACTAGCTTTCTGTGCGCAAGGTCCAGATAAAGGGGCACAACGGGGTACATCCACCAAAGATCTAAGGAAGGGATTTTCATTTAGGGACAAACAGTTTATGGTACCGGTTCCCCACAGCTCAGCTCTATGGAGTACCTCTCCTAATACCTTAATGTTATATATTTCCAGGGCAGGGGAGAGCTGTCTGGACAGTGTTTTGCTGTGCAGTTTGGTGATGTTAGTAGTCTGGCGTATTAACCCTTTCGATGCTGATGACGAGCTCAGCTCGTCATCACCCACGGGTGTCATGTGCTGATGACGAGCTGAGCTCGTCATGCAAACAGCAAAATGGTAATTCCCTGCACAGGAGGGGGAAAACGCCTAGCAGCCAAGAGGTTAATTACATTTCAGCTTTCTCGATGTGAGCAGCCCAATTAACTGTCGATGTCAGGCAGATGCCAAGGTAGTCAAAGACATCCACTAGCTCCAGTTTGCTATTTCCGATTGACACTGATCTTTTGGTGGTGTTGGCCTCTCCTTTTAAAAAAACAAACATATATTTAATTTTATACTCATTTAGCCCCAGCCCTCAATTATTACAAAACCTAATAAAATAATTTAAAAGATTCTGTATTCCCTATGGTGATTTAGAAATTAAAAGAGTATCGTCGGCAAAGAGAAGGTTTTTGCACCGATTTTTGGGGCATCACATCAATCTCTATCTAAAACATCAACAACACAGTTAATAAAAAGAGTAAAAAAGAGTGGGGGCAAAAACACATCCCTGCCTTACCCCACACTGAACTGGGAAGGGATCTGTAACTTTGTTGTTCTCCCCCACCTCGCTTGTGCTGTGGTGGATGAATGTAATCTAATTAAAACATCTAAAAGATTCGCAGGAATACCCTGTTCCTTTGAACTGCTCCAGAGTCTTGCACTGCAGGATCAGGTCAAAGGCAGACCGGAGGTCAACAAAGGACACATAAAGCTTTCCTCCCTTGACTGCCACTTCCTTCCAATATATGCAAAGATGGCCGAAAGCTTGATCCAAGGTACTTATCTTTGCTCAAAATCCAAATTGGAAGTCACTTAAAATACAGAACTCAAGGATCCAATCCTGGATTCGTACTAAAATCTGCTTTCCTTAAGATCTTCTGTAAGGAATCAATAAGGCTTATAGGCCTATAGCTGGCTGGCTTTGCTCTATCCCTCTTTTAGTATATGGAACAACCTCTGCAGTATTCCAAGAGCAGGGAACGGGAGTATCCACTAAAATTGAGTTAGCCAAGAGATTTATGTATGATCCCCAAAGTGCTATAATTTCTTTATATAAATCGTTGGGGATTCTATCTGGACCGGGGCCGTGGGCTGGAACGCAGGAGCAGATTGCTGCTTGCGTTTCTTCTAGAGTGAAGCCGAGATCACTACCCTCTTCTGCAGACAGAACCCCACATCCATGGGAATCTCCTTCAACTATTTTATCCCTAGATTCATATAGGGAGCCGAAGTGCCCTACCCACTCCTCGGGCGAGACTGTAAAAACTAGGGCCCACTCACACCCCTTGAGCCATTATGCCGCTTTGCTCCAAAATCTCTTGGTATATTTAACTATCCATGCATTCGTAGAGAGGACCACAAAGAGCCCTCCCACTCCTTCTTAGCAGACTCAATGGCCCACCTGTGCTTAGCTCTACAGGTCACAACCTTTCAGCTTTATGGCCTGTATAAGCGCTACCTTTGAAACCCTACAGTCTTTGTTATACCAGGTACCCTGGTGAGGTGGTTTCCGGTGTATGCAATGCGCATCCATTATTAGTGGTTTGCACGTAATAATTAACAGCTCCCTTATCCCTGTGTATAGTACCTCATGCACGGGGGCCGAATATCTCCACAATGTTATTAATAGTATAATTTGCTAGCTCCTCTGTTAAAAGACTCAGGGCCATATATAGGAAGCCTATTTGCGCTCGCAAATGCAGAAATTCGCAGAATTTCAGCATTTGCGATCACAATTAGGGCACTGTGCTATGTAGCACACAAAAACCCATATGCAAAATAAGGAATCGCAAAATTTGTGATTCTTTATTTTGCTATTGCATTTAAGGAATTGCAAATTACGATTCCTTAAATGCAATGTAGGAAGCACCCAAATTGTGCAAATTTAGGCTTAAGGAATCACAAAATACCACCAACTTCAGTTTGGTGGTATTTTGCGATTTCTTTGAAAAATGCACTTTCTGGCATTTTTCAAAGTGCCATGGGAGTCATATATGGGCCACATGTGCACACATGTTAATTTCAGGGGTGCAAAAGGGTGTCCTATTGACACCCTTAAAACCCTGAAATTGCATTCTCAATTTGCGATTCTCTGATTGAGAATCGCAAATTGAGAATGTCTTCCTACTCATTCTTATGGGCCTTCTAGCCCATAGGAATGAATGAGAAGGTATTTCTTATTTGCGAATCTCAATTTGCGATTCGCAAATAAGGAATAAGTGGGATTCACAAAAAAATGTGCTAATCCTACCTACATTTCGTTTCTGATTCTCTAATTGCGATTCCTTAAAAATCACAATTTGAGAATCGCAAAACGAAATTTACCTACATATGCCCCTTACTTGGCTCTAAGCTGCGTCTAATGCCCTCGGATGTCCCTCCACCTATTCCAGTCTAATCGCTCTCTTGTTGTTTGTGATTGACAAAACACCTCGGTCAGGACTACCCCTTAGGTTTGGCACAGCTGTGCCCTGTTTGGTGAGTAGGAGTACTAGTGCATTGTGATCGCTATTGACACTCTTGGTCACTGTCCTCTCTTAAACTACGTGCCAAAGATTAAAAGATACCAGGCAATAATCTATTCTACTTTCGTAGCTAGGTCTATTAAAAGTGGGGTTCCCATTTAAATCGGAGTTGGTCCTCCCATTTGTGATTCTCAAACCATGCTGCATAGTAAGACCCAACAACTGCGCACTTCTCTTGGACCACCTAACTGGGGGAGGTCCAGTTGTGGTACTTGCCACTCACTGTCCCACTAATTGGTCAGATCTGAAGGCAAGCGGTTAAAACGAACAGTTGAAATCACCTGCAAGTAAGGTAGTTGTCTGAATAGTGGAACAGAGCGTGGTCAAGGGTACACACTTTATTGGTTTCCTCCTGGCCCTGCTACACTCTATTATATACATTAAATATCCTTATTTTCTGTTCTCTATAAAAAGTAAGCTCCAGCGCTTAGATTTCTTGGGAGTCAACATTTAAAAGTTTAACTTTGACCCCTAGCTCGTTTTTCACCCATACCTCTAGGCCTCCCAGAGGTCTGCCCATCTCTTTTCTAGTGGCATTGGTAGTATAGGCAGAGAAGTCACTTCTATGTGGGCAATGCAGGCTCCAGGTTTCCTGACATTAAATTATGAAAGGAGTCTACAAAAGAGCACCATTCTGGATCTGGCAGTAACTTTGAAATCTCAACCAAATTCCTCACAAGAACCCTCAATGGGCATTAAAAGAGTCCCCCCTTTCAACATCCCTGAGAATTGGGGCAGTCACATCCCCACTTTCGTCCACATAGATGTGTTCATACATTTTCTCTTGGCCAATAGCCGGATCAGATGGTACAGGGGTATGTGTTAGTGAGGGGCTAAAAGGTGGTGTTACTGAGGCACTTGCTAGCCCAACCATGTTTACTGATTTTATCTGTTTCTCTAAAAATTGTCAACTCTGCCCTTTGAAGGATGGGTAGTTCAGATCGGACTGGGCTGCAAGAAGACAATAGTGGACTAATAGAGGTTCCAGAGTAGGACGACAGCAAAGGCCTGACAGGGGTACCTGCTGAGAGCCTGTTTTTAATGGAGATACGGGTAGGCTTGAGAGATAACATGTGAGTCAATTGACAATAATCCACAGATTATGCATTTGTCTTAGAATTTGACCTCAATCATGTCCCAAGTTGATTTCTGCATAGGGACTTTTTTACCACTTGTATATTGTCTCTAATGATGGAATAACAATGTCCTGTAGACCTAAACCAATAAAGGACCTTGTTCTTGAGAGAGTCTTGGTCTTCACGACTTTCCAGAAAATGTTTTGGGACTTCCGTGGGATAGATCACTGCTCGATTGTGCCCTGCCCGGGATCTCATATAGACACCATCCCTTACTATCCCCTTATGTAATGCCCTTACATAGTCTTGCTTATACTGGATCCTTTCATCTAGAGCAACCTCTTCTCTGTCATTCCCACTGCCTTGATTACATCCTAATCAATTCCTTGCAACTAATCTGGGAGAATCATTAACATTACTGTGCTCAGTAATATGTGTTGGTAAATGAGTATATCTGGTTTGTGTGGGATCTAGGGTTTGGGTTGCGTTGGCCAAACTACTTGCTTCAATTTCCCTAGAGGCCAAGTTTGTTGGTGGTATCATGGTTTCTGATAGGGCCATCTTCTTTACAGGTATGGTTGGGTGTGCAGAATTATAAACATATTCCTCATAACCAATCACATATGTTCCTATTATAAATGTATTGCACAACTGAGTTGTAATCACTACGTTGTTTACACCATCAATGAAATGTGTTGTATTATACTTTACTTACTAGAGTTATTTGTAACTGACATCACGTTGAAAACTGCCTCATTGAGCTGCAGCCTTCTCAAGTGTGCTACTCCTCCAGCCATCAAAATAGTTAGAGTGTGGATTGTGGGTCACAGTTTTGTGTCCTGGGCGAGAGAGCTTGCTAGAAACAGAGGTTTTGACAGGGACCTCAATTTGCCCAATTTGGATATTAATTGGTTCGACCGAGAGGGTTAAAGTGGCATCAATTGCTTCCACTGGTTAGAAGCATTATGGAGAAGCAATATCCAGACCTCATGAGTGTGCACTGTGTTGGCAATGACTTGGGCACCCTGACTGAGGTAGGACTAGAAATCCTCATGAAGAATACCTTTGAACAATTATTGAAACTTTTCCCTAACACTGTGTTGGTGTTTTCTAACATATGTCAGAGGCAGAAATGGAACTGGTCTTCTGAATTTTGTCTACAGATAGAAAAATCCAAAAAACATGTTAATAAAACTGTTTCAACATTCCTCACATACCATGACATGGGCTCTGTCTACAATAATAACCTCTGCTTCAGCATCCATGGAATATATAGAAGATATATATAGAAGAGATGGTGTTCACTTCACAGATGAAGGCAAAAGAGTGTTTCTGAATAATTGAACCTCTGCATTCACTCATATATGTAGTTGTCACATACACACACAACAGCTCTTCTAAGAGCCACTCTATGTCCCTGCAAATTCTCTTTTTAAATAAATTTGTTGGCTCATGGATCCATCACAAATATCCAAACCAAAAGCACACATTCCATGCAAAAATGCACATTTTCTATTTTTAGTTAGCATATCTGAACGCATATCACAGTGGCGATAACTGAATGGGTATCAGTTTAGGTGCATGTCAGTTTCTTAATAGGTGTAACAGTATCTTTATTATTTTCATTGATATTCAGCAATCGGCGCCAAAACTTTAAGGCACCTGAAAATGGCCAGAATATATATCCTGCTGGATCCACTCCAACCTGCCTCTCCTTGAACGGCAGGTGCCGTGAATACATGAGGGTAGACTCACAAACAATAATACGAAGATTCCCAGAAGGGAGAATGTAACGGGGTCGGGACGGGTGGCCGGGAAGACTGGTGATGCCTACACTTCTGCCCTACAGTCGGAAACGCCGAGGGATGACTGGAACTCACGACAGGAGTCGTATGAGGAAACATCCTCTGGTTCCTTTAACTGGGTGTACGACGACTGCAATGAAACCACGCCTGCCTCTGAGGTAGACGCTGGATGGTTGAAAACGGGGGAAGCCCTCTACGTAGCGTGTGACGTCACCAACGGCTCGAGAGGAGAAGGTGAGGAGAACGCTACGAAGGGACCCGAAGAAGACGGAGGAACCGGATTCCTGGAGAGCGGAGGAGAGCCAGGAGGCCAACGACCCTGTGTTCTGCCGTGCCGCACTCCCGAGGGAGGAGTGTGGCTTGCCCAGGTACGGTGGCGTTGGGCGGCTTGGGTGGGAGAAAGAGTGCCCCATGTGAATAGTGTAAAGTTACCCCGTTTGTGCCTTTCCTTTCTGTTTTTTTCCCGATACCTGTTTTTCCCGCATTACCCTCCCTTTTCCTACCTCCCTTCCTTACCTCACTCCTGTAAACTTTGTAGCACAAATCACGAGTGTGCCTGTTCGTCTGCACGTTCACACGGTGTCCCTTCACTACTACTGGGTTCCCCTTGGGTGAGGATTGCTATCAGACTTGCGACTAACGGCCTCCCTTTTGTCCGTCTTCTTTCCCCTTGGCTTCAACATCGCTACACCGGGGAAGGCGATTCCGAGAGGACAACGCGTGCCCAGAACCCTGGAAAAAGACGGCCTCACCACGGATAACCGGGAGTTCGCGAAAGAGAGACTAACTTATCGAACAAAACGAACTTTAAAAATAAAGCCAAGTCTAATCAGATATTCTGGTCAGCCTCTTCCTGTTGCGGCGCCTGTTCCAACCAAAGTCAGTGTTCCCAGCCCCCCTGCCCCGATTACAGTGGTGTCAGAAGTGGGATCTATCCCCTCCGTACAAGACGCAGCTATGGAACAAGTGGTGCAGCAGTTAATTGAGGGACAGCAGAAATTGGAATGGGCTATCGGCCAACAGATGTCGACTGCGGAAGCCGACCGCGACCTCTTTAAAAACACTATTACAGCCCAAATCGAGGGTTTGCAAAAAGTAGTGCAAGGCGCCAACGTCCCTATTCCAACGGAGAGACGGGCGTTTGGACCACATCCCTCGGGAATGCAACTGCAGAAATATGTACAAGGAGAGGATCCCGACGCTTTTCTTCTTAATTTTGAGCGAGCAGCAAGAGCCTGTGGATGGCCAGAAGAAAAATGGCCCTTCTTTTTAGCGCCCCTGTTATCCGGCGAGGCACAAGCCGCTTACCAGGTGGCTAATCATGCTGGGATAACACCATATGCAACAATTAAAGCAGTAATCCTGGACCACTTAGGCCTAGACACAGAAGCCTATAGACTGAGATTTCGAAAAGAAAAGGGGGTCGCTGGGGAACACCCAAAGACATTATACCTGCGACTGAAGATGGCTGCGGATAAATGGTTAAAACCAGAGAGTAGGAGCAAAGAGGAAATAATGACCAGTATTTAGGGACCCGAAGAAGACGGAGGAACTGGATTCCCGGAGAGCGGAGGAGAGCCAGGAGGCCAACGACCCTGTGTTCCGCCGTGCCGCACTCCCGAGGGAGGAGTGTGGCTTGCCCAGGTACGGTGGCGTTGGGCGGCTTGGGTGGGAGAAAGAGTGCCCCATGTGAATAGTGTAAAGTTACCCCGTTCGTGCGTTTCCTTTCTGTTTTTTCCCGATACCTGTTTTTCCCGCATTACCCTCCCTTTTCCTACCTCCCTTCCTTACCTCGCTCCTGTAAACTTTGTAGCACAAATCACGAGTGTGCCTGTTCGTCTGCACGTTCACACGGTGTCCATTCACTACCACTGGGTTCCCCTTGGGTGAGGATTGCTATCAGACTTGCGACTAACAGCCTCCCTTTTGTCCGTCTTCTTTCCCCTTGGCTTCAACATCGCTACACCGGGGAAGGCGATTCCGAGAGGACAACGCGTGCCCAGAACCCTGGAAAAAAACGGCCTCACCACGGATAACCGGGAGTTCGCGAAAGAGAGACTAACTTATCGAACAAAACGAACTTTAAAAATAAAGCCAAGTCTAATCAGATATTCTGGTCAGCCTCTTCCTGTTGCGGCGCCTGTTCCAACCAAAGTCAGTGTTCTCAGCCCCCCTGCCCCGATTACAGAGAAGAAATCTTGTGTACTCACAAGGTTCATCTTGATGATTTGATTTATTACATGTATGTATGTATATATATGTAAGTAACCCTTTCTCTAACAATTCCTGCAATGCTGAAATGAAAAATGGAACAGATTCCACTTTCTGTGTGCCAGTAGTTTATTACATGCGCTGTGCTGCCATGACGTGTTTCGGCCTCGCAGGGCCTTGATCACATGGTGTGTCAGCATTTCCTTCCCTTATTTAAAGTGCCAAGTTAAGCAGCAATTGTAGCACATTTATGTAAACACGACTCCAGCACTTTTCATACTATTTGCAGAATGTGCAATTGATCTGTATAAATACAAATAAGTATATGCATACATATTAAAATAATATTGGTTGAGAAACATAAATGGAGGTACATCAAAATCAGTTTAAAATCTCACTGTTTTTATGTTGTTGCAAAATACAAAAACGTATCCGCCTAAATAATGTTAACATTTTTTAAAACAATTCATTAAAAGTACCACTCATAGATACATGTGCAAAAATGCAAAGATACAAATAATATACTACCCCTGTGGGCATCTGCCCTGCTACTTGTACTGAACAAACCTATAGTGCAATGTGCAAAAGTGCTGAAGTGCTAACCCGCTTATAGATATTCTTATGCGGAAAAAGTGCCAAGTGCAAATTACAAAGAACGATAACTGTAAAAAACTGGTTCAGTATGAGTACATATTTACAAATATAAATGGGTGTGTGGATCGTAGCGGATATATGGGATAGCAGCTTAGTGAGACTATGTATACCATATTGGTGTTGTTGTCTCCTATGAGCATGTTTGTGGTTCTATGCCTTGACAGTGGTGGTGTTACAGAATTATAGCCAAGTATGTAAGTCCTCAGTAGTATTTAATCCATGAGGACTTTTGCTGTCCATCTCGAAGATATATCTTGTTTCCCTGTTAACACCTTGTCTTTGTTGGGGGACAGAATCTTCCACAAAAGATTTGAAGTGGTCTAAATTGTTGTTGTGGACCTCCTTGAGATGACCGGCCACCCGATATGTCTTCCGATTCATTCCTATGGGCCTTCCAGCCTATAGGAATGAATGAGAAGGTATTCCTTGTTTGCGAATCACAATTTGCGATTCGCAAATAAGGAACACGTGACTAACACCTGGGCACTGAATAAAACTTACGAATTGGATTTGCTGAGTGCGGTGTCTTTTGTCTAAAAATATATATATAAATTTACTTAAAAAAAACAAAGGTTAAAGTAATGTTATAGTTAGGTGAACTGCTCAGTAACAACATAGTAGTAGGGGGGTTCGCCACAATGGCTGGCATGCGGAGAGGCCCTGTGTGAATCCCCTCCAAAGGTAGCCAGCCACACACTGTACAGGGTGTTTATTTGTAGGAGGTAAAGAATTAGCCACAGGCCCACCGCCGAATGCAGCCAACCACACACTGTGCATGGCCTTCGGCAATGAACAGTCGTGGGATTGACCACAGGGTTTGGCCCTTGCAACACAATCCACCAGAGCCATTTGTGGCCCCCTTACCCGAGCCTCATCAGGCCATGAGGACCCGATACTCCAGGGCCCTTTCTCTCTTAAAGTGGAGGCGGCCTATGTGGCCCCCTCTCTGAGCCTTTTATGGCCCTAGGAACCCTTTACCCCAGAGCCATTTTTTATTTGAAAGGGGTGGTTGTGCACAGCCCCTCTCACCCAGCCTATTTTTGGCACTGGAGAGCCCATCCCTCAAGGCAGCATATCAATAATAAAGGGGAGAGTGGTCATGCAGCCCTCCTACCTGTGCCTATAATGTAATGTTATGTTAAAGGTATTTATTGAGTGAACATACACCATGCGGTTTCATGGCACTAAAGTCCAGGGAGCGCTGCCGCTAAGTGGCTCATTTGTACACCTGGCAAAAGAGCCTGGTCTTTAAGAGCTTCCTGAATTGAGAATACAAAGTTGTTGATCTAATGTCCGGAGGAAGAGAATTCCATAATTTTGGGGCCAGGACAGCAAATCTTAGACCCCTCAGTTTTCTACGTTTGAACCATGGAATAATCAGGAAATTCAGGTGGAAAAACCTAAGATTCCGAGTAGGGAAGTATCTCTGTACCCGAGAAGAAACAAACACTGGGAATCTGCCAAAGAGCACTTTAAAGATGATGCATCCCAACTTCAATGTAGTGAGTTCACCAACCAGGAGCCATTGTAACTTTTTTCTAATCGGGGTGACATGGCGCCATCTCGGCAGGTGATAAATTAATCTAGCAGACTGATTTTGCACCAGTTGCAGTCTTTTGGGTTGATATGCTGGTTTACCAAAGTAGAGTGAATTGGCATAGTCAATATGAGAAATGACTAAGGCCAATACTACTTTGGTCAGGGCATCAGTGGTAAGAAATCTTTTAATCAGGAAGATCCTCCGGAGCTGAAAGAAGCAGGTAGAAACCACTGTCCCAATCTGGGATTTCATCGACAAGTCGCTGTCAATAGTGATGCTGAGGCTTTTAATAGATCTAGACGGAAGTGGGGGGTTCCCAACTCTGGTGTCCAGAAGTTAGAGTTCCAGGGGTTCGAGGGCTCTCCGATTAGGATCAATTCAGTTTTATCTGGATTCAGCTACAAGTGATTATCATTCATCTAGTTACTAATATATCGCATAGTTCTTTTAATGTTAGAGACGGAGGCAGGAAAGTTGTCAATGTAAAAGATCAGTTGAAAGATCATCAGCATAGTTGAAGGTGCACTCCTTCTTTTCACCCAGGGATGAAGGAGAGAATACAAAACATAAATTTAAAAAGCATTTTTTAAAGGGAGGAGCCCTATGGCACCCCACATGTCAATTTGACTTTAGAGTGGTTGAATTGAGCGATGCGTACCGCTTGCAAAAGATAATCAAGAAAGGATGTGAGCCACTTGAAGGCAAGGCCCTGTATCCCAGCGTCACTGACACGGTGGACCAGGAGTTTGTGGTTGACCCTGTTAAAAGCGCCAGAGAGTTCAAAAAGCACCAGGGCCTGTGTGATGCCCTTGTCTGCCCCTTTCCTTAATTCATCTAGGACCATCAAGAAAACAGCCTCAGTGGAGTGAGAAGGTCAGAAACCCACCTGATTGGGGGTCAAGAATGTGGGATTGTTCAATAAAAGAGCAAAGGCAGTTTGCAACGTGGGCTTCCAGGATCTTGGCTAAAAAGGGAAGTAAGGAGAATGGGTGGAGGTTTGTGAGGGGTAGAGGATCTGCCCCTAGCTTCTTCCTGATAAGAATAATTTCCACTTTTCTTTAAATGCCTTGGGTATTGTCCCCTGAATAAGGAAGTTGTTCAATATTATGAAGGGAGGGGGGGACATGAGAGGAAAACTTCCCTTAAGATGTGCAGGGGCAACAGTCCACCGGAGAGCCGGATCTGACCTTCATTAGCAGGCACGAGAAGGATTCTCTGGCGATGGGAGGAAGAGTGAGGGTTCCTGAGGTGGAATGACTGAGCTTTAGGAGGAGAGGAAGCAGGAACACGAGTCTTGATGGTGATAATTGCATCAATGAAATAAGTGTTGAGTGAGTCTCATAGTGCTTGAGCGGGGGCATGTTTCGCCGTGACTCTATCTTGATAGGATAGCTCAGCAACAATAGTGAAGATGTCTATAGATCTATTGGTGGAGCTCAGTATTTTATTTAGTTTGTAATATGGCATTTTATGCTGTTTAAATAGTGTTAGGTATCGGTCTTTTTTTCCTAAGGAACAGTTTTTTCTTCACTTGCGTTCGGCGAAGGGCACGTTTTTTGTGTTTTAAATCTTCAGAGAATCAACGATGACCATTGTGGTTTGTGACTGTATTGACTTTCCTGAGAGGGACATGACTGTCACTGGCGGCCAGTAGCCAATATGTAATGTGTTCTCCATGCTTATTAATCAAGAACTGTTCAGATGGAGCTGTGTTCACTCCCGAAAGGCGAGAGATTAAAAACACTCACACCAGCTGGGAGCAAACTCTATATTCCCTGCCCATGCCATTCCAGGCAGGACAACTGCTGTGTCCCAGGAGTGGGCTTCCTGGGACACAGCTAATAAGCTGTCCCCTGGGGTTGGCATGCCTAGGGCCACTAATGGCTAACGTAGGGAGGCCACGCAGCCCCCTTCCCTTTTAAGAAGTTTAGAGGCCCCGGGGATGGGGACACCCAGGCCATTAGATGCTCAGGGAGGGAAGCCACAAGACTCTATCCCCTTAAACAATACAGTGGGACCCAGGGGATGGAGTCCCCGGCGGCAAAAGCGGCCTTCAGAGGAGGGCTGTTAGTGACCCTCCCCTTAAAATTATTTCAGGCCATGGGAAATGGGACCCCCAGGCTGAAAATGGGCTGAAGTGGGGAGGCATGTGCTACACTCCCCTTTACAAATACAGCAATAAAGCAGCCCCCATCCCTTTTAAGAAATGTAGTGGCACTGGGGGATGTGGTCCACAGGGCCAAAAACTGCCTGGGAGGAGCGCGATGCACGCTCCTTCCCGCCCAAAAAATGAAAAAGGTATGTCTAACCAGCTGCTGGCCCAATAAGGGGGAATTAAAAATATTGCTGCAGATTCGAAGATTTTCTGCAACATTTAAAATAAAAAGATTTGTGACCCCAGGCGAGGTCACCTGGAACCCCACCACCATGTCTAGTGGGTCAGGATATATACGTACCCTGCCCCTTTATATATATTTTTTTACAATTTTTTAGGACATTGGACTGAGTCCCAAGCCCTAAGATGACTGACTTCACTTCCTGGTCGTGGTGATGGCAGCAAATCAAATGTCACTTTGGGATCTGGAGGCTTCGCAGATCCTGCTTGGCGTGAAATATACAGTTTTCTTAAGCTTAATTTTGCCAAAACTACTAAACTGATATACATTAAATCACAAAAAGCTCTCTTTGTAGACCAAGATCTAGCTTTCTGTCAAATTTAGCATAGATCCGTTCAGCAGTTTGGTCTGTAGCGGGGTCTAAAGGCCCTATGGAAAAATGAATGGTGAGAACGTGTTTTAGGACCCCCCTTTTTCTCAGGCCCCACTTGACAGATGACCCCAAAACTTCCCATGTGCAAACTAATCAAAAAGTAGCACAATTTTGGAAATTTTCATGAAGATTCATCAAATGGGTACAAAGTAATTAGCAACACAAAAAAATAATTTCCTATGGAAAAACAATCCTAAATATAACTTCCCAGTGGCGAACCCCTCTGGGTATAATATATGGTGTACAACCTTTACAACGCAACTTTTACAACGACCTACCATTACAACGAAACTTTTACAACGCAAAAACTTTTACAACGCATGTATTTACAACGTATGTTTTTACAACGCAGGTACCTTTACAACGCATACCATTACAACGTAAGTATTGGTAAGTATATAATTATATTTAAAATGTTATATGTTTGGGGTAAAGGGGTATTTTTAGGGTTTAGGGTCAGTTTTGGGTTTTTGGGTAAAGGGGTATTTTTAGGTTTCAGGGTCAGGTTTAAGTTTTTGGGTAAAGGGGTATTTTTAGGGTTCAGGGTCAGTTTTAGGTTTTTGGGTAAAGGGGTATTTTTAGGGTTCAGGGTCAGTTTTCAGTTTTTGGGTAAAAGGGTATTTTTAGGGTTCAGGGTCAGTTTTCAGTTTTTGGGTAAAGGGGTATTTTTAGGGTTCAGGGTCAGTTTTCAGTTTTTGGGTAAAAGGGTATTTTTAGGGTTCAGGGTCAGTTTTCAGTTTTTGGGTAAAGGGGTATTTTTAGGGTTCAGGGTCAGTTTTCAGTTTTTGGGTATAAGGGTATTTTTAGGGTTCAGGGTCAGTTTTCAGTTTTTGGGTAAAGGGGTATTTTTAGGGTTCAGGGTCAGTTTTCGGGTAAAGGGGTATTTTTAGGGTTAAGGGTCAGTTTTAGGTTTTTGGGTAAAGGGGTATTTTTAGGGTTCAGGGTCAGTTTTGGGTTTTTGGGGTACAGGGGAACAGGGTAAAAATAAATTTAAATTCAATTTAAATTAAATTAGTTAAATGAAATTAAATTAAATTAAATTACATTACATTAAATTATATTAATTTCAATTGATTTACAATTAAAAAATTAATATATACTTACAAATACTTACATTGTAATGGTATGCGTTGTAAAGGTACCTGCGTTGTAAAAACATGCGTTGTAAATACATGCGTTGTAATAGTTTTTGCGTTGTAAAAGTTTTGTTGTAATGGTAGGTCGTTGTAAATGTATGCGTTGTAACGTCATACATCCATAATATATATATCATTGATATCACTGACCATGTCATAAGTGATTTAATATGTAAGGTCATAAGCAGTACATTGTTGGGGCATACGTTATAGTTAGCTCAGGTTTCTATAACCGCTGAATTTCTATGGTTTTGTCTGTGTAAAATCTGAGCATATTACATCTCTGCACCATTGTTTTTTTAATGAATTTCAAAAGATTTTCTAATTCTATTTCCTAACTATAATGTCCTTATAACCTTTATTTTTTTGTGCATGTCAAAGGTTTCTTTCATTTTATTTCCAAATTGTAACTGTAATCTTTAAGAGTGGGTGTTTGACTGTCTATATGGGTGTGTGCGTGAGGCTGTATAGGTTGATGAGGGGTGTCTGAGTGATTGCATAGGACTGAGGGTGGGTATATGAGTGGTTTTGTGGGTATGTGAGTGGGTGTATGAGTGGCAGTATCAGTTGGTGAGTGGGTGAGTGAGTGGCTGTAAGGGTCTTTGAGTGGGTGTATGAGTTGCTGTATGGGTCTGGTATTGGGGTTGTGACTGGTTTTGTGGATGTGTGAGTCGCTGTATGAGAGGGTGTGTGTTGTTGTGAGGGTGTGTGAGTGGGCATGTGAGTGTCTGTATGTCTGTATGAGTGAGTGTGTATTACTTTGAGTGTGTGTGAGTGAGTGTGTGAGTGTTTGTAATGCTGTATGAGTGGGTGTGTATTGTTTTGAGGGCATGTGAGTGTCTGTGGGTCTGTGAGTGGGTGTAGGAGTATCTGTGTAGATTTGTGAATATATATATATATATATCTATTTAAATAAAAATGTAACTGTTCGTTTGTTCAAAATCTCAAATCTCCCAAAGTACTTCACCGATTGCTTTGAAATGTTGACACGGTTGCATTCGAATACGCAAGTGTTTTTATATATAGATGTCATACCTGTGACAGGTAAAAGGCGCTGGAATGGAAAGGTGCCGGGTGATCTGACCTCAGGACGAATTTCATTGCCTCATAACTTCTGCAATTTAGTCATCTCAAAAGAAGAATTGGTTGAAAAAGTATTTCCAAATATTCAAAACATCTCACACGCTTCCCTTTTCCAGAAAAGTGCTTTTTCCGAGGCACTTTCATTATATGCCAAAATAAGCAGTAGGCGAATCAAATAAACATGGCTAAACATTGCAGCTCGCGCACATCTGAGTTTTCCACTTCAAACAGAGGCTTTTTAACATGCTTTCCCAGCTGCTGATTTCCCTTTGTGGGAAACAACCAGATGACTTGGGCTTTTGTTCCGCTGAGTTATTATTTGTTCAAATGGTAAAACAGATGGAAATATTAAGAGTAATGTAAATCTCCAGGGGGCATATTACCAAGCAATAGAGATAATTATCGCTATTGCTTGGTTAGAGACAAAATTTTACCGCTGAACTGCGGCGATTTTTACCGCAAATAAACCTTGGTATTACCAAGGTTTATCGCAAATGCGATAAAAATCGCCGCAATGCATGAATATCGCTGAAAAGTCCACGATATTCATGCATTACTGAGCTAATGCTCTTAGCCATGTTATCCACCTCCCATTGGATAACATGGCTAAGAACTGCTCAGGGCAGGTGTTAGCTTTTGGAGATATTCGCGCTTAGCGCGAATATCTCCAAAAGTTGGTAATAGGAGATAGCGATGTTAGCGACTGTTTTCAGTCGCTAACATTTTGGCACGCCCACTTTGCATGTCATTAGTGATAAATATCACTGACATGCAAAGTGGGGGCCAAGATGGTCGCTATCTCCTACTAGCTGTCGCTAACTGGTGTTAGCGACAGCTAGGTAATAGGGAGATAATTTTATCTCCGCTTTCTTGGCTTTTAAAGCCAAAAAAGCGGAGAAAGACCCCCTTGATAATATGCCCCCAGATTCTTAGATGACGCAAATCGATTTATGTTACAGACACAGAATATGATAATTACATAAACAGATCTCATAATAAATCAGATGACTGAATCTGAATGTTTTAGCAGGAAGTTTTCTTTATTCCTTGTTCAAATTGAAGCGTGAGAAGCAGCCAACAGGTGTTTCGTCTGCACAACGCAGGTATTCAGACTTGCTCAAGGCTAGAAGGCGGCAGAAGTATCAAGTGGTGATTACAATCATTTGGAGGTACATGGTCGATACCATTAATACAGCAAAGCATCAAAAAGGCTGACACAGCGAGGACCGCCTAAGAATCTGGAGATTTACATTACTCTTAATAATTGCAAGTGGGTTGTGCTGTTTCTGGCCTAGTTTATTTTCATATTTGTACGGCTGATCATTCAGATCTAGCCTGGTCACTCTTTGGTAGTGAGTGACACTGGTTCCTCTGGCACCCCTGCTGTTTGCCCTTATTCTAAGGTTATCTACTTGTGCATATTTTGATGTGCGGTTCTTCCCCTTGAGGGGGCGCCACTACCAGTCTTTTTTCACCAGTAAAACAGACGGGCCAGTTTGATGTGAGCATTGAATGAACTTTGTACCGTAACACTGCACAGCGTAGAACAGCACAGCTCATTACACAACGCATCAAACACAAAACGACACAGTGCTGCATAACTCAGCACAGCATATCACCTCAAAGCACAACCGAATCTGAAAAGCTACCTAGCAGTACTTAGCACAAATAGGCATAATGCAAGCAACTTTATGCACCTCAGAACAACACAGTAGAGCAGATCATACATAGCATACCATCATACATACCTGGTCATAGCTCACAAAACACCACACCATTCGGCAAAACGTAGCACACAACATTCATGCTAAAAGCAAAGGATAACACGATATAAACATACATAAAATGATTTTCATAATGCATCCCGTCACACAGCACATCTCACCATAAAAGCTTAACAAATACCATAACATGGTCTAACGTTCGATGCCATAATACGAAATACCAACACACCTCATAAAAAGAATAGACACACTCCATGCCACAATGTAATCGAAACTATAGAAAAAATGACACAACATAGCCTAAGGTTCATAACGTAATGTAACGTAGCGTAACATAACATAACATAAAAAACAACACATAGCACAACATGACAAGGTAACATAACATAACCCATGACATGAGAACATAACATAATGTAATAACACAATGTAGCATAATGTAACATGATATCATAACATAAGATAACATCTCTGTTATATCCTCAGCATTGCATTTACATGTAAAGCAGCCTAGGCCCTCCTAGCTGCTCAGCCAGAGTGGATACCGAAAGTTTGTGTGACTGTGATGCTTGGAATGTTGGTGTGCCTGTGATGCGTGGAATGTTGGTGTGCCTGTGATGCTTGGTGTGCCTGTGATGCTTGGAATGTTGGTGTACCTGTGATGCTTGGAATGTTGGTGTGCCTGTGATGCATTGAATGTTGGTGTGCCTGTGATGCGTGGAATGTTGGTGTGCCTGTGATGCATGGAATGTTGGTGTGCCTGTGATGCTTGGTGTGCCTGTGATGCTTGGAATGTTGGTATGCCTGTGATGCATGGATTGCCTGGGTGCCTGTGATGCAAGGAATGTTGGTGTGCCTGTGATGCATGGAATGTTGGTGTGCCTGTGATGCATGGAATGTTGGTGTGCCTGTGATGCGTGGAATGTTGGTGTGCCTGTAATGCATAGATTGCCTGGGTGCCTGTGTGGATGAGTGGGGGCAGTCAGAGGTGGGCTGAGCAGCAGGCAGGCTGCTCCTGGTGGGGCTGGTGCTTGACTAGAGCTGGCTGGACTAAGAAAGATGTTAACTGGACTTGGAACCAATAAAGAAGACTTGGAAATACTACAAGGCTACCTGTGTCTCTCTGTACAGGGCACAACGATCCCACAAAGCACAACAGCACATCAGGGCATGATGTGACATTGCTCACGTACCATAGCACAAAATTCCCAATTTATTGTACTTGAGCTGTGGTTTCTGCGTGCAAGGCATGCTGAAGATGTTTCCGTGTCTGAAGTGCACCCAAGTTAAACAGTCACCTGTCATCTGTTACTGTTCAGCCAGCCCCTGCCCCCGCCTTGTCCATCACTCAACCTCTCCCCTTTACACTCTCAGTGCTATCATGTCTCAGATGCAAACTCCTCCCATGCCCTCCTGCCTGCTAACTTTGAGTGATAGATGCCTCTGGCTTTGCAACCCTAACTTTCCACTGTCAGACAATGGCTCCTTAATGAACCTCAAAAGTGTTACAATGGACAAAGCCCATAGGCTCGCAGGCAGTGTGTGCCCATGGGCTCACTGCCAAGGGAGGAGATGTTTCAACACAATCAAGTCAAGAGTTGGTAAACAGAGGATGAGTGAGTAGCCAGGAGGATGGCGGGTATCAGATGTATTTTTTTGCATCTACAGATAGCCACAATGGCGTTCGGCAGCGCCCATTTATAATACTTTTGATACAACCATTGAACAACACATTTATCAGTTGCAATAAAACTATTTAATCCAACCATATCCAGTGTTGACGAATTTTGAATGTGTCCCTAGTGCATTTCAGGGGTGTCCTTTACCATGGGTCTGGTTCACAGAAATGTCACAATCGCTATGCAAGAAACAAAGTGCCAGATATACAAAACACTGGTTGCAAAATAGTGTGACCAGTATGTTTGTGACCTCATGTAGGCAGGTTGTTGTTCGCCCTGCTCTCCCCCAGTGGGGAAATCCCCGTTGGAGTTCCTGCAGCAAGAATGTTTTCATAGCTGCAGATTTCCCATTGAGGAGGGAGGTGAAGATGAATTGTTCTGTCAGGCCTCAACAGGCTTACACAAAATGGAGGAGAAGGGCCCAGGGGCTGGTCCAGGCACTGGCCAACTTGGCTGAGGGAGGCGGGTGGTGTGAGATAAAGCATGGCATCCATAAAGTGGGCACTGTGCTGATACACAAGCTGAAGGTAAGCAAAAACAAGCATTGGCTCAACCAATAGGTCTCGCCTTTGGGACCTTATAAGTATTTAGTTACGCAGCACAATATCCTTGGTGCAACCACATCACCTGTTGCATGGCTAAACACTTTTAAGGTCCCAAAAGCGAGACCTTTTGGCTACACAAGCACTTTAGAATTCTTGAGAATAAAGAGAGCTTGGGAGCTGCTCCTGTTATTGTCAAAACACACCAGGAAGCAGAGAAACCCAAAGTGGTCATGACCGGATAAGCACGACAGTGGGTAGGAGTCATCCCAGCACACACCTGAGAGCGAGGCTCCTTCTGCTAAACTTATTTTTAGAAGTGCCGATGCCATGGCAGGCGGAGAGAGAGACGTGTGCTAGCAGCATGTGAAAAGCTGTAAACACGGTGGGATAATAACAAGCACTTTGGAATTAAGCGAAGTGAATTACTCTGGCGGATTTCGGATAGAAACGAACGATTTAAACTGGTGCCAGTTGTGCTCAAGAAGTGGGGTAACCGCAAGATCCCTGCTGTGCATATGGTTATAAATGAAATGAAGACATATAATAATTCGGCATTGTAACGAGGGCAGGACAGCACTTTCAGGGGAATGGACAGCCAAGTCAAGTTGCCGTCCTTATGAGGACGAGGGTGCGTCATTCAACTCGGTTACATGCAGTACCAGGCGAGTAACAGGATCTGCAGTAGTGGGATGTCTGTCAGTTGTGGTATGAATTGCGAAAGGATGCCTTTGGATGTACTGCTTTAGAGCCCTTTGTCAATTTGATGAAGAGTGGATTTTTTTCTGATGTGTTTAAAGTTCTCCTACTTAAGAGCTGCATGGGAATGGATTACATCTTGCTACACTATATTAAAGTAGATAAACTGATTTGAATATATGCGATCAAAATGTGTGTGGAACTAAAAGGATTATTGAATCTGTGGCTTCTAATCAATGTAGTGTATTAGGTCTGATTTGATTACGTTTTTCGATCAAATAGTGCACTGGAAGGACGCATCCACCGTACTCCAGATTTGAAATAAAACCAGAAGCGGAACCTATCTCCTGAGGTTTAAACTACATTCCAGGCCTCCTTACAAACCTGTTGCTAGGCAACTGCTATCACCCAGCAGGAGAAATAGGAGGCCATAGTCTATTTCAAAGGCTTCAATCACAGACCAGCAAAGAAAGGCTGAGGTGAATTGAACAAAATGCAGCAAGGGTGTTGTACAATCCTCTGTACACAGAAATATCACCACTGGCTGACTGCTTTGCGGATTAGCGGATAGAAACGCTATGATGCCCTAGTTGGCCCAGTGGATACACATTTCACTAACAGTCCTGTGACCCCCTGCACTGAATCAGAACACACCCACCTTCCATAAACGTTTGGGGGGAAAAAAAGTGTTTGGGGTACAAATAGCGCGGTGTCAAAAAAAACATTTTAAGCTGCAGTCTGGGAAGCAAGATAAATTCTCAAAAAACGCACCGACACCCGGTTTCTGTGGCACTCTAGAAATATAAGCACTGAACATATCTAAGGCTAAGGTGCCCATTAGGATGGCGGGCGGATCACCCCCGCCAGGCTGGCGATCCGCCTGCCATCCTTGCTCTAAAGCCCCCGCCATATTATTATGGCGGGGGGGGCCGCGGCGGACGGTAAGACCGTCCGCAGCTTTCCCCCCCCGGTCGCAAGACACCGCCAGCCATTTTATGATGGGCAAATTTGAATGCCTTTCCGTGGCGGCACTTGCGGAGAATCCCTGTGGGGGCCCGTTGCGGGCCCCCAGGGACTCCGGGGGGTGCACATGGGGGGTACCTATGGTACACCCCAGCAGTTCCATGCACATCATGGCAGGCACCGCGCGGTGACTGCCAAGCTGTGCATGGAAGTGCACGCATGCTTTCCTGCCATTGTGGCGGGCGGTACTGAGTGCACCACCCACCACAATTGTAGGAATGCAGGATGCGCCCGCCACTGTGGCGGGGGCGTCCTAATGCTGCCAACGGGACCCCGCTCTTATGGTGGGCGGTCCCTAGTACCGTGAGGATGGCGGGCGGGCAAAGTCCGCCCGCCATCCTAATGGGGACCTAAGTGTTTACAATCCCACCCCAAAATATATAAATGCATTTGAAAGGTTTGTTGACATGAAATGAGTATATACTGTATGCATAAAAATATATGTTTCAACTGAAATACTTCTTGAGCATTCATTCCATCATTAAAATAAAAGACGAAAGTATTATTCATAAAAATGTCTCAGTCTTTTCTGGGACCACCCTATAGCATAATTCATCTGAACTGGTTTGTTTTGAAATTCTAGCCAAATATTGTTATTTAGGAAGTTCAAAACGAAATCTTGTTCTCTAAGAATAGTTCTACTTTAAGCAGATAATTCTGTGCCAAAAGTGCTATTTTGGAAAAAGTTCAATTGGTAGAAGGGTTTGTTTTTGAAAAGCGAAGGCCGAATTTCAGAGTTCAGGGAATGCTGTGTGAATTTATCAAAAGTTATTCTCAGAGTCAGGAGCAAACATCAGATCGTCTAGGCTGGCAAAGAAACCGTCTACCATTGTAGGTGAAAGTGGAACCACTTCAGTAAGCTGGTCGAATGTGCATAGATGGGGATCATCGCCGTCAGCGTTTGATGCATTAGCAATGTCCACAGAAGGTGGTACCTGTGTGCCTGAGATATCTCGTATCTCACATTCCGTTAGATTTGCTGGTGAGACCTTAATGAATGCCGTCATCAGAATTGGCAGTCGTTGGGGCAACACAATGCATGAGTCGTTACAGGACCTAGCAAAGCTTCAACATCCGATGGCAGGACTGATGGAAGTGTAAGACAGATGTCCAAGCGCATTTTTCTCCGCAAAGCAGGCATCGCAGAACAGGTAAGATGCAATCTTGCCAGATTGGTCTGAACGAAAGAAACCAGGTCGTGTTCAGATCTCTTAAATGAGCCAAGCCAAGAATCTGTGTAATGCGCTCATGATACCTCATGGCAAGGAGGGCTTGTTTCATGGTAATCTGGTTATCGCCGGTGACTGGACTTGCCATATCGGAGCAGAAGAAATAAAAATAGTATTCCTGCTACGAGTTCCAAAATGAGAGGTAGTCCGCCAAACACAAAGTGCACGAAATTTGGAAAAATGCAGAGGACTGCTTCAAATGGTGCTAACAGTCCCGAAAAAATCGTCTTAAATACATGTGCGATGCCACTGGTATCAGACATATTTAAGATGTGACGTAACATTTCTGCGAAATGTACTGGGCAGTTTGTTGATAATAATGCATGTATCTCTGCAGAAGTCCTTGCAACTTGCAGATCATACGTTTCGCTAGACGAGGTCAATGGCACATTTTTTTGTAAAAGAATGACTTTCATTCTGCTTAAAGTATCAATTCGTATAGAAGAGATATTCAGTGAAGGCCAAAACGCCGTCTCCCTTCCTGTCTCACTTTTTGGATACAATACTTGCATACAACAAGTGACCATGGATGACACAGTTACGAGATAACTCCTTCCTGGCAACATGCCACAACAGCTGTGATTATTGAGCATAACGTATCTGCCATTTGATAGTTGCCTGAAAATTGGTTCTATCGTTGTGGAGGGTGTGCCGTGCATATGGCAAGAGAGGTTCTTTGCAGAACCGTCGCAGGCTCCATGTAAATTAACGCCTTGGCACAAAAGTTTTCCACTTAGTGAGTTCTTACAATTGTTACCACTAAGGAATACCTCATGTCCCCCATTCCAACATTTGTGTGTGTATGGTAAAGTCCAGGTCGACCTAATGTATTCTTTACCCAACCTTTCGTACAGGCCCGCTGGTATATGCTGTAGACAATACTGAAATAGGAAAGACGTCACTGGTATCGTGATGGTGCCATGAATTATCCATTCAATGACAGGCTTCTCAGAAACTGTTAATGGTAATCTTTCGAGTTTTTCAATGCTCAGCACCGTATAGTCTGCTCCTCTTTGTGCCAAAGAGATTTGTTTATCTGTAAGGTTAAACACAGTAAACAATGACGTGGTATTGATTAAACGCCATGGCACGAAGCCTGAACGCAGATTTTGCAACGTCCAGCCTAGCAGCATGATAGAACGTAATTAACACTGGCCATGTTGTAACATTAGCAAGTCTTGTTCTTTAATGTCAATGGCAGATGACACAATGCTGTCCAAAGAATAAATCCTAAAGGACAGAGTTGTTAACCAATTGTCCACTACAGAGAGGCTTTTCTCTAAATTAATACGATCAATTTCTCGTATTCTTTCTGCAGTTTCCATTTGCGCCACTTTCCATATTTCGTTGTATGTCGTGTATATTCTGGAGTATATGAAACGTTTTTGCCGTGGTTTGCGAGGCCCCATTAAGAAATCTCGCAAATCATTCCTTCTTTAGGTAAAGATAAGTGTTGTTTGATTTTTGCAAGTGTAGATTTCTGTAGCCACTCAAGGCATAACTTATCTGCACTACTATCCCTGGATGTTGTCTCTGGGAATATCTTGGATCTAGCCTATTCTCTGTGAACCCTTGTGTTTTGTTCAGGAATCTATCTTGACAGTTATTAGTGTCTGTTTGCCAGATTAACCACTTTTTCCAATCAGGATTAGTTCTGTTCTGTTTAAAAATATAGGGTACGTCTATCTCCTCATCTGTAGTGCTAGTACTATCAGACGAGGGCTTAGGTATAGACGGTTTGTTTAAATCTTTTATCTTAGCCTGGCCAAGACAAGATGTCTATTGAACAGTATCATTTAAAAGATTGTTTGTTCTGGAATGATGCAGGCTCTAAATAAGGCTTCTATACCTTGCACCTGCCAATCTTTAGTGCCCCAGACGGTGTTCGTCTCAATGTTGTCTTTCCAGAAGTTAAAACCTAATGTGGACAACTTAGCATAAAAGTTTGCAGAATAAATTTGTTTAGTATTGGTCAACATTGTTTTCATTCCTGTCTTATTCAAATTTTTAAAATAAAACGTAGTTGGATCTGTAATATTACACCCTGAGAAGTACAGAAATTTTTCTTGAAATGTTTTAGAGCTGCCTTTTGGTGGCATAGGACAATGTTCCCATTGATTGTAATATAACACATTTCTAGGGCTCGCAGATTTATGCAAATAATGATGACCATAATGATTAAAACAATACATTTGTTCATAATCTGATGAACCTTATAGTCATGTTCTGTAAATTTAGCTGACATTTCTAAATCTTTCATCATGTTGTTAACAGTCTCAAAGTCTCAATCGTCAGAAAATTCACTGGGTGCGACAAAGTCACTCAAAGAAACCTTAAACTGATGTGAAATCTTCAACAATTCCACAGGACCATAGATCAGTTCTGTCTCATTCTATACCACCAGGTATAGAAACGGCTGTGATGTTCACTGATGACAGGTCTCTCTTTTCACGATGAGATGATTTGTGAGGTTTCAGAACCAAGTTGATTTTCTGACTTACTATGTCCATTGTACTATATTTTCCATCTATCATTTTCCCAAGCTTAAATCCAGAATGAGCCAGAGCAGGAGAAAAAGTACACCTAACACAATCCAAAATTCAACCCATGGCGAAACCAGATATGTTTTTTCAAGTTGATGAAGGAGTTCTGTTATTTTTTCATTGAAAGTTTTATTTGCTGGTGTTTCTTCAGGTTCACTGGGATCCTCAGAAAATGTATCAACGTTGATGAAATAACCAGAGGCAGTTCTGTCCATTGTTGGAATAGCATCAGGTTTACTTGAAATCACTGGAGCTGTTTCTTCTTTTGCCATGTTGGTATAGCCAGATGCTATATCATTGTAGACAGGTGTTTTTTGACAAAATGGTATTTGGGTATCCAGGGGCACGAGTTCCCTGACGTTGTTGCATAGTCCTCCTTTTCTTACTGTGGGTTTATCAAATGTGATAAGTCTTTCAGTTTGAACCTCTTGGATTGTAGCAAGATTTGGTCGTCTGCTACTTTTTGGGAGTCCACCGGGCCTACTACATATTATCGGCCACATGTTGTGGTTTAACCAGGTCGATGGATACAACTCTGTTCTCCCTTTTACCAGCAAGGGACTGTAGTACTACTGATCTTGTTCCTTGGATTGCCAAGACAGGTACTGCTTTTCTGTAAGAAGACCCAAATTCCTTCTTCACCCGCGATCTTCTCCCTGACTAGATCCCCAATCTCTGGAATCCAGACAGGTCTTGCTGGGACTGGTGGTTTTCCTTCAGTTGCTGTTGGCTTTTGTGTTGTGTTACTCAGACATCTTCTTGTTTCATTTAAGTCCTGTAAAACAGCCAAACGATATTTGACATCAAAGAGTTTTTGTTCTACCACTGAAGTTTGATGATCAAGGTCTTCGATTAACATTCTAGTACCAAATAGTAATTCATATGGAGTGATTCCACCCAGAGAATTTCCTGGCAGATTGTTAAGACTACGTTGGACACTTATTAGATGTTTGACCCACCCATCACCCAAACCTAATACCTTAGCTGTTATGGATTGCTTTATGTCACGTTTTTGTCTTTCCACTACCGCATTACCCTCAGGATGGAAGGGACTAGAATCCCGCAATGCCACGCCCAAGCTAGCCATGGCCTCTTTGTAAGCTTGAGAGCTAAACGCAGGACCCATTGCATATGTGCCGATAAAGACTCGTAGATCCTTTATAACAGTTCTGGCGCCAGCCGAGCGCTGGGGCCATCCAATAAATCTTGTGCAGGAATCCACTGCAACCATGATATATTTATAGTTACCATCCCTTTGTAAGGGACCACAGTAGTCCAGATAAACACACGCTAGTGGTTTATCTGAAATCAGGAGGGGCCTCTGTGCATGTCGTTTCACTGTTGAAACTTTTATTTTTTGGCACATTTCGCATTCCAGGACATAGTTTCTAGTTTGTTTCCTGTTGCGCCGTCACCAATATCGCTGTTTTAATAATGATACTGTGGCGGAAATTCCTGCATGTGCAGATGCCAGTCCTTCGTGTGCTGCTAAGATCAGTCCTAACCTATGTTCCATGTTTGGAATTGCCCTATCCCCCACTTAAGGGATTCGAGCAAAAGGAACAATATTTGCATCAATTATATATGAGGACTTTACTGGAAGGCCTTTCTAGAGTGTCTTACCACTGTCTTTAACTGAAGCAGTGACAGTTTGCATTATGTCGCTGTCTATTTTTGTTTTTGACTGAGTGATCGCTGCTACGGAAGCCGTTTGCACAGCTGCCTTGGCGGCCTCATCAGCCAATGAATTCCCTGCAACGTGAACGGAATCACGCTGATGACTCAGTGTATGTATCACATGAGTCTTTTGTAGTTCTTTCTGCAAAATAACTACTTGTTCCCAAAGCATTATATGCTTGATTGTGCCACCTTTTGCGTCTTTGAAACCATTTTGAACCCAGTTCTGTAGATATTCATTGTAGGATTGGATGCAGTAATACGAATCGTACACTATGAGAGTGGGGAATTCGCGATCGGTATTCTCACGCGCCATCTTGAAAGCCTGTAATTCAGCTCGCTGAGCTTTACAGTCTCCGAGTGATTGAGTTTTAGTGACCATAGGTCTGAATTTACCTTCGTGCCAGCGACCTTTAACAATCGGGCACACAGCACTATAGGCTTCTTTAACCCCAATTGCGGGCTGTGCTGATCCGTCTGTATATATTATACATCCGTAATGTTCTAGAGGCAGAATCTCGGTTGGCAGAGGACACTCGTGTTCGTATTGTAGGAATTCTTGTGTCTTCAAGTAGGGGTCAAAAACGTATTCAACGTCTTTTGCAGCAAGAGAATTAACCCATTGTATCCATCTCGGATGTAAAGCCTTTGCATTGGGAATGCTTGCTTTCGTCACTGCCTCTAAGGCAGGTACAGGTGTAACGACCATTATGCGTTTACTCTGCACAAGAGCTCTCTCTTTTGCTACTGCAGTTTGAACCGCTGTCAGAATTTTTTCTGTAGAAGTGAATTTCATTTCAGCTTGTGTGTACAAGTGAGATTTGAAAGCTATTGGTACCTTTTCACCTTCATTAAAGGTCAGTTACGTGAATCTGCATCTCCCTGGGATGATTCGTATCACAAGATTGCGCACGTTTTCACGTGTCTGTAATTGTGTTTTTGATAACATGTCTGTTTGTACTGAACGCAAAATTTCTGTGTGTGTTTGAGTCCAATTAGTTGGTTTGAAATCAGGTTTGATTAGTTCGTAGAGAGGTTTAACCCTTTCTGCGTAATTCAGAACGTAAGTTAATCCAAAATTCAGGAAACCTAGAATTGACTGTAAATTTTTCAGCGTCTATGGAGGTTGGAGCAGCGCACATTTCTCTAGAAAGGTAGCTGCCAGGCTTTTGCTTTCACTTGATAACTCATATCCTAAGAATAGGACGTTGGGGTGGGCAATTCGTGATTTCTTAAAATGTAATTTGTACCCTTCAGATGCGAACCCAAGTATTATGGTGTTCACTCTTTTTTAGTGTACCTCCAAATCATCGTCTGTAAGATAGATGTCATCGACATAAGATAATGCCTCATCATCGTAGATTTGTAGTAACTCTATTACTCTAGCTGAAAATAACCCAGGACTATTCTTGAATCCCTGGGGGAGACGGCAAAATTGTCGCTGTGTCCTCAAGATTGAGAAAGCGGTCAGATGCCTGCTTTCAGGTACAATGTTTTGACAGAAAAACCCATTTGAAATGTCTAATGTTGTTTTATATTTTTTACGCACAATGTTATTCATCAGTGCTGCAATGTGTGCATTTTGTACTGCAAAGATGAGGTGCATGTTTCAATCAACCCTTGGTATTCAAGTTGATCTAAGGTCTCTCTGACTTGTTTTTTAGTTTTGTGTTTAACTGGATACTGCCTCTGAGCAGTAGGTTGATTTTTTAACTGGATTTTATGGTGAGGAGAATCCTCATCCCATCCTACGTGATTTTTATATAATGCTGGAGCCTGGGCTACTGTCCATTTCCTGGCACATGTATATTTTTTATGAATTGGATTGTGATTAGAGAAGGCTGGCATAATTATCTCTTCGCCATGTGGGCATTCCCTGACAACTGTAGGTAGCCAGTCCTGTTCAGCTAGAAGAATGTCATAACCCTTGGGAAGCTTATCCCAAAAGAGAGCTTTTATTTTCCTAGTTATGTCCCCCTCCATCCGGAGTATTACTTGATATAACTTATGGGGTACAATAACCCTGGTGTCTGCAGTTTCAACTCGAATGCATTCATTCAAGTCCACTGTCTCCAGATGATCCTTCAGGATCTTGCGAACTATGGTTACTTCTGCTGGGCTGTCTAGCATTGTCTGAGCCCATTCCCCGTTCTTGAGTTGTGTCCTCAGAATCCTTGGCATGTCTGATCGTTACACTTTCTACCTTCTTCTTGGTGAGTTGATTTTTCTTATTTTTTGGAACGTGCTGTTCGTCTTTGGACTTCACAGGTTCTTCTTTTTCTTCTGATCATCCTCTTCTTTCTGATTTCTGCGGTGAAGTCTGAAAGGTACGAGAGGAACGTGTATCAGTATCTTGATATCTATAAGGTTTTCTTAAAGTATCCCTATTTCTAAGGTTATACCTTTTTTCAGAGGGCTCCCGTTGGGGAGACCTACCTCCCCGTTGGTGAGATCTCCCTCTGGTCTGGGAATGCTTATCTCGAGGAAGTGTTTATTTAGTGTTTTCACACTTCTTTTTAGGAGTAGTGAGATTATTTTTAATAAAAGCTTTTTCAGGATTTTCAGTTAGTTGTGGTTTTAGTGGTTTCCCACCCAAACTATCTCTTCCTAGTTCTTCATAGGATTTTTCAATAATTCTGGCAAGCTCATAAGGTTGCTCAGTAATATCTGTTTCTTTTAATTTCTGGCGGATTGCCACTGATGCTGCTTCACCTTTAATGTTGGCTAATAGTATGGCCGAGACTTGTTTGAGATCTTTCAGCAGTTTCATACCCAGATTTAAGGCCGATTCTGGACCGTACTCATTTTGAATCTGTCTTAGAACGTCTGGTATTACCGCCACGGACGGAACACCATGTGTTTTTGTGTAGATTGAAGCAAAGACTGTTCCCCAAGTGTCACAGTCCTCTATGTATGGTGCAATGCCCATAGGTAAACAGATTGTCAGAATCCTGTGTTTCTCATGAGGTGTACTATCAGGAAATACTGCCTCTATTTGAGTAATTTTCTGTGCTAACCAGAATGGAATTTGTTCTCGTTTTGCAGGTAATTTACCAATTACTGATTGTATAGTCTGTGGTGTGATTTTATTTGTGTTCCCCTGGTGGGGGGTGTGCTGTGGAATTCTTACAGCTGGATGGACTGTTAAAGTCTGCATGACATATTGAACCAATTGTCTATGTATTTTAATTAACTGTTTTAGCTGAGCTAACAATTCTACATCTGTAATTCTATCAATGTCAGGATGTGGTGTATAGCTGGCTAGTACCAGTCATGTTGCTCCTGGTCTACCTAGTGGACCGAGCCTGGTAATGTGATTTTCATGTTTTAGGGCGCCTTTAAACCAGAGTTGATGCTCTTGGTAAGTTAATGGAATTTCAATGTCCTCGTAAGGAACGTATTCCGTTGGAGGTTCCTCTACTTTGTAGTAGTGGAACTCACGTGTTCCTGCATTTGCTGCTGGAAAATGAATCCATGAATAGAATACCTCTGTCTGCCGATATTCATGTGCCTCTATGACAAAGATTACTCTGCCACCTCTTGCTGATACTCCATTGTTTATTAGTTTGTAAGTTATACTTTTCCTTACATTTATCGGGAGTAGTATAGCATCCGTATCATTTTCTATGATATTAGCGTAATCTAAGACTGCTTGAGCTACTGCTGAAACTCTCTCCAATTCGGTATCACTATCCGCCATTTTAGTCGGCTGAGAGTTTGCAAAAGAAGTTTCATGGAAACAAAGATTAGGTGCACAATATTTTGGAACACTGTATCCTTCAACGTTGAATAAACGAAAAACTACAACATAGGATTTTCGTCCTACTCAGTTTTGGTGGATATTTTATCCTTTCACCCACTCCAGACGTCTTTTCGAGTTCTTACGGGAGAAAGTGGTCTGTGTGAAAAGCACAACTGAGTTACTCTAGTATCTAGTGTTAAATTATCGCCTTACCAAACGTTGGGCGCCATGTAGTGTAGTTCCTATATTCCCAATAGGCTCAGCGCATTGGAATAATATATCCTGCAGCTTAGACGTAGGACTGAGGTCTACTAGGTCTCTGCCGAATATATTAGACTTAATTGTGAGTGCCAGCTAGCTCAGAGGTCACTAGAAACTTTCTCGAATTCACAAGAAGGGATTAGTTTCTGACAACCGCATAACCATGACAACTTTGTTTCCCAAGAACTAGAAATCAATCTCTAGAGTCGCGGAAACAATAGAATTGCTAAGAAATAGAGAGACAGGCGTTTTCAATAAAATGTATTTATTGAACAGTCTTCTTTCTCAAGCATAAGAAATGTAGTGCTACAATAGTAATACTGGTTATAAAGTACAAAGCATATAATACAAAGAATATTATAAAGTAGTACTGTAAAAGCATGATATGGTTTCTAAGCCATAAACATAGAATACATAAAATGCATAAAATACATACAGTGACAAATAAAGACTAAAAATACTCAACTGGTGCTTCTAAAATACGCCTACCCCGGTGTACCTAACCTAAGTCTAGTATGGGGGAGGAGTAAGTGAGGTGTAGCTTAAGTTTAGTATTTTCTGCCAAGAATCTGCTCCAAGAATTCGCTAAGGGTCTAATCAGCTCCGTACCTTGGTTTTAGAATGACAGAGGTCTTGTATCTCTCTCTCAGGACTCGATCTCCCAGCAACCCGCAAGGGTAGCCTGGAAACACCGGAGCTGGATTTCTCGGCAGGAGAAAAGACAGCGTCTTCTCAGTGCATCAGTTGGAGGGTCGGCTTCCTTCGGCACTTGCAGCAGCAGGGTGTCGGGCAAATAGTTAGTCGATCCGCTCCAAACCACTGTGTGTTTGTCTGGGCAAATGTAGGCATATTTAAACTTTGAAGTTGCTGAGTTTGACGTAAGATTGGACATAATAACGTCCTTGAACCCTCAGGTCTTTGAAAACTCCAGGAGTTCTTGGTTAAATCAATATTCAAGCAGGGGGAAGTCCCTGACTGCTGAAGGCGGGTTTTTCCAAGAAATCGTTGTGGATTCTCGGAACTTAGTGGAAGTAGCCATGCCTTATTTGGGCTGCATAGGCTAAGTCTAAATAAGGTAATGATTTCTATGCCTATATAAGGATTGGGTGATTTATACCTATATATGGGCATGGATCGGGAAATTTACACTAGGGTCCTAGAGTCCTACACAACACCACAAAGAGCATCCTACCTGTTAATTCGGTGTCCAACCCCCAGGAACTCTCCTTGGTGGAGATGCGGCTCATCTGCCAACCACAGGATGCAGATTACGGAAGATGAAAGAAGAAGTGTGCAGCTCCGGAATGCAGCTCATTATGCCAGTGCATGTCTGATCACTGGAAGTGGGATGAGTATTAGTGCAGTTTAATAAACAGGGAAAATGTGCAGATGCTCAGAACAATAGGTGGTACCCAGAAACAGTGACACACTAGCCAGGATCGATACCTCAAGAACAGAACAACAGGTGGAACAGAGGAACCACTGAACACCCGAGCTCAACACCTCCAGTGTAGAACAGGTGGTAGGTAGTTGCTAGAATCACTATTTTAAAAATATTGTTAACAATTACTTTTTATCACTCACACACACATCACACACATGCACGCATACACACACACGTTCGCTGGCATACAGACACACTTACACGCACAAGCACACACTGACCCCCCTGCAGCTCTCTCCTCTCTCACAGGTGTGTTCCCGCCCACGCTCTCCCTTTCCCCCACTTACCATCTGGGTCCAGCCCATGCAGCATGCTGCTTAACAGGATTTGCAGCTGCAGGTCGTGGCACTTGACCATGAAGTGGGTCAGGACAAGTGAGGTGAGGTCCCCCTCATGGCTCAAGGTGCTCCAGGGTGCTGGAGATGGCGGCTGTTGCCAGGTGTGACGGCCCGGCTAATGTCATCAGTCTTCGGCTGCCCTGCAGCTGCACCAGGCCAGTGCAGGATCCAGTGGGGATCCGTTAATCTCAGGTCCCTGGAGCCAACTCACCTCGGCCATGATGTACTGGCAGGGACTGAGGACTTAATGGGGCTCACTGCTGCCCTCCCGGCCCAAAAAGCAAAGAGGCTGCAGCGCCTCCTCATGAACAGGCGAGTTACTTCACGATTGCCAAAACAAAACTACTTCTTCAGGCCGGTCATTCGGTCTGAGAATGTGCACTCTGCACTATAGAAACGGCGAGGCTGCTCTTCTACACAAGACTGACCCTGTGGTGCTATCTATCTTAGAAGAGCGGATTTTGTATTACGCCGCCATCGACTGATCAGTACAAGAGTAGTGCTGTCTCTCATCGATTCGTAACTATGATCGTGAAATCATGAAATGAAACCTAAACCTTGGCAGAGCGGGTGTCCACAGAGTTGCCTCCACCACCCCTATTAAAAATAATAATAGTTTAATAAAAATGAGAAAAAAACACTTACCTGTACTGTGGCGTCCACAGGCTGCCCTCCTCCTCTTTCTCTCTCCTATTTCGGTCAATCATCTTGAGAAAATTAGTGGCGAGGTTTGTTTTATACAAATACCACACCATACTTACTCTGTGCCAATAATTGTATTCATATTATTTGTATTGTTGTTCTTCTTCTTATTAATATTATCAGTAGTAGTAGTAGCAGTAGTAATGGTTCTTATAGAAGTAGTAGTTGCATTATCATTAGTTGAATAACTGTCTTCTCCATGCACCTGCTTGTGGCTTGTTCTATACGAATACCACACCATACATACACTGGGTCTGGCACTCATTATTATTATTAATATTAGCAGTAAATACCTTATCTTACCAGAATGTTTACTGAAGCTTACTTCTCTTCTATTTCTCATGTATTATTTGCTAGGTTGTACGCAAAGTCTTCACTCAGATCTCTTTCCCTTTCATTCTCAGGTACAATCTGCACTTGATCCTGCTATTCCTTAATGTAAGAAAGATAAGGTAAGTATTTATTTCTGTATTCCTAATTTACGTAGTTTTTGGGTTTCTCTTTCTTTCTATTAACTCACTGTTAAGAGACAGGAGTGGACCTTGAACTGGTGTTTCTGGAGTAGGATGACTCATTTTCTGTCTTTAATTAGTTTTTAAACAATGCATCAGAACTTAGGTTAAATGTTAAAAAGAAGCGTTAGTTTTATTCAGGCCTTTGGTTTTAATGTGTGCTGGAAGCACAATTTATTCTGCCCGCAGGTTTGTTTGCTGAAGAGTTAATTTATTCTGGCCATATGAACATTACCGGAATGCATGAGAAAGAAATATGCCGCTTTTCACCCTGACTTCACCTTTTAATTAATTCTCATAAGAGTAAACAAAGTAAACAAGTTTCAGTCAAAGAAGATGTGGTATGTTAAAAAGTCACGCCCGGGTCTGACAGATTCTGGAACAGCTGAAAAAAACAGCTGATTCAAAAAGCTTTTTATTTAATCTTCTCAGGAAAGCAATTACTGAGAGGTATTTCCAGTTTTCAAATGAAGAAAAATATATTCTGACTTCATTTCCTTTTTAAATAGATATTTTACTCTGACAAAATAACATTTTCTCACAGAATGTTTTATATTAGCTACATAGTTTAACACTAACCTGATTATTGAGGGACTGTACTTCCAACTAAGCTAACCCCAATTTTATTGCAACTACCCTAACTGATTTTCACAACTCTGGGGAAAACAGTGCTCTTACAATTATTTCTTCAGTGAAGTGCACAGTAGAATGTTGAAGCACAGTTCACCAGATGTCATGAAACCTAAAAGACTAGACTGTTAACAGCGGTGTGCTGTCGCAGTATGTACATGTTGGCAGCCATCTTGGAATTCCATTGGTGCCAACAAGCACTCCAGCTTGAGGGATTATTTGACGTTTGGAAAGTTTGTAGGGGGAAATGGTAGCCAGCATAGAGTTAGAAGGAGGAAACCTCTCGTGAGTCCTGACATCAGGTGAGTCTGCGCATGTATACCTGTCTCTACTTTCGGCTGCACAGTGACTAGAATTGGAAGTGTTCTTGGAAGACACCATGAGGTAACGTGTCTTGACATACGCGTAGCAGCAAAGCGTCTTGCCTGTTGCATGAGCGCTTCGCTACTTGTATAATGGTTAAACAAGGCGCCCGTGCTAAGAGGCTTACGCTATTGTTAATTTTCATTTTTGAATCTTTCACCAGTATTTGGTTAAGTGAAGAATTCTAGCACCCTTACTCTTGTGTGTCAAAGTTCTCCTGGGAAGCCTCCTAGTATAGTCCTCAGTTAATTGAAGTCCGCAATAGAAAAGACATTTAAAAGCTGGTAATATATTACAGTGAGAGCTTATTTTCCCTTTCCTGAGTTGTTGAGAGAAGTAACCTCCATAGTTGCCTGTTCTCTTGGAATCTTTAACCTGAAAGGAAGCAATAGAACATACATTAATTAGTGATATTCCTTTGTAGTACAGTCAGAATATCTAAAAGGTTTGCTAGAAACAAGAAAGCGTAAAGTGAAAAATGCAAATGACTAAATAATATTGTAGCAGTAGTGTGAAAATAAGGATTACATGTTATTTGCAGAACCCCACTAAAGTACTGCGCTCAGAAGATAAGAGAAAACCAGTGTGTAAAAACCTACTTAGAGAAGCTAGAATTACTAATCAAAACAAAAGAATGAAGGGCCCGATTCACAGAACTAACTTAAGACAAAATCCTAAACTTACTAATTTTGGTATTCACAGAAGTTAGGATTTTGTCTTAAGTTTGTCTTAAGACAGACTTAAGACAGACTTAAGACAAAATCCTAACTTAAGTCTGTCTTAAGTCTGTCTTAAGACAAACTTAAGACAAAATCCTAACTTCTGTGAATACCAAAAGTAGTAAGTTTAGGATTTTGTCTTAAGTTAGTTCTGTGAATCGGGCCCAGACAGATGAGAGGCAGGAGCCAAGAAAATGATAAATATGTAAATTAAGTACATTAAATACTAAAGGAGATACAATAAAAGAACAAAAGTAAGTTTTGCATGTTTGTTGCATTTTTTCACCAAGTGCAGAGCTCAGAAGATAAAGAAAATTCGGAGGGTGTCAGAAGACTGAAGAAGATTTGGTGAAAGATTGACTGTCTCTTCTCTTTCCCAATTCCCCTTTCCCCCATCTAAGTTTCCTTGTCATGCAAGTTAATTATTGACGAAGAGGAACTCGGAGTGCGGCATTGGGATCTGGCGTCATTCTACTCCTGTGCAAGTTGTTTGAGAGGCATTCCTGACATTAGGTTAGCTGCTCTTACTGCTTTATAACTCATTTTATTGAAGCTTTGCCACTGCTGAAAGTTAAGACGGCTGCCGATTGACTCAGAGATGTTTTCTAGATCGATTAATACTATTCGATCGTTCTGAGTAGATTTAAAAAGTTTGTACCAATCCCAATTCCCCTAACTTTAAGAATAAAATGAGCTTTACTTAATAGTAACCCTTTACTATTGTCCAAGTTCCTTAATCCTGAGCAAAACGTATTTATCTGAAAGTAGCTAAAATAAGAGACGTCTTAATATTACTATTATGCATCCTGATTTCCTGCCATTTTCTCAATCTGCCATTTAAAAAACAATTGTGAAGTTTAAGAAATTCGGATTTAGCCCAGAGATCACAAGTCCAGATGGACATATGAAGTCCCAAGGAGAGACATTCCACTAATATCAGCTGCAGATGTAGCCAAGGGATGTTGAATGCCTCCCAGACCTTCTGGGACTGATAGACTACAATCTTGGGAATTTTGTAGCATGATCTCTGTGGAAGCTTAGAGATTAGCAAGAAAGGAGCAAGAGAAATCTCCATTTCGCCTAGCATTAGATTGAGAAAGAAGCTAGCAGAAGACATCTCTTCCGACTTGTTGTAATTACGGGGTACGGTCACTGGAGCTCCCGTCATGCTCTGTGACTAAGGTGGGCATGGCTAAGTGGCTGGCGGGCTAGTTTGACTGTGAGAGGAGGCGGCAGCTTGAGCTCGTGTCTCCTAGGCAGCTCCTGAGCATTTTTGGTCTCTTTTGCAGTCTGTGATGCCTGTGCCAGTAGCGTGTTAATGGCAAAGACGAGACCTTCATGTTTCCTGCATCACCTCTTTGGAATTGACTTCTACCTTGCTGTGGGAAGTCAGTGCTGCATACAGGATGCAGAAGTTGAGGCTGAGGGCTGAGGCGGAAGATCAGATGCCCTGAGAGAACACTGGCAGCAGGGCTGTGGTGGCCGGGAGTGCTTTCCGCTTGAATAATTTCAGAGGAGGAACATGACGTAGATTCTGGGCCCTTCTGTGTTCGATGCTGGAGCCCCCTTTTTTTGTTTATGAGGTGAGACAAGGAACAATTTGCGCTTGGCTGTAAGAGACTCAAGTGAAATATAATTGCGGTGTGGCCTGAATTGCAGAGCAGGGGCTGGGACTTTACCTTATTGAAGGTTGTGGTGTCTTTTTTTGTTTGAAAAAGACTGTCATTGTCCTAAGAAAACTTTAACATCACTAAGCAGGAGGGGGCTTGGAGGCTTCTTGTCAGAGACAGCTGCATAGGGTATAAGGCACGGAGGCGGCCTAGTTGGATTGGGTGCAGCTTGCGCATCTTCTCTCAAACATTTCTATATCTGGCTCATAAGGAAACAGGAATGAGATTGAAGGGATGATTAATATGAAATACATTTCTCTGATACTACGGTGAAACCTTGATTGATGGCAAACTCTGCAAGGGGCATGAGAACACGTCGTAAGAGTCCATCTCTCCCCTCTCTTAAAGACGTTGAGTTCAGGCTGTTCAGCGGAAGTTTACTAAAAGATTCATCCAATAAGCCAGCAGGCATACTACGTCTGGGAGGTGTGGGTATTCAACAGGAGCTTGACAATCAGCAAAGTATGAATGCTCCCCAGGGCTATGAAGATCATTTAGCAATGTTTCCCCTATCAACAACGAAGTCTTCGGGAGATGCGGATAACAGCGATAAGCCTCCCCTCAGCCCAGCTAACTTAGCTTTTCTCCAATACAATGGTGAATCTTCATTGACAATACCTGTGGTTTCAGCAACGGAGGGCCTCCCAACTGATAAACAGTATGCTCCCTGCCCGTTCTCATTGGGGTCAAAAGCGAAGGCTCAGACACAGACTAATTTAAAAAGTTTAATTTTATCTATACCTAATGTAAACCCCACGCTTCAGGATGTGGGGAGTCCCAGGCTCTTGGATGCGTCCCTAATTACTACAGCAATGGAAGCCGCAACGGCAACACCATTAGACTCAAGGAGCGTGTCTGTTACAGAAGATACTACTCAAACCCTTCTTCTCCAGATCTTAAGAGAGCCCAGAAAATATGAAACTCTCCCAAGAAGAAGCTCAAAAAAGGACAGTCACAAACAAACTCAATTTGATCTCATGTTCAGCAGCTCACATCTCAAGTCTCGGAAGCGGAACAAAGTATATCTTATCTTGAAGATACTGCCCCTGACAAGCAGATCAGGTAGTTAAACTACAAACTGAGCTAGAAGTCTTCAGCTTAAGGCTATGAGAAGGGGCAAGCAATGGCCAAAGTTATCACGAACTTGGTCACCAAGTATGTTTGCCCTGAAGCCATTGCTCAGATGACGGAACTTAGGATCTTACCTGCACACCGAGTTCCGGCAGTTCAATACCCAAATGCCAAATATCAGAGAAAGATTAATGTGAACTTCGGAGACTTTGGAATAAAGGAGAAAATAAAATTCTAGCCTGTACAATCAGAGATAAAGGGTATCAGACAAGTGACAATTTTTCGTTTAACATTTTTTCAAATATGTCTGCCCTCTCGGCTAAGCGCACAAAGGAATTTAGAGGCACGATGAACTTTTTTCAGCAAGTTGGAGCTTCTGTGGGTTTAGTCCAGCATCTGAAGTTGAAGGTCCTCCATAAGGGGAGGGTCAACATATTTTAATCAGTTCAAGAGGCACAGGAGCTCCTCCATTTCCAGTAGGTGGATACTCTACAAATGACCTTCTTCTCCACTCAGCTGCTAGTGGCGAGGGGTGCTCTATACAAATATATAAACACCACAACATACTTACACTGGGTCTGGTCCTCTGTGTCCTACACTAGACACCTGTGGTCCACAGGATCCAGGGAACAAGTGCTACCACGGCCTTCAGCCGATGAAAAGGAGCAGTCGTGTCACACTAACTCTATTCTCAGGCATGGTTTAAGGTCTCTATAGATCTGCTCTATATGAAATTAAGTCCACAGTATCGTAGAACCCAGACATTCTCTAGCTATCTAACTATAAAACTGGATGGTGCTGTCGTCACCTGGTTTGAAAGTTATTTAAGAGTACAAGATGTATACTGCTTTTATCTCAACTATCTTAAAAGACACAATATGCAACATTCACAAGTGCTCCTGATGTCTTAAAATGGAGCAGGCAAGCTGTGCCCAAAGTTGTGACTCTGAGTCAAGCCGCTCAGTGGGAAACAAGGTAGAAGATCCAGAGAGAGGTAGGACCGGGAGCCCTGCAGGACTAATGGAGTCTACACCTAGAAACTAGAAGAAAACCACCCGTGAGTGGGAAGTATAGAAAGCGAGACATTACAATCCACAGCTCCAGCTATGGGTTCAAGAGATATTTTGGTCTTGCCTTGTTTGGTTCTATTTTGGCTGGCATTCATATTGCATTATCCCTTTGTCTGTGTAGTGTGTCCAGGATTTGCCATCATTGTTGGCACTACCATTTTCTAAGCCTTGACAGAGGCATCGAAAAATTGTCCCCGCTCAAGGTCTGGGCAGAATGGAGAAGCTGGCCAGTAGCTCGAATGTATGTGTCCATGTCTCATGTGAGTGCATGTAAAATACAGTGACTTAATTAGTTGCATGAATGTGTATGTGAGTAGGTGGATTCATAAATGTAGATGCATATTGCCTTGGCTACATGCATGTGTATGTGGGAATAACAATAATCTGGTATTAGTAAAGCGTGAATAATTACACATTAGGGTGTCAAGACCCTTGGGGCCATCCGGAAGATTAAGCGAGCTATTACCCAGAGTCACATGCTGCTGGGCTAACCTGCCGCCGGCCATCGAACAGTGAGCCCCGGTGTTCCGTAGTCAGCCACCCTGGCTGCTGGGCCCCACCTCTTCCAAGTATGTGAATAGGAGGATTCATAAACACTGCTGCACATTGCCTTGGCTACATGTATGTGTATGTCAATTAAGTGATTCATTAAAGTTGCTACACATTGCCTTGTCTTTTATTAGGCTGCTTTCCAGCAATACCCCAAGAAGAATGTCACCAGGATATACCTATACGAGCCGACATACATGTCCACTGGGAAACAAAGTCACGTGATCAGTACGGATGTATCATCCATTGTAAACAGAGTGATCATGAAGCCAGAACTCAAGTAAGTTATTTTACAAGTCTACATTGGAGAAGGATCATTTTATAAACTATTAACTGATCTTCACAATTTCATAAACAATCCTTAGAATTTTAAGAGCACGGAAAATTGTTTCTCATACATATAGTCAAATGTGCCAAAAAGAGGGACATGTGTCTAGTATTTGTTGCCTTTGAACCTTTTGCACTTGTTTCTCATGTTCTCTTGGGCACTTGACCCAAAGTGTGTGTTTTTGCAGCATCTCTTTTCACCCTCACACCTGACCTGACATGGCCTTCTGCACTCACACACATATTGATGTTTGTGCAGCACCTCACTTTGAAACACTGCAGTTGGAATAAAAACATTCTGTGCAAAGTGTTCTGCTACTTCTATGTTAACAAATACCTCAGAGAGATAACAAGCATTGGCACTGACATGGCGGCTGTAATTCACAGATAACCAACCACTTAACCTCTTCTAAGGTGAGGTAATTAAAGTAACACATCAAAACACTGACAGGTATCTCTAAAACTATTAAAAGGAAATCTAGAATATACTTCACAAGTCACCCAACAACCCTGCAACTCAAGAGCCAACAAAAGTGATCTTACTGCACTGAGTCCAGCTTGGCTGAGCTTCATGCAAATGCCTTGAGGTTAATTCTCTATGCAGACATGTAGACAGACCAGATCACATAGGAAGCATTTCAGCCAGACCTAACTGCAATGATTAAAAGTAAAGAAGGAAATTATATTCAAAATATAACCAGTAAGAGGGGAAATCTCCCTTCCCAGCAGTGAGTACCGTCCTCAGCTACTTCTGCACAAGAGTCAAGTGCAGCTCAACTTTCTGATATTGCCTAGAATGTGGGTGTGATCAATACATATTGATGTCGATAAAGAAGCATTTCATCTCACCTTTCAGTAACTCTGGCAGCTTCTGGGATTTTAATATACAGGCATTAAACTAGGGGCCACATGCTCGCAAACATGTGGCCCCTAGTTTAATGCCTGTATATTAAAATCCCAGAAGCTGCCAGAGTTACTGAATGGTGAGATGACATGCTTCTTTATCGACATCAATATGTATTGATCACACCCACATTCTAGGCCAAATCGGGCCTTGTCAGAACGTTCTAGGACATTGTACATAAAAAAAAAATCTAGGCGAATAATTATTAGGAAGGGCCGTGTTTAGGGCATCCCTTCCGAATCACAGTGGTTTGTGTGAATGTTTTGTGACCGCAATGTGCTCACAAAACATTTACATTTTACCACCTACTTCAAGAAGGTGGAACCAATTCTCAAATATGCCTTCCCCTTTGTGAAAGTTTGTAAAAACATTTTTAAGAGCAGGCTGTGGTTGAAAAGACAACTTATCTTTTTTCTTTTTGAAACACATCTCGTTTTTCTTAAAGAAAAACAGGCTGCATTTAAAGAAATAAAAGAACATTGCTTCAATGAAAAGCAAGCACCGAAGTGGTGGTGTGCTGAGCCCAGCAGGCCACCGTCTCTGTGATTTCTGCGATTTCCAATGGGTCTCAAACCGAGGCCTACATCATGAATATTTATGAGGTAGGTCTATTTTCGACCCACTGGGAATCGCATTATATGTTAATCACACATTTGTACATGGGTGTTTGCAATTACAAAATAGCGAATCGTAACAAAAAAATGTATTAGGTAATCACATACATTTAGCTTTGGACATGTGGCCCTAGGTGAGCAACAGCCAAAGCAAAAAACTATTTCACTTGAAATAATCAGTTTGACACTTAAGTGTTTAAAGAACAAGGGCCTAAAAGAGAGTAGGACATATTCCACCCATAAACTGTTCAACCTGTCACATGAGGCACACAGACGTGCCTGGTTAGCAATTGTAACGTCACACTGTGCGTGATTTGTCACCACGTTAAACAGGTTCCCACACTTGTGAGGCATGAAATAGCGTCACAAGCATCTGGGTAAGTTACATGTTACATCTTGTGTTTAGAACCTGCTGGAGTCATGCTCAGCAGAGGAAGGTGAAGAAAAGTGTGGCTATGGACGGATTCCTTCTCAGCCAAAACAGGAGTCTGGCCATATTTTCAGATTGTCCAGACACAGAGAGATGGAACTCATAAATCTGACAAAATACTAGGAATAAGAGATCAGAGAGATATATTGATTAAGAGATGTTTGGAGACTGTAGACCGCATCTCAAAAGTTTGCGACAAAAAAGCCATGAATTAGTAAATATTCAGATTTTAACACTTTATTTTGGTTGTAGACCATACAAGTCACAAATCAGTAATGCAGATGCATAAATCCAGATGATTATACAATTTATAAACACACTCATTAAGAAGTACTTAGTAGCTCACAAAAAAAAGAAAAAAAACACATGCAAATGTCATAAATATCAATCAATCATCTATTAAAATAATAATAAATCAATCCAATCTAGGTTAAACTACTTATTCTTCCGGCTGGCACCCAAGGTGTATACACAATCTAGAGAGATCATCACATTTCATAGATACAAAGTAATAATTACCCAAACCACCAAAGGCCATGCTATGAAGACATCTAGGACAAATACTTCTATATGCAAAGCCCTGGGTTGGGTTTAATTCATGTCTAGCAAGCTCAATCTGAGACAACAACAGGTTGGAGGTCACACTTAATCAGTATGAGCTGAAGGTAAAATAATGTTGGGGCATATGTAGGAAGCCGTTTGCGATTCGCAAACGCCAGATTTCTTGCATTTGCGACTCGCAAAAGGCGTTTTGGCATGTATGGGCCACATAGCAAAATAAGGAATCGGAAAAATTGTGATTCCTTATTTTGCTCAAGCATTTAAGGAATCACAATTTTGTGATTCCGTAAATGCTATGTAGGGGTGCCTTACAAATTGCGATTTTGGCTTAAGGAATCGCAAAATACCACCTACTCCAAGTAGATGGTATTTTGCGAGTTCCTGCTAAAATGCATTTACCTTAAAAATTCAAAGTGCCATGTGGCGCACAGACATGCCCTTAGGGCATGTATGTTCGCCACTTGTACTTACATGCACATTCCAGGGGTGCAACAGGTGTCCTTTGGACACCCTGGCACCCTTGGAATTGCAATTCTCAAATTGCGATTTTCTCATAGAAAATCACAATTTGAGAATGTATCCCCATTCATTCCTATGGGCCTCTTGGCCCATAGGAATGAATGGGACACTCATTCCTTAATTGCAATTCGCAATTTTCTAATCGCAATTAAGGAATTTTAGAGATTCGCAAATAAATGGTGTATTATTACATACATTCCATTTTGCAGTTCTCAAATAGCGATTCCCTAAAAATCGCTATTTGAGAATCGCAAAATGTGAATTACCTACATATGCCCCATTGTGCCTAAAGATTCTCTAAAACAATCTCAATAAAAAAACAGCAAAGTGGGTGGTATCGGCCCTGCAGATTCTCAAAGCAACCCTGTACTGGTGAACCCCAAGGAAGTGGCATCATGGGACAATCCAGCGTTATGGTTTGCATTGGAAATTTGGAACTTCTTTTAGGATTAGCTCTGGAGTTCTTGCGGGTATCTTTTTCGGCAGTGTCTGAAATGGATTGACACACTGGTTGGGTTTTTGTTATTCCTTTTTTATGATTTGTTGTAATAAGAGATTAATGTAAGTAACTATGAATGTATGCCCTAATACCGGCACCCTTCTCACATCGGTTAATGTATTGCATTGAAGCATTTATATAGTGCTTGAAGTGCCAAGGTTGGGCACTTCGCACCTTCTGGAACACGTGGCCCGCTACACAATGGCGGACTGCCTACTTGGTAGAGTGTTGTACTCAAAGTGATTGTTAGCCGATGAATGTCCTGCCCTAGAGTAGTTGGTTTCTGTAGCTTGGCAATGATTATCAGATGTTGGTCCCTGTCTGCAATGGTTCTGGTCTGTATTGGGTGCTTAATCTGAACTACCAGAGTATTTGCTTGTTCCACAGCAGGCACCGGTCACAGTTCTTCTGATGAGGTATCCAGTTGTAATGCCTCCTCTGCAGTTGGCGCACCATTGCTGTCAACAGAAGAGGATCTTGAAGAGGGTGAGCAGAGAATATGGTCATTCTTGGTCAGAAGGTGGCGTGTTCCTCAGATCTCATCCTGCATGCAGTGATCTTGAGACTTTAGCCATTCTGTTGCTGAGTACTCCCAGTGGTTTAATGCTGGAATCATAGTATCCAATTGTGCCGGTTCAGTATCTTAGGAATAGGCATCCTCATACTTTTTGTCCCTGAATTTTGAGTGGTTGTGAATTTTCAGATGTTGGATGGGCAGGATTTCTTCTTGAACAACAGCCCAAGGCGCTAATCTTGAGAAAAGAGGTCATGTTTTTGTAGTATCAATGGAATTGTTTTTGTAGATATTTTCAGGCCTTTTCCTTGAATAATTTTGTGCACAATGCAGAGTGTCTTCCAGATCTTGCAATTGGTAGCCAAAGATGTGCTTGAAGTAGAGCAGTAATGTGCTCACTGCAGTAGGTGAAGCAACAGTTTTGCTGCTGTGTTTTGGAACCTTTGTAGTTTCTGTGATAGGAAACAAGAGGTAACAAGTAACAGCCTCTTGGCATTGATGATTCTTGACATTATAGGGGGGAGGTTAGCCTCTGTCCTTGACTGTACGCTAGATAGGGAAAGATGTGCCTTGGTATCCCATGTTGCAGAAGAATGCACCTTGTATTTTCACTGTCCGGTAGGATAAGTGATAATTCAGAATCTACCGTATCTTCTAGATTTTCTGCTTTTCCTGATGTTGCTTGTTGGTCTGCCAACTCGTTTTGGCCATATTGTTGGTGGCTGTGCTGTATTCTGCAGGCCAATGTCTCAGTTTTTACACAATTAAGTTTAAGATGTTTTGTCATCATCAATTTGTTTTTGGCACAGAAGCATTTGATGACTAAGGGCCTTATTTAGAGTGTGATTACTCAATCAGTGTGATGGAGCATACTCCATCAGCCTGACGGAGTAACAGCGCTGCAGATTGAGAGAAGTCCATTTCCCCAGCAGACATCTCTTAAATTGGCAGGAACTGCCATTACAGAGCACTTTCAATTCTTTTATTTTCAAAAACAAAATTCCAAAGGGTATTTTATTTTTTTGAATAAAAAAGCAATAACCCTCTCACCATGAGACTTGGGGGTAGGTGAAATGTTTTTACTTTCTCTTGCCACCAGATTTTGGATGTAAGTAACCAAAAGTAAACATTTTCCATTCGATCACCCACTCTAAATAGGGAAGACAGACAAATGGCAAAACCTCAGACGGGCCTTACTCTGTCAGGCCGTTGGAGGTGTATGTCTGTGGTGGAGACAGAGTAGGCTCTATGACTGAAATACTGAGTGTTAGTGAAGCAGGCAGACCTTCAGTATGTTGGAAAGGGTACTTCATTGCTATTGCGATGGAGAAACCCGTCTGCAGTACTTTAACCAGAGCCTTAATCTCTGAGGAAGATTCCAATTTTAGGATAATCTCTAGCAGTTAAGCTTGAGGGACTTGATCATGTCTCGCAGGGGCATGAGGTATGGATTGAAAAGGAGGGTTAAAAGTTAAAGCCGTTTGTGATGCTGCTTTGTGGGGTATGCTAACTCAAAATAAAAAGTGTCAATGAAACTGAGAAACTCATATATCTGTGCTGCCTTAACAGTACACTGTCATCAGCTATTACCAGTGATTAGAAAGCAGTGCCAGTAAAAACTAAAGGGCTCTTCACTGGAACAGCTGTGCCAAGCCCACGCAAGGACTGCCCTCCATATCACAAGTTGATTTTGTTTACGGCGGATGGTCCTTCGTCTTTCCCATTGTGGTGCCTGAAAAACAGGCACCGCAATGGGAATGGCAAAAAAGTTCCAGCACGGCATGGACGGTGACGTCCGTACCGTGCTGGAACATTGAGGGAATACAGACGAGGGGGGGGGGGCAAATGCTGTGCCCCACTGAATGTATCCCCATGGTAGGGGGCCATGGCGTCCCTCTAGGGTCCCCTTTGTTCCTCCACCATCAGTTTTTTTTAATGGCTGAGCTCCTGCCATGAAATGGCTGGTGGTGGGGCACACTTAAATATGCTCAAGGGGACTGCACGAGTATCGCTGAGCATCTTACATTGTGGCGCAGCCAGGGAACAACTAGGAGTTGGCCTCCGCAGAGGGAATTTTAACTGACTATTAGTGTAAATAATAAAAAACAAAATTGAAACACTGACTATGTATCCAAACATGTTCATTTTTGTAGGTGTGCTTACTCACTTTTGGCGATTTGAATAGATACAAGATACAATACATACTACTCTTCCCGGACAAATTAAAAGTAATATATCAGTCCAGAACACTCTTCTTTCCAATGCCAGGAAGCATGGCTGTGGGTAGTGGAATCCCCCTCAAAAGAACAACAGGGGAACAAGTGGCATCCTACAGGAGAGGGCCCCCAACAGAAAGCAGACTCAGATCACAGAAACTAAAGTTGAAGATAAATACGGGCTGCTCAGGAGACTCTGCCAGGGCAACGCCATACTGCAGCATGAAAACCACCAGTGCATCACTCAAAGCTACAGACTCTTAAGGCACTCGTCCGAGAGGCAAGGTATGAAGGAGGACCCATAAACCCGGACTATCACAGCGACACACCACAGAGAATACAGGCCAAGAAATCTCATCAGATTCAGACAGTGATCACCCATTGCTACAGGACATTAACTTCCTTGAGGAACCTAATTCTGACAAAATGGCGCATGAAGCAGCACCTCAGATCCAACAGAGTGAGAATGAAGATTGATGAACATTATCAGGCTTTCCGAGGGCTAAAGGCACAGTAAGCTGGCGAGGAGTTCTTCCCCACCCCCATTTGTGTGCATTTGATTTTCTTTCTTAGTTTTAGTTCATTGTTCAGATCAAATTTTTCTGTGCTGTTCCTTACTGAGTGCAGTTTCACCTCCTCCTCTTCTCTAAGCGGAGGCTCCAGACGTGGACACGAGAAGTAAAACACGGCTCACAGCCCTCTCCCGGTTCAGTAAATATACTAGGCAACCAGGGAGATAGGAGACTAGGGACACATCTGGGGTTACACAATGGGCGGGAGACAGACCTCTCCAATCCATCCACAACACAGTTGGTCACGTTGACCCATAGGGGTAGATGCATGGGTGGGGGAGGAGAGTGGGGGAGTAGGGAAGATAGGGAGTAGGGGTATCAGAAAGTTAAGTTACTGTTTAGATCAGGTGGCATTCGATCCAAGCAATACATCAGAAGTCAAGGGGGTTCAAGAAGCACCTTACACGTGACTGCCCGACACTTTACGATGCAACATAGCTGTGCACAATAACAAGACATACTCAGTACTGTCCTGGAACGTAAATGGATTGGGGAACAAAGTGAAGAGAGGCCTTGTGTTGGCATACATCAAAAGATTGAAGCCTGAGGTAATATTCCTTCAGGAAACACACCTGAAGGGAACCCAATGCAGATTCCTGGAAAGAGGGGCATATGAAATTCTGGCTAATGCAGGCTTTTCCACGGGCGTGAGAGTGGTTGCGATCCGTGTCAGGAAGTCCCCATCTTTTAGAATTGAACATACATAGTGGGACATACGTGGCAGTAAGGGGTATATGGACCAGGAAGGACTTATGATGATCAATGTCTATGCACCCCCAAGAAACAGACGCTGGGAAAACCCACAGACATCCTCCTGGAGTCTGGTTCCAGCACTTACCTAATAGGGGGAGACTTAAATGACGTCATGGACCCTTTGATAGATCGTACCACAGCATCTATAAGCTGCCCCAAAGACACACAGCTTAAATGCTTTGCAGACATATTAGCGTTAACTGATATATGGCGTAGAGAGCATCTGTATACCAAGGCATATTCCTTTTACTCAGGCGCCCATAAAGTCTTCTCTAGAATAGACTATATCTAATGGAAAACCACTAGAGCTCAACAAGAAGTATGCAGTCTTGCTCAGTAATCACCTCCTGAACCTATTTTTAGAAACACAGGAAGTGGGCACCCTCTCATGGGACCTCCGGAAGGCCACAATAGTGGTATTACACAAAAATGGCAAGCCGCCTGAGCGGTGCATTTCCTATCGACCCATTTAACTTTTAAACACAGTGAAAAAGTTTCTAGCTCATATAATAACCAGTAGACTTATAACAGTCATATCTAACCCTATTCACCGGGATCAATCTGGCTTTATGCCTAAGAGGTCAACTAGGGTCAATCTGCAAAGACTACACAACAGGCAAGAAATTGCAAGAGCCAGACCATACCAACATTTAATACTATCATTAGATGCAGAAAAAGCATTTGACACGGTCCTTTGGCCCTTTCTCATGTTGACCCTCAAGAATTTCTGGTTCAGCCCCAAATTTAGGCAATGGATAACTATCCTTTATGAGCAACCAATAGCCCGGTGCGGGTCAATGGAATAACCTTCAGGAAATTTGCTGTAGGGCGTGGTACAAAACAAGGATGTCCCCTATCCCCACTACTCTTTGCCCTGGTGCTAGAACCCCTTGAGTGTATAATCCGGGCACACCGAGAGATGTCTGGTTTTTGAAGTGACGAAAATGAGGTCACAGATGAACGCATATCTTTATATGCAGATGATATCTTCCTAAACATCACCAACCCCAGGGTCACTCTAACAAACATCTTAGGCCCTTTTGAACGGTATGGGGAGCAAGTGGGATGTAAAATCAACTGGGAGAAGTCTTGTCTATACCCAGCAACCCAGGACTTCGAATTCCATGAGAACATGGGACAGTTCAAATAGAAAAAGATGTGATTAAATACTTAGGTATATATGTTTCCACAAATAGACCTGAGGCTCTGAACCAAAATTTGTACAGAGTCCTCGCAGAGTTCCGTAGTGACAAGGAAAGATGGAAAACAATGGCTTTGAAATTTCTCTGGTAAGCGGAACTATACAAAGTGGTAACACTCCCGAAATTCCTGTAAATACTCTAGAACACATACTATACATTCCCAGAGGAGGTTTTCGCTAAGATGGACGAAGCACTGAGGACATTTCTTTGGGATGGGCAGACCCCCAGAGTGCCACATTGCAGCATAACCAATACAACTGGGGCACATCACTATTGGATATCAGAGCATATTACTGGGCTGCTCACTTATGGTCATCAATGACTGGGAACATATGCCTGGGAATCACCCCACATATGCATTAGAATGCACACAAGTTGAATCGCACACCCACATACACTACCTCTATGTCGGAAAGAGAATTTGTTACCAGCCACACAGGTGGTGATAACTGCCTGGAAAAAAAGAGAAAGACAGATGAAATCTGGGAGTGGAAGAGACTACAAGAATTTGTAAAACTAAAAGCGTTCAGGAAATGGGATGTGTTGGGCATCTCTAAAGTTAAAGACATATTGGACCAGGGGGAACTTACCAAATTTTCACATTTCCAAAAGGAATATGATCTGCACCAAAAACTACACTAAAAATACCTACAGCTGACTCAAGCATGGAAGGCACAGAGAATTGACACAGAGGGAATCCCTGAGTATGACCTGCTACAGTGAAGACTCCTCATGGGGGAAGTCAGTGAGAAAGCAGTCTCTTGGACATACCAGACTGTAATACATAAATATTAAGCCAGATACTCTCATGAAATTATGGGTGAAGCTGGAACTAGAACTGGGAGTCATGGACAACCTACACTGGGAGAATGCATGGATGCACCCACGAGGAGTGGCTATTAAGTTGCGACTCCGCCTCATCCACTTTAAGATTTTACGTCGGACCTACTATGATAGATCTCGTCTGCATAAAATGGGAAGGGCTGATACTCCTAACTGCCTCAGATGTGCTCACGAAATAGGCACACACATCCACACGATCTGGGAATGCCAAGAGATATAGTGATACTGGGAGTCAATAACGGCAGAGCTGGAGGATATATTAGGAGCCAAGATACCCATGGATCCCAAATGTGTGATATTTGGTATATATACAGAAGTTGATCTCGCCAGGAAAAAGTTAATATTGGTCAACCTGTGTCTAGGGGTGGCCAAGCGAGATCTGGGGGGTTGCACAGCGACCCACACTGAGTGAGTGGAAAAGGGGAATGAATGTACACGTGTCAGGGGAAAAAACTACATATATAGCTCGCGGCTGTCCAAAGAATTTCAAGAAATATGGAAACCATGGATACAATATTATGGACTCTTTGGGGAAGACTCACAAGTAATTACTCAACGCGGTCAACAGGGTAGTGCAGAAGGGTAAAGGGATGGGACTGAGACAATGTCTAATCGTGAAGAATGCATCACTGGCTTATGTATCGATGTGGCACATGCCTGTACCTCGTGATGATTACATTATGATGGCATTAAATCATCTGCTTGGAAGTGTAAACTGTACCTTTGTTTAAAGGAAAGTGCAAATAAAAATATTTTTTTTAAATAAGGAAAGGTAATCATTGTGTCACCTTACTCTGTGCCAGAGAGGCGTTCCATGGGCCTTGCTGTGGGTTTTCATTGCTGAGCTGCCCTATGCCAAAATCCCATAAATGAGGACCTTGGTGTGCCCAGTGTTCCACCTGTTTACCTTGTGAAGAGAATGTTTCAAACAACATCTGTTTCAGAGCTCCTAAAGGCCTCTATCAGAGATTGATGGTCTCTGTTTTTGACATTTTACTCATTTGTTGCATTTGCTTTTAAATGTTTTATCTCTTTGGAATGCCTGCCTGAGGTGCATGATTGCTATTTTGCGGATTTCATTGTAAACAAATACTGCTCCAAGTGGCCAAAGAAGTACTCATTCTAGCAATTTAATTTGGCCTGTAGGGAAGGGTCTAAATACTATATCAATCTAGTTCATGTCAAGCATTGGGTAATTTCTGGACCTGCGCAGTAAACTCCACTCGCGAAGTTAGCAGAGTTTTTCCCACTCTGTGCTTCATGTACAGCGTGGAGTTCTGAAAAGGTGGAGTTTTTCCTCCCCCGTGGCTCGCCAGTGTTAAGTTGGCAAACAGGAAAATTCCAGTATTAGACCACTTCCGAGCGAGACTTCTCAACATTGGCGGCAGCGGCAGGTCACTACCGCTTGCGTTGAGAAACCTGGCTCACGTTGAGGAAGCTGCCACTCGAGTAGAACATCTACTCAAGAGGCAGAAAGCAGCTCTGTCCTCTTGCGCTGCATGTGGTGCCGTCGGGCCCAATGCCCGGTGCTGATAATCAGCAGGGCAGCACGACTTACCTCACTCCGCCGCTTGCGGAAATCTGAAGAGTGCGGCAGAGCTTTTTTTGTCACTTTACGTGGAACTTCATGAACTCCACCCAGGCCTAGCAATTTCCCATTGGGTCTCTCCAGCTGGAGTTTTAATTTCCTCATTCCTTGTGCGTGTTTCCTGCCCTATGGTCTGAACTGGCTGCCTGCAGGCTAATTGGGTCCTGAATTTTTATTAAGGATTTCAAAAACTGGTTGGGGTTTCTAACTCTTGACAAAACTAGATTTCTGATTGTGTATTTACAAGCAAGAAATAGAAAACAAATTCTAAATTAGGATGAGTAAATGGAAAACCAATCTGATGCAAATGTTTTGAATGTAATTAATTCATGTTTTGAGAAGGAATTTTGTATTAATGTGTGTTGAAAGGCTTATAGCCTTTGAGTTTGCAGGTTCAACTTGCCAAATATTAGCTAAGTAGACATGAATGCATTAATGCCATGGCTATTTTCTAAAATACTTGAATGGTATTCAAACCTTTTATTTCGGCCAAAAGCCCCAAAAAGTTACAATCCAAAAAGATATACAGTTCAATTCAATTTCTATAAAAAAACATCATACATACTTCCTTTTTACATTAGGTTAAAATCAACAATGGTTAAAAAATAATTGGTGATAAAGAAAACAAGCTACTATAGCCAGTAACAACAAGGTTGTCATATTGTATAGGCATTCTTCATAAATATAAGAATTCATATTTAGATATAAGCATTTAACAGACAAACTGTAAAAAGTATTGATATTCCAGATATCGACATTAAGAATGTACGACATGGAGGGTAATAATCTGCTAAACAAACCTTCTGTACCTTTTAGGGGAGTCATCTATAGCCTTCTTCCTCTGATTCCAAGCACAGAGCAAATAGTGCAAGACTGCCTGTGCTAGTAGTTCCCCAGTGTCACTCATGAGAGGCCCTACTGCTCCCCTGCAGTATCTCACACCCATGGAATTTAGTGCCCCTATTAGGCATTTCTTACATGGGTTTCTGTATTGTGGGAAGAAGAACATGAAGTGTTCTACTGATTCTGTAGTTAGAAAGGTGTTGGTATGATTTGCCATCCTCTTCCCGCTGACTTCAGGGTTGACACTTGACGGTGTGCTTGCCATAGACACGGGTGGGAGTCTGCCAGTAAAGGGCAGAATGTACTGAATGTCTGACTGGGTTCAAGGATGCACAATGCAGCACACATAGCAACAGCAAAAACGAGGAGAAATAAAGCATTTCTCCTTCTTTTGCCTCTGTAAGACCAGGTTTTCCCTTCAATGAAGAACGGCAGCGGTGTGCCTACGGTTTAAGTTCACAATGGCAGGAACCATTGTGCACTGGAACCGTAGGAGACGTGCATCAATTATTATCCATACAATAACGTCATCGACAATTTAAAATAGTGCCACTATGGTCCAATGTGCATAAATAATGTGGTTACTATTGTGGTTAGTTTGCCTTATTCTTTGATTAGTACAAGCTACCATAGCTCCAGTTTTGCCTGCAACTTGTTTTGTCTATTGTTTGTTTGCTCCCTGTCTATTGTATCGGGTGCAGGATTGCGTCCTGCTGTATTGTTTTTCTTGTATAACTTGCTATACCTAATACATTGCATATTAAAAATTCTCTGTCCAGCTGGACATTGAGTATATATAGTACCCATTAAGGTCTATATCTCATTTGTCTTTTAATTTTTCTTTAAGGACCACTATCCTTTTCCCCACTAGCAGCAAAGACATGAAAAAAGCTACCCTTTCATCTACAAACTTCTCCATCTTTTCCAGAGTTCCGAAAGTCCATAAAGACCAGAATATTCGGCTAATCAACTGCACCCTGCCAGCACATATATACCCATGCAGGTGGGAAGAAGAGCTCTACAAATCTACTTGATTGGTTGATTGATTGATTCCTGAAAGTCTGGCATATTGAGTAGAATTATTGCACGCTTGAATGGTACTCTGAGCGGGTGGTAGATTGAGCACCATTAAGGTGATGTGGAATACTTGCCACTTGTGTGGGCTGGATTGAGCGATGTTTGGCCATTTGGCTGGAAATGCGACTGATTTAGCCTACCTGGAAGGTGTCATGACCAGGTCAGCTGACTAACCTTGTTCAGAATGTATGGCCTGTATCCTGCTGTGCTTTAGTATGGCTGGAAATTCCTTTACTTCCTTGAGTCCTTCTCTCAAGTCCTACCCTCATTACTGTTACAACCCCATCATGCACCCTCTGTGTAGCGGGCCTAGTGTGCAGGACTCATGTTGCTTTACCTCTGTGGTGCTTCATGGCGCGGTGTGATACCATGACTCATGTTCCCCAAGACCAGTAATTCCGTTGCGCTTGAATCCCTGAAAGCGTCCCCCTGATCCAGTGAGCCAATAGATTATCTGCACCTGCTGTTACTATGGCCTTGGTGTGGCTTTCCATTCAATCCCTGCAAGCTTCAACCTGAGTCCAGTGAGCCAATGCAAGCCTTGTTCCTACTGTTACTGCTGCCTTGGTGTTGTTCTACATTATGCATACTTGACAAATCTTTCATTTCCTGTTCTTTGGTTCTGATCATCGAATTGAACCTGCCCATTCTGTAAGGTCAAAGCGAGTGTACTAACATGTGTTTTCTCCAAAGTTCAAGATCCTTCCAGAATTCCTTGTGCCCCACTTGTCACACGTGGTCCTGCTATATCCCTTGAGTCTTCAAGAGGGTATATAATCCCCATCCAAACCCTAATAGTGGTTTGGCCTCGCTCCCTGCGTAACAAGCTTAACCCTTCCCACTCACTTGAAGAATCCTGCCGGAACCGAGGAGCGCTCCAGTCTCCTCTATGTCCATCTTAACCTGTGGTTCCAGTGGTTCCAGCTCCCTTGATGTCTTCCTCCTCTCTCCCTCCTGCACAGCTACTCCGGACCCCTCGAGACTCTCTAAGTCAAAGAGATATTCTTCAAACGTCAGTCAAGTAGAAGAACTAGACTAATTTCTTGGTGTCAGGCTAGTGCGCACTAATCCTCCTATTGTAGTAAGCAGGACTGAGTATCCACGTCTTCAAAGACCATTGACTTTTCCTCCATGTCCTCTCTGTGACTTACTCCAGCGCTTCTTATGTCTTTATACTCCAAACTCTTCCTGCCACCTTGGCACTAGAACTGTTTGTGCAAGGATTAAAGACTTGAGCTCATTCTTTCTCCGATGAACAGTAGTGCCTAGAGAATGCGCTTCAGAGTCATTGCTATATGTATGAAACTTGTAACAAAATCTGTGTTCTGGGTTTAATTCTTGGGAGTGTTCCAAACTCCAATATGAGATTTTGGTAATTTTTCTCTCATGTCGAGCTGCTGATGAAACCTGTAGATGTATGCCACTGACGTCAATGTATGGTCACTGTACGTAGAGGCCTATTAGTGTTCTTATGGTAACTGTCTCCTCTTGTTATTTCCAGCGTATTGAGTCATCGCAATACCAGAGGTTCTGGTCCCATGAATATTTACAGTGCAGATAAAAGGTCTCTGAAGTGACAAATCCTGTTAGGCAGTGTTGCACAGTTGCCGAGCAGATCCAGTACGACAAGTCTATCTTTTCCTATTTTATCCAAACCCCCATTGTTTAAGGAGTTTTCATTCCCTGAACAGGCTTGGGCCTGAGAGGGATAGGAGGTCCAGCATTGGCTCCAGTGTCGTCTCTGCATTTGGGACCAGGTGAGTGCATCGGCAATGAAGCATCTCCAGAGAGAGTAGGAACAAAAGACAGCATGTTTTCCCAATTATTACATTGAAAAGTTTTATGAACAATGTCCTCTCTGCGGAATGCCACACTCAGGATATTGTGGATCTAAATATTGACTGGATCGTTTATTTATCAGAGAGACCTGGAACACCCTATATTGTAGTCATATCCTACTGACACTAGGACAACATGTTTATGATATTGTCCTTAGTGTGTGAGAGAGGCATTCTGATTATGCATTCCATCATTAAATGTTACTGTAGTCTATACTACTATTATAAAGCTAGAACTGGGAACCTTTGAGACGGGTAAACTCCAGAAGTACACCACCAATCACAACACCCAATGCAGCATTTGAAAGGGGAGGTCGACGAGATGGACATAGGCTATACATCTGTACAACATATACATTACAAAGAGCAAACAACATTCAGGCAAAAGTAGTTCCTTGTGGGCTTTGTTCTGCTGTTAGGGAGTAGCATGGGCGTGCCAAGATAATGTGGGAGGTAACATTGGCAGAGGGGCATGTCCCAAAATGCATGACACTTCACTCGCTTACATGGGCTGCGACCTTCAAACACACATAAAACACAGCACCTTCACAAAACACAGCGACTTCACGAACAAAAACTCAAACCTTTACACATAAACACAGTTTCTACCCAGCGATTTCAAAACAACAGCGTTTTTGGCATCCATGGGTAATTAAACACATGGCGGCGAATACATTATGATAGAGGCATGCCTAAAAACGTTAAAAGTTCGCAAAGTGGCATTGGCTGGGTACTCACTTCAGTGCCTACATCGCTAACCCATTCTGCGATACATTCTGCATGCTTCGGATCAGACATAAACAAAGGGGCGCGGCTTCATCAACAAAAGGGGCGCGGATATAGGGGCGAGGTAACAAACGCGATCAGTGTCACTCAAGTCAGACCACACCAAAGGGGCACGCCTTACGAAAACAACCAATCACGCTACATTTTGGACAAGTTGCACAGTAATTCACAAACAATGTATGCTACACTTTCACACATTGGTCCGAAATGCACGTGACTCTAACTAAAAAAAGACAAGAATTGGTTGACGCACTCGGCACATTATTGCTGTCGTATGGACAGACGCGTTTGAGGAAGGGAGCACAATATTAGCTGAGCAAAAGTGGAGACAGTTTCAGAGCCAGAGACCACATTATTAGCGTCGTAAGGACAAAGCCGTTCACGGACGGCTCAATGAAATTCACGCAAAAAACACGAAGGCACATTATTGCTGTTGTACCAACGCGTTTGAGGAAGGGAGCACAACATTAGCTGAGCAAAAACGGACACCGTTTCAGAGCCAGAGACCACATTATTAGCGTCGTGACATCTACACAATTTAAAGTACATTAAACTTTCGCACAGGGGGGCGGCCAGGAAAGCAAAAATACGCCGAATTGAAGAAGCCTCATTTACATTGCCCAAAGAGGCAGGTTCTATGGTAATTAACGCTGCTTGCCGTTACAGACCCAGAATTCAATAAGCCTCATTTACATTACCGAAAGAGGCATGGTATTTGCCGCCGCTTTCCGGTGCCACAATTAGGTCGCAACAAGCCTCAAACTTGATTCAAAAAGCACAATCACTGCTTTAATAAGTGTGCCCATTGTTTAAAGAATAAACACAAACACGTTCAAACACTCTTCTGTGGCATTACAGCATAAACAATAAATAAACACTTTCACACTTAAACATACATCAGAGGCCTCGCTGTAATTGCTACGCGAAGGCGGACAGACTTCCACAATTTGCACTACATGAAAGCTTCAACAAGGGGGCTCCCAATTTTAATAAGGATCATTATAGTTAAAGAAAGACACGTCATTGATGCTCATTCACGGAGCTTTCCATAAAACCACTGTTTGCTCCAAACAAAAATTACAATTGATTCACAAACCACAAAAGACAACATTAGACACTACGAGCCCGTACCAACGCTGTTTGGAGGACAAAGTTTAGCACTTCTCTCTTTATAATAGTAGATTACATATTGCTTTTGTAAAGGACACACCTTTAACGTACAGTACTCTACTGGTAACAGCCACTCTACTACATTTGCTATATTCAATTGTTTCATTACACTTTCAGAACATATATAATGCCCAGTTCGCCATGCTCACAAACATAACTATTAGCCCGTACCAACGCTGTTTGGGTGGGAAACTTTAGCACTTCTCTCTTTATAATCTATACTACTATTATAAAGGAAGAACTTTGAGGCTTTGAGGCGGGCAACCTCGGGAACCACAGCGCCAATCCACACACCCAATACATCCTTGGAATCCTCATGGTGTGCAGATGGACATAGGCTATATAAAGTTAAAAAATACGTTATATTTAAAAAATTTACATTATAAAAAAAGTAGTCCTCTCGCAGTAGTGCCGGCTGCAACCTGCCTGCTGACGTCAGGAGCACGGGGAGGAGCGGCGTCCAGGAGCGGCAGACATGGCACGGGGAGGAGCGGTGACGAGCGGCGAAGAACGGTGGACTGAGGAGCGGCGGCTGAGGTAAGGCAGCGGGGGTCGGGGCAGGCGGGGGGACGGGGTGATGTAAGGCTCCAAACCACCACGATCACGCTCATTAGTTTTACCTCAAATACAGCTCAGGAAGTTGAACTGCAGAGCGCCAGCGTTTCAGCATTTCAGCTTTAAGGGTTTAGGTTGACACACGGGCATTATGTTACCATGCTGGAATCTCGCACGTCGAGCTCCGTCAAGGGTAAACCCCGCTCAAAGAGACCCCACAGGCGAAAGTCATCCGTCAACCTCGGAGCCGTGTTGAAATGTGCCCTCTTTTCGTGGTACTTTTCATGTGGACGGGGAAAGCAAACAGCCCGAAGCGCACTGCTGTGACTATCATATGTCGCCTTTTTAAGGCTCCGGGGGACAATGTCGGTGCAGGCGGGGGTCGGGGCAGATGGGGGACGGGGCGGGCGGGGACGGGGAAAGCAAGTAGCCCGAAGGAAAGCCAGGAAATCTGGTTCGGTTTATCCCCACTCTAAACACATGGAAATGGTAATTTCCAGGCGAAGGCTGGAGTAATAGCTGCAATACAGTGAGACGGTTTTACGTTATAATGCACTGCTGTGACTATCATATGTCGCCTTTTTAAGGCTCTGGGGGACAATGTCGGGGCAGGCGGGGGTCGGGGCAGGTGGGGGACGGGGCGGGCGGGGGCCCGAAATGCTGGACAATGTCGGGGCAGGCGGGGGTCGGGGAAGCCTGATTGCTCCCGGACAAGGCCGGGACGGGCTGCTAGTATCTTGATAAATACCTTTTCCCTTCATGTGATTACATTTAATTAATTCTTTATAATCTTACAATAGTCTTAAAAGTTATTATCTATTTGTCTCATCAAAGACATCCAAAATGCATTCATGTCCAACGTGTTTCATTCCTTAAGGCTTTAAAATAAACATAATGCAATTTATTTAAATTTAATTCCATATTGCAAATATTAAAAACACACAGACCAAACACTGCGCACACATTTTCACAACAATCTTTTGCATTAAATAAAAGTAAGTCACACATGTGACAAATAATAGGCAAGCGTTTCCATCAGGTTTATACACCCTGGCACATTTTTTAGATCTCACTACAAGACCGGAGGCTACATTATGCCTATTCTTTTTATGCAACTTCAAGCAGCCATTTTAAAGTAAACATCACAAAGCAAAGCTCTAGAACATTCATATCTTACGATGGCAATAGGATCAGACAGATCTGCCTCTTTTAAATGCGGCGTCAGGCAGATAAGTTGTGTTTCCTCATTACTCTCTATGCTTTCTTCAATTGTACTGCGTTTATCCTTAATACCTAATATATTATGCCTAACATTGATCTAATATTTTCTGCCTAACATTCATCACTAATATCGTAGCTTTCTGCTGGAACTTTTGATGCTTCCGACATACCTTAAATTCCCCTTTGCGTCCACTCAGCCTTCTGCGCTTCCATCCGCTAATATCTTTGCTTTTGCTATCCTCTTCCGTCGAGATACTTCGCACTCCCAATTGCGTCCACTCAACCAGTCGTGCCTTTTGGAAGAAAGATACCACTCTCCTTCCACCTTTCGAAGGCTCTGCACTGCGCAGCCCTCCCGCGCATCTCTAATTTACGGCGTGAGGGGCGCGTCGAACTGCCATCGTCCCTGGCAATCTTCCAGTTCACTCCCATTCCCATTCCTTCGCATTAACGTGTGTATTTCAAATAAAATTTAAAATTGGACTTATACATCCTTACAGCCAAGGGCTCTCAGCATTAGAGGAGACACCCTTGGCAGGCATATTTCACATGTTTTACGTGCAATACCAACCTACCATTGCTGCCCATGCAAAGTTTTCCCTGACGGTTGAGACTGTGATCGGCTGATTTAATCCTGCTCCTTCTTCTTAATCACATTAATCCTTTTTTAAGGGCATCTCTTGTTCTAAAGAAAAAAGACATCGGCCCGATTCACAGAACTAACTTAAGACAAAATCCTAAACTTACTACTTTTGGTATTCACAGAAGTTAGAATTTTGTCTTAAGTTTGTCTTAAGTCTGTCTTAAAACAAACTTAAGACAAAATCCTAACTTCTGAGAATACCAAAAGTAGTAAGTTTAGGATGTTGTCTTAAGTTAGTTCTGTGAATCGGGCCCATCTTTTACTCTGTCAAGTGCAGAGCAGATATATATTTTATTGTGTTTTAACCCCTCCATTAACTTGGGCCTTGTGACTTATTTACCTTTTTATTTCACCTATCTGTAATTCTTTCATTTTATTATCATGTCTGATGTTGAATATGAAGATTCTCAGACCTAGGCCCCTCCTCCTAACACTAATGATGAGCTTATAAAGAAAATAATTCAAAAGGAAATGCACTTTTGTATGAGGGAGGCTATAAGTAAAATTGTTGCTGGAAAGAGACCCCTTTCCGAACCTACCAACCCCACTGCTCTCCACTGAGGGCACATTGAAGAGCTTAATAAATGGGGGGGGGGCAAAATATTAAGGAAAAGCAACAAGTGGGAATGAGAGAGCACCCTGAGAGGTCCAAGCACCTCAAACATATTGGGAAGCTTTACGCACCTCACAACCTGAGGGAGGACTAAGTGCCTCAAATACTAAAGAAGGCCTACGCGCCCCAAAAAGATCAAGTGACCATAACAGCACACCCGATCTGGATGCCCTAAGCAGCTCACTTTACCCAAGTGCTCTAATTGATCCCCTCTTAACTGACGATGAACAAGGTACAACTAAGTCCTTGGATGATTATATCTTTGACATGGACCAAGTCGAAAACTATGCCGACTCGGATCTCTTGGAAGAGGAACTTCCCTCCTCCTCAAAAGAAATTATCATTGATCCCTTAGTCAGGGAAATATTCTCCCCCGACAAAATACAACATCCTAGGAGTTTTCAATGGTGGCCCCAAAACATGTGGCAAAGTTTATCAAGAGGTGGGTAAGGAACCCCCTTGAAAGAGAGACATGGAATGTTCTAAAAGCCGAATGCATAAGACCCATGGTCCAAGACAAACTCTGTCTCACCCCCAATCTGGATCCAGAACTTATCAAGTTCCTATTTAAAATGGTTAGAGACCCTAGGAAAGGAACGGAGTGCTCCCTCAAAACCTGCCAAGATTGCTTGCTTGACATGCTTGGCCCTTTATGACGAATGATCGATTTAATCGAAGAGAGCTACATTAAAAGGCTCTTCATCAAACATTGATTTGTTAACGGGGATGAGCCAGAGGACACTAATCCTCTTCAGCAATGCTAATGCTACAATCAATACAGAGAGAAGGAAAGTTGTATTATCAAAAATCTATCCTAAGCTCTGTGAAATGGCAGAGAAGGAACCCTTGGTCAATCCCAATGGTCTTCTTTTTTGGGAGGATATGATCAAAGGACTAGGTAAATAAAGTGGCAACTTTCACGGCTCTAGATAAGGCACTAGCTAACATGCACAGAGTCGTTAACCCCTTGGCTGCTGGGGTAAATTTCCTGGTGTGCTGGGGGGCGGGGGGCGCGCACAGCGCCCAGGTGCTCATGACGAGCTGAGCTCGTCATGAGCTACAGTGCTCCTGTGCTCATGACGAGCTGAGCTCGTCACGGCAACACCCATTTCAATAGAACGTTCAGCACAGCAGGGGAATTATCCCTGCATGCAAGCGTTCTAATGGCCATGACGAGCTCAGCTCATCATGAGCACCGGAGCACTGTAGCTCATGACGAGCTGAGCTCATCATGAGCATGCAAGGGGTTAACCCAAGTGTTTTTGCTAGGGCCGGCAGAAGGGGTCACTCTTCCAGCCACCCCTACCAAAGACCCTTGTTCAGGCAAAGAGATTCCAGTGGTCCCTACCAGACCAACCCCTCCTTCTACCCTCAACGAGGATGTTAGAACTCTAAACTCAACCTTGGCTTACCGACTCTTGCACAGGAACAGAGATGCTAGTACCCTAACCCCTCTCAGCAATGCTGGTAGGTCTTTACACAGAACCTCCCATCATTACCGCAAGGGACGGGGGAATTGGATAAAATAATAAACAGAAAAAGAGACTGGTCCTGCGCTGGTTCCTTCAGACTGCTTCCTTCTGGATGGATTATGTCGAAGGAACCCAAAAATAATAACACAACATTACATTCCTGCCTTCCTGCTGTCTATTTAGGGCTACTCTATTATTCTCTCTAAGGACTTTTCTCACCCACCCTTATGCTGCTGGACCTTAGCTCCTCTTCTTAATTTTTTATAGTTATTCTCTTCTCCTCTAATTAGTTGTCACTATGTAAAAGGAATTAAACAAGATATTAGTTCTCTTCTCTGCGAGCCATAGTACTGTATTAATATTTTCTGGGTAAGTGCACTTACTTCACTAGTTAGTGGAGTTTACTCTAATTGGGGTTCTGTTTTGCTGTGTTGTTCTTATCTGACATTTTTGAGAGTCTAACTCAAGTTTATCTTTTTCTTTGTTGCAGGTTAGTTGAGTCATTCATCTTTTGACAGTCTCTTGGTAGGTATTTACATATATACATTGCTTCTGTATTCGTTTTGCATTACTGAACTTTCTAATAATCTTTCTCTTTTCCTTTAGGTCGTTTTTCTACAGAAATGGTGCAAGTTCGTTTTCAACTTCAATCAGGTAAATATAATACAACATTGCTTTTTAACAACAAATGTTCACTTAGCTTAACTGTTCTGTGTCAGCGTTCCAGCAAAATTACTTCCCAGCTCGGATTTGTCAAAGCTGGAACACTTCTTCACACCTCTTCGTCGTAGCGCTTGACGCCTCTGTTCTCTGACTTGGCTCGTCACGAAATTCACCTCAACAGTTCTCAAGGTTTGCTCGGTAACTCGCGCTTGGCTTCACGCGCCAAGTACTGCATTCAAGGGTTTTAGAAACTGGGTTGTGGCTGACAGCCGCTCTGCCTTAAAATAAGAAAATATCTTCAGGAATTAACTCCGCTCTGGAATTCGAACCACTCTAGTCAGGTTAGTCGGTGCAGTGCGCCTTTCCAAAGCTGTGGTCTAAAAGACTGGAACGTTTACTGGCTAACTGTCCTGGCAACAACGGCGGCCATCTTATGTCTCCAGGAACGTACTCTTTCAGCCCAAGTGTTTTCTAAGGCATCTGGTCCGGTTAGTGTCGGCTCTGGGTAGTAAAGAATAGAACACAAGGTTCGGGTTATGACAGTACCCCCCAACAAGGCAGGTCCTTTCTTTCTTGGCTTGGTGGGAAATCTTTGATGAAAGATCTGCTTAATCTTGGTGCATGAACATCCTCCTCTGATTCCCAGGACCGCTCTTCTGGACCATAGCCTTTCCAGTTGATTAAATAATACAACTTTCCTCTGGATCTCTTGGAGTCTAAAATCTCTTTTACTTCATACTCAGTTCCTGTTTCCAACTGAATTGGCTTTGGGGGTGATTTATTTCTCATGTTTGCAGAAACCTTCTTTAACAGCGATACATGGAAGACTGGGTGTATCTTTAACCTTATTGGAAGTTTTAGTCGATAAGTAACCTGGTTAATTTGTTCCTCAACTATGTATGGACCGATAAATCGAGGTTGAAACTTTCTGTTTCCTTTTAGCCTCAAATTTCTAGTACTTAACCAGACCTGATCTCCATTAGTCAAGGATGGACCAGCGCGCCTCCTTCGATCGGCATATTCTTTGTACTTTTCTTTGGCGACTTGTAGATTGTCCTTAGCTTTTTGCTGAATTTGAAGCAGGTGTGACATGACTTCCTTGACTGCTGGAACTGCTGTTTCCATCTGTCGAATGGTAGCATTCGGATGCCTGCCATAGTTCATAAAAAAGGGGGAATACCCAGTTGAGCTGTTCTTTGCATTATTGTGAGCAAATTCCGCTGTCCACAAATATTCTGACCAATTTCCTTCTTCTTTTAAAAGGAACAGCCGCAAGTACTGTTCTAGATCCTGGTTTACCGTTTCTGTCTGCCCATCTGTTTCAGGGTGGTAACGAGTGGAGTATCTAACTTCTGTTCCCAAGCCTTCCATAAAGGCCTTCCAAAACCGGGACACAAATTGGGAACCCCTATCTGATATGACAATTTTTGGAAGTCCATGCGTCTTGACAATTTGGGAGCTGAAGTGATCCGCTAATTGTTTAGCTGAAGGTACCCCTAATAAAGCTGTAAAGTGGGCCATTTTTGAAAAGGCATCCACCACCACCAGGATGGTGTTGTAACCTTGACTAGTGGGTAAATCCGTAATAAGATCTAATGTAACTGTGTGCCATGGATAGGGAGGTGTGGGTAGGGGTTGCAATAATCCCTTTGGAGCCTGCCGTTCTGACTCCCCATGCGCGCAAATCGCACATAACTTAACATACTTCTCAATATCCGATGCCATTTTAGGCCACCAATAATATCTCTTGATTAACTCTTCAGTCTTGGCTTCTCCTTTGTGACCAGCTAATTTGTCATCATGACATTCTTGCATTACTTGTTGCTGTAACTCAGTTGTCAGCAGATACAAGGCATTTCGATGATAAGGCATTTGTTGAGTTATACTTCTGTTAGCATCCTCCTCCGCCCAACTCTGCATGGCCTCAGGACTCATAACATTTGCAATCGACTCCTGTAGTCGAATGGAGGTTGTGGCTCAGGGTGGGCGTAAAATCCGTTTCGCTGGTGAATTTGCGGATTTTCCGCGATTTCGCGATCCGCGAATCTCGCGAAATCGCGGTAAAATCCGCGAATCAGCGGGGACGAATTTTCAGCCAAGCAAGGGTTACAGCAGCAGGTGCAAAAGTTGAACCTAATTTCTTTGTAACCTTTTACAAAAGGGCTACAAACAAATTAACTTCAACTTGGACACCTGCTGCTAATTGCTTCCTGGCGCCTCGTTGCCTACTTGCAAATATTCTCTCACCCTGCTCTGAACCTTGAAGCAGAGTCAGAGAATAGTTACAAGTAGGCAACGAGGCACCTGTCCAAGGAATTAAACCTCACCAGGAAGCACTTACAGATATAAAAAACAGGAAGAAGGGAGAGGATGGCAAATACACCCATTTTGAGTTGTCAGGAGGGAATAAACTAAAAGAGACCTTTACAGCACAATTTTCATATGCATTTTGCTAAAAATAAAAAGCTGTATGTTCTGTAGGGGCAACTCAGGAATCTGGCCCTTCAGAGATCCGGCCTCTCTTTCTTTCTCTCGTTCTCTCTCTCCCTCTCTCTTTCCCTCTCTTTCTCTCTCTTTCTATCTATCTATCTATCTATCTATCTATCTATCTATCTATCTATCTATCTATCTATCTCTCTCTCCCTCTCCCATAAACGACTGCATGGGTAAATTCGCTATGCAAACGGCTCGCGAAGATGCAAAAAGCCCCACGAACACGCAAAAAAACCCCCGAACACGCAAAAAACCCCCCGAACACGCAAAAAAACAAAAATCCGCAAATTTGCACAAATTCGCGAATTTTGCGGATCGCGAATTCGCAAATCTGCAAATTCGCGGATCACGAATTTGCAAAATTCGCCCATGCTTAGTTGTGGCTCCTATGATTTTGTGATTGGGAATAATTGGCTGTATGTCTGTAGAGGTCTTCTGAAACTCTGTACCTATCCTGGATAATGCATCCGCTTTTGCATTTTCAGCTCCAGGACGAAACGTGATCACGAAGTCATAATCTGCAAAATATAGAGACCATCTCAGCTGCCCTGGCATGACAGTTCTGGCAGTTTTCAAGAATTTTAAGTTGCGATGATCCGTGAACACCGTTACTTGATGACGGGCTCCCATCAAATAGTGTCGCCACTCTTTGAAGGCGTCCTTAATGGCCAACAACTCCTTCTCAGTGATTGTATAGTTTATCTCCGCTTGAGTCAACTTTCTAGATCGATAAGCGACCGGGTGTAGTTGGCCTGTAGTCTTGTGTCGCTGCGATAAAACTCCTCCCACCGCTTGATCTGCCGCGTCAGTCTCTACGAAAAAAGGTTCCGAGGGATCAGCATGTAATAGGACTGGTGCCGCGGTGAAATCCTCTTTTAAAGAGTGAAAGGCCTCTTCCGCTTCTTTTGACCACTCAAACTTGGCTCCTTTTCTCAGCAATCTTGTAAGGAGGAGTATCTTCCTGGAAAACTCGCTGATAAATCTTCAATAGAAGCTTTGGACTTCTTTCACGCTTCTCTGAGATTCCCAGTTCGTCGCCGCCTCCACCTTGCGTTGATCCATCAAAATTCCGGAGGGTGACAGTACGAAGCCTAAGAACTCCACCTGTGACACATCAAATGCACATTTTTCTAGTTTCGCAAAACAATTTGTTCTCTTGTAACTTCTGCAACACTCCCATCACTTGTTCGTGATGTTTTGCCACATCTGAGGAATAAATTAGAATATCATCACTGTACAAAATTGCACACTGATCAATAAATTCCTTCAGGAGGTCGTTGATGAAGTGCTGGAAGGCTGCTGGGGCATTGCACAATCCATAGGGCATCACCTGATATTCGAAGAGCCCAAATCTAGTCTGGAATGCCGTCTTCCACTCATCTCCTTCACGCATTCGAACTAGATGATAGGCCCCCCTCAAGTCGAGCTTGGTATAGATTCGAGCTCCCTTCACTTTGTCTAGAAGCACCGATATCAATGGTAAGGGATACCTGTTTTTCTTGGTTATTTTGTTGATGGCTCTATAGTCGATGCACGTCCGCAAATCTCCCTCCTTCTTCGGTACGAAAAACAAGAGAGATGAGACAGGCGACTGGGACGGCCGGATGAAACCATTGGATAGGTATTTGTCCAAGTACTCCTTTAGATGTTGATGCTCCTTCTCAGTCAAGGCGTAGACATGACTGCATGGCAAATTTGACCCCGGCTCTAATTCTATCTTGCAGTCGTAAACTCGATGTGGTGGTAAATGTTCTGCTTCCACTTCATTGAACACCTCCGCAAATTCTTTATATTCTTCTGGAACTTCTTGAACGTTTATCACGCACATGGTATGCCCAGCGGAACACAAAGACAACGCTGGGTTGTCCTTAACTAGTCTGGTCTCTGAATCAAAACAATTTTCATGACAATAACTCGAATCCATCACAATGGTTCTGGAGCTCCAATTGATCGTAGGATTGTGCTCAGTGAGCCATGGGAGGCCAAGAATTAGTTGGAACTGGGGAGCGTCTATCAAGTTAAACTGAATCTTCTCCTGATGCCCATCACTGGTTGTCAATTGGATTGTCTCTGTGTGACTCACGATTGGGCCTGAAGAAAGATTGGTCCCATCTACTGCATGAACAGGTTCGCTCCTTGCCTTTCGGATTGCCTGTATTCCAACCTTAGCGGCAAATCTTAAATCGCAGAAGTTTCCTGTGGCTCCCGAGTCAATCATTACTGATACTTTCGTTAAGGTAGTCTGTCCGAATTTTACTTCCATAGTTAGAATCAAATGCGGAGCTGCTGATTGTAGCGTATTCGCCACTTGATGTTCCTGTGGAGTTATTTCTTGAATCACACTCACCTGTTCAACTCCTCCCACAGGAGGTGCCGTTAGTTTTCCTTCGGCTTGAAGGGCCCCTTAGCTTTCTTCTGGCAATCTCGAACAAAATGGTACCCGGACCCACAATACATACACTGATTATTTGCTCTTCTTTTTTCTTTCTCCTCCTTGGTTAAAGGGCCTCTTATAGCTCCAATCTGCATTGGTTCGGCTCCTGAATGAGTCTCAAAGGTTCTAGCGCCATCCGACCGAGCCCGGTCAAATCTTGGAGGTATCACCTCAAAATACTTCTTCTTCTCTCCTCGCCGCTCTCCCTGACGGAAATCTATCTCCAACACCAGATCTATAAGTGCTGAAATCTCGGTGGCCCTATTAGGAATCTGAGCCACGGTGTATTTTAATTCATCTCTCAGCCCACGATAGAATACTGCAGCCCTCTTACTCTCGGGCCAATCGGTCTCCACCACCAACTTATTGAACTGGGCCAGATATGCGATTAAATCTCGATTTCCCTGTCGTAAATCTAACAATTCATTGTCCACCACTTGAGATATTCTCCGTCGCTCGTTTGAAATCTTCAAAGTTCCTTAACAAAGGGTCATCTCGGGAGACTAAGGGCATGGACCACGAAGCTGCATCCCCACTTAGGTATGAGAGTATGAAAGCCACTCTAGATTGCGCGTCAGGGAAGATCGAAGGGCGGCACATAAAGTGTAACGAGCATTGAGAGAGGAATATCTGCGCCTTCTGTGGATCCCTGTTAAATCTCTCTGGAGCTGCCAACGGAATGACTGGGGAGAGAGAATGTATCGCCTGTGGGGTAGATCTATTGGTAGTACTGGGTTCATGGCTTCCCTCTCTAAGCTACTAGGTGGGCGTAACCGTAACGCCAATTCGGCAGTTTCTTTTCTAGCACTGATTACTTCCTGCCTCAGGTTTCGATTTTCCTCCCTAACCGCTCCCAATTCCTTCTGTATTGCGTCTAGGATTGTACCTAAAGATTGGACATAAATTCCCTCCCCCATCTCTGTTCGGGTGCGAAAGCAACTTGGGCACTTCACTCTGTCAGAACTCTGAACTCAACCTTGGCTTACCGACTCTTGCACAGGAACAGAGATGCTAGTACCCTAACCCCTCTCAGCAATGCTGGTAGGTCTTTACACAGAACCTCCCATCATTACCGCAAGGGACGGGGGAATTGGTTAAAATAATAAACAGAAAAAGAGACTGGTCCTGCGCTGGTTCCTTCAGACTGCTTCCTTCTGGATGGATTATTTTGAAGGAACCTAAAAATAATAACACAACATTACATTCCTGCCTTCCTGCTGTCTATTTAGGGCTACTCTATTATTCTCTCTAAGGACTTTTCTCACCCACCCTTATGCTGCTGGACCTTAGCTCCTCTTCCTAATTTTTGATAGTTATTCTCTTCTCCTCTAATTAGTTGTCACTATGTGAAAGGAATTAAACAAGATATTAGTTCTCTTCTCTGCGAGCTCTAGTACTGTATTAATATTTTCTGGGTAAGTGCACTTACTTCACTAGTTAGTGGAGTTTACTCTAATTGGGGTTCTGTTTTGCTGTGTTGTTCTTATCTGAAATTTTTGAGAGTCTAACTCAAGTTTATCTTTTTCTTTGTTGCAGGTTAGTTGAGTCATTCACCTTTTGACAGTCTCTTGGTAGGTATTTACATATATACATTGCTTCTGTATTCGTTTTGCATTACTGAACTTTCTAATAATCTTTCTCTTTTCCTTTAGGTCGTTTTTCTACAGAAATGGTGCAAGTTCGTTTTCAACTTCAATCTTGTAACTATTATACAACATTGCTTTTTAACAACGAATGTTCACTTAGCTTAACTGTTCTGTGTCAGCGTTCCAGCGAAATTACTTCCCAGCTCGGATTTGTCAAAGCTGGAACACTTCTTCACACCTCTTCGTCGTAGCGCTTGACGCCTCTGTTCTCCGACTTGCTCGTCACGAAATTCACCTCAACAGTTCTCAAGGTTTGCTCGGTAACTCGCGCTTGGCTTCACGCGCCGAGTACCGCATTCAAGAGTATTAGAAACTGGGTTGCGGCTGACAGCCGCTTTGCCTTAAAACAAGAAAATATCTTCAGGAATTAACTCCGCTCTGGAATTAGAACCACTCCAGTCAGGTTCGTCGGTGAAGTGCGCCTTTCCAAGGCGCTCGCGCTGCTCATCGAATTCCTTGCAGCTGTGGTCTAAAAGACTGGCTAACTGTCCTGGCAACAACGGCGGCCATCTTATGTCTCCAGGAACGCACTCTTTCAGCCCAAGTGTTTTCTAAGGCATCTGATCCGGTTAGTGTCGGCTCTGGGTAGTAAAGAATAGAACCCAAGGTTCGAGTTCTAACAGAGGATGACCCTCCCGCTCAAGAGGCTTAATAGCCAGAGGTCAAAATTCCTCCAACACTTCAAGTAAGTACCTTTTCTCCTCATCCTTCCACTTCAACAGGTATTGTGGGGGGGTCGCCAAAAACATTTCCTAAACATCTGGAGGCAAATTACACACAATCCTTGGGTACTAGAAACTGTTCAAGGTTTCAAAATAGATTTTATTTAAAAACCCAAACAAGTTATGACACCCAAAGTGTTAAATCTGACTCTAGATCAACAGCCTATTGTGGTAGAGGAAGTAAAGTCTATGTTGACAAATGGCGCAATTGTAGAAGTTCCTTGGGAACACCTGAATTTCCTGAGCAATATTTTCCTGGTAGAAAAGAAGGACAAAGGGTGGAGATCAGTAATAAACCTAAGAGAATTGAACAAATCTCTCACCTACAATCATTTCAAGATGAAAGGTATCCATCTCCTCAGGGACATGCTTTTAGAAAACGACTGGTTAGTGAAACTAGACATAAAGGACACCTATTTTACAATTCCAATGACAGAGGAATCCCAGTCCTTTCTACAATGTGCATGGAACAACCACCTATATCAGTTCCAAGCTCTCCCCTTCGGTCTATCATCTGCCTCTTGGTGCTTCACCAAAGTAATGAAGGCTATTGCGATAGTTCTGAGGGAAAGGGGTCTCTGCCTTATAATCTATTTATAAAACATCCTCATCATGTCTCAAGACCATTCTCAAACTCTAAAAGACTTGAATACTACTGTGGATTTAATAGAGAGTACAAGTTTTATTATAAACAGGGAAAAATCCCTCGAGGTCTCTAGACTTCCTGGGCTTCACAGTAGACACAGTGAAGTCTATGCTGTTACCTCCCACAAAAAAAGATATCCAAAATTCAGAAAGAGATAAGTCATGTTCTGAAACTAGATCTTGTAACCTTAAGAGAACTAGCCAGACTTCTGGGCCTCCTATCATCTTCAATCCAAGCTATTTTCCCGGGTCCTTTACACTATGGGGCACTTCAAAGGTTGAAGGGCAGAGCCCTCCGATCTGGCCAATGGTACGGAGACAAAATTCATCTAGACACAAAAGTCAAGAGAGAACTGATTTGGTGGCTAGAAAATCTGGATGCATTGAATGGCAAAGCCATGTTTGGGATTTCCCCAGAATTTGTTCTGGAATCAGATGCCAGCCTTCATGGCTGGGGTGCTTGCTTTCGGAATCAGAACAAGGAGGGTTATGGTCCTAATCGGAGAGTTTGCACCACATAAACTTAACCGACGGGCTTTATGCCCTAATGAGTTTCAAACAATCACTTCAAGGGAGGTCAATCATTCTCAAAATGGACATGTCAGCCATTGCCTACATAAATCGTCTAGGGGGCACCAAGTCACCAGACTTCTTCAACCTAGCCAAAAAACTATGGATGTTCTGCTTGGAACACAAAATTTCATAAAGAGCAGAATACCTTCCAGGACAAAACAATGTTAGTGCGGATTGGAATTCAAGATCCCTCATAGATCACACCGATTGGAAACTGAATCCAAACTCATTCAAAAGTCTAGATTACCTTTATGCAGGAGATGGTAGTCCTGCTGAATTTCCAAGAATCCTCATGCATAATGGATGAGGCTAGTTTTCAGGGAAAACCCTACGTCCTGTAAGCAGTACCATAACTGGGTAAAAGGTCAGTCCCCAAGGGCCATTATGTACTGTAATGTTAGGAGAAATATAGGTGAAAGGTTAGGTGACTACCTGAGCCTATTTTGAGGAACCTATATGGAACATAACACAGCTGTTGGACACTGTGTCGAACCTGGCTGGTGCGCCGCATCGACCGCACACCCTCTCCCAGTGCAGCCGATGCTCCCGCAGGGGATATCCACTGCCTGGTCCAGCACCTGCTACCAGCATGACAGGGAGGTGGTGCGGCACAAAAGAAACAGGTACTGCCACCTCCTCCACTGCAAATATCGCCCGTTATTGGACACTTAGGCGGGGGTGCAGCCCGCAAGGAAGCTGTCCATCTGCCATTGCGTTTGGTGAAGTAAAAAAGAAGGAAAAGGAAGGGACAGACGAAATAAGGAAGGAAGGAAGGCTCATCTCCTTAGCAAGTTCCCTGGGGTAAGAGAACTTACTGTCAACAAGGTAGTGGCGCAGATTGGGAGAACAGAGACTAAACATGTCCTCTGATGCAAACAAATTAAACATCCCCTGGTAATCCTTTACCTCACTGTCCTGCACCTACGCATTCAGTGCCTTTCTAACTTAATCAACACAATCTACCCAAGTCTGTTGGGATAGCTGTACATTTCTGGGATCATACCCAAATTCCTGATTAGCACTCCCACATGAAGGAATACTTTATCTTCTCAACCGCCTCTAAGGCCAATAGAGTGTCCCTCACCTCACTAGGGCTATACCTCCACAGAGTAGTTCCCCAATCTCACTCAGGGACCTTGTGCATCTGTAAGACAATTGTGCAGGTCTCAGTCTAACTGTCTATGTCATCTCCCACTACAAATTCAGATACCAGACCCTTGGGTATGTGGACACTCCTTTCAGAGGTCACTGCAGAATTGCTGCCACCACCTTGGATGGATTCAGCCCTCCTGAGTTTGATGCCCAGCTCTCTCACGATCTACTCCTGATCAAACATCAGCAATTTTTCTTGTATCGTTAATTGCTTAGTTTTCTCTTCTATCTCCATGGTGAGTTTTTTCTCCTGCTGAGGCCTGTTACGTTTGCTCTGCCTCGAATTTGAGCTTGGAAAGTTGTAACTTAAATGTTCTCGCCTCCCTCCTGTCCTTCAGGTCCTAACACTGTTTCCCGCTCTTCCGGGGACCATCTCTCCTTGCAGGCTGGTTGCCCCCTATCCCACAGGCAGTCACAGATTCTCCACTGAATACTGGTCCAGCTCCTAATCCTCCTCTATTTCCTCATCATTATCTTCATCCTCTGGGGTTTCATACGCTGCATCCCTAGATTCCAACCAGCCCTTGGTAGAAACCTTAAACCCTTTACCAAAAGCCTTGAGTTGCTGCACTGCGTATTTCTCTAACTTGTACAATGCACAATCCATGCTTGCTGGTGCAATTATGGGACCTCCAATCAGACACATCATTTTAGGAAAAAGAGAAAATGCCAATCAGGGAGAATAGAAAAATAAAAAATGCCAATTGAAAGAGAAAAGGAAATAAGATTCTGAATGGGGATCAGGGACAATTGATTCGAATTGGTCTTAGATGTATATAGTAGTCTACACCAAAATACTGGATGTTAGTGCACAAACACAAGTTCTGTCCTCACATGCTGATCACCAATGTTCGAAATTGGGGGCCTCATGTATGTTTTTGTCTGTGTCCTTTCATTCATGACATTGAGGGGCTTATTTATGGGATTTTTAGGTAGGGCAGGCCAGCAGAGCAGCTTACAGCACTGCCCGATGCCAAAGTGAAAGGGCAGAAATGCATCGTATTTAATTAATGTGGTGCATTCCTGTCCCTTCTGTCTGAGCAACCAACATAGGCACCCTTGAACAATGGCACTCTTGCAAATTTCACTCCCATCAGGAATGAAGCTTTGGTTGCAGTGCAGGAGATGCTCAGTGGTAAAGAAGTGGAAGAAGGTCTGTCTGGGGCGTAGCTATCAATAGTGCAGCATGTGCAGTGTCACCAGGACATAAGGGCTTTAGGAGCCCACTGACCCCTAACTCTGACTGTCATTTACTTTCCAGCCAGAGGATGGAGGGCACATCTTCCTTGCTTTCACTAGGGCCCATGACACCCTTTGTACACCGGGTATTTTGAAAAGATCTGCTGCAAAAAAAGCAAAAGAAACAGTCTCCCATGTGGTGTTTATTTATTTTTCTTGCTTCCTTAGATCCTAAACATGCTGCCAAGGCAGTCAAGAGAATGAGAAAAGTAAATAAACACCAAAGAGAAGCTCATTCTTTTATTTTTCAGCCTGGAACATCAGTTCCGTAATATTACCTCCCACCTACCCGGGACATCCTGTCTGGCACAGATGAGCACAGCAGGTGTTGTCACAGGTTAGCAGGGATGACATGACCAGAAATGCCCTCTTATTTACCTCCTTCCCCACTGCTGGCTATGCCTCTTTACATTATGAAATGATGAAAGGCAGGGAACTCGAGGCTTTTTTTTTTAAATCCTTGCAGTATATTTATTTACTTGGCAAGTTAAAATGCACATGTAAAATCCGAACAACCATCAGTTGTTTGTAACTGTGAAAGCGAGGTGATGTGGCCTAACTGTTAAACTGGTATCCGGGACTGTCTGGGACCATATCTGGAACACAGTCAGGTACCTGGGCAAGGACTGGTGACTGTGTAGTAAACTTATGCAGAAAGAGGAGTACAGTGCTGCCCAGGATCATACATGAAATCAGAGGAGAAAAGGGATCCAAAGGCGAAGTCTGAACAAGGGAACAAGATGGCTAAGACTCAGAAAGGACAGACACTCAAGAGGGGATTTAGCATTCAAAATAACTGCACCCAGAACAGACGTGCAAGACATATATATGAACATAGCAACATTAACAATAAAGGGAATGTGGGTAAAGCACTTAGGAAGTCCACAAGGTAAGACTGAAGCTCAGTAAGTTGCTCACCCACATTGCTGTTACAGATACTGACTCAAATACCCACATATAGGATATACATGCAAAGGCAGGGTCTGTGGAGCTGATACCTGTGGTGATGTTATAAATGTAACTCAAAGACATTAGTCATAGAAGACAAGAAACACAACTTAGGTTGTTAGCTATGCCCACGGATCATGTTGACAGGATAGGATAGGATTAAGATCTAAAAAGCACACTAATGCCCATAGGTGCCAAGGCACTGGGCAGTAGAGAAGATAAGAGGAGAGTGCAGAGCTGCTGACTAAACTGAAAAAAGCCAATTCTTCACCAGCTTTTTGAACACCGGAAGCGATTCTACATTAGAGAGCAAAGAAGGTAGGGTATTCCAGAGTTTTGCGTCCACCACAGAGAAGGAGCAACCGCCCCATCTGGCTTTGTGGACTCTAGGGGTGATCAGTTCACTCTGGGAGGAAGATCTCAAGGCCCTCCCAGGCATATCTAACCCTTCGCCCACGTTATGCAAAAATTTAGCATCCTTCTTCACGGATAAAATTCAGAAGATTTATAACTCTTTCCCATCAGTACTGCACATCAAAGTATTAGACACCATAGCCACTCCTAAGCTCACAGACATACCCGCTCTTAATCAAGAGGACTTTCTCAAAATCTGCAATAAAATCAACTCCGGCTCGCCTGCAGATCCCCTAAAACCAGCACAATTCAGAGCAGCAGACTGGACAGTACTGGGCCCTCTCTGTGATATCATTAACTCGTCCTTTTCCACAGCCATGATACCCTCCAGGCGGAAACAGGCATGGGTCTCTCCCGTCATAAAAAAACCTACATTAGACCCCACTCTACCTGAAAATTTTAGACCTATATATCTGCTCCCTTCGCCAGCTAAAGTAGCAGAGTCCCATGTCAATATCATCTTGACAAAATTTCTTATGACCAATTCCATTCTTGACCGGTCTCAACATGGCTTCCGTGCGGGCCACAGCATGGAAACAGCTCTCCTGAGTGATGGAGCATCTTCGGGCCATATTAGATTCTGGCGAGACAGCAGCACTGATTCTGTTAGATCTCAGTGCTGCCTTCGATACGGTATCACACGAGGTGTTGCTGTACAGGCTAGAGGAGGCAGGAATATCGGGACAAACCCTTAACTGGCTTAAAGCATTCCTCTGTGGGAGATCATTTCGGGTGTCCATCCCCCCATTCCTCTCTAATGAGCGCTCTATCAGACAAGGAGTTACCCAGGGTTCAGCACTCAGCCCTACCATATTTAACCTATATGTCCGACCACTGGATGAGGTACCCAGAAGAGGGGGGCTGTCGTTGGTATCCTACACTGACGACACCCAGCTAGTGGTGACATTAAGGGATAAAGGTGGGCTGAATGCACAGAACTTCAAACATAGTCTCCTCGACATAACCAGCTGGATGACATCTAACTTACTTCAGCTCAACGCTGGTAAGACGGAGGTACTGGTGGTGGGAAAAGAGGCAGTGGCCTGGGGCGACAAATGGTGGCTGGAGTTTCTCGGCAAACTGCCCGAACCAAGAAGTCTTTTGAAAAACCTTGGAGTCTGGGTGGATTCTGCCCTTAACTTCACTCATCAGACCAAAAAGATTGCTGCCACGTGCTTCGGGATCTTACAGAACATTAAGCCGATTCTTAAGTTCTTTGACCCTCAGACGCGCCAACTCATAGTGCAGGCAGCTATCCTCTCTCGGCTGGACTACGCAAGCTCGCTCCTCCTAGGGGTAAACATAGCGGAGAAAGCAAGACTGCAACGAGTTCAGAATGCAGCAGTAAGAGCTTCGACAGGTCTCCCTCGGCATCAATCAGTGGCAAGTACGCTAACCAAACTCCACTGGCTTCCAGTTGAGAAGAAGATACACTTCATGACCCTATGTCTTGCATTTAAAATCCTAAAAACCGCTTCTCCACCCATGCTTAGTCCACTATTAACACCATATACACCTCGGCGCACTCTGCGCTCGGAAGGACAGAACCTTGCAGTCGTTCCTGTGTCACGTTATCACGGATGGGCAGCCGATCCTTCCGGTATTTGGCAGCCAAGCTTTGGAATGCTTTACCTTCCCAAATCCGCGGTCTGAATGACCTTCTGTCTTTTAGGAAAGCTATAAAAACCCACCTCTTCAGCTAAAAATGTTTATGTTATATAAGTTGCAACCTACAGCCGCAGCAACCCTCTCTCTATATTGGTGCAAGCGCTGGGACGCCCCTTTGCTGGGGCAGCCGAGCGCTATAGAAGCGTATATAACATAACATATACCATTTAAACATGGTTTTCAGCTGCTGTGAGCCTTTGTTATGCAAGGTCTTGTGAACAATACAGAGGGCTTTGAAAGAGATTTGCTTCCTAATAAGAAGCCAATGCAGAGTACGAAGCCCCTCCTTTGCTGAGTGGCGTTTGGGGATATTAAGGATCAGCCTAGCAGCCGCATTTTGAACAACCTGAACCCTGTTTAGAGAGGCTGTGCTGATGTTCAGATACAGGGCAATGCAGTGGTCAAGCCAGGAGGTGACTAGTGCAATGATCGTGGGCCGATGCAGTGCTGCTGGAACATACGGGAGCACCTTTATGAGAGTTTTCACAATGTAGGAGCAAGTGCTGACAGTGCGGCTGACCTGAGACTCGAAGGTCAGGCCCACGTCAAAAAAGACTCCCTGGTTTTTGACTGTCTTAGCAGGAGCAGGAAGAGGAGTGCAATCTACCGGCCACCAGGCGTTCAACCAGATTGAGTTCTGCGGACAAAAAACTAGGGCCTCAGTTTTCTTTGCATTGATCTTAAGGGAGTTATTCTGCATCCATCTGATAATACTGGCCATGCACTGGTTACATTTCCCTGCCACCGACTGCAGATCATGGGATATAGAAACAATGATTTGCATGTCGTCAGCGTAGGATATCACCTGGAACCCAAAGGATCTGACTAGCTTGGCCAGCGGGGAGACATACACGTTAAAGAGGGTAGGGCTCAGGGATGAGCCCTGGGGAACACCACAGGTAAGACTGAAAGCCTTAGAACTAAACCCCCCACAGCTAACAGTATTAGTTCCCTCTGTCAGGTAGGAGTGGAGGAACTGCAAGGCCTTACCCGAAATTCCCAACTCTTGCAGATGTTGGACCAACCGAGTGGAGGAAATGGGTTCAAAAGCAGCTGTCAGATCGAACATAATCAGCACTACTGAGCCACCCTGGTCGAGCTGCATGCAGATGTGATCAGTGGCAGCAATAAGTGCGGACTCAGTGCTGTAGTCGGCGCGGAAACCATGTTGAGACTGATCTGAAATCTAATGGGAATCCAAATCGTTTATCAACTCAATGTTGATGAACTTCTCCAGGATTTTGTGGGCGCAGGGAGAAGTGAGATGGGGTGAAGATTTTTCAATTCAGAGGGGACAGCATTGGGGTTCTTAAGTAGAGGAGTAACAATAACCTTTTTCCAAGTGTCTGGATAGCAGCCGGATCGGAGGATGTTGTTAAACACCTTGCATAGAAAGTCTGCGATCGGGTTGGGGAACAGCTTGAGAGTGAGGGGCTGCATGAGTCAGAGGGAGAACCAGACGTAAGGCCCCTGAGAAGAGCCAGAGTTTGTTGAACAGTGATCTGGGGAATAGTTGCAAGAGTAGCAGTGGACTCCCCATCACTTGGTTCTGCGCGACCTCCTCAACCGTCCATTCTTCAGTTTCCATATGGTCGAGCTCCCAAAAGATTTTAAGGACCTTGTCCTCAAAATAGGCAGCTATTCTGTCAGAGAGATCTTGAGAAGGGGGCAACAATTGTGTCCCGGAAGGTTTGGAGATCTCCTTGATAACCTTGAAGAGCATGCTAAAAGAATTGTCTGCAGCGAAGATCTTATTAGTAAAGAAGTTAGATTTAGCTTGAAAGATGGTTAGTTTATACTTCTGGAGCAGAACTTTCTGCTTGTTTTTCTCCTAGTACAAGGGTCCAGCTGCCATCTACGTTCATGTCTACAACACTCCCTTCTAAGTGATCTGAGTTTGTCAGAAAACCAAGGTGATGTTGGTTTGGCTCTCTTAAAAATGCAACATTTGAAAGGGGCAGCAATATCTAAGGCTTGAGTAATCCATTTGTGAAAGCCCTCTGCCGTCCGGGGGAAAGGACTATGCCTCCCAACCACAGCTGAGGACGGAGCAGCCTCCCATGTTGGGGGCTGAATGCTTGTTCAGTTCCCTGTAGTGGATATGCCTTGGGGTGAGACTTTAAACATAATCGACAAATGGTCAACCCTGCTAAGGCTGAACATCTTCAATCATTAAATTGTCCTCATCCTTCTCAAAGTGGTGGTTAAGATCCCCGAGAATGGTGGTATGAGAAGTAGTGACTCATGGCTCCAGAAATTTTGCACCATGATTCCAATAACTTGGGTCTAGGGCCCGGTGGACGGTACACGAGAGGGCCCGAGAAACTGTGACTTTGGGACAATATAATCCTAAAAGAGGCAGCTTCCACTGGTTAAGTAAAGACCCTTTCCACCATGGACCGGGTGCAGTTAAGAGAGTCATAGGCCACCAAAGCAAGACCACCCCCTTTGCTCAGTGCAAGCACATCTGGGGATAGTATATCCAGGGGTGACATCATCCATCAAGTCAGGGCCCGAGTTGTCATTGGCCCATGTCTCCCTGAGAAAGAGACAATCCAGATTATGAGTCTGGATACTCACTTTACTCAGTGCAATTTCTCCCTTATGTTTAATCATGTAGTAGGAGTTCGGCAGTGCCACTCTAATAGACCTAGGTTTAGGACCAGGGGGATGTTAGTCCTAATGCTAGACTTGTAACCCCTCATTACACGGGGCGCTATGTAGGGGCTGGAGTCAGCCACCAGACCGTTGGTAAGTCTGAGGTTGCAATGATGGCAATTCACTAGATCCCCAAAGAAAGGCCCAGTTTGGCTGCACATTCCTTGGGATGACATTTGATATGTAGCTCCAGGAGCTCTGCCCTGGAGTAGGCTCTAACCTGGTTGCCCCTGTTGCCTGGCCCCTGGTGTCGATCAAAAAGGAACACACAAGGCTGTAACAACAAGGGCGTAGAACTAGATACACCGCCACAACAGCCACAATAGACAAGGAGCTAGCAAGGAGGAGTGCCTAACAGGAAAGAAGGGAACAAAGGACACACTTGTCATAAAACAAGTAATAAGAATACATGGAAACTAGGATCAAGACTGTAGAACAGGAAGACAGCAAACTAGGGACTGAAATAGAGGTAATGGGAAGAAAAGCAGGAACTGAGAAAAGCGAAATACAAGAGAGTGGATTCAATTATGCATTAAATAGTACTAGTTCAGAAATCAAGGAAAAGGGAATAGCTAATGATCAGGAGGCAAGGCAGCACTGAAGATAGGGCTAATTCAGGAACCAAGAATTCTACAGCTCAGGAACAGGAATCGAGGTAACCCTACAGGCAGTTGCTAATTCAGAAACAAGGATAGCTATAGCTCTGGAACAGGAATAAAGGAAACACCGAAGGCAGTGTTAGTTCAGGAACAAGGATCGCAATAGCTCAGGAATCAAGAGAGCACTGCAAGCAGTGCTGGTCATTAACATGAAAGAGCTACAGCTCAGGAATTAAGAGAGCACTGCAAGCCGCCCTAACCAGGAACAAGGAATAGCTACAACTTAGGAACAAGAAGAAGGAATAACTATAGCTCAGGAATCAAGCAATATCAAAAGCTCAGGAAACAAGGAGTGGTCTCATCAGAAAACAGCAACAATAACCAACGCTGGACTGAAGGGAGCTTGGCCTATAAAGAGCTCACAGCAATCATAAGCGTCAGGTGTGAGCAGGCTAGCAGTACCAGCCACAGTTATGCTGAATTCCTCCATCCATCCTTGGCCTGCAGCGGTGCAAATGGAGCAGTAAGCAGAGGGTTACAGGTATTGGAGTTTCAAGCATGAACAGACTGGCTCCCACGAAAACCGGCATGGATTGGGAATGGATGTCAATTCCCAAATAGTGTCCAAATGGCTGGAAGTCAGGATATGCATGAAGGGTCGTGTCTGGAAGCTTATTAGAACACTGGAAAGTCCCACTATGTGGCCCCCTGGGGGTGGGCATGAGAATGAAGACAGCGAATCATAACAACTGGGGAATAAGGTTTGAGTTCCAGCTTCAGCTCATTATGGGCCAGATGTAGGTGGCTAAATACAGGTCGGTACAGTGAAATTCGTTAAATTTCAGCGTTACCGCCCAGTATTTGGCCATGCACGATGTAGGTATTACCGAATGCCATCGATAATAAGAAATCGGTAGAAATAAGGGAACCCAGTTACTGATTCCTTATTTACCGGCTGGCAGACACCGAAACACTAAAATACCGAATCGGAAAATAAGAAATCGGTAATAAACCGAAAATGGGATGTACCAAAATTCGGTAATACTGAATTAGCTAAAAATCAGTATTTAAGAATCGGTAATTAACACTGACTCAAAGCAGGTGGTAATCAGGTGCACTTCATAAAAACAGCCCCAAAATGCAACAGTCTGAACACAATGGCGGCCCTCTACGTTATAGCAAGGCGGCTACGTTTGCGAGCAGCAGGACTTAGGGTCTGGAGATGGGAAGAGAGTGCGTACAGACTGCGTGTCACACTGTTCCAACTGACTGAGGCAGAAATACATGAGAAGTACAGGCTGCACCCACAAACCATCATAGACCTGATACAGAACCTGCATCCATTCCTGGAGTATCAGACACCAAGGGCGCACGCCATACCAACACACGTGCAGGTGCTCTATAGCCTGCACCTACTTGCATCAGGAAGTTACCACGGTGTGATAACTGCGGCAGGTTGTGTGTCACAGAGTTGCCTGTCCCATTTCTTCAACTCCTTCTTGGATGCCATGATGCAGAGAATGCATCACTACATTCGCTTCCCCAGCACACAGGCAGAACAGCAGAAAACAAAGCTGCACTTCTACCAAAAAGCACAGGGCCTGATTCACAGAACTAACTTAAGACAAAACCCTAAACTTACTACCATTTTGATATTCACAGAAGGCACTTACTCATTTTGGTATTCACAGAAGGCACTTACTCATTGATGAGTAAGTGCCTTCTGTGAATACCAAAATGAGTGAGTGCACTTACTCTTTTTGGTATTCACAGAAGGCACTTACTCATCAATGAGTAAGTGCCTTCTGTGAATACCAAAATGAGTAAGTGCCTTCTGTGAATACCAAAATGAGTAAATGGTAGTAAGTTTAGGACTTTGTATTAAGTTAGTTCTGTGAATCGGGCCCATAGTTCCCACATGTAATAGGGTGCATCAATGGGACCCACATACCAATCTGCCCACCCGCAGCTACAGAATACATCTATCACAACCGCTAGTCAACGCATTCTATCAATGTGCAGGTGATATGTGATCCAGCAACATTGTCACTGACATCGTGGCCAAATTCCCAGGGAGTACCCTGACATGTGTTACTTCTGACTACATCTCCCATAATGCATTGCAGGTTTTAAGTAAAACAAGTACTGGAGTGGGAGTCCCTATGCCTCTTTGGGGATTGGGGGTACAGAGTGGGGACACAGCATGCTGTGAATGCATCTTACCTTGTTTGTTGCCAGCTCTGGCTGAGATGTCTGCATCGCCAACACCACTCACACTCTGTGGCTGGAGGGTGGACTCAACCAGGAGATCCAGAGCAGTTGGTGCAGGTGCTGTGTTCCTCCCTCCACCTATGCGCTCGGCCTGCTTCCGGCTCTCTGCCAGCCTCGCCTTTGCAGCCTTCCTCAGGTCATACCACCTCTTTTTTAGGTCATCAATGGAGCGGTGGGTGACTCTGATTGCATTTATTTTCCCCTGTATTGCAAGCCAGATTTTCCTTTTCTGGGACTTTGGCACCTGCAGGGACTGTTTCCCAAATAGTCAGTCATGGTCCTTGGTCACATCTTCAATGAGGACCTCCAGCTCTCTCCCACTGAATTTTTGCTTTCTTTTCCTTTCTGGTGCATCATTCTCCCTCTCCTGGTTTTTCAATTTGATGGCAATTGGTTGAAAAAAGTCTGTGGAGTTGTACCTGCCTTCTCTGCTCTGCTTCCTGCCTCACAGTCAGCTCCAGGTTCAGTGCAGCTGCATGAGTGTGGTCACTTCCTGTTTGGGAGGTAATGTGGATGCACAGGATTGGCTGATTCCTTACCGAATTGGTATTAAGGATTCGGTAATAACGATTCGGTAATGAGGATTCAGTATTTTTTTTACCGATTCATTCCGATTCGGTATATTTTAACGATTTGGTAATTTTTATCGAATCATTACATACATCTGAAATACCGAGTTCTTAATACCGAATCGGTAAAATTCGGAATTAACAAATCAGTATTTCACATTTACCTACATCTGGCCCTATATTGTCATTCTGGAAAAATCATGTAATCTCCCTGCGGCTTCAAAAAAGAAATCTGACCTTGTGTAATGTCATCTTCTGCTCATGTGAAGTGCTCTAGTGCACTGGGGGTTAGTTGGCACTATATAGAACTGGAGTGGACGTCTTCTGGTGTTCATCCTCAGTTATGGTTCAGAGGAGGGGCAGTGGTGCAAGTGAAAGAAAGGGGCATCTCAGCCCGGTAGGGTAAGGGCCAGCCTGGGTTCTCGCCATCCGTGAATGTGCAGAGGTCGGAGAGGCATGAGAGACTACACCAACCTGCACAAGAGTTAGAGATACAGGAAAGAAAATGGTGAAAGAACAGCACACACACTTTGGAATCCAGATCAGGCAGATTGGTACTCAGCAACAGCATTAGTAGGCCCTTATGAATATCCCCACCCCCATGTACTTATTTATGTATTTAGTTATTGTTGGTGTTTTTTTCTCTGCCCTCCCTTTCTTCAGCACAAACAACAACAGAACCAGATTATGCCACAAAAAGGGGTGGGTACCAATGGCATGCCCCGTTTTGCTATGTGGTTGTACAACTGAACACAGCATCCTGCATGTCCAAACACATGTGTTCTGTTTCACAGGGGCTACACTACATCCATCACCATAGCTTGTCCCGGCTGGGAGGCCGTGCCCTGCTTTTCTACCACCGCAACTGTGCTACTAGAATTGAACCAGAAATCTAGGGACACTATAGAACACCACAGAGGTGGGCAAGCCAACAAATCAGCAGGGGGAGGAGAGCTAGTGTACTGGCCTGGGTGCACCAGAGCAGTGAAAACACTTTACATTTGAATCCTGCAGCACATATCATCTAAAAATATACTAATTCCTGTTCAAAATTTAAAAAAAAACATATTTATTTAACCTGCTCAAGCATTTCATCTTGAGGCAATAAATTATATTGACAATAATTTATTCAAAGTCATAGTTTTTAAACATAAACTTAAACACGTTGTAGCCTCCAGCCAATGCCAAATATTGAGCTAAGAAGAAGATGGAGAAACATTATAAGCTATTAAATCAAGCAGAAGACAGGTGTTTATACAGCGCGCACCCTGCATTCACATATTATAAGTTGTTCTCATATGTGATAATGAATAAAATTGAGGTTATGTGGGAAAAAGTATTTGCCTAGAATCACAGAATTTAGAGAAGCTGGGGTGGCCACAACTGATCGCAGGCCTTCGGGTTTCGCACTGTGCAATTCCAGCCACTATGTGAGTCTCTCTTTCTCATATCAAGAGTTAATGCTTTGTCTTTAAAGACAGATGCTACATTTATATTGTGCGGTTATTTATAGCTTGGACTTGTCTCAAGGACATAAGAGCATTCACAAATGACCCAGACTACTTTACCCATTTTCAGCAAGGGGAGATTAAGTGATTTTCCTTGGATTCACAGGATGTTAGTTGAGCATGGCTGGGTTTTGAACCTGGTTCCCAACATGGCTGGGTCAGTAGCTCTTACCCCTAGACCACGTCTCCTCCAGTCAACGCTCGGCTCATTTTGCGCCTGAGGTTCCAAAGGGACATTGAGTTGCACCAAAGCCAGGCATCTGGCTTGAGCTCCAGTGACCCAGCCACCTCCAGGAGGCCGTGCTGGCCGGTTTATTATTCTTACCTTTACAGCATATCTCTGTGTCATGCTGGAATATGCTGTGGAGATGAAGCCCCAACACCAGTCCAGCCTTTGGGTCTGCTTTAGATCTTGACAGATGGGTTCCTCCATCACACCAGTGACGGGTATCCTGCCCGCCAAAATATAAATCTCATTATATCCTATCGGATTTATATTTTGGAAGATGGGAAATCGATCATCTTTAGGACAAAATAACCCATCCGCCAATATTTAAATCAGGCCCTAAATAGCTCAGCTCCACAGCTTATTCTATGGGAAGGTGTTACACTTTGTGCCCATGGCTTTTTCTGTTTTAATTGTGCTGTCACTCTCATCCTTCAAAATTGGTCATATTTTTGTAATTACTAACCTTTGGCTGTTGACTTCAATCTGCATGTTTGCCTGATCTCGCAGTGAGGCTCTAAACAGTTTTTGTGAAGTGCCTGAGGAAGGTGTTATGATATAGTAAGGATCACTAAAATTATGCAATTCTGTGGCAGCATCATTTTTCACAAATGATGGATTTTCCGCTTGCAGCTAAGCATGCTGTCACTTTGCAAAGGTTAACTGTTTACCTTTCAGATGCATATTTCTGTATTTGGGTGTTAAACCAGTACTAATAAAAGTAAACCTTTGCCCAGTGATAACACTACCACAAAAGGTGCCGCATAATTTACATTTTGTGTTGCATAATTTAGCAAACCCTGCCACATAATTTGGTCCTCCCTTGAGGCATAATTCCAGTGGTCCAGGGTAAAACTATCTTTATTTTTTCAACGGTGATCAGAAATTTGATGTGGGACACTGAGAAGATTGATTATATTTACCACAATTGATGTGGTTCTCGAGATCCTGAGACTTTTGGAGGGCTGGTCAGACCCCAGCAAAACATCCCTGAATCAGACCTTAACTTCTAAAGATATATGTTTGTCTTATGTGTTTTGGCTTTCCATTGGTAGAATACTGATAGCCCCATTGGAATTACACTCTAGCGCACAAGTGTAGGGCAGTATGCCCACGTAATACTCTTGCAATAATCATGTGTCACCTATCTATATTGATATTAGAAGGTCAGGCCTCCAGGGGGCGTGGATTGCACGCCGCACAAGATGGCGGCGTAAACACGGAGCTTCGCCGTCAACCTCTGCTTCTGGACTTTTTGCGGCGGAACTACTGGGCAGCTTTCACTGGCGAGGCGGTTTTCTTTTGTGTGACTATGAGGTGAGCCTGGCACACTGTTTTTTTACCCTTTTTGAGGTCTCCTGCCTCTTAATTTTGCAGCGACTCGGTTCTCCCGTTTTCGGCCGCCATTTTGTTTCTTCATACACGCTATTTCTGCCTCAAGCGCGATGTTGCGTAGATCGCTTGGTTCCTCCTCATGATAGACTCTTAATGTCATTCTACAGCAGAATTACTCCAATGTTTGGCTTTCTAGCGCAGTTCAATGTCATTCAACGAGTTTGCTGCATTTTTTCTGACTCATGCGCTATGTTGTGTAGAGCGCAGTGTTCCTCCTTATGATGGACCTTAAATATCTTTTTACAGCAGAACTACTTCAATGTTTGGCTTTCTATCTCAGTTCATTGCCATTAAGCAAGTTTGCTGCATTTTTTCTGCCTCAAGCGCGATGTTGTGCAGAGCGCATTGTTCCTCCTTATGATGGACTCTAACTATCTTTTTACAGCACAACTTCTCCTTTGTTTGGCTCTCTAGCTCAGTTCAATGCCACTAAATGAGTTTGTTGCATTTTTTCTCTTCCTCACGTCCTCTCTTTTTTGAGCTTGTCCTGCCGCCATTTTGAGCACCTTCTCCATGTTCTTCTTTGTTAAGAAGTTCCTTTAACCTCTGGGGTGGTTTTGTACCGTGGGTCTGCACATTGAGAGCCTTTTTCTTACTATTCTACTTGCATCTTTATGGGGAAATTGAGCAACCTTAAGCTTTCTGCGTCAGCCAAACCTACTATTTGTTCTGAATCCGACTCCATTTCACAAGACATGGATGATATTCCTGCACAGAATTCTGACTCTTCGTCAGGAACAATTTCTAAAATGCAATCTTCAAGTAAACTTCAAACAATGTCAGGGTCTACCAAACGCTTAAAGAAAGACCCTCCTTCCCCAGGCTCTTCCTCGAACCTCGACTTCTATGGACCTAATCCTTGCAGAGATTCGTGCTCTCAAACCATTCATGGAAGAGACCACCAAAACTTTACAATTTCTACACGACAAATGGTCTTCTTTGGAATCTCGTGTTCTTATTGTGGAACAATCAACGGAATCTCTTCAAACTTCAGTCTCTCGAATCTCGTCTTTGGAAACGGATATACTGAAGCTTAAGAGGCAAGCAGAGGATTTGGAAAATCCGAATCGTAGGAATAATCTTCGTCTTTATGGTCTTTCGGAACTTTCTGAAGGTTCAAACCCTACTGCCTTTTTTCAATCCTTTCTCCCAAAAATACTGGACTTACCTGCTTCCTCCTCCTTCAAAATTCAAAGAGCTCATAGATTTTGTCCCAAGATATCTAACAAACCCAGAGGCGTTATTATGCTGTTTCTACAATATACTGACCTTCTACAGGTTCTGTCAGCCACCAAGGCTAAAAGCAGATCATGTGGGAAGGTCATCGTTTGTTCCTTTCACAAGATGTAGCTAAAGTAACAGCTGATCGTCGGAAAAAAATTCTGGATATGCGTCCACAGTTACGAGCTCTGAACGCCAGATTTGGATTGCTTCATCCCTGCCTCTTCAAGGTGACTTACAAGGACAAGACTACCACATTTGATGATCCAGTGGCTCTACAAGAGTTTCTTCGTCACCATGGAGCGGATGTTATGGACACCTCAAGAAGTGTTTAATCTACTTTCATGGTTTTGGATTTGTAGTTGTTTTCTTGTCATGTTTGTTTGTTTAGATTGTTCATATGTTTATCTTTGTATGGTTGAACCTAATTTGTTTCTTCTTCTCTCTTCTCTCCATGTTTTTCTTCTCCACTATTATTAATTTTCTTCTCTTCTTATACAGGTACCACCCTGCTTTTACCTCCCCGATGTGTCCATATTTGTTATGTGAAGTTCTGATGTTCTTGCAGCAGTTGTTCGGTGAGGTTTGCTCTTGCTGTTGTCGCCGTCGTCTTCTGACGCCGTCACCCTCGCTTTCATTTTGTATTTGTAGGTATGTTTTTCAGTCGTCTGTATTTGACGTGTGCTGTCTTCTTTTCTCTATCTTTTTCTCTTCCTTTTTTGCTCTCTTAACCTTCCTAATCCTTGTCCTCTTTCTTTGCTCCTACCCTCTTTCCCTTTCTTCTTCTCTCCACATTTTTTCTCTAAAAAATGTTCTTGATTGCTTTTGTAAGCATACTCTGTACTCATACTTTCTTATTGATTCACATTCCGAGTTACTACCTGGAAAGTTAAAGGTTTAAATAACACAATTAAAAGGCAGCTGGTGTTGTCTCATTTAGCCAAGCTTCAAACTGATGTAGCCCTTCTCCAGGAATCCCATCTCTCTGAAAATGAAGATTCCAAACTACAACGAATGTTGGGTGGGACATGTTTTCAACTCTCCTGCTGTGGGTAAGAAAAATGGCGTTGTGATATTGTGTCATAAAAAGTTAAATGTTTCTACTGTTTCACACGAATGTGATGTAGATGGTCGTTGGGTGATTGTTAAACTCCTTATAGATGAGATTTCTATTGTTCTTTTTAATATTTATGCTCCTACAGGTATTGAGAAATGTTTTTGGCCTAAAATTTCGGAAAAATTGCAACTACTTAATGATGATTATCTTATTTTTGGTTGTGACTGTAACCAAATCCTTGATCCCATATTAGATAGATATTCCAAAGTTAAATTTTGTAATACTAAGATGCACTCTCAATTTACTACTTCCATTCACCACAAAACTTTAGTAGATATCTGGAGATTATGCCATCCCGACCTTAGAGAATAAAGTTTTTATTCCCCTTCCCATCACTCTCAATCTCGTATAGATTACCTTTTTCTAAGTAAATCATTAGCTCAACATGCCACTTTCTCTGACATTAGCTCCATTTTAATTTCGGATCACGCTCCCGTTTATGTTGATATTGATCTCATCACCTATTCGCCTCACTCAGGCAGATGGAGGTTTAATAACTCCTTACTCCTTGATCCCATTTTTTTAAACTAAATTCACTGCTTTTGCTACTGAGTTTTTTATGATTAATCATACCCCAGACTTCCATTTTGCTATGGTGTGGGATTCTTTCAATGCGGCTGCTAGAGGTTTTATTATCAATTTTGTCTCACTGAAGAAAAAACGCATGGCAGCTGAATCAACTCAACTTCTTGATAAAATCAAACTTCTCGAATATAAGTATTTTCAATCCAATTCTGAATCCTCTCTTAAGAACCTTATTGATCTCAAATGTACTTTCAATAAATTAACCACAGATGCGGCCTCCAACTTTTTATTAAAATGTAATTCCCGTTATTATGGAGGACGGAATAAAATGGGAAAGCGTTGAGACAACTATTGGAAAGTACGAAAAGAGCGGACAAAAATCAAATCTATTCAAGGTCCTACTGGTGTTTCTCTCTTTAAAGACAAGGATATTCTCAATTAATGTGTTACCTTCTACAAAAATCTATACTGAAACTACTCCAGACCCAGGAGATCCTCTCTCCTATTTTCAATCTATACCCTCTCCTCCTTCCACCCATGTTGATTTTGGACCCTTAGAATCGGACATCTCCCTTGCCGAAATCTCTCATGCGGTATCGGTTTTACGTCATGGGAAAGCTCCTGGTCCTGATGGTTTTACCATTGAATTCTATATTCATTTTGCCTCACTTTTATTACCTAATCTTTTACTTTTATTTCAATCCTTTCTTGATGCAGGTTCTTCATGTGCCACATTTCAGGAAGCCTTGATTTGCTTAATCCCTAAGGAAGATAAAGATCATTCTTTATGCAAAAATTATCATCCTATCTCCTTGATAAATACTGATTTTAAGATCTTTGCCAAGATTTTGGCTCTCAGGATGGACCCATTTTTGCCGAATTTAATTGGCCCCGAACAGTCCGGTTTTGTTAAGGGACGGCTTTCTTCTGATAATTCACATGTCTTTTTTAATGTTCTAAGTAAAGCCTCTTCATTAAATCATCCTCTGGCAGCTATTTCGTAGGATGCAGAGAAAGCTTTCGATAGAATCAGCTGGGATTTTATGTTCAATGCTCTCAAGTAGGCTGGCTTCCAGCCTAAATTTATTTCTTTTATCTCCTTACTTTACTCTGGCCCTCAGGCGTCCAGATTTGTTAATGGCATGGTCTCTGATTATTTTTCATTGCAGAGAGGTATCTGGCAGGGTTGTCTGTTGTCCCCTTTATCATTTGTTTTAGCTTCAGAACCTTTCCTCACTAAGATTCGCTTAGACGATAATATCTCTAGTTTCCATTTCGGTCCCCAACAAGTTAAGCTTTCAGTTTACGCTGTCGATATTCTGCTATACTGTTCTGATCCTCAGTCTTCTATTCCTTTCTTTCTTCAGCAGGTTTCTTCTTTCTCTAATGTTTCTGGGTATCGTCTTAACGTTAACAAGTGTGAAATCTTACCTCTAAATCATTTATGCCAAAAACACCTTTTCGAACATTCTGGTTTCTCTTGGCAACCTTCTAAGATCAAATACTTGGCAGTTTGGTTCGCTCCTCTCCTTTCAGACACTCTTAAAATAAACTTTGAGTGTATACCTAAAAAATTAAATGCTGCCATTACCCAATGGAATCCTCTCTCCTTATCTTGGTGGGGTCGTCTCGACTCAATCAAGATGATGTTATCACTGTTCATATTATATACTATTATCATGATTCCTATCCATATTCCTAACTATTATTTTAAGAAGATCAACTCTATCTTACTTAGGTTCCTATGGAAAGGCAAACGCTCTCGTATAGCTCTTGCTGCCTTAAAGAAGGATAAGTCTAACGGTGGTCTTTGTTTCCCTGATTTTAAAACTTATCAACAAGCTTTTTCCTTGAAACAAGAGACCTGTTGGCTTTCTACTGTTCTTCCCTTTTATAATCCTCTTTGGCTAAAGATAGAATCTTCATTTCTTGCTCCCTTTGAGTTTCGAGAAAACCTCTCCTTCACGTCTACCATGACCCTTTTTCGGCATCCTGTTATTTCTCATTCTCGTAATCTCCTTCTTCCTTTTATGTCCTCCTCTTATCCTTCTATTAATTCCATTGATTTACAACCTATTTGGCATAATAAACATCTCCGGATCCGTAATTGTTCTATAATATACTGGAAGTCTTGGTATTCCAAAGGTGACAATGGATTTCTCAACTTCTTTCTAATAACCATCCTCTCCCCTTCTCTGATCTTCAATCTCAATTTTCCTTATCTTCGTCCTTACGATCACAGTATAATTTGCTTTGTCCCATTCTTATTCAATACCTTCACTCTTTACCCATCACCAATGATATACCCATGGTATCCCAACCTATATCCTCTGTATTAGCCCATTCCCCCTCTGCTTCTTTTCTCTATAAATCCTTTCAACTTTTATTAGACAGACCCAAAACTAAAATTGAAAGTGCTTGGGAAAAAGATCTTTCTCAAGATTGGGCTGTTCCTCTTTGGGATAAGATTTGGTTTAAAATTCATAAGACCTCTAGAGCCGCTAGCACCACGCAAACCCTTTTTTCCATTTACAATCGGATTTTATTTACCCAATTGACTTTGTCCACTTTCTCATCAGACACTCCCTCTTCTTGTTGGTCTTGTTCGTGTCCTAGTGCTGATTTAAAACATATGCTTTTTGAATGTCCTCCTATACTCCAGTTTTGGAAACTTGTCTGCTCCCAAATTCAGACAATTTTTAAAGTCCAAATTCCCTTCTCAATTCCTCACATTTTCCTAGGTACTCTCTCCCCTCTTTGGCCCCAATCTTCACACCATAAGCTCCTTGACCTTTTGATAGCTATTGCCTTTCATCTCATCACCTCCAATTGGAAACAGGCTAATAAGGTCACTTTTCGCTCTTGGTGGAATGCAGTTTGTTTCCATCATATGTTTCTCCTGTTTCCCTAGCAATCAAAAGAGACCTCCTCTGGCTCCCCCTAACCAGTTACTTATCGTTAGTTGCTTCTTCGTCCACTATTTCTAAGACTAGATTAGAAGAAATACAGAAACCACCTTGAATTCCCCCACTGCCTTTTTGCTATTTCTCTTGCTGATTACCAATTGTTTTTTTAAATGATGTTTTGATTGATTCCCTCTTTTTCAGATATTTTTTTGCTTATGTTGCCATTTCCATTTGTATATTTTGCCTGAATCTCTTCCTCCTTTTTATTTATATTCTGATGTATTTTCATTAGTTCATATTTTTTATTGTACAACATGTTTGGGTGTAACATTTTTTTACTGTTTTCTTCATTTTTGTTCTGTTTGTATTTTTTCAATAAACTCAAACTTAAAAAAAACAAGGTCAGGCCTCCAGCATCTATCCGTGCATCAAAATAAAAAAGAGTTTTATGTCAGTGAAGACCAGATTGTGTGATGGTCAACAGTTTGCCTCACCTTAATAATAACAATGAGTTGGCAAACACTGTATACTTGCATCTAGAGATAAAGGTTATTGTTGTCCCGAGAAGGTGGTTCTATACTGTATATCTACCAAGAAGCATCAACGCCCTCTTGTTGTTGTTACATTTGAGGAACGATGAGCTATTGGAAAAATAGTTCTTAGATATTCTTAATAGTTGATTCCTTCAAATTAACAATGACTCTGAATGACAAATATGTATGTCTTGTTTGTTGTATCTCTCTTGATATAATGTTTTAATAATGTATGTGCAATATATCTCTTATTAATTATATTTGAATTTTATACAATTGTTTTTATTATATGTTTTATTAAACAGACTTTATATAATTGCCTCTTGGGTCCCTTTAAGACTGGTAGTGATGAATATATGTTAGAGAAGTGGACTGTGAGTTATCGAATTTTTGATTCCTCCAAAAGATTTCTTTTGTTCATACATTGTTGTATAACTTTTCCGTGCTGATGACGGAACAGCTCCATCATCAGCCGCGGTGGCGCTGGGCTGATAACGGAGCGGTTCCGTCATGGTCCGCCCGACGCACCTGCGCTGCGCTGATTTCGCGCCTGCGCGGCGCATTCTATTGAGCGGGCGAGGCCATGACGGAACCGCTCCGTCATGAGCACAGCTCAACCGAGGCTGGTGACGGAGCGGTTCCGTCACCAGCATGGGCGCGCCGCCCGGCCCCAGCCCCCTTAGCACTGCGGCAGAATAGCCGCCGCAGCGAAGGTGATAAGGAAGCCTGCTTCTTGGAGCAGGGGGGCTGCTCTCTTGTTTCAGAGTAAGTCTGCTAGAAACAAACTTGTTCTTCTGAACCCACGATGCACATCTCCCAAGTTTACTTGGAGCAAACATGCCATTCTGAAGCTAAGCTGGACATCGTCTGTTCCTAGAAACAAATTTGTTCTGAAGCCATGTTGTAAATCACCTAAGTCTCCTTGTAGCAAACGTTGCTCTAAAGTCACACTGCACTCCACCCAAGACTCCTGGAAACAAACATGTTGTTCTGAAACCACACTGCACATCTCCCAAGTCTCAGAGAAAACAACTTATTGTTCTGAAGTGATGCTACACATCACCTAAGTCTCCTTGTATGAAATGTTGCTCTGAATTCACACTGCACTTCGCCTAAGTCTACTTGAAACTCTGTGACCTGAGGAGCAAACACTCTGAGGGCCCCTGGATTGCTCTTGTTTTGTTAATTATGTAATTGTGGCCATTGAGTGTCTCTTGAGAGGCTTCTGTTTGTCATGTCAGTTCTTCAAGGAGATGCTGACATCAGACAGCTCCGGAGAAACATTCCAAACAGAAAAGCAAACCTTAACACCTTATGACTGTGCACATGTATCTATGTGTCTATAGATGTGTTTCTGTGTATAGTGGCAGTTTCATGGTGGTCTAAGCACCTGTTGTTTGTGAGTAAGGTGTCTAAACTCCAAACACAGAACTTGGAATTCCTCCCAGTTAATTCATGAACTTTGTTCAAGAAAACTTGAAATCAGACAAAGGCAATCCCAGGTCACTGGTTTCCATTTGTTACTTTGTTTGGTAGAAAGTTTATAGATTAACTCGGAGAAATTCTGAGTGATCTGTTTGAACTTTAGTCACATACGAAAACTTAGGCACGCAGCCCATCATGATTTGACCCAAGGTGTGATGAGTGTTTTCATTGAAATTTATTTGCTATCACTAATTGAATAACAATGATTAACTACTAAGCACCTATCTGTATTAAATGGAAGACAGAGGACGTAACCCTACAGCCTCTGAACTGGACAATGTTCAATCCTAGACTAAAATCCCGGCTTCCCACTCAACCAAATTGTGTGATCCACTGCCCATCGCTTTATGTCAGCGTGTATCCTTTATTTAACCATCTACTTTGGAAGCATGTGGAAGTAATCCAGAACAGGATCTCGCTCCACACACATAAAATAATCTTGCTTCAGATTTCATAACAATGGAGGCTGTATAAATATAGAGCATGACAAATGAACATATTTTTGGTAACTGAGAGCAATGTCATCAGGCCCTGGGGGTATTCCTGAATATTACTTTCAATAAAGGCCCCTCAATTCAGTGATATAATCCTGTGTACTTAACTGAGTCACTGAAGTGTTGGAAAATGCATTTTACCCTCTTAGAATCTTTATCTTATGTTTTAACCCTTTCGATGCTGATGACGAGCTCAGCTCGTCATCACCTACGGGTGTCGTGTGCTGATGACGACCTGAGCTCGTCATGACACCAGCAAATTGGCAATTTGCAGCACAGCGCAAAAATCACCGCAGCAGCGATGCGGTTAATGACATTTGTTACCTGATTTATATCTTTTTATGGCTCTGCTCATGCTTCAGCTCTTAGAGCCAAGCCTGACGCCTGGCTCACCTATGGCCAAGGCTGGCCATGCTCCAGTCTTTCCGATGCCCATTGCCAGGTGTGTGCCAGGTGTGCGTGTGACAGCTTTTTTCCATCACAACATCCATGGCACTCTGAGATCAGACCTGTCTCTCTTCCCCTCATCTGGCCCCACAGACCAGCTCATGTCACAAAGGTTCCCTGTTGACTGATATTAAGGGGTGATAGATGGAAGGAGTGGGAGGTGTGCGGTGGGCTCTGAATCTACTCCAGATTATGGAGTTTTCTGGAATACACCCCTGATTTAGCACCAGTTTGAGTTTGTGCCCTCAAGTTTTACCTGCAAGATCCGGTAACATGGCATCCTTCACAGCTGAACTGTGAAGGGTAACAATGAAACAAAATTGTTTTTCTTCATCAAAACCTTTGTCTCCTGACTTCGAATAATTGTGTGGGATGAAAATCTTCAGTTGGGCAGTCCTGAAAGCTGTGGCCAGGAAGTACTTTACGAACAGGATCCTGCTTTTCTGTGTTTTGTGGCCTTTTCAGAGCCAGGAACTTTGAGATCAAAGGATCTGAGAGAAATACACACTGCTAAAATAGAGCCCTAAGTCTGTCTCTGTGAGACTTAAATGTGACATTCACAAGGAGTCATGACATTTGGTCTACTGGAGAGCCTTTATTGTGCATGTAAAATTGTGGTAGAGCTGAAAAAATTATGTTAGTTGGGGTCTGTGGAATGGTGTGCAGAGAAAGAGTCTGCCAGAAAGCAGAATACTAATTAGATAGATGAATACCCTGCTGGCTAGGTCACTTAGATCCCAGTGAATCTCTGCAGATCAACGCATAAGTAGCAGACATTTCCCTAGAGAAATGTGTGCTATGTTTAATCAGTATCGAACCTTAATATTGTAGACTCAGCACAATAAAATTCTCAGACCGATATAGGAAAATAAAGAAAAATGTGATGAGCAAATACAATGGTAAAAAATCGGATTAGGAAGTATAAGGTACTCATGTTCTGAGTTTTATGACAAAAAGCCCCCAAAAAACAAAGCATGATTCAAAGTTGATGTTCATGGTACATCAGGATCCAGGACTACCTTGATTGAGCAGTTCACACCAGCAGGTTTCCACTCTGGGACTTTGATACTTTTTTTTTGTTCTAAAATCCTTCAGCAGGGCAAGACAAGAGGATGATGGCAGTGAGGATGTTTCAAGTTTGGAAACGTCGGGCCCGATTCACAGAACTAACTTAAGACAGACTTAAGACAAAATCCTAACTTAAGTCTGTCTTAAGACAAATTTAAGACAAAATCCTAACTTCTGTGAATACCAAAAGTAGTAAGTTTAGGATTTTGTCTTAAGTTAGTTCTGTGAATCGGGCCCGTCATCATCAAGCTCCTGTTGTAGCATTTAGTTTTTCTCAACACAAGTTCCAAGTGAGACACAGCAGAATGTTGTAGCTTCGTTACAGAGGTAACTTTGCCACCTTGCTCCAGTCCAAAGATTTACCTTCGGACATAGTCACTTTTGTGGTTCTGGAAATCCTCCAGCGGGTCACAGCATGATGCTGTAGCGAGGCAGTGCTATATATAATTCAAGAAAGGGGACACCTAAAAGGAAAAAAATATAGATATGGTAATTGTAGCACAATTTTAGAAATAGGGTTTCTGGTTGGCACTGGTATGCACCCTGTCCAAGCGTGAACCACAATCCTAGTCAAGGTAAGTCAGATGCACACCATACATTAACCTGTGCTTACCGTCTGGTAGCTTGGCACAGAGCAGGCAGGCTTAAATTAGAAGGCAGTGTACTACGTATTTGTACACTTTAAACAGTAAAACATTGAAAGCACCACACAAAAAGATACCACAAAAATCCATTATATAGATCCTAAAATGTGCAAGTGTAAAAAATTCAGTTAAAATAGTGAATAAAAGGACGAAGCGCCAACTGTGGTTGTCTGGTTGCGCCGGGCTGGCATAAAGTCATATGGTCAGGCTGATCATGATGGAGCATGGGACAGCTACAGGGGCCCATTTAAACACAGTACCTTCAATCCTGGTGCGCAGTCTGCATGGCGTTGCTTTGCTAGATTTTGAGGCTCTTTCAATAAGGAACACAGAGGGCAGAGCACCTTAGTGTCACTTCCAAGGGTTCGGGACTATGGTGGTACCACTTGGCAGGGCAGACTCACAGATGAAAGAGTCCAGGTACAGGAGCAGATTGGTTGGAAGTATTTTGTGTCCCTGAGACTTCAGAAAACTGGAGACCAGGCAGCAGGCCCTTGGAATCCCTCTTGGTTCTAGATTACAGAGATGCAGGTCCAGTCCTTCTCACTCCCACACAAGACTGCAGCAGGCAAAAGCCAGCACAGCAAAGCAGATGTCCAGCAAAATAGCAGTCCAGCAGAGTAGCAGTCCTTTCAGCAACACAGCAGTTTTCCTGTAAGGGTATCCACAGGTTCAGAAGTGGTGATGTCTGAGGTCATTCTTTTCTACACAGTTGTACCTTTTGAAGAGGGTAGAATTTTCTAAAGGCATGACTTGAAGTGCAAAGATGCCCTGCCTCCCCTGTCCTGGCTCCAAGCTGGCTAGAGTGACAATGCAGGGTCATTAAACCCTATTCTGTGTGGACAGGGCATATACTATTCAGGTGCATGTGAGGCAGTGCTTAGCTCCGCCCCATCAATTCAGTTAATGGCCCATTAAGGCCCATCAAGTCACACCTAATTTCCCATTGTGTGTGGCTGTCTAGAGGGAATGCACAACGCCCAGCTGTCACCCACCCCAGACTTGTATTCAGAGACAGGCGGAAGGCACCAAATGACTAAAATAAGAACATGTCAACTTTCAAAAAGTGGCAGTTTCAGACTTATAACTTAAAATCTGCCTTTACCATAAGTTGTGATTTTATATTATGAGTTCAGAGATACCAAACTTTAAATATCTATCTTTTCCCAATCGTAAATTACACTTATAACATGTAATAAGGTAATCCCAATGTTAACCTATGGGAGAGATAGGCCTTGCAGTGGTGAAAAAAGGATTTAATATTTTTATGCTACCAGAAGATATAAAACTTAAATACACTGCACTCTGCCCTTAGGGCTGTCTAGGGCCTAATTTAGGGGTGACATATGTATTGAAAAGGAAAGTTTGGGCCTGGCAAGAAGGTTAACTTTCAGGGCAACATGGCAGATTAAAACTACACGCACAGGCTCTACAATGGCAGTCCTGAAACATGTTTAACGTGCTGATGAAGTGGGTGGCACAAGCAGTGCTGCAGGCCCACTAGTAGCATTTGATGTACAGGCCCTGGACACATGTATTGCACTTTACTAGTGATTTAAAAATACATTAAACAATCCAAATATGAATAAGCCCATGTACCACCTTTTTGGAAAAGATCACATGCACTTTAGCACTGGTTAGCAGCAGTAAAGTACCTGGAGTCCAAAAGTCAATAAAAACGAATTCAGCAAAAATGGAAGGAGGAAGGCAAAACATTTGGGGGTGACTCATCAGAAAAGGGCCATGTTTGATTGTGAAGAAGATGAAGGCGCTCCCATACAGACGGCAACACTTATGAGGAGATATTTTTCATTGGTTTGGACATAAGTGTAATTCTACAGTAAATCAATGAGGGAGCACATCAGTGGGCTGTTTAAAATATTGGTGGCCATGTGTTCCATCACATTTCATGCTCGCATTCTGGCTGTTGTGTCTGCATTTTGAATGTCAGCCAGTGTTCCTAGTGACAGTTTGCCAACAAAGGCAGATACTTTCAGTAATTCCTGGTGCTACCGCATAGGTCAGCTCCTTGAGACGATTGAGGCATCTGTGTTGATTTTTGGAAAACTTTGGAACAGTCTCCCCTCTGGGTGGGTCGAGGTTGAATATGGATGCATACATGAGTTGAGATGTCGGAATTGGATAATTAACTGAATATTGCAAAGTTAAGTTGGACAATTGTGGAGGTGAAGTTGTGCAAAAATAGGTTTTATAAATAAAGTGGAACTCTTTGTGGTGTTCTCATAAAGATTTATGAAGTCATGCAAAGCCACCTTGCATGGCTTTGAGTGGTCTTGTACATCACAAGTAAGGTGATGCCCGCAAATAGCTGTGTTCTTTTTCTGCATCCGGAAGGTGTTCCATGGATGTTGCGTTGGGTTTTCCCATGCAACACCCATGGAATTTGAAATTGCCCCGGATTTTCAAAAACATATAAACCTGAGGTGAGGCGTAACGAGGAGGTATGAATTCATTTCTCCTGGTTTTTTCCTCTTTCTATGTGTGCTGCATTCCGCAGCACACATAGAAAGAGGAAACCCCTTTTTGGGGTTGTTTTTGTGCAGGAAGGTGCCTCTTCCTGCACAAAAACAATCCTGCCTGCTGCTTTATGGTTATTATGGTGTTATTTGGGCCTCTAGGGACATTGTCGACATTGCTAAGCTAGCATGAGCTTGACTGCCATGATGCTACTTTTGCACACCTTACTACATGACTTGCAAGTCTCTGTTTGTGCCTTTCACACGAGAACAGGCTGCTTTTGTTTTCACCGCCTTTCCTAGAGTTTAGTCTGAACATGATGTGCAAGGTCGAACAACACTGCCTCTTCTTGTTGTTATTCTATTCTGGTCAGTCCCTAGCACCTAGTGCCATCTGTGAATACCGAAAGTCTTAAAGTTAGGATTTTTCTCAGTTTAGTAGTAGCAAAGTAAGGACTCCTAACTTTAGGACTCCTAAATGACTTCTGTGAATACCAACATGAGTAAGTGCCTTCTGTGAATACCAAAATGAGTAAGTGCCTTCTGTGAATACCAAAATGGTTGTAAGTTTAGGATTTTGTCTTAAGTTAGTTCAGTGAATCGGGTCCCTAATTCCCAAGTTGGCTGATTGTAACACCTGGGGCAACGAGCTTGCAGTGGTATATTCAAAGTGTTTTGGCACTCCCTCCTTGACCGTGCTCCCCTCCGTGACGTGTTCAAGATGAACTCGGAGCCAAAGCAGCTGTAGAGTTGGGGGTGATCGACATGGTTGCTGATATGATCCTTGCTAACATCAAAGGCGATGCGGTAAGCTTTCAAGTGGCTATAACTTGGAGGCTGTCCCTGATGCAGACAAGCCACACAATTTACCAAAGATTATTCCAAAGTCTTATAAAAACCATTGGCCACAATAGTCTGGGAGTTAAGCCTTTTACTCAAATGCAAACTTAAACACAAACACAACAAAAGTCCCAGACTGATAATGATGGATGTGCGTTCTTTCCTAAAAAGAAGTGGAAAAATACAAAACAGGGGCAACAACAACAAAAGCAAGGTTCGCTTGATGGTTCACCGACACCTGAGTCTTCTGAACGTACTTATGACTTGCGCGACCTTGCCAAAATTAAGTTTCCTGATAGATTTCAGGTCCCTGATCAGCGTTCTCCTCATTCTTCACAGGACATATCTGGCTCTCAGGTCAGTGGTGGGGAATGCCAAGATTGTGCAAGAGTCAACCTATGTCACAGGAACAAGATCAGCCTTGACAGTTTGAAGTCAAAGGAAAACAAGAGGATCTATCTAGTTTTCGACACCTGTTTCAAAAGAAAAATGTTGCCGCATTAACAGCAAGGTATACTTCAGACGGTGAGAACGAGACTCCTGGATTGGACATGGGCAGGCACTCTGCTCAACAGCGCAGTGGAGGTTACCACAGTGCGGGAGGCTCTGCATCCATGTCTGGAAGTGACAGCAACAGAAACATTCATTACAGCAGAGACTGCAGATACCCGGGTTGCCCCCCTGGATAGGCTCTATGAAATAATTTTCCGAAATGAAGGTGATATACCTCGCCCAATCAAGGAGGTTTGCTGGGAGAATCTCACCTCTTTGTATGAAATTTTGTTAGCAGAGGCGGATTGGCCTCCACCCTTTTTGTTAGCTGCTTCCAGAGGGGAAGATGTGATACTTCAGAGTTTTTCGCGTTATGTCCCTGATGAGCATGCACAGGCTTTCGCAGCTGAGTGGGCTCTGGCCCTAGCCCCAGTGGTGTATCCTAAGCAGGTAGGTTGGGATGTTGATTCACAGGCCCATAAAATACCTTTACGCTCTATGCCACAATTGCAATATCCAATTAAAAATTAAGCAAAGGCTTTAGTTTGTGATATTCTACCACAGTTGGAGTATCAAGGAGTGATTGAATCATGTACATGACTGATGAATAATCCTTTATTCACGGTATCAAAACCCGATGATTCATATCGGATTGTATTGGATTATCAAAATTTGAACAGTCATTGTCGCACTTTTGCAGTGCTGAACACTAACAGCTTTGGGCTGGTGAACAATCTTGTTCGTAAAAAATACAAAACTACACTTGATATTTTTAATGGTTTCTACAGTCACACTCTCACACCTGAGATTTAGTCTGAACACGATGTGCAAGGTTGAACAACAATGCCCCTTGTTATTCTGCTCTGGTCAGTCCCTAGCACCTAGACATAACATGCTAAACACAGCTGCAGTACTGAAGACTCGTGCTTTGATATTACGTTGTTGCATGTTGTTTTAACAAACTTTGAAAAGCTGTTCCATGGAGAAGAGCTCAGCTGTTCCTATGATCTACACCTTACATCCAGGCTTTAAGGTATGGGGTCTGCTGTCAAAGCCCAGAGAGTGTCCTGTTTATAAAATAAACTTCTTCTAGTCAAGGGGAGGGGGGTTAGGCCTAAAAACCTTTATTTCCACAGTTTATTTAAAATTACTTCTCTTTTTGTATTCTATGGAATTGTAACACTGCTAACTGTGCGGAGTTTATGCGTGTTGCTGCTACTAGTGGCACGTATACTGTATTGTAGAGCACACTAGTTAAAATAAACATTTTGAACTATTTTGGTGACCCTGCCTATTCTCAATATGCGGTACAAAAGGGGGTGGTGATGGACGAAGCATCTGAATCAATCAAACACTAACACCCAGTCAAAAGATCTGGGTTTAATCCATCACCGTTCTTTAGCCCACTCTGCCACCCCAGTTTAGACATGGCTACATGGTTATATGCAAATCAGTCTGACCCTGTGCCTCATGGGAACAGACCAGCCCGAACTGCCAAGCCATGTCTTCCCTGAACCGGAAACAAGCTTCCGAGGACCGGTTTCTGGCATTCCAGCCGTCTTCAGCCCGGCTTGCTTGAATCCAGTGGCAAAGTGAGCAAGGGACTCACGTCTGAGCATACCCCGCCACACTTATGGCGGCCAAAAGCGGTACAAAAGGGGGTGGTGATGGACGGAGCATCTGAATCAATCAAACACTCACACCCAGTCAAAAGATCTGGGTTTAATCCATCACCGTTCTTTAGCCCACTCTGCTACCCCAGTTCAGACATGGCTATATGCAAATCAGTCTGACCCTGTGCCTCATGGGAACAGTCCAGCCCGAACTGCCAAGCCATGTCTTCCCTGGACCGGAAACAAGCTTCCCAAGCTTCCCAAGCTTCCGAGGACCAGTTTCTGGCATTCCAGCCGTCTTCAGCCCAGCTTGCTTGAATCCAGTGGCAAAGTGAGCAAGGGACTCACGTCTGAGCATACCCTGCCACACTTATGGCGGCCAAAAGCGGTACAAAAGGGGGTGGTGATGGATGGAGCATCTGAATCAATCAAACACTCACACCCAGTCAAAAGATCTGGGTTTAATCCATCACCGTTCCTTAGCCCACTCTGCCACCCCAGTTCGGACATGGCTATATGCAAATCAGTCTGACCCTGTGCCTCATGGGAACAGTCCAGCCCGAACTGCCAAGCCATGTCTTCCCTGGACCGGAAACAAGCTTCCGAGGACCGGTTTCTGGCATTCCAGCCGTCTTCAGCCCTGCTTGCTTGAATCCAGTGGCAAAGTGAGCAAGGGACTCACATCTGAGCATACCCTGCCACACTTATGGCGGCCAAATGCGGTACAAAAGGGGGTGGTGATGGACGGAGCATCTGAATCAATCAAACACTCACACCCAGTCAAAAGATCTGGGTTTAATCCATCACCGTTCTTTAGCCCACTCTGCCACCCCAGTTTAGACATGGCTATATGCAAATCAGTCTGACCCTGTGCCTCATGGGAACAGACCAGCCCGAACTGTCAAGCCATGTCTTCCATGGACCGGAAACAAGCTTCCGAGGACCGGTTTCTGGCATTCCAGCCGTCTTCAGCCCCGCTTGCTTGAATCCAGTGGCAAAGTGAGCAAGGGACTCACGTCTGAGCATACCCCGCCACACTTATGGCGGCCAAAAGCGGTACAAAAGGGGGTGGTGATGGACGGAGCATCTGAATCAATCAAACACTCACACCCAGTCAAAAGATCTGGGTTTAATCCATCACCGTTCTTTAGCCCACTCTGCTACCCCAGTTCAGACATGGCTATATGCAAATCAGTCTGACCCTGTGCCTCATGGGAACAGTCCAGCCCGAACTGCCAAGCCATGTCTTCCCTGGACCGGAAACAAGCTTCCCAAGCTTCCCAGGACCAGTTTCTGGCATTCCAGCCGTCTTCAGCCCGGCTTGCTTGAATCCAGTGGCAAAGTGAGCAAGGGACTCACGTCTGAGCATACCCTGCCACACTTATGGCGGCGAAAAGCGGTACAAAAGGAGGTGGTGATGGACGGAGCATCTGAATCAATCAAACACTCACACCCAGTCAAAAGATCTGGGTTTAATCCATCACCGTTCCTTAGCCCACTCTGCCACCCCAGTTCGGACATGGCTATATGCAAATCAGTCTGACCCTGTGCCTCATGGGAACAGTCCAGCCCGAACTGCCAAGCCATGTTTTCCCTGGACCGGAAACAAGCTTCTGAGGACCGGTTTCTGGCATTCTAGCCGTCTTCAGCCCGGCTTGCTTGAATCCAGTGGCAAAGTGAGCAAGGGACTCACATCTGAGCATACCCTTTCACACTTATGGCGGCCAAATGCGGTACAAAAGGGGGTGGTGATGGACGGAGCATCTGAATCAATCAAACACTCACACCCAGTCAAAAGATCTGGGTTTAATCCATCACCGTTCCTTAGCCCACTATGCCACCCCAGGTCAGACATGGCTATGTGCAAATCAGTCTGACCCTGTGCCTCATGGGAACAGTCCAGCCCGAACTGCCAAGCCATGTCTTCCCTGGAGCAGAAACAAGCTTCCGAGGACCGGTTTCTGGCATTCCAGCCGTCTTCAGCCCGGCTTGCTTGAATACAGTGGCAAAGTGAACAAGGGACTCACGTCTGAGCATACCCTGCCACACTTATGGCGGCCAAAAGCGGTACTAAAGGGGGTGGTGATGGACGGAGCATCTGAATCAATCAACCACTCACACCCAGTCAAAAGATCTGGGTCTAATCCATCACCGTTCTTTGGCCCACTCTGCCACCCCAGTTCAGACATGGCATGACTTGTCTGACCTAGGGTGGTGTGGAGTGCAATAAAACGATGGATTTAGGCCCAGATCTTTGTACTGGGGTGAATGTAAGACATTATTCTGCATTCTGTCCATCAACTGTGTTTTTTGCAATTTTCACCCCGATTGGGCTGGGTATGCTCAGACGTGAGTCCCAGGCTCTCCACATCAATGGAGTCAAGCTATCCAGGCTGAAGAAGCCTGATAGCCAGAAACCGGTCCTTGGATGCTTGATTCCGGTCTAGGAAAGACATGGCTTGGTAGTTCGGGCTGGACTGTTCCCATGAGGCACAGGGTCAAGGCTGATTTGCATATAGCCATTGTCTGACCTAGGGTGGTGTTGAGTGCAAAAAAACTATGGATTTAGGCCCAGATCTTTGTACTGGGGTGAATGTAAGACATTATTCTGCATTCTGTCCATCAACTGTGTTTTTTGCAATTTTCACCCCGAGTGGGCTGGGTATGCTCAGACTTGAATCCCAGGCTCACATTAGAGAAGAAAGTCTGCCCTATATATTTCTATCTACGGGCTCGTTTAGAGTCCCAAAATTGTCAAAAAGTGCACAGCTTTGAGCTCACTGGACCACGGTCAACACATTTAAATTCTCACCACAGTTTCAGAATAAATATACAATTTTATTTTCATTTTTCAGCATATATAGGTGATATCAAACACATGTAAAAACATCTTGCTTAGCATATGTATACAAATCAGTCGTGAAATCAAGTATAAATAATTCAACATATAAACCCCCTAAAGCACCCTCTTATCATTCATCCAGATTCAAAACCAATTCCACTCAACACCGCTGCAAACATTCAGTCCATTCATTCAATCCAAATAATACAAAAACCTCAACACCCATCGCACAACAATTACGCTGAGGTAGTTCTGAAGTATCCACTCAGCAAGTCACTGGGGGGACACTAGATATTATTAACAGAACAGATGGTCACCACGCCGACGCGCGTTTCGGTGCCCTGCCTTTTCTACGGCGGCATCTTCGTCAGGGCATGGATGCGAGGAGGAGCAGAGAATGGGTTACAACACAATTCTATAGCCGTGGTCACTCTGTGATGAAGAAAAGAGACAACATTTAGGATCTCGTTTACAAGTTAACATTGGGGTAACAATTTAGTTTTCCCTTGATTATTCTGGAGCAGAAAATACTACTGTTATATGTACAATTTTCTACGTAGTCTGCCACTGTTGTATTCTTAATATGATGTTTATTTTTAAATGGCAATGTCTACTTAAATTCTTCTAACTCGTCCAAAAACAGTCCTATTGTAGATATATAGGGTTCAGATCACAGACCACAAACAGTGAGCTCAAAGTGTGCGCACAACACAATATGGGCCTTTTCAAAGAAAGGCACACTATAATGAAAGAAAGCCCAAACGGGTCATATAGCAAGGAAACCCTAGGTGAGAAGAGAATTTTAATAGAACGTCATGTGAACAGTAACAGCAAAAGGAAGGTTACTACTATAACGATAGGGAACAGCTTTTGCTAACAGAAAGGAAACAATAGGATATCACTCACAATTCTCCAAGGGCCGAGGAAAGACAACCTGAATCGGCAGCAAAGAGTGCTCAAGTAGTTCTCCCTGAAAAACAATAAATCACAAAGAAAAGAGAAAGATATTTCATTTGACTCTCAGGCACCCATTTTCCCAGGTCACTTCTGGTCTATTCCTCTAGATAAACGTACTTATAGATCGTAATTGAAATGGTCCTGTGCTTCACTAAACGCCTACTGCGAGTTTCGTTATGCTGCGAGTTCCCTGTCTTCCTTCAAATACGAACGGGATAAAACGACACACCCTGTCAAAAGAGATCCAGGGGATGGTTTAAATCACACGTCGGTACTGGGTCTTTCCTCAATTATTCTTACACATGTCTGCAAATTCTATGTGTTCCTATCGTAGGCACTTAACTCATTCAAAGAGAATCCAAGTGTCGACAATGGTTTCCTGAGAGTTTCTTTTGCGTGACTCGGTATTCAGGGGCCAGCCGGTATCGTCCTCCGATGTCGTTTTCGAGATACTGCAAATCGGAGACAGCTGCGTTTAGCGAAAGGAACACTGCGTTTTGCTACCTGCAGGCCACATGCAATTGAGGCAATAAGGCGTACGTTAATTAGCGTTGGTAAACTCGGCGGCCAGCCCGTCGCGAAGAAATTCGTCCTAGGGGGTAGCCGCCATAGTTTAGATGTTTTTAACCCTTTAGTAGGCTCGCCCCTAGCGCTAAAGAAGGTGTCTATATTTTTAACATCTCGGTAGATAGCCTGGAATAGATTTAGTGGGCTCGCCCCTGGCTCTAAAGAGGCGTCTGTATATCTCAACCGATAGCGAGGCATAGACTTACGCGCTCATAAAATTGACGGAACCGGCAGGGGGAAATCAACAATTGGCAAAAGAGTCGCAGAGCTTACCTCCGTGGTCGATCCTCTCGGCACACTCTATAGAATCTTTTAATGAAGAGTGACGCTCGTTTACTTTTAAGTTATTCTTTATTCAGGACGGAGCGCCGGGTACACACTACTGCTCTGCGTGGAGCGGTCAGCGCCAATGACTACAAATGGCCGCCTTCCGTCCTCGCGGGACGTGTTTCCTGTTCCGCCTAGCGGAACACTAGTGCGCTGACCTAATTGCGTCACCACATATCTCCCCCCTTTACACATCGTAACTCAACAATAAAAGTTCTTACTTCCAGTCCATGTTAAAGTCCTTGAATCTCTCTGGCGTCTTCACTTCTCTTCCCCTTCTGGTTCTCACCTTCATCATTCCCTCTTTGCACTCCTGTTCCACGCTCTCACCAATTTGCGTACCACTCTTGTCTTTCATGTCCTTGTCCTTCTCTCCGTTCCTTTCGCTTCTCCGCTCTTCTTGCTCTCCTGCACCGTCTTCCTCCTCGGCTACTTCCTGCTGTCCTTCTTCCACATCCACGTTCCTTCCTCTGTTACTTTCTTCTTCTCCGTCTCTTCCGACATTCTCTAGACCATCTTCCACATCACATTCCACTTTGATTATCTTGCTGCACTTGGCCATCCTGTCCTGTGACCATACCTTTCCGTCGCTTAGCAAGGCTGATCGGTCATACGGTTCCAAGACTTGTAATGGCGGCGAGAATTTGCTCTCACCCTTCTTCTTATGGACTGCTAGTTTGACTCTAACCCAGTCCCCTTTGTCCAGCTCTGCCTCCTTTACTTTGTGGTTCTTGTTGAAGTGAGTCGTATAGATCTCCTGTGCTCTTTCTAGGTTTCTTTTCACTATTGCCGGAGACCATCTGCTCTGTATCACCAACTTCCTCCACGCCTGATTGTCCTTGGTGAACGCTTCTCTTCCCCGCAAGATCTTGAACGGGCTGTACCCGGTGCTGCCCGGGGTGATCCTGTATGCCCATACCATCTTCTCCAGTTCTTTCTCCCAATCCAACCCATCGTTGATGGCTGCTTGGATGGTTCCCATGATCACGCGGTTAAACCGCTCCACTTGGCCATTCCCTGCGGGGTGGTAAATGGGTGGGTGCTTCACTTCAATCCCATTCCTTTCGGTGAAGGTTGTCCATCTTGTCGAGGTGAACTGGGGACCGTTATCACTAACGATGATCTTGGGAATGCCCTCTCTTAGGAATGTGGACTGTAAGAAGTTTATCACCGCTTCCGTGTCCATGGTTTCTCTGACTTCGATTTCTGGCCATTTGGAGAATTTGTCCACCAGCGCTACCACATATTTCTGGGTCCCTGTTTTGTTTAGGACCGGTCCTAAAATGTCCACTGATAGCACTTCCCACGGGCCATCTGGTATGGGGAACTTCCCCAGGGGCGGTCTGATTAGGTGTTGAGATTTGTCTGCCTTGGCGCAAGATTCGCACTGTCTCACGTGCCTTTCTATCTGCGTATCGATAGCCGGCCACCAGTAGGCCTGTCTGGCAAGGGCTTTGGTTTTTGTGATGCCCTGGTGTCCTTCATGTAGTAATCCCATCAGGTGTTCCAGTACTCCCTTGGGTGGTATCACCTTGTCTCCTCTCAACAGGAAGATGGAGTCTTCAGCTAGTGATAGTTCCTCCCTGACCTCCCAGTATCTTCGGAGTTCTTCTCTTAGGTGCCTCTTTTCCGGCCACCCGTGGACTACATACCCCTTGATGGCTTCCAGATCATCATCCTCTTTGTATGCCTCCTCCCACTCTTGCATACTTATGGCCTTCTCTACCTCCTGGATCGTGGCGACCACATAGCCTGCCCATTCATGATCTTCATGGTCACTCCTCGCTTCCATGGCAGCTGCCCTGCTGAGGAAGTCCGCCACCTTGTTTTGAGGCCCAGGAATGTGTTCCACATCGTAGAGGAAGTCTAACAGGCGCAGGGTCATCTTTGCGATCCTAGGAGTGGCATGCGCATGGCCGCTTGATGTCAACACACGGACTAAGGGTTTGTGATCCGTTTTTACCAAGAATCGCGCTCCCCACAGGTACTGACGGAATCTCTCCATAGCCCATACTACTGCCAGCATCTCTTTTTCCACCACGCTGAACTTCTCCTCGTTGGGGGCTAGAGACCTGGATGCGAAGCTGACGGTGTGCAATTCACCCTTTTCAGAGCGTTGCATTAGGACTGCTCCCAGTCCTCGGTCACTTGCGTCTGTCGTGAGGATTGTCTCTGCCTGGGGATCGAATCCTTTGAGCGGGATGGCGTCGCTCATATCTTTCTTTAAATTGTCGAATTCTTCTTGTTCCGCTTGACCCCACTGGAATCCGTTCCTCTCTTTGAGCAGCTGTCGTAGGTGGTGCGTTTTGGAGGCAAATTGTGGCACAAACTTGCTGTAGTATTCGGCCATTCCTAGGAATGACCGAACGTCCTCCTTTTTGCTCGGGGTGGGTGCGTCTTGAATGGCTTTCATGTTGGCGGCTTTGGGTCTGATTCCTTCTTCACTTATTTCGTGGCCTAAGTAAGTGACTGATTTCACTCCCAATCTGCATTTAGACCATTCCGCAGTCAGACCGTTGTCCTGTAGGATCTTGAACACTTTGTGGAGCTTCTCATTGTGGTCGTGCATGGACTTCCCCATTACCAGGATGTCATCCTGAAAGAATTGGACGTCGACCACTCCCCTCAACAATTTGTGCATCATCTTTTGAAAGACTGCGGCTGCTGACGCTAGGCCGAATGGCATCCTTAGGAATTCGTAACAGCCAAATGGCGTGATGAACGAGGTGAGGTGTGTACAGGAAGGGTGTAGCTTGACCTGATGGTATGCCGATGACAGGTCCACTGTCGAAAACCACTTGATGTTTTTGGTCTTGGACAACATCTCGTTTATGCGTGGCAGGGGGAACTTGTCAACGAGTATGCTTTTGTTCAACTCTCTCAGGTCCACGCATAATCTGACCTTGCCGTTGGGTTTTTGAGCTACCACCAAGGGGGAGAGCCACTCTGCACTTTCTATGGCCCTGATCACCCCTTCCTTCTCGAGCCTGTCCAACTCTTGCTGTACCGCCTCTCTACTTCTGAACGGGATGTTCCTTACTTTGTGCACCACCGGCGTTGCTCCTTCCTTTAGTCTGATTAAGTGTTTGTATTTCGCCAACTCCCCTATTTGGCCATTGAACACTCTTGGGTACGCTCTTCTCCATGACTCCACATCGTCCCTTTTCTCCATGTCCATGAGTAGGATTTTCTCGATACCCCCTGGATTCAACTGGATCCCTAAGGCTCCCTGGTCTCTCCAGCTCAGGACTGAGGGGCCTTTCTCAGCTATGTACAGTTTGCATATCGCTTGGCGGTCTCTGAACTCGAATGACAGGGGACAAAACCCCAACATTGGGATCCTCTGCCCAGTATACGTGACTGGACGCAAGTCCATGGGACGTAGTTTCTCACCGTGTGTGGATGCAAATTTGTCTTCCCATACCTTCCTTTGGATGATCGAGATGGGGGCCCCGCTGTCCGCTATCATTTCTAACGGTATACCTCCGATGTGCATGTCCAACCGGGGCTTGTCGTTGCCCGAGTCATCCATCTCCAACACTTGGACATCAATATACAGTATTTCCTCCTGGTCATCAGTTTCCTCTGAGTCATTGGTATCGTCTTGCTGTTCTTGGTCAACGAATTTCACTGTGGCCCCTTTCGGTTTCCGGCGGCATACCTTCTCGTAATGGCCAAATATGCCGCAAAACGAGCACTTAGCTCGGAACGCCGGGCACGCTTTATTGTTCCCTAGATGGTTGACACTCCCACATCTGTAGCAGCTCGGGCGTCCTCCCTTAGCTCCCCTCTGGTCGGTGGAATATGTGGACTTCTGCTTCCTGCCCTCCGGTTTCTTCTGTGGCTCCTTTAGCCTCGGGCGTTCTCCTTTCTGTTGCGTCGATATCTGGCACACCGACTGCGTACCACCTGAGTCTTTTTTGGCTGCTTGGGCACAGCGTTTTGATAGTTCGGCCTTCTTGACCATGGCCCAAATTTCTTTGAGTGGGGCATCTCCGTTTACCCACAGTTTGTCCTGGACATGGGAGCTCGACGTATGCATGATAATTTGGTCTCGGATGAGCTCGTCGTGTAGAGCGCCGAATTTGCATGAGATGGCGAGCTTCTGTAGGGCAACAACATATTCATCTACTGTTTCGCTACTCTTCTGTTTCCTTTGGAAGAAATTGTAGCGGTCAATCGCGACACAAACCACGGGCCGGAAGTGTGCGTCCAAGTCGGCAATGGTGTGGCTGAAAACATCGTCGTCAGCTGCGTCTCTTTCAGCCTTCGCAATGGTGTCATAGATCCTTATCCCCTCCGGGCCCAGGTTGTGTAGCAAGATCTTCTTTCTGCGTTTACTTGAGTATGGAGCGCCTGCTTCTTCTTCCAAAGCGTCGAGGTAGTTGAGGAAGTACCTCTTCCAGTCTTCCCATTGCCGCTCCGGTTCCCCTGGGTTGGTTAGGAATGGCACCAGTTGCGTGAGGGACGACGAGTGTACCGCCATTCTGCCTTCTCTGTTTCTGGAGGGTTGAACAGATACTGACTTCCCTTGGGGGCTGCCCGGAGCGTTGTGCTTGGTGGGGTCCCCTTCTTCCGGGTCACTCTCGCTGTCTTCCCTTAGTTGTGCGTTGGAAGGGGTGAGTAGTGGTTGCGTCCCAGCCCCTCCTGCTGTCTGCACTCCTATGGATTCTTCAGGGCGAGTGTTCGAAGACTCTCCCCTGCCCTCACTCTGGTCCGCCAGCTTGCTCGGCTGGTTTTGCTATCCTTGGGGTGGTGCTCCCCACTGCCCCTTGGTTCGCCTCTGTTGGCGCGGGCCCAGTCGCTACGCTCGCTCGCCTTTTAGAACCTCCGTGGCGCCTGGTGCCCCGTGTGTCTGCAGGCCTACCTCCTCAGCTGTGCAGTCCTGCTTACTTCAATAGGGGTGTGCGCCGCGTGGAGCCAGGTGCAGGCCTCTGCCACGCTCCGTCCTGCTGTTCAGCACGTGGAATGCGAGTCCGCCGGTGGGATCAGCGTCTTCTGACCCCAATCGCCCTTTTTTGCTTGCATCCGGGGTTCTGCGTCAAATCCTATGCCTCGTCGCCATTATAGAATCTTTTAATGTAGAGTGACGCTCGTTTACTTTTAAGTTATTCTTTATTCAGGACGGAGCGCCGGGTACACACTACTGCTCTGCGTGGAGCGGTCGGCGCCAATGACTACAAATGGCCGCCTTCCGTCCTCGCGTGACGTGTTTCCTGTTCCGCCTAGCGGAACACTAGTGCGCTGACCTAATTGCGTCACCACACACTCTCGCAATGACGGCGGCAGTCCGTGCGTTCGCGGCACCCAGGTCCAATTCCCGCGGTTTTTTAAAGGTCGCACCTGGACACACCCATTAGTGTGCATTCACGTAAATTAGGTGAGCGCAACATACCAGTCACGATAAGGGGAGGGCCCATACATTTAAGGGGGGACGCCCGAAAGTAAGAGGATGCGGCCGATCGAATCCGATGTTTACACATACCATCATCCAGTTTGTCGACGGCTATGGCTTAGAAATGACCGGATCTGTGATCAAAAAACAGTCTGCCGGAACCCGTGTGTACGGAGTAGGTACTGATGCCAGGTGCCAGATACATAGGGGCACTAGGCAAAAGCAGACTGATAACAGAGATGGATGGACATTCAACTCCAGCCAGTGCAAGAACAGGGCATTCAGCGAGGCCCAGGGAGACCAGGATGGTGCCCCTCCCCGAGTCCCAGACACAACTGGGATAGAATATAGCTTGGTCATGGGGTACATAATGTGACACAGTGCTCAGGCGTAACGTAGTCGCCTAGTACACACTGGGGCAAAGTAATCGGGCTCACTAAAATCACAATACCCAAACGGAGGGGTGACGAAATAGACTCAGAGGGGGGATATAATGTGTTGGACTCATAGTAGTTGCATCGGTACACCTCGCCCCACAACCCTCACCACCCAAATGAAACACAGACAAGTGAGTTTGGGAATAAGAAGTTGCAGGTTTATTTGAGGATACAAATAACAGAGCGGGTTAACTGACGGGCGACCCCCCTAGCCCCGCAACCCCTTGTTGCAGGGCGCCTGAGGTTGAGCCAATTACACGGACACCCTGGCCCTGGCCAGGTGTCGATTCTGGGAGGCACCAGCCTCCCACCGGTGTACCTATCGTCCACCTGCCCCACCCTCCAGACAAGGGAGAGTCAACTCACACCTTGCCCATCCAGGCGGGGCGTTTATTAGCAAACCCCCGGTTGTTCAGGCTTACAACCGCCCTAAGGACTAACGGGGTGCCGTTGAACCAAGTCCCCGAGAAGGGCCCCTCGGCTTAATATGACTCAGCTGTGCCTTTGCACTGGGGCTTCAGGTCCTGTTCCTGCGCCTGTTCTGCATGTGGGGGGGGGTCGCCTTGCACTTTATCCACAGCCTTGGGCGTGGCACCCGCTGCGCCCAGGGCCCCCACTACCTAGCCTTAGTCCTCCTTTATCTACACCCGGCTGCTTCTAGCGCCTCACCCAAGTCTAATAGGAAGATCGCCATACCCAACTTGGACAGATGCACTCCATCAGATTCCCAGCACCCAATGGACTTGGCGTGCAGCAAGCCATGCCTAATGAAACCTACCCCACTTTGTTCGCTGAATTTCCGCATTGCTGCGTTGACTCGCCTACGAGTGACTTCTAAAGCCCCTTGAGATACTGCCCCATGCCAGATAGGCCTGGGCGATATTTCTGACCAGTATATGCTGCACTGTCCTAATTCGCCGCTCAAGGTGCTCAGGTCCTTCCTCATTGTGTCCAACAAACGCCTCTTGCCTAAGGCCACCAGATCGTTCCCCCCAGGTGCACCACCAAGATGTTTGGCTTCTGCCTGTGTTCCCTCAGTATTTTCCGCAGAGTCCCTACCAGTGCTGCCCAGCGCATCCCAGGTGAACCGAACCATGATATGTTTGTGTTGTTAAAGCCATGCTTCCAGGTGTTGGCCCTCACCCATCTCGCAAGTCTGGTGACATAAGAGTGCCCCATCACCCACACCTCTGCCCCTGTAATAAAACACAGTGTGTTGGAAATTGTTGTTTATTACAAACTTAAAGCACAGCAATCAAAACACACCACTTAGCAGCTAAATATGAACCATAATAACCATTCCGGTTTGCGGGTTACATACAATATTTACAAATCATTGACCACAGGTCTGCTCACAGGGCGTATCACGCTCAATGGTCTGACATACCTCCTGTAACAGTTGGAATCCCAACGTCCTACTTTTTTGATTGCCTCGGCCGGGAGGCCCACCCTAAAGGCCGTGGTGGCCGCTCCTATCCTAAAGGAATGTGAGCTAAACTTGGCCCCATTTGTGGTGTACCCGGCCCTGAACAAGCACCCTTGCATCACATGCTCCACCTGGTACTTTGTTAGCGGTGAACAGTCAGCGTGTATGAGCAGTAGCCCGTCTGTATGCGGGCGGCTGGACAGGAAAGTGGCCAGCAGGGCCACCGGGCAGTAATTGTCATTACCCAGGCGCTGTAATGTAATTGTCCTACCCTTGCCTGACTGGTCTGTTTTGGAGGATTGTAAAAAGATCTCGGCTAACTCAGCTGTTGATCGTACGTCCCTTATCGAGATGGCCCTGGAGCATGACTCTTTTTTGGACCGGGCCACCAGCTCGCTGATCCTGAATGCTCCAAAGAAGGCAAGGCTAAACGTAACTGCAAAGAGGGCTGTTTCATACGCGGAATGGGTGACTGGAGGCAAGGCGTCAACTATGTTTTTCAAAGTGTCATAGTCTATTGGCGTCCTCTGATCTACCACTTTCGGCATCACTCTAGCCCACCCTTTGAGTGCCGCCCTTGTTGGAAAAGAAGTGGTCGGGTCCCTCTGACCTAACAAGCGAGCATGGTGCCCTATGGCCGCCAGGTGCCCCGCCATCCAAGAATGACTCTTACCCTCATCCTTTGCCCAAACCATGAATGCCTGTACTTGGTCCCCTAGTCTTGAAACGTCCTGCTCCCATGGGCCCATAATTCCACAGAAGGTTTTAACACAGGTCTGGTATCTTTTCATCGTTGTAGATGCCAGTGACAACTCTCCTAATTCTCTGATGCGCTGCGCCACCGCAGCAGGTGCCAAAGTCGAGCCGGGAAAGGCGTCATCTCCTCCCTCGCTCGCGGCCACGCCTCTCGGAACCGCTGCCAATGGAAACGTGAGAGAGCGTCAGCAGCCGTGTTTTGAGCCCCCGGGATGTGTTTAGCTCTGCATTCTACGTTATTATAAAGGCAAACCCTGACCAGTTCCCTGAGTAGGCATAACACAAGTGCGCAGGAGGCTGACTGGGTGTTCATGGCTTGGACCACCGCCATATTGTCCGACCATAGCACCACTCTCTTCGCAGACAGTAAGGCAGGCCAGAGGTGAAAAGCAACTACCACTGGGAATAGTTCCAACACAGTTATGTTGGAGGTGATCTTTTTCTTCCTCCAGGCATTGGGCCACCCTGCCGCGCACCACTCTCTGTCAAGAATTGCCCCGAACCCATCCCTGCCTGACGCGTCCGTAAACAGCGTCAGCTCCTGGCTGCTGGTCCATGGTTCCCTCCATATCACCGACCCGTTAAAGTGCTGAAGGAAGTCCCCCCACACTTTAAGGTCCTCCTTGACCCCAAAACTCAATCTCACCTGGTGATGCTTGCGCTTAATCTTCGCCGCTGTCCTGGCCAACCTGCGCGCAAATGCCCTACCTGCAGGAATAACTTTTGTGGCGAAACTTAATCTCCCCTGTAGGCTTTGAATGTCCTCTAATGTCACCTTGTCCTGCCCTAGTACCTGTTTTATCTGCTCTGCTAGCTCAAGGACCTTGTCTGCCGGGAGCCTGGCCTCGCCTGCTGATGTGTCAATCTCGATGCCCAAGAAAACCAACGCCTGCGCAGGTCCCACCGTCTTCCTCGGGGCCAGTGGCACTCCCAGATGCTTAGTCATTTTTTGAAATTTCGCCAGTGCCTCTGCACATTCAGCTGTCTCTGCTCTGCCCACAAACAGGAAGTCATCCAGGTAATGTGTCACTCCCTGTACCCCTTCCATGTCCTGAAGAACCCATTGCAAGAAGGTGCTGAATGCTTCGAAAAATGCGCAGGAGATGGAGCAGCCCATGGGCATGCATCTATCGTAGTAGTATTCATTGCCCAGCCTGAAGCCCAATAAGTTCTGGCAAAGCGGATGAACCGGCAGAAGACGGAAGGCAGACTCGATGTCCGCTTTTGCCAGCCATGCCCCTTTCCCAGCTCTTCGCACGAGGTCCATGGCCACGTCAAATGAACAATACGAGACAGAGCAAACCCCTTCCTCAAGATTGTCGTTTACTGATTCTCCCTCGGGATAGGACAGGTGATGAATCAGCCTAAAGGCCCCTGGTTCCTTCTTTGGCACTATCCCCAGTGGTGATACCACAAAGTTGTCTAATGGTGGATGCGGGAAAGGACCAGCCACCCTCCCCAGCTCGAGTTCCTTGCCTACCTTGGCTCTCACTACATCTGGGTTATCCCTTGCGGATTTCAAATTATCAGCATCCCTGGCGACCGGCACACCCACGTACGGTATGACAAACCCCTCAGCAAAACCCCCCAGGAGCAGTGTCCCGTCAATTCTGTTTGGGTATTTGTTCAGTAGTGGCAACATTCGCTCCAGCACTATCGGCGAGGGGCCCTTAATTGCGCCTCGCTCCAGGGGATCTGCAAGCAACTCAGGAGTATTACCAGGTGGGCAAGGCATGTTCATTCTCAGGGTGCTGGATGGAGAGGGGGGGAGCTGGGTGGGGGGGGCGGTCGTTACGTGGGGCGGTGGTGGGTTACTTGTTCTGCCAGGACCCACCTCTCCCTCTCCCTCCCTGGTAGCTACCTGGCTTTTGACCTTTGCTTGTTCTACAAGACCCCGCTTGGTGTTGCCCTCCACAATTGCTACATGTGTGAGTGAATTTGCAGGAGCTACCCCAATGGCAATGGCCCCCGTTGAATAACCTGCATGACCCTGGTGAAGACTTCCCGCCTCCTTTCTTCTGACCTCTCCCTCTCTGGCCCCCTCGAAAGGGCGGCGTCCTCTGTTCGTACTGGGCCCCAGGGGTGTTTTTGTCTGAAGACCCTGCCTGTGATTCTTGCGCCTTGCTTTTTGTCGCAACCCCTTGAAGTGCCCTGGACCCCATATGGTCCATCCAAAGCTGCACCTCCTTATGATCCCACCGCATAATGGGACATCTGGACATTTTTTTCCTAAATTCCCTGTCGTAATCCAACCAACCTACTCCTCCCCACTTCTTTGCTTCATTGTGGATGAGCCTCCCATACTGCACTAACCCTGGTCCCTGGTCACTAAACTTTTCTACGATCACCGAATGTAAGATGGCAAAGGCTTCCAACCAGTTATCAATGCTTTTCTCCGGCCACGCCTGAAATCTCACTTTTTTCTCCTCTTCCTTGAGCCCTGCCTTGCGCACGTCCGCCCCTTGTTGACCCAGCATGAGTAGCGAGAAAATGTCAATAAACTCTCTCTTCCAAATTAATTATTTCGCTGCTTGTGGCACCTCCCAGGATAGACATGAGCGACCTGATAGCAAAGGGGCGTCAAATTGTATCTCTTCCTCGCTTGGCAGCACTGGGGAAGGGGCAGGCAATGCAGGAGTAGGCACTGTTGAGTTTGGGGGGGTGGGGGTTGGAACAGCAGGGGGTGGGGGCACCGGGTTCATGGGCTGCGGTGCCGGGGGGGTGGGCGTTGACGGCGAAGCCAAAGGTACAGAGTGCGGTCCCGGGGGGGGTGCTGATGATGTTGGCCCCGTCGCCGGATGCGCATCTGCAATGATGGATAGGTCAGTCCCCTCCTGCCTCCCCCCTGTCGCTCCCGATGTGCCAGGAGCCGGAGCTCCGTTTACCCAAACATTGGAAGGTCTGACCTCAGCATTTGGTCCAGGCCTCACACTTTCCCTTATCTCTTTCATGAATATTTCTAATGTGGACATCATCTTACCCAGCTCGCTTCTGGTAGCGTACTCCATTGCTGGCTGGCCGTTAGCAGGCCAGTTAGATGGACCAGGCAATTCCTGGCCCCTAGGCGGCAAGCTCGAAGCGTTCGACTCCTCCTGAACAACCCTTCCTGTGGGGGCAACACTCCCCTTCCTCTTAGCGGGCGGCGGAAAGTCTTTGTTCGTGGGTACCTTGACCCTTTTTGACGCTCTCACGTTGCCCACACTAGTTGTGTCCTCTTCATTGACTGTTAAAATGTCATTATTCACACAAGGGTTCGCCGGGTTGCCCTTAAGCAGGTTAGTAGCCCAAGCAACTCCGTTCGTCTCGACTAGCTGTAGGAAGAGCGCCGCATGTGCTGCTTGCGCTTCCGTGACCGCGAACTCTGTTCCTGCACCACCTTGTCCCATTCCTGACATCTTATTCTGTTCGGTCTCACCTCCTGAAAGGAAAAAACGTTGTGACTACTGATCTGAAACTTTCATGCATCCTTCTCCATAACCATCATTGCATCCCTTTAACCTATCTTTACTTACTTTCAACTGGACTGGTAGCTGCGTGGTGTGGGGGGGGGGCGGGGTTGAGGTCGCTTAGTACTCAGAGACCACCCTTCCCGTGGGTGTGTCGCGGCGACGCCTGTCGAGTTGCGCTCCTGTATGGATTCATATAAAAGTTCTGGGGTTAGTCCCAGCCCCTTCTTAGCCAAACCAGGGACCTGAGAGGGCCCTGCCCCGTCCTGGGTCCCCAGCCCCGCCCACTGTCTCTGACCTCCCCCTAGGGGGACCAGACCATGAACACTGGCCCCCCCAGGCTGCGTAGCCCATGCCCCTAAAATGGCCAACCCCCCCTTTTGAGTTCTTACCTTCCTCTTGCAGGGGTGGTGCTGTGCAATCGTCACGCTATGAAGCAATCCTTAAATGCCTAGAATTAGGGAACACGTAATTATGACAACAGCGGGGGAAGCACCTTAAACATACACATGCCTCCCTAATGTAAAACCAAGAAATTGGCCTTGTACTGCCGCACCAATAACAGTTAAACCTTGTAAATTGCCATCTAAACCTCCCCTACGTGCTCTCTATGGCTGTTCGTAAACCTTGCGTAGGGCCACTGTTCTGGCTGTTCACAATTCGTCTCATTACTGCGCGTGCACCCCATATGTCGTCTCGTTACCGAACCTCTTTCCCGAGCCTATGATGAAAGCCCGCGCATTGACCGGGTGCATCTCCGCTGCTGGCGGTGCGTGTCTGGGGATGTTGGCGGGGGGGGGAGGGTTCAGTAAAGCGGCTAATGGCGGTGCGTGTCTGGGGTTGTTGGCGCAAGGAGCGCTTTATTCTGCCTCTAGCGCTTGATAGCGCTGTGTTGTTACCTAGCGCTCGGAGCGCTTTATTTTGCTTCGCAGGTGCCACCCTGCTTATGGCTGCCCTAGCGAGTGCCCACCTCGCCTCTACGTTTAGTTTTAACTTCGGGGGTGCCACCCCTCAGTTATGCCCTGAGATCGTCACCGCCGCAGCCCGGAATCGCCTGTGAGGCGCTGCGCCCGCCTCCTTGTACAGGGCCGCGCTGCCATTGGCGGCCCCGAAGAAAGCATTGCAGCACGCTCATTGGCCCCGACCGCCGGGACTCCTGTTACGTCATTGCTGGGCCGCGCAGGGATTGGCCCGACCCTGAGGGCTTCCCCACGCGCACCCGGAAGTCCTGGGAGCTCTGCCGGCTGGCCGAAAAACCCCGCACTGCCTGCCGAGAAAGGAGAGCTGTCCTCCGGCGAGGACCCCCCGAGGAGAGAGCCCCGCCACGCCGAGGAGCCCAGCAGAAAGAAGCTGAGGCCACGGAGAGCCGCCGCCGAGCACCAGAGACCCGGTGAGTGTGTGCGGAAGGGAGGGGGGCCCCGCTCTGCAGCCGCGCTGCTCTGCTCGCCTCAAGCTGCACTGGGCGCGGTCGGTTCAAGTCCCTGTGCCGACAGTTGTTCACCACCTGGCCCCCGAAGGGTGGGATGGTCCGCCCTATACTGCAATTGCTGATCGTCCTCCCTCACCTATGGCCCCTAAGAAGTGTCGCATCCCGCCAATGATGTAAGATGGCGACGACCCGACTGTCCGTGTAAGCCGGGAAGGAAAATGAGCCGCTCTCCATTTTCCCTGGCGCATGCCGCCTCCCCCACGTGACCCGAAGCACATGACCAGGGGGGGGGGGGCGAGGCGCAAGGCGGCTGAGGGAAGGCATACTACCAGGCGAAAATTCCGCAGCACAGCCGCCCCCGCCTAAATAACCAGATGCCTGCACAATCGCCCACTACATCGCGCCGATCATTTTACGGAGGTGTGGATGGAGTAGGTTAACCTGCGAACTCGGGGCCCATTCCTAGTATGGCCGCATGGCCGAGGCCGGCCTGGCCTCCGCTTACGGAGGTGCGGGTGGGGTCGTTTAACCGGGGGGCTCGGGGCCCGTTCGCGGTCTTGCCACATGGCGGTGGCCTGGCATCAGCCTACGGAGTTGCTGGTGGGGTAGTTACTCCGGAGAGCCCGGGGGCCGTTCGCAGTCTGGCCGCATGGCCGTGGCCCGGCCATACTGCACGCGACCTACACCATACTCATATTCCCCACACTTCCCCGCCTCCCGCTCTCACTGCCCCCCTATCGCACGACCAACACACACGGACCCCGTGCCTCCCCGTGGTATTAACCACCGGGCCCCTGTACAACCTGGGTTTCGCCCAAGGACGGGGCCCCAGGGGGAGGCAATTGAGCGTCCGCTTACCTCGAGATGAAGCTGGAAATTCGGGCCTCGCATCCGGAGTCGTGGGGGAGAGGGAGAGGGCCTAGAGGGGGGCTAACGGGCCTAAGGCTGGCGAGGGGCAGCCTGGCGACCGCAGTGGTGGGGGGACAGCAGCAAAGAGGGCGCCGGGAGGGAGGAGCTCCCATATAACCTCCCAGAAAAAAGGGGGGTGGCCTGACCTAACGTGACCCGCCTCCCCCGCCCCTTCCCTCCCACGGGCTGGCCTCGGTTCCCTGCGCCCTACTACAGGGTTTGCCCTCCCATGGGGGTCCCTTGCAGGGACCTCGGGCATCCTTCATTGGGGACGATCGCTTATAAACGGGGGGCAGTCGTATCTGGCCAGGGTCCATCCACCATTTCCGTAATAAGAAATGACTCGAGGGGTCCCTATAAGATGGCATTTTCCCACGGGCAGCACTCATTAAGGCCATCAATCAACCCCTCACACCCAGTCAAAAGATCTGGGTCTAATCCATCACCGTTCTTTGGCCCACTCTGCCACCCCAGTTCAGACATGGCATGACTTGTCTGACCTAGGGTGGTGTGGAGTGCAAAAAAACGATGGATTTAGGCCCAGATCTTTGTACTGGGATGAATGTAAGACATTGTTCTGCATTCTGTCCATCAACTGTGTTTTTTGCAATTTTCACCCCGATTGGGCTGGGTATGCTCAGACGTGAGTCCCAGGCTCTCCACATCAATGGAGTCAATCTATCCAGGCTGAAGAAGCCTGATAGCCAGAAACCGGTCCTTGGATGCTTGATTCCGGTCTAGGAAAGACATGGCTTGGTAGTTCGGGCTGGACTGTTCCCATGAGGCACAGGGTCAAGGCTGATTTGCATTTAGCCATTGTCTGACCTAGGGTGGTGGGGAGTGCAAAAAACCGATGGATTTAGGCCCAGATCTTTGTACTGGGGTGAATGTAAGACATTGTTCTGCATTCTGTCCATCAACTGTGTTTTTTGCAATTTTCACCCGAGTGGGCTGGGTATGCTCAGACGTGAGTCCCAGGCTCTCCACATCACTGGAGTCAAGCTATCCAGGCTGAAGAAGGCTGATAGCCAGAAACCGGTCCTTGGATGCTTGATGCCGGTCTCGGAAAGACATGGCTTGGTAGTTCGGGCAGGACTGTTCCCATGAGGCACAGGGTCAAGGCTTATTTGCATATGGCCATTGTCTGACGTAGGGTGGTGTGGAGTACAAAAAAACGATGGATTTAGGCCCTGATCTTTGTACTGGGGTGAATGTAAGACATTGTTCTGCATTCTGTCCATCAACTGTGTTTTTTGCTATTCCCAATATGGACAAGTATGAGTGAGTGAGCGAAAGAGTATGTCTTGCTCCCGCGATTCCTGAGAGAGTCTGGAGTGTTGTGTTCTGGGTTGTCTAATCATTTGTAACTCTGTGATATTTGGAGAATAAATGAGACACTATAGCTAGTCGGTTTGGGATTTTGGGTACTGATGCTTTAGGAAGGTACACCCCTATTCACTGAGGTCCTGTTTTCCTGAGCATAGTTCTTTGTCTGTGCAGAATCCCTGCAACACTGCAATGGAGGCACCTTTGTACCCTGTTGCAAGGGTGCCTCCATTGGCGCTAGGAAACGGCACCAGCACAGGCAGAAAGGACAAGATTGCAGTGTATTGCTTAAATTCAGTGCACTCCTGCCCATTCACTTCGGCGTAGGGCAGCGCAGCAAGGTGCCTACCTGCGCTGCTCTAACTCAAAATGGGGAGGGGATGCAGCCTAACAGCTAGGGCGGTCGACCTCGGAGCTGGGGAACTGGGTTCGAGTGGAAGCTCCGCCCACTCTCCACCCCCTCCCGCAATACGTGACTTCTCGGCCCGCCTCCCTGCCCCCCTCCCGTTTGTGCCTTCTTGCCCTCCCACACTCCCATTTCCAGTGCAATAGGTCTTGCTTAAATGCGAGTACTATTGCATTGCAAATGCTTGTTTTTTTAATGGCTGCTGCAGTAATGGGCCAACTCCTAAATAAATTGATAATTAAATTATCTTTAGGTAAAACTGTGCTTTTTAAAACAGCGCAGTTAAAACGTATTTTTCTAGCATCGTAAAATTTTAAAAAACACATTAAGAAAAAAAAAACATCCAACGGTTTTAATACTGAAAGCAGGGTTCTGCACACAATAATACAAACAAGTGTTTTTTGCTTTTGAAAATTATTCCCGCCCGCCCCCGAAAGGCAGCACCTTCTCGCTAAAAATAGACATGCATCTCGGCAGGCAGCCGAAGTGGTCCCCCCTTTCAGTCGTCTTGCCTGTCCCCGTCATATATAATCCTTCATTAAATCAATGAAGGCGGAAAGAAGAGTCCCACCCCACCTACTTCTCTCTTTTTAGTTTGAGCTTTATGCTCGCTCTCCGAGGCATACAGTAGTCCAGTGTGGGGAAACAAACTTCCCTCACTCTGCATCAATATTTATCATTGGCTTCTGTGCTTTTCCTTCATAAATCCTGTCATCTGATTGATAATGAGGATTGTTGGTCTTGCCTTATTATGCCATGTCATCATTTTTTTCCTTCCGTAGCTATTGACCCCTTTACTTCGAGTGTTGCATGAGCACTCTTTTCTTTCCTTGACTTCTCTCCCCCATCCCCCTGTCCGTGCCTTCTCTCTCACCCCCTCCCCCTCCATTTGTTCGTGCCTTCTCGTCCCCTTGCTCCACGCCCGCCTGTACTCCCACTTGCAATGCAATAGGTCTTGCTTGAATGCGAGTCCTATTGCATTGCAAATGCTTGTTTTAAGAGACCTGCCATTGATGTTTTCATTTTGGTGATTTTGCTTGGAAGTGGAAGATGGACTAGCATGGCAACCGCTTTCTGCGTTGCATAAACATGGCGGCCATTTATTGAGTTTGTCACGGGCTGTGGGAGTTAGAGCTGTTAGAATAAGCGGTCTTTAATTGAACACGCGAGGGGTGGTAGATACCTATGGTACCCCCCCCCTACATGTCGCTGCACCAAGTGGCTGGCACTGTGTGGTACCTGACATTTGGTGCAGTGACATGCCAGGCATGTAATTTTGAGATTGCAGAGGGTCATTCTGTATGCAGCACCCGCCACAATGTCAAAAAGCAGAATGCGACCATCAGGGTGGCAGTTACATCCTAATTTGTGGTGTGGGGCCGCCGCATGGCTGGCAGCAGGCACCAAACAACGCGAGGATGGTGGGCAGGACTCAGGTCCGTACACCTTCCCAATAGGCCCCTGAGTGCGGAGCTGTTCGGGAGCAACAGAGGTTCAACCAACGCGCTCTGGAAAGATATCTGGAAGAGCGGCTACCAAGCTTCCCGTCGGACACGCTGCACATCCTGACTGTTAAGCAGTACAGGTCAATAATGCGGGACAGATTTGCTAGCTCCTTGCCCCACTTTTGCGTCATTTTTAACCAGGGAATAATGACACAAAAGTGGCGCCAGGGGCTTGTAAATCTGCCCCCTAGGTCTCCGGGGTCATGAAGCACACTTGTGTAATATTTATAGGTGGGCGCAATTTGCGTAGTCGCGCTACGCAGAGCTCCGCAAAACAGTAAAAAATCTCCGCGAGCATGCAAATGTTCCACAAACACTCAGAATTGCTTGTTCCGCCAGTTTGCATTGCTTTTTCCGGTTTGCAAATGCTGTTTGCGTGCTCGGGGAGAAATATCTTGCGAACATGCATTTTGAAAGCGCGAACAAGAACAAAATTCTGCGAAGCCACGGATTACGGAATTTTTGGCAAATCTGCGCTCTCTGCGGAATGTAAAATTACCCAAATTCCGAAAATTCTGTGAGCGGAACAGAATTTACTGCCCAGGCCTAGTAATATTCTACTCTGCGCCTCGCTCCTGTTGGAAAGTGCAGCGAAGACATTAAAAGTATTGGCATTCACATACCACTTCAAATTCCTACTCCAAGCAGCTGGATTCGCAATAGGGCTAATATTTAGTTATTCCGTAGAGTGCACCAGCTCTACGACTGTCTTCTGAAAATCAATGCCTCTCTGTCTGTAGCAGACCGAGGCAGCTGGGCTCATTATCAGGTGAGGTTACTGAATGCACAAATTTAGCCCAGGCTACAAATTATCTGAAAAGTGTCTAATGCTGCAGTGTGTCACTCTGTGCATGAAGAGCCAGGCAGAGAAGCAGGATAAAAAGAACTGAACTGCTTAAGAGTGTAACTACAATGAGGCCTTATAACAGACAGTGAAATAAAAGCAATAGGGCAGTGCTTTAAGTGGGATGGAAAAAGTTGGTAAAAGGGCAGTGGCAAACCTGTAAAAGGGCCTAAGCCAAGTGAACTAGAATGACGTGCTTGACACATTCATATAATCGTATCCAGTAATGGATTGCAACACAGCAAGACATTATTATAGGCCATAAACACTTCAGGTAAAAGGGTAGGATGACCCCACTGGGATTCAAACGGGACCTTGAGGCCGAACATAGATTCATGGTGTAAATGCATTCATCTGCTTATGCAACATGAAGATTAGTCTGAGAGAGCAAGTGTGGTAATGTAAATAGTACCTGGCGACCTCTACTGAACCCTTCTGGTCTGATTCAATGGTGTGTTTTGCCCACTCTACCTACAGCGACAAGGATATAATATTTCTATCCAGCACTTGAAAATAGTAGATAATATTCTAAGAATGGACTGGCATTTGGAGGCCTGCATTGATACACTCCGCATCATTCAGCAGTTGCAAAAGTAGGCCTGGGCAGTAAACTTCGCTCCGTTTGCAGAGTTTGCTGAGTTTTCTGCACTCCGCACTCCGCACTCCGTGGAGCTCGCGGAGTGCAGAAAACTCCACTTCGCGATGTGCAGCGGAGTTTTTTCCCCGCTCGCGATCGTGAACAGTAAGTTCGCAAGTGCTTGCTGCGGCTCGGGTAGAATTTCTACCCAAGCGGCAGGAATACCAGCACAAACTGCAGTTCGCAGTGCACTCTGCCACTCACGGAACTTGGCGGAGGTTTTCTGTAACTTCGTGGAGTTCCGCGTAGCAAAACTCCACGAACTATGCCCAGGCCTGTGCATAAATAACACCTGCCTGCCACACAGGAAAATCTAGAAAGCTTCAAGAAGGACAGTAAATCCAAGATTGTCCATGTTTTCATTGATTTTTCCAGTGACACAAAAATCAAACCATAAAAAATTAGGAGTTGGTCACAGAACGAATCAGTTCAGTAGAGGATGGAGGATGCTGTGGCAGCTACTTCTGTCTCACGCCAAGGTAGTTGGAAAAAATCTGTAAGATAATGAGACTCGTGCATGTTCGGCACAACCAGGTAAGACCCACAAAAAATATTTTTTTATGCATGGTTCCTCTGTTTTTTCTTTTGTAGCCACTTACCACTGAGATACACAGTAGCAGCTTGTGGAGGGAGGGCTGCGGGGTGGTGAGGCGGGGGAGGGGCAGGGTGGGGGTTGTAAACTACTGCATACGGCCGAACAGAGTTAAGTAACTAAATAAATGAATAAAACAAAGTTTGTTACACGCGCGCTTAACTCTGTTCGGCCGTATGCCGTAGTTCACTACCGCCTCACCCAGGGCTTTAAGTGAGCCGGGTCTCCAGGGGTCTGAGCACCGGCTGTTTTTTAAAAGGGGCCTCAAAACGGGTCTCTATTGGGCTCTGTTTTGAGCCCTGGCACAGACGGTACGTTTTTTTCCGGACTGCAGTGACAGCAGCTTGCTGTCACTGCAGTCTGGAAAAAAGTGCCAGGGCACAAAACAGCCCGATAGAGACCCGTTTAGAGACAGAAGGCACATCGATGTGCGCTGCTCACATTGCTCACTTCTCACTAGCAGAGAAGTTAAGGCATGACGTCATGCCAGGTGAGCGTTAAGGGGGAAGGGAATTCCTTTTAAAGAGTCATTTTCTTTCTGGATTTCCCTTCTTTTTCTGAAACGCAAGAGCAGCAACATTGTGGTAGGTTCACCAGGGCTTTAATTGGAAGCGTTTTCAATATTATATGTAACAAGCCATAGTTGCAACTTATTTATCTTATGCAACTAATAACAATTGACAAAGCCAATAGTCCTTACTTGTTGTAGGTACAATGTTACTTCTTGTATCACATACCTGGATGCAATGGCAGAAACAGCAAAATAAAAGTCGGGCGGCACACTATGCTAAACACAGATTTTTAGCATAAATGTTTTAAAGCCACGCCCCTAAATACACTGCCACGCCCCTTTGAGAGACCCCCCAGTTTTTTTATCCCACTTAAAGCCCTGGCCTCACCGCCCTGCAGCACTCCCTGCATGAGCCGCTACTGAAGATACCCTCCAACTGAGACTATTCCCTGCACTTAATTTCCAACCATTGATCGTGCAGGGAGACTCTTAACATATCAAAAGGAGAAATGGGTTCTGGAGGCCTATCGCACAGGGGGTCTCGAAGGAGGACAAGAGACAACTTGAGTGAGCCCACATGGGCCCTTAGCGGATACAGTCAGAAAGGGCCCAAAGAAAAATAATGTAGACGGCTCTGCTGTTTATTACTGAGATTGAGATTAAAGAACAAATGGTTTACAAGCAATGCCTTCTGTTTATCTGTTTTTAAAAATCAACACAAAAACAGAAGGCGTTGACATTTACAATGCCAATAGCTCAAACTCTCACAAAGGCGAGACCTATTGCATTGCAAATGCTTGTTTATAAAACGCACAGTGAGGGTGGCAGAGAGGTCAGACATAAGGAGACGGGAGGAAGGCAAGATGTATTCCTCGTGAGCTGGCTTTGAAATACTCCCTGGAGCCCTAACGGGGGCGCCTTCACAGAGGCAGGCTTCATTCTAGCAATCAAAGGGAGCCCAGACTGCAGGGCTGTCATTCACAAACACTTTTGTGTGGAGCAGAGGGATTCTGCGTTGTGTTGTTTCCCCTCAGCGTTGTGTTCTAGTGTGCTTGGCTTGTGTCACAGTGTATTTTCATGTCCGGATTGTTAGGGCAGAATGTTGGCAATGTTGTGGCCTGCTTAACAGGAGAGTCAGGGGTGACCTAGATATGGGGTGGTGCAGCGAGCCATTTTTTTGATTCCAAGGCAAAACGTCATAGGTCTTCGGGAAAAAGGGACTTGTTATAGAGGGGCCCTGAGAAGAGTGTTTTCCAGTCGCTTTCGGTTCCCATGGAGCAAGCAAGGTCGCCGCCAACATTCTTTCTGTCTTAGTGAAGCAACAGCAGACTTTCAATTTCCCAAACAACTTTCACGCTTGTGGGTTTGGTTTTATCTCATAGGGAAGAAATGGTGAACAGGGAGATAATAACACCATTTTAGTAGGATATATGGTCAGAACTAACACTGCTGTTTATAGATCCCCATCGCCCACCCAGAATGCTTAGGTGTCCTCATTCATGACACCGCCTGCCTTTGTCTCCCAATGCTTTATAAGGTAATGGGATAATGGGATTTGTACCGTGGTGCGTCGTAGAATATATGTCAGGAAGTTAAACACGTGACTGGATACCTAGGGAAAGTTGGGAGGATGTGGCGAAACGGCCAGAGCTGACGACTTACAAAAAACGATAGCATAAATGCCTATGTCTGCCAACACAATATATAGACACCCTACTGCAGGATAAAAGATCTGCCTATGAATATCACTCGCAAAAAGAGCACTACATGACCAGAATGCTAAACCATGTACGACATTGACCTCAGTACAGAGACCTAAATCCATCGTTTTTTTGCTCCCCATGCCATTCCAGATTGGACCCAGCGATATGCAAATCAGTCTTGACCCTGTGCCTCATGGGAGCAGTCCAGCCCGAACTGCCAGGCCCTCCGTGGACCGGAAACAAGCATCCTGGGAACGGTTTCCTGCGACTTCCACCCACCCCTAGTACTCACACCTTTGCACCACTGGCATTAATGCAACATTGTGATCAGGTGGAGATATAAACCGCATTGCAGTGGGGAGCGCAGGATGCACGCTCCACTCCCAGACGCACACTGCGTAACTGGATGCTAGATCCAACCAACTCATCTAGGGCCTCATTTATGAGGCCTTGCGTCAGTTTTGCGCTGCGGATGCGTCACTTTTTGTGACGCATCTGCGGCGTAAAACATGCGCCTTGTTGCGCCAAATTTAAAAAGTGACGCATCTAGGTAGATGCGTCACTTTTTAAACCCCTGCGCCACATAATACCTGTGTCTGGTATAATGTATGCAGAGGGGGCGTTCCCCCGCAAAAAGCCTCGTAATAGTGACGCAGTGAAATCTATGAGATTTCGCTGCGTCACTTTTAGGACGCCGTTGCGTCAAAATCTTAAGACTGACGCAAGCCCTTTCACATGGGGCTTTCCCCATGTGAAAGGACGCATTGCTGGAGTTGCGTCACTTTTGTGACACACTCCAGCAATGCGTCACTTTTGCGCTTACAGATACGTCAGAAATACTGACGTATCTGTAAGTCCTTGCGACATGATGCGTCATACATTAAATATGACGCATCATTGGTGTCGCAAGGAGTGCGCAGTGAAAAGTGACGCATCGCTGTTTTCACGCAGCGATGCGTCACTTTTCATAAATGAGGCCCCTAGTCTCTAGTTTTCAGGGCGAGGCACTACCTAGTTCTGCACGCAATAAGCACAGCAGGATGTTTGTATTGGATTAACTTTTGGAAAATATGGAGTGCATACCACCCCTTTCATGCAGGAGATATAAACCAGGCACTTGTGATTGTGCGGATGAACTCGTCAGAGACTGTGTCTACCTCACAGATCACCCAGAATCAACCGACTGAGCATTAGAAGTGCAGGACAACACTGCTTTCAAAACAGCACAGCAGGACATGTGGACCTGTGTGTCAGGAGTGACAATGACCTCTGCATCATGATTAGATGTTTGCTTTATAGGGGTTCAGCAAGAAGCAGCTGTAGATGAGACCAAAAAATTCAGCCAACGTAACAAACAAAGAAATTGAAAAGGGCATTTAAAATGCCCCGTTGTTGCACCAGTGGCGGCTCGCACAGGGTGAGCCGCAGGGCAGTGAGGTGCAGCAGGGGAGGGGCAGGGTGGGGGGGGGGGGGTAGTAAACTTGGACATACGACGGAACGGAGGAATGACTGCCTCTTGCTGAACCCCTGTGTTGTACAGTGCCAGGACATGAAGGCATTTGAGTCAGCCCGCGGCGTCTTTCATTGGGTGCTTGGATTCTGTAGTGTCTGGAGACACGGGGGCAAGGGATGCCTAAGCCACGAAGTGGGGCCTAACTATAACTGGACAAATGACGCAACACTAACTGACAGTTAGGGCCAAAGACCACGAGCGGTCTTCCGGCCGTTTATTTATACTCAGGGGCTACCCCGCCCCCGAGGCGTATGCGTGCGTGTGTGCGTATGTATGCGGGCCGGGTGGCTCCATTACTACATCCCTCCAAACTCACAGATCAATAGTCCCGGCCATGATATGTTTTCGATCAGTTCATATTCCATGCATAGTCCTTCAATCGTTGGTTAGGGGTCGGATTAGGTCGCAGGTGATATCTTTGACTTTGACGACTTTCCAGACCCCCCGCCTCCGCTGGTTGTTCTGGGCGATGTTGATCATTGCTCGAGGAGTTTTCGGGGCTGATGTTGTCGTCCGGCTCGAGTCTCGGTGAAATCGGTCTTTCTTCTTCTCGTGGGGACGTGGGTGACTCCATGCGTGCTGACTCCTGGTCTCCGTCTTCCGTCTCCTCAGATGCAGAGCCAGCGTGTCCACCTTCGCGAGATACTCGCTTAAACCACGACACGTTGCGAGTCACAGCTCGGGTACCTCGGGATGCGGACACCATAGTCCCGTGCACATTCACGATCTCCCACACTTCCGGTTCAAAGGCTGGGTCGTATTTTGAATTTCGGTGCCTGTTCTTGAGGACCACCTTGTCACCAACTACTAATGACTTGGCCTGGGCTTTCCTGGCCTGACTGGCTTTGTCGTTTGTGCGCCTTCGTCGTTCTTGGGTGGCTTCATGGTTTATTTCTGGGGGGCACCAGGCAGGTGTTGCTGGCACGCAGTCTCTGGGTACCTTCTTGAAGATTAGGTGTGCCGGAGCGCAGCGGGTAGTCGAGTGGGGTGTCTGTCGATATGCGCTGAGGAACTGTGACAGGCACTCTTCGGCGTCCTCCCTTCTTTCCACGCCGATTTGCCGGGTGGCTCCATTACTACAGATTCCATCCATGTGGACATCAGACTGTGTTGAGCCGACACTGTCTTGCGCACTCAAGACCACACCAAACTGTGCAAGCCACTACCACCAATCTGGGGCACTCTGCGGAGTTTGCTTTGCCTTCAGCCTATCACTATAGATTGGGGAGCAGGGGAAGATGTTGGGAATGGAGGTGGAAGAGCAGAAGGTGCCGTGGTAAGAGTACCACTTCAGCATTGAGGAGAGAAAGAGTACCTGAAGTCTTGTGCTACAGTTAATGCTGAAAAGAGGAGAAGGCGGCAGCAGGAGTGAGGGTTTGAAGACAGGTTAAAAGTGGGTTCTTAGCTGAGGGCAGAAGCTTGAGATGCAGCAGATGAGGCAGGAACAAAGGAAGGCAACTGGGGGTAAAGTCTAGAGGATGAGGGTCGGCATAAGGGAAGCACTGAACAGATTAGAAACATCAGAGTGTGGAGAGTTTGAAACTGGACTCAGAGCGGAGCTAATAAGGGTGCTGAGAAGTACGAGGGGGCAGGATGGGAAGTAGAGAGGAGGAAGGCTTGGGGGCTCCCTTGTCTCTCTGGGCTGCAAGAATCTCTGCACTGCCCTTGACTCCCGAGCACCCCCAGACCCATCATCATTATTCACAAGGTAAGGCTCCGGGGGACAATGTCCGGGCAGGCGGGGGACAGGGCGGGCGGGGGCCCAAAATGCTGCACAATGTCGGGGCAGGCGGGGGTCGGGGAAGCCTGATTGCTCCCGGACAACATATAGAGACACATGTCGAAAGGCTATAATTAGTTCTGTAAATCCCAAGGAACCAATCTTAAATTCTTGGTTTTGTAAAATTTCTGATGTTAGTGGAAAATAAATGAATGGTGTGAGATGCCAAATCCCCAAATAAATTATAATTTAGAATGATTTTATACATACTTTTGTAATTGTTTTTATTACTTATCATGCAATGATTTTAAGTAATTAATCAAGAATAAAATTTACTTTGAGTTACAAAAAAACAAATTTAAAGATTAAAGGATAAATGTAGATTTGTTTTTATTTTATTACATTATATGTAATAACGGTTTTTAATTAAAAAATAACCATCACTTTAAATATTTGATAAAATAATAATGTTAATAATCATAGACCAAATCTTTAACAACTTTTAATACATATTAAGTAAATATGTTGAACACAGGAATATTTTTGTAATCATTGTTTAAAAATACCATTGTATTTATTATTCTCAGATTCAATCATTATTTAATTTAAACTTAAGTACATAGTGCTGCAGCATTTTGTTTCAATGTATCCTCCTTTACAAACATATATAAAACGAATTATGTTTGAGCCTTATTCCTGCTATGACAGACACTTTGGAAAATGGAAATTTCCTTCTAAGCTCAATTAGTTTGCACCGCGGTCTCCTCACATGCATTCTGATGCGGACACACATTTCCAGGACCCCAGATGAGATCCGAATATGATCAGTTCATTCACATTTGAAGGCATGTGCTTTTACATGTAGCATGTGCTTCATATTGAGCAGAGCAACCCAACACAGGCATGATATGTCTAAACTCTGCATATGATTTTTAACAGTGCTCTCTGTGTTTTACATGTTGTATCTCTTGTACATTGTTTTACATTCTAGGTTCTACAACAGCATTTCCACCTTCAGAATTATGGCTAATTGCAGTTTCTTTAAAAACACATATTCCTTGTTTGTGACACCAGGTGTGATTCTACTGTAAGGTCATTTTGCCAGATTTCCCTAAATCGTGTTGAGCCCCTGCAATCCCCCCATACATAGATTAGGCATCATACATTAGGTCCTGATGAATTCCCATTTGATCTTTTTTGGGACTATTATTTCCTTAGAATCAACAACCATAACAAAGGTCCCAACAAAGTAAAATTAATTTAAGAGTTCTTTAGTTAATTTTAAAAGTCTCCTTCTCCTACCCTAATAGCCAATCTACTCTTTACACAGAGTCCATTTACATGGACGCATAGACTGAAATCCCAGCAATCTCTGGCAAAGAGCCCTCTCGAGGGGCCCGTAGGGCATTGAGGCACCAGCCTTATGAGGAGAATATACCCAATGATGATCCATGCCACCAATCCGTTGGGTGAGGGTACTTGCCGCTAAACCTCAATGCTGTTTTACCCTATTTAACCCTAATAAAGTCCTTTTATCAGAAGAGATAGTTTGGACCTTTTTTCCAGAACTACACACCATATGTAATAATAATTGTGAAGTATTATTATTATTATTTTGAAGCTTGTAAAGCGCACAGCTACCCCCGTCGCGGGTGTCCCGGCGCTGCAGACGAGTGACAACCTGAGGGATTTATTGAGGGCTAGAGCATGGAGAAGAACCAGGTCTTGAGTTTCCTTCGAAACAGAGGCTCAGATGTGATGAATGTGAGTTCCATCGGTAACAGATTCCAGAGTTTGTATGTAATGACAGCAAAGGCCCTGCCCCCGGTGCGTGCAAGACGAAAACGAGGGGCGTATAGCAGGCGGAGATGATTTGATCTGAGGTCACGTACAGATTGTGTCATCTTAAGTCTATGCCTCAAGTATACAGGGCCTCGTCCATTGAGAGCCCTAAAGGCAAGGACCAGGTCCTTGAACTGTATGCGGAACCTCACTGGTAGCCAGTGTAGTTTAGTCAAATAAGGTGTAATGGAGTGGCGATAAGGGATAGTGTGCTGGACAGACCCTAATCCTCTATTCCCTTCTTTGTGAACACACACTTTGTAGCTCTTAGGGCTGACTAAGCCAGGTAATCGCAGGCGGGGCTAGCATGGGACACTGGGGGCTATCCCATAGTTGAGGCCCCCGTACCTTAACGGCATGATAGTGTCTTCCTACCTGTTTGTGGCTGGCTTTTGATGTCATCTGTCTAGTTTATTTATTTGCACCCAGAAGCAAGGGGCCAAGGTCTCACAAGACCTGAGATGTGTGTGGGTGATGGCAGCCGTTCTGAGATGCAGAGTTGTATATCACATCCCCGCTCGCTTGGCTTTATGGCTTCGAGGAAGAGAACTCTGTTTCTAGCCTTGCTTTCTCCCAGCTTAGCTACCCGATCACCCGACCCCTGTTTCTCATTTGCCTTTCAACCCTCAATCCTCCCAGAGCCTTCTGGTCTTCCCTCCGACTATTCCTTTGTAGCTAATTTCCAGTTTTGGGACCGGTGGGGATTAATTGCTTCATCAAGCGCTCCTTTGGGGATTCTTTCTGCCTATTTCTCTGGCATGCTACTGGATCCCTGCACTTGGATCACACAATGTTTAGGGGAGAATTATTCCCTTGTGACAGTGACTAAGTAGTCTTGTTAAGTTCAATCAGGTCAATGTACTGTACCATTTGTTTTACCCCCTTCTTTTTTGGGCTATTCCACTTTTGACCACTTTCTGTTCTAGTCTTTTTTATATTGGTGGTCATGTAAATTTTCTATGGAGGATTATTTTTTGTTATTATTGGAGACTAGTGTCACAGGAGTTATTGTCCCCTGGATCTACCTCCATTATTGGTTAAAAAAATGTGGTGGCAACCCTTACTTTATCTGGACCCAAAAGGAATCCTTGACTCTGCCCTAGAGAATTCTATCTATATCCCCTCCCTCAGCCATTGGTTTACCTACTAGGGTGAGTCCTGAACTTTAATGACATTTGGGAGGGGTTATCAGAAATGTCATTGTGGGGGTACCTATTGCAGATTACTACAATTGCAAACAGGTTTTACTTTCTTCTCTGTATCTTTGATGGATCCCAAAAATCTTCCAAGAGAAAAATCCAATAATGCTACTGAGGGCACGCTTGCTGTATACCCTGACTCAGACAGGACCCGACACCTCAAGCACCCTGAAGTAGGAAGGTGCCCCCCTCATTGAATGGCTTCTTCTCTCTCCCATCCACCTTTTTCCTGGGTTTGAAAACCCCATTACACCTTAGACTAATTGAGTGCTGTGGGCTTGACAGACAGGGAATAGGGTGGAATATCTTCACTCCTGCAGGGGTTGGTTCATCAGATGAGTGGACGGCAACGGTATTAACCTTACTTTACACCTTATACTCAGAAATGGTGAAAAGCTTAAATTAGTAAAGTTACTACAAAATGTAAGAGTAGAATTACTCATGTGTAAAGTTACCTTGGTGAATAGCCCCTGAAAGCTTTAGCTGGTGACAGGCAGGAGAGTAATGCATGCTCCTCAGGCCCTGTGGCACGTGGGTGTCTCACCCTTGTCAGGCCCCCATTCAACCCAAAGTCTTTTGGGGCTATTTATAAAGGTAAATACAATTTGTGTATAAGTGCAAGTGTATATTTACTCTTACACTTTTGAGGAAACTTACTACGTTTGGTTATTCACAAACTCTGAGTGTTAAGTTCCTCTAAAGTGAACAATTACACCTCTCCATCCCCTAAAACATGAGGTGGAGCCAAATGTATAAGTGTTAGTTATGATATTCACAGGGAAACTGTAGTAAGCCCAACACCGCACATGGCCAACCACTGATACTGCAACACCTTCAAACAGAAAGTAAAACCCTTAGGAAATAATGCCAAATGTCATTACATTATTTAAAATAGTTTAAATAATAAATAAATATAATGAATTATTACAGTAAATGTAATCAAAATACATGTTTGCTATAGTAGTGTGTTGCTTAGGTTGACCAGATGGATGCATGTTATTGGGACATCACTTTTCCAACGCTTGACTTTGCGTTTATGTATCATTTGAATGAGGTGGGATGGTTCAATCGGTTTAATTAAATAGAAGCAGAGCTAAATCTTCCAGCATGCAGTGATGCCTGGAACGTGAACAGTTTCCCCCAGTAACATAAATACATCTGGTCGACCTTCTAATGTTGTAAATGTAAATGTTTTTGTACTTGTATAGCACCCAGCTACCCGCAGTGTGTTTCCCAGCGCTTGTACGAATACCGCAAGGGAACCCTTCCTGGCTTTCCCTGTGAAGTGTCCATTCCTGGGCACCCCCATGGTGCAGACCAGGCATCCCTCGCGTTGTGGGGGCCGTTGTGGAGACTAAGCAAGCTATTGCCCAGAGTTGCAGCGTGGGACCCATGATCAGAAAAGGCACTGAGGCGAGAATATCCGGTCAGGGGAATTAATAAGCCCGAGACCCGCCGGGGCAGGAATCGAACCCCGGTCCCTGGCCAGAGCTCTGCATCGAGGTCTGCCTGCTCTAACCATTGAGCCACACTTCTCCACGCACCTAATACTGACTAATTATTGATATCTCACTGTAGCTTTAATTGTTCTATGTGACAGTGATAGGTGGAACAAGTAATTTGATAGATGTTGCCGTAACATAGTAGAAGGTGTTGGTTGTGATCAAAATGTGATCTCAAACCTGTTTGAATGAGTTACTAGTGTGAATTGTGTTAAGGAGAATGAAGCCACAGAGAAAACAAACATTAAACTGCCATGAGATAGGGCGTGTCATGAATAGTGACAGATCACAGGGCGCGCACTTGTGTGAAAATGTTGGAATTAGTGCTGAGAGATGTATTTAGGAGTAGTAGTAGTAGAGTGATGGGAGGGTGAGATTATTCTTACTACTGTCCACTCTGCTTAGAAGTCAGTGTGGAGTGTGTATAACACATTCACCATCCACAGAATGAGGATGAGGGACCTGAGATATACAATACCACCTGTCAGGGCACCAAGGTGTGTCCTGGAAGTGAGGGAATGGAGTCTCCACCGCAGGTCATTCCACAGTTTGGGGGCGTCCTTCTGTGAGTATGTGGCATTGGATAGAGCATTCACCTTCTCCATGATTGATTCTGGCCTACATTTCCCTTCTCTGACTCATGGTGGTTGTCTGAATCTGTACCCTAACAAGAGGGGCTCAACCCTAATCTTCTTATCTGCCATCACTGTAAGCTCATTTTCTGAAAATGTGGGTTGCCCTCTAGCAGCCATGTGTCCTGAACAGTTGAGCAAGGATCTTAGATGCTGCTGTGTATTGTGAATGGTACATGCTTAGGGGCCTAAACTTACTACTTTTGGTATTCACAGAAAGCATTTAGTAGTAGTGAAGTTAGGATTTTGTCTTAAATTTGACTTAAGACAAACTTAAGACAGATTTAAGACAGACTTAAGACAGAATTAAGACAGACTTAAGACAGAATTAAGACAGACTGCTTCTAGCTTTGGTAGATTTCCCTTGCTGACCGCTGGGCCCTGCCCCAAAATCTGCAGCTACCCCTATTGCCAAATCAGGTAATTTTTGTGAGAGGAAGTGTTGATGTCTCCACATTGGGTTTTGGGTCCTTTCCTGTTGCAGGCAATAGGTCTACCCACTCAAGTGAGGTACTGTTTTTATCGAGAGACTTGCGGAAATGCTAGGAGATAGGAAATGTATGGCTCGTCACAGATTCCAGAACTTTCCATCACAGAAATGTGAGGAAATTTGTTTTTTTGTCAAAGTTGAGGTTTGCAAGGGCTCTGTAATAGAGTGTATTGTGAGCCACACAAGTGACTCAACCCTGGATTTCCCTGGGTGTCTAGTTTTGAAAAATGTGCAGGTTTTCAATGTGTCACTAGGTGTCAGCTGAACTAAGGCTCAGCCACATTGCAAAAAAAGGATCCGTTTTCAGTGGAAATATGTGATGTGTGAGACCCAGAGTACTCTGGCGTTCAGCTGGTTTCAGCATTCTTCAAAGTACAGGGAGTGAGGTTGTCTGGCTTCCTCTTCTGGCCAGTCATAGTTTGAGCAAATATCAAAAAATACACCTACCAGTGCCACTCATTAGTTGAGAAGGCCAAAGTCAAATCAAATCTGTGTGGCTGATGAAGATGCCAGCAAAAAAAGAGTGTCCATATAAATCCTGGTGACCAAATTATTAATAAGCTTACCATACCTCCTCAACAGATTCTGACTGCCGTAGATCAAGGACAGGGTGGTTATAGCCCTCATTACCTTTAAAAGTGAATTGAGGCTTAACCCCCCACAGCGAGTTGTCCAGTTTCGAGAAGGAGGACAGGAGGGCCAGGCCCTTTGTTTCTTCAGCCTCTATATGGTGGAGGAAGGGGCACCTTGCATTGATTGTAATTCCCAGGTATTTGTATGTCTGTTCTTCAGAGATCTTATTGCCATTAAGATACATGGTGCCAGCCTTATTAATTTTTTCTGACCAAGATAAAGACCCTACTTTTCTTTAAGTAAACTTTGAGGCAGGTTGCTTCAGAATGAGAGTGCAATATGTTTAACAACCGCTGCAGTCCAACTCTCATGTAGCTGTGTAAAACTAGGTCATCTGCATAGAGCAGGTTGTTAACTTTCCTGGACACACGAGTCCCATAGACCAGTTTAACATGAATCCTTGTGTCAGTGTGTAGCCACATGATTACCTCGAGGAGACTGCAGGATACCCCTAATCTTTAACTTCTTCCACAGAGGCCCCTTGGGGACACAGTCAAACGCTGCCCTGAAAAACACAAAGCAGCAGTACAGCATGGTGCAAGATATTACCATCCTCTCTGATAGTAAAGCCATTGCTTGCAAGTTTGTCAAGGTGACAGAGTTCTCAGCAAACCCTGTTTGATTCTTCAGGATGAGACCCCACGGATGTCACTCATTGCCGCAGCTCCCCCAGAAGTAGAAAGTTTTGCTTCATGTCCAGTAGCGCTAATAGCCTGTAGTTACTGGAGTGGGATTTAGAGACGCCTCTATGAATAGGTTGATTCTGTCAGGATTCTGCAATGGATGAGCTCCCTAAATAATGAAGTGAGTTTGCTGCCCCAAAATGATGTGCAACGCTTGAATAGGGTCAAGGTGTTAGCGGGGGAAACTGAACCTGCCACACTTCGAAGATTGGCAGAGCTAGAAACTGCCCCAGAAGGTGTGAGGCAGGGCAGGCATCTTTGCTGGATATTTTATCAATCTGTGCTTCATGCAGAATCACTTGCCGTAAAGTGTCTTGTCGGAAGAGATGACCAACTGGATTTAGAGATATTATTCCTGCCAGCTCTACCAGATCTCTTTGCTAACTGGTTGCTCCTGAACCAGGTCTATGAGTTGCTGTTTTTGCTCTCGAACAAGAGTTTCGTCTTGAACTGTTCAGTGTGTCTGGTCTTCTCAGCATATACTACTTCCTTGGGGCATTTTTGGGCCAGCTTAAACTCGGATGCTAGGTTTTTGCAGCTGGGGTTTCTGCGGGCTGCATTCAGAGAGGTGTTCAAGGCCTTCTTCAAACTTTCAATCCTGACAGTAATGGGAAACAGTCTTAAATGGAGAACAGACTGCACTTTAGCTACTCACATGCATGAAAATTTCCCCAGCAGCGGCATCTTAAGACTAGCCCACTTAGCACTTAGCAATTGGAGATGTATTTTCTGTGACAACCCCAGTTGTGAACCTAAACAATGCTCAAAGTGATATTTTTGATAGAACATACTGCTAACCGAACTGTAATGATGTCTTCCGGTTGTATTTTTTTGTTAAAAGAAATAAAGGGGGGCATATCTGGCATCTAAAAAAATGTGTAATGTGTTTTTCTTGCTGAACAGGCCACCAGTGCCGGGATCAGATCTGCTGTGGAGTAGGGGTGGGCGGCCAGCTACGCTCCGTCTGCGGAGTGTGCGTAGTGCCGCCTACTCCGCATTTTGCGGAGCTGGCGGAGCCAGGCGGCACTCCGCAGACGGAGCGTAGCTGGCCGCCACCCGCCTCCCTCCCGCCCTCCCTAAATACTTTGAAAGAAAGAAATGAAATCATTTAAAAAGCACTTACCTTGCCGCCGCTGCCCGCCGCGTCCCCGGGGCTCACTTACTTCCGTCTTCCGTACTAATGCGCATGCGCGGGCGGCCGCGCATGCGCATTTTCACGAGAAAATGCGCATGCGCGGCCGCCCGCGCATGCGCATTAGTACGGAAGACGGAAGATCGCGAGCCCCGGGGACGCGGCGGGCAGCGGCGGCAAGGTAAGTGCTTTTAAATTATTTGATTATTGTATTTCAAAGTATTTAGGGAGGGCGGGAGGGAGGCGGGTGGCGGGGCTGGCGGCCAGTGGTGTTTGCGGAGTGGGGCTACGCGGAGTGCGGAGGTGGGCGTAGTTTCTCGCCCACTTCGCGTAGCTCCGCGAAGCCCCACTCCGCGAACTCCGCCCAGGGTTACTGTGGAGCCGGTTGCAGGGGGGGCGGGATACAACAACATCAGGGACTGGCAGTTGAAAGTCACATTGCTTGCTTATTGACAACTACTATAATGCTTACTAGTTACTAGGGTGTCATGAGACTTGTGGCTCGTGAACCACCACTTTAGCATCTACAGTGGTGGCTGAGTTCTTATGGCCTCTTATTTCCGCAACCTAGCAGAAGCTTGAATAATGAATGGTAAAAATGATGTGTTGATGGAATTGAGAAAGAACAGAAGGATAAAAGAAAGGATGGATGAAATGGTATATGAGTGAAAGGATGCATGGTTTGGTGAAATAAATCTTGGGTGGTCATTGGGTAAATGGATAGATGGGTGAAAGTATGGTTGAAAGGGTGGATACTGAATGGATGGATATATGGATGGACTGGAAATTTCTGTGAAAGATTGGGTGAGAGAAAGTAAAGCTTAAATCCTGGTGGCTATCACTCGGTGAATATAGAAGAATAAAAAGTGAATGAATAAATGAGTATTTGCTTGGATGAAGAAACAAAGGAGCTCTTTTGGAGAGGGGCGTGTTCACCTACTTTGCTTACTTGGTTTTGTCAAAGCTGTGGTCCGAAGTAAGGTGTATTTTAAGTGTTGGTCTACTCCCTTGACTCACTGGCTGTATTTGTTAAGCAAGGCAGATATGTATCCCATCCATCACCATTCATCCCCTTCCTCCCTGCCCATGGCATTTTGCGACCCATGACCTAAGTGCAGCATCGTGACTGCAGTGTTGGCTGTGCAATGTGCATGTTATTCAGTTAATGCAGCATTTACAAAATTGGCTATGCATTGCAAACAGAACACAAGGTGACTGAATAAGCCAAAGCTTAAGCACCTGACAGTGATCAGTGCCATCCCACCATTCTATAGTAAAATCTCTACCCACCCATCTCAATCCATCTAACTTACCATGTAGTAGAGTAAGTTAAGTTTCCTTACCTTTATGTCAAGCGAATACATTTGTTGGAAATAATTTGTGTTGGTGCGCGAGGCCAGGGAGTAAAGTGGAACTAAGTGTTGGATTTCAAGTTTGGCGGCTGGGATACTCTGTGACGTATGTGACAAATACAATCTATATATCATGTTCCTTTTCCTGTAGTGCAGAGCATTATTTTTTCCACTGTCTACTTACAGCACACAGGATATCTGCATCTAATTTGCTATGTGTTTGACATTATGTATTATTCAACTGCCTCATTGGAGACAGGGTAGAATTTGAAAGGCATTTGGAGGAGAGCAGGGCCATTGGAAGTTAAGTAAGATAATGTCCATTGCAGCTGCCTCAGCTGCAGACTGCAGAGAGTAGCAAAGTACCTGATCTCCTTGCAACCATACCTCAATTAATTTAAGCACAACAAGTTGCAATTCATAGAGCACAATGCCTTGCTCATTAATTAGAGGCCATTTATTTGTATTTTTCCACCACCAACACAGCAAGAGATAGCGAACTAGCAGTGGCGGCAGAGACTGAAGACTATCCAGGCTGAATACCGCTAGCTGATGGCCCTGAAGGACGAGGAGGCAGCAGCATCTGCCGCTGCTTAGATCCCCATTTCCTCCAGCAGCCAGCTGAAACATCCCGGCCAATACAATGCCGACACTGCCTGCAGCTGTCAAGGGTCCTAATCACCACTGTTGCCCCCCTTTCACTCAGAACACCAATTCCTGCGTCGCCTCCTGCAGTGAATGGACCACTTTGAGAACAGGTTGACTGGTATAGAGCAGAGTATTAATTCCCTCCGTACCTGCATAGACAATGCCATCTTCTAGGCCTCTTTTTATTTTTTTTGTTTTGGTGGGAGGGACTTTTCTTTTTGGTGGAATGGGTGGGAAGGGACTTGGGACAGGGAGTTTGGACTTTTGCTAGATAGTTTTCTTTGAACATTGGTTAGGCATAGGCAATTTGTTTGGGGAGAGGGGTGGGTCTATTGTGGGTACAAAGGGGGGGTTGTTACAAACAAAGCAAAATAAATATTATTTTATCATACTTTATGTCTGAAGTACATTTTTGGTGTGCTACTTTTACTTTCCACAACTGCCTTTTTGGCACAGCCTGTTTTTTTATCTGCTTATCAAAGTGTTAGTTATAGATAGGTATATACCCTTGTCTTACTACACTCAGTAACTATTGTGACCTATATTGCCCACAGCAACGTAGATAAACAATTACTCATCTCCAATAGAAGTTAGTTACTTACTTACTGAAGTAGATCACTTCAATCCATAGTTCTCTTACATGAATAGATGAAGCAACGGTTGATTCCGCTCTCAATCTTACAAAACCATAGTTCCTGCAGGGTTTCCCAATTTGCCATTCTTATTGGTGGTGGTAGTAGCAGCAAGCTTGTGTGCTAACAAGGAAGATGTCACATGCAGTGAACTTCAACTGTAGGATTAATCAAAAGGATTATCCAGCACAGGCAACTAAATTGAAAGAAAAATACAGAGTAAGCTTAACAAAGATTGAGACCATAATACTACACCCATGACACAGCAAAGAATACCTCATAATACAACAAAAAATACCAATAGTAACTTTTTTGGGCATTGGGAGCTAGTATTCAATAAAAACTGAAGTTATGAAATCCTTGATTCAGGAAGAGTCTGGAGTGGAGTAGAGTTGACAGGGTTAAGGGTTTACGCAACACAAGACCTGAATGATGATGCTGACGAATGGTGTTCTTTTATATATAACTATGGATCACATTTGTGCATGAGTGGGTAAATGGTTCCAGTGTGGGCTATTGCTCAGGTAATAGAATGCTTTTTGTATCCAGAGGTGCAGTATTTACTGGGCTCCTTTTTTCAATATCCTGGATACATCAGTTGTTGCTGTACTATAGAAGAACGCTTGTAGTTTTTATTTCATTGCTTCTGATTTTACTTTTACTTAGCGGGGATACGGTCATCCTTGAGGCTGAGCCAGTTCTTACAGGTATCGCCTGAGGTGGCCTTGTAGTTAGCAATTTATCAGTGGCAAGCTCTGGCTGATAATGAGTGTTAAGGTAGTATCCCTTCATCAACCCCATGTTCTCCTCCCTGTATTCCAGTTCCTAAGGATGCACAATGATTTCCTTTGAAGACACCCCAGTTGTAGCTTGGCCCGCCTGCTCTGACAGGATTACCGGATGAGACACACTCTTCACCGTAACCATTTGCTTTTGATTAAACATCCTGCTGTGGAGCATGGGAGGCTTGAATCCTTGGTCCAGCAGCCATGATTGAGCTTTGCCCGGCTTCTTCATTGATATCTTTTATCTCGGATAGTACACTATTAAGGAAGGCTGGAAAAGATGGCTGATTGTCAGTGAATGGAGAGCAGTAGCAGACTGGTGTGCCAGGTTTGTGCTAGATGTAGCTATATTTATAATTTTATTTGGTTTGTCAAGTTTGCTCTCAATCTGATAGGTAAAAACAACAAGAGTATTCAAAAGGTCAACTTGAGGATCCAACTTATCTGAATGACAGTTGAGGGCAACTACCATGGAAAGTAGGGTCTACAGGAATTGTGACCAGATGAGGCCAGCACTGGGGGAAGGAAATTGAGGCTGAAACTGCTGGAGGCGACGCTATTACGGGGCTCATCAAAAAAAGAAAGTGAAAGCTTTAGTAGTGATTGATTATTTACTTCCAAACCTGCAGTGTTAATGGTTGTTCCCCACTGTTGCCTGGTCCTGCCAAGCAGATGGTGGAATGCATGGACATTTTCAATGTAATTGTGAGCTTGGCTCCAACTAGTGCTACTCCGCTTTATGTAGGGGATCACTTTTTTCTATGGATTGCATATGTCAGACTGCTGGGGGATGTACCATGTTACAACGCATACCGTTACAACTACCTACTATTACAACGCGACCATTACAACGCATACCATTACAACGCATAGCGCTTTGAGGTGCTGGATAGTGGTAAGTATAATTTACTATTCTAACTCCAGTCCCCGTGGACCCTAGGGAAGGTGTTGGATAGTAAATGATACTTATTCCCTATCCTAGAGCACCCCCCAGCGCAATGCGTTGTAATGGTATGCGTTGTAAAAGTCGCGTTGTAATGGTAGTGCGTTGTAACAAATGCGTTGTAACAGGTGTATACCACTGCTGGGATACTTATATCACAATTGCATACTGTGCATTGATCGACTGATTCCAAACACAGAGTTAACACATCCAGAAGTAGCTGAAACAAAATAAGGATCCTGTAATGATGAACGGGAGAAAGATGCTGCATGATACCTAATTCCATTGGTTGGCCTTCAAGATGGCTCCTCAAGCATGTTTAGCGTCATTGGTATCGCTTTGAGACAGCGGGCTAAATGAACAATTACCCTTGTATTCCCCACCTCCTCTGTGGACTCCATGAGGTCCCATGAAAGAACCTGCTGTCCTTCAATGATCATGTAGGTTTAATATTAGATGATTTCCTGTTATAGAAGTGTCAGGATTCACCGGTTAGCCACTGTAGTTTCCTCAAGACAACTAGTTAATTTCCCTGCTATGCCCCGTTTTACACGAGCCAATGTTTGGTTCCCTTGCTCCTCTGGGAAGCTTAGAAATTCTAGGGAGAATGGGGAATAATAAACAGAAAGCTGCTTATGATTGTAAATAGTTCACCTCCCTAAAATGGCAGCGCAATGTCCCGTTAAGAGCAACCTGGGTGGTGCGCCCTCTAGTGGGTATCGGGAAGTCGCGCGCTTCAAACTGCGAACTTCAACAAAGATTCCGTTCGAGTAGCTGTTCCTTGCCGCCGCTCCGCGTCAGAAATTCATGACGGGAGTAGTCGGAGTGAGGAACGGTAGAGAGTTTTAGAGATAGAAGCAGAGTATCTCAGAGACTTTTGTAAACAGTAAATTTCCCGCAGTGCGCTCTCAAAGTCCAGAGAGGCAACAGCGTTTTTGACAGAATTCTCAGTGGTTCTGTGTTCAGACTGCCCTACATTCTGAAGGGGCAAGAGGTTGACCAGCAAGCACGTCATAGCAGGTTCCAGAGAAATTCCTGAATCCCAGAAGACTCGACTACAAGGAGTAGAACCTACTATTCAGGAGGAGAGGTTGTATAATTCGACAAGTAAGGTGTTAACGCTCACAATAACTAAGCCTTCGTGTACCAGAACCTTAATTTGAACTTCCATATGGATTGTCCCTGGACATTGCCCTTTGCGCTTCCCCTCTTTTTTCCCTCACCCATCTTTCCTTCCTATTTCCTTTTTGCGCGCTTCGGAAAAGGCTTGAAGGAACAATTCCTTGATCTGCATTAAAGAATACCAACCTTCTAACAGAACCCCCAAGACCACATCTGGCAGAAGGCTTCACAGGTATTAGTTTAGTCAGAGAGAGAGAGAGAGAGTAGAAGGGCATCTTCGAGGTAGAGAGTCTAACGTTTGTGTATCTCTTCACAGCAAGAAGCTCAGCCAGATATTTATCAACATAATAGAAGAGGGGCAAATACCTTGGCTAAAACTGGTAGGACAAGTTTTGTTTACCTTTAAGAAAAGACTGCGTAGTGAAGTAAGGTTTGTGGTATATTCTCTTTCTCTCCCCCTTCTGTGTATTAGGCACCTCCTGAGTAGACGGCAGGAAGTAATAGCAGTCTCTCGAAGATACAGGTGTCAGTCGGAGTTAAGTTATTCTCTTCTCTGTCCAATTCCCCTTTCCCTTCTGCTGATGGTCTAGCTCTAGAAGCGAGGGTACCGGTGGAGGGGTGATTGGGACATTCGTCACTACTGCCCCCGCGAAGAGTTGGAGCACCAGAGCGTCGTGACAAGAAGTCAGTCATGGTAGAGCACAGGCCTGTCTGTCCAGCGCCGCTGCCGGGTCTTTTCATGCTTAAATTGGTCACTGAATATGTAGCCAGAGAACTGTCCCAAATAGACTAGGTTTACACCAGTGTGTAGACTAGATGTTAAAAGTGGGAGTGGAAGTGGTCCAAGAGGGAGGGAGCTCACTGGAGTAGCAAGCTGCACCTGGACCTAGCCAGACTGCCATGGTGACTGGGCTCAACCTACTCCAGTGACGGCACCTAGAGCAGCAAACACCTCACCACCCCACCCCAAAGCGCCGCTCACCAACTCCTGGAACTGTGAGAAGGAGCCTCACGTGAGTCCAGAGTCCCTCAGGAGATCGGGGAAGGGATAGGAGGGGCAGGATTCCCATACAGTCCCATGGCTTCACAACTCGTCACCCCACCTCACCTGGACTGCCTTCGGCTTCGAACCACTACAATCCGATGCCACTGCCACTGCACACTCAACAACAACCTGGCGCTCACTTGCTGCTCCAGGCTCCACACTGAATGCTGGACTTCACATACAGCCCCGCTGCAAACACCACTGGGCACCAGCTCTGTTGTGCTGCAGGATCTAGTATGGGTCCTCCAGGACTAGGTTGTGGGGCTAGCAATGGCAATAGCAGTGCCAGTGACAGAGACAACAGACACCGGAAGTATTTTGTTTTCACACTGGTGCTTCTGTTGGCACTAGTGCTTTACCACCACCATGCCGCCCTGCTCCGCCATGGTACTGCAGCGCTGGGCCACAATCCGCAGGAATTCAGAGTGGGTAGGGCTATCGCTCCTCGTGCTGAGCCGCTCACTGTCCCCTCTGCAGGCCACGGCTCCAGTTTCACCCCTAACTTGCCTTGGCTTGCTCAAGTTCAAGTTTAAGTTCAAGTTTAAAATTTGTATAGCACACTACTCACCCAGAGGGTCTTAAGGCGCTTGAGGGAGGGGGGGGGGTACTTTACTTATCGAATATCCAAGTTTTTAGTTGTTTTCTGAAGGAGAGGTGGTTCTGTGTAAGGCGGAGGTGGGTGGGGAGAGAATTACAGGTCTTGGCCGCTAAGTAGGAGAAGGATCTTCCCCCCATGGTGGATCTTTGGATGCGTGGAATTGCGGCGAGGGCTTGATTGGACGATCGGAGTTGGCGGGTGGGGGTGTAAAAGGATAGGCGCGTGGGAAAAAAAGACACAAATTTGCAGTGGATTCCTTATGTGAAATAAAGTTATGTAGATCTAAGTAGGAACTACACCAAATAGTCAAAATTGGGATTAGCATTCTCGGTGGAAAAGGCCTAGCAGCGAAAGAGTTAAAGTTACAAAGCTGTGCCACAAAATCTAAACTAACAGCTGTGATGCTGTTTTTTCTTTTTGATCTTCTTTCAATATCAATGTTATAGCTGTATTTCTGCATTTGTATCGTAAAAACTGCAAGTTCCAGAGTGCAAATAAAGAAAAGAAGGAGATGAACTAAGCACATCTGAGAATTAGTAATTGCAATCGCTACAAAGGTCCCTAGATAGGGTCGGTTGAATTCTTATCTGCCTTAGGGTGTTGTAGTGAAGTTCCTAAATTACCCACACAGGATCTGCGCATTTGGATAACAAAGTGTAGGATTGGTGGCAGACTAACTCTGAGCACCCCCACCGAATATGTAAGCCTGTTTGCATTAGCTAGCTCACGGTGCCACTAGAATCTCCTCTTATCTGGAGAGAATAGTTTCTGGCAACCTCAGACCATGACAACCCTGATCCCCCAGGATCGTGGAGACAATGTACTACCTTTCGTTCAGTCACTCGTGCTCACTTAGTTTCTCTCAGAAAGTTACACAGAAGAAACAGTCGGCCGTGCTACAATAAGTATTTATTGCACAGTTGTTCTTCTAGTGTAAAATATATGTGCTGCGACAACTGTTAGACAGGAACAGAGATATATGATCAGCGGTACAGTGAATACAGAAGGATAGTAAAGTTCTATCGTTTTTCAATAGTCATGAACACATACATGGATATAAAATGCATGTTAAAAGAAAGCGCGCATACGCCTACGATGCCTATCTAGATGTACCTAAGTGTACCTTGCATGTGAGTAGGTGTGAAGCCAAGAAGCCCTCCAGGCTTAGTCCAACCCCATTATCTGAAGAGTGAGAGAATGTAGGACCCCGTCCTGGTCTCGAGTTGGACACCCCGCAAGGGATGTTTAGACCGCTGTCAGCTGGAGTGTCTGCATGCAGGAGCCTCAGCGTCTCTGGGCAGAATGTCGGCCGGGAAGTCTCGGTTCCCTCCAGCTAACACTAGCACGAGGAGCTGTATTTATACAGAAAGTATCTAAGGTTCCTTTTTCCCTTGTTTCTTGTGTTAGCCATTGTTGGGATGAGGATGACGTATGAAATGAACTGTGTACATAGATATTATGCAGGAGGTGTAGCCCCTGCCTGGTTTCGAAGAACCCTTATGAATATTCATTCATACTGCGTCAGTCTAAGGAGGGGGTCCTTGAACGCCATTGTTCAGGGAAACCCTCTTTCTGCGCCCAGGACTAGAACTTGGTAAAGGTTCAATCCTAAAAGACTTGTTACTGCGTAGTGTGGGGGAGGTGATGTAGGGGAAAGGTATGATGTTACCCAGGTCTATATTAGGGTACCTATATGAAACATAACAGAGTCATAAACAGGTGTTTGCCAAGATGGGTGGAGGTTAGCGGGAACAGCTTGAATCCACAGGTGATGCAAATATCCCGGCACATTATGCATCACCGTCTCCTGACTTCGGGGTGTGATGCTTCACTCGGGGCTTCTCTGTAAGAGCTCGTTGTTTGCAGACACCCTGGGTCAATAGGTTCATCTGCGGTGACCCAGGGCCTTGGTGCACACAAAGCAGAGGAAACACAAGGCCAGGGCACTGACACCTGCTGACACTCAGCTCCTTTAGCTGCGAATATACCACAGCCTGAGACCCTCCTGTGTCCCAGATCCATGTGGGAGAAGCTCATGCAGTCCAGGTGTTTGTCTTGCATTCTGGGATTTGTAGTCCTTATTACAAATTCAGAACTGTAAGTCCCAGAATGCAATGGAAAATACCTGGATGGAGTGAGCTGTTCACACGTGAACCTGTGGGAGTTGAACACTCTTTACACTCGGTGTAAAACAATCTTTAAATCATCAGGTGAGGGAAAGAGATGGTGGAGGGGTGCTGGGGGGGGCAGGAGGGACTGGGGCAAGTCACTTCCGATCTTACCCCGCTCTCCCGGTCTCAGTTCATGGGCTCAACTCCCCCCCACAGTCCATTAATAACAGGTTTTCCTGCCCTGGGGTGGCAGGGAGTGGCTTTCAATGGGTGCCAGTGTGGCCCTGATAAAGGTTGCCACCTGACTCCACGTCATTAACACACCCCCTGCCCCCAGCCCCGGCACACATTAAGCCCCAGCTTGTGAAACCTTTGCCCAGGGCTCCAGTGTGCCACTGACAGGGTCACAGCCTGGGCACCAATTCTACCCAGAGTCCTCTAGCGCCCACGGCCACCACATGTACAACAGAGCGGCCTCCTTCTCATTGGTGGAAGACTTTCTTGGCGCTAGACCGACGCCCACCCTGTAGTGAGCCCTATAAGAGTGAAAGTGCAAACCCTGTGCTCTGGGGATTCGAGGCTCCTGTTTCCTTACAGAGATCAGGTGTTCTCCTGGCTAGGGGGCACCCGCCAGATGCACACAGGGCTCTTGCAACAGGCACACACAGCCCCCCCCACCCCCCCTCTACAGGCAGAATCAGGGCACCCTCTATAGGCAAAATCAGGGCACCCTCTATAGGCACCCACAGGGCCCCCCTCTACAGGCACAGAGAAGGCCCCCTCTACAGTCACAATCAGGGTACCCTCTATAGGCACCCACAGGGCCCCCCTCTACAGGCACAGAGAGGGCCCCCCTCTACAGGCACACTGAGGACCCCCTCTACAGGCACAATAAGGGCACCCTCTATAGGCACACACAGAACTCCTGCATCAGTCATACTCAGCTGTCTCTCTAGACGCACGCACAGGGCTCTCTCTCTACAAGAACAAGCAGAGCTCTGTCACAGGCATAGAGGGCTCCCTCTACAGGCACACAGCTCTTTCACAGGCACACACAGGACCTCTCCATAGGCGCACGCAGGGCTCTGTCACAGGCACGTACAGGACGCCCTCCATAGGCGAACACAGGGCTCTGTCACAGGCACGTACAGGACGCCCTCCATAGGCGAACACAGGGCTCTGTCACAGGCACATACAGGGCACCCAGGACTCCCTCCGCAGGCGCACACAGGGCTTAAAGTACACACAGGGGTCCCTCCACAGGAGCACACAGGGCTCAAGTACACACAGGGGTCCTTCGACAACAGGGCTCCTACCAGAGGCACATACAGGGCTTCGCAAACAGGCACGCACGGTTCTCTGCCACAGGCACGCACAGGACTCCCTCTACAGGCGCATTCAGGGCTCAGGTAGACACAGGGTTCATCCCAGCAGGCGCATCCAGGGCTCTGTTACAAGCACGCACATGCCCCCTTCATTGGCGCACACAGGGCTTTGTCACAGGCACACACAGGGCTCCCTCTACAAGCGCATACAGGGCTCAAGTACACACAGGGATCCCCGCACAGGCGCACACAGGGCTCAGGCACACAAAGGGCTCTGTCCACAGGCACACACAGGACTCTGTTACAGGTACATACAGGGCACACAGGGCTCCCTCCAGCAGGCGCACACAGAGATCAGGTACACCAGAGCCCCGCCTACAGGCACACACAGGGCTCCGTCTACAGGCACGCACAGGGCTCCGTCTACAGGCACACACAGGGCTCCGTCTACAGGCGCACACAGGGCTCCATCTACAGGCCCGCACAGAGCTCTGTCACAGGCACATACAGGGCACGCAGGGCTCCCTCCAGCAGGCGCACACAGGGACCAGGTACACACAGGCTTCCTCCACGGGCGCACACAGGGCTCTGACACACAGGGCTCCCTCTACAGGCACAGGGATCCTGCAAGACGCACACACTGGGAGTGGAGGAGCCCTGTGTCTTGGGAGGAGTTGGAAGCGCCAGGAATTGCCTGTAATTAGGACGGTGTGAGCTCGACATATAAAAATGAGCCGGGATTGCGGGTCGACAATCATTAACCCCGGCGCAGGGGACGAAGAGACGCGGATTCTGAGCCCTACATCTCCCAGGCAGCGGGGAGAGGGCAGCTGCACCCCCGGGATGGAGAGGGACCCCGAGAGGCACCGCCATGCCTTGCTCAACCAAGGGGAGGAGAACGAAATGGTAAGAGCGGAGTCCAGGCGCTGTGTCACCCTCTCTGCCGGAGTCTAGGCGCTGTGTCACCCTCTCTGCCTCTTATGGCGCCGGAGTCTAGGCGCTGTGTCACCCTCTCTGCCTCTTATGGCGCCGGAGTCTAGGCGCTGTGTCACCCTCTCTGCCTCTCTTGGCGCCGGAGTCTAGGCGCTGTGCCACCCTCTCTGCCTCTCTTGGCGCTAGAACATTCTTCAGGCGCTGCACCTGAACCCCCAGATGCGGGGGGGGGGGGGGGGGGGGGGGGGGTTCTGTGCCCCCTATCACGAGTCGAGTTCCAGGCAATTCCAGGGTCAACGAAATGCTAAAGGTATTTTCATGTAGCGCTTTAAAACTTGCACCCAGCCTATTTCTAAGCGCTGCCATAAATCGCATGGAAAGAGGCACAGGGAAAAATAATGATTTGTCCAGGATCACACAATTTTAGTGGTGTTGATTATCTAAAAGTCATAATGTCCTCGCTAAATATTACTTTAATTTGGGAAGGGGTTCAAAAAGTGAGCTTGCATTTAGGCAACGTTCTCAATTACGTCATATATGAAAAAAATCACCCCCCCCCCCCAATCATTTTACGACTTTAATAAACTATAAGCGCCAAATGACTCAGTCAACAAAAAACCCATAGCCCTGTTCTTTTCATTGAGAAGCTTTTGCTTTCAGACTTTGTAGTCCAATTGTTTCAGCTGAAATGAACACGACTACCGCTCCCAGAATGCACCAGATGGTTATTGAAAACCCAGCACTGCTAAATGTGGTGACGTGGAGTCAGCTGGTAACCTTAACAAAGTTGTTTTTAGGGTGCCACTCCCAAAGTCGAAAATTAATCTTTTGAGCAATTTAGTTCAATGACAGTGGGATGAAGAATTCTGTCCTCAGATGTTTCAGATTCAATTTTTAGTCAGGGCCGACTTCAGGACGGTGCGACAGGTGCAGCTGTACCCGAGGCCGAGTTTGGGGTGGGGTGGGGTGGGGGGGGGGCTGTGTTTAGAAATAACTTATGGGTTTGAAAGCACCTGCTGCAGAGTTCCTTGTGTGTCCAGCAGTTTTCATACAACAATTAACATTTCAAGATAACTCTGGTGATGAATGCTCCTGCTCGACAGAGATCAGGGTTTGGTCTTATCATAAAGTGGTGCGGTGGCTTGTTTAAGTGTGTGATTACCCAAGGGTGTCCTGGCGCTGACGAACGAATCCACTCTGAACACCAACCCGTAGACTCCATTGTTCAAGGCAGAGTAGACGGAAATGAGTGGGTGTTCAGAGCCCCGCGAGGCTTCAAAGGTCCGGCTGCAGGTGGAGCTCAGCGTCGGCGTCCATGCCTCGGCTGCATCCGCTGAGAAAGAGACATCTCGGGTCCGTGATCAGAGAAGCGGCGGTCGAGGGACGCAGTCTGGGAGGAGTGTATTTTTTAAACATTTCTGATATGCAAACTACTGGATAAAGCGCCTTATGAACCATACACAGGCCTTAAAGCGCCAGGCTTACTCCTCCAAAAACCAACCTGGCAGCTGCATTTTGTATACTTTTTAATAATAATAATACTGAAGTTTATATAGCGCAGCAGCGACCTCCACTGAGGAGTCCCAGCGCTTTTGTGAGCAAGTGGGGGGACGAGGGGAAGGAATCATGAAGCAAGTGCCACAAAAAGTTTAGTGCTTAAATTAAAAAGCCAGGTTTTTAGCTGTTTCCTGAAACCCACCTCTGAGCTTACATTGCACAGTTGGGGTGGTAGGGCGCTCCACAATCTGGCTGTTGCGGCTGAGCACGCCTCCCTCCAAACCGAGCACTTGAGACGCGCGGGACCAGGAGCAAACTTTGCGCATTTGATCGCACGGAGCGTGCCTGTTTGTAGCAACCGGTGGAATCTCGATTTATGATAGTGCGGGCAATTGCCCTGCGAAGCACGGTAGGCAAGTGTCAGAGCCTTCAACTCAATTCTGCTCTTCACTGGACGCCAGCGCAGCTCCCGCAGATATGCTGTTTGAGCGGTATATGTTGGATCAGCCTTGCCGCCGCATTTTGCACCACTTGCAATCGCTGGATAGCAAACTTCGATTCAGAAAAGGGGGTGGTGATGAACAGAGTGTCTGAATTAAGCAGACCACTCTTACCCAGTCCAAAGATCAGGGCATGATCCATCACCGTTATTTATCTCACTGCACCATCCCAGCTCAGAACCTGGCTATATGCAAATCAGTCTGTCCCTGGCCCAGTGAATCATGGGAACAGGGCAGACTAAACTACCAAGCCAATTCTTCACCAGAAAGGAGACAAGCTACCGGGGACCGGTTTCTGGCATTTCAGCCGTCTTCGGCCCGGCTTGCTTGAATCCTGATGGTGCAGTGAGAAAGGGACTCATGTCTGAGTATACCCTGCCACACCTATAGTGGCCAAAAACGATTCAGAAAAGGGGGTGGTGATGAACAGAGTGTCTGAATTTAGCAGACCACTCTTACCCAGTCCAAAGATCAGGGCTTGATCCATCACAGTTATTTATCTCACTGCACCATCCCAGCTCAGAACCTGGCTATATGCAAATCAGTCTGTCCCTGGCCCAGTGCATCATGGGAACAGGGCAGACTAAACTACCACGCCAATTCTTCACCAGAAAGGAGACAAGCTACCGGGGACCGGTTTCTGGCATTTCAGCCGTCTTCGGCCCGGCTTGCTTGAAACCTGATGGTGCAGTGAGAAAGGGACTCATGTCTGAGTATACCCTGCCACACCTATAGTGGCCAAAAACGATTCAGAAAAGGGGGTGGTGATGAACAGAGTGTCTGAATTAAGCAGACCACTCTTACCCAGTCCAAAGATCAGGGCTTGATCCATCACCGTTATTTATCTCACTGCACCATCCCAGCTCAGAACCTGGCTATATGCAAATCAGTCTGTCCCTGGCCCAGTCCATCATGGGAACAGGGCAGACTAAACTACCAAGCCAATTCTTCACCAGAAAGGAGACAAGCTACCGGGGACCGGTTTCTGGCATTTCAGCCGTCTTCGGCCCGGCTTGCTTGAATCCTGATGGTGCAGTGAGAAAGGGACTCATGTCTGAGTATACCCTGCCACACCTATAGTGGCCAAAAACGTGGAAGGGTAGACTCAGATGTGAGTCCCTTGCTCATTGCACCATCAGGATTCAAGCAAGCCGGACCGAAGACGGCTGTAATGCCAGAAACCGGTCCCCGGAAGCTTGTTTCCTTCCCAGTGAAAGAATTGGCTTTGTAGTTTGGTTTGCCCTGTTCCCATCATGCACTGGGACAGGAACAGACTAATTTGCATATAGCCAGGTTCTGAGCTGGGATGGTGCAGTGAGCTAAAAAACGGTGTTGGATCTAGCCCTGATCTCTTGACTGGGTGAGAGTATTCTGCTTAATTCAGAAACTCTGTCCATCACCACCCCTTGTTGTTTAAATATTTTGTCCACCATAAGCGTGGAAGGGCATACTCAGATGTGAGTCCCTTGCTCATTGCACCATCAGGATTCAAGCAAGCCGGGCCGAAGACGGCTGTAATGCCAGAAACCGGTCCCCGGAAGCTTGTTTCTTTCCCAGTGAAAGAATTGGCTTTGTAGTTTGGTTTGCCCTGTTCCCATCATGCACTGGGACAGGAACAGACTAATTTGCATATAGCCATGTTCTGAGCTGGGATGGTGCAGTGAGCTAAAAAACGGTGTTGGATCTAGCCCTGATCTCTTGACTGGGTGAGAGTATTCTGCTTAATTTAGAAACTCTGTCCATCACCACCCCTTGTTGTTTAATTATTTTGTCCACCATAAGCGTGGAAGGGTATACTCAGATGTGAGTCCCTTGCTCATTGCACCATCAGGATTCAAGCAAGCCGGGCCGAAGACGGCTGTAATGCCAGAAACCGGTCCCCGGAAGCTTGTTTCCTTCCCAGTGAAAGAATTGGCTTTGTAGTTTGGTTTGCCCTGTTCCCATCATGCACTGGGACAGGAACAGACTAATTTGCATATAGCCAGGTTCTGAGCTGGGATGGTGCAGTGAGCCAAAAAACGGTGTTGGATCTAGGCCTGATCTCTTGACTGGGTGAGAGTATTCTGCTTAATTCAGAAACTCTGTCCATCACCACCCCTTGTTGTTTAATTATTTTGTCCACCATAATCGTGGAAGGGTATACTCAGATGTAAGTCCCTTGCTCATTGCACCATCAGGATTCAAGCAAGCCGGGCCGAAGACGGCTGTAATGCCAGAAACCGGTCCCCGGAAGCTTGTTTCCTTCCCAGTGAAAGAATTGGCTTTGTAGTTTGGTTTGCCCTGTTCCCATCATGCACTGGGACAGGTACAGACTAATTTGCATATAGCCAGGTTCTGAGCTGGGATGGTGCAGTGAGCTAAAAAACGGTGTTGGATCTAGCCCTGATCTCTTGACTGGGTGAGAGTATTCTGCTTAATTCAGAAACTCTGTCCATCACCACCCCTTGTTGTTTAATTATTTTGTCCACCATAAGCGTGGAAGGGTATACTCAGATGTGAGTCCCTTGCTCATTGCACCATCAGGATTCAAGCAAGCCGGGCCGAAGACGGCTGTAATGCCAGAAACCGGTCCCCGGAAGCTTGTTTCCTTCCCAGTGAAAGAATTGGCTTTGTAGTTTGGTTTGCCCTGTTCCCATCATGCACTGGGACAGGAACAGACTAATTTGCATATAACCAGGTTCTGAGCTGGGATGGTGCAGTGAGCTAAATAACGGTGTTGGATCTAGCCCTGATCTCTTGACTGGGTGAGAGTATTCTGCTTAATTCAGAAACTCTGTCCATCACCACCCCTTGTTGTTTAATTATTTTTTCCACCATAAGCGTGGAAGGGTATACTCAGATTTGAGTCTCTTGCTCATTGCACCATCAGGATTCAAGCAAGCCGGGCCGAAGACGGCTGTAATGCCAGAAACCGGTCCCCGGAAGCTTGTTTCCTTCCCAGTGAAAGAATTGGCTTTGTAGTTTGGTTTGCCCTGTTCCCATCATGCACTGGGACAGGAACAGACTAATTTGCATATAGCCAGGTTCTGAGCTGGGATGGTGCAGTGAGCTAAAAAACGGTGTTGGATCTAGCCCTGATCTCTTGACTGGGTGAGAGTATTCTGCTTAATTCAGAAACTCTGTCCATCACCACCCCTTGTTGTTTAATTATTTGGATAGCAAACTTCGGCAAGCCCAAGTACAGGCCATTGGCATAATCCTGCCTCGATGTCACTGTGGCATGAATTACGAGTTTGCGGCAGTCTTCGGGCAGTAAATCCAGGAATTTACGTAGATTTCGCAATTTATTAAGGCAGCCAGCCGTTACTTGTTGAATGTGGGCGAAAAAGGAGAGGTCATCGTCCCACCTCACCCCTAGATTTTTTGCGCTTGTACTAGGAGAGGGAGGAGGCCCCATTTCAATGGGCCACCAAAGATCTGGTGAGGGCGCGGGGCTTTCCCGAAAAAGATCACCTCCGTTTTCCCTGCATTTATTTTTAGTTTGTTCGTGTTCATCCAGATGGCAACATCTCGGAGACATCCCTTAAAATTACTAAAGGCCTCCTTCCTCAGATCTTCTGATCCTCTATATGTATTTAACCTTCTCTCCTGTTGTTTTCTCCATAGCTGCTCAGCCAGTGTAAATGTGCTGCGTGGGATGTTGGAGTGGTGATGATGGGTGGAATGTTTGGGTGCCCGGGTGGTGAGGTGTGGCGGTTGGAGTGTGGGGTGAGCGGCAGGCTGGCAGCTCCTGGTGGGGCTGCTCTACATGAACTTACTAAGCCACAACTAAAACTAAAAAAAACCTCATGAATTATGCCTCGGCCAGTGGATCCCCTTTATTACAAAGTTGTACCATCTTTTTAGGGGAGTCAGGAGGTCCAACAGAAAGGGCGTTTCAATGGCCCACTCTGCTTAGAACCTGACCCGCACCAGCAACGGCAGAGAATATTGAGGAATCAATGGAAGGATCTTCCTTAATTGTTTCTGAGCAGAAAGCACGTAGACATCCACTTATTAATCTAATGCTCTGCTGAAAATGAAAGTTTGCTATTAAATTACACGCCTAGTTTACAAGCAGTGGGCAACATATGCGCACAGGCAGGAACAGGACAGTGTGGAGAAGTAAATAAAGAAATTGAGCCAATGCCTCATTTTATACATACCGATAGGGGAGACAAGTTCAATGGCCTAATGGCCACGCATGACACATGTGTTCCCCCTCCGGTGGATTGTGACCACACGTTTATCAGCAGAGGCTGTAAATCCACAATTAATTTTATAGTAATCCGACTGGCTATGCTACTTGGTTTGGAAACTTTGAAATTCACCCCAATGTCCTGAGCGACCACTTGCCCCTTAGTATGAAGCTAACCATCCCCAAGAGGGGGGGGGGCTTACTATAATAGTTGGGCTCGGACACAGAATATTGCACTAACTCGCCACAAAGGGTATTGCCTCCGATGGGGTACGAAGGACCCAGAGGAGCTGAATAGAAAGATCATTACTAAAGCATATGATAACAGAGTAGAATGCTTAAAAGAAAATACTCCTTCTGAGGAAACATTGAGGGATTTTGCTCAAATTACCGCTGTGGTTCAAGATTCCCTGAAAATGAAGATAAAGGGTGGCTCCCCTAAGGGAAATGGTTGGTTTGATCCAAGCTGCACAAAGGCCCATTCAAAACTGAAAACCACACTTCAAAGAACTGTAAGAGGCCAGAGGGAAATTAGAGAATGTAGGAGGGCATACAACCTTGCAAGAAAGGTAAGAATGAAAGAACTAAAAGACCAAGCCTGGGATGCTCTTTATGAAGCATCCCTACGTAGGGACTGTACCTCGTTTTGGCAGGCGGTAAATGCCCCGTATTTTTCAAGTGTAGATGGAACAAAGAATGAGGTGGCAATTGACGAGAAATCATGGATTGATTTTTTTCGCTAACGTGTATAGTTCTCAGGGCTAGAAGAAAATAACTCGGGCTCCGAACCCTCATATGGGGAAGGCCACGATGACTTCACCCTAATTGATTTATATATTACACATGAGGAGGTGAGTGCAGCCATTAACGCCAGTAAAGGAGCCATGGCTCCGGGTCCCGATGGGGTCCCGATGGATTTATTTAAGTTTATTCCATCTTTATGGTCCCCATTGTTAACTAGGGTCCTTGAAGTTTGCTGTGCAAGGGGTTTTATCAGCACGTGGTCGGTTTCCGTGATCATCCCAATCTATAAAAAGGGTGATCGGAATGATCCAGCCTGCTACCGTCCAATATCTCTTTTAGATGCTTTGTTGAAGGTGGCAGGCAGGATTGTCTTAAATAGACTACAAACATGGGCCGAAGATAACAACATACTGAGTCCCGTTCAACACGGTTTTAGACAGGGGCTTGAACAGGTTTTAAACGTAAGTTTAGTAATGGGGAAGTACGTATAAGCCAAGGCAGAGAAATTGTACGTGGCCTTTGTAGACCTCATGGCCGCATATGACTGCGTCATCCATTCCAGATTGTGGCAAATTTTGACTGAGTTAAATGTTGACCCGGTACTGGTACAATTTTTAAGACAACTATACTCGGGGGCTAGTGCCAAGGTGAGGTTCAGGCTAAAGGGAGAATGCAGGGTGCCATTCCACGTGGAGAGAGAAGTGAGACAAGGTTGTGTTCTGGCCCCGTTCCTTATCTTCTTATATACTAACTCTTTAGAGGAGGAACTGGTGGCCGGGGCGAGTGACCCCCCTCGAATTAACAACAAGCCAATAGTCTCCCTCCTCTACACGAATGACGCGGTGCTTATGGCCATAACACAAATCGGCTTACAGCGATCCCTCGCCACATAATCAGTTTTATGGACAGCAGAGGACTAAAAGTAAATGTAAAAAAACCTTTGTAATGTCATGCGGAAAGGGGAAAGTAATTGTAGTAGTTTATCAGCGGGGAAAGATTGGATAGATTCTACTAATACTTTTACCTATTTAGGCGTCGAATTTGACCGCAACTGTTCCTGGGGAGCGACAATCAAGAGTCGATGCCTTCTCTTTAGAAAATCAGTTATGGCTGTGATGAATTTTGCAAAGAAGTTAGGTAAAAGGCCCCAGGAGATTCTCATGAAAATGTATCAAGCAAAGTGCATTAGCAGTGCAATGTTTGGGTCTGGAATTTGGGGTTTTCAGGATGTCTCAACAATTCAAGTAATTGAAAATATATTTTAAAGATTTATTTTAGGGGTTCCACAGAGTACCCCGGTTTATAATTGCCACTGTGAATTGGGGATCCCTCATATTTCGGACTTGATTAGCATGCGACCTCTTTTATTATGGCACAGAGTCTGGACATCCACCGTACAGGTTTGAATAGAGAAATTATAGGGGATATAATGAAATTGGAACATGTCTTCAGGGTAAGCAGGATGAATTATATCAGGATATTTTTATCAGATATCGATCATAATGATTTTTATACCTTTCCTGAAACTATGAATTCCATTTCTAGGAAAGATTTTAAACTATTATGTACGACACACTTAGAGTCCCTAAGAGCTGCACAGGAAATGAACAAACGTATGGTGGTTCAGCACCAACTAACTCTAGTAACCTACCGTATACAGCCATATCTGGTCTGGTGTATGGGAGGGTTTGACAGATATGTTCTTACTAGGTTTAGGCTTGATTGCTTCCATCGATTGGTCAGCTTTCCAGTTCTTAATGATTGGTCCAGAAATCTATGTTACTGTCCATGTGATAATTCATCAAATCAATCTACCATACATGTGATTCTTTTCTGTAAATTGTATTGTAACGAAAGAAGTAGATGGATTTTGCCATTTTTAAAACAGGGATGTTGGAGGCAGTGCCGTCCAGCCTTTTTATATTTGCAATTACTGGAAAACATACACTGTGTTTCCATCCTGACGGGATTCCTGAAAGGTATAATAAGAAAAAGAAAGAGTATAACTGTGTGATAATGTGCATACCATTTCTTAGAATGATCGATAATAACAATGATATGATGGAAATGTTTAAAAAATACAGTCTGCCTAGGTGATTTTGTCTCAAGAATTTTTAACAATAATGAAAAATTAAACTGTGACTTTTATGATTTTAACATGCTTTGAAATCGAATAAAGATTATTCTGATTCTGATTCAGTGGGCATTCTTCTAAGGACTGGGGCCCCCATATTGAGGGCCAAATCGAGGGATAACCAACAATCAAACCTTCAATTTTGTCTGTGTTCAGCCAGAGTGATTTGACATGCATCCAGCTATCTCCCTTTATCATACATCCTTTAAATTTATCCGGGAGTTGGAAGATATTGCCCTCCATGCGGGATGAGTATTGGGTGTCATCCACGTACCATAAATGTGAAACCGAAAACAGGCAATCCGATCGGCCTGGGGAGCCACAAATATATAAAAAAGTGTAAGGCTCAGAGCACACTCCTGAGGAATGCCACACGTAATGTCTATAAATAGAGCAAAACCTGCCATCTGGACTGCCTGAGGTCTGTTTTCCAGAAAGTATTCAAACTATCCAAGTTGCTTGTCTCTCAGGCCAATAGTGAACAGTCTTTACAATAAAATAGCATGAGAAACCGTATCGAAAGCCGCTGACAAGTCAAGCAGGATAAGTGCCGGCAAACTCCCTGCATCCAGATCATGCGAATGTCACATGCAGCCGCTGTAAGTACGGTTTCAGGGCTAAAGCAGAATCTAAATCCAGCTTAGTGATTATTAACCCTACAGGTGCGGGTGTCAGCCAATAGCTCACCCTCCCCAGGGCAGATGTCGGCCTTTGTCCCGGCTATGGGGAGAGTTAGAAAGGCCCTCATAGGGTTTCTTTTTTCATCCTTGAGGCTCGGTGTGCGCAGGAAAAGCTTCCAGAACAGCTTGAGGGATTTTGTGTGTATGTAATGACGATCAGCGCGCAAAGCACGACCATGTCATTACATGTAAAAGTAAAACGAGCAGAAGGGTTCATTTCACTTTCAATGAATCAGGGCTCAGGGATATCTCAGCCCTCTGAGCACTGATTCCTATGAAGAAGGTTTTGTAGGAAAGGGAAGAATCTCCCCTTTCCAATGGTACCGCTGCCCTATGGATCCCTGCGTGGGGATCATCAGAGGAGAGTCATCTCCAAACAGGGACCTACTCACTAGTCACCAGGGAAAGGGGGAGTGGCTCCTTGGGCAAGGACTTGTGCTCCCACTTAATTATTTTTATATTGAAGTCTTTCTGCCCCCCCTGGGGAGCAGATAAACATAACATAAAATAACATTGCATAACATAACATGACATATCATAGCATAGCATGTCAGCATAAGATAACATAGCATAGCATAAGATAACATAGCATAACATAACATAGCATACCATACCATAATACAACATAACATGGCATAGCATAAAATAACATAGCATGACATAACATAGGATAACATAAGATAGCATAGCATTACATAACATAGCATAGCATGAGCATACCATAGCATAACATAACATAATGTAACATAACAACATGACATAGCATAGCATAGCATGACAAAGCATAGCATAACATAACATAGCACAAGATAGCGAAACATAACATAGCATAACACAACATAACATATCATAGCATAGCATACCTTAACACAACAAAAAATACATAACATAGCATAACATAACATAACATGACATAGCATAGCATAAAATAACATAGCATGACATAACATAGGATAACATAAGATAGCACATTACATAACATAGCATAGCATGAGCATACCATAGCATAACATAACATAATGTAACATAACAACATGACATAGCATAGCATAGCATAGCATAGCATGACAAAGCATAGCATAACATAACATAGCACAAGATAGCGAAACATAACATAGCATAACACAACATAGCATAGCATACCTTAACACAACAAAAAATACATAACATAGCATAACATAACATAACATGACATAGCATAGCATAAAATAACATAGCATGACATAACACAGTATAACATAACATAGCAGAGCATAACATAACATAGCATAGCATAGCATAATATAACATAATATAGCGTAACATAGCATAGCATACCATAGAATAGCATGCCATAACATAGCATAGCATAGCATAACATAACATAGTGAAGCATACCATAACCTAACATAACATAGCATAGCATAACATAACATAACATGACATAGCATAGCATAGCATAACATAACATAACATAACATAACATAACATAACATAACATAACATAACATAACATAACATAACATAACATAACATAACATAACATAACATAACATAACAACATGTGGCCAGGAAAAGCAATACTCTCTCACGAGTTGCGATTGAGCACTAAGCCCCACCTTCGCAGATTATCTCAAAGAGGCCCAGTAAAACCGAAAACGACATACAAACCCAAAATTTGCAAAAAACCCTAATGTGCCTAAGGGCGAATGAATACAATTGAGGCAAGAGTACATACAAATTCATGCAATTAATTTAAAAGGCCTACAGGTTCGCTGACAAAGTATTGAAACCCAAAATATCGTACTACAAAATATCATGTCAAAGAGATCATGCACAAAAATGTTGTTGTAATACACTTAAGTTCAAAAATATTGAATACAAAAATATCGTTTACACTAATATCGAGAAATAATTGCATAAATATCATTTAAAAAAATATGTGTAATTAAACATAGTAAAATTTAAATATGTTAACATGAAACAGTAATATAATGTAGATTAAATATATTTAAATAATATAAAAAATGTATATAAATATATACTCATTTTACAAAAACACATATGTGTGTGTATGTTTATTTACACATATATAATGTTAAACTATACTGAAAATAATAATTTTAATTTATATTATTATTTACTATTTTTTTAAATGTAATAGTATTACAAATAAATATCTAATGTAAATATATATATATATTTATATATATATTGTCGCTCCAGGTTGTCCACCTCTTGAGTAGCACACGAGCAGCAGCTTAATTTATGTGTAGGTGAGGACGGGGATCCGCTTGTAGATGCCGCTCCGTAATGGATGCCCGACGCGTTTCGAAGCTCCATCTGCTTCTCTTCAGGGGCTTTAACGGAAGCGGTGTGCGCACACGCTGACACACTTCTCCAATTTCCATATGACACACCCGCCGATGGGAGGCTCCGATGAGACTGTGCATTATGGGAAGTGTGGTGCGGAAAGCACACAATCAAGTCCTGTATGGACCCCACAAATGGGCCCGTCCTCGATCCCATGTACGGCTGCTGTTTCACTTCCGTGACCCCCAAGGGTAACGGGGTGGTGCATACTCCACGGCTGGACTGCCACATGTAAATTGTCGCTCCAGGTTGTCCACCTCTTGAGTAGCACACGAGCAGCAGCTTAATTTATGTGTAAGTGAGGACGGGGACCCGCTTGTAGATATATATATATATATATATATTGAACATATATTAGATACTACAAACATTACCAATTCAAAAAGTATAGTTTTACAAACACATAAACATAATAATAATATAATTTTAAACAATATTAACAAAACTATAACATTCTAGTAATGATACAGGAACTATTCCCACTACAGTCTCTGCAACAACAGGGAAAGCATGGTGGCCTCAGCTTTTCTGTCCTGGCTCCTACCACTTGGAACTCGATGCCACTTTCCCTCCGTCTCTGCCAAAATTATGACTGTTTCCACAGACTGTTGAAAACTCTGCTCTTTCAATCCACATATGAATAACCCTCTCACTCTGGATCACGTTATTTGTCATTGAGCGCCAAGAAACCTATGGTGATAGTGCGCGTTACAAATAATTTTAACGTAACGTAACGTAACGGAAAGCATTGGACTCAGGAAGGGTAAAATGTACTATTACAAACACATACTATCTAAAAGAGGGTCCAAGGGCTACTTTAAGGGCTACTTTAATGACTCCAAACTGGACACATGCCCCCAATAGAACTACTTGCAACAAAAAGTACCCAGGAGTCACAACCCTGTTATCATACTTTAAACTAACCACTATATGACTAGCAAACTAAATTGTGAGTTAAATGCAATTAAATATGTAAACACCATCTAGACACCATGAGTGTCTAGATGGTGTTTACATATTTAATTGCATTTAACTCACAATTTAGTTTGCTAGTCATATAGTGGTTAGTAAAATGTACTATTCCCACTCCAGTCTGTGCAACAGTAGGGAAAATATTGGACTCAGGAGGGGTAAAATTTAATATTTCTATTCCAATCTGAGCAACAGTATGGAAAGCATTGGACTCAGGAGGGGTAACAGTTAATATTCCTATTCCAGTCTGAGTAACAGTAGGGAAAGGATTTGACTCAGGAAGGGTAACATTTACAATTCACACTCTGGTCGGTGTAACAGTGGGAAAAGTACTTCACTTCAAACAGATACCTTATTTTAGTACAAGTGTTAATTTCATAAAATTATATGACTATTAACATAAAATTAAATATTTATATATATATTAAAAAACAATTAAACAATTAAAATAATTATGATTGGTTAAAATAATTCATTTTAGAATTTTTTTTATTCAATAATTATTTCCCACACTCTAGTCCCACATACCTACCTACACACATTTAACATATATCTAAATAACAAATATATTATAATTGCACCATGTACATAATTAAATAACAATGAATCAATTAATAATAAATAAAAAATGTATCATTAATACATTATTATTTAACTAACTTCCCTTCCTATACCCCTACAAACCCAACAACCTGCACCTAAAATGTAAATACGAAAATTATAATATTAACCTAATTTATATAATTAACAAATGAATAAATAATAATTTATCAATAATTAATCATCATTCAATTATTTAACTTCCACACTTTACCCCTACAAATCCAACAACCCACACTTAAAATATAAATAAAATATTTATAAGAATTGCACAATTTACATAATTAACTAATACATAATGTATGAATAATTATTAATTAATCAATTATGTAATTCACTTCACACCCTAAACCCCTACAAATCCCAAAAAAACACACCTAAAATATTACTTACAAAATAATATTTACCCAATATACCAACTTAATGATCAAAACATATTTAATATTAATTGAAAAAATAATTCTTAACTAACTTCCCACCCTGCACCCCACCAAACCTCACAACCCTCTATAACACTATAAATAACTATTTCAAAATTACATAAAAAATATAAATAACTTAAAATTATAAACTATATTTAAAAACATTAACAACAATTACACAAAAAATATGAAATATATACAATTACAATATATTTTAAACCTATAAAGACAGTTTAAAAGTGACATTTGTTACCTTTAAAAATTATATATTTTTCAATATTTTTGCACACGATATTTCTGTGTCACAATCTTAAAAAGTCTGTTTCTGCAACTCGATATTTTTAATGAAAATTTGTCAGAGAGATCCTTTTTTATTGCATTTCATACATTACAATCCAAAGCTGTAATCAAAGTGCTGCATGTAAACTGTATGGTACAGGGTAGAGCGTTATGTTTCTCCCTCCAGTCTTTCATTATCCTAATGTTGTTAAAAAGTGGTAGCTTGGGTAGAAATGCATTCTTATCTGTAAAGTCAACCTTAACCTGTGGTATGTTTTTAAATCTTGAGTTTGTGCTTCTCCAGACCGAAGACTGTTAACATATATTGCATACTATTATGGATTCCTATACCTTGGAATTCTCATTGTCTTATATAACATTTCCTACAGACTGATTTACACATTTATGATTCATTGTCTCTGTACGATGTGTGCGCAGTTGCGGCTCCTCGAGGGAGTGCTGCGCGGCGGTGTGGGGGGGTGGGGGGTGAGGGAGGGGCAGTTTGGGAGGTAGTAAACAAATTACAATTAGAGCGCTGCAACGCAAATGGCATTGCAGCTTTCGCAATGTCATTAGTTTTTATTTATTTATTTATGGACTGAACTCCGGCCGGCCGTATGCCAGAGTTTTCTCCCCCAAACCCTGCCCTTCCCCGCCCCGCCCCACTACCCAGTAGCACTCCCTTGAGGAGCCGCGACTGTTTGTGTGTGATGTAAAGTGCTGTGACAGCCTATACTGGTATGAGTAGCGCTAGAAGACAAATTACATGCATGTGAAAGGGGGCTATGGCGAGATAAGGGGCAATGTTGGAGGGTGGTACTGAGAGTTTCCATGGAGAAGGGGAGATTTTGGGGGCACAGAACAAGATTGTTGCGCCGAGCACCACCACCGCTAAAGCCGGCCCTGGTTGTAGCACAATTGTTTCAGTTGAGATGAACAAGGCTCTCTCAGAATGCAATATATAGTTAATGAAAGCCTATCACTGCAAAATAGTGTGTCATGGTGACATGGAGTCACCTGATAACTTTAAAAATGTTCTAGGTTGTCTTCTCCAAAAAACAATATTTGCTTCTGAGCAATTGAGTTCAACCACAGTGTGCTGAAGAAATCCACTCAAATGTCTCTGAGGTTCTACTTTTTACATCTAATTATTATATGTTAATTAGCTAATTTTTTTATTAGGGGTCCTGGTTTTATGGTATTTATTTTTTTGACATTTATGTCTGTATTTAGCCATGTTTCTTTTTTTATTTTTTTGTGAAAAATGTGATTTTTTTTTTTTTAAGATAAACTGATTATTATCCACTTGTTTTCCGGTTACAACATATTTGTAAATACCAATATGATGTTTTATACAGTATATTAACCATTGTTTTCCCTCATACAGATCCATAAAAACTTCCTGATTTCGTTCCCCTCCTAATTTTGTGCTTTGTAGCATAATTAAACAGAAATAAATTACTTCCAATACCTCCATAATGAGCTAATATCCGAGTTTGATTCTATCTGTGGGGGTTTGCATATATTTCTTCTAAACTCGTTCCATTTACCCCATATTTTAGACCATTTCTTAGGGAATCCCCTGTGAATATATACTGCCCTTTCCGCCACCAATGCGCTATCTCTGTGATTTCTCCATTGTAGATATGTGGGGTCTACTCGCAGACCCCAGTTCCTGGCTATGTTCCGCTTTGCAATCGCCATCCGTAACGCCGCCCAATCCTGCAGCCTTAGGTTCAAGTCTGAGGTGACGCGCTAAAGAAATTCACTTTTTTGAATTCTGAAGCGATGTTGTTGCACATTTACATCATGTTTACTGTATGAATAACATGTCGATCATTTTCACGGCTCGCCCCCTGGCTCGTATACGCTTGGCTTGTCTCTGGATGGCTCTACCTGCTAATTAATATGTTGGATCGCGAACCTCTAACAAAGAGCGATGAATGGATACATGACAGTGAGCCCGGTAGATGGTGGAGAAATAGACTGGTGCAGAAAAACAGACAAAGTCAGGCTCCATTGCCTCAGATCAGAATCATCACGTTCAATAACCTGGAAATCTACCGGCAACTCCAGAATGACCCAACCTCACCCCCCTTCACCTATTCTTAGCAGAGGTGACAGATTCTGAGCTGTGCCCTGCTGGTGCAGAGGAGCACCGCAGAGTCTGTCGAAGCGCTGGGATTCCTAGCCTCTCAGGGCGTCACCTAAGCCTTCCGGGTGCCTTCACACTCAGGATAAATGAATACATTTTGTTCTGTGCTTTAGTCGCCCCTCTGTGAGCACTGTCTGGTAGATGGAGCTCTGTGTTAATAAACACATTCAGAGAGGTGGTTGTGTACAAACAAACAACAGCCACAATACCGTACGTTTTGAACGTGTAGTTAAATATCTGCTCATCGAGTACCTCATTGGGTGATCATTCCATGGAGCTACCAAAATTACATCCGGACACATTTGCTCAACTGTGAAACACTCACTTCTATGGGTCATGTAACAACTCGGGGCGTTGGGGTTAGGTAACCTACTATGGATGCTGTGTCAAAGAGTAAATACAAAAATGAATGCAATGAAACTAAGCAACCAGTACCGTCTAAAACACTGTGAAAACTGACACGCAGTCTGGCATTTTGTTTAGTTAATGTCGATTTTCTCATAGATGAGAGTTAAGCTCTCTTAATATCTTAATGAAATCTGCACACTTTTAACTAATAGCACCGGGCGACCTGCGACAACTAGGCAATGAATACATGTTCATGTACCCCCGAGTGCCCCTGCCCCCTTGGCAAACGCCATTGCCTCCCAGTGTTTGGAGGATAACCAAGACGCAGGAGAGCGAGTCGAAAGAGAAGCGTGGCTCAGTGGTTAGAGGCGGCAGACCCGGAAGCTGAGATCGGTCGTGGACCAGGGTTCGATTCTCCGCCTCGGAGGGTCTCAAGCTCAAAAATCCACGGAGTCGATAATTCTCGTCCCGGTGCCTACTCGACTCACGGGGTCACACTCTGCGACTCTGGGCAATAGCTTGCTTAATCTCCACTACGGACCCTCGTGGCGGGATGCCTGGCTTTCACCTTGTGGATACACGGCCGGGGTATCTCACAGGGGAATACCAGGACGGGTTCCCTAAGCAAGCGCCTTGAGACCCCTGGGTTAAAGTGTTGCGCTATATAAATCGAAACACATTTACATTTACATTCGTATTCACATGCTCTGATCCCGATCGCGTTGGTTAGTCTGTAAGCACTACTTTTATTAATGAGTTTCGCATTAGTAAAGCACCAAGGTGTGCATTTGTGGCGACACTTCACCCACACAATCCACGCTTTGCGTCTTCTTCAATATATTTATTACGAAGTGCAGGACCTTTCCAAGGAATTTCGCACACTACACACATTCCCTCCAAAAATGAAACGTGTAGGTAAAAAACATTGCCAGCTCTAACTCACCAATGCGAGACCTATTTGCATTGCAAATGCTTGTTATACTTTAGGTGCCTGTTAGTTCATGTAAACAATCGTCACCTGTCGTTCATCTCCCAAGACCCAAGGAAGAATGGGAGATTTACGGATTGAGTCTTAACCCGGTTCTCGGCCAGGCCGCAGCATGAATGATGCCCTCGAGCTGTCAGACCGCCCATCTCAGGTGTGGCACCGCGAGCAGGTTCTGGCTTTTAAACCAGCAGCACTTTCATATTTTGGTTTTTGAGCATATCACATAATTGTTAAACATGGAACAACATGTCTGGAATGCAAGGTCTAAAAACCCATGCCGGTCTAACTGTGCCCCCTCTGACATGGGTCTACTCGGCTACCGCATGTGGCCCCTGCAAAGGCATGTTCGCATGCACATCTAGTTGGATGCTTAGGATGTTTTTTCTGTTTCTAAAATTACCATAACCTTATATGAACACGTTGGGGAAGATGTGCAATATTTAAATTTTTAGAGTGTGATCAGCCTTTTGTTTTCATCTGTTATTTTTAAAGGCCGACTTTCAAGAAGGATCGGCCATGCAGAGTGTGTATTTTTTTGCATTTTTTAAAAAGTGATTACATGAAAGTGCTTTAAGATGTTTTCGAAGAAAACCCTCATTGAACAATTTATCAATATCTATAGATCACTCAATCTGTGTTCAAGGCACCAAGAGCCTCATTTATGAAAAGTGACGCATCGCTATGTAAAAACAGCGATGCGTCACTTTTCCCTGCGTCCTCCTTGCGACACCAATGGTGCGTCATATTTACAGTATGACGCATCATGACGCAAGGAGTTACAGATACGTCAGTACTTCAGACGTATCAGTAAGCGCAAAAGTGACGCATTGCTGGAGTGTGTCACAAAAGTGACGCAGCTCCAGCAATGCATCCTTTCACATGGAGCAAGACCCATGTGAAAGGGCTTGCGTCAGTCTTACGCCTGCTGTGGGCAGGCTCAAGATTTTGACGCAACAGTGTCCTAAAAGTGACGCAGTGAAATCTCATAGATTTCACTGCGTCACTTCTACGACCCTTCCTTGCGTCAATACGCCCCCCTTGCATACATTATACCTGACGCAGGTATAATGTGCCACAGGGGTTTACAAAGTGACACATTTACCTAGATGCGTCACTTTGTAAATATGGCACAAGGCGCATTTTTTACTCCACTAGTGCGTCACAAAAAGTGACGCACCGGCGGCGTAAAAGTGATGCACAGCCTCATAAATGAGGCCCCAAGTCTTGGACTGCACTTGACATCTGTTCTACCAATAGAGCGTTCTTATACTGAGCTACGCTGTCACGCTTGATGTGCGGCTGTGAATGACACTTTATACACCTCTGAAAGATTGATACCAGAAGAGATGGGTGGAAACTGCATTAAATTTATACATTTGCTGGTATGCATGTTATTATTTGACAGTGTATGAGCTTTGTAGAAATAAAGGGGCCGATTCACAGAACTAACTTAAGACAAAATCCTAAACTTACTACTTTTGGTATTCACAGAAGTTAAGATTTTGTCTTAAATTTGTCTTAAAACAGACGTAAGACAAACTTAAGACAAAATCCTAACTTAAGTTTGTCTTAAGTCTGTTTTAAGGTTGTCTTAAGGCAAACTTAAAACAAAATCCTAACTTCTGTGAATTCCAAAAGTAGTAAGTTTAGGATTTTGTCCTAAGGTATTTCTGTGAATCGGGCCCAAAGTTTTTAGCACAGGCCCGTATGAAGCTGAATAGATCACCACAACAGCCAACATTATAAGGGGGATGTGTTTAGCCAGCCCTGCCTCGATTCTTTGCGTCTTGATACCAGTACTTTTACTTTTATATACAGTACTACTAGTCCCAGGATGCATTGTAATTATTGGTAATGCATCGGTTTACTCCTATGTAATGAATAAAGAGCAGGTTTCATCAATCATTGTCCTGGAGAAGGATGAACTCTCTGACAGAAAACACGGGAGAGGAGAGGATGTGGCTCAGCGCCCAGAGCTGCTGACTCCAGAGCTGGGGATCCTGGCATGAGTCTCGGCAGCGCCGCGCAACATCCTGTGATTTTATGCAAATCACTTAGGGCCAGATGTAGGTAAACTACATTTACTGATTCTAAAATACTGAATTTTACCGATTCTGTATTTTAGAATCGGTAAATGTAATGTAGGTAATAAATCAGTAAGTAGTACCGAATCGGTACGATTCGGTATTTACCGAGCGGTAAATACTGATTCAGTAATTCCCGTTAATTCCTATGGGCCTGGAGGCCCATAGGAATTAATGGGAATTACTGAATCAGTATTTACCAATTCGGTAAAAGGGAGAACACATTGAAGGGTGGCAGGGTGTCACTTTTACACCCTGTTGCACCCCTGAATAGTGTATGGGTGCACATGTGGCACACATACATGCCCTAAGGGCATGTATTTCTGCCATATGGCACTGTAATTATTTGCAAAAAATTGCTTCTTTTGGGGTTTTCAATATTTACCACCAACTTGTAGTTGGTGGTAAATAACGAATCCTAAAATGGGAAAAGCACTCATTTGAGTGCCCCCTACATTTAGGATTCAGTAATTTACTTAATCGGTATTTAAGAATTTGGTAATTTACCGATTCCTTAAATTACCGATTCGGTAAATTACTGAATCCTTGAATTAGGCCCCTACATCTGAAAAGATTAATTCCGGTCGGTAACGGACGAAATTCGGTTATTTCGGCTGTTACCGACCGAAATTCGGCTTCCTACATCTGGCCCTTAATCTCTTCGGGTGGTAAATTGTTATATGAATATGCTGCAATAGTAAAAGGCAACATTTTTTGAAAATATACTTCCACCAAAGCAGATGTTAACAGTATTTAGGTTGCGGGAAACTGATGGAGTTCTGGACTTTTTGGTTCCGTCCAGAGGTGTCAGGGAACAACACCCAAAGACCCCGGAGTTCCACCTGCCTTGGTGCGCAAATGAACAGAAACACGGGCTTCTCGATGGTGGCGTCAAAGACCAAAGGTTTATTACTGCAGGGACACAGAAGTCACAGATACTACGCATGGGCAGTAACTAGGAGCCTGTTCAAATTGTACAAAGAGGGTTGCTCCTTATATACTGATTTTTGGCCTTCAGGCGAATTCTTCACATGTTGGTACATTCCCAAAACCTTTGTGTCACAAACAATAAATATTTGGCGTACACAGGAACCGTTGATAAAATCTGATACAAAACATCTACGGAGAGGGGTTCCCACTAGTTCATCACAATCCCTTGTCAATATTGCATTCAAGAGCCGGACCGCCTCATCGTAAATTTCGTTACCTCCCCCTAATAAAGATTCAGAAAGAAAGAGACGGAGCCAGGTGTGGAAGATAGAAAAGCGGGATAAGAGATGTTTGTGGGTCATAAATGGGCAAGGCTACCGGCTTCGGCCACCTAATCGTGATCAGGACAATGGACACGAGAACCAGTTCAGTTGGGCTGGCCTCGGGCAGAGGAGGCAGTCTTTGTCGAGTCACGTAGCTACAGCGTGATCTGGTTTAGGGTGCACGTGTCACTAGAGAGGTGAATCTCCGGCTAAGGCTACGTGTCCTTAATTGAAATGAAGTGATCAGAGGTTATTGCGTATGTGAGGGCAAGAAACACAAAATGGCGGCCATGATCTAAGATGGATGCCGTGGGTAGATCAGAAATGTGTTCATAACAGGAGTGCTCTTGCTCGTAGCATAGCGAAAACACTAGGATATGCTAAATGGATCATTTGCGGTTCGCTGATACCAATATTATGTATTTCCGACAATATTGAAAACACGGGTTCAAATCGTCACGGAACCTCAGACCCTCCTTTTGCCTTTACATAGGCAATTACTCAGTCTATGTCAGAATCTAGTTCTATGCTCATCAGGTCAGTGACATGCTGTTGTATCATCATCCTTTCTCGTGCCTTTTCTCCAAACGCAGGTGGTTTCTTGAGACAAGTTGCAGCACAAAGACTACACAGAGCAGGACCACACTGGATAATCAAGCAACATGAGAATAGGAATACTAAGATGACACCAATGACCATTAGAACCTTCCATCCCCACGCTGAGATCAGAGTCCAAAACCACTCCATAAAGGACCAGTTTCCCTCGTCTACGTGTATAGAGTCGGAAATCTTGTGTAGCTTAGAGATCGCCTCATAGACTGTTGGAGCATTATTAGGAATAAAGACACAGCAGCTCGATTGGATCATTCTGCATACCCCACCTCGGTCTGCAAGGATAACGTCTAGAACCATACGGTTCTGTAACCTCATGAGTCTATCCGCCTGAAGCTCAGCGGTCAAATTGCTAAGGGCACCAGCAGTTTCAGTAATAGTAGATTCAACTACCCGTGTTAGCTGACGTATGTTTCTACTATTGGCCATAGGCCCCCAGAATGGAAGGAAGCCTTTGAAGAAGTCTCCAGCTTCCTGACCAGCGGTATCTTCCTTGCTGAAGACACCTCTCGCTACTCTGGTTCTGTGGTAATCAGATGAAGCAGTGTATGTTGGAGGCAACAATCGAGCAATATAGCATGAACCTGAAAAGTCGGCAGGCAACCATGTATACGCTCTGTCTCGACAGATGAAGTAGGTACCCCTAGCAGTAAGGAATGCAGGGGAAGAGTTAGCCGGAAACACATAAGTCTCAACGCACTCACTCCTCCCTAGCTGAGCTCTTGGATTTCTCCCATTACCTTGCAAACAGACCTGACCTCGGTGAGGTACGACCCAGATTGGAGTTGAGCTTTTACGCTTGCTTTCTCCTAAACTAAGGCGATACTCTGAAGTATTCCAAGTTAAATACACTCGCAGTTCGTCTCTAGGGTATGATGGAGTATTATTGACGTCCTTGATCATGTCAATAATTCCCTGGACTAAAGCTTTGTTGGCAGAGTTATATTTAGTGGAACGTGGGGGGCGCGGAGGATAGGTTTCACGGGCATAAGCAAAGATGGTTTGAAGGGCCTGAAATGATCCATTGTAGCTGAAAGGCAAAACCAGATAAGGAATACCTTTATCCATAGTGTGGGGTATCAAGCCACACACCCAGCAGTCTGTAGTGTTAACTACCAGTTGGTGTTGGTGCAAGAGCTGTACAAAAGTGTTGTTAATGAACTCTGAGCGTCGGGCTTGCTCATGTTCGGGAAACGAATGAAAAGAGTGTATTGAGGAAACAGTAGAAGTAACAGGATTAAGGGGAGGTACTGTAGTTACTGGTACATAAATCAAACTTATACCAAAAACGATTCCACCCACCAACGTTATCAAAACAATTAGAAATGTAATGGCACATTGCGTCAAAAAGCATTTGCTATGAAGAATTCTGTAAAGTCTGTTTCTGCGAACGTAAATCACATTTTCTCGTTGCAGCGCAGGAAGCTCCATCTTCTACAATCCGCTCGCGACCACTGATGATGTGTACGTAGATGAAAATGCCTCTATCAGCCCTGGGAGTTCCCAGAACCAACAGAAAGATCGACCTTGTGTCAGACCCCTGCAGATTCAACTAGGCACACAGCCACGACCCTACGGCTACCCAGACGGCAAGGCAATTTTAAAATAACAAAACAATAGCAAACTTCCTGGCTCAAGGCAAAAGTTCAAAATTTCAAAACATCACAATATGCAGTTGCCTGCTTTATTTGTCCATTTTACGGTTTCGTAAATTATATCTTTGCTTCGCAGGTACTGTCTGATCGGCAAATAGCGTTTCACTGGTAGCTGTTGCAGTGTTCAAGTTCGCAGATGGCAGAGTTTCTTCTGATGCAGGAGACAAATGTTCAGTGTTCAAAGGAGTCTTTTCTGAAGGAGAGTCAGAGCTTGGAGTGTCAGTGATTAATTCGGCATCGCTGAAAGGGATGAATTTTGGCGTGCTTTCACATTCGGAGGAACCAATTCCCTTCTTCACCCAGTCGTCGTAAGGTAGCGGCAAAGGGACACGCTTAACATGGGACGCGTGCACCCAATGCTTGCGACCAGCTACACGAACTGCTGTTCTTGTTGCAAGCAGGACTTGGAAGGGGCCGACGAATCTCGGCTGAAGGTTCTTCGTCCTCGCGAAGTTCCTGATGACTACTAGGTCTCCTGGTTTCAGCTGATGCCCTGGACTCTCCGGAGGCTTTGGTAAAGCATCGAAAACCTGTTGATGAATAAGACTCAATTTAGCAGTCAAGTCGTAAAGATAGTCTATCAACATAGGATACTCTAGAGAGCAAAATTCCTTAGGCCTTGGCACACCCCAGATATTTGCCGGGCGGCCAAAGACTATCTCGTAAGGGCTAAGCCCCACTCTAGAATGTACAGTTGCTCTCGTTGATAACAAAGCCAAAGGAAGTGCGTCTGGCCAGGCTAAACCTGTGGATGCCTGTATTTTAGCTAATTTCAGCTTAAGGGTGCCATTGTAACCCTCCACTAAACCAGCAGACTGGGGATGATTTGCACTGTGAAACTTCTGTTTCAAACCTAGGCCGGCACACACACTCTGCATAACTTTCCCTATAAACTCACTTCCATTATCTGACCATACAATCCGTGGCATTCCATACCTAGGGAAATATTCTTTGAGAAGGATCTTGGCAGTTGATAGGGCAGTATTGTCCTTTAGTGGGTATGCTTCGATCCACCTGGAAAAAGCACAGACCACCACTAGGACATATTTCAAATTATTACAGCGATCCATGTGAATGAAGTCTAACTGAATCACTTCAAAGGGGCAGGAAGGAGGAGCGAAGTGACCAGCAGGAGTTGGAGTTCCCTTGCCAGGATTATGCATCAGGCATACCATACAATTTTTCACCACTCTCTCTGCACACTTACTGATCCCATCATTCTTCCAGACTGGAGCCAACATCTTACAGATTCCTTTAGAACTTATATGCGCTACTCCATGCGCCATCGTCACCACTGCAAGCACATACGCATCAGGCAACATCCAACGCTGCTGTTCTGTCAAATCAATCCAGCACCCATTCGAATCCAACTTGCCCGTACTCTCTCTCCATACACGTTTCTCTTCCTCAGTCGCTTCTTTCTGAATCTCCTTCACACTTTCCATTGTATCCTCACACATTCCAGATTCAGCTATCCATCTTGCAGACGTAACAACATACATTCTGCTCATTATGTCTCTAGCTGTCTGTTTAGCGATTTCATCAGCAAAAGCATTCCCGCGACCAACATCATCCGTGATAGCTTTATGAGCACTGCACTTTACAATCGCAACTTCAGTCGGCAAGGTTAGAGATTCCAACAAGTCGTTAACTAGCTGACCATGTTGAATCTTCGTCCCATGGGACGTAATGAAACCTCTTTCTCTCCACAAACGGCCAAAACTATGGGCCACGCCAAATGCGTACTGACTATCTGTAAAAACATTCACTCTCTTTCCCTTAGCTAAAACACACGCTCTCGTTAAAGCTATTAATTCTGCAGCTTGGGCAGAATTCTGACTCACTCTTGCAGTCTCCACAATTGTCTTCAAAGTCGTTACTGCGTAAGCAGCAGTCACATCACCATTCTCTAATTTAAAACATGACCCATCCACATACAATGTACCATCTGGATCTGATAATGGAGTATCCTTCAAGTCAATTCGTCCTTTTGTCTCTACCTCCGTTCTAAAACAACAATCATGTGGCTCGGAATCACTCGACTCTTGATTAGCCGGCAACAGTGTTGCTGGATTCAATACATTACATCTTTTAATCTGAATATGACTCGCTAGTAATGTCAGCTCGTAACCAGATAGTCTCGCACTAGTAAGGTGTTGTGTCTTGGTTCGGTTCATGAGTGTATCCACTGCATGAGGAACCATAACCACTAGCATGTTGTTCATTACCAAACCAGCAGATTGTCGAATGGAAGCCGCAGCTGCAGCTGTAGCTCTCAAACAACTAGGTAACGCTCTAGCTACCGGATCCAATGTTGATGAAAAATACGCACAAGGGCGTTGTTTATCACCAAACCTCTGTGTCAGAACACTCAACGCGCAACCTTCTCTCTCATGAACATAGAGCGTGAATGGCTTACTGTAATCAGGTGTACCCAATACAGGAGCTGAACACAATGCTTTTCGTAACTCTGAAAAACTCTCTTGACATTCATCAGACCATGGCACCGGACTCGGAACATTTTTCCCAGTCAAAGCTACCAACGGTTTCGCTAAAAGAGAAAAATTTGGGATCCACTGCCTACAATAAGAGGTAATACCTAGAAAGGCACGTACTTCTCTTTGTGTGCGTGGAACACTCATTTGCGTAATTGCTTTTATTCTCTCTGGGGTCAAATTCCTTCCCTCCTTTGACAAGAGATGACCTAGGTAGGTCACTTCTTGGCAGCAGTATTGCATCTTAGAAGGTGATACCTTGTGATTCAAATTAGACAAGTGATGTAATAACGAAACTGTAGCTGCTTTGCAAGTTTCCTTGTCATCGGCAGCCACTAGAAGATCATCTACATACTGTACTAGAGCAGAACCTGGAGGAAGGACAAAAGAGTCTAACTGACTTTTTAACGCTTGACTGTAAATAGATGGGCTCTCACAGTAGCCCTGTGGAGCGCGTTTAAATCTGAAACTGCGACCTCCTAGACAGAAGCCAAAAATATCTCTGCTTTCCTCGGCTATCGGAATGCTGAAGAAGGCATTCTTTAAGTCGATAACTGAAAACCAAGTGGCTGTAGCAGGAATCAATGTTAACAAGGCAGTAATGTCTGGAACCACAGGAAACTGCGGGACCACAATCTTATTAACTTCTCTAAGGTCAATAACAAACCTATATACTGGAGGCTTTGTGGGATCAGTTCTTTTCAAAATCGGTAATACAGGACTATTACAAACATTTCCTCTCGTTTCTTCAACCACACCTTTCTTAATCAAATCTTGCACAATTAATAAAAGTGCACGCTCACCTTCACTAGATATTTTGTATTGCGGAATTCTTGGAAACTTTACATTTGCTTTTAAAGTTACTACATATGGTGGTATTTCTAAAAGGCCTACATCATTAGGACCAGTCGCCCAAAGAGAATCAGGGAGTGAACGCAGCTCTGGTGGAAGTGCATTCATTGACAAGTACATCGGAGAAGTGATATTTTTACCCAACGTAAGCTGTACTCCTTCCGGAGAACAGTACAATGTCGCATATAGTCGTTTTAACAAGTCTAAACCAAGCAGATTTTCATTACAACCCGTCGTCAAAATTAAGGGTGCTTTCAAGTGACACGGTCCAACAGAAATAGACAAAGGACCAGATATAGGGTTGTAAACAGGGGCGCCTGAAAAACCTACAGAAACATTTGTTGAGCCGGACAAAGGTGCGCCAGGGAGTTTCGCATGAATGATAGAACTTTTTGCGGCACCAGTATCCAACAGAAACGGTTCGACTACACCTGATGTTGCTACTGCGACATAAGGCCCACTCTGATCTACTGGAACTGATACTACTCCCTCTCTCTGTCCATGGCTGTCCTAGTACCCATTTTGCTGAAATCCCTCATCCACTTCACAATAGTCTTCAACAAGATATTGTTGAGATCTATTTTGCTGAGTAGACTGTCCATTTCTTTGATCAAAGTGATTGGAAGGACGATCATTCGTCTGTGGAGGCATAGCACCTCGCCCTCGTCCTCTAGAATTCTGCACAAAACCACCACGACCTCTCTGAGCTGCTGCTGCATTATTTTGCGCTAAGATCGGACATTCATTCTTGTAGTGACCCTCTTTCTTACAGTACGCACACTGGTTCCACTGATATTGAGGCCTCGGTGAACTATAATCTGTCCTCTGATACGAACCCTGTTGCATATTAGACTGATTTGTGCGAGGCGGATACGCCTGTTGCAAAAGAACTTTAGTCTTTAAATCCTTCGTTTTCTTGTCTGATTTCTCCTTTTCCTCTTTATCCCTATTTTCGTAATATTGTGCAGTTGCAAGTATTTGCGCAGTTGTAGAAACAGCCCACGCACTCTCTGAATCCTTTAATTTATTGCATAATTCAGGTAACAAATTATGCACAAATTTATCGACAAACAGTCTCTGTCCTCCTTCTGTGCTCATATCCTGACCACTATGATCTACAAAAGTCTCTTCGAACCTCGTGAAGAAGTCGGAGACACTTTCGTCTTTCTTTTGCTTGCATGCGGATAACTTGTCCCAATTAACACGCAATGCGGGCATCAGAGTCTTCATTAAGTCAATTATCCTACCCGGAAGATTAGCAATTAGGGGTTCAGGTTTTGCACCACCCGTTTGCTGACCATCCGCTGCAGTGATAGCTGCCCAATCCCCACCTAAAGCAACTTGATGATCTTCCCTACGAATTTTAGCCCACACTGGTTGTGGAACTACATTGCCAAACAACATATCGATGTCTGCTAAGTTCATTATACAAGCCTCAACTGTCTGTGTTAATTCCTTGTAATATCCAGCAGGATTCTTACGCGGATCTGGCAAGGCCTGTTTCACTGCTAGCACTTCGGCTCGCTTCCACGGAATGTGTATCCACACTCTCTGGAATTGCGCCGGAGCGGCAGCAATACCATTAATAGCATCAGCTTGCACAGCATCGCGCCAAATTGGGGGAACCTCCCTCATTGGATATTGACGACTCAGCTTCGTCTTACCTTTCTCTAAATCTCTCGGTGAGCGAAGAGATGGATCATTTCTAAAACTTAAAATCAGTTCCATCGCTTCTTCTATATTTTCACCTACTATCATACCAGCAGCAAACTCTTTCTGAACCTTAATTAAGTCTTCTAAATTTGATTCAATATCGTCTTCCTCTATCTCTTCACGTAGCAGCGAGCACATCTCATCAAAGACGTACCGTTGCGTTGGTTCCTTCCACTGCATAAATGTATCCAACACATCTTTCGTGCTATATCTCCTACTCTTCGATATCCATCTGAGAGCCGTGGAATCTAAAATTCCCCGTTCCTCAGTGCTTGGATGCTGACTACGTCTCTGAACAGAGTCAGAAGTAGGAGTCTTAATTAAAGTTTTATAGAAAGGAGACAGCATATTAGACACAGAATCAGTGATTCTTCGACGAACAGAAAGTGGAGTCAACACACTCGCAGACGTAGAAAACACAGTGGAAGTAGGAACAGATAGCGAAGCAGTAGGAGTATCGAGAAAAATAGTTTGTGCAGCAGTAGGTGTAAGCGAGACAGATACAGGTATAGAAGTCGGCAATCCAGGAAGAGGAGGAGCCGTAGGAACATTTACATTAACCACAGGAGGTACAGGTACTTGATTCTGAGGGGCAGGAATACCAGGTTGTCCAGCAACCGGCAATTGAACATTTGGTACAAGTGGAGCCGTAGCACCTTGTGCATACGGTGGAGGTGACCGTAACAGATAAGACAACAGAGGATCGTTTTCTGAATCTTCCAGTATCTTAGCCGTTTTCGATGGCAAGGCAGGGTAGCACTTGTCGATCGCTAAATTATGCTCTCTAATGGCCACCTCTATAGCCTTCTCACACTCGTTATCTTGCAGCTGTCTAGTTGCTTGCTCTAGAGTCAACTCTTCTTTCTCTTTCTGTTCTTTCTTTAATCTCTTCATTTCTCTCTGTTTGGATTCTTTTCGCCAGTAACGGAAAGAATCAAACATTGCCGGCCGGGCTTTCTTCCTAAACAATTTCGCTTCTAAATTGTCAAGAATTTCGGGTTCAAAACTACCATGCAGTGGCCAACTAAGGACACCGTCTTTCTCGGTGTAGCGGACCCACACCTCATTATAGGATATAGGACCCACACCATGTTTACAATATAAGTCATATAGGGGAGTCCCAATCGGAGGAACCAGACATGAGTCCTCCAATCGTGAGTCACTGTTGCAACCAAAGCACGACAACATACAATTTCTCCGACTTACCATTTTTCAGTCCGGAACACAAAACAAACAAAACACAAAACAAATATGTGCACTTGAACCAAGAACTTTTAAGGCCTACCAAAACGAACTTATGTATCGATACCCAAACTAAACCAAATAGATTATCGTGACCAGAACAACCAGTGACAATCTTACGAAACCAAACCAAACCAAGAACCGTAAAGGATTTTAACAACCCTCACGAAGTAACCAACTAGCAACCACTAAATACTTAACTGAGGCACTGAAGACGTCACCAAGGAGAAACCCGTCACGTTTCGCTGTACTAAGGACTGCACCTCGGGTCCAAGACAGGGCGACGGTCAAGGCAACGGCCCACTGCAGCCGTCCTGAACGGGAACCCTCGTGGAAGAGAACTTCGGGCCACTTTTGCGATATGCCGGGATCGATGAAGTGGGGCGCCTCCCTCAGGAATCTTCACAGGAAGCCTCTCGAACTCTTCAGGCTTTTGGACCGGTACCGAATGACGTCGGCCCCACGTTGGGCGCCAATTGGAGTTCTGGACTTTTTGGTTCCGTCCAGAGGTGTCAGGGAACAACACCCAAAGACCCCGGAGTTCCACCTGCCTTGGTGCGCAAATGAACAGAAACACGGGCTTCTCGATGGTGGCGTCAAAGACCAAAGGTTTATTACTGCAGGGACACAGAAGTCACAGATACTACGCATGGGCAGTAACAAGGAGCCTGTTCAAATTGTACAAAGAGGGTTGCTCCTTATATACTGATTTTTGGCCTTCAGGCGAATTCTTCACATGTTGGTACATTCCCAAAACCTTTGTGTCACAAACAATAAATATTTGGCGTACACAGGAACCGTTGATAAAATCTGATACAAAACATCTACGGAGAGGGGTTCCCACTAGTTCATCACAATCCCTTGTCAATATTGCATTCAAGAGCCGGACCGCCTCATCGTAAATTTCGTTACCTCCCCCTAATAAAGATTCAGAAAGAAAGAGACGGAGCCAGGTGTGGAAGATAGAAAAGCGGGATAAGAGATGTTTGTGGGTCGTAAATGGGCAAGGCTACCGGCTTCGGCCACCTAATCGTGATCAGGACAATGGACACGAGAACCAGTTCAGTTGGGCTGGCCTCGGGCAGAGGAGGCAGTCTTTGTCGAGTCACGTAGCTACAGCGTGATCTGGTTTAGGGTGCACGTGTCACTAGAGAGGTGAATCTCCGGCTAAGGCTACGTGTCCTTAATTGAAATGAAGTGATCAGAGGTTATTGCGTATGTGAGGGCAAGAAACACAAAATGGCGGCCATGATCTAAGATGGATGCCGTGGGTAGATCAGAAATGTGTTCATAACAGGAGTGCTCTTGCTCGTAGCATAGCGAAAACACTAGGATATGCTAAATGGATCATTTGCGGTTCGCTGATACCAATATTATGTATTTCCGACAATATTGAAAACACGGGTTCAAATCGTCACGGAACCTCACTGATAAGAGAAGCAGACGAGGAACAAGCACTGATAAATGCAGGAAAATATGCTACAGCCAATAAAAATGTTATGTTATGTTATGTTATTTTATACAAATTTATAGCGCGCACAGATACTCAACAGAGTGTCCTGGGCGGCGCGTACTTGGAAGAAGGAACCACAAACCAAAGCACTATTGAAAGAGAAGGGTTTTAAACTTTTTTTTTAAATCACAGAATCTTGAATATTGCGCAGCGCCAAGGGTAAAGAATTCCATGCCAAGCAGCTTTACGCACAAATGAACTCCCACCCAGCCTTTGACGTTTGAACCTGGGGGTCTGCATCAAAAGTTGGGAGGATGAACGCAACTGTCCCACCGGGTTATAAAAAACAAAGGGGCATATTAGCAAGCAAAAGCGATAATTATCGCTATTGCTTGGTTAGAGACAATAATTTATCGCCGACCTGCGGCGATTTTTATCGCAGATAAACATTGGTGTTACCAAGGTTTATCGCAAATGCGATAAAAATCGGCCGCAATGCATGAATATTGCTGAAAAGTCAGCGATATTCATGCATTACCGAGCTAATGCTCAGCCATGCTATCCACCTCCCATTGGATAATATGGCAACGAACTGCTCAGGGGCAAGTGTTAGCTTTTGGAGATATTCGCGCTTAGCACGAATATCTCCAAAAGTTGGTAATAGGAGATAGCGATGTTAGCGACTGTTTCCAGTCGCTAACATCTTGGCACGCCCACTTTGCATGTCATTAGTGATAAATATCACTGACATGCAAAGTGGGGTCCAAGATGGTCGCTATCTCCTACTAGCTGTCGCTAACTGGTGTTAGCGACAGCTAGGTAATAGGGAGATAATTTTATCTCCGCTTTCTTGGCTTTTAAAGCCAAAAGAGCGGAGATAAACCCCCTTGATAATATGCCCCAAAGTTTTTGAAAATAAGCTTCAACCAAAGCAGTTGTTAACAGTATTTAGGTTGCGGGAAACTGATAAGAGAAGCAGACGAGGAACAAGCACTGGTAAATGCAGGAAAATATGCTACTTGCAAACAAAACAGGTGATGGACCGAATGTGGATCAATGTCACACACTCACCCCAGTCCAAAGATCTGGGCCTAAATCCATCGTTTTTTTGCACTCCACACCACCCTGGGTTAGACAATGGCGATATGCAAATCAGCTCTGACTCTGTGCCCCATGGGAACAGTCCAGTCCGAACTACAAAAGCCATGTCCTTCCCAGAACGGAATCAAGCATCCGAGGACCGGACCGGTTCGAGGTAACACCTCTCATCAGCCCGGCTAGCTTGACTCCAGTGGTGTGGAGTGCCTGGGACCCACGTCTGGGCATCCCCAGCGCACTTAGGGCGGAATATGCGAACAAAACAGGTGATGGACCGAATGTGGATCAATGTGACACACTCACCCCAGTCCAAAGATCTGGGCCCAAATCCATCGTTTTTTTGCACTCCACACCACCCTGGGTTAGACAATGGCGATATGCAAATCAGCTCTGACTCTGTGCCCCATGGGAACATTCCAGTCCGAACTACAAAAGCCATGTCCTTCCCAGAACGGAATCAAGCATCCGAGGACCGGACCGGTTTCGAGGTAACACCTCTCATCAGCCCGGCTAGCTTGACTCCAGTGGTGTGGAGTGCCTGGGACCCACGTCTGGGCATCCCCAGCGCACTTAGGGCGGAATATGCAAACAAAACAGGTGATGGACCGAATGTGGATCAATGTCACACACTCTCCCCAGTCCAAAGATCTGGGCCCAAATCCATCGTTTTTTTGCACTCCACACCACCCTGGTTTAGACAATGGCGATATGCAAATCAGCTCTGACTCTGTGCCCCATGGGAACAGTCCAGTCCGAACTACAAAAGCCATGTCCTTCCCAGAACGGAATCAAGCATCCGAGGACCGGACCGGTTTCGAGGTAACACCTCTCATCAGCCCGGCTAGCTTGACTCCAGTGGTGTGGAGTGCCTGGGACCCACGTCTGGGCATCCCCAGCGCACTTATGGCGGCAATTGCAAACAAAACAGGTGATGGACCGAATGTGGATCAATGTCACACATTCATCCCAGTCCAAAGATCTGGGCCCAAATCCATCGTTTTTTTGCACTCCACACCACCCTGGGTTAGACAATGGCAATATGCAAATCAGCTCTGACCCTGTGCCCCATGGGAACAGTCCAGTCCGAACTACAAAAGCCATGTCCTTCCCAGAACGGAATCAAGCATCCGAGGACCGGACCGGTTTCGAGGTAACACCTCTCATCAGCCCGGCTAGCTTGACTCCAGTGGTGTGGAGTGCTTTGGACCCACGTCTGGGCATCCCCAGCGCACTTATGGCGGCAATTGCAAACAAAACAGGTGATGGACCGAATGTGGATCAATGTCACACATTCATCCCAGTCCAAAGATCTGGGCCCAAATCCATCGTTTTTTTGCACTCCAACACCACCCTGGGTTAGACAATGGCGATATGCAAATCAGCTCTGACCCTGTGCCCCATGGGAACAGTCCAGTCCGAACTACAAAAGCCATGTCCTTCCCAGAACGGAATCAAGCATCCGAGGACCGGACCGGTTTCGAGGTAACACCTCTCATCAGCCCGGCTAGCTTGACTCCAGTGGTGTGGAGTGCCTGGGACCCACGTCTGGGCATCCCCAGCGCACTTAGGGCGGAATATGCAAACAAAACAGGTGATGGACCGAATGTGGATCAATGTCACACACTCACCCCAGTCCAAAGATCTGGGCCCAAATCCATCGTTTTTTTGCACTCCACACCACCCTGGGTTAGACAATGGCGATATGCAAATCAGCTCTGACTCTGTGCCCCATGGGAACAGTCCAGTCTGAACTACAAAAGCCATGTCCTTCCCAGAACGGAATCAAGCATCCGAGGACCGGACCGGTTCGAGGTAACACCTCTCATCAGCCCGGCTAGCTTGACTCCAGTGGTGTGGAGTGCCTGGGACCCACGTCTGGGCATCCCCAGCGCACTTAGGGCGGAATATGCAAACAAAACAGGTGATGGACCGAATGTGGATCAATGTGACACACTCACCCCAGTCCAAAGATCTGGGCCCAAATCCATCGTTTTTTTGCACTCCACACCACCCTGGGTTAGACAATGGCGATATGCAAATCAGCTCTGACTCTGTGCCCCATGGGAACAGTCCAGTCCGAACTACAAAAGCCATGTCCTTCCCAGAACGGAATCAAGCATCCGAGGACCGGACCGGTTTCGAGGTAACACCTCTCATCAGCCCGGCTAGCTTGACTCCAGTCGTGTGGAGTGCCTGGGACCCACGTCTGGGCATCCCCAGCGAACTTAGGGCGGAATATGCAAACAAAACAGGTGATGGACCGAATGTGGATCAATGTCACAAACTCACCCCAGTCCAAAGATCTGGGCCCAAATCCATCGTTTTTTTGCACTCCACACCACCCTGGGTTAGACAATGGCGATATGCAAATCAGCTCTGACTCTGTGCCCCATGGGAACAGTCCAGTCCGAACTACAAAAGCCATGTCCTTCCCAGAACGGATTCAAGCATCCGAGGACCGGACCGGTTTCGAGGTAACACCTCTCATCAGCCCGGCTAGCTTGACTCCAGTGGTGTGGAGTGCCTGGGACCCACGTCTGGGCATCCCCAGCGCACTTAGGGCAGAATATGCAAACAAAACAGGTGATGGACCGAATGTGGATCAATGTCACACACTCACCCCAGTCCAAAGATCTGGGCCCAAATCCATCGTTTTTTTGCACTCCACACCACCCTGGGTTAGACAATGGCGATATGCAAATCAGCTCTGACTCTGTGCCCCATGGGAACAGTCCAGTCCGAACTACAAAAGCCATGTCCTTCCCAGAACGGAATCAAGCATCCGAGGACCGGACCGGTTTCGAGGTAACACCTCTCATCAGCCCTGCTAGCTTGACTCCAGTGGTGTGGAGTGCCTGGGACCCACGTCTGGGCATCCCCAGCGCAATTAGGGCGGCAATTGCAAACAAAACAGGTGATGGACCGAATGTGGATCAATGTCACACATTCATCCCAGTCCAAAGATCTGGGCCCAAATCCAATGTTTTTTTGCACTCCACACCACCCTGGATTAGACAATGGCGATATGCAAATCAGCTCTGACCCTGTGCCCCATGGGAACAGTCCAGTCCGAACTACAAAAGCCATGTCCTTCCCAGAACGGAATCAAGCATCCGAGGACCGGACCGGTTTCGAGGTAACACCCCTCATCAGCCCGGCTAGCTTGACTCCAGTGGTGTGGAGTGCCTGGGACCCACGTCTGGGCATCCCCAGCGCAATTATGGCGGCAATTGCAAACAAAACAGGTGATGGACCGAATGTGGATCAATGTCACACATTCATCCCAGTCCAAGGATCTGGGCCAAAATCCATCGTTTTTTTGCACTCCACACCACCCTGGGTTAGACAATGGCGATATGCAAATCAGCTCTGACCCTGTGCCCCATGGGACACAGAGTCAGAGCTGATTTGCATATCGCCATTGTCTAACCCAGGGTGGTGTGGAGTGCAAAAAAACGATGGATTTAGGCCCATATCTTTGGACTGGGGTGAGTGTGTGACATTGATCCACATTCGGTCCATCACCTGTTTTGTTTGCATATTCCGCCCTAAGTGCGCTGGGGATGCCCAGACGTGGGTCCCAGGCACTCCACACCACTGGAGTCAAGCTAGCCGGGCTGATGAGAGGTGTTACCTCGAAACCGGTCCGGTCCTCGGATGCTTGATTCCGTTCTGGGAAGGACATGGCTTTTGTAGTTCGGACTGGACTGTTCCCATGGGGCACAGAGTCAGAGCTGATTTGCATATCGCCATTGTCTAACCCAGGGTAGTGTGGAGTGTAAAAAAACGATGGATTTGGGCCCAGATCTTTGGACTGGGCTGAGTGTGTGACATTGATCCACATTTGGTCCATCACCTGTTTTGTTTGCATATTCCGCCCTAAGTGCGCTGGGGATGCCCAGACGTGGGTCCCAGGCACTCCACACCACTGGAGTCAAGCTAGCCGGGCTGATGAGAGGTGTTACCTCGAAACCGGTCCGGTCCTCGGATGCTTGATTCCGTTCTGGGAAGGACATGGCTTTTGTAGTTCGGACTGGACTGTTCCCATGGGGCACAAAGTCAGAGCTGATTTGCATATCGCCATTGTCTAACCCAGGGTGGTGTGGAGTGCAAAAAAACGATGGATTTGGGCCCAGATCTTTGGACTGGGGTGAGTGTGTGACATTGATCCACATTCGGTCCATCACCTGTTTTGTTTGCATATTCCGCCCTAAGTGCGCTGGGGATGCCCACGCGTGGGTCCCAGGCACTCCACACCACTGGAGTCAAGCTAGCCGGGCTGATGAGAGGTGTTACCTCGAAACCGGTCCGGTCCTCGGATGCTTGAATCCGTTCTGGGAAGGACATGGCTTTTGTAGTTCGGACTGGACTGTTCCCATAGGGCACAGAGTCAGAGCTGATTTGCATATCGCCATTGTCTAACCCAGGGTGGTGTGGAGTTCAAAAAAACGATGGATTTGGGCCCACATCTTTGGACTGGGGTGAGTGTGTGACATTGATCCACATTCGGTCCATCACCTGTTTTGTTTGCATATTCCGCCCTAAGTGCGCTGGGGATGCCCAGACGTGAGTCCCAGGCACTCCACACCACTGGAGTCAAGCTAGCTGGGCTGATGAGAGGTGTTACCTCGAAACCGGTCCGGTCCTCGGATGCTTGATTCCGTTCTGGGAAGGACATGGCTTTTGTAGTTCGGACTGGACTGTTCCCATGGGGCACAGAGTCAGAGCTGATTTGCATATCGCCATTGTCTAAACCAGGGTGGTGTGGAGTGCAAAAAAACGATGGATTTGGGCCCAGATCTTTGGACTAGGGAGAGTGTGTGACATTGATCCACATTCGGTCCATCACCTGTTTTGTTTGCATATTCCGCCCTAAGTGCGCTGGGGATGCCCAGACGTGGGTCCCAGGCACTCCACACCACTGGAGTCAAGCTAGCCGGGCTGATGAGAGGTGTTACCTCGAAACCGGTCCGGTCCTCGGATGCTTGATTCCGTTCTGGGAAGGACATGGCTTTTGTAGTTCGGACTGGAATGTTCCCATGGGGCACAGAGTCAGAGCTGATTTGCATATCGCCATTGTCTAACCCAGGGTGGTGTGGAGTGCAAAAAAACGATGGATTTGGGCCCAGATCTTTGGACTGGGGTGAGTGTGTCACATTGATCCACATTCGGTCCATCACCTGTTTTGTTCGCATATTCCGCCCTAAGTGGGCTGGGGATGCCCAGACGTGGGTCCCAGGCACTCCACACCACTGGAGTCAAGCTAGCCGGGCTGATGAGAGGTGTTACCTCGAAACCGGTCCGGTCCTCGGATGCTTGATTCCGTTCTGGGAAGGACATGGCTTTTGTAGTTCGGACTGGACTGTTCCCATGGGGCACAGAGTCAGAGCTAATTTGCATATCGCCATTGGCTAACCCAGGGTGGTGTGGAGTGCAAAAAAACGATGGATTTGGGCCCAGATCTTTGGACTGGGGTGAGTGTGTGACATTGATCCACATTCGGTCCATCACCTGTTTTGTTTGCATATTCCGCCCTAAGTGCGCTGGGGATGCCCAGACGTGGGTCCCAGGCACTCCACACCACTGGAGTCAAGCTAGCCGGGCTGATGAGAGGTGTTACCTCGAAACCGGTCCGGTCCTCGGATGCTTGATTCCGTTCTGGGAAGGACATGGCTTTTGTAGTTCGGACTGGACTGTTCCCATGGGGCACAGAGTCAGAGCTGATTTGCATATCGCCATTGTCTAACCCAGGGTGGTGTGGAGTGCAAAAAAAACGATGGATTTGGGCCCAGATCTTTGGACTGGGGTGAGTGTGTGACATTGATCCACATTCGGTCCATCACCTGTTTTGTTTGCATATTCCGCCCTAAGTGCGCTGGGGATGCCCAGACGTGGGTCCCAGGCACTCCACACCACTGGAGTCAAGCTAGCTGGGCTGATGAGAGGTGTTACCTCGAAACCGGTCCGGTCCTCGGATGCTTGATTCCGTTCTGGGAAGGACATGGCTTTTGTAGTTCGGACTGGACTGTTCCCATGGGGCACAGAGTCAGAGCTGATTTGCATATCGCTATTGTCTAACCCAGGGTGGTGTGGAGTGCAAAAAAATGATGGATTTGGGCCCAGATCTTTGGACTGGGGTGAGTGTGTGACATTGATCCACATTCGGTCCATCACCTGTTTTGTTTGCATATTCCGCCCTAAGTGCGCTGGGGATGCCCAGACGTGGGTCCCAGGCACTCCACACCACTGGAGTCAAGCTAGCCGGGCTGATGAGAGGTGTTACCTCGAAACCTGTCCGGTCCTCGGATGCTTGATTCCGTTCTGGGAAGGACATGGCTTTTGTAGTTCGGACTGGACTGTTCCCATGGGGCACAGAGCCAGAGCTGATTTGCATATCGCCATTGTCTAACACAGGGTGGTGTGGAGTGCAAAAAAACGATGGATTTGGGCCCAGATCTTTGGACTGGGGTGAGTGTGTGACATTGATCCACATTCGGTCCATCACCTGTTTTGTTTGCATATTCCGCCCTAAGTGCGCTGGGGATGCCCAGATGTGGGTCCCAGGCACTCCACACCACTGGAGTCAAGCTAGCCGGGCTGATGAGAGGTGTTAGCTCGAAACCGGTCCGGTGCTCGGATGATTGATTCCGTTCTGGGAAGGACATGGCTTTTGTAGTTCGGACTGGACTGTTCCCATGGGGCACAGAGTCAGAGCTGATTTTCATATCGCCATTGTCTAACCCAGGGTGGTGTGGAGTGCAAAAAAACGATGGATTTGGGCCCAGATCTTTGGACTGGGGTGAGTGTGTGACATTGATCCACATTCGGTCCATCACCTGTTTTGTTTGCATATTCCGCCCTAAGTGCGCTGGGGATGCCCAGACGTGGGTCCCAGGCACTCCACACCACTGGAGTCAAGCTAGCTGGGCTGATGAGAGGTGTTACCTCGAAACCGGTCCGGTCCTCGGATGCTTGATTCCGTTCTGGGAAGGACATGGCTTTTGTAGTTCGGACTGGACTGTTCCCATGGGGCACAGAGTCAGAGCTGATTTGCATATCGCCATTGTCTAACCCAGGGTGGTGTGGAGTGCAAAAAAATGATGGATTTGGGCCCAGATCTTTGGACTGGGGTGAGTGTGTGACATTGATCCACATTCGGTCCATCACCTGTTTTGTTTGCATATTCCGCCCTAAGTGCGCTGGGGATGCCCAGACGTGGGTCCCAGGCACTCCACACCACTGGAGTCAAGCTAGGCAGGCTGATGAGAGGTGTTACCTCGAAACCGGTCCGGTCCTCGGATGCTTGATTCCGTTCTGGGAAGGACATGGCTTTTGTAGTTCGGACTGGACTGTTCCCATGGGGCACAGAGCCAGAGCTGATTTGCATATCGCCATTGTCTAACCCAGGGTGGTGTGGAGTGCAAAAAAACGATGGATTTGGGCCCAGATCTTTGGACTGGGGTGAGTGTGTGACATTGATCCACATTCGGTCCATCACCTGTTTTGTTTGCATATTCCGCCCTAAGTGCGCTGGGGATGCCCAGACGTGGGTCCCAGGCACTCCACACCACTGGAGTCAAGCTAGCCGGGCTGATGACAGGTGTTACCTCGAAACCGGTCCGGTCCTCGGATGCTTGATTCCGTTCTGGGAAGGACATGGCTTTTGTAGTTCGGACTGGACTGTTCCCATGGGGCACAGAGTCAGAGCTGATTTGCATATCGCCATTGTCTAACCCAGGGTGGTGTGGAGTGCAAAAAAACTATGGATTTGGGCCCAGATCTTTGGACTGGGGTGAGTGTGTGACATTGATCCACATTCGGTCCATCACCTGTTTTGTTCGGAAAATATGGTACAGCCAATAAAAATGGAGGAAAGGTAAGTGTTACGCACAGGAAACACTGTGAAGCCAAGAAGGAGAGGAGGCGGGATGTAAGTACGTTTCAAGTTTATATTAAAAACAAAACCTAATAAAAGATGTGCTCTTGCTGTGGTTAGTCTTATCACACAGTTAGGGAGAAAGTTCCACATTTCCTTTTTTACAGTAATCCTCACTTCTACAAAAAATTCGATTCGCACAAATTCTGGAAGTGCAAACATTGTGGACGTCACATAAGTTTGATAACATGAATCACATTTTCCATGTGCTGCTTGTAATGTGGGAACACTGAAGGCTAGCGATTGACTTTGCCTTGTGTTGCATGCACGAACTTTGGCCTTATTTCCGGGTTCGTTTGTCTGCTGTGATTTACAGTTCACACTTTGTGCCAAGGCAATCGTATAAAATCCAGGTCACGTCAGGTTAGTGGCCAGTGGGTGGGGCAGTTCTAAAAAAGGCATATTTCCCTGGCATTCGCCTCATGAAATCGGGATACGGTCTGACTATCCCCCCCCCCCCCCCCCTCCCCCCCTTGCTGCCCCAGCATACCTGGGCATAGCTCTTCAGATGCAGTTTAGCTATACGTTTGACCAAGTTCCCGAGAGCACCCATCTTGAGCAAAACGCTCCACAGGTTTCCTCTGGGGACAAGGTCAAAAGCTGACCTGGGGTCCACAAAGGCCACATACAATTTTTAGGTCCTTAGCAGGGCATATTTCCAGTAAAGTAGAGATAGTCAGAATACCTAGTCAGACATGCTGGTCTTCAGTCGAAAACCAGCTTGGAGCAGAGACAGAACATTCTTGTCAACCACTATTAATCGTTAATCAAGGGCTGCCTAGCAAAAAAGTTTTACAAATTGTCAATAAGGCTTATTGGCCTGTAGTTGGACGGGATACACGGGTCACCTTTTTTGTACACAGGAATTATTTCAGCTCCCTTCCAGGTGTCAGGAATTTCACCTCCAGTCGATAGGCATTAAAAACAAGATTAACGTAGCTAGTCGAAAATAGTTTTTCGGATTTAAACAGGTTGTCTGGGTCTTTATCTGGGCCGGGTGCTTTTGCTGACTTAAGAAGGTGAACGGCGTTAGCAGTGTCTTCTAAGGTGAAATGAACAGAGTCTATTTCCATGGTCTCTGCTGCTGTAGTATAACCTCAATCAATCAATCAATCACTGCATTTCTAAAGCGCACTACTTACCCGTGAGGGTCTCAAGGCGCTGAGGGGGGGGGGGGGTAAAGCTACTGATCAAAGAGCCAGGTCTTAAGAAGTCTTCTGAAGGTCAGCAGGTCCTGAGTCTGTCGTAGGCTGGTAGGGAGGGAGTTCCACGTTTTAGCGGCGAGGTAGGAGAAGGATCTGCGGCCGGCAGTGGTTTTACGGATACGAGGAACTGTGGCGAGGCGAGGTTGGCTGAGCGGAAGCTTCAGGTGGAGGTGTGGAAGCTGAGTCAGTTGTTGAGGTAGGTAGGTCCGGTGTTGTGTAGTGCTTTGTGTGCGTGGATGAGGAGTTTGAAGGTGATCCTCTTGTTGATGGGGAGCCAGTGCAGGCCTCTCAGGTGGGGTGTAACATGGCTGCGTCAGGGGATGTCGAGGATCAGTCGTGTCGAGGCGTTCTGGATTCGTTGTAGTCATCTCAGGAGCTTGGTTGTTGTTCCTGAGTAGAGGGCATTCCCGTAGTCGTCTGCTGGTGATGAGGGCCTGGGTGATGGTTTTTCTTGTTTCGGGAGGGATCCATTTGAAGATTCTGCGGAGCATTCGGAGGATGTTGAAGTAGGACGCAGAGACGGCGTTGACTTGCCTGGTCATGGAGAGGGTAGAGTCGAGAATGACCCCCAGGTTACGTGTGTGGTCTGTGAGTTCCGGGGCTGTGCCTAGCGATGTGGGCCACCAGAAGTTGTCCCAGGCTGATGGGGTGGGTCCGAGAATGAGGACCTCCATCTTGTCTGAATTCAGCTTCAGTCTGCTGTCCTTCATCCAGTCGGCTACGGCCTTCATTCCTCTGTGGAGGTTGGCTTTGGCAGTGTGGGGGTCTTCGGTGAGGGATATGATCAGCTGGGTGTCGTCAGGGTAGAAGATGATGTTGAGGTTATGTTGTCGTGCGACGTGGGCGAGTGGTGCCATGTAGATATTGAACAGCGTCGGGCTGAGGGAGGATCCCTGTGGTACACCGCAGATGATCTCTGTGGTTTTTGAGCGGAAGGGTGGGAGGCGAATGCTCTGGATTCTGCAGGAGAGGAAGGATGTGGTCCAGGCCAGGGCCTTCTCTTGAATTCCGGCGTCATGGAGGCATGCTGATAGGGTGCGGTGGCAGACTGTGTCAGAGGCTGCTGATAGGTCCAGGAGGATGAGGGCGGCAGTTTCTCCTTTGTCCATCAGGATCCTGATGTCGTCAGTGTCGGCGATGAGGGCGGTCTTGGTGCTGTGGTTGCTGCGAAAGCCGGATTGGGAGGGGTCCAGGATGTTGTTGTCTTCGAGGTAGCGGGTTAGCTGTTTGTTGACAATCTCTCTGTCACCGTTGCTGGGAACGGGAGCAGGGAGATGGGACGGAAGTTCTTGAGGTCCTTGGGGTCCGCTTTGGTCCGCTTTGGACTTCTTCAGAAGGGCGTTAATCTCGGCGTGCTTCCAGCTTTCCGGGAAGGTTGCTGTCTCGAAGGAACTGTTGATTGTTTTCCGGAGGTGGGGCGCGATGGTTGTGCTGGCTTTGTTGAAGATGTGATGAGGGCAGGGGTCGGATTGGGATTCGAAGTGGATGGAGTTCATGGTTTTGATGGTGTCTTCGTCACTGACGTTGGACCAGGTGGTCAGGCGTCTGGTGCGGGTGGTGATCGCAGGGGTGGTGGACTCGGTGGTGGGTGCGGGGGTGTCGGAGTTGAAGCTGTCGTGGATGTTGGTGATCTTGCGGTGAAAGAAGGTGGCCGGGGAGTGGAACAGGTTTTGTGATGGTGGGATGTCGTTGGTGTTGGAGCTGGGGTTGGAGAGTTCTTTCACAATGCTGAAGAGCTCTTTGGTGTTGTGTGCGTTGTTCTCTAAGCGGTCCTTGAAGGCGGTCCTCTTGGCAGTCCTGATGAGTTGGTGGTGTCTGCGGGTGGCGCTCTTGTGGGCTGTGTGGCTGTCTGGTGTTCGGTCGTAAAGCCATTTCTTCTCCAGCTTCCGACAGGTGCGCTTGGAAATCCGGAGGTCTTCAGTGAACGAGGCGGCTTTCTTGTTGGTGTGGTTGGTTGTGGAGGTCTTGAGAGGGGCGAGGGTGTCAGCGCAGTCATTGATCCACTGTTTGAGGTTGGTCTCGGCGGTGTCTGGGTCGGTGGGGTCGGCGGGTGGTCTCAGGGCAAGGGTGGTAGTCAGTTGGTCCTTGGTGACCTTGCCCCAGCAGCGGCGTGGCAGCTGTTGGGTGCGGTGGGTTTCCTGAAGATGAAGTGGACGCGTCTGTGGTCGGTCCAGTGGGGTTCGGTGGTGTGGTTGAAGGAGAAGTGCGGCCTTGTGGAGAAGATGGGGTCCAGCGTGTGTCCAGAGGTGTGGGTGGGTGTCGTCACGAGCTGCTTGAGTCCGAGGTTGGCAAGGTTATCGATCAGGGCGGTGGAGTTGGCGTAGTTGTTTTATTTCGCAGTGGAAGTTCAGGTCCCCGAAGAGGATGTAGTCCATGGAGGCGAAGGCGTGGGTGCTGACGAGGTCGGCGATGGTGTCGCTGAACTGTGGTCGTGGTCCGGGTGGTCTGTAGACGAGTGTTCCTCTGAGGGTGGTGTTGGGGTCGGTGTGGATCTGGAAGTGCATGTGCTCTGCAGTGGTGAGGGTGTCACCAGTGTTGGTCGAGGCTCTGATGGTGTCCTTGTGGATGATGGTGATTCCCACTCCCACTACGTTGGCGTGGTCTCTGCGGGAGATCTTGTAGCCCTGTGGGATGGCTGTGGCGATTTCTGGTGCTGATGTGGCGTTCAGCCAGGTCTCCATCAGGAAGGTGACGTCGGGGGCGGTAGAGTCTAGGAGGTCCCAGAGTTCAATGGCGTGTTTGCGAGCTGAGTGAGTGTTGAGGAGGATACAGCGGAGGTAGTTGGGTTCTCTGGTTGGGGGTTTGGTGGGCTGGATGCTGGTGAATCTGCAGTTCCGGCAGGCAAAGGGCCCTTGGGTGCGCTTCGGGGTGGCCTGGTAGCAGGGGTGGTCTCGTCCGGAGTTGAGTGTGTGGAGGGTGCTGAAGTCATAGTGCAGTCTGGCATTGCCAGGGGCGCGGTGTCCAGGGGTTCTGGCGCTGGGTGCTGTCCAGGCACGGACGGGCGCAGACAGGCTTGCCTTCGGCGTTCCAGCGCCGCGCCCGCTGAGTGGCCTCCATAAGAGGCGAAGTGGGAGGGAGGAGCAGCTGAGAGGCGGGAGCGAGGTGGCCAATGGGTGAGGGCACGGGACAACAGAAGGTAAAAGGTGGCGGGCCGCAGGGGAGCAGCAGCGGGAAGCGGGGAGCGGGAGGGAACAGAGGGCAGGGGAGCAAAGGAGCACCTAAAAACACAGTAAACAGCTAAAGGAACAAATGCAAAGGAACAAATGCACAGGTGGAGAAAAAAAGGTTAGTGGTACAGAAAGGAAGAAAAGCAGTTATCAAGGCACACCAGCGGCGAACCCTCGGCAGCGGCGGCACAGTGGGGCAGAGTCTCGGCACCCAGGAGGAGCCGTGCAGCATGGGGAGTGACCTGAGGTCAGCTCACACTCAGCTTCGCTGCGCGGCCTCCATAAGAGGCCAAGTGGGAGGGAGGAGCAGCTTGGAGGCGGGAGCGGAGAAGCTAATGGGCGAAGGCACGGGACAACAGGAGGCAAAAGGGGGCGGTGCCGCAGGGGAGCAGCGGCGGGAAGCGGGGAACGGGGGCACAGAGGGCAGGAGCGCAAAGGAGTGCCTAAAAACACAGTAAACAGCTGAAGGAACAAATGCAAAGGAACAAATGCACAAGTGGAGTAAAAAAGATTAGCGGTATAGAAAGGAAGAAAAGCAGTTATCAGGGCACACTAGCAGCGAATCCTCGGCAGTGGCGGCACAGTGGGGCAGAGTCTCGGCACCCAGGAGCAGCCGTGCGGTGTGGGGAGTGACCTGAGGTATTCGTCACAGGGCTTAGGGACGAATAACTATCAAGGACAGAAGCCTACTGGGCTTTGAAAAATGTGAAACCCCCCTCACAGGTTGGATGGTGGTATGTTCAAGAGCTATCACTGCTGCCACTGGACAAGATTTGCCATAAAGATTTATTATCCTTCTGACAAATTGCTAGAAGTAGATCTTGCCCAATTGCATCATCCCAGATTTGTAATTCTCTCTAGCCTCTTTTATCTCTTCCTGTGCATGTTCTTTGACAGCCACCCTTAATCTTATTTTAGATTTTTAGCATTCAAAGTTAAACCATTTAACCAACTTAACCGGAGCAAGCTGTCTATTACTGAGTTTCTTGTGAATGTCAAGAATCGGATGTGAGTGCTGTGTAGATCTTAAAAATCAGATACAAGGACTGGCCTGATTGAAGTTCTAAAGTCTGCTGGTCTAATCAATCCATTGGGTCCTGGGATCTTAGGCTCTCAATGGTAGAGTGTGGAAGACTTTGTGGCTTACCCTGCGTGGAGAGATGCTTGTTAAAAAGAGGATATTGCTTAGGACTAAGTAAGTTGTCATCTCCCCTATTGGGTTCACCACCTACTCCTTCTTCTCCCCCTATGGCTAGAGAGCTTGAATATTATTTAGATGGAGTTTTATCTTCATCCGAGAGTTGAGACTGCTTGTCTTTTTCGGCCAATGCTTTTGCTTTTAGCTCCATTCTTTGCTGCGCGTTTCTTTGCCCCTTCCGTACTCCTCTAGGGGCAGGGGACGGTGTTTGCGATGGAAGTCATGATGACTCTAGGGGTTCTTTTCCCGTACCTACTTTATTTTGTTTGCCGCGCATTTTCTAAATTCTTTGATTTTCCTTTTACCTGAGCTTGAGCACCTAAGCGCCTACGTGCCCAAGTGCTGGATATTCAAATACTCAAATACTCAGATACACCAATAGTCCAATACTCCAACACTATAGAGCCTCCCTCAGAGGCTGAGCTGAATAAAAAAGACAAGTATCTAAGCTCAAGCACACTGAGCATGCCAATCATGCTGAGCAAGATGCGAAAAAGAAAAAAAGGAAAACAAAAGAAAACCCTCAAACGCCCTCACTGCGTCGCCTCTGCACTCTCTTCGTCACCCCCTCAGTCCGCTCTTACCGCCCTTACAACCAATAAAAAGGAGTGTCATTAGTGTGTCATTGCCTGATAATAGAGCATTGGTGGTAAAACTTCAACGAGTTGCAGGCAGGTAGGCAGCGACAGCTTAGGGGCCGTTGTGCCGACTTTTCAATGCAGCAAATGTACAAATGGCTGAAGGCTCCCAGGGCAGATAGGCAAATAGGCAGAAACTCGGGACCCGGGAACTCAGAGCAGAAAACAGCCACAAACAGCCGCCAACAGCAGACAGCAACCGGCAGACCACAGAAGCTCTCACCAGGCACTCCAGCTGCTCCGATACAACTGATACCACCGCAGAGCTTTCGCCTCGTGCTTCCTTCCCTGGGTCCCTTCCACTCAACGTCTCAGCGTATCGTAGGCGTAGTCATAATCATCTCGCTTCTTCCTTCCCAGAGTGCCTCTCCAAGGCACTAAGAACCTCTCAGAGCTCGGAGTTTCTAGTATGCAAACACGGGTTCCTTGCAGCGATGAAGGAAGATTTTTAATTTTCCAGGCCATTTCGTGCCATCTGTTCAGGCAATCCATCTACAGCCTCAATCATATTTACAATCTGAGACAGCTCTTCTAGAAACACCTCCTGTTAACTCTCCATCTACTCAAGTTGATCAAATACTTTACAGACGATTCAAGGGGGGACAAGTGACAAGCAAACCACGATAGGTGAGTTAGTGTCTGAGTCCTCATCCGAGTCAGAATAAGATATAGAACAAAATATGGATCCAGTTTTATTGGCTGCAGGCGAGGAATCTAAAAGACCCAAAGGAAATTCTTCAATAAAAAAAAATGCTTACAATCATTTTACAAGAATTAAGAAGAGTTAAAGTATCCCATGCACTTGAAATCTCACAGTTGCATGACAGGCTGTCGAAGCTTGAGGAAAGTTTATTAAATATCCCTAAATGAATTATAGAAGTGGAGGATCGTGTCTCGGTCTTTGAGGATTTTATTGTGGTTGTACAAAAGGAGCTCTACATATTAAACAAAAACAAACGTCAGATGGAGCTAATACTTCAAGACCTTGAGAACTATAACAGACAATCTAATTTGCGTCTGTTCGGTTTACCAGAGGGTATAGAGAAAACCGACATGGTAACGTGGTCTGAGTCACTCTTGAAAACGGCAATATAAGAACTACAAGGGGATCTTACAATCACCAGAGCCCATAGAGTTCCCACTCAAAAACATCCGAATGCCAAATATCCACGGACAATTTTGATGAACTTTTCAGACTACAGAGTTAAGGAAAAAATTTGAAGTACAGCAATAGCAAAGAGATAATTTTCCACTTCAGAGATTCAAAATTTCAGAATTTTTTCTGATATGTCTGCAGCCTCTGCACATAGTCAAGCTATCCTGGCTGATGACGGCTGAAAGCCAGAAACCGGTCCTAGGATGCTTGATTCCGGTCCCGGGAAGACATTGTTTGGCAGTTCAGGCTGGACTGTTCCCATGAGGCACAGGACCAAGGCTGATTTGCAAATGGCCATGTCTGAACTGGGGTGGTGTGGACTGCAAAAAAACAATGGATTTAGGCCCAGATCTATGTACTGGGGTGAATTTATGACATTGTTCTTCATTCAGTCCATCAACTGTTGTTTTTGCATTTGTCACCCCGAGTGGGAAGGGTATGCTCAGATGTGAGTTCCGTGCTCTCCACACACTGGATTCAAGCTATCCTGGATGATAACGGCTGATAGCCAGAAACCGGTCCTAGGATGCTTGATTCCGGTCCAGGGAAGACATGGCTTGGCAGTTCGGGCTGGACTGTTCCCATGAGGCACAGGGTCAAGGCTGATTTGCGTATGGCCATGTCTGAACTGGGGTGTTGTGGAGTGCAAAAAAACGATGGATTTAGGCTCAGATCTCTGTACTGGGGTGAATGTATGACATTGTTCTGCATTCTGTCCATCAACTGTTGTTTTTGCATTTGTCACCACGAGTGGGAAGGGTATGCTCAGACGTGAGTCCCGTGCTCCACACCACTGGAGTCAAGTTATCCTGGCTGATGATGGCTGATAGCCAGAAACCGGTTCCAGGATGCTTGATTCCGGTCCAGGGATGGTATGGCTAGGAAGTTCGGGCTGGACTGTTCCCATGAGGCACAGGGTCAGACTGATTTGCATATGGCCATGTCTGAACTGGGTGGTGTGGAGTGCATAAAAACGATGGATTTAGGCCCAGATCTCTGTACTGGGGAAAATGTATGACATTGTTCTTCATTCTATCCATCAACTGTTGTTTTTCCCTTTTCACCCTGGCAAAATCGACATACTCTAAATTGATATTCAACATATCTATAAATCACTAGTATATGGTACAGCGTGCACAGTGTAGCTAGGGCCTGGAGGTTAAATTCCACAAGTGTACTGCTGCACTGTTAGACCTGTCACCGCTAAACAGTGCTAAAGTGCTTGTGATCACTCCCTAAAAGATGGTTTGCACATGATGGGCACATTTGACTTACTTATATGTCCCTAGTAAAGTGGTATATCAAATACACTTATTGTGCCACCCCTTTAAGTGGCCATTTAAAACATGTCTCAGGCCTGCCCTTGCAGTATGGTTGTTGTTTTGAACTGCCAATTCGATTTGGCAAAATTACCCACAAGCCAAGCCTAAAACTTCCTTTTTATTACATAAAAGTCACCTTTAAGGTAGGCCCTAAACAGCCCATGGGGCATGGTGCAATGTCGGTAAAAAGTTGAACATGTACTTTTAAGTTTTACATGTGCTGGTAGAGAAAAACTCCTACATTTGTTTTTTTCACGATTGAGGTCTACCTCTCCCATAGACTAAAAATGGGTTACCTTATTCCGTTTGATTCGGAAACAGATAGGAAAGTCATGTGTGGTATCTGAGGAATTGTAATTTAAAATCCCTTTTTAATGGTAAAGTTGGATTTTAATTCACAATTTTGAAAATGCCACTTTTTGAAATTTGTCATTTTCCCGTCCTATTTGGTGCCTTCAGTCTGTTCCTGGGTCACATTACTAGGTGTAGCTGGCATTTGGTCTTTGTATATTACTCCCAGACAATGAGACAAAAGGGGAATGGGTGTTGGCAGGATGGGCCATCTCCGATTTGATAGGGGAAAAGAGCTGGTATCTACCACACTTGCACATCACAAAAGCTCTGCCTCAACACACTCACAATGTGATTCACACTAGTCTTTTGTGCCCACAGACATACTGGGGCTAGGGCAGGAAAGAAGGAAATTCCACACACTGCTTTAGGGGGAGGACTCTAAAGGCTTCTCCCACTTAAAAGTGGCTACCAAGTATAAATGTTGGACTCTCAAACCCAACTCTTCAGTACACTTCTGGACCAGACTCAGGGCAAGGAGGGCTTCCTTTCTGCCCTTCTGCTCTGCTGCCCTGTTGCCCTGTTGCCTGAGTGAGAAGGACTTGAGCTGCATCTTGAACTCAGGACCACCAGAGTGACTCCAAGCACCAGCTGGCTGGCCTCCTAATCACAGCCTGAGGGACAGAAAATACTCCAACCATCTTTAACCCAGCACCTGGGCTTGTAGTGTAGTTCCTATTTCCCTTATAGGCTCTGCGCATTGGAATAATATAAACTATAGTTTTTTGCATAGGACTAAGGTCAGTATGCTCCTATCGAGTACATTAAACTTAATTACTTGCATGTGCCATCTAACTCAGAGGTCACTAGAAACTTCTTGAATAATCAGGGAGGGATTAGTTTCTGACAACCGCATAAACATGACAACTTTGTTGAAACAATAGATAACAGTTTCACTCAGTCAATCGTGCATGCTTAGTTTCTTACACAGAAATATATAGACCAGCGTTTCAATAAAAAGGATTTAATGAACAGTCTTGTTTCTTGTGTAAGAGATATGAGCTGTTACGATCATTAGACAGAAAACAAGATATGATACGTACAGCGTAAGCAGAAAGGAGAAATAATACTCCAATAGCATTGTATTTTAGCTACGACATATATTCATATATACATACATAAATAACACAGGCTAAAATGTGAATACTCATCTGATGCTTCAAAATAGTCCTACCCCGGTGTACCTAACCTGAGTGTAGTGCGAGGCAAAAGTAGGTGCTGTTTACTATAGAATAATATATACTAAGTTTGTTCGCCATGAGTCCCTCTAGGTTCTAGTCGGCTCCATACCTTTAGAATGAGTGAGGTAGGAATCTCTATCCAGGTCTCAAACTCTAACACCCCGCAAAAGGAGTCAGAACACTGGAAGCTGGATTCTCTGCAAGCAGGGATGACAGCATCTGGTCAGTGTGTCAGGCCGGGATATGGTCTCTTCCGAACTTGCTGTGGCAAACCTTGCAGTCAAGTCGTGCCGTGTAACTGCAGTAGTTTGCCATGGTAAGGGAAGGTATATTTATACCTGGAAGGTGCTAAGGAATGCTAGCATTGACGTAAAGTTGGGCAGTGGAAGACGGCATAGATGAACCCCTAAGGAATAGCGGTTCATGCATAATAGTTGAGTTCTTTGAGAAATCAATATTCCTAGCTAGGGAAAGTCTGTTTGGCTTAAGGGTCTTGTTTCTAAGAACTTGTTGTGACGTGGGATGGACTGATATAGATGACCATGCCTGTATTTGGTTAGCATGGCCAATGCCTAAATAAGGGCTGGGATTCTATGCCTAAATAAGGGAAAACCGAGTATTGCCTATATAAGGACATGATGCAGGGAAACCTATATACGGGTATCTAAACGAAACACAACACCCACTCCAATGAATACTGAACGATTTTACTAAATGCTAAACATGTTAAAACACACAAAATTGAGTACTACATGTTCACTAAAAACATGTGTAAAAGCATACTAAAAAGTCTTTGTTAAAAGTTTGCTACTCATGAAATGCAGGTGCTGTACATATTAAAGCAATGTTGCATTGTAGGCATATATTTACAGTGAATGCTAAGAGAATGAACACCAATATATACACATATGTAATCAAATTGTCCAGTTTTACAGAAAGGAAAAAGTAGTTCAGAGCCATTTCATTTTCATGATTACATAAATTCTGCAAAAAGCTGACAACATGTCCCTCGAAGTGTTCCAAAGAATTTTGTTCTCTATTAATAGTTCTACTCTAAGCAGAGTTTTTTTCAGCCATAAAAGAAAAGTCAATATTCAAACAAGTGCGTTCTTAGGAGTGTTCCCAATTTAGTCTTTTGATTTGAAAAAATGAAGGCCAAATTCGTAGATTATATGGTACACTGTGTACCATTTCAAATATTATTTGAAGATCCTGGGGTAAACATGTAATCCTCTAATCCAGTAGACAAAAAGTTGTCTAACATTGTCAGAGATAGGTTGATTACCTTGTTTGGAAGACTAATTGCACATAGATGTGATGCATCATCAGTAGCAGTGCTGGATGATACCTGTGTGCCTGTTGATCCATCTCGTACCTCAGCAGTAGCATGTTACGTCTGTGAGATCTCAATGAATGGCGTCATCAGGATTGGTAGCCGCTGGGGACAACACAGAGAATGGGACGTTATCTGGTCCAGAAGAACATCGATATCCATTGGCATGACTGATGGGATTGTTAGACAGATGTCTAGCAGGCATTCTTCACAGCAAAGCAGACAGCGTAGAACAGGTAAGATTCAATCTTGCCAGATTGGTCTGAATGACAGAAACCATGTGGTATTTAGTTCTCGTAGACGAAGTAAACCCAATAATTGCACTATGCACTCATGACACTTCCTTTCCAGGAGAGCATTCTCCAAGGTGCCGGGGGTGCGCTGGTGGATTGGCTTGCCATAGTGCAGCAGTAGGAATAAAAGGAGGATTCCTGCAACAAGTGCTAGAAGTAGCTGCAGACAACCAAACACAGAGTGCATGAAGTTTGGAATGATTCCGAGGACTTCTTGAAAAGGTGTTAACAGTCCCGAACACATGGTCTTAAATACATGTACAATACCGCTCGTATCAGACATGTTAAGATTCGTCCCAACATTTTTGCGAAATGTGTAGGGCAATTTGTCCTTAACGGAGCCTGTATCTCAGCCGAAGTCCTTGCGACTTGTAGATCATAAGATTATTTGGCCGAGGTCAAAGGGACAGTTTTTTGCAAAAGAATGGCTTTCATTCTGCTTAAAGTATCAATTTGTATAGAAGAGATGTTCAGTGAAGGCCATAAAGGCGACTCCCTGACTGTGTCTATTTTGGGGAACAAGTCTTGCATACAGCAAGAGACCCTGGAAGTAACGGTTACTAGATATGTGATACCTGGCAACATGCCACAACAGCTCTGATCACTCAACATGAGGTAACTCCCATTTGAAAGTTGTCCAAACGTCGGATTAATCGCAGCAGATTTTTCTTGTGTTGTTTTTTCCCTTTATTGCTGTATGGGTGCTGCATAAACACTTTGCACATTGCCTCTAAGTTAATCCTGGCTACTTTTATGTCACGCTACCACAGGGTTAAGCAGTAAGCACAGGTTAAGTTAGTCACTTTATTTGTTCAGCCTGATGGGAATTGTGACAGTTGTTTGAGAAAGGTTTACAATCTCCTCAATCTACAATTTCTCCCAAGCACCCAGCAATCGACAATTTCTCACAAGCACCTAGTGGCATCCACTAAAGTAGTAGTATTGACATGGCTTCAGCCCTATCGTGTGTAGCCTGACTTTAGCAGTTTAAAAAATGCAATTCCACCAGTCAAAACAAACTCTTTTGACAGGTAAAAAACACCCTTTTTATTATTAGCAAATCACCCCTATGTAGGTCTTGTAGTCCACAAGGCAGTGGATATGGTTTTTAAAAGTAGGACATATAGAATTGTAATGTTAACATGTTATTAGGTGACTAGCACTTGAAAGCTATTTTTCACTGTGGCAGGCCTAGCTGTCCCATGAAGAAAACTAGAGCTTAAATTAAAATCCTGTAGCTCGGGAATGGGAATAGCTGGAAAAATAATGAGACAACAGTTTAAATAGATTTAAGGGCCCGATTTGCAAAGTCAAAAGTCTAACTTTACGACGTTTTGGTATTCATGGAGGTCATTTACGAGTCATATCTTTATGTCTACAGTCAGGCCGGAATCTCTGGCTCGGGCCAGTATTTCTGCACCCGGGCTGCACTTTCCAGCCAAGGTCAGAATCTCCGCACCCAGGGGAAAACCTCTGGCTCGGGCCGGTTGAAGTGTAGTCAATGGACCGGAATGCAATTTTTACAAAAAGGAACATTAGGAGCGTGAGATAAATGGTAGAGGAGGTCATGAAAACCAATTTGGGCAGGGAGCTGTAGTGTACAGTCAACACTGAGGGGAGCTCAATTTGAAGACTGCATGTACCATGATGCAAAGGAGCAAACTTTTCTGGGTTGTGATGTAGTGTCTGTCCACACCCTTTTACCTGCCCAAATTGATTTTTTAAAGGATTGAATTGTTAGTGTCAAGGTTGTACTTTAGCTAAATGAACTTTTCATATACTGTATATATGTATCAAAGTATGCAGGTGTTAAGTAACTCCTGTACATTTTGCACAGTTCATAACTGAGGGTGAAAAGTGCACGCTGCAAGTATTTATCATGTCAGAAAATGTGCAACTACACAGAGATCAAAAATGTTTGTGTTTTTTCCCCAGGAAATGTTTGGATACAAGACACATCCATGCCGAAGGGTGTTGTGCATCATTGGCCAGATCCTGTCCCTTGGCCTCCTTCTCTTTCTGTTCCATCGGAAGCCTGAGTGGAAGGTGTGGGTGAACTGTAAGCCGTCCACCTTGAAGAATGCTGATGTCATATTACTAAGGACAACGGTAAGGTACTTTGGTTGTTGAGTTGGGTTGGATGACAGAAGTGTGCAAGACAAAAAAGCATTATTTGGCAACAGCATGTATATTATATATGTATGGGACTTTGCAGAGTGCAAATGGTGAGATAAGCTGGGGTTAGGACCCGGGGAAATGGTAGGAATCAATTACAAGAAGGCAACATGTATATGGGTGGTGATTTCTAATGCTGCCAGATGTCATTTGCTTTGAAGAGGTGCATTTTCTAGTCCTTCCTGAAATGAAAGACAGTTAAGGCAGTTATGATGTTCACACAACACAGTTCCAGATCTTGCGAAAGTAGATGAAGATGGCTTGTTGTTTGGTTTTCTTTTTAAGTGCAGTTTTGAGTTTTATTGGGTCTGGCTTATGACAGCTTTATTTGTCTTGCCAGCTTTATGTTTTTGAAACCAATATCATACAGAAATACGTACATATATAGGGTCTCTGAAGCAACATTCTTTCACCATTGGTCTGTTGACATGTCATTCAAATTATACTCCCTCTCCACTTTGGGGCAATATATGGTGGGACACTCTGTAAGTCCTTTCCAACTCTGACTTCCATCACAGTTCAAGGCTTGCACAATGTGCTGGGGGCACTGGGTTGGAGGAATAAAGCTGCCCCGGTATGGACACATTGGTTACACAACAGGGATTCAATACGTGGGATCTTATAGGGCTGTACGGGGTGGGAAACTTGTGGGCACATGGGAAGGTGATACCCTTTGCTGACTTACAGAGGGACTATCATTTGGCACACACACAGAGGGACTGCTACCTCCTAATCAGTCACGCATTGCATAAGGCACTACAGAGAGGGGGGATCTCCCTAAGTCCTCCCAGCTGGAGAGTAGACTGCTGGATGACTATGTGGAAAATAGGGCTATTACATTGATCTATCGTACACTCCCAAATAACTCCCTTGACCCCTTGATTCGACTTAAGGAGAAATGGGTGGGAAACGGGGGTATGGAGGATGAAGACTGGCAGAAGTCAATTGCATCCCCATGGGAAGTAGCTATACGCTCTCACTCCCATCTGGTGCAGTTAAAGACTTTACATAGAGCCTATTATACATGCACGACAATGTTTAAGATGGGTGGGCAGGTTCGGCACAGTGCCCCAGGGGGTGTGGCCAAGAGGGTACCTTTTTTCAGATGTTGTTGGAATGTCCAGAGCTCCAAAAATACTTAGAGGTAGTGTTGACCTGTGTGATGGAGGTATGTGAGGCTGTAATGAAGCTATTAACAAAGTGTTGTTTGTTTAACATTTGGGAGGAAACTGCCCTTAATAGTAAGGAGCATCTCTGTGTCACGTTGGACTTTATGGTGGCCAAACGCAATATCACCAGGAAGTGGATTGCCCTGTGTGCCCTGACTTTGCAGGAATGGACAATAAATATGGACTGGTGTATGCAGGCTGAAAAGGTGGTGCACAGAAGCAGAGGCAGTCCAAATAAATGGACCAACATCTGGGCTAGGTGGAATGAGAAAAGGGGAATGAGTGAAGGGGAATGTTTTGTAGACCCTTTGACTGGGTTAACCCTCTTCAGATGTCCTGAGTGACTATTTGTCGATGATGTGTATTGGGCCTGGCGAGTTGGCGGTGGGGGGGGTGGATATGTACAGGGTTAGGAGGCCAATGGGAATGGTTTGATGCACTGTGTTGTACTGACTCTTTGTTGTCACAGAAATGTCATGGATGTTCTTTAAAAAAAAAAGAATTACAAAAATATATGTTATTTTTATATATATACACAGCTCCTGTCTTGAAAGTTTCGTGGTGTTCGCCAAGCGAGGACCGAGAAAAAAGAGGGGTCCCAAAACATGTTTTCCCCTTGTTATTTTCCATAGGAAACTTTAGACACGCCTACGGAATTACACCAGATTAGGCAAAAATGTAGCCCTTGGTTCAGAAAGAGCCCTTTTCGTTAAATTGTGTAAATCCGTTCAATAGTTACTGAGCTATTTAAAAAATAAACAGTTTTGATATTTGGGCAGAGCCTAACCCCCCCTCCCCCGAGCATGAGCTTGGCTCTAATTGGTTGCTAACACTTGAAACCAGGAAGTGTTGGCAGCCGTCTTGTGCTCGGACCGAGGAAGACAGAAAAGGTGAGGAAAAAGATAAGAATACAAGTAAAGGGGGCAGGGTAAAAACACCCTGATCCCCCAGGCCTGCTCAAGGAGCCCCATAGGGACCCCCAGGACCCCATAAAAGCATTTTTTTGTTTTATTTTCGGTTGGGGTCGTGCCGGTGAACGAATCCGTCCGAAAATGTAAAAAAATAAAGCGCGATCTCCCGCGCTTCGTTTCAAAGCCCCCGGATGGGCCAAGTCCGTGGGGGCATTTATTTATGTAACTGGGGCCCGCAGGGGCCCCTGCAGTCCTGGGGACAACCAACCCCCGGGGCTATATAATTTATGATCTGCGAGAGGACACGCAGCCCTTCCACAGCCCCGGGGACCGCCATCCCCCATGGCTTGTTTTTTAAATTAAAATAAACCTGTGTGGGGGGCTCAAGCCCCACCACAGGGCCAGGGGACCCTCACCACCCCCGGGCACTGAAATGCAAATGCAGGAGTCCGTTACGGACCCCCGCGCCTCGGGGACCACCACCTCCCTGGGAGCTTTCTTATTGAAGGGAGGGCCACATGGCCCTCCTTCTGGAGCCCTTCGTGGCGCTGGGGACCGCCACCCTCCAGGGCCAGCTCCTGCAGTGTCCCGGGGTGCCACCCCAGGGACACTGCTGCTTGCTATAACAGGGCCGGAGCTTGAATCCCGCCCTGTCACAGCAAACTTGCTTTGGATTTTGGAAGCGAGAGCAGGGACATAATTGGCCTGAGGAGGGGGGCCATGCAGCCCCCTCCCCCCAAAAAAGGATGGCCAAGCCTCGGGGGATGGGTTCTCCAGGGCCAATAGTGGCCCAGGGAAGGGGGCCACTCATTCCCCTTCCCCATATTAAAAAAATAAAGAAAAGGAGAAGGCCGTCCCGGAGGGTTTGGGGTCCATGGGGCCAGAATTGGCATGAGGAGGGGGTGTAGGAGAGTAGAATCTGCTTATGATGCTTACCCCCACTTTTTGCTGGTGTTTCACTGTTCTTCAACTTTACTCTGGCTAGGGCCCTGCTACTCAGGACCCCAGCCTCGCCGCTTCCTCTCTAAATGGTTTACTAGTACCTTAGGTACAACTCAAATTGAATTCTGGTGTGCCCTTATAAGTCCCTAGTATATGGTATACTATTTACTGAGGGCATAGGTACTCCAGGGCCTACCAGGGGCTGCAGCATGTATTGCGCCATCCCTGGAAAGCCTGCCAAAATGACACCACAGGTTTGCTACAGCAGCCTGAGTGAGATGGTGCGGGCACCCTCACTGAGATATAGGTTCACTATATCTCACCATCACTGCACATATAAACCTATTAGTCACCCCTATGGCAGGCCTTATCAATCCTGAAGACAGGATGCATGGTTTTATGTGAGAGGGTGCTCAGGCATGAGCTGAGCCCCTCTGCAGTGGATTATAACCTCGCGGTAAATGCTAACTTTAGACTGGCTGCTCGCAAACATGCTGTGTATGCTGTCAAACGCTTTGGAATCCTACCCCCTACTGCCAATTCTGGCAGTGGGGGTAGAATTCCTCCCTTCTAGATGGAGAGACATGTCCCCACCGGTATACCCGGTAGAAACCTTAAAGAGCCCTGGCAAATCAAGATGGATGCTGCAGCCACAGACACGCATATGGCCTCGTGCTGCTGACCAAAACTCCATCAGGGGAGGCCTGGACAATAGGTCTCCTGTCACAGGGAGGTGGGACCAGTGGGTGCACTCTTGGAGTGCTTTGAAGTCCTGCACTTTAGATATCCCTGGACAAAACTCTGAAACTGAATCCTGGAACTTCGACAATATGCACGACGCCAGATGACTGAAGAATTTGCCTTGGAATAAAGGAGTTACTCCCCTGCTTGGCAGGCACCAAAAAAGCATCTGACCGGTGTGCATCTCCTAAGCTCCCGCCAAACTCCAAAGTAATTACAACACAGGAGGTGGATTTCCAGACTTCCCCGAGGCTGACCCGAGTCACCAGCAAAGCTGAGACCCGTAGCCATTGTGGGTGACATGGAACCAGAACTCCTGGACACCACACACATTTGCAAGTGCATTGGCTTCTCAACATCCCTTGAGGCTGTGCACTGGTTTGCTTGTAGCCCAGACCATGAGCACCTTTTCCACTGAAGATTGGTGGCCTACACTCCACGAGTGTTCCGTGAGCCTGCCCTTTGTGTTCTCGCTCGAGGTACCTTCACGATCCCTGGTCCATCAACTGGTGGGTCCCTGAAAAGGCAACTTTGACTTTCCTTGGGCTTCCTTATTGCTCCAGACGTGCCCCAACTCTCCATTGATTGGGGAGTCCCCTGGAACTTGCTGGTCCACACCAAAGTATTTTTCCTTTTCCCTTGCTAAGTTGCTGTCACCAAGGCTTGTTGTGTCCAATCCGGGTACTAACGCTGCAGCACTCGACATCCTTTGTAGGACAGCTTGAATCCAGCTCCTGGTTGTCATCGATGCCTCCTGGTCCTCGTGGCTGAAGAGGCAATCTTCCCATCATTGCACCTGAAGCACCCGACATCGGTGGGCATTCGTCTATCGTGCCCCTGGTCACTGGCAAGTGACCCAGACTCTGTTCCCTCTGCTTTCAGGTTGTGCATATTTTCGATACAGGCTTGGATCTCTTCAGACACTTTTCCTCTTCCCGGCATCAGCACCTTTCAGTCTCCTGCCTTGCCACTAGAGCCACACACCCTCAAGTTGGTGCAGGTCTTTTGAAGCAGGCGCTTCTGACTTGAGCTAGACCTCTGTTTAAAGGTGGAACTGCAGTTTCATGAAAATATTTCAATGCATTTCATTCCACTTTGGAGGGACACCTAGTGATGGCCCTCAGAACTGCAGATTGGTGTAAGAATATCAGTGCTCTTCCATTCAATTTGTCAGGACACCTAGTAATGACTCTAGGAACTGTAAGCTTGAGTATGTATTTCGAAGCTTTTGCATATAACTTGTGAGGGACATCTAGTAATGACTTGTGGAAGAGAACCTTCATGCAAGGATGTAAACATTCTATTAGAACACATAAGTGGATATGAACATTTTAATGTTGCAGCCACACCCCCTTCCCCAACTTTATGAAGGATTTTTAAGCAGTTGCATCTTACTCAAGAGGGACATTTAGGCCCGATTCATGAAGCCCTGGCGTTGCTACTGAGTGACGCAGCACAAGGGCTCCAGTGAGATTTACTAAGCCTTGGAAAACCACCTTGCATAGCTCCCTGTGGCTTAGTAAATTTGGGGCAACACAAGCATGTTTCTCTTGTCCTGGGAAGGTGTTCCATAGGTAAGGGTATTTCTTGGTCTCTTTGCATCTTCCACTCAAGTGGTGACCGCTTCGGTACATCAGAGCTCTATTCTTTCGCCTCATTTGTTTAATGTCTGTGTACAACCATTTGCTAATTTGATTAAGTCATTCAGAATCTAGTTTTGCATTTTCACAGATGGTACTTAGTTGATTTTTTTATTTAACTGATGGCCGGTCATATACCCCTCTTTTAAATTATGGCTCAACACAAACAGAAGTTTCACTGTAGGCAGAAATACTTAACTTGGTCTTCTCAATTTCAGCACCAGTTCCTGTGATTGCCCCTCCCCTCCTCTAGTAAAAGTGTGAAACACCTCGGGGTAAAAGTGAATCCTCCACACTTTAAGACAGAGATTGGTGATCTCATTCTCTAGCTTCAGGATACTCAGGATCAACCAATTGTGCTCTGTCCGACATTTGAAGTAACAAACATTGAAGCCCTCATTGGTTCTAAAAGTGATTACTCCTTACTAGCCATGAATAAATCCCTATTTTAATGTCTTTAGTCCATTCAAAACCAATCAGCAAGGCTCATCACTTTACCCCCCACTATTCCAGAGCAAAGCCCATTATACCTAACTCGGTTACATTGGCGCCCTATAAAGGAGAGAGTTCTTTTATAAATCTATGTCTAGTTCTTAAATGTTTATTTGTCCCATTGAAAGGCTTTCTTATGGTAAACAAGCAGATCATCTCACCACAGTCTTCTGAAGGGTTTAGCTTTCCGTAAATGTTATTATCACAGTAAAGATATTTCTTCATCACTGCTAAACCTTGGAATTTTTTACTAGTAGTCATTAAAAAAGCAGCCTTGCACTTTCTTGTAAGGAAGAAGCTGATAACCATACTATTCATTGAATTAGATGGCAAATCTTACATCTTCTTTAGGTGACCTTTGGGTGTAGGAGCACTTTAAAAATGAAGAATAACATAAAAAAAATCCTAATTTTAAACACCATTAAAACTGCTTGGAAGTAGGATGCAGTCTTCTTGGATATCTTCAGGCTTCGCTCGGCCAAGGTGGACCTGTTAAGTAAACACAACATATATTTACAGTCTGGTTTTGAAATGATACAAAAGTCAAGTTTCAGGTCATGGAAAGTTTTTATGACATTTATTTTGTTGCAAACTATGTTCTGATCCCTGTACCACCCTCAGCATTCCCTTCATCTCTTCTGGATGAGTGGTGGACCATTATATAAATATGACTTTGGTAAAGACCCAGGGGGCAATAGTTTTAACAGCTTTTTGGTAATAAAGCCACTTTACCCAGAGGATTGTCAAGTCGGGGTTGAATGTCACAATGCCATAGTCAGAAATATCTTCTCAGATAAATATTATCTTAAATATAAATTAAAAATAACATTGGGTGTAGATGTTCTTTTATTTACTCGAATGGGACAATTTTTTTCCAAACAATAATTAAGACTCAATGTTTACACCAAATGATAGTCTGATTATAATTTGGTAGCCAACCCTGGTGGGATTGTCAGAGAGCAAAGGATGCATGTGTCATGTGGGAGAGCATTGCAATTTCTTCCATAGAAAGAATGCTGAAGAGATGCTGGCGGGAGAGGTACTGCTCCCTGATGAGACCGATACAGCAAGTAGATGACTATCAATGGGTATAGTCATTCACAGACATACTTTACAGCATGCTTCAGGGTTCAAACCTAAGGCTTAGGTCAAAATCATTGATGTGCCTTTCAGAGAGTTCTTTGGAGCCAGGTTGATGAATCCCTCAAGTGAATGAAAGAAAGCCAATAACACAGCTAAGGCTATTGGAGAAGTGTTGACTAAGATCCTGATCAAGGGTGATGTCTTCAAGCAGGGGTCAGGGAAGACATCATTATTCAACTAATTTTCATAGACAACACCAAGGCACTTCCTTTCGTATGTCATTTATGGCCATGTTCATCCCAACTAAAGCAGATGTTTCAAGGAAGTTGCAAATGTACAGATCAGGACTCTAGGGGCTCAACAGCAACGAATCAATGGTCTTTCAGTTCTGCCACCACAACATTGAGCACCAGTGATCACTAGAATACAATATTATCCCAGGGTACTCCAAAAACTCAAATCCAAACCTGCAGGAGCTCTAATAAATATGCAACCTTAAAACATACACAACGTCTACAATTGGATCCTCAATGTATAGCCAAACAGATAACAGTAAAGATTGCATTCACGGTTCACCACACAAAAAACACATGGATTAATGACAACATAAAAAGAATCAAAACATAAGTCAATATTCTATCATGAAAGTGGAGAAAATCAAGAGATAAAAAAACTAAATTATACCCTAACGGTATAACAGATACTACAGAAGAGCTGCCAGAAACACACAAAGAAAACCCTACTTCACAAGTATAATTGAACCTGACTGCTCATCTAAAGAACTCCACACAAACGTAGCAGACTGTCGACAATCCAGTTACAAAACACAGAAGCACTACAAGTGACAAAATCTCCATGGAATTTATTAAACAAATTAGAAGATAATTAAAATGCTTCAAAATGATCTTGAGGAGAATAGAGATAATACGACCACAAAACAAGGTCCAGCCACCACAGAAAGGGAAGAAACACCAATATGTACCTTCAGTACCCTCTCAGAAAAAGATTGCCTCAACATCATCATGCAGTCAGACCATCACAATGGCCTTCAGATCTGAGAACTCCAAAAATCTATTTCCTTTTGTCATATGTTGATGCAGTGATGTAATGTCCGAAAGTGAAACTTAAGGGTTCAAGGAATAACCTAACTCTGATAGATTCTTTATCCTATTTAGACAGGTCGTTTACTGTGTTACTTACTAGATGCAACTGGTGATTGTGCGGGCTGTAATCCAGACCATTGTTTATTACCTACTTTGTAACTCTAGACAGAGACCAGCAATAAGCAAACCAGTCTTTTCCCTCCCAAAATAACAACAGTCCAGCCTGAGTCGAGGCTTGCACTGTTGGCTTCACTGGACCTAAATGTAGTGTACCTGTTACATGTGATGGAAGCTTGCACTGTTAGCTTTATTACTCCTGTCTATCTGTTGTGTACCTGTTCCTGGTGATGGAAGCTTGCACTGTTGGCTTTACTGTACCTGTCTGGTTGAAGTGTACCTGTTCCAGGTAATGAATGTGTGCACTGTTGGCTTTACTGCACTGTCTGTCTGTAGTCTACCTTTTATGAGTAAGGGAATGTTTTACTGTTGGCTTCACTGCACCTGTCTCTCTGTATTGTACCTGTTCTGGAAGTGGGATGCTTGCACTGCTTCTGTCTGTACTACATCTATTTTGGGTGAGGGAACTTTGCACTCTTGAGTGCACTGCACCTGTCCGTCTGGGATGCACTGCTTCTGGGTGAGGGAAGTTTGTCCTGCTCCTGCTATCTGTTCTGCACCTGTTTTGTGTGTGGGAAGGATGCACTGTTGGCTTTGCTGCACCTGTCCATCGGTATTGTACCTGTTTTAATTCTTGGAAGCTTCCACTGCTCCTGCTGTCTGTTCTTCACCCGTTCTGGGCGAGGGAAGCTTGCACTGCTTGCTTTACTGCACCTGTCTATCTCTATTCTATTTGTTCTAGTTGATGTAAGCTTGCACTGCTCCTTCCGCCTATTCTGCACCTGTTCTGGGTGAACAAAAACTTACACTTGTAACTGCACTATACTTGTCTGTCTGGAATGCACCAGTTCTGGTCAAGGGAGAATGCACAACCTCTGTCCATGGCGCACCAGTTCGAAATGGTGGAAGCTTGCACTACTTCTCTCTGTACTGCATCTGGTTTGGGCGAAGGAAGCTTGTATTCTTGACAAGTGCACTGCACCTGTCTGTCTGGGATGCTTTTGTCTGTAATGTGCTTCTTCAGGGCAAAGGAAGGTTGCAGTGCTCCTGTCTGTAGTGAGCCTCCTCTGGGCAAAGGAAGCTTGCACTGCTTCTGCGTGTAGTGAACCTCTTCAGGGCGAGGGAAGCTTGCACTGCTTCTGTCTGTAGTGAGCCTCTACTGGGTGCGGGAAGCTTGCGCTGCTTCTGTCTGTAGTGAGCCTCCTCTGGGCGAGGGAAGCTTGCACTGCTTCTGTCTGTAGTGAGCCTCTACTGGGTGCAGGAAGCTTGCGCTGCTTCTGTCTGTAGTGAACCTCTTCAGGGTGAGGGAAGCTTGCACTGCTTCTTTCTGTAGTGAGCCTCTACTGGGCGAGGGAAGCTTGCACTGCTTCTGTCTGTAGTGAGCCTCTACTGGGCGAGGGAAGCTTGCGCTGCTTCTGTCGGTAGTGAGCCTCTACTGGGCGAGGGAAACTTGGAGTGCCCCTTGGGCTCTGCCTCTTCTGTGTCCTGGGGGACCTAGCGATGCAGGTGCCATGAGCCATTGTTGAGTCTCCCTTCCTCCAACTAAATCCAAAGCTGTGCTACCGAGGGACAATATAAGAACTAATCCTAGGGAAATTGAATGGTGGTGACTGTATGTCAGAATATCACATATAAATATATCTTCCAAAATAAATATTGTGTTCTAAATAATGTTTACAAAAGATTATGTAAATACTATGTACTCTAGATGATATTCTGGTAGCCAGACCTCCTGGGACTGTCTGAGAGGTAGATATGAAAACTCATTATAGAAACATGTTTTCATTATGATCCGCGCAATGATCAAGGCACAGGGCAATGGTGCAGGTGGATTACATACCGCGGAGGATTATCCAACTGTAGTGTGAACCCAAGGCATTACCAGTGATCATTACCTGATCACAGGAATTCAATACCACAATTGAACTGTAGGAGATACAATAAAGAAGAGCAAGCAGTAGTGAGTAAGTACAATATTATACTCCCAGTAAGAGAACCCCCCGATCCATATCCCCAGAACAACCGTGGGGGTACAGGGCACAGGAGAGCGGTAAAGATGATTACATTGATCACACGGGTTTTGCATCTGATTCAGGGTTTCTTAAATTCATATGGGGGTAATGTGAACTAACAACCTTTGCAACCAGTAGTAAATTGTGGTAGTTAACTTTCCAAAGTGTGTTGAAATGGTAGAACCCTGCAGCCAATGTTTGTAGGAAAGTGTGCAGTCAAAGACAATTTGACCCGACTCCAAAGGAAAAATCAGTACAAACACTATTTGTACTCAATTCAGATTTACTCCACACTTAGAATAGGCTGGTGTTTGGGCAGCAATACTATAGTAAATTTAATTTAAACTGTTCACATTCTACAATTGTTCCTTCCATATCACTATTTCAGTTTTGTGTTTTGTCCTTGAGAGAGGCAGCGATCCATATTCTACTGAGCAGACTTTCAGGGAAGAAATTCTAACTATAAGATAAGAACAGTCTTCCATCAAACTCCACAACTAGTCAAGGTCTAAGGGATCTGAAATGTGTTCTATGATGAGATTCTCTTCCATGATGTGGTCTGGAGTCAGAAACAGTAGAGTATTGTTCAACAGATGTGAGTTGACTTCCTCCTCTGCTGTCCATTGACCGTGGACTGACTCTCCTGTAACATCTCTCTTTAGGATGACTTTAAAACCTACTCCAGGAAGAATGTGGGATGGATCCACCTGCCTGCACTCATGAGCCCATCGAGGGGGAAGGGAGACTATCTCATTGCAGCTGACGAGAACGCCCTCATCAACCGAGCCATCATGAAGCCGGAGCACAAGGTACATGTAGAACCTTAAGTATCTTCACAATTAACACTATCACATCAGCAGCATTCTGGGGTGGGGGTACGAGATGTACTGTTGTCCATACTGAAGGACTCATTATGAGTGCTCCAATAATCCCATATTGGGCACATACGGCTCCTTGCGCCTGATACTGAATTGCAATTTGTATGCAAGTTCCACACATTCTTCCGACACAAGCTTCTCCAACTAAATCCTGTGGACATTTGTGCAGGGGCAATACTGTGAATACGTCTTGTAGATCATGGATGGTGAACCATGAGGATTTATATTATTATATAACTGATGGTATTTGTCGTGTTGCAGTAACACACACCTAATGCTGCATTGTTGGTAATTCCGCATGGGATATCACTGCATTATTTTAGCAGAATGTGTCCTGCGTTATCTCCAGATAACGCCTTACCAAAGAACTTATGATTGATGGGAGGGAATTGTAATTACAATAAAAAAACAAAATATGTGGAATTCATCTGTTTAGTAAACTTAACCATAAATCTCACTCACAGCATGCACTCTTTGTAACGTCACGCATTAAATACTGCATTGAATGTTCAATAACATCACCAAAGATCTAAGTAACATTGATGTGAATTGAACCTCACCTTAAACATAAATGTAAAGAAACATCAACTACAATTGTATAGATTCATTTAAGAATGATGTAAGATGCACTGTGAGCAAAAGACTCATTACTTGCAGTTAGAAGTCATTTGACCAGCCGCACCTCACGGCCTGAATGCAGTCGCTTACTGCCTGGGCACAAGCGGAGAGCGAAGCACTGCATACAGAAGACACATGGGACGTCATCATACCTGACTTGCACACTGACACATATGATGCCTCCACACCATTGAGCGAACCTTTGACTGACAGGGGAATGGCAGTAGAGGGGGAGGAATGCCCCCCCCCCCCCTTGGTAAGAGTGCCAAAATACCATGGGGCAGATTTACAAGCCCCTTGTGACACATTTGCGCTGCCATGGCTCACTTTTGTGATGCATCAGCAGCGTAAATCATGCGCCACGTTGTGACTCATTTACAACGCGACGCATCTCGGCAGATGCATCACCTTGTAAAGCACTGCACCACATGAAACCTGCGTCAGGTTTCATGTGGGCGTTCTGTCCCAGGGTGGGCGTTCACTCGCAGGAAAGCCCCAAAAAACTGACGCAGTGAAATCTACAAGATTTCACAGAGGCAGTTTTACGACGCCGCTGCATCAAACTCTTACGCCTGCTTGAAGCACCACGTTAAGTATGTGCATTACTGGAGTTGCGTCTCGCTTGCGACGCGATCCAGCAATGCGCTGCCCTTACACCACAAGATGCGTCATGCATCTGCTCCTTCTTGCACCGTGGTGCGCCGCATTGCAAATGCGATGCATCTGTGGTGGTGCAAGGGGGGGATTGCGTGACGCATCTGTTGTGGCGCATCCCTGCTGATTTACAGAGATGCGCCAGACATTGAAAATATGCCCCAACATGTCCTGACACCTAGCACCAGCTCCAGCATCTAACTAAACTAGGAAACTCATACAGCATCTCTTTATTGTTGTTCTTACAATTGATTGCAATGTAAATGATCCCATGGAGGGGGATATGATTTAGTCACCCAAATTATTATTATTTTTACTATTACTGTTACCTTCAGAAACAGATTCTTTATTTCTAAAATTGCGATTTGATAATTCTTGTAACTTGTGAACACCTGCAACAGAACTGTGCTTCTTAGAGTCAACGTCACAACTTCAATGAAGACCGATTATATATATATATCTAAACCCCGCCTTCGTAGAACACTACTGTGATATGCGGCCTATATCCAACAACAAAGTATAGTATTGTCACTTGTAATGCTAGGATGTAGTTGCTGTTAATGTAAAGTTGTAATTCATTGTTGCTTGCATGAGTGGATTGTCAAACAAAAATGCAATAAACAAATTCAGGCAACAAAAAAAAGAAAAGCAATCTTCAAAAACTAAAATTCTGTCTGACGATGGAAACTAAATTCCAGCTGATCCAAGAGGGTAAGAGAAGGAGGACATGTGTTACCATAAGTAACTAAACTCAATGGTGGAAATTCTGAAATGCCTAAGATCAGAACATCATCCAGAGCAGAGGTCTTCAAACCATTTCGCTCTGAGCCCCCTAACCAAAATGTTTTCAAGTTGGGACCCCCTCCAAAATGTGATAGCTAAATTCAAGGGGGTGGGACTTATAAGGTCAGGTCAGAGGTACATTTTCTTTAGCTCATAATCCACACTTAGGGGTCAATTGCGATGCAGCCTGTAAAGACTCCGACCTGTGGTCGGAGCCTTTAGGGCCGCATTGTAATGGGCCGCGCAGTTTACTTTTGGACCGCCTCATTATGATGGAGGTGGTTGGAAAGTAAACCGTCCGGTCATTCCGGCTGCCTCCTGAAGGGCTCCGAGAGCTGCAGGCCAGTTGGATGCTGGGCAGTAATTTCAAGGGCGGGCCTGTCCGCTCTTGAGATTACATTGCACCGTTTCCGACATGGTTTCCATGCCGGCCTGTCCGACATTGAAACCATGTCCGAAAGGGTTTTTGAGGGCCCCCAGCAGGGTCCCCTTTGGTGCATGGCCTCTGATTGGAGGCCAAGAGGGTACCTACTGTGCCCCCGTTTTTCCCTGCAGCTTGTGGCAGGCACCGTGAAATGAACTGCACCTCCCTTTTCTCAAAGGGAGCTTGTGTTGTGGCTTGTTTACTGCCGTAACACGAGCTCCTATTGGGAAAAGGGAGCATGCGACCGAACAGTGTTTGGTTGCATTGTAATTGGCGGGTCAGGACTGCCAACCGGTTGTCGGTCGGCCCCAGGACTGAGTCGGTGGCGGCCAGAAGCAATTCTGCCCAATATCGAAATCTGCCCCTAAATATGAGACTTAAAAAAGAACAACTACATACAAAAACTAAATTTACGAAAAAAATGACTCTTCATAATTGGGTAGTTGTGAGTCCCTATCACTCCTGGGCCCTAAAGCAACTGAACCTCCTGCACTAAAAATAGCTGCAGCCCTAATTAGCTGGCTGTCTCCTATGTCTGTTTCACCCCTTCCAGTGATGACTGCCCATTACTTAAATCTTGAAGCATACTCTCTGGTTCTGTATGAATAAAGCGGCTCCCACACGTTGCCCGTCTACTTGCAGCAAGGGTGCCCTCAGTCTTAAATTAGCAAGGAAATCAAGCTCCCATGCCTCTTTTGTGATGTGAGTCAGTCCTAATTGTGATGTCATGGACCCCTCACACTTTTGGTCCCCTGTGCCACTGCACCTGATTCACTGAATAAAGGAGTCCCTTTATTAGACTTATAAACATTTTGGACCTGGGTTCAATTAGATTACCTAGTTTAAAAATGTATTCTTTGAAAGCCCTTGTTTATCATAAACACTAAGGGGCCCATTAGGATGGCGGTCAGAAAATCACCCCGACTGCCATGGTAGTGCAAATCATCCACCCGCCGGTTCCGCTGGAAAACTGGCAGCACAATTAAGATCAACCACCCAAAAAATACGACTGTGGCGGAACGAGGCAACGAAAACTGCCTGCAGCGGGTGGAGAATGCTAAAATCTGACCAAGGCCGTTGGATTTGCAGCGGAAAAACACCAAACCGCCGCCATGACAGCGGAGAAACCGCACATAAAATTATGATATCCCCAATGTCACTGTGGCACATTCCGCTGTCTCCGACCGCCACGGTCACTAACAGTGATGAATGGGAGAGACGGCGGAAGAGCTGAAGCATAGTCACTGCTGTGGACGTTCCATGACAAATATGGTGGCCGTCAGAAAAAAACCACAATAAGACCACAGAGTGCTCACAGCATACTAGCCATGCTCCTAAAAACACATAACACACCCCGATGACAAAACCACATGGCAACTACAACAATACAAATCCCAGGACATCCCACACAACACACCTGACAGCAATACCCCATTTGGACACACCCACATAGATGAGTAGAAAACCAGCCCTTTCCCTGACCACAATCCCCTGCAATACTCCACAACTGAAGGGCCCAACACCAGAGCACAAAGGGAAGGCTAATCAACACACCATCACCGCTCACACCACACACAGCACCACCACTACTATCACACCTACACCACCAACCAACCTGCACATCACACACCTCACACATCACCCCCCACCATTTACACCCCTGCACATATAACCCCTTTGCACATCACACACCATGTCAACACAGAAAATGCCCAAATTCACAAAGAGTGAGTTGACAGTCTTGGTAGATGAGATAATCAGAGTAGAAACACAAGTGTTTGGTACCCTAGTTCAACAGACCCCATTAGCCACAAGAGCACAAATGTGGGCAAGGATAGTCGATAAAGTCAATGCATCAGGGACCACCCCAAGAAAAAAAGGAAATCATGAAGCAGTGGCACAACTTTAAGAGGGTTGTGAAAGAGAAGAGGAGCAAGAACCGTGAGCTGGCTCAGAGGACTTCAGTGGCCCTCCCATACCACCAAGAACATTCACTGCATGGGAGGAGAAGGTGCTTGCCATACTGCATCCAGAGAGTCTCACAGAAATAGCCGGGGGAGTGCAGGCTGGTAAGTACTAACAAATGTAGACCATTACACTGCTATGTACTGTCCAGCACAACTACAAAGCTACATCTCAGAGGCCCACGTATATACACATGCACCACAACATCCAACACATGTCCCACAGATATAACATTCACTCCATCTGAATCACCCCAAAGGTAGCCAACATTTACAGGGATGTATGTGTCCAGGCAAACAGCACTACAACTCCCACCAGGCCCTCTGACACACACCTGAGAAGGATGGAGCACTCCCTCCACACAGAGGCAATTGGAAGCCATTGTATCACTACAAACAAATGCACGGGGAGGTGTGTTTGGAAGTGGGAAGACTGCACTACAACTCCCACCAGGCCCCTTGTCCACCAGCTCATCAAGATGGAGCACTCCCTCCCACCCAATGCATATGGCAACTATTCCATTGGACACTTACAACTAACAGGTATGTAGCCATCTTCCCTAGGAGGGGTGTTTGAGGGTGGGAAAACTGCACTACAACTCCCACCAGGTCCCCTGCTGCACACCTGAGCAGGATGGAGCCAACCCTCCACCCAGAAGCAGTTGGAAGACATTGTATCACTACAAACAAACTCATTGCTGGGTAGCCATAGGACAGAGTAATCAACAAAGAGGCTTCACAGAAAATATCAGTTGTGCATACCCTAGATGGCAACATGTCCCTGTACGCAAAAATGATGCATGTGATGCATGGTATGATTCGACACATCACACCATGGGCAAGTAATGCATGTACCTCAAAAACATGTCAGGAGGCACAGTAGTGCGCATACGAAAGATTTGAGGATTCGTCAACTGTGTGGTGTACAAACAGTGAATAGTACACATCTAACCCAAAGCTTTTGGGGTGCACTACAATGACTATTTCCCATCTGACCCACAGGTGACTAAGAACTTACTAGAGAGGACAACACCAGCAACCTGCAGAGCCAGTCTCCAACCCCGGAACATGGACTCTTGATGTTGACTCCCGGGATCCAGAGGACCAGGAGCTCTGAGCCGGGCCATATGGTGTGCCAGGGCGCAACAGGTCCCAGGACCCCATCGTCCCCCTCCACATCTGCTGCAACACAACCCTCTGCAGACCCCTGCTGTTACGGCCTGTGCGCCCTCTACCACCACCACCACCGTCACCACCACCAGTGCTGCCAGCAAAACTCTCCCTGTCCCAGAGGATGACCACCCCACACCACCAACTGAGGAGGGCAGGAAGAGTATGCGGAGGCCCACAGTGGTGAGGCAAAAGGTCTGTGACAGCAGGGCAGGTGGGAGGGGCAGGGACACTAACATACAACCAGAGCCTGGGAGCAAAGCCCTGGACAAAATAAACAGAGTCCTTGGGCCATATGAACAGGCCCAGGGACGAACGGGCCGGTCAGAAGATGATTCCCGTGAGCTCCTCCTGCTGATGAGGTCCATGAACACCCGCATGGGACAAATCGTGGACCTCTTGTTCCAGCTAGTGGCGGTCAGGAGGGACAGAACTGCACCAGAAAAAACACCTCCACCCCCCATGGTGGGCCGCAGGATGACAGTTCAACATCCTCCCCTGCCACAGAGAGGGGTGAGTCCTCAGACCACCCTGGCCCTACAGCAGAAGCCCCCTTGCCAGCGAAGAAGGGGCTGCCCCAAGAAGTCCCTGGGAGTCTCCTGTGGCAAAGCACCTGCCAAAATGTCAGTCACGCAGCCAGTCATGAAGCCAACCCTCTTCACTACTGCATTGACTTTTTGGACTGTCCTTTCCCATACTCCTTTGTGAATGGCATCTGTCGTGGTTGGACTGGGTCACCACATCTATGGGGTGACAACTCGATCATCTCATTTACCACAACTGTCAACTCACTGCTTCACTAATCACCTCAATGTAAATGTTCCCCCCCTCACATGTCACCATTGTAAATCAACACTTATTACACACATGTTGTTGTTTCTGCTCTGTGTTTATTCCAGGAGGTTCAGTCTTCACCATGATTACAATGTACCAGGAGCATGGAATGTAATTGGTCAAGGAGAGGCTTAAGGGACCTAGGAAAACACAACCGAACAAGACTCACTAGTCTGGGTGTGGCATAACAGATATCACACAACACTTACCATCAAGCTAATCCATCATGCACACATCACAATGAGCAACAGTGCCAACATACACATCCTGTAGATGTTCCAAATTACCCTGTCCCAGAAACATTGTCGGCCACCACTGAGTCAACAACCGGCTGCAGTGGCAGAGCTCACATTTACCTTCACAACAACACCAACATCATCAGACAATGGGTCCGTTGTACATCGTCACTCACCTTCAAGTGAAGCAGCAGTTGATGAGCTGCTGACGAAGGTCGACACCTTCCTCCTCCCCACTGTCCTTGTCACTGGACACGGGTTGGTTTGCAGGCGGGGGCCTTCACTGCTCATCATCATCCAGGATCAGGATGATCTCATTGCGAAAAGCCAGGTTGTGTAGCATGCAGCATGCCACTACAATTTGACACACCTTCCTGGGCGAGTACATCAGTGCACCTCCGGTCTTGTCCAGACAGCGAAAACATGACTTCAGGAGACCAAAAGTACGCTCCACCACATGACGTGTCCTCCCATGTGCATCATTGTAGCGGACATCAGCAGGTGTCCTGGGATTTTGCAGTGGGCTCAGCAACCAGGGATGTTTGGGATATGCAGAGTCACCTAGGTGTGGGAAACACAGAGAAACCTTGTAATGTTAATGTGGCAGAGGACAGCATGTCACACACACAGTACACTATTTGACTATGCACACTCACCCACAATCCATGCACGCTCAGGAAGCAGATTAGCCATCAGCTGTGGTACAATGCTGTAACGCATGATGTATGAGTCATGGGCTGAGCCTGGAAATTTGGCACACACATGAGAGATGATCACATCCGCCTGGCACACCACTTGCACATTTATGGAGTGGAAATGTTTACGATTCCAATAGATGTACTCACGTGCCTATGGTGGAACAAGCTCAACATGGGTGCAGTCAATGGTACCAACAACATGGGGAATGTATCTAAGGGAATAAAACTCTCCTTTCACATGTGCCAATTCAGGACCCCTGAGGAAATGGATATATCTGTCCTTGTAGATCATCATAGTGGACAGGACATCAGGCAGCACCATGCTGAACATAGGTTGCGACATCCCACCTGCACAGGCCACTGTGTTCTCAAATGATCCTGTGGCAAAAAATGCAGGGCCTCCATCACCTTAGACGTCGAGTGAAAGCTGTTGGATATGTTCTTTGAGGCTGCAGGTTGGGCTCCAACATAGCACATGGGTTCTGTAGGGTGGCTCGATCCAGACAGAATTTCTGGATGATCTCCTCATTATCCATGTCTGCCAGCACCATGAAGGGACAATACAGATTTGGTCTCCTCCTAGTTGAGATGAAAGTGGACACATGTTAATGCAATACACCATTAGATGTACACAACATCTTACGTTTTGACTGACACAACACCAACAATGACTGTCATCACAATTGAGTTATAGAGCAGCTTACTTGTAGGGACACCTTCAGCTACACTACTTGTACACTTGTACCCTTTCACACAACCAGTACCTCCGATACATCTTACCATGAGAATGGACATAGGGATATGGCCACATCTAGCATTAGCATGCCTGAGAGCATTTCATCCAGCATATGTCTAAAACTGCAACACTACTGTCTCATACCTAGCTGATCTACCTGCCACACCTTCAGGCGTAAGTTGAACATGGCACACATCAGCATCATAATGACCACAGACTGAGTGTAAACAACACATGTGTGCATGATCCAAGAAAAGAAGACATTTAAATATGCACTTTGTTCTTTAAGACATACATCACTGTGAGTTTCACAACACTTTCACAATTTGACATGTGTACACATTGGAGAGTCCATACCAGCACTTTTCTGTGTAGATGCCCATCAATATCACAAGTGACATGTGAGGGAGTACGTGCCAATGTACAAAATCACAGACACGAACATGGCATGTGTAGTCAGCAGTGGGGTAAATGTGACATTGGTATTGTGTGCAGAATCATGTGCCATTAATCATGTGGCCAATGTGCACTGTTGATGACTGCCCATTGGCCATTGTCACAGCATGATGTGTTCATAGGTGCTGCCAAAGTGCTCCACCACCCAAATTGCGGTAGCCACCGCATGGCACCAGCGGTGTGTCACCATCAATGCTCAAGACACAATTGCAGTAGTGATAGGCATGTACACATGCTCAAATGGAGGTTGGCATGCTCTGCCGCCCAAATGACAATCACACATATCAATGTATGGCACCCAAATCACGGTAGCCACCGCCTGGCACCAGCCGTTTATCACCGCAAATGCCCAAGACACAATCGCGGTAGTGATAGGCATGTACACATGCTCAAATGGCAGTTGCCATGCTCCACAACCCAAATGACAGTAACATATATCAATGTATGCCACCCAAATGGTGGTAGCCACCGCCTGGCCCCTGCGGTCCGTCATTGCCATGGACCATGCCCTTACAGTCAATGGGAACAGCAAACGAGGTAGCCTAATGCAATATTGAAAATTGCAGTAGTCGTGCTCTGCCACCGCGGAGCCGGTCACTGGATGCATTCAAAAAAGGCCGACCTGGAACATAAATTACAGCAGCTTGGAATCACTGAAACTTCCCCAGGGGGCTACATATGTGTGGGAGAGAGCCTCACATTTCCACAGGTTCCAGAGCCTGCTGCCTGAGACCCCTCACCTTCTGCTGCTGCTGTCTCCGGAACAGCTGCCTGCCACCCCTCAACACCAACTGCTGCTGCTGCTTCTGTCTCCAAGGACGTCTGCCTGCCACCCCTCAACACCAACTGCTGCTGCTGTCTCCAGGGACTGCTGCCTGCCACCCCTCAACACCAACTGCTGCTGCTGCTGTCTCCAGGGACTGCTGCCTGACACCCGCAACACCAACTGCTGCTGCTGCTCTTTCTGGGGACTGCTGCCTGCCACCTTTCAACACCAACTGCTGCTGCTGCTGTCACCTGGCCACTGTGATGGCGAGGACTGAGAAGATCTGGGCAAGTCCCTTCACCAGCGAGGTGCTGGGGGTCCTGGTGGATCAGGTGCTAACACAGTATCCAAGGCTGTATGGTGCACCAAATGTCATGGTAAGCCTTCAACAGTGTGAGTGAGAGTACAAGGAGCACACATGAAGTTGAGCTGCTGCAGTATATGCCTGAGAGTGTGGGGTTTTGTCACGCACTGCCTAGCATGCTCTCTCCAGGGGGAAGGGGTGTGTGGCCAATTTCACACATTTCCCTGACTGCACATCAACATTTGAGGGACATATATTGCCTTGTCAGCCATGCAGTGACGCAGCGAGTTGGTAATGAAGGAGTCAGAACAGTAATTGCTGGTATGAATGGCTCTGTGGGTCCCTGTTGTCCTTCTCAGTGTGAGCCCACCTGACCTGCACAGTCACTGCCCAATCTGACAATGACACATCACTGAATGTACAAAGTGTTCCATGTGTCTTTGTCCCTTTCTCTCCATCAATGAGCCCTCTTAGCCCTGTAGATTGCACACAATAGGCCTTATGAGGAGGGTGTGGGTTTGTGAGATCATGTCCCTCAATGTGACCTCCATGACACAGTGAGCCATTCACAGGGCAAGGACATTAAGGGCTGCGCAGTGTTGGACACAGTGAGTCTCCCCCCAAACATATGTTGATATGTAATGTATGTCTTGCGGTAGGGCACGGTTACTCCACAACTTTTTTCCGCTGACTTTCAGTCCGCATACCATCACTCCGCAAGGTCATTGACCTCGCATACCATCACTCCGCATTTTTTCACAACGCATGTGCATTTACCACGCAGGCCTTTATAACAAACTAGTGTTGGTGTAGTGTAGGGTAGGGTAGTGTTAGTGTAGTGTAAGGTAGTGTAGGGTAGTGGGTAGTGTTTTGCTGTTGGTGTAGTGTAGGGTAGTGTTTGTGTAGTGTAGATTAGTGTTTTTGCAAGGTACTCACTTACCTTTAAAACTTTTACAATTAGTATACCTTTAACATGCATGCCTTTGCGTTGTAAAGGCATGCGTGGTAAAGGCATATTCGTTGTAAAAGTTTGCGTTGTCTTAATTTGCGGAGTGATAGTATTTGCGGAATCATTTTTGCGGAGTGATGGTACGCGGGGTATTTCGATGCGGAAAAACGTCATCTATTCATGTCTTGCTCTGCATAAAAATTGACAATAAATGTGGGCAGACTACACATGGCTTTATGTGCTGGCATCCTGCATGTGTATGAGATGTGCAGGTACTGTATCCACCCTCAAACCTGCATGCAATTACATATGGTTTTCCCATGCTGAGGTACCATGTGAGATGCATTCTTGTCTCTGTTAGACATATCTGTGTATTTGGAGTGAGTCAGTATCATGCTACTGAACTGAGAGATATTGCTACATAACACTGTGTCACTGATATTCTACCCCTCTTGTCTCTCATGCCTGCAGCTCAAAGTACACCAGCGTAAGGCCATGTGGAGGGCCATTGAATGCAAGCTGCTGGCTCTGGGTGTATCAAACCGATGGGGCACCCACTGTCACAAGAGGTAGGATGCCATCTACCGGCTGAACAAGAACGTGGCGGAGATGATGCTGGGGCTGCTCCCTTGGACTGGCAGGTTGACGCAGCGCAGCATGACACCACTGATGGCCGCATCTTGGCCGTGACACAACCTAAGCTGGATGTACGTTTGAAGAAGTATCAGCAGCAAGCTAGGGGTGAGTATTCTAGGAATGGTGACTTTGGCTTTGAGTGGCTGCATGTGTACACAGCCCGTGACAGCGCTGGTTTATGTGATGTTGGTAGTGTGATGTAGTGACTTGTAATTGAGCTCTGTGCTGGGTGCAGCTGTCATGCATTTGCCCTACCTGTACTTCCTAATGTAATTTGAGTACTGGGCATTGACATTGCATTGTGAGTCGTGGGCGTCAAGTATTGTCTGCATTGGGGTAGTCTGGAAAATCCCATGGATGTGATCGTCAGTGTGCCTAGACTGAATGTGCTTTCATCAATGTGTGCATTTCCTGACCCCAGATTTTTTAGGCTAAGACATCTGACGCCAATGTGCAACAGTAGTTGTGCCCCAAAGTACAACATGGTGGATAGAATGAGCTCATGGCCATCGTGAATGGTTATGTTGGAGTCTGTATCTGTGTTGTTCCCTTTTGCTGCATCTGGATATGACAGTGGCAACATGTTGTGGGGTTCATCCTTGCCCCCATCAGGGCACAAGGTGTGCTTAGAGCTATTTGTGTATCTGGTTGAACGGAGCCACCGGCAGGCTATTGTGCTGTGTGGTCATCACATGGCTTACTTATGCCTGGTTTGCTTGTTTACACGCACTGTTTGAATTAAAAATTGAGGTCACACAATGTTATTGCACATGGTAGTGTGCACTATGTAGATTTCATCTTCTTCAGCGATGCTTTGCTAGCATATGTTTGTTCTGTTGATGCCAATTAACTGACCCTACATATCTCTCTCACATGCAGCATCTCCCGTGGGAATGGAAGGTCATGAGACGGATACCAGTGGTGAGGGATGAAGCACAACAGCTGCACAGGAGCACAGTGACACAGATGTGACCAGCGCCTCAGAGGGGGACAGGAGTCTGCTGGAGAAATCACAGCCAGAGACGCAAAGCTCAACGTCATCTGACGCCAGCGGTGACACATCCGTGTTGACGGGCACAGGGAACGGGGACTGCCTCCTGTGTTCGCACCAGTAAGAAGGGAAGGGTGTCCTTTACCCCAGGCACTGCTGCCCCTATCCCCCCTGCTACCATCAGTGCTGAGTCTGTGGACCTGTTGTATCAGCTGTGTGTGTGCCAGACAGCTCTCCTCAATGCCTTCATAGACCATGACCAAATGTTGGCACAGGTGGTTACTTTCATGGAGGGCATACATTCACACGTGGGTGGCCTACAACGGACTGTCTTTTCTTTGTCCTCCACAGTGACGGCAGCCCTTCAACTGGCACAATCTCTAGCTCCAGTCCCTTTGTCCACCCCCCTGCCAGTGGCCATGTCTGATGATAGTGACCAAGCACAACATACTTCATGGTCAAGATACAGCACACACAGCAGCAGCAGCCCAAGCGATCCAGGGCTCAGACACCATCTCCAAAGAAATCTAAAGCTATCCCAGAGTGCAAAGACAAAATCCCGTCAGGCAACACCAAGGGCCACAAAGCCAAGAAGCAGACCTCAGGGTCTCATGCCTCAGAGGCCTCCCTGCCAAGGACTCTCCTATCCCACAATCGTCTTGCAAAGACAAGCAGACAGTTTCTGTGCCCACTGAGAAGGGGGTGCCTGTTAAGAGTACACATAAGAAGTGCTCCAAGGCAGATTCACCCACAACCTCGACTCTATCCACAGCCCTGTGAAGCAGGGAAATTAGGGCACTGTAGGGGGATGGAAGGGCAAAGGCAAGGCCAGGCCAAGCATGACCCCAGAGGGAAGGCCACCGTCTGCACCTGATGCAGCTTTGGTGGTGAGTGTGCCTGTTGTGTCTGTACCACTTGCCACTAATCCCAAGACAGGGAAACCATTTAGAATCCCCAAGAAGTGGAAAGGCACCCCTCCACAATCTCCCCCACACACTGTGTCTCACAGAGGCAGGACTCCACCTCCACGTGCCACTACCTCACATGGTCCAAGCTGCCCTCCAGCTTCCAAAGCCACTGATGGCTCTGCCTCAGCTGGGCCTCTCTCTCCCCGGTACAGTCCTCCAACTGTCCATGACACACAGCCTGCTCCCAGTCCGACTGACAGCCAAGTCTGAGTGTTAGTCACCCTCACACACCTCTCTCTCCCACAGCGGTGCCTGTACTGCCCATTGTTAGCCCCCTGACTTTGTTGCTGACCATGGCAGGGTGCACACACAGATTCGCTGTGCAGATTCTCATGGATTTACTCTGCACTTTGTGCTGGCCACTGGCCTTGCTGTTCACTGTTGTCTGCCCCTTGCCTGTGCTGCTTCTCATGGACGTCCTCAGCACATTGGACTGGCCACTGGCCTTGCTGTTCACTGCTGTCTGCCCCTTGCCTGTGCAGCTTCTCATGGACTTACACTGAACTTTGTGCTGGCCACTGGCCTTGCTCTTGTCTAATGTTGGTGCCTCTCTGTGCAATATGTGAATAAAGACAGTTGCTCCTGTTGTCGGTTTTGTCAGTGTCCTTAATAATTAAAGTTTTTTCTGTGTGTGTATGTTTAACTGTGCCACATGCTCTGTATGCCACTTCAACATTGCCAATGGCTTGTCTCACTTTTTCAATTGTTTACAGGGGTGACAGGGAATTCAGTTCTTCCTGACTCAGAAGCTTGTGGGTGCAATGATGGTGGTTTTAGAAGAAATACTGTTGTCATTATCATTTTTTGCTCAAGTTTGCAATATTTTACACATGTGAGGTTTGGAGGAACTGCCAGCACAGAGTGGGATTCTATCCACAGGATTGCAGGTAGGCTGGCCAGTGTCATCATGTATGTGTGATCTTACTTCATGTGTGCACATCAGTGTAGATGTACAGTCATCTTGTGATGGGCAATCATCCTAGTCACATGGGTTACTTTCGATGTGTGTACTTGGGTGGTGTGAAGGGTTGGTCCCTACATCGGGGGCACAACGGAGCGCTATGGACTCTTACCCCTCCGGAACTACTCCTCTCTCTGTCTTCCCACAGGCTCCACCGATAACTCCGAATCGGGACAGATTGGAAACGTCCCTCCATGACCCCGGAAGTTGGGTCACTAGCGAAGGACCGGAAGTGAACCCGCCTAACCCCGGAAGTCCTTCAACCGGATACAGGCAAGAGAGTAGAAAAGCCGACGACCCAAACGACTCGGGGTTCCCAACAGCGAGCTCGTGGCAGGAGTTAGCAGACCCCGGAGAACCAGCAGCGGAAGGACCGAAGGACCGGAACGAAGAAGCAGACGAGGAAGACGTTTGGTGTGAGGACTGGTGGCGTCCTCAGGAGGTGGCTGGAGAGCGGCCGTAACTCACAGGAGAGTTACGGCGGGGCATGTGAGTAACTCGTTACCATTTTCCCCTATTTCCACTGGTAGAGGTGTACATAGTGTAAATAGCGCCCTGAAGCACTTTCACTGTATAAACGTGCACCGACCCTGTATAGTACTTCGCACTATTTCCCGTCTCGTTCACGCCTACGCTCACCCCTACCCTTTCACCTCTTCCCGCAACCCCAACCCCGTCACGTCCTATCCAATCCCTTCCATTCACGACCCAGGTGCTGGTGATAGAACTGAGAGAAGTTTTGTTACCTCTGAACTAACCGCCCTGTTTTCGTTCTCTTTTTCCTCCGAGGAACGCACCACTTCTACACGACGACGAAAAGACGACCACAGCCCAGCCGTAACCATCCCCACGGAACCCTCCCGGACCCCGGATACCTCATCTCTACGACCCCAGACCCTTTCATTCCACGACCTATGTTTCGTTTATGTGAACAATAAAGTTTTCGCTAATCATAGCGCACTTCATACGGCCTCCACGCCTGTTATTCCGGCCCGCCCTAAATCCCGCACCACAGGTGGTGTCAGAAGTGGGATTGTCCGGAAGCATGGAGGCCGCGGTCAAACAACTGGCGGAGGGCCAGGAACACCTAGGAAAACTGATGGAACAATTCCTGAAAACCGCCGAAGACGACCGAGGACAATTGTATGATGTTCTAAAAGGCCAGGGTACTGCTCAGGATAAGACTCTTGAAAAACTTGCAACAGTCATGGGCCAACAAAAACCACTAGCCTCTCTTCCCTCTGTTGTACTACAGAAATACGTAGCTGGAGAAGACCCAGACTTCTTCTTCACAAACTTTGAACGCTTGGCTCAGGCCGCCGCATGGCCCGCTGACCAGTGGGGTCATTACCTTGGTCCCCTGCTCACTGGGGAGTTACAAGCAGCGTATCAACAGGCAAACATTCAGGGTGCAACCCCATACGACGATATTAAGACTTGTATACTAGAACGGCTTGGAATTGATGATGAGACGTATAGACTTCGTCTTCGTCAAGCTAAGGAAGGTCCACAAGAGAATCCCCGGGCGTTGTCTTTCCGAATAAAAGATTTGGCTAACCGTTGGCTAAAACCAGCCACGTCCAGTAAAGACGAGATAATGGCCAAAATTTATTTGGAACAGTTCCTTACCTCCCTACATCCTGCTACACAAAAGTGGGTTCGGCAACACGCCCGACTTACCCTGGACACCGCAGTCGAAATTGCTAGTGCGTACAACCGAGCACAAGAATCTCAACGAGCAAAAGAAGAACATCCTGCCAGGCCGAGTCATGGCAACCATGTACGGCCACCAAGACCTTCACCTGTAACTCGTAAACCGGAGACGATACCTCCAATGCCATATCCCGTGATGCCGAGAGCGCCACCTCCCGGTCCACAGTGTTATCATTGTGGAGGGTACGGTCATATTGCTCGTATATGCCCCCAAAAAGAAGAGCCGATGGAAATAGGTGTGGCTAAAAACTATGTGTGTTTCAGTGCTGATTCCGCTCCCCCGCCCTTTCATTGTCCTGTACAAATCAATGGACACAAAATGATGGCACTTGCTGATACAGGATGCAGACATAGCGTATTAAGACCTCAAGATCTCCCTCACTCCCCGGAACCGGTGACAGGAACTGTAGCCATCAAGTGTGTCCACGGAGACACGAAATGCTATCCAACCGCCAAAGTATATGTACAACACCCCAGTAATAGTGGTAGCTCTTTGACTGTTGGTCTGGTTCCAAATCTTCCTGAGGAAGCGATATTAGGCAGTGATTATAGTGGTCTGCCTCACCTGTTACAGGATACCACGGACTCCCTAAAGAAGTGGTGGGCTGAAGCACCTTTTTCCGGAGTCTCCCCTGCTATCGAACAGTCAGGAAAACCTTTGAAGTCCAAAACCCAAAAGAAAAAAGAGAGAAGGGAATATTCCTTGGCTTGTCCTGCACAACCGGAAACCCACCCCTGGGAGACCGACAGAGAATTCCGGGCCGCTCAACAGGAAGATCCGGTTCTCCAAGATGCATGGGGTCGGGCTCTTCCCAACGAGGATCCATTACAAGTAGGTCCTTATTTTTTCATAAAGAATGGACTGCTGTATAGAAAAGGGGGTCCTCAGAAAAATGCCCAGTTAATCATTCCAGGACTATTTAGAGAGAAGGTACTCTTTTTGGCCCATAGTCATTTACTGGGAGGGCACTTCAGTGACGAGAAAACGGGGGAAGCTATTCTAGAGAAGTTTTATTGGCCTGGAGTATATGCCGAAATTAAAAGATACTGTAGGGAATGCCCGGTATGCCAAAAGACTAGTCGGTATCGACCCCCAAGAGTTCCTCTCCAACCCCTACCATTGATTGATGTTCCTTTCTCTAGAGTGGGAATGGATCTTATAGGACCCCTGTTGCCGTCCAAAAGTGCGTGCAGGTACGCTCTAGTGCTAGTGGACTACGCCACTCGCTTTCCCGAAGCAGTTCCCCTCAGACAACCCACAACACAGAATATAGCCAAAGCCCTTATTGCCATTTTTTCTAGAGTAGGTTTTCCCCGAGAGATTTTAACCGACCAGGGCACCCCCTTTGTTTCCTCGCTAATGCGCCAGGTCTGTTCTACCTTGGGAATCAAGCAGATAAGAACTTCGGCTTACCATCCACAAACCGACGGTTTAGTCGAGCGTTATAATGCCACCTTAAAAACCACTCTAAAAAAACTGTTGGGCTTAGAGAGTAAACGATGGGAGGAAATGCTGCCCCTTGCTCTTTTCGCTATTCGCTGTAAAGTACAAAGTAGTACAGGCTACTCCCCATATGAACTCTTGTATGGCAGGGCGCCCCGTACGCTATTGGACATGGCTCGTGAAGCTTGGGAAGCCGAGCCGGATCGGACCCGCCCTCTTCCAGAGTACATTGAAAATTTAAAGACTCATTTGGGTGAGATCCGTGAAATTGTCAAACAGAATCTTGTAGCCGCACAGTCCACTCAGAAAACCCAGTACGATAAGGGGACCAAACCCAGAACGTTTGTCCCAGGAGACCAGGTACTCCTACTAATTCCCTCTTCAGACCATAAGCTATTAGGTCAGTGGCAGGGTCCGTTTACGGTACTGAGACAAGTGACCCCAGTCACTTACGAGGTGGAAACTGATGCCACTAGGGGAATCAATCAAATCTATCACATCAACCTCCTCAAGAAGTGGGAGGGATCGCGCCCTGTTTTAGCGGGTCACGAACCCTTCCTGTTTGAAGGTTGTTTCGATACTGGTTTGATGGAACGCCAAAAACGGGAACACTGTCATTCACTTGTACCCCTACAATCAGTCTTTTCAACCCTGCCGGGGCATACCACTGTGGTGGAACACGCCATTCACACTGAGCCAGGGAAAACGGTCCGGCAACGACCGTACCGTATTCAAGAAGCCCGTAGGGCTGTCATCAAAGAAGAAACTAATCAAATGCTTAAAATGAATATCATTGAACCATCGAGTAGTAGCTGGAATTCGCCCATTGTTTTGGTCCCTAAACCCGATGGTTCTACACGATTTTGCATTGATTTCCGGGAGGTGAATAAGATCTCCGCCTTTGATTCCTATCCTCTTCCCCGTGTGGACGAGATGATTGAGCGTATAGGCAAAGCAAAGTACATTAGCACTCTTGACCTCTGCAAAGGCTATTGGCAGATCCCACTGAAAGCTGAGGACAAGCACAAGACCGCCTTCTCCACCCCTGAAGGCTTGTTTCAGTTTAAAGTAATGCCCTTCGGCTTACACGGCGCCCCGGCGACCTTTCAAAGGGCCATGAATCAAGTCCTACGTCCTCATGTTTCGTATGCGGGCGCCTATCTTGATGACATCGTCATTTATAGTGACACTTGGGAGCAACACCTTTCTCACTTATATTCAGTGGTCTCCTCTTTGGGCAAGTACGGGTTTACCATTAACCCAGCCAAAACCACATTAGCAGCACAGAGTGTTAAATATCTTGGTTATTTGTTGGGTGAAGGACATATTCGGCCCCAAGAGAGCAAAGTCAAAACAATACAGGCTATACCATTTCCAAAAACACGAAAAGATCTCCGTGCCTTCTTGGGTATGTTGGGCTATTACAGGAGGTTTATCCCCAACTTTTCCCAAGTAGCAGCTCCCCTTACAGACCTCCTCAAAAAGACTGCAAAAACAGAAGAAATCCTCCAACAACCGTCTCCTGTACTTCAGCAAGCCTTCAATGTTCTAAAGAATGCTTTGACTTCTGAGCCTGTATTGATGAGCCCCGACTATAGTCAGCCTTTTATTTTGCAAACTGATGCATCGGACCAAGGTTTAGGGGCTGTTCTGTCCCAAAAGGACTCGGAAGGTGCAGAGAAACCCATTCTGTATCTTAGCAGAAAGCTATTTCCCAGAGAAATCAACTACTCCGTTGTCGAAAAGGAAGCACTCGCTATCAAGTGGGCAGTGGAAAGCCTTCGCTACTACCTTGATGGTAGAGAATTCATTTTGTATACTGATCACGCTCCCCTTGAATGGATGGCTCGCAATAGAGGACACAATGACCGAGTGCTTCGTTGGTTTCTTTCCCTCCAGCCTTTTTGTTTCCGAACACTACACCGGAAAGGCCTGGAACAGGGCAACACAGACTATTTGTCCCGATATCCGCCACCTACCAGCCCTACAAGAAACACTCCTAGGGGAAGGGAATGTGAAGGGTTGGTCCCTACATCGGGGGCACAACGGAGCGCTATGGACTCTTACCCCTCCGGAACTACTCCTCTCTCTGTCTTCCCACAGGCTCCACCGATAACTCCGAATCGGGACAGATTGGAAACGTCCCTCCATGACCCCGGAAGTTGGGTCACTAGCGAAGGACCGGAAGTGAACCCGCCTAACCCCGGAAGTCCTTCAACCGGATACAGGCAAGAGAGTAGAAAAGCCGACGACCCAAACGACTCGGGGTTCCCAACAGCGAGCTCGTGGCAGGAGTTAGCAGACCCCGGAGAACCAGCAGCGGAAGGACCGAAGGACCGGAACGAAGAAGCAGACGAGGAAGACGTTTGGTGTGAGGACTGGTGGCGTCCTCAGGAGGTGGCTGGAGAGCGGCCGTAACTCACAGGAGAGTTACGGCGGGGCATGTGAGTAACTCGTTTCCATTTTCCCCTATTTCCACTGGTAGAGGTGTACATAGTGTAAATAGCGCCCTGAAGCACTTTCACTGTATAAACGTGCACCGACCCTGTATAGTACTTTGCACTATTTCCCGTCTCGTTCACGCCTACGCTCACCCCTACCCTTTCACCTCTTCCCGCAACCCCAACCCCGTCACGTCCTATCCAATCCCTTCCATTCACGACCCAGGTGCTGGTGATAGAACTGAGAGAAGTTTTGTTACCTCTGAACTAACCGCCCTGTTTTCGTTCTCTTTTTCCTCCGAGGAACGCACCACTTCTACACGACGACGAAAAGACGACCACAGCCCAGCCGTAACCATCCCCACGGAACCCTCCCGGACCCCGGATACCTCATCTCTACGACCCCAGACCCTTTCATTCCACGACCTATGTTTCGTTTATGTGAACAATAAAGTTTTCGCTAATCATAGCGCACTTCATACGGCCTCCACGCCTGTTATTCCGGCCCGCCCTAAATCCCGCACCACAGGTGGTCAAGAAGTGTGCAGTGTGAAGGGGGCTTTGTTGGGAGTGTTGATTTGTGTGTGCCCTTTCAATGTGAACTACACTCATGTGTCACCCAGGAGTAGAGTGCCTATTTGTGTAATTGTTCAGCCCTGTGATTGTGACTGTTGATGTGTCCTTGCAGTTCTGGCTGACTCCTACTTGTTGTTTTTGGCAATGGTGAGTATGCAGAGTATGTGACTGGCATGTCAGTGTTGTGTTTTGTTGATCATCCATGTGTCTTCTTGCTGTTTGTGGTCACTGTGCAGACCTGCTCAGCCACACTGACATTGTGTGTGTGTTTTTTCATGCATTGCTGTCACGTGGGGCTTTATTGCCTCCAGTATGGCATGTGGTATGTGGTGTTATACCTTCCCCTATCTGTGCTTCAGATGGCTACCCATTGTGAGTCTGCACTCCATCTATTTGTGTATGGTACACTCCTGCCATGTCCACTACTGACATGCACACCACTTCACTTTCATGTCAGCTGCCCCCCTGGGTTGCCTGTGTGTGTGCCTCCCCATCACTTCATGTGTGCTTTGTGGTGCAGATCTTTGCACAGGTGAAATATGCCACTCGGGACATTTTCTCAATTGGTTACATGCAATTTTCCTGTACTGTTTAGCAGTCATGGTTGCTCATATGCAGTTTAACTGTTTGTGCTGCACAGTCCCCTGGTCAAGTTGTTTCCACTTTGGTGTCCAAGACTTGTGCATCTGTGGGTGTTGGATTAGGTGTCTGTCTGTTTGCTGAGGTACTGGTTCACTTCCTGAGCGTGATGTTGTCAGTGTGCTGTTTTTATTGTTGTGGTGGGTATTCATGGTGTGTCACTCATATCTGTGTGGAACTGGTATGTTTGGTGTGCACACACTGTTTGGTGTGCATGCAGTGCTGTGGGTGTATGTTGCCTTGTCCTTGCCTGGTATGCATCCCCTGATGTCCTGCTGTATTTGCAATGTGATTTATTGGCACGTGCATCTGTTGTGAGTTTGATGTGGCTGTGTGCAGTATTTGGGCTGTGTTGTCTCTTGCAGCTGACAGATGCTATGTGCGTGATGTTCTATTTGCATGTCAGTGTGTGTGTGTTTTGTTGGTATTGTGTGTTTCATTCTGATGTGTGTTGCCAGTGTGGTGTACCTTACTTGTGTGTCTGTCACATGAACTTAGGTCTATTCTAGTTCTCTGTGCGTGGTGTTCTATTTGCATGGCAGTGTGTGTGTGTTTTGTTGGTGTTGTGGGTTTCATTCTGATGTGTGTTGCCATTGTGGTGTGCTTTACTTGTGTGTCTGTCACATGAATTTTGGTCTATTCTAGTTCTTGTGCTTGTGTTAGATGCATCCTTGGTGTTTCCTCCTCTCATCTTTGAGCTGTCTCTTGTCATTCTTGTGTATGTGCAGGCATGTGGTACACTCTGACATCATGTTGACTTGATGGGTGGTGTGGTATGTCCGTCTGAGTGTCATTGTAGGCCCATTTTTCACAGTTTGTGTCCATGATTGTTTTGTGATGGTGCACTTTTTGTCTGTGTTGTGGTATGTTGTCTGTGCATTGTTCCTGACTGATGAGGTTGTGCACTCCTGTTCTGTCTGTGTTCCCATTGCCTTTCCACAGTTTGGCTGCACAGGTCATGTCTGGTCTTGTTGTGGTTCTGTGCGTGTTTTTGTTGAGTTATGTGTTTGACTGTTGTTTTTGTGCAGACATTTGTTCTGGGATTCCTGTTGTGTCTGATGTTTGTGGATATCCCCAGGGAGTGTGATTGTTTGTCTTTGTATTGACTGGGCATTATTGACACCCTTCAGTGTGTCTGGGGGATATGTGTGAAGTTACATACTGTGGAGAAGTGGGGCTCACTGGTTAGAGGAGGCATACCCTGAAGCTGAGGTCAGACCCGGGACCAGAGTTCGATTCCCGACGCGGCAGGGTCCTAAATCCAATTGTCCACGGACTCGATAATTCTCGCTTCGGTGCCCACTCTAAGCATAAGTTCACACTATGCAGCTCTGGGCAACAAGCTTGCTTAATCTCCACAACAGCCCCCCGCAGCGGGATGCCTGGCTTTCACCTTGGGGATGCCCAGCACAGGTGATTTCACAGGGAAAAACCAGGACGGGTTCCCAAGGCAAGCGCCGAGATGCCCAAGGGTAAAATCGAGCGCTATATAAGAACATACATACATACATACATATATACATACATACATACTTGTGTTTGACAGTTATGGAGTGCGTCAATGTGCCATGTGTGCTGCTGACATACTCCTGTCAAGTAGCTGGATACATATGTGTGGTTGTTCACTGTTTGACTTCAGGGCCATTCTTTCATCCCTGTACCTATACATGGGTTGCCTTGCTGTCTCCCTGAGTTGTTGCACTGAGGTGTCTGTGGTTTAACTTCACTTACTGTGCCAGCCATGTGTGATTTGAGGGTGAAGGTTGAGAGTGTAGGGCTGAGGGTGTAATTGTATGTTCCTTGTCTAGTATGTGATGTACACATGCTTGGTAGTTTTCTCCTTGGCCTTTGTTAGAAAGGGGATCTCTGGCAGGCCAAGGCTTGCGCCACAGTCAGTCAGAGACCACCTCTCTAAGTCAGGGCAAGGGAGTTACACGCCAAGATAACCCCGGCCCACCCCCTTGGTATTGTGACACGAGCAGTAAGGCTAAACTTGGAGGCTATGTAGGTTAAGCGTTTGCGCGCGCACCCAGCAGCAACACCCAAAGCCCACCACAAAAGAAACTCCACACAAGGTTATGTATAAAAATAGCCTTTGTATTATACCAAAGCACACCTTAGGAGAATGTCACGCAAGGAACCAGGACCTCACTAGCAAAACCTGTACTAGGAGAAAAACAACCACCTAAGTATCACTATACATTTAGGGGTATAGGCAAGAACACATTACACATGATGTATCACACCATTCAGAGGTGTAGGGAAGGAAAACACATGATGCATAAACATAAATTCAGCAATGTAGAGCAAAACAATTGCACAGAAATCACATAAGCCACAACCTGTGACTGTCCCCAGGCCAACTGGCCTCTCTGGGGCTAGGACGCCCTGTGTCCCAAATGTCAGGGCCTAAACGGTGCAGCTGCCCACTAAGTGCTTGGCATCTGTGTAGACAATGGGGCCAACCCGTTGGAGTCCCTCTCGGGGGACTCAAAATTAAATAACTGTCCCCAAGAAGGTTGTGGGTTCTAAACCAACAAAATGTGCATTGGGCCTCTCGTGGGCTCTTAAAAAAAGTGATGCCCCCTAGAGCCTCTGTGGCTCTCAAGAAAAATGTGAGGCAAGGTGGGAGCGGCCCGCGACCAACCGGGACCGCTCTACCACTAAAGACGAAAGCCCCCGGACGTCAGAATCCCTCTCAGGGGACTCGAGAACAATGCGGCACCCCTGAGCCTCTCAGGGCTCGACAAACAAATATGCCGCCTTCAGCCTCTCTGGGCTCTTCAACACAGATGCCCCCAGAGCCCCTCTGGGCTCGTAAGACAGATATGTGCAGCACTCTGGGGGCAGCGGCCCTCTGCCTTCCGGGGCCGCTCTCAATTGACAAACGAACTCTAGGAGCCTCTCAGGCTCTACAGACCTGACCGGAGCTCTCCACGCACAGGCCCTCGCACTGGAGGAGGGGGGCGGGCACCGGCAATGTGCCCCAACGCCCCCTCTCCTTCCGCAGTCACTCACCGGGTCTCGCGGCGACTGCTCTGGTGCCATGGGCGGGGCTCCTTTCACTCTCCGTGGCTCTCCCATGCTCTTGGGAGCCCCGGCTGGAGGGTGCAGCAGCAGTAATCTTGGGCAATGCAGGAGCGTGGAGTAGGCTCCCGCCACTTCCTGCTTCGTCTCTTCCTTGGCAGCCAATCACCGCGCAGGTTGCCCGGCGAACGTCCATCATCTCAACCAATGACATTGCGGCTCCCGGGTGATGTCAGCGGCTGCTTCCTTGGCTTCTCCTCGGCCCTGGTACTGCGGCGGTGATCTCGGGGCTACCACGAGGGGTAGGCTCCCTCTATAAATTACTTAACAAATGCCGGCAGGGTCAAATTAAAAAGCAGTAAACGCGGCAACATGCGGCATGAGCAGCTGCGGAAGTGGAATAAAAGCACTACCAAGCGCTTAGGGGCAAAATCAAGCGCTCCCAGGCGCTAGTGTAAACTAAAGCGGTCTCAAGCGCTAGGGGCCGAAATAAAGCGCTCCCAGGCGCTAGTGGCCCAAAAGTCAGCAACCAAGCCCTTCAGGAGGTGGGGGGGGAGCAAGGCTGGGCCCAGAGCCATCCCACAGGGTCCTCCTAGGCAGGGAGGCAATCCCCAGTGGTGGTCTTCCTGACGCCCAGCAGCAGGATCCAAGAAGAGAACAGATTGTAAGGGGGCACAGCCCCTTTTTATACACAGTATTCGTTTGTATGGCTTCAGGGTAAGGGGATAAACCAGTCGCAGCTGGTTTGTGAGCACTCTTGATGTGCTCAGCCCCTCACTCTATTCACTGGCAGGGCTAGGGACATTATGCACCACAGGGGGCGGAGCCAGCATTGTGTGGGGATAGCCCAGCCCTATTCAGGACCCAGGTGCACCCCTCCCTCACATCAGCATGCTAATCTCTCCATTCACCACCGGGGCAGACCCATCCAGACTCCTGGAGCCATGCTCACCAGCCAGCTCCAGCCAATCACGTGCCAGCACACTCACTGCACACGCACACCCATGCCTAGAAGTGGCACTTCCACACTAGACACAAACACGCCGCACGCATCATTGCGCAGCATTCAATCACACGAGTTCGCACATACCAAATTTGAGCCTGCACACCTCACGCATCAGGAACTACCAGGGACCCAGGCCAACCTTACTCCTCACACTCAGAGTGCGCACGCACTTTCCACTTGGACACAGTGAAAGTGCGCAGAAACCAGAAATCACTACCACTAATTCACATTCAAAAAGCAAAAAGTTTAGGGGTGAACCTGCCAGAAGGGCCAAGTCCAACAGCCTTCCTTTTGGCTGCACCTCACTTTAGCTTTCCTATATGTTGTCCTCCATTGCTGCTGGCAGAAGGTCTGTGTATGTAGCTGTGTGTCAGTGTGGGGGATGTCTGCTTGACATGGCAGGCTGTGTGTCCACTGTCCAGTGGAGTGATTCTTCATTATCTGTGTGTGTTTATTTTCTGCTTTTTCTCCGTTTTCTTGCCATGTGTGCGGTGTTGTTGTGGTGTGTGTGTTGCTCTGGCCCTGTGTTTCTGTGCTGTGTGTTCCTCTGCAGCCACCCCGCTGTGGCTGTCTCCCTAGCTGTTTTGTGTATGGTGCAGGGTGTGGGTTCACCTGGCTTGTTGTTGTGCATGGGTGAGAAAAGGAGGGGCACATGACATGTCCCTTCAAGGGGGGGCTAGTGTTGAGGGTGAAGTTGTGGCACTGTGGTGTTTGTGCACTGCCAATGCCTGGCACTAGTCCTCTCTTCTGCATTGTGCACATATTTTCCTGCGTCTTTACCGCTGTGGTGATGTGACTGGGACATTACTTCATGATCGCAGTAGATGTGTGAACTGGATGCAGAGGGGTAATTTGTTGACAGGTACGACATGTGTGGGTACACTTGTGGATGTGTTTTTTGTCCCCACCAGGGTGTCTGGTGTGGACAGGTACCCTATAGAAGCACATGAGTTGTGTGTTGTACTTGTGTTATTGCGTACCTGGGGCGTCGTCCGAGACAGTCCATGGTTGCTGGAAATGTATCAGGTACAGCACCGGGAAGACGTGTAGAGCTGGATCCATTGCAGTCGGGACAGGGTGTAAGGGACCGGGACTCTGACTTCCCGCTCTGCTGTGGTGCTTCTCTGTCTCTGTTTGGGCAGTTTCTCCGCTGCGGTGCAACTGGCTGTTCCTGGCATCCTGATTTGTACGGCAGTCGGGACCTCATTCCGCATGGCAGTGAGTCTCCATGTGCTCCCTCAACCGCGGTGGCGGGCACACTTTGATGGCTCTTCGTGTCGCACCTTGGTGGTCGAAAATTAGGCTATGTTAGGCCATACTAATATGACGGGAGTGAGGGCCGCTGGTGGTGTACGGAAAAAAGCATTTTCCACCACTGCCGGCAACACAGTGGTGCCTCCGCCCGCCACATTAATTGACCCCTTAATCATTTTGTGGGAACCAATATTATGCTCACGGCAACTGGAAATATGTGATTAGGCAGGTGGCTTTTTCTGCATAATTATGGATTTTCTTCATTTGCCACATAATCCTTCTTCTGCATGAACTAAGCATTTTATAAAAAAATATTGTTTTTAGCTCAAATGGACCAACAGTTTATAAAAATATGGCAACATTTGTACCCGTGCAGTGAAAGGTCCTTTGCAAAGGCTGACTTGTTATCTCTCAATTGCTTAGAGTTGTGTTTGGCATTTAACTGGCCAAATACACAAATACACAAATAAGTTGTTACCATGTGTCAAAATGGGGGAACATCCTTTAAACGCAACTTTTACCACGCAGTGCTGTTACAACACAGGTTTTACAATGAAAACCATTACAACGCATTACACTGGGGGGCGCTCTAGGATAAGGAATAAGTTTAGTTTACTATCCAACACCTTCCCTAATGTCCACGGGGACTGGAGTTGGAATAGTAAATTAAACTATTCACTATCCAGCACCCCCAAGTGTAATGCGTTGTAATGGTATGCGTGGTAAAACCTGCGTTGTAACAGCATGCTTGGTAAAAGCATGCGTTGTAACGTCATACACAAAATGAAATAACACTATCACCAGATGTGCTGTATTGCGCAGCATATTTTCCTTTTCTTGTGGCATCATTTAGCGAAACCCATAATTTGGTCCTCCACTGAACATAATGCCAATGACCCCGTTTACACTGTGTGCAATACAATTTTTAAATAATGACATCTATATTCACAGTGCTTTCTGTTACAGGCTGAAACCTCATACACTGTAAATACACAAGTCACTATTCTCTGACTCTATTATCTTGCAATGGATCTCTGATTTCACAACAGAGTGATCACAATAAAAAATTGAGGTTTCATAATGTAAAAGACTGCATTTCTCACTGACATGACTCATATCATAATAATACCACAAAAATACCTGGTTCTGTTCCTCTATGCTATTCTTTATCGTGTAATATCTTTTTAGCAATTCTTCTGGGACAAGATCTTTTGGAGAAATATAATGTTGATAAGGATTTCCCTTTCCATGAATCTTCTGCAATTAAGAGTCTGGCTCACATCAATAATGGAAACAGACCTATTACACTGCTTACTCAACCCTTTTATTAAAACTAATGAAAGGAGTGTGTGTAAGGTGAGTGATGTAGAACATAATTGTATTAGAGAATTTAATGAAAGGAGAGTGGAAATTTATGGAAAAACTGCAGAAAAAAAAGATTGAGGTTGTAAGAAGAAACTGAGGAGAGATTTAGAAATTCCAAAATGCATTCCAGACTTAGAATGAATCAAAAGAAGAAGGGAGGGATTTGAATGATGCATGAGAAATATAACGATTAAGAAGCTTCGGAAATGATTGAATTGAGTGAGTTTAGTTATAGTTAAAAGAAATTATATGCTGTGTAATTACCCTATATTTAGGGGCATTTATCATGGTCAATTGGTAATGGATATCTTTGGTGCCGGTTGCCAGTAGGTAGTTATAGTTAGGACCAAAGTTTCGATAGGAAATGCAATTTTTGTTTTACAAAACACTTTAGGGCCACTTGATGAATCTCCATGACATTTTCACAAAACTTCCCTCTTTGGTTCAGCTGCTGTGTTGTAAGTTTCGGGGTGATCCATCAAGCAGGGGATGAGAAGAAAGGAGGAACCCAAAACGAGTTTTCCCCATGCTAGGTCAATGGGGAATTTTCTTTTTTTTTAACATGACTACAGCCTGAACTGCTAAACGGAATGACACCAAATTTGTCAGAAAGGTAGATGTTGGTCCAGAAAGCGTGCTTTTTATGATTTCGTGTAAATCCGTTCAGTAGTTTTTGAGATATCTAACTTTAAAATATAGATATCTGGGAATGCCAGTCTTTGCAATGAACTCTCGAATCCTACTAAATTATGATTGGCTGTCAACACTTTAACCAGAGAGTGTTGGCAGCATCCTGAGATACCGCTTGAATCCAAGTGCCAGAAAGAAAAGTAAAGAAAAATATAAAAAAGGGGCGAATATGAATACCCTGACCCCCCAGATATGGTGAGGGGTCCCTGAGGGACCCCGCAGGGGCTAAAACAAATATTGCAGTGTATGCACATTAAAAGTTTGCCCCAGGCCATTTTACCATCTATATACCATCCAAGGTGAAAATGAAGATACTAATATACCCTTCATATATGCACTACTCTCTAAGAAACATAACGCCACCTATATAGAGCTCCTGACAATACTAAAACAGCTCACTGACAACTACTTTCCGCAAACAATAATCATTGACTTTGAAAAAGCAAGGATTCAGTAAATTTTGAAATTATACCCACACATTGCAACACAAGGTTGTTATTATCACTTCTTCCAGAGTATCTGGAGACACCTACAAAAATCTACTATGAGTACAGATTACGCCACCAATAGCAACTTTGCCTAGAACATTTAAAAATTAATAGCCCTGGCCTATGTCCCAACAACTGAAGTAGCCAACCATTATGACTTACTTCTGGAAAGCCCTTTCTATCAAGCAAATCAAAATAAACTAACTCCCTTTCTAGACTACTTTGAAGACACTTGGGTGGGAAGGCTACATAGGTCAAGGCACCGTAGAAAACCAAAATTACAGATTCCCTGGTGGAACATCTACACTAGAATTGTAGCTCAAAAGCTCAAACTAACAACACAGTAAAAGGATGGCATAATGCCTTCCAAGCCACAATAGGAAGAGGACAACCAACAATACATAACCTAATTGAAGCAATTAAAAAAGAATGGAGCTAGAACAATCCCTAACTAGTATCAGCCCAAAACTCAGTAAACAAACAAAAACAATGTACGAGTACCTACAACACAAAATTCAACTAAATCCAAATACAAGAGGTCTAGAATACTTAGACATGACTGCTAAACCAATACTTTAAGCAAACAAAAATACAAACCATCATATTATTATTTAATAAAACAAACAAACCAATCTAACAAAATGCATTTCCCACCCATAATAATACAAAATTACTTAAAGTTATGTCGCAGTAGACGATCCTCTAAAATGATGAAATCCGAAGCAGATAAATTACAAATCAAATGCATTCAATAACAAAGCCCCCCAAAAATTCAAAAATATAAAAATACAACTGTAGAGAAAAGGCTTCAATGCCGCAATCCTCTAAATTATGAAATCCTCAAAAACCCGGAAAGTAGTTTAAAAAAAAAAACGCTCGAACAAACCCAAAAAAAAGGAAATGTAAAGTAACTTTTTGTAAAAAACAAAACACATTCTCGTTTACAAACAAAAAAGCGTTGTCAGCTCCATTCATTCACCAAACGGAAAACCTGTAAATAAATATGAAAACAACACCCACCCACAACAACAAATACAAACCCGCACTCATTATTATAAACACTAAATACAACATAACAAAATTAAACAATACATAACTAAAACTACATAACACACTAACTCTATCCAACACTACGTCAAACACATAAAACAGTAAACCACCAAAACAACACCTAATTACACCAAAAACAAAAAAATAACGCCCTAACAAATCTTATTACAGTACAACTAACTTACACCTACCCTAAAGCTACCTTAAAAGTATAAAATTTAACTTACCTTAACCGACGAAATGTAGCTCCCAACCAAGGGGTTGATTAGGAAGGTAGGCAGATCGCCATCGGCGGGTCGGCAGTGGCGATCCACCCGCCATCGCAACCCGATTTACCCTTGCTATATTATAATGGCGGGGGTATTGTGATGAACGTAAAGTGCATCTGCCGGTTTTACGCCGGTAGGCAATTGTTCTGATTGCCCGCCGGGTGGACTTGGGCCACAATATGGTGGCAGTGTTTACCAGGCACCGCCATCCATATTATGAATATTGCGGTGGCTGGCCATGGAAAGGCTGGTGTGGATGTGCTTTGGGGGCCCGTTGCGGGCGCCCGGGTGAATGGGGGGGCTTCACTTGGGGGGTACCTATGGTACCCCCCTCCATGTGCATGCAAATGGTGCCTGCAACGTTGTGCATGCAAATGCACACCATGGCACTTTGGCATTGCGGCGGGTGCTGCTGTAAAAAGTACCCACCGCAATGTAAAAAATGCTGAATGCAACGGCTAGGGTGGTGGTCGCATCCTAATTAGCAGTGCGGGACCGCCGCAAGTATGGAGGCCGGTCCCAACACCGCCAGGATGGTGGGTGGACTCAGGTTGAAAATGTTCAAAAATCGGTAAAATATACATTAAGTATTATATTATCAAAAACAAAAAAATATAAGATTTAATGAATATTAAAATATACAATTGTTTGATGTACTGTAAATATGCAACAAATATGAAAATGTATATGTATATATGATACAAAATTATTTTGTTAAAAAATGTGTAAATTATTGGAGGGGCGCTAGAGGGCGCACAGCAAGATGGCCTCAATGCTGTGAGGCTCTACTCGACTGAGTAACTATCCGCCCAAAATCCGCCACATCACACGTCAATAACGCTAACTAAAGCACTGAGGGATTTGTAGGAGTCTGCTGGAGGCTACTGTGGGCAGGCTTGGACGCTGAAGACCTGAGGAGGCATTGGCTGCGGTAAATGGGCCGGCTTGGTTCGGGGCCTGGGCTGTGGAGGCGGGACTGGGCCCGGGGCTGGGGCTGCGCTCTGCTTGCTGTGGCTGGTGCGGGTCATAGCGCCGGGGTGGGGGAGCTCATATCTGCCTATGCTGGGCCTCCTGGGTGTGCACTGGGCCTGTGGGCCTGGTCGCTGGTGTGTATCCTGAGCCCACCTGTGGAGGGGAGACAGGGCTGCTCCAGAGGCTGTCATCACGCATTTGGAGTAACTGACGACTGGCACTTGGAGTTAATAATCTTCTGGCTCTGCATTTCCTAGTGGGTCCCAGTGGACTAGTGGAGTGTGGTGTACTGGTGCTGTAACTGGATTATTTCTCCCCCTACATTGTGGATGTCGGTGCCTGCATAGTTTGGATTATTCATCTTTGCCATACCATGCTGTGATTTGGAACGCTTCTCTGGCTGTTTCTATTGTTGGTGGCCTTATTGATAGTGCAGCTTCTGGATAGTTGCATTGTTTGATTGCAGGAGGTGAGCAGCAGCTGCGCAGGTTTGAGTGTAGGATCCATACCCACCTCCAGTGCTGATATTGAATGCCTGCTCTCCCACTATGGGATGAACAGATAAAAATGAGACGAAACTTGCCTTTGAGACCCGGAAGGTGCCTAAACCGCCACAGAGGGTGGCCTCGAATTCGGAGGTAGACACTGTTCTGGAGGGCACTTCCACACTGGAGGTTACCCTGGTGGCTATGCAGCGATCCCTACAGTCCATTGAGGGGTCAATGGCTGCTGTTAACCATAGGCTGGATCATATGTCTTCGCAATTGGGGAAGCAGAATGCACGCATGGGGTAAGTGGAACAGAGGGTCTCGGCGGCGGAGGATGGATTGACTGCGGTCGCAGGCAAAATGTTGGACATGGAGAAGGTTCTTGCACTAATCCAAGCAAAGAAGAAGGATTTGGAGGCGGGGTCCCGGCGCAATAACCTCCACGTCATGGGGCTGCCAGAATCCACAAACGTTGGCAGAATGGAAACTTATATGGAGGGCCTCATCACAGACATTTTCGGCACGGAACATCTGTCACCAATGTTCATTGTTGAAAGGGCCCATCGCTCTCTGGCTGCACGACCCATCCCGGGAGCTCCGACTCGTCCCATAATAGCTCAAATTTTAAATTACAGGGACCGGGATGTCATTGTGCGCTTGGCCAGGGAGAAAGGCACCATTGAACACCAAGGGAGTACTCTAGCATTTTTTCCTGATTTTACAGTGGCCGTACAAGCGGTGCGACGTGAGTTTGGAGTTGTGAAGCAGTTTTTACAGACGGAAGGAGTCCCATACGCCATACTATATCCGGCGTGTCTTCGTATTGGCGCTGTGGCCGATAATAAAATCTTCGCAACCCCAAAGGCCGCCATGGATTTTGCTAAGAAGTTGAAACGCCAGAAAAGAGACTATGCTGCAGCGCTTGATGAAGAAGAGAGGGGTGACACTGGACAGTGAGGAACCCACGAAGGGTTGGTGCTGCCTCTCTGGTTTGTGAGGCTTCTGGTGTGCCTTGGGCTACGTTACTGTTAAAGTTTATGATGGATTTTGATCCCTTTGGTATCTGCTTCATCTGTATTTATGAGTATAACGCTGGTTCTTATGACCCGTATACAACTCTGGTTCCAAGGGTCTGGAATAAATGTGATCCTTTTTGATGTTGATCTACTGGGTTGTGTCTTTAAGATGTTTTTGCTATACTTGACCAAGGCCTACTGTTGGGGGTGTTGGGGCGCTGCCGGGGAGGATGTCCAGAAATGGATTCATGTATGACGTGGGATGTATTTAACTGATTGATATACTCGGTCGGCTCCTACTCTGTGGGAGTGTTTTGCCTCTGTGCCCCCACATATGGGTGTACCCCAACAATGGTTTGATGGGAAGGGCGGGAGGGGGGAGGTTGTTGCAATTTTGGGGGAGCTTTGGCATGTTGGGGGAGCTGAAGTGGGTGGGGGGGTTGAGGGATCTGGGAGGGAATGGGGGGTTTGGTTGCTCGGGGAGGGGATTAATGGACTAAGTGTTAACAAGTTTTTGGCAACAGAATTTGAAGGTGCTGAAGGAGTGTTACTCAAATATTATCACATGTTACGATTTCTTTTTGTCTTAAATGGATAAGGTAGGCAAAATCAATTGGCTCACGTGGAATGTGCGGGGGCTGATCAGGCCGCAAAAAACCAGGCAGGTCATAGCATGGTAGGCAGTCAAAATATCGAGTTGTTAATGTCGAAGTACCATATTATCGAGTCCTAAAAGTCGATGGTAAGAAATATCGACAACCAAAATATCGTTGTAGAAAATATCGATTTATGTGTGTGTTAATATTATCGAAGACATGAATTTCGAAATCAGTAATATCGAAGCTTAAAATATCGATAGGCAAAAATATCGATATGTAAAAGTGATGTTTTAAAGTATGTTAAGTAATGATATAGTAAAATGTTGTCTATATATAAGGTAATTTATATATATAATTCCAATAATTTTAGTTATAAGTGTAGGAGCGGGATGTGGAGTTTATAGGGGATAAGGGTGGGTAGTGTTTTAAAAAAGTATAGTGTAATTATGGAATAATAAATTTCGATTTTTAAGTAAAATTGTACATTTTCGAAATTTGATTTAAATATTTGTAAAAGGCGAAATTTTATATAAATTTATGGAGTATTGTTAAATGTATTGTAGTTTGCTTTTGTGTATGTAGTACAAATTTTTGTAAATATATATTTATATTTAAATATTTACGAAATAATTGTATAATAATTTTAGGAGCGGGATGTAGAGTTTATAGGGGATAAGGGTGGGTAGTGTTTTAAAAAAGTATAGTGTAATTATACAATTAAAAATTTCGCATTTTCATTTAAATTTCAAAATTTCGATAATTGAAATAAATATTTGAACTTTTCGAAATGTTATCGAAATTTAGGGAGTATATTAAAACATTTTTTATTTTTTTGTGTATGTACTAAAAAGTTTTGTAAATATAAAAAAATGTTTTTATATTTTATAAATATTTGTAAAATAATTTTAGGAGCGGGATGTAGAGTTTATAGGGGATAAGGGTGGGTAGTGTTTTAAAAAATATATTGTAATTATAGAAATAAAAATTTCGCTTTTTCATTTAAATTTCTAAATTTCGAAATTTGAAATAAATATTTGAACAAGTCAAAATTATATCGAAATTTATGGAGTATAGTACAACATTTTTTAGTTTGCTTTTGTGTATGTACTAAAAAGAATTGTAAATATAAAATTTTTATATATATTTAAATTATATTTGTATAATTATGTTAGGAGTGGGATGTAGAGTTTCAAGGGGATAAGGGTGGGTAGTGTTTAAAAAAAGTATACTGTAATCATACAAGAATAAATGTCTTATTTTATTAAATTATTTCTACATTTCGAAATTTTAAATACATATTTGTTAAATGCGTACTTTCATACACAATTATGTTATTTTTTTAATTTTGGGATTTTGTGTATGTAGTAAAAAGTATTATAAATATATATTTTCGTAGATATTTAATAAAGAAATGTATCATAATTTTTGGAGCGGGATGTCGAGTTTATAGTGGATAAGGGTGGGTAGTGTTTTAAAAGGGAAATTTTTAGGGTTCAGGGTCAGTTTTTAGTTTGTGGGCAAAGGGCTATTTTTAGGGTTCAGGGTCAGTTTTTAGTTTTTGGGTAAAGGGGTATTTTTTGGTTTCAGGGTCAGTTTTTAGTTTTTGGGTAAAGGGGTATTTTTAGGTTTCAGGTTCAGTTTTTAGTTTGTGGGTAAAGGGTTTTTTTTAGAGTTCAGGGTCAGTTTTTAGTTTGTGGGTAAAGGGGTATTTTAGGTTTCAGGGTCAGTTTTTAGTTTGTGGGTAAAGGGGTATTTTTAGGTTTCAGGGTCAGTTTTTAGTTTGTGGGTAAAGGGGTATTTTTATGTTTCAGGGTCAGTTTTTAGTTTGTGGGTAAAGGGGTTTTGTTATGGTTCAGGGTCAGTTTTTAGTTTGTGGGTAAAGGGGTATTTTTAGGTTTCAGGGTCAGTTTTTAGTTTGTGGGTAAAGGGTTTTTTTAGGGTTCAGGGTCAGTTTTTAGTTTGTGGGTAAAGGGGTATTTTTAGGTTTCAGGGTCAGTTTTTAGTTTGTGGGTAAAGGGGTATTTTTAGGTTTCAGGGTCAGTTTTTAGTTTGTGGGTAAAGGGGTATTTTTAGGTTTCAGGGTCAGTTTTTAGTTTGTGGGTAAAGGGGTATTTTTAGCTTTCAGGGTCAGTTTTAAGTTTGTGGGTAAAGGGTTTTTTTTAGGGTTCAGGGTCAGTTTTTAGTTTGTGGGTAAAGGGGTATTTTCAGGTTTCAGGGTCAGTTTTTAGTTTTTGGGTCAAGGGGTATTTTGGGGTTCTGGGTCAGCTTTTAGTTTGTGGGGTACAGGGGTACAGGGAAAAAATAAATTAAGATTAAATTTAAATTAAATTAATTAAATGAAATTAAATTAAATTATATTACATTAATTTTTTTTAACATTTAATTTACGATAGTAATTTATCATGAATTAATGTCCTGCACTTACTCAAATTAATTGGTGATTGGAGTTAGAATAGTAAATTAAATAGGTTCTGTGTCCTGCACTTACCCTAATTAAATGGTGATTGCAGTTGTAATAGTAAATTATTAAAGTTTTTTGACAAGCAATTACCTAAAGTAAATGGTGATTGGAGTCGGAATATTAACATTATTAATTCTGTGTCCTTCAAATATTGATATTATATGTATATGGGTGTATGAATAATAACTGTTATAGGTTCAGTGTATAGTATGTACTCTAATTACATGTGGTATATAGAAATAGATAGAACATTACAGTTATAATACATTTGCAAAAAGATATAAAAATTATTTTGTAATAGGTAATAGAAAATAATTACACAATTTTTGTTGAAAATAATTTTTTTTATTCAACAATTGAAAAATACGATCACATATACATTTTATCAAGCTATGTTTGGTATAAATATTAAAAAACAAGAAGGACAATGTTCTTTTAATAATCACATTTTTGAGTAGTTTTCTTGAAAAGTACTTTTAATTTCTAGAGAAAAAATGGTTAGTTAACATAATGCAATGTATGATATTATACATACATAATATAAATATTGTTTCTTAATAAAACATTAAACATGTGTAATGAAAAACATAAATCACAAAATTTCAATAAATATAGTGATATACAGATGATGATATTAACATATGAACACTTTTAAATGTATAATATAATATAAATATCTTGATTAGAACATTTACATCATCATCAATGATTGTTTTAACAATACAATATTGTTATGTATAATTATTATTATTAATAAATACGTTTTAATAATAATAATTTTCACATATTCGTCATATTGTAAACAAGTAAATCAGAAAAACAAATACAATATTACACATTTAGTTATATAATAATTTTAATAAATATTACATTAAATATTTCAACATTTTCATACTTAATGTAATAAATATTAAAAGTATGTAAAATATAATTAATATACAGCAAAAAAGATGTACATTTCACAATGTACTATACAATTTTTTGTACATTACACATAATTTCGAACCATATATATAACAATAATGGACATTTATAGTAGTACTTTTCACAGTCACATATAATTCGGTTCTTTTATTTTGTAACCACTCTTTGTCTTTTTGCGTTATTTTGGGAAAGGGAAAGTCGCGGTTGGAAGCAGGTTCACGTTTGAGTAGGTACGATTCTACTTTTATCTTTTTAAAGTATTGTAACGAAAAATTAAAGGTACTCCATTGTTATTTTGGGGTTGGTAATTAAAGTATGACTATTTACATATAATGGAGTGGACTCAATACGTATTTCCGTTAACGAGTTTTTGGGCCATTTGAAATAGTTGGAGTTAATGAGTATGTGGTATGATTTAATTAAAATGTAAAAAAATAGGAATGTTATGTTTATATATTATGGTATACTCGTTAGTGTTATGTCGGTGGGATTGTTTAGAATGTTTTTGTCTCGTATTTTGAAAATAATTTTTTTTATTCAACAATTGAAAAATACGATCACATATACATTTTATCAAGCTATGTTTGGTATAAATATTAAAAAACAAGAAGGACAATGTTCTTTTAATAATCACATTTTTGAGTAGTTTTCTTGAAAAGTACTTTTAATTTCTAGAGAAAAAATGGTTAGTTAACATAATGCAATGTATGATATTATACATACATAATATAAATATTGTTTCTTAATAAAACATTAAACATGTGTAATGAAAAACATAAATCACAAAATTTCAATAAATATAGTGATATACAGATGATGATATTAACATATGAACACTTTTAAATGTATAATATAATATAAATATCTTGATTAGAACATTTACATCATCATCAATGATTGTTTTAACAATACAATATTGTTATGTATAATTATTATTATTAATAAATACGTTTTAATAATAATAATTTTCACATATTCGTCATATTGTAAACAAGTAAATCAGAAAAACAAATACAATATTACACATTTAGTTATATAATAATTTTAATAAATATTACATTAAATATTTCAACATTTTCATACTTAATGTAATAAATATTAAAAGTATGTAAAATATAATTAATATACAGCAAAAAAGATGTACATTTCACAATGTACTATACAATTTTTTGTACATTACACATAATTTCGAACCATATATATAACAATAATGGACATTTATAGTAGTACTTTTCACAGTCACATATAATTTGGTTCTTTTATTTTGTAACCACTCTTTGTCTTTTTGCGTTATTTTGGGAAAGGGAAAGTCGCGGTTGGAAGCAGGTTCACGTTTGAGTAGGTACGATTCTACTTTTATCTTTTTAAAGTATTGTAACGAAAAATTAAAGGTACTCCATTGTTATTTTGGGGTTGGTAATTAAAGTATGACTATTTACATATAATGGAGTGGACTCAATACGTATTTCCGTTAACGAGTTTTTGGGCCATTTGAAATAGTTGGAGTTAATGAGTATGTGGTATGATTTAATTAAAATGTAAAAAAATAGGAATGTTATGTTTATATATTATGGTATACTCGTTAGTGTTATGTCGGTGGGATTGTTTAGAATGTTTTTGTCTCGTATTTTGAAACAGCTATTTACGTTTCCGATTACTCTTTTTTTTTGGGAAAGGAAGTGTGTTTCACTTGTTAGAACGGAGATGTATAACATTCTTCCTTTATATTTTGAGTTCTCTGAAATATTTATCACAGTTTAAGATAACAGTCGTCATTTTCAATGGCATTTAAATAGTCGTTTTATTTGGATGATGGATAGTTTTAGCACAGTTAATAGAAACATATTTAATGATTTGTTGGATTAAGTCTTTGAGATTTACACATTGTATTGTCGGTAAAGGATTAATCTTTATGATGTTCTATTTAAAGGTAAGTTATTCATTTTTAATATTTTGTTTGGATGGAAACAGTATTTAAAAAAAAGTAATTTGATATAATGATATATTTATTTAGTCTTTTTATAATAGTGTAAACAAAAAAATTAGACTAAATAAATATAGATTTGTTATATTAGAATATGTGCGTTATCATTCTAAGGATATTGTTTGATGTTTATCCATTGATTTACTTATTGCAATTAGTTTAATGTTTTGGCTATCAATTTTAGATATTCCAGTCCTCTTGTTGTAGGATATAGTTGGACTTGCTGTTGAAGATATAGATACATTTGAGCAGTTTGTCTAGAGATTTTTGGTTTTAGTTGTATGACAGATTGCTCCATACGTAGTTCCTGAAAGCTTTGCTCTTTTTGTATAGCTGTGAGTAGCTTGTGTAATGTGGGTGTTGTACGTCCAGTAGAAGAGAGGAAGGCATTGTGCCAACCTTCAACAGCATTGTTCGTTTTTGCCTCTTGGTTCAGCGTTGGTAGATACACATTCCACCAGGGAATTAAAAATTTAGGCTGGCGTCTGTGGCCTGACCTATGTAGTCTTCCTACCCAGTTGTCCTCAAAGTAATCTAAAAGTGGGGCGAGTCTTTGCTCATTTTGGGTGTAGAAAGGACTTTCAATTAATAGATTGTAATGTTCTGCCACATCAGTTACTGGTACATATGCCAGAGCAATGAGATGTTTGATTTGGTATGCAAAAGTTATATTTGTTGCATACTCAACACTAAGGGCAGATTTTTGTAAATGTCTCCAGAGACATTGATTGAAATGAAAATAACATCCTTGAATGGATGTGTGTGGGTAACTTTTCAAAATAGAATTAATCATAGCTTGTTCGAAGTCTATGATGATTTTCATTGGGAAGTAGTCAGAAGTTTGTTCTTTTATTTTTTGCAAAATTTCGAGTAAGTTGTGGCTTGTTTGTTCGGTAATAAACAGTATATGAAGGGGATACAGGTATTATGATATTGCCCATGAATTGTGTATAATTGGTAGAAAGGTTTTGGGCATATAGAAAAAGTTCCATCCATCATCCAAGTAGCACTTTCTGTTAATTTTTTCATATTGTTATTAGTTGCAAACATGATTATTCTTTTGTCCTTGCTATGATTATCATACAAAATAAATGGCTCGTCATTATGAGTGATTACAAGCTCAGGCGGAATTATGACTTCCTCAAAAGTTCTAGGAGTTGGTATATTGGGTCTACTTGCTTTCTTTGTCCTTGCTATTGTTCTTTTAATGGAAGCAATAGATGGTAGCTGACCTCTTGCTTCTCTGGGAACTTTAGGTAGTAATTCTTTCAGAATTACGTTGGTAGGTAGTTCTGATCTGCTACTTAATTCTTTGATATTCTCGAGAGTGGATCTCACTTCGATTTCCGAGATGTTTGGTGGGTGATTATGTTCAGTGGTATTAATAACACTAGTTTCCCTTGTTGTAGCACGGCCATAGCATTTATTGGAGTAATATTTCGTACACTTCCAATTTACTTTAAGGTCTTTTTGTTTCTCCTGAGTATAAATGTAGCCCATATAGCATAACAAAAATTTGCCTTTCTGAGATGTAATAAATCTTGCATCATCAGTCATTCTTGAGTTCTGGTATCTAGAAAAGTTAATATACAAATATTAACAAAATGTGAAATGTATAAAAGATTTTAAATAAAGCAAGTACTCTTCTAGTAATTTACTTACCAGCAGTAATGTTCTATGTATCGAAAGTAGGTGCTTGTTCAGTCCGATGTTGTGGTCCTATTGCCACGGTCTGTTGAAATAAAATTAAGTTTGTTATAGGAAAAGTTACAATTTTTATTTTGGTTACATTTTTGGTAGTTTATAACATCTCTAAAAATACTTTAGTTTAATTGAATTTTAAAAGAGACATTTCCAAGATAATACTAACAGAAGCATAAAAAGAGTCATTTTTTGTTCGAGTATATTCTATAGAGTTTATAAAGACTTGTTATGTTTTATTTCTGAACTTACCAAGAGAATTAGAGTAGTAGCAGAATGTTTGTTCTTTGATGTGAATTATCTGGTTTCTGTAGCTTTGACGTCTGTTTAGAGAGAAAGTTTATGAAAATTACCAATGCGTTTATATGTTCCATAAACAATACACACTTGTTATAAAGCATTGTTACTTATTTGCTGAAAAGAACCTGGGATGACACATGTATTATGAGTTAAAGCAAAAGAAACATATTTAAGAACAGGAATAAATAATTTTTTACACAGCATTGTAATGTTTTTTCTCCAAAACATTCTGGCTTCACAATATGTATTAAGAGTTACAGCCGAAGAAACAAATTAGAGAGTTTGAAATTAGGACACTAATTGTCAAATAACGTTAAGTAAATACTAAAAATATGTAGATACCTTTTTTAAATGTAAAGTGTCCAGTATCTTGAAGTTGAAGTATAAATTGATATGTTTGTAGAGTCTGTTTAAAGGCAAAGTACATAAAGAAACAACAATTTAGGTTACAAATCTTGGTCTATAAGTAATAGTAAAAAAATATTAGCATTTATTAACAGAGCTATATCATTACTTACTTGTAGTTTCAGGACGAATTTTCTTGCACAGAAGAATATAGATGGTGCTCCCAAAATTGGCAGTATGTGGTCACGAAGAATATTCCCTGCAAGTTGTATGGCTGTTTGTGACTGGTTTATATAGTCTATGTGTAATTAAGTTTGCTATCTGATTGGTCAGATATGTAAAGACGAGTTACTATTGGTTAGTTTGAATTTTTTTAACTTAAACATTTAAGATATATCTTCTTATATTGTTTATCTAGAGGAACTGAAATGATATATTTATGTTATAAAAAACTCTTGTAATAAATATAGAATATGTACAATGAGTACTAAGTATTAAAAAAGTATGTTTACAATGAGTTTATATCCAAATATCGTTAGTGCGCGAAAACACAATTTTTTACAGTAAATGTTACTTAATAATTTGAAAATAAATTAGTGAAGTCTTTTAAAATGTGTGTATTACTAAGAGAATAGATTTATTGGTGTTATATATTAAAAATTGAGTATTATTTAGCAATCGATATTTTTATATAGACGAAAATAGTGTTATCGAAATTTTAGTATTCGATATTATTGTAGTGTGCTATATGTAGTATTGAGTGTCGATATTATGGTAGTCGAAAATAATGTTAACGATATTTGTGTAGACGATATTTTTGTGCATCGATATAGTTAGATCGATATTTTTGTTGTTTTCATGTTAAGTATAGGGTGTCGATATTAGTGATATCGATGTTTGAGACTCGATGTTATAGTAGGTCGATTTTTGTGAAATCGAAATTCTGTCAGTGATTCTCATAGCATATTTAAATAGGCACAACGTTCAAATGGCATTCCTGCAGGAAACACATCTTACAGGTCATACTGCCACTACTGTCGCTAAGCAATGGGCAGGGGTTCTTGTGGCCTCCAGTTATTCGTCTTATGCGCGGGGGTAATAATATTGATTAAAAAGAATGTACCATTTGTTAGCAGTTATGAGGAAATTGATAAAGAGGGTAGATACATCATATTGCAAGGGGTGCTTTGTGGAACTTTGATTACAATGGTCAACGTGTATGGACCGAATGTGGATGACCCTGCATTTTACACAACTCTGTGGAATAAGGTTTATACATTGCCAGCGTCTGCTATTATATGTGGGGGAGATCTGAATGTGGTACTGGATCGAGATGTGGACAGGAAGACTGGTCAACTGACTTCTTATAAGAATGCAGCGCAGGCGGTGAGAGATGGCATGACTGAACTGGGTTTGGTTGATGTATGGCGCTTGCGCATCCGGGTGTGAAAGAGGGAACTTGTTATACTTATGCGCATGATACCTGGTCTCGATTGGACTACTGGTTGTTGACCAAGGATGTCAGTGGCTGGGTGACGAGGGCTGTCCATCTACCCCGCACATTATCTGATCACGCACCAGTGCTACTAGACATGGCTCTTTCTACGTATACGCCTCTGCCGTTTTCGTGGAAACTACAGCCCACAGCGCTATTAGACCCAGTGTACCGTGAAGCTGTGCGTGAAGCTATAGAGAAATATTTTGAAAATAATGTAGGATTGGTGGAGTACGTGGGTACCCTCTGGGAGGCGTTCAAGGTTACAATACGCGGGACATGCATAGGGTTACAATCGGGGTACTTCACACGTTAAGGGGTGCAATGAGCCGGCTAGAGAGCGAACTGGTGGTGATGGAGCGGCAATATGAAGAAGCTCCAGCCCCACTTCTTCTGGCTAGCATAATAGTCAAAAGTGAATGAATATAATGTGCTAGCGGAGCAAGAGGTGAAACATATGTCAAAACGGAGTAGGGCACGATATTATGGGGAAGGGGGCCAACCAGGTCGTGCACTGGCTTATAGAATTAAGGAACCATGGGCTAAATATTGTGGGGTGCAGGAAATCAGGGAAGGAGATAGGTCCATGATGGATAATAATGGCATACTGGATCAATTTGTAGGTTTTTATCAGAATATGTATGGACATTGGGAGTCAGCTCCTGAGGAAGAAATAGCACATTATTTGGACGATGTGGCCTTGGTATGGTTATTGAAGGGACAGCAGGATTTATTAATGCATCACTTAACGGAAGGCGAGCTTAAAGATGCGATTGCGCGCTACCTAACGGAAAGGCAGCGGAAACAGATGGCCTTCCCGCTGAATTTTATAAAGAATATATTGATTTGATATTACCTCACCTCACGGCAATGTTTGCAGAGGCATTGGAGATAGGGTGGCTGCCGGAAATGCTGCGTGAGGCGCTAATTGTTGCCTTGCCAAAACCGGGCAAGTCGCTAGTTAAATGTGAGTCATATAGACAATTATCTCTGATGAATACCGACGTTAAAATATTGGCTAAAGTTCTGGCAACGCGATTAGGCCTCTAGCTCCTTGTAATGGTACTTCCTGACCAGTCGGGGTTCGTCCCTATGCGCTCCACGACACACAATCTGAGGGCACTGTTTGCGGCACTGCATTTACTCAAGCCTAATCTGGTGGCGGCAGCAGTCCTATTGGATGCTGTCAAAGCTTTTGATTCGATTGAGTGACGTTACATGTTGGCAGTGTTACATCGAATGAGGGTCCCTTATCAGTTTACTGCTTGGATCAAATTACTTTATATGGACCCCATGGCGCGGGTGTGAATTAACGGGCGGGTGTCAGGGGCCTATCCTATCCAGAGCGGCACTCGGCAGGGGTGTCCGCTCTCGCCTCTGCTATTTGCTCTTATATTGGAACTGTTGGCGTGTATTTTGAGGCAGAGGCATGCTGCATCGGCTCTTCGGTTTTATCGGAGGACACTGGCAGTCTCCATGTACGCGGACGATATGGTCCTATACGTTAGGGAGCCGGAACAATATTTGGAAGGGGTAATTAGAGAGTATATTCGTTTTGAGTGGTTTTCAGGATTAGCTATAAATTGAGACAAATCCATTATAATACCGCTCATGAACAGCACCAAATTGTTTGAGTTGGATTTCCCGTTGGAATGGGAAGCAGACCCAGTACCGTACCTGGGTGTCTGGGTACACAGGGACCCACAAGAAATCGTTCAGTCTAATTACGGGGTGGCTATATCCAAACTTGAAGACCAGGGGGCCCATTAGGATGTTCGGCGGATGCCTCTGCCAGGGTAGCGGTAGCCACCGCCACCCTGGCGGAGGCAATCCGACCGACATCCTTCCCTGCATTCCCCCCGCCATATTACGATGGCGGAGGGGACCGCAGCGGTGGAAAACACTGCCCGCCTGTTTTCCGCCCCGGTCGCATAGCGGCCGGGGCGGAAAAGGGAGAACATGGTGGCGGTGTCTATCAGACACCGCCAGCAATATTAGAATAGGCATTTGTCAATGCCTTTCCGGGGTGGCAATGCCGCCACGGAAAGGCATGCGGTGTTCACTCGGGGGGGCCCCTGTGGGCCCCCAGAGTGACGGGCAAAGGGGGGTGGCACACGGGGGGGTACCTGTGGTACCCCCCTGCATTTTCATAATCGCAGTGGCAGGCACTGCGCGGTGCCTGCCGCCTCGGTTATGCAAATGCATGCATTTGTTTTGGACATTGTGGCGGGCGGGTGCAGTGAGCACCGCCAGCCACAATATTAACTTGAGGAATGCGCCTGCCACTGTGGGGGGCGCATCCTAATGCCATTGTCGGGACCCCCGTCCCGTAGGGCGGGCGGTCACGATCTCCGTTAGGGTGGCGGGCGGACTGTTTCCGCCCGCCATCCTAATGGACCCCCAGGTGTCCAGATGGACTAAACTGCCGTTGTCATTTGCTGACAGGGTAGCCCTGATCAAAATGGTGGTGCTGCCTAAGTTTTTATATTTATTTGTTAATGTTCCAATCACCCTGAAAACCCACTTTCTAAGGCGCTTCGCTCCCTCCTGATCACACTTGCCTGGGGAGGTAAAAACCCACATTTAGGGACATACTGACAAAACCTTATGAACTGGGAGGGTTCTCGGTCCCGGACATGCATTTATACTATTTGTGCGCACAAGCACACTTTGCTTATTATTGGTTAACGGCTCCACCATACACGCCGCATGTGGCGGTTGAGGCCGGCGCGGTCCATCCAATTCCCCTACAGTCCATGATAGTGAACCCACACGCTGTGTACGAGAAAGATGAGGTGGATACGGTCCAATGCACTGCACAAGCATGGTCCGAACTGGGGAAGCGTGCGGGTAGTTTGCCATTTTACGCCCCTGCAATTCCTTTATTGCATCATGCTGGTATGTCTGTGTCGAGCGAAAAAGGGGCGCTTCAGACTTTGCACACGACTGGTGTTAAGGCAATGGGGGATGTTTTCAAACTGGGGACTTTTATTACACTGCACAGTTTTCTGGAACGAGGAGGGAATATGACTATGGCTACTTTTATTTATGCAAGGCTCTGGGCTGCCGTGCGCACTCACTATCCGACATTTCCTGAAGAACTGGCTACTCTAGGAGCCTTGCAGCAGCTGTACACGACTAACACTCGTACAAAGCTGGTTTACCGCCTCTATCATACCTCACAGTTGGATGAAGGCGAGGTAGATTCGCGGTCTAGGGACAGATGGGATGCCTGTCTTCCACAACCATTAACAGATGCAGAATGGGCTGAAAGTTGTGCCATGACTGGCGGATTTGTTGTCAACGGTAATTTCAAATTAATACAATATAAGTATCTTCACCAGTGGTACTAAACACCTGCACAATTACATAAGTATGGATTGAGAGACACAGATTGCTGTGTGCGACGCGGGGTGGAGGGTGCTGACTTTGTGCATCTGGCATGGGCTTGTGGCAGAATCTTTACATTCTGGATGGGTGTGACAGAGATATTGTCTGCCATGACTGAGGTTCAGATTGACTGTGATCTCAGGTTATGCTTGCTAGGAAAAGTATCCAAGATACCTCCGAGGGCGCGCAAATTGGTAGTGTTATCCCGGCAGCTGGCCAAGCGTAGGGTAGCCTTGTGCTGGGGAAAGAGAAGGGTACCAGAGGTTAAGGTCTGGTTGCAGGATATGGCATATTGCCGGGACCAATTAATCTGTTATCAGGAGGGATTACCGTCGGCATCGAGACCACAAGACATCCCTACACTGTGTATATGCTATCCCGGAAGGAACCTGAATGATTCTGTATGGAGTTATTGTGATATTTGTTTCAGTGCGACCCCAATGCCCTATGGAAGATGATGTCTTCTATGCTTGCTAATGATGAACTATATGCCTGCAGAGCCGTAGAGGTCCTGGTTCTGCATTGAAGGAGATATTGGTTTATTGATGTTTTGCCTCATTAATTCTTTGTAACAGTGATGCATTAGCTGATTTTTGTATTGATTGTGAATGGATTGTAATATACGTACCATTGCTGCACCCACGTGTTTTTATGTGTGTTAATTTTGCAAAATGATCAATAAAACATTTTTAAATGTGTAAATTAGTTAAAATATTAAATCTTATTTTATTAAAAATAATATTCAATATACTAATTAAAATATAGAAAATATAACCTTGTAAAATACACATTATATAGTTTCACAAAAAATTGAAATGATGTAAAATGTGTTAATAAAGCGGTAACCAAAAATGTATACAAATGTCTTTTTTTGTCATGAAAAATAATAAACAATAAAAATGAAAGAAGAACTAAACATATTGTACTTTACTATTATATAATTGTACAACCAAAAATTTTACCATTTTGCTAAACTGTAAAAAAATGTGTATGTGAAAATATAATTTTTAATTTACAATTGAACACAAAAAATGAATGTTAAATATATGTATTATTCTTTATAATAAAATTTGAATACCATCCAAATTTCTGATTTGTTTTTAATATTATAATAGGTTTTATAACAAAACAAAATAAAAACAATGTAATTGTGAATAAAAAAAACATGAGTTTGCAAATAAAAATGTTGCCAATAAAAAAACTTATGTTTCCATACTTATTTCAATATATACATAAACTGTAAAATGATAATATATAATAAAGAAGAAAAATATACTATTGCTAAGTTAAAAATCAACTAAATTCAAAGAAAATGCTGGATAATAACTCACAAAAATTACTATTCCAATTCCAAAACTAACTAAAATCAGAGAATGTACTGGATAATAAACCATAATAATTTACAATTCCAAAAGCAAATAAACGTGGGGAAAATGGTGAATAATAAACCATAGCAATATATTATTCCAACTCCAAATCCAGCTAAACTCAGGGATAGTGCTGGATGATAAATCCTAATAATTTATGTTTCCAACTCCAAATCCAACAAAACTCAGGGAAAGTGCTTGATAATAAAACCAAAACCGTTACTGTTCCAACTCCAAAACCAACTGAACTCAGGGAAAGTGCTGGATAATAAAAACCAAACAAATACTATTCCAAATCCAAAACAAACTGAACTCAAGGAAAGTGCTAGACAATAAAACCAACAAAATTACTATTCCAACTCCAAAACAAACTAAACTCAGAGAAAGTACTGGATAATAAGCCATAATAATGTACTGTTCCAACTCCAAATACAAATAAACTTAGGGAAAGTGCTGAATAATAAACCATCATAATTTAATATTCCAACTCCAAAAGGAACGAAAATACTGAAAAGTGCTAGATAATAAACAATAACAATATACTTTTCCAACTCCAAATCCAACAAAACTCAGGGACAGTGCTGGATAATAAAACCCTGAAAATTACTATTCCAACTCCAAAACCAACTGAACTCAGGGAAAGTGCTGGATAATAAAACCAAAATAATTACTATTCCAACTCAAAACAAAATAAACTCAGAGAAAGTTCTGGATACTAAATCATAATAATTTACTATTCCAACTCCAAATTCAACAAAACTCAATAAAAGTGCTGGATAATAAAAGAAAAAAAAATTATAAATTCAAATAATTTGTTATTTATAAAATATCACTTAATAATATTTCCCAACTGTAACAAAATGTATATTTAAAATTTATAATTTCTCACATTTTTTATTTAATTATTCAGTAAATTCAAATAAACAAATATTTCATGATAAATGTATACAAAATATTTATAAACAAAATTTTGAAACACCACTTCTCACAACAAACTAAAATGAATAATATTACATTATAAAATTACAAATAAACATAAATATTTTATATTTCAATGTTATCCAACTTTTTAACACTTTTTACATTAAAAATATTGAGAAAATTAAATATTTAAATATGTAAGTCTATTATTTTTAATACATTGTACGAATTTTTTAAAATGTAATTACATTTTTCCGTACAATTCACATCTAAATACTAGCACCAAAATTAATTTCAAATTTAAAAACAAATGTAACTTTTCAGAATTGTTTTTTAAAATGTTTTAATTTATTTCTTATATATATTTTTTAATTTATATATTTTTTAAACATTCTTAAATTACTCCCTACCCTTATCCCCTATATTCACAACATCCCACTCTCCAAATATTTAAAACATTTGCCAAGTTATATTTTACACCAAATTATTTAAATAACTTCGAACCCTTATACCCAATAGACCCAGCATTCTGCTCCTAAAATGTTATAATTTTTTTTTTAAATGTAAATATTTACCACAAATTTTTTAAATTACTCCCCACCCTTATCCCCTATAAACTCAACATCACGCTCCTAAAAAAATATTAAAAAATAAAAACAAATATTTTAGCAAAAAAATTAATTGTACATTATAAAATAACTAATACAAATAACTTTAAAAAAAGAAATTGATATTATTTACACCTGTACTTTTGCCATCGATTTTACCAAATCATTATTTCTACATTACACTTAAGTCGATATTTATGCAACAAAAAATCGTACCTCGAACTTTTGCACCATCGATATTCTTGACTCGATATTCTTGCATAATAAATACTATTATAAAGCCTACACTGGTCCACACCAATCTATGAAGGTTTTTATTTGGTATGGGCTACCTTTGGACAGGTCCTTGACCTAGTTTGAGGGTAGTCTTAAACACAGCCCGCACACATGTGCACACAAGTGTGTGCATGTGTTAACATTCAAGCAGCCCAGAGCATATTACCCTAGCTGCTCTGGGTCTTATCATGAAATAGTTATTTGTGGTTTGCAATCCCTATTCAAGTATAACAGAGCTTATAGTGACTGATACTTTGGTAGAGAGACTCATTCACAGCGAAACACCATAAACCAGGGTGTCCAAAAATGAATAATCCAGGGGGGATAAGTAGGCGGAACTTATTTCTTCTAGCACCCTTTTCTTTTAACAGAATCCTCATTAAGAGTAATTCTTAGAAGGAGGATATTTGGAACACTGTATATGTAACCTTCTCTTATATGATCAAACTGTGGTGAAATGACGTGGTCTAATAAGGTCATGTTTGTTTCTGCAGGTTCGATTCATTCAGGTACAGAAGATTCGGTATGTTTGGGACAGCTCTGAGAACCGGTTCACAAAAATTGGGTATGGTTAATTTTCTCTACACAAAAATTGATGAACTGTATGCCTCCAGCCATAAGTTGATATTTGGGAGTGGGGGAAGTTCAAGCATCCTATCGCCTCAGGCATCTTAGACCTGTTAGAGCCTGGCATAGACTTGAGTCAGAGTCCCTGCTCCTGCAATGGCAAGTCACATAACTCCCAGGAAGAACACAAAAGTTCCACCAACTTCAAGACCTATTAAAGACAATCCTTCTGGGCCATCCAGATAAAGCCTGCTAAAGTAAACCAATTTAACAATAAAACTACCTGTATTACATCTGTTCATAACCCCAAAAATCCTTTTTTCCTCATTGGTAGATCCACTGGAAATTTCTCTTGCTGCCTATAACCAGAGCATGCCATGTTTTGCTCTTCCATCACTTCAGAAGACTATCTTTGTCATTTGTCCTTGCTGTCTTCAATCAGTGCATGCCACAAGTGGCTCCTCTATTTGGTAGACCCCGGCAAACAAAGTCTCAAATATGCCTGACCCTGCCAACATTTGATGACAAAGGGACAAATGGCATTTGAAGCTTGCGGTTATGATACAACCTTAACTTCCCTCTGGCCCCAACTCCAGTCCTTTCCCCTCTTACTACCTCATTGTCTCTTCTCTTAAAGTAATGCATTCCTCTTACAGACACTCCTATATTCACCTGAGCCAAGTACTGCATCTACCTAATAACAGAATAATTCTAAGGTTAAATCCCAGATCATCTTCCATGTCTCTTTTGCAATCAACTAGCACTCTGGGTAACTGCTGCGTGCTTAGCAGTGCCTATGGGGCTAGGACTGTTTTGATTCCATGTGTGGTTTCCTGGTAGCTTGGCACTGCCGCCAGGGGCTAGGATTCTATCACTACTGGGTTCACTTCACAATATACTTCCTAGTGGCACATCTCTGTTCCCTGAAACTTGCATTCTGTTACAGCTAGGTGTACTCTATATTGCACTCACAAGTGAAATAGCACTGGCCAAGGGGCCAGGATTCTGGTGTTACTATATTAACCCCATGTAGTTTTCCCGGGTGGAAAGAATTGTACACCCTGGTAAATTACCACTGCCACCAGGGGATGGGATTGAGTTAGTTCTGTGTGACCGTATATACCATACCATTGGTACTTATGTTGCCAGATAGTTGGTATATGCTTTCATGGCCAGTTGCACATTCACTACACAGTAGGATGTTCAGATTGCCTTCATGGCGTGTAGCACAATCTCTTCAGGTCATATTGAAAAAACAGATTGCATGACATTATTGAGTGATACATTTCATGGAAAATTTGTCACAAAGTAAATGGCAAATATGTGACAGACTGAAGTATAGCAATGGGTGGAATGCTTGAATTAATCTCAGCTACTGGTAGTTACTCTGGCTAACATCCCAGTCCTTCTGTGTTTTGCACATCATATCACCTCAGTTTACACCCAGCCATATGAAACTCAGTCTTGACCCTGCCCCATTAGGAACAGTTAAGCCTGTACTGCCAGGTCAGGTCCTCCCAGAACCAGAACACGCGCAACCCAAGACCGGTATTGCCATGGATAAGGTTCTTCAGTCAGGTGCAGCTTGGTTTCGGCACATGTAACCCTGATAATTGCTATATTTTACTACCACAACAGACGTCAAAGGGCCATTTTTGTGCTTGCACCAGGGCCCATGACATCCATGCTGTGCTACTGATGAATGCCAGCACTGGGGGAATAAACTTTGGAGCTGAGAGATGCTGGTAGAAGCAGGCAAAGCAAGAGTGTGTATGAGATATGGGGTAAACTTTATCCAAAAATCTTTGTTGTAAATGTAATGAATGATTTGTTGCAAGTGACGACAATCAGCTTATTTGGAACATCGTTCATGTGTCTGAACAGCACCACAAGGGGGTGGAAAAGAGTTCCAGATCTATCAGGTCTGACACAATGGGGTTGATTCCGATGTCCCCAAAAGTGCCTTCCCAATGCTATTCGTAGGCTTAACTTATGTCCGACTCGTATCTAGAGCTTTTTCATTCAAACTAGCAATTACGATGCGTATAACAGGCAAATTTCCAACCGAATCGTCCCCTTTGATTCGTGCACTATGTCAGTAGCAAACAGGCACAGGAAATATGGAAATCGAGTCGTACGGAGGCGCAACCTAACCAATTTCTGGATACGCAAGTACGATACGTATTCAATACGCGTCAGACAGGGCGCCGCCTCCAGCACGTCACAGCATTTGAATGAGGCGTATGTAAGCTCCGAGTCGTGCCAGATCACAATCAACGGGGACCAGATGGAGTAGCCATGTATCCAATCACGCATGTCTTCCCCATACTGTACGCCCATCGTTACCGACGCGCACAACGCAGAAGGCAAGCCAGACACCTACAACACACCAAAATGTCATGAGTACACGAAACGAAACACCACCATAGGGGGGTGGGTGCCTATCCCAAATAGCATATCCCACCCATAGGAGGTGGATGCCTATCACTCCCAGTATTATCTACCCCATAGGGGGTGGGTGCCTATCACTCACAGCATATCCCACCCATAGGGGGTGGATGCCTATCACTCCCAGTATTGTCCACCCCATAGGGGGTGGATGCCTATCACTCACAGCATATCCCACCCATAGGGGGTTGGATGCCTATCACTCACAGTATTGACCACCCCAGAGGGGGGTGGATGCCTATCACTCACAGTATTGTCCACCCCATAGGGGGGTGGATGCCTATCACTCACAGCATATCCCACCCATAGGGGGTGGATGCCTTTCACTCCCAGTATAGTCCACCACAAAGGGGGATGAATACCTATCACTCGCAGTATTGTCCACCTCAAAGGGGGGTGGATGACTATCACTCACAGCATATCCCACCCAAAGAGGGGTGGATGCCTATCACTAAACAGTATTGTCCACCCGTTTGGGGGTCGATGCCTATCAATACGACCATCCCCACTCATAGGGGGGCAGGATTCCCATCAACACCAGGATACACACACGGTGACTAAGCAAACCACCCCCTCTACCATTTCTGCAGGAGCCACCTACGAAAGGTTTGGGTGAAGGCCAATTTTATAACAAGGAAAAATGTGGAGAGGGAAGAATGCCAACTACTCAAGCCCACGGTCAGAGCCCATTACCTGACCATTACGCGTCTTACCATCCAACCGTACCTTACTATCGTCACTATCCCCTTTCGTAGGTGGCTCCTGGTTAAACTTCGGTTTAACCAGATTTATACAGTTTTGTGTGATAGTCACGGTTGGTTTAAGGAGGAGGATGCCCCTGTCTGTAATTGTGATAGTTTTTCTGCTCAAAATAATATGCACTTTATGCTATTTTGTAATTTCTTTATTGAGCCCAGACAGAAATACCTTGTACCATTATTGAAGGAAAAAGCTTTTCTTCAGGCAAAACCTGCTCTCCTGTACCTCCAACTAATGGATTCTACGTTGGCCATGTTTAGCGTGGCCAATTATCTTGTTGCTGCGGTTAGGATCAGGAGGAAAAGACTTAAAGATGTAAATATTAGTGTTTTGTGAAGATAAATGAAATGGATGTTGTTCTCATTTTAAATGTCTATTTTATTGAGTATTTTCTCTTTTATGATGTACTTTTATAATGTATATTAATTAATTATTATTGTTGTTTCCTCATATCATGTATTTTTATGAAATTATCACTGATTGATGCTTTTTGTATTTGCTTATGAATTTGTACTGCCCTTCCTGTGATGTGATTGTAGAATGCTTTTATGATTTTTAACTAAATCGAATAAAGTGGTTTTGACTTGACTTGACTACAATTTCTGCAACATTGCATGTTTGTATGTGAAAAAGGCTCACAACACAGATTGTGGCAGTGGGCATACTATTTGACACATGTGTGCCCAAAATGTAAATGTGTGTCACTAATATCCAGCATCAACTGATCATTGTGGTAATGGTTTCTAAACCCCCGCTCCATCACTACATTGAGCAAAAGGTGATTGTGTTGTTCAAAATTCCTGCATCTACTGATCATTGTGGCAATGGGGTATAAACCCCCATCACTACAGTGACCAAAAGGTAAATGTGGGGTCCACCAATCCATCACCTTATGATCATTGTGGTAATGGGACATAAACCTCCCATCACCACAGTGACCAAACGGTCATTGTGTACATGAAAATAGCAGCATCTCCAAAACAGCATGCATGATTCCATGTTCAAATTGCACAAGCAATGTTGTGGCAATGTAGTGGTTGTGTCACATACAAACATTGATTTTGTGAGGCAAATATTGGTGTGTATCACAAGGACACCCTCTGCCCTGTACAGACAAGCAATGGCCATGATCCCTGACAATGACTCCAGTGTACAATTAGACAATGCGCAAAGTGATCACCATGATGAATACACACATATCTACACCAACAGGCACACACACTAAGGAATCCTGTGGAGAATGTAGATGTCAGGTGACAAAGTTCCATGCCATGTCAGCAATGGTACATACTAAAACATGATGAATGTGCAGGCTGATGAGCCAGGAGACGCAGGGACACTAGGGTAAATCATAAAAAAATACAAACTGCCAATGGCCCAGAAAATACACAACAGTTTAGTGCTACAGATGCACAAATACAGACACCATTACAACAGCAAGTCCTTGATACACATCATCAACATCATGTACATCAGATGCACCACCACTGGATAACAAAAAATGGCTTTATTCAGCTATAAAATATATATAAATGTTCATGCCACGATGTGAAAAGGCCAATGGCCAGTCCATCAAAGAGTCCTACCAGGGTGACATGTGACAACGTGTCACCCATGTATTACCTGCACTGCTATAGACCAGGGACATCTCAGTCCTTGGAGTGGCATACATAGTGGCAGGCCAGGCACCGCAGGGACAGGATCAGGGCACAGGAGAATGGGGCAGGGGAGGTGTGGTGGGTGCAGGAGTGATGCCAGCAACTGCAGTAAAGGGGTCGGACACAGTGGGTGTCGTCACCACTGCTGGGCACAAGTCAGATGTGGTGTTTTCCAGCACCACTGCAGTGTGCGGGACAGATGTGGTGGATGGGCTCTCAACTGCAGTGCCCAGGTCAGACAGGAGATGTGCCTCCTACTGCAGTGCCAACATCAAGAGGAGTGAAATGGGGTTCAGATGAGGTAGGCAGGACAGAGGGGGGAGACACAGTCTCCACTCCAGTGGCAGGGACAGGCTGAGCATGTGAGGTGGGGGTGGAAGAGCATGTGGAAGGGGGTGAGGGCCTAAGCATCTTGGGGAAGCGGTATAGGTGTGTGGGTGAACCTGCTGCAGGGAATGGCTGTAGGACCTGTGTATTGGTGTCCTGGGGGCTGCAGGATGGAGAGTGTGAGGTTGAAGTCTGTGTTTTAGGCGGTGTCTTACCCTTCCTGGTCCGGGAAGACTTGCGAGTGGGGGCCTCAGTGTTTGTGCGCCTGGGGGAGGGTGTCCGTTTTGCTGGGGAACTCCCCTCTGTTGGTCTTGACTTCCTCTTCCCCTTGTACTTTGGAGCAGATGGATCTGTGGGGAAGAGGCCATGGTCACAGAGGAAGAGCTGCTTGGAAGTGGGGTAGAAGGTGAGGCAAAGGAAGGTGTTTTGGGGCGAGAGGCATCTGAGAAATGCGGAGTGCTTGTGGATGCCTGTATATATGTCTGTGACCCATCCCCTGTGTGTGTTCCATTAGTTCCCGGAGTGTGCGTGCTTGTGGATCCAGATTTTGGCTTGCGTGACCGTGTGCTGCTTTTGGGTGATGTGTTGCGTGCAAGTGCGGGTGTGTGTGTTTTTGTTGGACAGGCAGGGGAGTGGTGACTGTGAATGTGGCAGAGGTAGCAGGGGTGATGGCCTGTTGGAGGAGGGACACTGCTGCCATCTGTGTGGAGGCCATGGAATGAATGGCCCAATGTAGGGCAGACATGTTAGATGAGATGCCCTCCATGTAGGACACCAGTTGGGTCAACATACTGGTGTGAGAATGGAGGACACTCGGCATTGATGTCTACCCTACATGGATTTGTTTAGGTAAATTCACAGACTCCACACTCAGGGTAGCAGTGGAGACAGGGGCAGGAGGTGCAGTGCCTGGCACGAAGGAGACATGCTCCCTTACACGGGAGCCTCTAAGGACATCTGGGATGGGAGCAGTTGGAGGGTGGATATGGTGGTGGTGGTGGGGCCAGACTCACTAGTTGTTGTCTTGGGTCTGCTGACACCCACATCCACAAGGGAGTCATCACTGAAGCTGCTGTGTTCCGCAGCCAAGGTGGTAGTAGCTGAGGTCTCCTCAGTGTGGCTCCCCTCACCCTCCATGCCACTGGGTCCCTCCCAATCCTCTGCAGCAGACTCTGTCTGGCTCTGCTGATCCTCATGGTCCGTGAAGCTGTCTCCTCCAGTGGCCGTAGATGTAACTGCAAATCAACAGGGTAAACAGATAAACCTCAGTCACCTGCATTGTCATCACACATCACAGTCAGTCCAGCACATTACAGCGCACATGTGTGCATCATTTGCAGGACATCATCTAAAGTGCTGACACATATTTTTAAAACACACATGTCAGTCTGCCAGTAAACAATGCCCCCATATCCTACCTGCCCATGGAGACATCAGTCTGGTGCATGTAGCCAGCCACTACTCATATGTGCACACATGCATCACATAGACAGTTGTCTGGACTGTAGGATTTGTGATGGAAATATGTCAGTACACACATATACCATCTCCTGCCACTGACTTTGTACATGTGTCAGGATAAGGGATGGCCAAAGTCATTGTCAGTAATATGGATATGTTTTCTTCACCAGACACCATGATGTGCTCATGTATTACTAGACGATGCCACAATTGAGTGCATGCATGAAAACTTCCATCACAGCAGAATACACGATTGCAAATGAAATAACATGCAACAGGGCACTCTGGGTAATCAGTCATTGCTGCCTTCTGTCACGGGACAGTGCATCACAAAAGCAACAGTCTGCACTGTATCTCAATCATGTATTTGTGGGGAATATCAGCCCTGCATCTGTCAAGTGCACATGTTGCCCCACTGCTACCCACATCGTAAGGCTACTGATGATCCCACGTCATTCAAATGCCACAGTAGAGTGACAGCAAGCACAAGTTTGTCAACATGATCACATCACAGTTTGATGACAATGAAGTATAGCTCCCTGCACTTATAATCCGAATACACCATTAGGCACAGTCAAGTGATTACCCACCTATGTTTGACCCCATCGTCAAGATCCAACAGCCACATGTCAGCTGGCTGCCCACCCAAAAATATTTGACACCCCAGGAGTCTAAAAAGCTAGCCCACTCCACAATTAGACAGAGGCTGACACCTGATTGCACATTGCACAATGCATTACATTTACTTTGACACACATGATTAGGAAACTAAGTGTACGCCATGTCCGGAGTAGGCATCCCTGACCTGGTCCATGTGCAACATGGGATTAGCCTGAACAGTAGGCATGTGTCCATTCATGTGTGACACACATGTTGTACATACTTCAGAGCCCACAACATTGTAACACCTGCTGCATGTGTGTTTGGGAAACACCCCAGACACACATGTTGAGACAGGCCATCAACTAGGTTACATATTTATGTCCCCACAGAGTGTATGTCATAAATCTGTCAATGTGCAGATACATGTCTATAAATTCCCCTACTCATGAAGGCAAATACATTCTGCCGGTAGCAGATGCTGTTCCCCTCATCCACCATGGACAACAGCAGGACCCCCACCCCCAAGTGAGACATGACACTGACTGAAAGTGACACACCTGTATATCAGATGAGGAAGGGCCATTACAGAATTAATGCACATGATCCTAGTGCAAGCAGACAGACAAACTGTGGTAGCGTAACCAAGCTGAAGGAATGCAAAGATCATGTTAGACACAGTTCACAGACAAGGCATGCTTTTCCCCATCCTTGCTGCTTTCTGGCCTTTAACAGCCCATCCAGGTCAGGGAAGACCACTTCCAGGATCCTGCGCATGTGGTGGGTCAGGGTCTGGTGTTTGCACCTACTGCGAGGAGGCGACAGCTTCAGCTGGACTCTAGCAATACATCTGGTCCAGCCTTGTAGTTCCTGCCACCTCTTCTGGAAGTTGCTGATGCACCGCCTCTGGACCCCCACAGATATAGCTGCCCATGCAATGGTCAGCCAGATTTCCTGTTTCTGATGGCCATCAACCTGTGAGGATGACAAAGTGAAAAGACCGTAACTATACATGCAACCTGTTTGTACATCACACAGTTGTATATACATGTAGTTTTCACAAGGTCATCTGATTTACACAGGTTGTGCAACTATGGTGATGGACACCTTTCATGCATAAACAACACAGACCTAGTACATGTGTATTTTCACATTTTTAAACAACACTTTTCAAGCACAGTACCTGTGCACTACGGGTACCTACACACTTTGTGGGTAAAAACTACTCAGTGAGCATGCTATTTCACTGGTGCACACAATGCTATTAGTGATAATCAGACAACATGCACAATGAGAGAGGATGTGGCCTGCACACTCACCTGCTCCCCTAGTTTCCCATATAGCTTGCTGTACTGTGGAAGGAGGCCGTCCAGCAGGGCCTGAATCTCCTCCTCTGTGAAGGCTGGGGCCCTCTCCACAGTACGTGCCATAATTGGAGCCAGAGGATACAGATAGACCGCAGCAGTGGTAGCAGAGAGATGTCGAGCTGAAGCATGTAGTGCAGTCAAGGGAGCTCTTAGGGGAAGAGACAACTGTATTTCTGTGCTGCAGGGGCCTATTCTAACCTATGTGTCAAAACCAATAGGTCACAGTCCGAGTCGTATCCTATGAATTAGTCCAATCCATGAGATTACATGAATCAGACACACCTACCGCAACATTCAAAATAACTGCATCCTGAAAGTTATGTTTTTGATACATTTGTGTCAAAACAGAACCGACTCGTACCGCATGCGAATCGTGCACGATGCAAAATGCGCCTCTGTCACCATGACGACCAATATCCAATCAGTTCGTCCGGATCGGTCAGGATGTTGCAGAGGCGTATTTTGAAAACTCATCCGCATCACACTACACTGTATTGGGCATGCAATCCGTCAGTCCGGCTTGATCAGGAGTTGGCTCAAGCGTCCATGCAATAGTCGCCCACGTCGTACAACACTGTATTAGGCATGCAATCTGTCAGTCCAGCTCAGTCAGGATTTGGCTCACGCATTCATGCAATAGTCACCCGAGTCATACAACACTGTATTGGGCATGCAATGTGTCAGTCCAGCTCGGTCAGGTGTTGGCTCAGACGTACATGCAATGCCCACTCATCATGTCAGACAATGTATGTAAGAATAATGGCATCCTGTGTGCCCTGTGCGGATGGAGTTAAGCACATGTCAAATGGGACAGAGACAAAAGACAAGACCACTCACATTATGATCCTAGCTTACAGTGCAACTATAGCAGTGTTTGTGAGGAACATGAGTAGTGTGACTGACCACTTCACAGATCATTCTCCTATGCTTGGCCACTGTCCCAGGGGATCATTGTGTTTACACAGGATACATCCACACGTAATCACAGCATCATCTGATCATGATTAAAGTACAATGTGTTAATTCCTTTCAACTGTGTCCACAGTATGCGAGACTTGTACAACACAAGAACTTACTGCTGAAAGTTGTTACAGTAATGTAGAATTATCTCATCTTGTATTTGTCATGTGAGTTTCTGTAGTGTCTATGTGCCACTGAATTGCATGTATGCATGTCAAATACATATGTGCAACACATCATCAATGTTCTGTGTATGTGATATGTAGGTCTTACATCTCTTCATGACAATGTCCACATCATGACAGTGTTGTGCGTGGTTGCAAGCTGTCTGTATGTAGTGTTCTTGCTATCTTGTAATACCTTGTCTATGTCTGTGTACCTTAAATACATGTGCTAGTTGACCTAGAAATACATGACTGATACTTGATTGTGTGTGTGCTGTGTATGTTACGATTGATCACATGGAGAGGGACAGACAACAGTGAGTAGTCATAGTACAATACTGTGTTCTTTGATGATACATGACATAATTGAGTGTATGTTCATGCAAACATAGCTGTCATTTTTGGATTAGCTCAACTTCAGACATCTGTCTTCACAAGTGTAATGCAATATGTTACATCAGAATTACTTGATGTTTAATTTAGAGAGTAATATGTTTACATTCTTTCTCCTGTGTCCCGCAGGGGACCAAATGTCCACAGACCCTTCCCTAATCTTGTAACCATGGTGGAGCGTGAGTGCATGAGAAAACCCAGGTTCACGAGGGGATTAATTTAAGAATTGACAGACCAGTTGTCACCACACTTGCAACCTGGACGCACATATCCCTTTGCCCTGACCACCAAGGTGAAGGTGATGGCGGCACTTTATTTTTTTTGCCACTGGATTGTTCCAGTTTACTGTGGCTGATGCTGGTGGCATGTCCAAGATGATGTTTAGTCGAGTGCTCCGGGATGTGTTTGAGGCAATGTTGAGGTTCCTCAACCTATACATACAGTTTCCTACACCGCCATAGTTCCGTGCCATTAAACATGACTTTTATGCTCTGGGACACATGCCGCATGTGATTGGATCAATTGATGGGACACTTGTGGGTTTGGTTGCACCACAAGCCCATGAACAGGTTTACAGAAATCGAAAACACTTTCATTCAATGAATGCCCTTGTGGTATGTCTTGCGGACCAGATCATCTCCCCTGAATGTGTGCGTTTTCCGGGATCTGCACACAACGCATACATAATGAGGATGAGTCGGATACCCCAGCTGATATCCCAGCTCAGGAAAGAGCGTGCATGGTTTGTTGGTGGGTCATGTTGTAATTTTCCGTTGTGTGTTCATTATCTGTCATGTTGTACCCTGTGTTTGCTCTGATGATCCTTTATAATTGAAAAACTGTAGGAGACTCTGGATACGCCAACATGCTGATGTTCGTTACAACTGGGCACATGGGCGGACCAGGCATGTGATTGAGCGCACATTTGGACTGCTGAAGACCAGATTTCGCTGCCTGGACCTGACAGGAGGTGCCCTTCAAAATTCCCCAGATAAGGTGTGCAAGATCATGATAGTGTGCTGCATGCTTCACAACAAGGCTGTGAGGAATAAGCTACCACTCATCCAGGATGACAGGAACCAACTGCCTCCATCATGGGAGGACCCAGGCCTGGGACACGTTGCCAGTGACGAGGAGGAGGAGGTGGATGTCAGGAGACATCTAATTGACAACATTTTTACATGAGTGTAAGTATGCACAGCTGTTTGATAATGCATGTGTGTATGTAAGACAATATGTTGTGATACGTGTGTGTGTATGCCAATTTACATAGTCATTGTTGTTGTACAGTGTATGTTTAGTTATGATGGTCTTCAAATATCAGAGAGAGAGAGAGAGGACTATGTAGCTAGTCCGTACCCCCAAGGTATTTGTATATAATCAAGTGAGGACAAGCCTATTTAGTGCAAGATACAGGACTCAGGACTGTATGGAGAAGAGAAACAAAAAACCTATTAGGTTTCCTTAAGAAGCCCTCACCCACCAACCTAGTTGGTGGCATGCTTCATTCTCGGGCCCACCCAGTGACACAGAATGTGTCCCAGGCGTGCTTCAACGCCTGTATTACAGCGGAGCTGGTATTTTACTGAGTGTGCAGTGAAAGTGGAGTGAAGGTGAAATTTAAAAGCTATCCAGTGGTCCCAATACCCTAGGGGGTTTCCTTTAATATCTGACCCTCTGGTAGTAATAAAAACAAGGCAGTGGATGTTGGTGGAGTAACAATTAGGGACTTCTACAAGTCGGTGCGTGGTCTACATGTTTCAGCCAAGCCTTTCATTATTAACTGGCTTTCCTCAGGACCTTAAATATGTGAGTGTGAGATCTACACTAAAAGTTAGTGTTTGACCTATAATGTGTTGCACGCGCTACGGTGCCATACGTCTAGGAGGGGGATTTCATCTCCGAGCATAAGCTTGCAATTTTGTAGCAAATGCCCCTGGAGATTCCGGAACGGAGATCCGCCACAGAGCAACAGGTTTCAAGAGGTTCCTGACCAACAGAGTCAAGCAGAACCTCTGCCGGAATCTCCAGGGGCATTCGATGCAAATTGCAAGCTCCTGTCCTCCTTCATTGGTGACAGGGCTGGTATTTCCTTCCAAATCCAGATTGGGCTGTCTTGCTGTGCTCCCAGGGTTTTGTTGTCTGGGTGTGTCCGTGGGGATCCGGGGCATCTGGATGTTAATGATTGTTGCAGGAGTGGTCGCTGGGTCTGCTGATCGTAATGGTGCCGTATGCTGACCCTCTTCCCCACTGGAGGTCTCAGTCTCCGAAGTTGTGCTGGAGCTGCTGGTGGACTCAGAATCTTCTCCAGATGATGCCCTCTGTTCGGGAGTGCCTGTGGGTAGTAGGGAGACACAATGCTAGTTGTGTATTTTCGGATGTTATGGTGTCATACACAGACAAATGTGAAGATGTTGTGGATAATGTAGCGTTTCCTTCCTATTTCTACTCATCAATCGTCACAGACACTGAGAAATTTGTTAAGCGAACATTGTGTTTTGGAAACGTGTTTTACTGAGCATGTCCAGCTCTGTGCATCAATGTGCATGTATTGTTATCCTTGACTGTTCGTAGTAATTGTTTGGCAAGTGTCACGCTGCGCATGAGCCAGGTATGTTGTTATTTCACACATCAGTGTTTTCACTATGACATACATACTGTAACACATCTGATGTTTAGCAGTAATTGTGCATCTGTGCCCACCTTTGTGAATGTTTGTCACTGTTACATTGCTGAGGTGTTATGCACGCTCACTCTCCTGAATATGTGTCAGCATTTGATGATTTGGCTAGGATGTGTGTGTTAATGTGAACAATCAATGACATCACATGTGTAACCTCTAATGCCATAGCAACGCGTGTCTTCTGACAAATGCATTGTTACATGGCAGTCAATTGAAACACAGGTCATTACATTGACATGGATTAGGGGAGTCACTAACATGAGTTGTTGTATTATGTGATAAAAGTATGATCTGACATTCCCTAATGTTGACAACACTGGACTTGTAATGGTAAATAGTATAAGTTTGTACTCCTGCGCAGAGCCCACAGTAAGTTTGTGTGATGTTTTGTATTGTGATGTTCTGCTATGTCACAACATGGTTGTTGTTATGCCTGTGCTGTTTTGGCATTGAGTGTAAGCGTATGCAATGTGATAATACACTTTTGTGTTGATAATTCTCATCACTTTGCACACATGTGAATATTTTGCTGTAGTACATTTTGTTGCTGCATACATTTGCACACGATCACTTCATGTACATTCCACTTGTTCTCCATGGACAGAGAAGATTCCCAGGATGGTTATTTGCCTTTTCATGGTCAGAGTTGTGAGGTACAGTGTGTTTAGTGCTTGAGTTAGACTGTGTTGACTTCTACCCCACTTTCCAATGGCAAACAGACCAGCTTACTCATCATTGTCAAAGGATCAATGATAGTGAGGGTGGTCGTTTTCAAGAATGCTGACACTGCTGACTGATGTTGAATTACAATGCAAAAACACAACAATGCCTTGTGCACATGACACAACGCAAGAGTGTCAGCCATCTTGCATTACACCGCACATGTACTGTCCCTGGGCATTGTCGCTGATTTGTGTTTATCTGTGTGTGCGTTTTGTGTTATGTGGTGTGACTGCTAATTAGAGTGTGTCCTGTCCTCCACAAACATTTGTAGTACATTTGTAGCATGCATATTGAGGGCACATATGATTGATCTTTACCTGTCAGTGTGTGGAATGTACAGTTGAGGTTATGGTCTGTAGTTGTGTGAGTAGCCCAAGGACTGTCATTACATTTTAAAGATTTCCGTACATGATGGCCCTGTGTTGCCATCTTGACAGAGCATTTGCATTCCCTCTCAGGGACAGCACAGTGACAGGTGTGTTCTTGTGACTGGGGTGTGTGTGTCTGTGTGTGACTAGTGTGTTCTGGTGGCTGTAGTCATTGTTTCCACTCCTCCTCCCACCCAGTACAATTGTGCCAGCATGTTCCAGGTTTCATGACAGTGTGTACAGAGTTACATTCAAGATGTCTTACTGTGATGTCTGTGGCTGTGTATTTTAGGTAATTTTAGACTATTTGTACATGTACTCACCAGGTTCTGGGATTCCAGCTAATCCAGTTATGGCCTCCTGTTGGAGGAGGTCCCACACCTTCACCTTCCAGGTGGTGAAATGTACCGGTTTATGACATCCACCACCAATCTTGGTGCTCAGGACATGTGCTCTGGCAATGAGCCTCTTTACCCTCCTACGAACGTCGTAATACCAGTTCCGGACATCCTCCTTTGTGCACAAGGTAGGTGAATGGGCATTCACCTTGTTGAAAATCCTCTCCCGCATCTTGGTTTTCTGGGACTGGGAGGACTGTTGGGTGAAGGTGCCAAATAACTGTGGCTCAACTCAGATGATTTCATCCATCATGATGGGTGGTGGTGGAGATGTATGTGTGTGTGAAGGTGAGGGTGTGTGAGTGTGAGTGGAGATGTGTTTCTGTGGTGCTTGTTGTGTGGAGGTTGTGTGGTGGATGAGTTGTGTGTGTTTGTGGTGGCTAGATGAGTTGTCTGTGTAGTAGTGTGGTCTGCTTGCATGTCTATCGAAGTAGCAAATGGTGTTGGGAAGTTTTGGCTCCCTTTATATAGTTTGGGTTGTGGGTGTGTCTTATTATTTGACATTTTTTTGGGAGATGACAATGCCTTTTTGGTAGTCTTTTTTCTGTTTCCATTGTAAAAACATTTTCACATTATGTAAGTCATTTTGACAGCACCTGATGCTTGTTCTTGTGTAATTTGTTTTGGCCAGGTCTGTCCCATTCATACTAGGCTATGTGGCATAGTTTGTGTCAGAGTCTATCTTGTCTGTTAATGCTTGGCTACATGGAGTTGTTCGCTCCCAAGCCTGTCATGTCATGTTAATGCTTGGCTATGTGGCAACGTTCGCGTCTGAGTCTGTTATGTCGTGTTAATGCTTGGCTATGTGGCATCGTTTGCGTCTGAATCTGTCGGGTCGTGTTAATGCTTGGCTATGAGGCAACGTTTGCGTCCGAGTCTGTTGTGTCATGTTAATGCTTGACTATGTGGCATCGTTCGCGTCTGAGTCTGTCGGGTCGTGTTAATGCTTGGCTATGTGGCATCATTTGTGTCTGAGTATGTCGGATCGTGGTAATGCTCGGCTATGTGGCATCGTTCGCGTCTGAGTCTGTTGTGTTGTGTTAATGGCTAGCTACATGGAGTCGTTCGCGTACGTGTCTGTTGCGTCGGGTTGACGCTTGGCTATCTCCAATCTTGCATGTACGTGTCTATCGCGTGAGGCTCCTTTCCTGCTGACTCAGATGTATAATACGAAATGGCGTGCGCCTGTTGCTGTCAGAGGGTGGCCATGAGGGAGTGCGCGGGTTGAAAGAGAGCAGAGGGCGCCCTGGGACCAATCCCCGGGAGACCAGCGGGCTCCAGCCTTGCGCGCTGCACCGCCTCCCAGCCCGGGTCCTGCACCCAGCCTGTGCCCATGGTCGCCGGCCGCAGCTGCGTGGTCCGGCGGGGACAACAGCGTGAATGAAAGTTTGCTCTGATTTCAGATCCCCTGCTCCTGGTGCCGGCCTCCCTCCGCTGCCGCAGCTTTTGTCATCTAGCGCGAACGCAGTGAGGAGGGACTACACTTCCCAGGAGCCTTCGCGGCAGGAAGCTACACACGCCCATTCCGCGCCCGGAGGCGCTTAAGAACAGAGGAGAGCCACGGTGGAGCGATGCTTCAACGCTTTTGGGGGTAATACCTGGTCGCTTGCCCAGAGATCCCCTGCTCCTGGTGCTGGTCTCCCTCTGCTGCCGCAGCTTTTGTCATCTAGCGCGGCTGCAGTGAGGGGGGACTACACTCCCCAGGAGCCTTCACGGCAGGAACTGCACACGCCCATTTCGTGCCCGGAGGTGCTTAAGAACAGAGGAGAGCCCCTGCGTCGTGGGACGCGCGTGGGCAGTGCCGTCCTAAGCCCGGGCAAAGGGCGGGCCGTCTGTGGCCGTCCAAGGCCAGAAGAGGCCAGGCTGAGCCACCCCCCTAACTTGCCAAAAAAAGGACATAACTCCATGAAAGGTACTGTTGAGAACTACAGGTAGATACACCAAATATTTATATAGTATAATCCATTTGTTGGAATTTTTTGGCCGAAATATATTTTTTTAACTGGTATAATTGATAATGGCAAGAAAACTGGGAAATAAGAACTCGGTGGAGAATGCATGTAATACTTTGGACACTTATTTAGTTAAAGCAGTCAGTGATCTGTCCAAAGAAACTGATCGTACAGAGAGATGGTTATCTATGAGCTCAAATGCAGTCTTTGGAGATAAATCCAGGGAAGACTCCAATAATGCGAATACTGAAGATATACTAACTACAGGGTCACCGCTCAAAGTGGGAGACAAAATTATTCATGCTGATGATGTAACTGATATTAGCCAAGACCATTCACGCATTTCTAGAACACCTTCACTGTCTATATCGGCTACCCCACCCACTACATCCTTCACACAACCACCAAAGGATGCAATTACTAGGAAAAAAGTCCCCGGACAGGGAGCAATAAAGGCAAAGAAAGATAAAAAAACATTTTACCCGAGGGAGTGTAGCCATAAGAAACAAGGAACTGGAGCAACATGATGTTGCTAAACTTTTGTATATAGAAGCTATTTTGAGAAGTTGGTAATACTGGTAAGGCCGCTGCACGACAGAATAGATAACATAGCCAAAGAAGTACATAAACTTAGCAGGTGTCTTGAGAAAATTCATACTTAAATAGAGAAAGACAATGAGAGTCTCTGTAAAAATGGTATGGGTGCGAAGATAGTGAACTCTGCTAAGAGAGATAATATTTCTGTAATCAGCACGAATAAAGAACAAAATGCGAAACCTTCTAACGGAAATCAGATCCATACAAAAGATCCGACAGAAAACCCACAACAGCTATCTAACAAGCATTCCACTAGAATTCAACATGAAAGAGAAAAAAGGGATGTAATAGAACTGGAAAGTAAGAATTCTCCTGTACCAGTCCTAGAGGAGATAGGTAATACAAATATTACTCCTAGAGTGCCCCCTTTTATTAACTTACCTTCTGAGTGTGGGCCTTATGTGGCGGTTTTTTGTAAATGTGATCAAAATTAAAAAGAGACCAATGGGAAAATCATGCAGCGTTAAAAACCAAAACAATTCACTGGATGTCTGAGAAATGTGGCTTCCCACTTGTAGGAGCAAACCAGATACTATTAATGCAATGTGTGGATTGGATCGGCCCCCTGAGGAAAACATTTGAGGGAGACTGCATTATAATTAACTTAAAATATCTAGTCTGGGCAAGAGATGCATTAGCAAATGCACCCCCTCCATCCCAATGGGAATACAACATGACACTTTTGCCTCTTGGTTACTTTTACAGACACCATATGGGGAATCCTGACCAAGGTTGAATCACCTGCAACCCCAAAATTAGGTATCCACCACCACCGGCACCTTTATACCCAAGTATCCTCACATCCAATAGATTTCAGATACTGGGCTCCTTGGAGGACAATGGTTAACTCATGCCAAGGGAGGGAACGCCACCAACATCAACATTAGATTTTACAGGGAGGAGTCCCGAGATAGGTTGTAAAATGGTAGTTAAGGATAGTCTGGTACAGATTCCGACCAAAGATATCCAGGATGGCAATATACTCAATTCTGACTTTATAGCAACTTCCGGAAATATTTTATTAGCATTAAATACAGAGGGGGTAGTAGTAAATCAGTCCTTACCCAAGACTGTATTAATATTACCCACACATAAAGAGGGCATACTTATCGGCATCCAATTGCTACACCTAATATAGTTAATCTACATGAAGGTGATGCGGTTACTGTTTATGAAGGTTATACCTTCATGAGTTGGAACATAGCTGGTCTTAATAGCAAACTAAATACTCCACATTGGAATGATCATATTGCATCAAAGAACGATGTAATTTGTTTGCAGGAGACCTGTTACAGAGTCCCAGTCTATGTTAATGGGTTTACTGCTAACTGAGTTAAAGCGGCTGATTCTACCTCCGGTAGGGCAAAGGGAGGTCTCTTGATACTTGTCTCTAATAGATTAACCAAGTGTAAAATCATTAGCTGTATAAATGTAGATCCCAATTGCCAGCTAATGAAACTCAGATTTAATAGGGGTAAAGACCTCCTGCTTATTAATTTTTTATAACAACAACTTTAGTAAGAACAGAGGAGGTGCTACCTATGATATTGAAAAGGAAATAGAGCATTGGCAATGCCAAATAGACAAGAAACCATCCTATGGATAGGAGACTTTAATGTTCAAATGTGCCCACTTGCCCACACCAAAACATGTGGCTTTCCTAAAGGCCATACCCGAGATGAAAACGTAGACTTGTTGCATTTTCCCCATGGAGAATACGGCACAGCATTAAATTCCATGCAATACTCCCCAGTAACAGAGCGCGTTACAAAATGGTTTATACTTATACTTATATGATCTCGAATTTTTAAGCTGTACCAGGAATAAGAATAATATTATATGTCCAACTTTTACTGGCAGGGATGCCTTAACAACTATAGACCATATTCTTTTATCTTACAATAGTGATTATAAGGATCTATGGATTACCGAACAGGTGGTCAGCGACCATAATAGTATTTCCTTAAGCCTGTTATGTTGGGGAAACAAACAGGTAAATACATCAAATCGCATTGCTGATATTTTCCCCACAAAGGGCATGAGATTAAAGTGGGCAGCCGTTGACCCAAATAAAATACAAAAGGAAGTTATCATGCATCGTAAAAATGAAATAGATTATTGCCTAAGTGAGGAGGCGGATTCCTGCTCCCTGATCTCCAATTTTCAAAAGATTCATGTTTTTATAGAAGGGCTCCTCACTAAAAAATATAAAGCTAGGAAACAGGTACATATAGGTTGGTTCAATAAATGTTGCACCCATGCCCTGCATGCTTTAAAGCTAGCATTGGGCACAAAACCCCGGAATAAGGAGAATATTAGAGCACTACGACTCAATTGCAAATTATCGGGGCCCGCAAAAAAGAATTGCAACATGAGGCATGGGATAATTTTAGCTTGGCGGCAGCACCTAATAATAGTAAGCTATTCTGGGAGACGGTCAACTGTCCCTTTTTAAAAGATGATAGCCAACCCAAACTCACCTCATACATAAATACTGATAATTGGATTGAACATTACACATCAATTTTTAACCCAGATAAGATTGATATAAATCAATCATCTAATACCACCTGGCCGATATTACCTTTAAGGATAAAAATAGATGAAGTCTATGAAGGACTATCTGATAGTAAAGGAGGGAAGGCACCAGGGCCAGATGGCGTGTCTATTGACCGATATAAAAGTGAAGAGGATCTATGGGCACCCATTTTAACTATGATTTTTAACGCAGCGGTTGATGGCCAAATTCCCTTAACATGGGGTCAATCATTAATTATCCCCCTTTTCAAAAAAGGTTCCAAATCTGAGGCCAGCAGCTATCGTCCGATATCGTTGCTGGACTCGTCACTCAAAGTAATGAGCAGGGTCATGCTGAAAAGACTTGAAACTTGGGCCGAGGACAACAAAATCCTCTCACCAGCCCAATACGGGTTTAGAAAAGGCATAGGCACCCTGGAACAGTGCGTCAATTTGGACCTACTTATAAATAAATATACTATGGCAAAAAGGGGTAAATTATTTTTATGTTTCGCAGACCTAAGCAGCGCTTTCGATGTTGTGGATCACTCTATACTGTGGCATATACTCCTGGAGACTGGCGCCCACAAGGAAATTGTTTAATTTCTAGCAAGGGTGTATCAGAAGTTGTCCAGCAAAGTGCGCTATGGTCCTACAGGCGAGTGTACCCCCCTGTTTAGTGTGAAAAGGGGCATCCGCCAGGGATGTGTACTTGCGCCATTTTTGTTTTCATTTTTCATCAATCATGTGGACAGTACACTAAAACAAACTCCTGCTGACGCGCCCTCTATTGAGGGTAAGGCTGTCCCTATTTTATTATACGCAGATGATGCAGTTTTAATTTCACGTACCCCGATTGGTCTTCAACGTCTTTAGATAATTTTACTCTTTTTAATAATGGCAGGAAACTTCGAAATAATAAAACAAAGACATTTGTTATGTCATGTGGGAAATCCATAAATAAACCGGGAAAAGCCTTTTATTTAGAAGGAACAAAAATGCAATCAGTTAAATTCTTCTGTTACCTTGGGGTAACTTTTGCGGGAAACGGGAAATGGTCACATGAATATGCCAACATCAGCCTTAAAATGAGCAGAAATGTAAATGGCATCTTTCGTTTCTCCGCAAAAGTTGGTGCACGAAGAATCAAAGACATGGTATTTATATATAATGCCAAATGTGTTTCAGCTGCACTTTATGGGGCTGGAGTCTGGGGCCACCATTTCGAACAGTCTTTACAGCAGGACGAAAATATATTTATTAAACGCCTGCTGCGCGCTCCACGGTCGGCCTCAACTGTAATAACACACCAGGAAGTGGGTCTAAAATACATTTCAGACCTGGCCGAAACTGCTTTTACTCAAAGCATAATAAAAGATTGTATTAAGCTCGACCACAATTCACGTATTCCGTGGCTGAGCTATATTCGTCATTGGTGCAGTCTTTTATTTAATCGTGACATCTTTATTGAACCCGAGTATGCAGATTCAGTTGCTAAAAAAGACCTTGAAGAAGCATTTTTGGCCCATAAAAACGAAAATAGGGGAAATGTAACTAAATCTCAGCCCACTGTTGCATTTTATAAGGAATTAAATCTTGCAACTGGTTTTCAGTCATATTTGGACGAAGTGACCATGTCTTCCCACCGTTTTGTTTTAACATGCTTACGGTTAGGGATTTGCACATCATTTAGTGGCTTTCCCGGACATGAAGAGAAGTTCGAGTTTAGTATGCCCATGTGACAACACATCTATGCAAAGTTTCTGCCATTTTTTATTGTTCTGTAAATTTTATTACTTTTTAAGGAAATATTATTTGAAGCCAATATTTTTAAAATATAATGTTCTTTCCACCAAAAATGCTTTGAGGTTGTTATTTTTATTGGAAAGTCCCGATGTTTGCTTCTTTACGGCATCCTATATTTTAAAAATCATTGCCGTTAGGAAATCAATCGTGCTTTAAAAGATATACATTTGGGAAGTCCTTGTTTTTATAGAAATTTTGCACTTTATTTGCACAGAAAGAAACTATGCACAGTTCACTTTAAACTTGCCACTTTAGTGCATTTTGCACATGTTTTATATTCAAATAACTGCTATTCTTGGTCTTGTTAACCTGATAACTTAAATAACCAAATGCATTATCTTGTTAGTTCGGTATTCTGATAAGGAACAATTATACGCCTATACGACTGTTTTGATTAAGCATATCGTATGTTGTAAGCACAAGTCACTTTACTGCGCCACTTGCACATATTGAAATTGCATTCTGCTCATCTGTTTGTTCTAGTTTCTCCGCCCAGTCCATTGTATAATATGCAATAGAAGATTTAATTCATGTTTTTATGTATGCTTATATGGATGTTATTATACACCGAATAAAGCTTTGAAATGGTATTGATTTCCAGCCGAGTCGGTCGTAAATATCAAGCATCGCATCTTACTCAGCCATTTGTAAGGCGTGTGTACGGTTCGGTCTGAAAAATTGACGGGTGTAATGTAATGTAATGTAATGTATGTATGTAATGTATGTAATGTATAGGCATTTATATAGCGCACTACTTACCCGGAGGGTCCCAAGGCGCTTCGACCGCTGCAAAACCCTTCCTGGCTTCCCTGAGAGATGGTCCCTTAATGGGTATCTCCAGGGTGAGACCAGGCATCCCCGGCGGTCTGGTGGGGCCGTTAGTGAAGATGAGGCAAGCTATTGCCCAGAGTTGCCGAGTGTGATCGCTGATCAGAGTGGGCACCGAGGCGAGAGAATTATCGAGTCCGCTGACCCTGGTCCAGAAACCTGCCGCGCCGGGAATCGAACCCTGGTCCCAGGCCGTCCTCTGCTCTTGGGTCTGCCGCCTCTAACCAGTGAGCCACACTACTTCACTGGTCCATGTCCGGTAGGACGTTTTCCGTCCGAAATCGGACTCGACACCAATATGTTGTCCGCACCTCCTGAGCTCCGGCTTTGCATTCAAGTCTTGAAGTCCCTGTGTTCTGTATGATCTCATCAGGCCCAGCTCTAGAATTCTTTACCTGGGAGGGCTACACGAGCTGTGAATGTGCCAAGGCGACGTGTGCATAAATCAACAACGGATTTTGGGAGATCTGCTATTAAGACAATGGCACCATCTGCCTAATATGGACATACATTTTAATTTCTCAAATGCATAACTGTTGACCATGCAGAGTGCCCATTCTATTTTCTGTGAATCTTAGCTATCAACTTATCGGAGCTTGCATGCTTTGTCTTATGCAGCGGGATTGTCATACAATACTCTGCTGTTCAGTTGTGGATGGTCGCAGATAGAGAAGATAACATCAGCTTCCATCGGTGCTGTGCGACATCTGTTTACAAATTGTAACAGTGTCACTGGTCCATCGTTGAAAGATTTAAAGAAACTGTTACATAGAGTTAGTAGTTCTCTTCAGGGGTTTCATGGAATATAAATGACACATTGTGCTTTCTTTGTTTTCAAAAAGGTTTAAATAAAATTGTCTGGAGGCCAATGGTGACTGGTAACTCTTCAATCAATCAAACAATCAATCAATCAATCAATCAATCAATCAATCAATCAGAAATTTGGTAGTACGCTACTCACCCGTGAGGGTCTCAAAGTGCTGGGGGGAAACTCCAGTTCCGTTTAGTCGAAGAGCCAGGACTTGAGAGCCTTCCTGAAGGTGTTCAGAGGGGGACGTGTCTGATGTCAAGCGGAAGCTCGATCCAGGTCTTGGCCGCAATGTAGGAAAAGGCTCTTCCTCCTGTTCTGGCTCTGCAGATGCCTGGGGTTTAGACGAGGGCGAGGTTGGCGGCTCGGAGGTATTCTGTATTGTCTGGAGTTTGCAGAGTAGAGACATGTTAATGCCAGCATAGAGGGTATTTCTGCAGTCCAATCTGCTGGTTATGAGTGTGTGGGTGACTGTTTTCCTTTGCTCGGGGGAGGGGGGTCCATTTCAAAGTCTTGCAGATGATGTTGAATCAGTTGGAGGCAACAGTGTTTTACCTGTCAGTTCATGGAGGGGGAGAAGTAGACTGCGATGCTGAGGTTTCTTGTGTGGTCGTTGGGGGTCGGAGGGCTGCTGAGGGTAGTGGGCCACCAGGTGTTGTTCCATGCCGATGGGGTGGTTCTGAGGATGAGGACTGCTGTCTTCTCCGAGTTGAGCTTCAGGCAGCTGTTGCTCATCCAGGACACAAAGTCCTGCATTCCTTTTTGGAAGTTGAGTCTGTTGGTGGTCAGGTCCTTGGTGAGGGAGAGGATGAGCTGGGTGTGGCTGGCTTGGGATACTTCACATGTTACCAAAAAGTCTGACTCATGGATACATGTGCATAGACTTTCATGGTCATGGTTTTCAAATACCTTATTTGGTCTGAGGTGTGGCACCTGTTGGCTTCTGCAGCAGTTTTAGACCCATTCTTTCTTAGCCATTATTGCTGAGTCATAAATTCATATTTCCGACTTTTTGCGTGTTTAGGAATGCAGCAGCTTGCCTAGGGTCATTGTAGATCCGGACCTTGCCTTAAAAAGTGAGCTTAGTGAATATTTTCGGCTATTTACTTGGCCACTGGCTACATAAAAAAAAAGTTTTCTATTTGGCCGGCAGCCTTGAAAATAGAAGAAAAACCTCACTATTTACCTGGCCGTTGGTTAAATAATGGAGAGCCTGTCAGATTGTCCAGCAGCCCTTCAAATAGCAGAAAAACGTCACTATTTACCTGGCCACTGACAGATAGCAGAGGTGTGTACCATTTGACCCGCAATAAAGCAAACAGCAAAGAAACTTCACTCCCTACCCGGCTGCTGCCAAAAATGACAGACATTTTGTACAGTTTGCCAGCAGCCATGCAAATAGTAAATAATCTTAATTATTCACTAGGATGTTGGTTAAACAGCAGAAATTATATCCTATTTGACTGATTGCTGGCTAATTAGAAGCATGTATGCACTGTTTGGCTGGTGGCCCTGCAAACAGAACATTTACCTCACCTGGTGACTTGCGAAATAGCGAACAGTATGCACACCTGGCCCAGTAGCCATGCATATAATTGAGTGACTTCGCCATTTACCCAGATGCTGTCTATACAACTTACACTATGTGTTGTTATGTCTTATGCAACTTTCATTACATATATACGAAAAGTTAGAACTGCAAATTTGGAGGGAATGCAATTGGCATCCATCTGCTAATGAAAGTTATGGTCCTGGGGTGTTATTATTTCATTTGCATAAAATGGCTGCAAACTGTACACATATTTATAGTGAATTGAATAGTATTTTCTAATCAGCCTCTTTACGGTTCGGTCAGTTCACAAAATAGTGAATTGCAGGGGTTGCAGAATGACTTATTGAGCAGGTGCCAGTTTGAGACCCTCTGTGATTGACTGTATTTGACGATATTGTGGCCTGCTGGGGACAGCACGCCACCATTCCTATGTCTGAATTCCAAACTTGAAAACTTTTTTTTCAAAGCAGGCTGTGTTTCATAAAATAACCAGTTCTGATTTTTTAACCCCTTCGTTGCTAGGCCTCCCCCGTGCTAAGCCTTTTTTGCCTGTTTGGGATAGTTCGTGCTTAGGTCCCTGTAACTTTTTGACCACATGAGGTATCCATGCCAAAGTTGTGTCCTTTTTTCCAACATCATAGGAATTCTAAAGGTACCCAGGGTTTGTGGATTCCCCTGGAGGGGACCCAGAAATTAGCCAAAATACAGCTACATTTCTTTTGTTTTGCGGAAAAATCGGAAAATATGGTTGCAGATGAAAGCATCTGGTTTTACCCCTTTAAATGGAATCACAAAAAGGGCTGTGGTGCAGAAATCAACATCTACCCTGCTTTCAGTGACAAGCAAACTTTTGTCAGAAAACCAACAGTTTTTACAATTTTCTGGGACATAGCCTATTTTTGCTATTTTTTTAGCTTTCAATTTCCTTCTAGTTAATGGTAGAAATGGGTATAAAAGCAATAATGGATCCTGAAAAACTAAATATTTTAGAAAAGTAAACACAATTCTAAATTCAGCAAGGGGTCATTTTTGTAGATCCTTCAAGGTTTCTTCATAGAAACTAACAATTAAATAGAGGAAACATTGAAAATTAGTTGAAAAAAATAGCCATTTGTGTCAACGTTTTCCCCTGTAACAACTTCTAACTATGACAGCTGTTTAAAAGCAATTTACCGTTGCATTTTCTCAACCTTTCTGGTTGTGGGGATATATAGTACTTGTAGGTTGACCAAGAACCCGACGAACCTAGAGCCAATAACTGAGCAGCGTCTTGCAATGGTTTTTTATTATGTACCGGTATATAGCAATTATTTTGGGAAAATGTATACATGAAAAAATCGGTATGAAAGACACCTATGCATTTCTAAAAATGGGAACAAAGCATAGAGTTTAGAAACTGTAGATAATTGGACATTTCAGAATTTGGGAGTACCCATACTAGCATGAGAATTGTAGGTCATTTTTCAAAATGACTTCTTTTTTACACATTGTCTTTCATTTGGAAGGCAGAAATGCATCAAAAGTCAATACGTAATAACAGTTGCTCTGCAATTTAGTGTTACTATAAGTCTCCCAATAAAAATGGTACCTCACTTGTGTGGGTAGGCCTTGTGCCCACGATAGGAAACGACTCAAAACGCAACGTGGACACACCACATTTTCACAATGAAAAATTTCCCTTTTTTTTGCAAAGTGCCTAGCTTTAGTTTTTTAACCCTAGCTCTGCCTGCACCTAGGGAAAGCTAGCAAACCTATACATTTTTCAAAACTAGACACCCAGGGCAATCCAGTATGTGGTGACTTGACTGGCTCTCACCAGGTTCTGTTACCCAGAATTCCTTGCAAACCTTAAAAACTGTCAAAAAACCACACTTTCCTCACATTTCTGTGGTGGAAAGTTCTGGAATCTGCGTGGATCCACAATATTCTACCCACCCTGTGTTTCCCAAAGTCTTCCTAGAAAAATGGTACCTCATTTGTGTGGGTAGGCCTAGTGCCCATGACAGGAAACGCCCAAATCGCAAGTAGTACACACCACATTTTCAAAGTGAAAATTACCCTTTCATGCAAAGTGCCTATCTGTAGTTCTTGAACTATAGCTCTGCCGGCACCTAGGGAAACCTAGCAAACCTATACATTTTTGAAAACTAGACACACAAATAAATCCAGAGTGGAGTGTCTTGACTGGCTTTCACCAGTTTCTGTTACCCAGAATCCCTTGCAAATCTGAAAAATTGTCAAAAAACTAATTTATCCCACATTTCTATGGTGTAAAGTTCTGGAATCTGCATGGATCGACATAATTCCAGCCACCCCGATTCCCTAAGTCTTCTGAGAAAAATGGTACCTCACTTGTGTGAATAGGCCTAGTGCCTGCAACAGGAAAAGGCCAAAAACTAAAGGTGGACAAACTGCATTTTCACAGTCAAAAATGAACTTTTTCATGCAAAGTGCCTAGCTTTAGATTTGAACCCTAGCTCTGCCGGCACCTAGGGAAACCTAGCAAACCTATACATTTTTTTAAAACTAGACACACAAGGAAATCCAGGATGGGGTTACTTGACTGGCTCTCACCAGGTTCTATTACCCAGAATCCCTTGCAAACGTAACAAATTGTAAAAAAAAACATATTTGCCTCACATTTCTGTGGTGGAAAGTTCTAGAATCTGCATGGATCAACAAAATTCCACCCACCCTTCATTTCTCAAAGTTTTCCAAGAAAAATTGTACCTCACTTGTGTGGGTAGGCCTACTGCTTGCAACAGGAAACGGCCCAAAACACAAGGTGGACGTCACATTTTCACAGTGAAAAATGACCATTTTTTTGTAAAGTGACTAGCTGTAGTTTTTTAACCCTAGCTCTGCCGACACCAATGAAAACCTAGAAACCCTATACATTTTTGGAAACTAGACATGTGAGGGACTCCAGAGAGGTATGGCTTGCATGGATCCTCCACGTTTTCTTACCCATAATCCCCTGCAAACATCAAATGTAGCTGAAAAAAATCTATTTTTTCATACATTTTTGTGTGGGAAAGTTGTGGTATCACTGGGCTGACACAAATTTCCTACCACCCAGGGTTCCCACAGGTCTCCCAATAAAAATGGTGCATCACTCATGTGGGAGTCACAAGTACCCGTCAAAGGCAAGGGCCCAAAACGTATTGAGGCGACATCAAAATTGCTTATCATAAAACAACCTGGATTTGCAAGGGAGGTCACCTGGTTTTTTGGCCCGGTGCTAGGAGTTCGGCTAGGGAAACCTACCAAACACACATTTGGGAAATGTAGGCACCAAGGGGATTCTAGGGAGGCATGGCTTGCGTAGATCAATCAACTTTTTCTTACCCAGAATCCCCTGCAAACCTCAAATGTAGCTGAAAAAAACACATTTTCCACACATGTTTGCGTGGGAAAGTTGTGGCATCACCTGGGGGGCACCACAGTGTTCCATCAGGTCTCCCGATAAAAATGGTGCCCCACTATTGTGGGAGAAAATTACAAAAAACAATTTGATGGTTGATTCCGGTCTGGGAAAGATATGGCTGTTGTAGTTCGGACTGGACTGTTCCCATGGGGCACAGGGTCAGAGCTGATTTGCATAAAGCCATTATCTGACCCAGGGTGGTGTGGAGTGCAAAAAACAATGGATTTAGGCCCAGATCCTTGTACTGGGGTGAATGTAAGACATTGATCTACATTCTGTCCATCAAATTGTTTTTTGTAATTTTCTCCCTGAGTGTACTGGGGTAGCTCAGACGTGGGTCCCAGAGCCTCCACACCACTGGAGTCAAGCTAGCCGGGCTGATGAGAGGTGTTACCTTGAAACCGGTCCGGTCCTCGGATGCTTGATTCCGGTCTGGGAAAGATATGGCTGTTGTAGTTCGGACTGGACTGTTCCCATGGGGCACAGGGTCAGAGCTGATTTGCATAAAGCCATTATCTGACCCAGGGTGGTGTGGAGTGCAAAAAACGATGGATTTAGGCCCAGATCCTTGTACTGGGGTGAATGTAAGACATTGATCTACATTCTGTCCATCAGATAGTTTTTTTGTAATTTTCCCACTATTGTGGGAGGCACAAATCCCCGCAACAGGCAAGGGCCCAAAATGTATTGATGCAACATCAAAATTGCCTATCACACAATGGCCTGGTTTTGCAAGGGGGGTCACCTGGGTGTTTGGCCCCGGGCTGAGATTTCAGAACTTTCGACCACAGAAATGTGTGGAAAATGTGTTTTTTATACATATTTTGAGGTTTGCAAGGAATTCTGGGTAACAGAATCTGGTGAGATTGACCCCACCCTGGGTTCCCCTAGGTGCCAGCAGAGCTAGGGTTCAAAATCTACAGCTAGACACTCTACAAAAAAAGGGTCAGTTTTCACTGAGAAAATGTGGTGTGTCCACGTTGCATTTTGGGCCGTTTCCTGTCTCGGGCACTAGGCCTACACCACAAAAGTGAGGTACAATATTTCTCAGAAGACTTTGGGGAACGCGGAGTGGGTGGAATTTTGTGGATCCACGGAGATTACAGAACTTTCCACCACAAAAATGTGAGGAAAATGTGGGTTTTTAGACAAAGTTTGAGGTTTGCAAGGGATTTTGGGTAACAGAATCTAGTCAAAGGCACACAAGTCACCCTATATATATGGCAACAAAAATCCCTGGTGTCATGTGGTCTTTCTGCCCCCCTGGGAGTCGGATTGGGGGCTACTGCCCCCATCTGCCCACAGGGAGCCAGAAAGACTGAATATGCCCACCTTTTGGGGGGAGCAAAGGCCCTTGCCCAAGGAGTCACTCTCCCTTCCCGGTTGTCTAGTGGGTGGATCCCTGCATGGGGATCGCCCTCTTTGGATCCACTAGGGAGGGGTACCATTGGAAAGGGGAGATTCTCCCCTTCCCAACAATACCTCTCCTGACTTTCTAAGTGCTCAGGGAGCTGAGATAGCCCCCTGAGCACGTAAAAAGTGAAAATGAAATGAGCCTCTTGGCTCATTTGTTTCATTTTCATTGAAATGACATCATTGCACCATGCGCGCGATCGGCATTGCAATGAAAATTTAAATTGGCCTTGGGAGGTTAGGGAAGCTCTTACCCAACCTCCCTAGGCCAATAAAAAAACGGAAATCCTTCTGCTGTCTGCAGCAGAGGGATTTAATGCCCCTGTTCTCATGATGGAATGGTTCCGTCATGGGCACAGAGCACCGGTGCTTATGACGGAACCATTCCATCAAGAGCATGGAAGAAGTTAAAAAAGGTTTTCTATTTTGGACTTCCCCACCCCAAGACTTGTAACATGATTTCCAAAGGGAAAGGGGTCCTCAGGGATGCCACAACTAAGAGTTCATTAGATCATCAATGGTTTGCAACACTAATTGCACTTATAAGCTATCAATAAATTGCCTATGAAAACCCACTCATGGCCACTCCTCTTTATGTCAGAGACCTAATTTTATGTCTCAGTTTACGTTCCTCAGGAGCAGTACCCAAAAGCCCACCTTCCAGCAGCTTCGTCTCTGCACTTAAAAAGTTCCGCAGAGGATCGAAGTGGCTAGACGAGGGGAGGTAAGGGAGGGTACTGCGGGGAGGGAGATCTGGAACGAGAAGAAATGAACAACAGGAACACGTGAGTGATGATCCACAGAAGTAAACACCTTTGGACCCACGACACTGAATTCCTGATACCTAAAAGAAAAACTGTTAATTAAGACACAATAGCAAGACCTTACTCTTTGTGTGACTAATACTTATATTCAGTATTCTAATGTTGTGGATAAGAGTATTCTGTAATACAGTTCAATAAATCAACAATATAGGTTTATGCAATAGGTAACACAAACATCCGTCTTGAAGTTCCAAAATAACCGAATGAGTTAAAAGAGATAAATCTGTCCCCTTCCTTCAGTTCTTACTCATGTATATGCTATTCAACTGTCTTTAAGTAAAGGACTTTACTAAAACCTATCTGCACAGAACGCCTCAAGAGAATATATATTATTCAGTAAAAGGACTTTTTCAAGAAGTAAATATTGTTAGCAAAAATATAATTCAGCAAAAGAACTGTTTCAAAGAAGCAAGTATTGTTAGCAAAAGATCGTTTTTTAAACTGAGCATCAAAATGATGTTGTATTGTCTCCGTTAAAACCTTCAAAAAGAATTAGTTCTTAAGAGTGGTGACCTTTCTGAACTCAAATACTAAGAGTGGTGACCTTTCAGAACTCAAATAGTTAAATGTTGAAGCTTTCAGCCGAAAGACTCCCTGTACAAGCAAGACGCTTGTAATGAAATAATTGCTGCACCAAGACACGCAGAATGAAGGTTCCTTCCACGATGCAGAATAATAAACAGTGTATGGATCCTACCTGCGGTGTCTTCATTCGAAACTCTGTGGTAGGAAACCACCAATGAACAGGAAACTGCAAGGACGTCTTCAAGAGATGACCGGAGCCTCAGGAAACGGAGCGGAGCATCTTCTCTCATCAGCAAAACAGGCTAGAATAATCCGCACAGTTCCTTGGGCGTGGTCCTATTTATAGTCTCAGGATCACAACTACGGTGGCTGGGAAAGAACAAAAAGTCCTCAGCAGTATCTAGATTCAAACAAGCATTGGTCTAGAAATAACTACAAGTAGTGTACTGAAAATAACAAGCACTGGTACCTGAAACGAAATTCACTGAATGTATTAGATAACAAGGCATAATTGGTACAGAGGACCACAAGACATAAGTAAAGGCAAAAGGAAGGCATACATTAGGCATAAAGAAGGCACGGAACCTGTGAATCCTGACACTTTATAGTTTAGAAACAATCACAAAAGTCATTTTACAAGTTGAAAGTATTTTTCAACTCATGAAAGGGGTTTTGTACATAATGATACACACTTTTTTGGTCACAAACCCTGTGATATTTCAATCTCATGACAGAAAAACTGATGTAGAGTTTCAAGTACAGAGCAACTCCGATGGGATGGCTTGTGACAATACCCACTCCATCCTGAGGGGCCTGTGCCTGCCAAATTTTGAGTTGTCCGATGACCCTGTGGGCAACCATGTACATTGACAGGAACTGCTATCTAGGTGATTCTTGCCTATGCACAAAGGTTTTTATGGAAGGTTCTGTTGGATATGAGCGCTGGACAGCAAACCTTTCTCAAGCTTTTTGTTTTTCAAAACAAAAAAACAAATGTCCCCTCCCCACACGCTGGGATTTTTCAGAGGTGGGTCAGTATTATTTCCTGTCCCTTGCAAAAAAGTTTTACTCTAAATAAGGTAGACAGTATAAAGTCGTTCCTTCTGCGGCTCCTACTATGTCAGACAATAAGAGAGTGTATTCCATTGAGGAGCAACAAGCAAAGGAGCAGGACTATATTTTAATCCTAGAACATCAGCTCCTGGTCTTGCTGGCCCGTTTGGCCCACCTAGCTTCCTGGGTACTGGTCCTATTAGGCCTTGCCCTCTTATACCTTCATTTTCAGGTTTAGATCATCGTTTTCCTCCTGGCCCTGTGCCTTGTGCTTCTCAGCTTCTTCCTTTTGCTCCTGGTCCGCCTGGACATCCAGAGAAAGTCCCTTTAGTTTCCTGGATCTGGCTTTTCTAGCCCTTCTGATACCCCTCACCCTGGTCATGCTACCCCATGTCCTAGTCTTATTGCTCATGGTACACTGGGGCCTGGCCCTATGGTGATGGCTCCATGGCACTCCTAGGCCTAATCCTAGGCTCTTGGTGTCTATCCTTCTAATTCTCCGTGTTCTGGTCCTGGCCCTCCTGGCACTGGTCCTCTTTATACTCACTTTCTGTGCTTATTCCGGCTCTACCTAATCCTATTGGCTATTATCCTCAAGCTTCCAATCATCTTAGTCTTCCTGAATCTGGTCCTGATACTCCTGACCCTGAATTTCCTGCTCCTTATTCTCCTGCTTCCACACAAACTGGTCTCAGATACCAGGCACTCCTTGCCAAGTTGGTTCAATTCTTGATTTTCATAGTCCTTGTCCTTCTTGAGCTTCTGTTGCCATCGGCCCTGATCCTCTTGGTACTGGTCCTCATAGTTTTGGTTCTTCTAGGTCTAGATTTCCTGGACCTGTCACCAGCCGGTATTTGGACACAATATGGAGAGAAAAAAATATTGGCGAATGAAAATATTGTGTTCAAAATATTATGACGTCAAAATATCATCAGCAAGAAAATTGATGTCAAGAATAGCAATTTTAAGATAAGTAATATTGATTTTAAAAATATCTAAGTTATCATTTGCTAAAATATAGTTGTTTAAAATATTATTTCATAATTATTGTTATGTGTTTTAGTATATATTTTAAATGTATATGATGTGAACATTTTGTATAATTATTGTTTGTTTCTTAATATAATTGTCAAATTGTGATTTTTAGTGCCATCATGGGTTGTGGGTTTGGAGTGTGTAAAGTAATTTAATTATAATACATTAATGATTTTTTTAATTAAATAATATCTATTTAACTTTATTTAATCATGTTGTTTGTGCTATCACGTTTTTTTAATGTACATTTTATGTCCGGGTTGTGGGATTTATAAGGGTTAAGGTTGGGAAATGTTTTTTTGATTAAATATTAATTAGATGTTAATTATTATTAATGCATTATTGATAACCAAATATGTTAATTGTGCATATTTTCTTTTTTGGGTGAAGTTTCTGGAGTTTATAGTGGTAAATGGTGGAAAGTAATGTATTTTTAATTAATTCATAATCTGTTGTTAATTAATATTAATACATTGATAATTAATTATGGAAATTGTGTAATAATATTTTTTTGGGTGCAGGTTATGGAGCTTATAGAGGTGAAGGATGGGGAGTACATTCATATAAATTAATAATTAGTTGGTAAAAACTATAAAGCTATTAAATTGTTAATTGACAATTCATTATTTTAATTATGTAGTATATTTTTGTTTGTTTAATTTTAGGTGCGGGTTGTAGGGTTTATAGGGGTAAATGGTGGGAACTTAATTAATTTTAATGAATTATTATTTTGTTTTCAATTATTAATATTTGTTTAGTTGTTAAATAATTATTATAATTGTGCAATTAATAAAACTAAAGAATTTAGATTAATTTATAGAAAAAAAGACTTTAGATGTGGGTTGTGGGTTTTGTAGTGGTATGGGTTGAGGAGTAAATTAATTTTAAGTAATTAATTAATAATTTTCAAATGAATATTAATTGTTAAATTGATGTTTATGTTATTGGGCAAATAATTCTCTGTTATATTATATGAGTGTATTGTGTGTTATGTGGGGGTATATTGGGGGACGTAAAATAATTATAATTAATTAATAATGAATATTTAATTAATGATAATTTTTAAAATAAATATTTATAGCAATGAAGTAAATAGCTTGTTTTTAAAAGTTCGGTTTTATTATCAGATTTTGAGTTTTGTGAGGTTATAGGGTAGGAATTAACTAAATGAAATGTTTGTAATACATTTTTTCTGTGAATAAATACATTCTAAAAAAATATTTATTTGTGTCCAAATTAGGGGTCCATTAGGATGGCGGTCGGAAAATCACCCCGACCACCATAGTAGCAGGAAAAGACTGCCTGTTTGGACCGCGGCATAACCGCTGGTCCATTTAGTATGCTCCACGGTCGAAATCCGACCGCAGTGGTACGATCCCGGGCTTTAACATTGTGGCGGTTGCTGCTGCCAGCAGCACCGCTGCAATGTCAAAAAGAGCATGTCCTGCATTTCCCTGCGCTGCGTGGCAGGCACTGCACAGTGCCTGCCACCTGGTACAGGGAAATGTAGGGAGGTACCATGAGTACACCCCTAGTGCACCCACACAACCCCACCAAAGCATTGGGGGCCCACATTGGGCCCCCGCAACCAGTCCCTGCCAGCCTTTCAATGGCGGTTCCACTGCAGTGGAAATGCTGGCTACCACCAGCATCCTAATCGTGCTGACGGAGCCTGGCCCTGCACCGCCAGCATTGTAGCAGTCTAGCTTAGCCCGCCATGCCAGCTTGCCGATTGCTACCAGCGGAAAAGCGGCGGTCAGATTTTCTCACCACCGCTGTCACCACCACAATCCTAATCAGACCAGTGTTTTTCCGGGTTTCGATCGTGGCCAGATTGCCACTGCCTGCCCGACGGTGGCCACCGGAGAGCCAGCGGCGATCATCCGACCACCATCCAAATAGACCCCTTAGTCTTGAGTTTTATTTATAATAATATTAGTATTTATTTGTGATATGTATTTAACACTGTAATATGTTTTTATTTTGTAAAAGGTTTAATATGAAATATATTTGTTGTTTATTACACACATTTATAATTATATTTATTTACCTTTTTTATGAAATAATTTTATTTTCTTCAAGATATTTTGTTTGTTTCCCTACTTTTGCATTTCTTATAGTGGGAATAGTAAATATTACCCATCCACAATACAACATTTTCCCTACTGACTGGAGTGGAAATAGTATATTGTATCCCTCTGCAATCCAACACTTTCCCTACTGTTGTACTGACTGAAGCAGAAAATATCAAATGTACCCCTCCGCAATCCAACACTTTCCCTACTGTTGTGCTGACTGGAGTAGAAAAAATTACATATTACCCCTACGCAATCCAACACTTTCCGTACTGTTGTATTGACTCAAGAAGGAATAGTAAATTGTAATGTTCTGCAATCCAACACTTTCCCTACTGTTGTACTGACTCAAGTGGGAGTAGTACATTGTAACCCTCCGCAATCCAATTCTTTCCCTACTGTTGTACTGACTGGAGAGGGAGTAGGACATTGTACCCCTCCGCAATCCAACACTTTCCCTACTGTTTTACTGATTGGTGTTTCATTATTAAATTTTACCCCAATGCACTCCAACAGTTTTCCCTCCAGTTGTACTGGCTCGAGTGGGAATAATAAATATTACCTATCCGCAATGCAACACTTTATCTACTGTTGCATTTACTGGAGGAAGATTTGTAAATTTTAACAAAGTTTTATTATCTTTGCATTGCGTGGGAGTGGGAGTAGTAAATTATTTATATATTTATTATAATAGTTTGTGACGTTTTGTATAAATTGTAATGGGAATAGTATATTCATTAAATTTTATATTTTATAATTTATTTTATATTCTTGAAATGTATATTTTTATGTTTTTGTTTATTTAAAATTATAAAAATATTGAATTTTAATGTTTTTAATGTATAACATATTTTTACTATATATAAATATATATATATATATATATATATATATATATATATATATATATATATATATATATATATACATTGTTACAATTTTATATTAGGTAAAACATTTAAAACTATAATATAAATTACAATTATTAGTTTAATAATTGTTTTTGAGTAGATATATGTATATATATGTATTAAGTATGATATATGTGTGCTTAACTTTTTCTAATCAAGTTAATTTCTTATATTTGTTAAAATATATATTACATCTATGTTACATTAATGCTACAGTTTAATATGTACCATTTTAATTTATATATATTTAAAAAACAATATTTAATACAATTAGATTTATTACAGTGATATTTTTCCGATATTTTTGTACTTAATTATAGGATGATGATATTTTTGACATCGATATTTTGGTCACCATATTTTGGTATGGGGATATTATTAGGGTCAATATTTTGCCCGTAAATTTTAACAGCAACCTAGTCTTGGTCTCCTTGGTTCTGGTCATACTAGTTATTCATATCCATCCTGGTAATTTTGATCTAGAGCCTCTTGGTAACCCTGTTCAATTCCGGTAGTGGTCTTTCCGATCCTGTTACATTTGCTTTCTTGCCTCTTGGTTATACTTGATGTGCTCTCTATGGTGCTTCTTTCTCTGATCCTTCATTCCATTGGTCTCCTTGTACTGGTCCTCTTTTATGTGTCTACCTGGGTCTTCTTCTCCTGACCCTGGTCATGCTCAACCCTCTGGTCTAGGTTGGTTTCGCTGTACTCATGCCCTCCTAGCCCTACTTGCTGTTATGGTCTTCTACCCCGGGTCCCACTTTTACTTTGGGCCCTGGCCCGCTAAGTCCACATCCCCCTCTTCCACATCCTCCTGTGCCTCCTCATCTTTTTCACCCTGGGTCGCCTAGTCTGATTTTTCCTTGTCCTGTTGCTCCTCACCTATTTGTTCCTGGTCGCCTCTGGCATTGGTAACCCTGGTCCTCATGGTTTAGGTTTCCTCAACCTGGCTCTTCTTGTCCCAGTCGTGGTAGGTCTGTTCATCCGAGCCCTGCTGGTGGTCCACCTCCAGGCCCTTACTCTCCTACTGGTCATCATCCTCATCCTACGGGTCCTTCTCCTTACTTTCCTAGCCCTCCTCCACAAAGTATTTAGTCAGGTTCAGCTTTATATATTTTTGGGCTTCCAGATTTATTTTGCTGAAACAGCACTCTCAAGGACAGAAATGAGTGCTTAGAAGAGACATAACTATGCCCACTTAAAATACTGCTTAGCATGTTAAAAACCAAAACTGCTATTCACAAGATACATTGTGTGGGTGACTAAAATGTTATTGTGGCCAAACAACAACGAGAAGAAATAAAGATATTTCAACGCTTTGCGAATCTATCGAGAAGGTGAACATGTCTGACACATTCTCAGGGTTACTACCCTTGGTAAATATGAAAATTTGCCAAAAAGCATGGGTTGTTGTTTGGAAACGTCCACTCTCCAACCATGTAACACCTTCCCCGCGCAAAGTAATGCAAGACAGTGACTAGCAGTGTTTTGGGTTTATCTTGATAAACCAAGCCAAGCAGGGCCATGCAAGATGGCTTTGTGTAGCAAATCTGACTTAAGGATCAGATTGCCCTTGGGTCCCCTTGAGAGACGCATTTGCAGTGCAGCCTTTTGATAAATCTGGGCCCTAGTGTGCATTGGTGCTTCCGGTGGCTGATGCATGTGCAACACCCAAGACCCTTCCTGACACACCACTGATTGTATGTCAGTTTATTACACAGTCTGTGTGCCAAGATGGCCGACACATAATAATGGCGCTGTGCCACCTACAGCACAAGGTGCCTCACCATGCATTGCTCAGGTCCTTAGAATGTTTTCTCGGGCACTGGTAGGGTCTCCTTTATGCACATGTTGCAGGCATCTAATTTGTTTTCCCGGCTAGGCCCCACTGTCTAGGGCACCAATGCTGACTGTCCCCCTCCTCCTCTCTGCTGCCACTTTAGAATCACCCAGCATGTACCACCTGTGGCCCTCTAACCTGGAGGTTAGGTTCTGATGCAACCAGCCGTCGATTTGTCCGCCAAGGGACCTCACCTCTCCCCCCCGGGTTGTGGCACTCATTCATAGCAATGATGCAGAAGGGGTCCATCTCCCTCCAGCTCTAGCTGTGAGACTGGGACTTGCAGGCTGCTTGGACAGCTCATCTTCTGTGCCTTCGGTTGCTCAGTCAGTGCTATAAGCTCACTGATGGTGATGTTTACAAGGATGGTGATGTATTTATGGTTCCAGCCGCAGCTATCTTGGGTCCTGGCAGTCTGTCTTTCCAAGATTACAAACATTGCCCATAGTCAAGCATGCATTTGTAATCCTTTCTCACCCTTCCTAGTTACTGACTCCATGGACCTTCTTTTGTCCTTCTCGTATGGATGGAAGACTGAGTCAGCGCAGAGATTATGTTCTGTAGTTGCTTGAGGGTGTTTGCAGCAGGCTCCTTAACACACTGAGCCTTCTTAATGAGCTTAGGTCTATGGGTAGTAAATAACCTGAAGTAAGCACATAAGAAGGCCTGTGGATCAGTGTAGATGTTTCATAAATGTGTAAATTACATTATATGCAAACTAATGTTCTGTGTTCTCATTTCAGGGCTCTGGAGGACAGGTACTCCTGCACCGACATGAACACAAAGCTCGGATCCGGATTCACAAGTGAAGAGCAAGAAATCGGGTAGGAAGACCGTGGTCCAGCACTTAAAATGAGCAGCACATTACAATGTATTGATGTTAAGTGCACTACACTCTAGCAAAGCACTTGTGTAGCACTTAAACTCACTGACAAAAAATCGTATTTCACAAGTACACTTTGAAAGTTTATGGGGCTGATCGTGTGAGATCTTCTAATGCATTATATATTTTGTGGTATTCAAGTTGTTTCAAATTTTTTCAACATGCACGGCTGCCAAGCACCACATTTTGTAAGTAGGGGTGTGTGAAATTCACGTAATTTGCCATAACAAAATTATGCAAAAAGCCAATCCTGCACTCAGGGCGTTATTGTAGTGTGAACTGCATCCTCCTGATCATTTTGAATTTCATGCTAAAACAAATAGCACTAAAAACACAAGTACCGCAAACAACAGCCGTTCATCTTCTGGTAGTGCATGTTGCTCCTGCGCTCCCACAGAATTTTCCTGCTGTTCAAAGATGGCCACTGTTGTGTCTTCCTCGTAATAACAACAGACTACTTCTTTATGTATCTAAGAGCTTTATTCAACATGTGCTCTCAGGTCCCTGTCCCTACTCTAACTGGCTAGCCCATCCCCTGCATCCTCCTCTTCCCCCCAGCCCACTAACTCCACCCAGCCAACTACTAGACCGCTCACAATCTCCCCCTTTCTTAACAAAATGGAATAACCAGTTAATTCATAGTTCCTCAATTAGTCGTTTAGGCCGTCGAACATCTTGTCGAGGCCGTTGGGAGCCTCCAACATAGGTAGTCTCACTTTCAGGCTGAGCGTCCACATTTGGAGGGTCTCTTATTTGGTCACAACTCTCACTGCATTCACCACTGGTTGGTTCAACTGTATTAGTGAGAGCATCACTCAGAGCTGGAGTACATCTTTGGAATTGGGATATATTCCTGGTAATTCTCCGGCTGTCTGATTCTGCAGTCACCATGGTGCCCTTCTGGCGCGTAATGGTCAAAGGATCATCTCGGAATCGACTGTCCGTTTTCTTTTGTTGCTCTTGTTTTACCACAACAGTATCTCCTTCCTGCAGGGAGGAGGGTCTGGCTCGCCTGCGTAGATCAGCATATGATTTCATGATCTCTTTGTTCGTACCATCGGCAGCTCGGACTTCGGAATCAATGCGGGCAGGGGACAGGGGTCTCAGCGCGCCTTCCCATGTGGGAATTCTGGCCCGGATAGGTCGACCCAGCATTAATGTCGCTGGGCACTTGCCCGTGGTGGCTTGTGGGGTGGTTCTATAGGCCCTCAGCACTTCATTGTGAGCCACTTGGAGATCTTGCTTATTCAAAGTTGCTTGTTGAAAAGTCTTCTTGAGAGTGGCCATGAATCGTTCCACAGTGCTGTTAGCCTGTGGCCTCAACGGGGTGACTTTCCAGTGGTGGAAATTTAAATGCTTTTCAAAGTCTTCGAACTCCTGACTAGTGAATGGGGGACCATTGTCTGTTTTCAGTTCTTTAGGAAGCACCCCAGGCAGCAAACACCTCCTCTAGCATTGCAATTGTGCTGGACGCACTGGTGGACGAAACAAATTGAGCAATTGGGAATCGTGAATATTCGTCAATCACTACAAGGACATATTTGCCAGATTGCAGCGGGCCATAAAAGTCCATGGCCAATTCCTGCCACACTCCTTGAGGCAATTTAGTCATTTGCAGTGGCAGCGGCAGATCTCCAGACTTGACCAATTGACATTGAGGGCAATCCCTTAATGTGAGTTCGACCATGTGATCTAATAGAGGGAACCAGACTCTTTCTCTCAACGCCCTTTTAGTTGCTACAATGCCACGGTGACCCTCATCCGCCAGATTGATTACTCCCTGGCGTAGTTTCTTGGGAATGACAATTCTCTGATTCCTTAACAGGAGTCCCTCAGAGGTGGATGACAACTCCTCTTTGATGTGCTGAAATGCCTGCAGTTCTTGTCGAAGCTGTGGCTCACTCTCCCCTTCCTTATCAATGTCTCTCCACCGATTGTTTCACAAACAGCTCATAACTTTTTGCAGCGCTGCATCATCTCTAGTGGCTTTCTGAATGACCTTGAGGGGAACTGCTGGTGGTCTGGCCTGATCCACCACAAAATAAAGATACTCCTCAACCATAGATGGCCCAGTGATCTGAGACTGCTGTGGATGGCGTGACATATAGTCAGCAGGATTGGCCGACTTCCCAGGGTTATGCACAATGGTATAGATGTAGTCTTGTAGTCTCAAACCCCACCGTTCAATGCGAGGCAGCATCTTCGCTCGAGGGTTTCCAAATATCGTTACAAGGGCCTGGTTATCAGTCACCATCGTGAAATGTTTGCCATATACGAATACGTGAGAATGTTCACACACCCACACAACCGCCAGGCTTTCTTTCTCTGGTTATGAGTATGCTCTTTCTGGGTCTTTCAAACTGCGACTCGCATAAGCCATAATGTGTCTTTGATCAGTGTCGTTATCATATTGTGCAAGTATGGCACCTAGTCCCACCGGACTGGCATCCACAGTGATTTCTGTCTTGCGCTTGGGGTCAAAATATGCTAGGTTGGAGGCAGACTCTACTGCCTTTTTGATCTCACAGAAGGCTCGCTCACATTGGGGGGTCCATTCAAACATCTGACCCTGCTTGGTGAGGGTTCTAAGAGGATGACTGATGGTAGCATAGTCTTTGATATACCTGGCACAATAACTGGCCATGCCCAGGAATGACCTGATGTCTCCAACGTCCTGTGGACTCTTGGCGTCATTCATGGCAGCTACTTTGTCGGGGTCAGGCTTCATCCCGGCTGCTGAAAAAATGTGCCTGAAGTACTTGAGTGTGGACCGGTGAAACTCACATTTCTCTCGATTCAAGGTCAGGTTGGCTTCCAACAATGCATGACAAACTCGATCTAGTGCCTTGTCATGTTCTTGAGTGGTAGACCCATACACCAGTATATCATCACTGTAGTTCAGGGTGTTGGGTATATGGTGAATGGTTTGACGAATGGCTTCCTGAAATATTTCCGCTGCTGAGGATATGCCAAAACTCAATCGCTTGTAGCGAAATAACCCCATGTGTGTGACAAAGGTCATGATATATCGCGACTTGTCATGCAATTCTAACTGATGATAGCCTTTATTTAGATCAAGTTTGGAGAACACTTTTGCGCCGTTTAAGGCAGATATCATGTCACTCTGATGGGGCCCTGGATGGCGCTCCCGTTCTATGGCCATGTTAAGCACTCGCATGTCCACGCACAAGCGCACTCTCTCGGGCGTCCCTTTCTTGGGAACTATCACTACCGGTGACACCCAGGGCGTGGGACCATGCGTACGTTCAATGATGTCAGCTTTCAGTAACTATTGCAGTTCATCTTTGACGGCCTGCTGGAGATGGAATGGCACCCTGCGAGGGTGTTGAGCAACAGGACGGACTTGTTCATTTATGTGAAGTTTATTCTGACACTTATTCATCTTCCCCAGGCCGGAGAACAACTTTGGAAATTTATGAATTATATCAGGATCATTGTTGACTTGATACAGAATTTCTACTAGGCGAAGGCGTTCAGCGGCAAGCTGAGAAGGTAGTCCGCCTCTGGACCCTCAATAACATGTATGACAGCTGATATGGTCTTAGTCTTATATTTAAGGGTCATGGAGAATTGCCCAAGACAGTTCAGTGGCTCTTTAGCCGTCCATGTGTACACCCGGACATGCGCTGGGTTCAAGGTGGGCATTGGTTTCATCTTTCTATATTCAGTCACAGGGAGATAATTTAGCGATGCTCCGCTGTCTAGCACAAACTTAGTGCTAAGGTTTCCTACGAGGATATCGAGTCGGGGGTACTTTTTCAACTGGTCCAGGTTAGCCACCATGCTTGCATATTCATTGGTGTATTTAGGTTCCCAAGATGCTGACCGAAATTCTCAGGACGATGATCTGCAGACCCACTGAGATTGTCTCGACTCTCTACTAGAGTTTGGGGCCTCAGGCAATGATTGAGTGTGATCTTGTGAGGTTCGCACATGGTGACGCCGAGCGCCCGGCCTGGACGTTCGAGCTGCACCATTCCTCATTTCACCTTGAGGATCTCCACGCATAGCTTCCAAATCGTCCTTGTGCTTGCACTTCCGACACTGCTGGTCCATCACAGGACAGGAGTCTGTATGTGGGAGCTCATAACCACAACAATAACATTTCTTGGTACGATCCTCCCTTTTGTCTGGCCGACAGGTTTCAGGGTGCCGGTGTCCGGCTTGCTGGTGCCAGGCAGATTACCCGTCTCTTCTGGGCCTTTCTCTGGAACGCTTGCGGGATCTGACATTCTGGACTCTGTTGGCCTGCTCTCTTTTCTCCGCACGCCCTGACTCCATCTTCTTGGCGTGCTCCTCGGCCTGATCGTGCACCCTTGTCATCTCCTCAATTTCATCAAGTTTGTGACTTTTCTTTAACAGCTTCCTTCTAAGTGCTTCGGATTGACACCCGTCAATGATTCGAAGCCATATGGCATATTCTGTGGAAAATGTGTCAAAATTGCAATATTGGATAGTCGGCGCAGTCATGTTAAGTAAGTGCTCATCAGCTCTTCTTTGTCCTGTCGAGCCTGGTGAAACATGTATCTCTCGTAATCAACATTACGCTTGTGCAGGAACTTTTTGTTTAAGGCTTCACAAACTTTGGCATACGTCCCGGTTTCAGCCGGGGGCAGTTCTTTTATTACTTTGCTAATATCTTTTCCAACTACATTACGCAATGCAATCAACTGGTCTTCATCCACCGTCACCTTGGACCCTTTGATGTAGTCCCCGAAGTCTTCAACCCACTCCTGCCATCGTGACCCCTACTTTCACCAGCTATCAGAGTCAATGGCTCTGGGGGCCTCAGGTGGGTCATGCCCACTAGGATTGGCTTGGCTTCTCTTTGTGGTGAATTGTGCGTTGACATGATGAATGATTTTTCTAATGTTCCTGTTTCCTGTAACACTCTATCTCTCTTGCCCACGCGTGGTCATTTGGATTGTCTTGTGCTTGTACAAGAACTCTGTCGCTGCCTCAGGGCATTAGTGTGATTCACTGTTCACAGTTTCAAGTGATGCCCTTATTCACGCTGAGCAATCATCTCATGTTATTCATGTTTTTATCAGTTCATTACCTGTGGCTTGGAATGTCTCGGGCAAGTCTTCATGCAACAGGGTCACCTCATTCATGTGACTCGTCGGTACACTGTACTCGTGACACTTTATGTCTGCAATTCTGTGCAACACTACAAACGCTCGTGTCCTTTTTTGTCTTGCCTCTTGGGGTGATGCGCTCTTGGTACAGTCCGTCATTCGATCATTACTGTGCTCGAATTTCTTTAACTGAATGGCGCGCACTGATGCCTGACTCCAAGATGGCCGCTTCACTATTGACCAGGGAGGTCCTTCCCGTCTTGCCTGACTTCAAAATAGCCGCTTGACTGACAGTTTTCACTCTGCGATGTCCGACGGCATGCACTCTTCACTCGCACGATTTGTTGCAACAGGGACTCACCCGTCGCCACCACACTGCTGGCACAACGATCTCTCCAATCGTCTGCTTGTCTCTCGCCGGCCACTCCGCTTCACCAGGTACGCTTGGGCCGCAATTCAAACTTCGGCTTTTCGCGCGCATGCCACTTCGCACGCTTTTGGGGTGAGGGTCTCTCGTGGCGGGCTATCTCATCTGTTCAGTACTTTTCCACGCATTCATCCTGATCTCACACTTCTTACGATTTCGTAGCACAGTGGTACTGGGTGACTTCAGAGCTTGTCAGTAGGCCTCACACCATGCCGGGCCTCTTAGCTTCTCACCACTTCAGGCGCGGACCGGCGCCAAATTCAAAACTTCACCAATGCTCGACTGCGCTTCTTCGCTGGGGCTCTACGCGATCTCCCGATCACGGAACAGATACGAACTGATGGTCTCTCTTCTCTGGGCGGCAATTCTTCTTGGAGCACTTGCGTCGCAGCAGCGACTTCCTTCCCAATTTCTAGGAACGGGACCGAATGTCATTTGCGGTTTCAGGGACAGCAAGCTGTGCATCCCACCCTCGTCGCCAGTTGGTGTGTCTTCCTCGTAATAACGACAGACTACTTCTTTATGTATCTAAGAGCTTTATTCAACATGTGCTCTCAAGTCCCCGTCCCTACTCTAACTGACTAGCCCATCCCCTGGATCCTCCTCTTCCCCCCACCTCACTAGCTCCGCCCACCCAAATACTAGACCGCTCACAATCCCACAGCCACCACCTTCATGGTAAGTCGCCATGTTAGGCTTTGGTGGTTATTGTACCAAGCACAAAAGTATCAGTGAGATGTTACAGAGGTTTCTGCTGTGCCTTCCATGAGCCAGGATCAGTGTAAAGGGACACATGGCTCCATTCTCTGAAGTGACAACAGTGCTGCAGGCTGTGAGTGTGCACACTCCTCTCACACCAGAGACCTTCCCAGCCACCTCCAGTGATCCACTGCTTGCTCCGTCATTCCACACATAGGTCAGAGGTGACAGATGCATGGGTGTACAGATTCCCTTGTCCATGACTGAGGATCTCATCAAGTCAGGCTTTTCTTTGCATTGAATCACTTGTAGTCCTGTTTATAGCCTCATAAATGAAGGACTGCAAGAGAGCAATGAGCAAACCTGGACGGGAGAAGCTGCTCATGCATATACCTTGGAAACGTCACAGCTCCCATGATGCAGGATTCACTGGGACATGTGGGGAAGATGCAATCAGCTGCTACTTCTGTTGAACCCCAGTTTGTATCCTTGAGGTTCCCTTCATCCATGACCAAGTGCCTTGAAGTAGTACAAAAATCAGTTCACAGCCAAGAAGAGTAAATGTATCACAATCCTGAGAAGATCATTGGATCTGGAGAGTGGAGAGTCTTTCCACACATGTGCTCAAGGGGCTGGAACCTCAGGCAGGTATGATGTTTACATATTGTATGTTTTCAGTGTTTATTACTAACCAAGGAATTGTTCTTTCTAGGAAACTGATCTGCGGACCCAATGCTATTGAAGTAGAGGTAGTCCCAGTCTGGAAACTTCTCTACAAAGAGGTAGGAGGAGCTCCTGGACTCTTACTTTGTGCAGAAAATAACCAAATAAGCAGTTGATTGGCTGACACGATGTTTTAATAGGTTAATCAGTTATTAATCGGGTGAGCACAATGGCAGCTCTTTGAGATGTGACAAGCTAAATTAACATATAGAGATTCAAATATTCTGTGTCATAGCTGTAGCCTGAATCCATTGCATAATACCAAACATTTAGCTGCAGTTATGCATTTTTGCTGTCCTATTGGTGGTAATTGATCGAACAGTTTGTGGGAAATAATTAACTATCCCTAAAAACTGTACCCCACAATTTAAATTCATTATATTAATATCCAGGGATATTATGGGCCTGATTACGATGTCGATCGGACAAGCGTCCGACCGACACCGCAGCGGGATGGAACCGCCCGACTATTAGCCGGCACTTCCATCCACAGTATTAGGATTTGACCGCCCTACGGGTGGTTGGAAACATCCATTTTTCTATTACAGTTTGTGCGCAGTTCAAGCTGCAGTAGAAAAATTGATGTTTTCAAGCATCCCTGCACCTTGTGGCTGGCACCATGCTGTGCCTGCCACATGGAATAGGGATGTTTAAAGGGGCACAGGCCCCATGGCAGAGGGCAAGGGGCTTTGCTTGGGACCCCCAAATTCAATATCCGTCTACCTTTTGATGGCAGGCGGACCGCCATGAAAAGGCAGGCGGAAAGCAACATTGTAATCCCGGCAGGATAGCCAAGGCTGGCTTTGCTGCCGTTTTGGGATTAGTATACCGCCCGCCACCCCGACGGACTCAGTGAGCCCATTGGAAGCAGACCGGAATTCCATCGCGGGTTTCCCGCTGACTGCCAGTATCATAATTCTGCGTTCGAACGGAAACCTAGAATGTCGGGCGGAAAGCCTCCAAGGAGCTGGCAGGTGGATCTCAGACCCAGTGCTCTCTTGCTGCTTGCAGTAGTTCTTTCAGAACATACTGACCTCGAAAATAACTGGTTTATTGATTAATGTCAATAATCTAAATAACCTGTGAAAGCTACTTATATCTGTTTTCTCTTTGTTCTACACAGGTTCTAAATCCCTTTTACTGGTTCCAAGCTTGTGCTATGGCTCTTTGGTTGTACTTTGAGAACTATGAACTTTTCTGTATCATCATCGTTATGACTCTAGTTTCCGTGACAGTCACGACCTATGACCTCCGGAAGGTGAGTGCCCTGACTGGCCCAGAAAAGTCATCTCTTTGGTAGAGACTCTGTGAGTGTGAAATGATGAGAAATGCAAAATCTAGCTAAGGGCAAACAGTGAGGCCTGACTTGAAGGCTGTGGGGCTGCAGCTGGGTGCAATAGTCATACATCAAGCTGACCTAAATATACTGTTAAGGCTAAACTTTGCATTCAGTGCTGCCCCTCTCAGTGGGTGAGGGGATAATGAACAAGGGAAGCAGGGGCTATGGTGGGGGTCATTTCATCTACAAGAGAAGTGACATACCAAGCCATACTATGCCATGCCATACCATACCATAACTTGCCATACCACACCTACTATACCATACCACACCATACTATACCATACCATACCATACACTACCATAAACCATACCATTGCTTTTGTATGTCACTAGATTATCCAAGACGGCAAGTATCCGTCACTTGCGGCTTCTGCTCATCTTGAGTACCAACCTACTTGGTTGCTACTCGCGAGTAGCAACCAAGTAGGTTTGTACTCAAGATGAGCAGAAGCGAGTAGCAACCAAGTAGGTTTGTACTCAAGATGAGCAGAAGCCGCAAGTGACGGATACTTGCCGTCTTGGATAATCCGATGCCCATGAAGCGATAGTTACCGCTTCGAGTGTTTTCTCCTGAACCAGGAAAAGACACATTTTTACACCAGACCATAATTTGTGGTCTTCATTTGAACGAGGGCAGGACGCACCTTAGCGTGTGCGGACCACCCCGCTCAAACCTCACGGTCCTGACGAAAACCAAATAATTTTTCCATATGGTTGAAACGTGTAGACCTATTTTTAACTAAATCACATAGCACACTACGCTATTTTTAATTTATCACACTTCTCGAGGCACCAAAGCCTTCCTAGTTAGGCACAGGTGCCACATTGATTTTATCAGGGTCCAAGCACTCAAGAATAAAGTCTTGAAGTGAGTAGTCTTGGCCCTTTTTAATACACGTATCACTGTAACTTTTTGCACATATAAAAAACAAGAAACCCGCTCCACTGTAGTCAGGTGTCGCAGCACACCCTATGGGCACTCTGCCTATGGGGTGGGACCCCGATGATGAAGCATGTCACCAACCAGGTTGGTGAGTGAGGGGTCTTCTTCAAGGACAAGCACTGTCCAGTAACAGGTTGGGCACATAGTGCTAACCTGAGCCTCGCGCTCCAGATACAGAAAGAATTCATTTTCTGTATTTTCCTCCTAGGGGGGTACTCCTCCATTGTTGTTAAATACTTAGGGACACAACAGTGGTGTTGTTCTTCTGCTGCTGCACTAATCCTGGAGTCGGTACACACCTGATAACTGTTAGGCCTCTCAGTCTCAGGGTGGTCTTCCTGTAAATATTTTGCCTTTACCCTCCAATTCTTGCTTAAATTAATCTTTGTCCACTCTAGGACTCTGTGCACTTTACCACCTCAAATGACGTCTTTCCAATGATGCATAGACGTCATTTAGAAGTCACCAGGGGTTTCAAATGAGGCCCCTGGCACTGCCAATGTGACCCCTGCCTTGCCCTTGGGACCCCTAGCCTCAGAGGGGGTGAAGGTAGCACCAGAAACTGAGAAACAGGGACAGTTTGCTGGGAAAAATGCTCCAGGGTTGCAGAAAACAGCTGCTGTTCGTGGCAGCACCATTTGAGATTGTAAGAGTTACAGGACAAAGAAATGTCCCATAATCTGACCCTTCCCAGCTGTCCCCATCTGACAGTGCCAGGCTGCGTGAAAGGTCTATGCAACACTGGAGTGGGGTGTATTGCATGAGCATTGAGAGGTGCCACAGATCCTAACATAAACTGGAACAGAATACCCCTGTTAGAAGATATCCAGAAATCCTCCTCTAGAATACGTACATTCTATAATGCTTTACTTGCCAACGCACCAGATGATACTGAACGTACAGAAGCAACCTGGGCTAGTAAATTAGGCAATCCAGATGTGGATTTAGACAAGGTATTGACAATGGCCTCCCAATTTCTACTTTCCACCAATCTTAGGGCTCAGCTGTATAAAACAGTATAATATCTGTATTATACACCAGACAAAAATGCATGCTTGGGGGAAAACTGACAGCGACCGCTGCCCTGGTGCAAAAGTGGACCTGCGACTCTTGTGCATATGTTCTACGAATGTGACAACTTAGGGCTTTTTAAGAAAATTATTTGGGAGTTTTGGAGGGAGGTGTTTGGACGAGATCTGCCGGAATCACAAACAATTTGTATGCTGGGATATGATTGCACTTTGAGACTGCACCACAGTGAGGTAGTAATGCTATTTATTGGTTCTGCTTTATACCGCATCATTTTGGCTACTGGCTGGAAAGAGGAAGATCCTCTGTGCTTCCAAAACTGGCTTGCTAGATTCCTGGCAGTCTATAACTATGAGTCAGCGATTTATGCTGCTAGGGGGCTTAAGTCCAGGATGCGGGGGAAAAGATTTGGTCTCCCATCACGGCCTGGTCTTCTCTGTCCCCGTCTGATTGATATGTATTGTTTCCTAATGTGTTCTCCCTCTTTTTTTTTTGTCTTCCCAGGAACCGTGAGTCAGTGTGTTCGATCGACTTATGTAGTGTTAACATTAGGGATCAGTATGTTTTCGCTTCCTGTATGTAATTTATTCCTATCCGTTCTTCTTGTTTTTTGTTGCCCTCTTTGCTAGCTGAACTATACAATTTGTTTTCTTTTTTATCTAAAACATATGGATACATTGTAATGGAATTGTTTTCTAAAATAGAAAAAAAAAAGAAAAAAGAGAGGTGCCACAGATCAGGTTTGCTGAATGTGTTTGTTGATATAGGGTACACTGCTACAGGCCAGGATTGAGGGGCACTGTACACCTGCTAGAGCCCCCAGTTACTGGTGGAACAGTGTGGGGGGGGTGTTGCATGTCAATAATCAGGAGTATGGTTGAGCTGTGTTTGTGTTCTAGTACTGGAAGACCAGTGGGTAGGTCCTGCCTTAGACGCTAACTGGGGGTTACCAGGGACAGCAGCTGACACCCCTGGATTTCCCTTTGTGGCATGAGTCACTGTCCTTGTGACTCCTGACCTCAAAAGTAGCAGGAGCAGGACCCGAACACAAACTGTGCTTAAGATTTCTATTTATTGTATTTCAAAGTATCCCTGCCTCCATCTCAAAAACCTCACGTCCTTGCATACTGCATGGTCCTGAGTCTGAGGACATGTATTCCCTCTGAAAATGACTAAGAGCATGCATTACTTCAGTATCCATATATGCACCCACTCTCCAGCTGGGTAGAAAAATGATTAGTATCTTAATTGTTATTGGCAAAGTATTCTTATAAAGTTCCATTGTAATATTCTACTTAACTATGACTGAAAAGCAACATGAAATGATAAGTGGGTAAAGGCAGGCACACAATAACTGGGATCTAATTTAAAAATGAAAACAAGCTCACAGTCTCAATTCAGAATAGGTAATTGTTTTCAAAATTGCAGAATTACGAATACTTGGCTACTGTACATAACAATTTAACCATTTATTAAAATAGTGCTTAACAAGCACTATTTATTGAAAAGGAAAAAACTGTATTTCTCCACTCCTGAAGTGAATAATCCATACATATTTCTTTAGTTATTTAAACCAATTAGATATAAGGGACCCTATATTAAATCGCAAATGTATTGTAAGAAACAAATATGTTAAAGGTTAAAGATTAAAATACGAGGCTCGTGAGCATACATTAATGAATTCTACTTGGTTACTATGAGGACATTCATCCTTTGCAGTCTGGTTACAAACCTCTGCATTAAGAAAGGCGAAACATTGTGGAAGAGGAACTGATGTTGTTAGAAGTGTAGCCCCCAAACATTCCTACCGTTGACAGCATTTAAAATCTCTGCTACCTGGTGGAAACCTCAGCAATCTGGGATCTGAGGGTCTAAGATCGATTTTATCCAAGGGTTATATCAACTATCTTAATACCTACGCTAGACCAATTTGGTAACCTGAGGACCACTTCTGCTCCCCAAAGCTCAGCCAGTAATATATGTTTAACCTAAGGAATAATGTTGTCTTAAGTCTCCAAAATCTGCTTAACATTATGGATACATTTGCTGTTCAAAGTCGGTGAGATCTTGATACCATAAGCGATCGCTTACGCAACACTCTGGGTCTGAGCATTTGAAACTATAGTCCTCATTACGAAGGTGGTTGGATCGACCATCCGACTACCGTCCTTGTGAGACCTTTCTGACCGCCAAAGCCGAGAAGGTTACCCAGCTGTATTACAATGTAGCAGGTAGATGCGGTCGCATCTAAGGCAGAGCACATACCCTCAAATATGTCACTGCTAATGCATACAAAACTCACAGAAAACATGTGTATTGTACACATAGTCATGACAAATGTTGGGATATGTCTTGTGCACCATGTACCCCATTGCTTGAGTGTGGTGGATTGTGCACAGTCCAGTCAATGGGGATACATATCGATTGGGATTTACATGGATTCCGGCACCCACAGGATCGTAGTCTTCAGGGTACAGCGGCCCAGGTGTAGGGGGGACCTGGAGGAAAGGATCCATGGCAGAGGCTGCTGGAGAAAAGCGGATTTGGGTGAGTATGCACCCCAATCGTTCTTTTCCAAAGACTCTAGGCAGGCGGTCGGAGCGCTATGGTCGGGTTGTTAGGAACCCACCTCATAATCCGGGCAATGGTACGAGATCCTTGTACTGTCTTATGGCTGCTGTTTTTCTCTGACTGCCACCTCAAGGGTTGCAGAAAAGCTGTTAGTGATCTTTCAACTGTCGGTCGGAGTATACGATACATGCATCATAATTCGAGGGTCAAACCGACTGCCTCCGCTGAGTGTGTGGCAGTCCAACCCCTTCTGACAGAACCGCAGAAGCCGCTCCGACCGCCATTGTAATGAGGCCCCATGTTTGGATAATTGAACCAATGCATGATTATTTAATGATAGTGCCTTGGCATTGCAGGTTACTACTGGTTATGCATAGTTGTGCTTATCTGTGCAATTGCTGTACTGGTATATATAATGACTGACCCGGGGCAGAGTCTGACATTGAATTAGTTGACATATGATTGCAAACTAAAATACACTTTTATGAACTTTCATAACTCTAGTGATTTTATTGATCTTGTACTTGTAATTTACTTTAGTTGAGTGTTTTCAAATGCATGTTCATTGAACATTATTTCCTGTGGTAACAAGGAGGAATGAGACTTGTGTTGTCACTTCCTGTGATGTCATCAGCATTAAATGGGAATGCAATGTTATTTCCGCTACCCCTCGCATTTTTGGTGAGTCGACACATATGGGTAGATGTACACAGGGCAATATCTAATTCACTAATTGCCCCTTTTAGCCAAATCAGTTGCCAATCTTTGACAAAAACTGGGGGTCCTTCTTCCATCGTATCCAACCTGAGAGGTTATTTTAAAATGGCATGAGTGCTGTGAGGTTTTCTTGTGGTATGATGACATTACTGGATACTCTTCAGGGACAAACCCAACCTCTCAGTCAGTCTAAGCAACAAAGCAGGAGATATTAAGCATCATTGAGTGGCCTCAACCCAAAACGTTTGGAAAACTAATTAAGGTTTAACCATTTCACTTGTATTATTTACCAAGATCTTTTACTCCTAGTAAAGTGATGCACATGATGAACCGATGATGTGTTAAACCACGTCTGAGGACTACAAGGATTCTTATGGGTGTTAGAGGAGTGTTGATGTCCCATCTCAGAATTCAATTCTAATCCCATTGTTAGAAAGGAATTATAAATCTGTCTAGGATGTAAACAAAAGTGTGTAATATTTCTGCTCATAGTAACTTCTGCGTCTTTTTGCTCCTCCATAACAGCAATCCGTTAACCTGCATAACTTGGTTGCGGCGAACAATAGCGTCATGGTCACCGTGAGTCTAAAAACTGGAGGTGAGTTCTTTCTAATTGTGACCAGAGGTTGTGCCTTAATATTGGAAGGTTCAGAATTAGAAGCGCTTCGAGAGCTAAAGGTCTAATTTGGCATGAGCCATCAGTTGCCAAAAACACATTGCATGGAGTGGATAAACACATATATTTTAAAAAATGTTCAAAAGTTTTTGCATCTGTTTAAGGACCTACATGTCATTGGTCCGATTTCCGTTAAACCGTTCTTCTCCTAATAAATTCCACATAGACCTGGCTCATCCTCAGTCCACCTTCTCAATGCTCCTAAGATTAAGAAAGTGCATCAAGACAGGAGATCCTTTGCTTATCAGATGGGAGTAAATGGAATCTTTGTTACTCTACATTAGATGTCAATCTAATTTGGTCACCTTCTAGAACCAGTACAACCCCGACTAATCTCTTCCAAAATATCTTTTTATCAACTTAGTTTGGTTTGGTCTTCTTCTTTAGCATTAATAGGCTACCCTGGGTCATTGTGGTAAACAATACAAATAACATGTAAACACAGATAATACCATCAGATGTCAACGACAGCCCAAAATTCAACTGATCCCAACCTTATCCCTAAACAGAGGGACGCTTTTTTCGCCTTCATTTTTTAGTTCAATGAAGAAACCATTTGCTGTAATTCCATTCAACATATATTTGACTGCTATGGCTGAGTCTGTAAAAAGTGTGTCCCACACCACAACGTGCAATTCCAAGTCTAGTGCATGTGGTGCAGAGATAAGTGTGATACTACCCTGTCCTAACTCTTCACTGTGGAGAGCGGTCCCTTCCACATAGACACTTTCATGCTAGTGTTCGCCATCTAAAAGTGATTGTGTTTCACTCTTGGTGCACAATATGACATATTAAATCAGCCTTTGAAATGTGGTTCCTTGATCTAGTTTGTCACAAGGGGTGCTGTCCATAACTGGATTATTACAAGTTATTCAGAGGTTCTGTAAGCTGAGATATATGACCTAATGATGACTACCATACTCCTCTCCATCCACAGAAAGGTTTTAAAGTATGGCCAAAGTGGGCTCTTGTCCACCGCCCCAGCTATCCAGATGGCGTGCATTAATTGACCAGGATAGCCACACTGTAATTACTGTTTTTAAAAACAGTTACTCAAGTACTGTGATGGTGATCATCGTTCTAATTTCATGACATGGAGATTACAACTCCTGTAAACCCATTATCTTTTGGTGAAGATAGTTATGTCACACAACAACAATAAATGCAATGCATTTATGTTGCGGTGAGTGCTTGACATTGTTGCATATCAATGATTTCATCATAGACAGATTGGCGATTCTTTTAAACCAGCTCTCAGATTGGGGTTGTCTCTTCCAATAAGGCAATTCAACAAAGCAGTTTTTTTGCTTAGAAACAATGTGGACTTCTAAACAGACAATATCATCACTCCAGTCACAATAAGTGACTGCCTGCTATTGTTAATAAGTTATTGTACATGCCAGTGTTTGTTTTTAGGCAGTACTGTTGTCTCGTCCATTTAGAGTGTTCCTATCCTTTTCCCTATATTTGATGTCTCCTTTTGGAATACAAAACAGACAAGAATGAAGAGAAACATACTCTTTGTTTCAAAAGATATAGCCCAATATAAGGCACAGCAGTAGTGCACTGGACGACTCATACTTTGAGTGAATACATGCAAGGCCAGAAAATGACATTCATCTTCTTCCTCCTCAAATTCCTTTTCCTTATTTTTGCCACATCGGCGAAGGAAGCATGACCGGATCCCTGAAAATTTGTCTCTTCATAGACCCTTGCAAATTTCTGTAGCATGAGTAAGGCCATTTGTGCAGGAGGCATACATAAACGATGAACAAAAAAGAAAGAGACATTTACATAACATGAAATCTCATCTTTCCCATGCCAGGGGAAGATGAGATTTAATACTAGATAGAAGCTGTGTCATCACACTGATTAGAAAGACCATTTTTATCTTCTTGATATTTGAAATTTACTTAGCTTCATGTTCCAATATGTAATATCAAAAATCCCACAGGTGTGTGGTTAGGGACAAACATTACCAACTCTCCCCAGTCTAGAGATAGGCCATGAACCAACTTCCAGAGTTTTTACAAAAGTAGTGCATTGACTAGTTGCTTTTTGTATTGGGAGGGAATATCTACATTTCGCAATGTAAGGATTGTCTGATTCAGATACGACCTATTCACCAGCAAGATGACCTTGTAGTATACCAAAAGGGTTGCTGATACTTTACTTTGACAAAATATGTATTTCCATGCTATCTTTCCAGTGATGTGGCTTTGACAGAAGTAAATATTTATCCTCTCCAAGAATATGGATTCTGCTGAAAGACAGGGCACATCTCCAGCTTTGGCTAAATCATATTGGTAGATCTGGATAGGATATAGCTCATGGGTTTATCAGTAGGCCCAGGGAAAAGGAAAAAAACTGTCTTCAATAGGAAGTAAGTTGCAATGATATCCCACAGCCTTCAGGCTTTTGCTTCGGTAGCAAGTGGTAATGGGGAGGAATAACATAATGATGAAACAGGTGTGTGTGCATGTAAATTGGCAGAGATGAAGCATATCCTGGTTATTAGCACCAATAGCACTAAGTCTTTGCTGTTGGGTGAATTTGCACCTTCTCCATGGAAGTGGCTAGTTAAGACAAGCTTGTCCTTTACTACAATATCCAGTCTTGAACTGAGAGATTTTCAGAATGATTCATGTCTTTCAACATATCAGTTGCAGACTTGTTTGCCTTTACACTCAATGCCCATGCTCTGGCCTTTTGCATCAGATTTCCGGATCATGCGGTTTTTGATGACAAAAAACATGGACTCTGTCTTGGCAGGTGTCTCTTCTATGGTTTCACTCCCTGTCCACAGATACTGAGTTCTGGTCAGGCTGATGGACAATGTGGCAGCATAGATTGTCTAGATGGTTCCATGCTGGCTAAGAAGTTGGTAATTCTCCTCACTGGTTCAGCTGGCAGTCATGCCAGCATAGAGACACCCAAACAATGTGATCCCCCAAGTCAATGGCCTGATCAGTATTGAGGTTGGGCTGGACGTTCTTCGAGGTTGAGGCTTTCAATGGAGGTGGGGAAGGCTATTTAAAGGCAGAGCAGTCGAGTTATTCTGAGTACCTATAGGAGTCAAGAGATGGGGATCTGGAAGAGGAAACATTGATGGCCAGGCTACTTTGAGAAAGCTTGCCCACCAGCAAATATTGAGTGACGGCCACTGATTAAATGCTAGTATTAATGGTCCTTCCAGACATTCCTGACCACTGAAACAACCTGTCTTGCTAGTCACAGATACATTGGCTAAGCACTTGGAAGATGTAAGATTCATGTAACATCGGGAGTCAGTCCTTGGTAGACAACATGCAGTGATATTGAGGATTGATGCAACATTTAGTCTTAAGACCCTCTCGATATACCACTGAAAATATTCAGCTGAGACTTTGTCTAGATGGATCAGATCCACTGTTTTCTTGGTTTATTTCATTGCTGGCTCAATCTTTGTGAGGGGATTCAAGAAAGATCATCAGAGTGCCGGCTTAGTTTGGGGGAATCCCTGTAAGTGACATTTGTGAGACAGCTCACCGTCAATTTGGGTGACATTTCACATGAATGGCGGACTCTAGTGCTATCTACATTTAAGGTTAGAGTACTTTTGACAGTTACAAAATTATTTTCCATAATGCAACAGCTCTTTATTTTGGTTATATTTCTTTGTGGCTCAGTCCAAAGCAATGAATTTACAAGATCTCAGGTTATTAATATAGACATGTGGACTATGCTTTGATTAATCACAGCTAATCTTCGCTACTCATAGTCTCACTCTTCCTTCTCGCAGTCTTTTAGACCTGTCAACCTTAGGGTGGATTACCCACAAACAATCTGCCTTCCTCCTACACTTTGCTACCTTCAATTGTGCTGTTTTTGGAACTCTGCACACTTTACCACGGCTAACCTGTGAAAAGGATCTTGTGCTCTCTCCCCTATACATGGTAATATTGATTCATCCCCAATTGGCATATTTAATGTGCGTATAAGTTCCTAGTAAAGTGATAATACATGTAGCCTGGGCCTATAAATTGAATGCTACTAGTGAGCCTGCAGTACTGATTGGGCCACCCACTTAAGTAGCCCTTTAACTATGTCTCAGGACGGTTATTTCAGAGCCTGTGTGTGTAGTTTGATCTGCCATGTCAACCTGGCAAAATAAACATTTTGCCAGGCCCTAACCTTCCCTTTTTTATACATATAGGTCACCCCTAACGTAGGCTGTGGACAACTCAAAGGTCATGATGCAGTGTATTTAAAAGGCAAGACATGTGCTTTTTAGATTTATATGCTCTGGTAGTGAAAGACTCTCAAATTCATTTTTCACTTCTGCAAGAACTTTCTCTCTCCTATAGGGTAACATTGGGATTACTTTATTATAGCTTATAAGTGTAATTTCCAAATCGGAGGCTATAACTGAGCCGAGTTTTGTGTCTCTGGAATCCTAATTTAAAATCCTAATTTATGGCTTAAATTAAAATTCTGAAAATGCCACATTTAGAAAGTTGCCATTTTCTTGCTTTAACTATTTGGTGCCTTCTAGGCTGTCTCTGATCACATGACTGGATGCAGTTGACAGTTGGGCTTTGTAAATCCCTCATTGACAGACACACACAATGGGAGCTTAGATGTGTCTCAATGATCCATCTCTGGCAGGATGGAAGGGAGGTGGTGGGCATAGCATCACACCTGAAGAGGCCATGTCCTAGCCACACACTAAGGGCTGCCCCTGTAGTGAGTCTGGAGCCATGACAGGAAGGGCATGGATTTTGTGCACTTCAAAGACATGTCTTTGAAGTCTCCCAACTTCAAAGGCATCACTAGGTATAAGTAATGGACCTCAGTCTCCTCTGCATGAGTACACTTCTGGACCTGTAGATACTCTGCCAGGAAGAAGGACTGCTGAGCTGCTGAAAGGACTGCTGATCTCCTGTTTGTGCTTTATTGCTATGCTGCCTGCTGTCCTCTTGCCTGGTTGAGATTGACTGGGTCTGCATCTCTTTAGCCCAGAACCCAGAGTGACTTCAAGGGCTAGTTGGTTGGCTTCCTTATTTGAATCCTCAAGGACAGAACAGGCTTCCAACCCCCTGCACCTGTACTCTTTTATCTGTGAGTTCACCTTGCCAAGTGGCACCAACCTAGTTCTGGACCCTTGAAAGTGGGCCTAAGGCCTTGCCAGTGCAACCAACACATCTTCACTGCTAAGCGATGCATCTCTGAGCAGAACTGACACCTCTCATTGGCTGAGCAGTGCATCCTTGAGCAGAACCACAGCATCGCTGCTGATTGGACCCATCGTATAAAGAATCACATAACCACCACCTCCGGCATCTTGGGACTAACACATTCCCCTCAGAACCTGCACTGCGATGCTTCCCCCTGCACAGCTCCTAGCATCTCCAGTTGACAGAAGTGTCGATAAAGATGCCCAAACTCCAAACGCAGCTTCACCACTCATCAGAGCCGATGCATTGCCTCAGCTGCGCATCTCATCCTTAACACTGGATATCCCCAATAGCACATTTCGCTTCTTGACCCTATTTGTCACTATAAACTTTAAAACATCTCTATCTAATTAGATTTGTTTTTGTCTGGCTTTATTTGTATTTATGTAAATCAGAGCTTTTTTTCTAACCTTGTGTGGAATCATTTGATGGGGGAATAGCCCTCCCTGACATTCGTAAATACTACTGGGCAGCCCACCTCTCAGCGATCAACCAGGGGACGTACAGTGACGGCAATGATCCCGGTTACGGGATGGACAGATGGTTGCTCCCTGGGGGGAACTATGAGGTTGCACTCTAGTCCAAACCAGGCACACACCGACTCACTGGACCGACACAACACTCTGTACAGATATGGCATATAGCGCAGAAGAAACTTGGATGGTCGGACGTCCTCACAATGGCCACACCATTATGGGCCTCCGAAAAACTGGGTAACTTGGGGCATACTAAGGGGTTCCGAAACTGGGATCTAATTGGAATCTCCCAAATCAAAGACATCTGGGGCCCTAAAGGGATCCACACGTTCGCCCATTTACAAGACACATTTGAATTGGCACAAACCAAATTCTTCAGATACATGCAAGTGCGACACTCTCTGCAGGAGAACATCCCACCAGAGACTAAATTACCACAAATCTCCCCACTCGAAGACAGATTACTTGATGGAGACATGACAGAACACGCCATCTCTCTCACATATAAAAAGTTAATCAATAACCCCCCTGACATGCACCCTTCCCTAAAAGAGAAATGGGTTGCTGACGGGCTAGAGATAGATGAAGAGGAATGGCTGTATGCTCTTGCCTCCCCACAGGAGGTGGCAATTTCAGCCCGACTACGACTAATCCAGCTGAAAGTACTGCACAGAATATATATTTCATGTACGAGATTACAAATGATGGGGAGAGGAGGCGATGGAATTTGCAGACGGGGTGTGGCAGAACAGGCACCTTTTTCCACATACTATGGGATTGCCCACAGGTGCAAAGGTACTGGAGACGGGTGGTGCAATGTATGCAGGAGGTGTGGGAGGTAGAGGTTCGTCTGGAGGCCAGGAGGTGTCTCCTGAACATCTGGGAGCCCACAGACCTGTCTCCGAGGGGGAAAATGTGGGTGACACTTGGTCAAATGGTGGCAAAAAGGAACATCGCCAGATTGTGGGGTAACCCTAACCCACCAAAACTGACAGACTGGCAAAGCGACATGGACTGGTGCATACAGTAAGAAAAAACTGTGTACATAGCAAGAGGGTGCCCTCGGAAATGGGTAGAAATATGGACACGCTGGAATGACTTTAGGAGAAACATTTGTGAGCCTCCACATACCCCACAGACTAGCTCAGAAGACATAGAATAAATTGACTTCTCAATGGCTTTGTACGCATGAAACTCACTGTACTGTCAATGTATCATTGGTGCTGCAACCGACTCGATTGTGATGTAAATTGATGACCCTGTTTGTGTTTTTTGGTTTTTAATACTAAAATGGAAAAGAATTTTTATGAAGGACAATACTGTTTAAAGTTATAAAATAAAAAATAAAAACCGGAACTACATTAATCTGCATTCTACCGCGAACCACATACACATGCTGATTTATGACGCACCCCCGGGTTGACGGCACAGGGGCTGTGCACTCTACAACTACTGCATAACATGAAGAAATGTTGCGGCCAGCCCGAGGAGTTGTAGGCCAGAAGGTGTGTGATGATCACAACACAATAAAGGTCTTTAAAAAACAAAAAACAAAAAAAAATTGCTTGTCTCAGTTATCTACATTTAAGAAAAGCTGCAAAAGCGCAGCGCCAGGTTAAGAAGTATCCATAATAACAGACATGTGTAAACAAATATGTTTTCTTATTTTGCAGAGTACAAAGAGGTGGAATCACATAATTTAGTCCCTGGAGATGTCATTATATTAACTTCAAACAAGCTTTATTTGCCGTGCGATGCTGTACTCATCAACGGGAGTTGCATTGTAGATGAAGGCATGCTTACAGGTATGAACTTTATTTATGTCTTCTTCTGTGGTACAGTTAGTTTTCTTTAGGTTTCTGATCACTAGTTATTGCTGTCACATTTTCACATCTTTCCTGTGTCAATGAAAGGGATTACAGTGTGAGATTCACCCTCTTCCCCTGCCAGTACACCTGGTTGTGTATAGTGTGTCCTTGCCTTGTCTGATGGGGCTTCCTGTAGTCTTTGCAATGAGTTAGTCAAGTCAAAATAAACTTTATTTGGCCGAAGGCCAGAAAAGCAAGCACACAAGAATAATGAAACATGAATGAAATGTTTTCATCTTGTGCGGAGATCCTGTGCTATAACCATTTTTTGTAACAATTATATGATAAAATTCCATTTAAAAAAGTGTAGAAATTCAGTGTAAAACTTCAATATTGTAAAACAGCCATTGCAATTGATATCACCTCCTAATATGGAATGTCTATTTTTCTCAAATGAAGGACCGGCCAGGACATTTCAAGTTAGTCTAAGGACTGCAAGAAAACTAATTCAGCCTTATGCTGTCACACATTTTTCCTACGTAATGGCACCAAAAAGCTACATCTTGTCCCTTGGTACTAAGAACAGAACAGCAAGAAATGGCTAGCACTTTGAATCGAAATATTGTCACGCACACAAAAAGAGAAATCTTGATTCCAGGCACCCCATGAGACAAAGGCAAATTTTTAAGTGCGAAGTCTAAAAAGAATAACCAATGCCAATGTGTAGGAGATACAATTACCCTCAAATAGGGCTCAATGCCATGAGTTGTTGAAAGCTGTGCAAAATCAGCAATAGATGGGCCAGCTCCAGACATTTATTCAGATAATCAGTCAGTTAAAAGAGCTTCATTTCGACAATATATGCCATAAAAGCAATATAAATAATAAAACCCACAAAATATCATACAAAGATTATACTTGAAATCCAAAGCACAGCATGCATACAAAATGGGTCCACATCATAGCCCTATTGGCTAATGTAAATCTTTCTAGCTTATAACACAGCATTTTGACATTAAAACAGATTAGATTACATTTGACATCTTTTGTCCCACATCCATCACAAAGACTTAGCAATAGACGTTGCATATTGCGCTGAAGAATCTGGTGCCCAGATTCTTACAGATCTGCTTTAGTATTTTTTTTCAGTGGCCCCCATAAGCAGGACAAACAAATGGAATTTGAGATTATGTTTTAATTTGGTCGCCACATATTGGACATTTGTTGTCAGCATAGGAGGACCATGTGCAAGTCAAGGATTTTAGTGGCGAGAGTACCTGCCCGGAATTTGTAGTATAATCTCATATCGATAGGTTTCGCTATTATATCACAGTTTTTGCTCATACCAAGGGGTGGGCTCAAATTCTTAGAACCTCCCTGTCAATGAGGTACGATTGGGTGCTCTAAGATTGTTTGTTGTAATCTTCAGCGCCTGTACGGCCCTTTGCTGGGGCAGCTGTTGCGCTATACAAATTGCAGTGACATAACATAACATAACATCCGCCCTGACTTCGTCAGAAGCGGTTGCTCCCTACTGCCCTTGCTCGCTCCTGCCTACTCTGCCTGGTATCGTTAGCGCTGCGCTGCTGATCTCAATTAGCGCTTGACCGTGCCTGCAGTATTATTTCATTATTTCATTATTTCATTATTTTCACGTGCCTGTTTGTTTGCTCGACAGTGCCTGCATTGTTTCATTAATTCTGAGTGCCTGTGTTGCTTAGCTCGCATTGCCGCATCGTTTGTTTATTTATTGCTGTGCTGCTCACCGCGTAAATAATTTATTCACTTTCCCCAACCCGGTCTGCACTTCCGTTTTAGCCGCCATTAGCATTGTTGTTGTTGTGCCCGGAGCCCGCCCCCTCCACCACGCACCCGCCTCCCAGCTGCTCCTCCCTCCCACTAAGAGGCAAGGCTTCCCCCCGACCACCGAAGCGCTGTGACCGTCCGGACTTCGTCAGAAGCGGTCGCTCCCTACTGCCCTTGCTCGCTCCTGCCTACTCTGCCTGGTATCGTTAGCGCTGCGCTGCTGATCTTAATTAGCGCTTGACTGTGCCTGCAGTATTATTTCATTATTTCATTATTTTCACCTGCCTGTTTGTTTGCTCGACAGTGCCTGCATTGTTTCATTAATTCTGAGTGCCTGTGTTGGTTAGCTCGCATTGCCGCATCGTTTGTTTATTTATTGCTGTGCTGCCCACCGCGTAAATAATTTATTCACTTTCCCCCAACCCGGTCTGCATTTCCGTTTTAGCAGCCATTAGCATTGTTGTTGTTGTGCCCGGAGCCCGCCCCCTCCACCACGCACCCGCCTCCCAGCTGCTCCTCCCTCCCACTAAGAGGCAAGGCTTCCCCCTGACCACCGAAGCGCTGTGACCCTCCTGACTTCGTCAGAAGCGGTCGCTCCCTACTGCCCTTGCACGGTCCTGCCTACTCTGCCTGGTATCGTTAGCGCTGCGCTGCTGATCTTAATTAGCGCTTGACCGTGCCTGCAGTATTATTTCATTATTTCATTATTTTCACCTGCCTGTTTGTTTGCTCGACAGTGCCTGTATTGTTTCAATAATTCTGAGTGCCTGTGTTGGTTAGCTCGCATTGCCGCATCGTTTGTTTATTTATTGCTGTGCTGCCCACCGCGTAAATAATTTATTCACTTTCCCCCAACCCGGTCTGCACTTCCGTTTTAGCCGCCATTAGCATTGTTGTTGTTGTGCCCGGAGCCAGCCCCTTCCACCACGCACCCGCCTCCTAGCTGCTCCTCCCTCACCCCTCCCCTTCCAATATCCATATATGTCAGATCCATTGTCGCGCAGCGTTTACGCGCAGAGGACGCGCCCCATGCGCGCCGAAGGTGCGCCAACGGTAAGCCCGTCTACGCCTGTCCGCGCCTGGACCGCGCCCAGCGCCAGACCCCCTGGTCCCCGCTGTACCCAGCCCACTAGCTACACATACGATGCCGCTACTCTCCTCGCCCTCAACCCCGGACGCTAACCACAATGCTGCGAAGCCACCCCTGGACGGACCCACGGCCCATTCGCCTGTCACACCTGCAAGTTCACCTGCTCCAGGACCCTCACCAAATCCACTTCCTCCAAACATATCTCCGAATCTAACCACCTGAAATGCATCCTGCTAAACACCCGCACGATCCACAGACACACCACTGAACTCTGGGACCTACTTGACACTGCGTCACCGGACATCGCCTTCCTTACAGAAACTTGGATGAGCACATCATCAGCACCCGACATCGCCATCGCCATCCCGGACGCTTACAAGATCATCCGAAAAGACCGCACCAACCAAACAGGAGGAGGAATCGCCATCACGACCAGCATCATCGATAATCTTGCAACCGCCGAACATCTCAACGTCCAGATTGACACCGACCCCAGGACCACCCTTAGAGGCACCCTCATCCACAGGCCTCCAGGAACCCACACTCAATTCAGCGATGACATCACTGACTTCGTCAGCCCACATGCCCTAGCCTCCGAGAACTACATTCTATTAGGCGACCTCAACTTCCACCTTGAAAACAAACACGACAGCAACACCAACTCCCTTCTGGACAACCTGGCCAATCTCGGACTCAAACAACTTGTGGACACCCCCACCCATGTAGTCGGACACAAGCTCGACCCTATCTTCACCTCCAGCAAGCACATTTCCTTCGACCGCATCACAGCTCTCCATTGGACGGACCACAGCTGTGTTCACTTCAGCTACAAAACCACCTTGACCCACAACCACCCACAACCTATTCCTCGAAGAAACTGGAACAAAATCACCTCCGAACAACTCCTCACTTCACTCAACCAAGACCCTCCCACCCTCTCATTGGACCCAAACCAAGCGGCCACCAACCTCAAACAATGGATCACCCACAGCGCTGACGAATTAGCACCCCTGAAAAAGCACCAGATCAATTCGGCCAGCAAAAAGGCCCCCTGGTTCAATGATGACCTTAAAAAATCCAAGAAGCTATGCCGCACCCTAGAGAAAACTAGGAGAAAAAACCCAACCACCGACAACATGGCCACCCTCAAGGCGGCCACCCGCAAACACCACCAACTGATTCGATCCACCAAGAAATCAGCTCTCAAGGATCGTCTTGACAACAACGCCCACAACAGCAAGAAACTTTTCAACATTGTCAAAGAATTCACCAACCCTGCCGCAGCATCTAACGACATCACTCCTTCCCAAGACCTATGCGACGCATTATCCTCCTTCTTCTACAACAAAATTGCCGACATTCACAACAGCTTCGAGAACTCTCCCTGCGAACAACCCTCTCCACCCCCCTCAGATCCTACACCGCCAACTAACAACCTCAGCGCCTGGAACCCAATCACCACCGAAGACACCATCCGCCTAATGAACTCAATCCACTCTGGCTCGCCAACCGACCCCTGCCCCCACCACATCTTCAACAAAGCTGCCTCCGTCATCGCACCCCATCTCCGTGATGTCATCAACTGCTTGTTCAACTCTGCCACCTTCCCAGAAAGCTGGAAACACGCCGAACTCAGCGCCCTCTTGAAGAAACCCACAGCAGACCCCTCTGAACTTAAAAACTACCGACCCATATCCCTCCTCGCCTTCTCCGCCAAAGTCATTGAGAAAGCCGTCAACAGCCAGCTCGCCACCTTCCTCAAATCCAACAACTCCCTCGACCCCTCACAGTCTGGCTTCCGAGCCAAACACAGCACCGAAACCGCCCTCATCGCAGCTACAGACGACATCCGAACGCTACTGGACAATGGAGAAACAGTGGCCCTCATCCTACTCGACCTCTCCGCCGCCTTCGACACAGTTTGCCACAACACCCTTTGACAACGCCTCAGCAACATCGGCATACAAGGAAAAGCCTTGGACTGGATCATCTCATTCCTCACCGGGAGAACTCAAAGAGTCCGACTTCCCCCATTCAACTCAGAGGCAACTGAAGTCATCTGTGGAGTACCACAAGGTTCTTCACTCAGTCCCACCCTCTTCAACGTTTACATGAGTCCTCTCGCCTCCATCGCGCGTCAACACAACCTTAACATCATCTCTTACGCCGACGACACCCAGTTGATCCTTTCCCTCACCAAAGACCCTAACACCGCCAAAACCAATCTTCACGAAGGCATGAAAGAAGTAGCCGAATGGATGAAACATAGTCGCCTAAAACTCAACTCAGACAAAACGGAGGTGCGCATCCTAGGACCTCCCCCCTCGGCCTGGCACGACTATTGGTGGCCTTCTGCCCTGGGCACCGCTCCCACACCCACAGACCACGCACGCAACCTGGGATTCATCCTAGACTCCTCGCTCTCGATGTCCAGACAAGTCAACGCAGTCTCATCCTCCTGCTTCAACGTACTTCGTACTCTCAAAAAGATCTTCCGCTGGATCCCCATCGAAACAAGAAAGACTGTAACCCACGCAATGGTCACGAGCCGACTGGATTATGGTAACACACTATATGCCTGAATCACAGCAAAATTACAGAAAAAACTCCAACGCATCCAAAACGCATCAGCGAGACTCATATTGGACATCCCTCACCAAGATCACATCACCGGACACCTAAAAGACCTCCACTGGCTTCCCGTCAACAAGAAAATTACATTCCGCCTTCTCACCCATGCACACAAGGCCCTCTACAAACTAGGACCCGAATGCCTCAACACTCGATTGTCCTTCTACACACCCACCCGCCAACTTAGATCGGCCAATAAAGCCCTTGCCACAGTCCCGCGCATCCGAAAATCCACCATGGGTGGCAGGTCCTTCTCCTTCCTGGCTGCCAAGACCTGGAACTCACTCCCCACTCACCTCCGCCTCACTCAAAACCACATCTCCTTCAGAAAAGAACTCAAAACCTGGCTTTTCGACAAAAATTGATCCCCCCTTCCCCAAGCGCCTTGAGACCCTCTGGGTGAGTAGTGCGCTATATAAATCCCTGAACTTGAACTTGAACTTGAACATGCCAATACTGTTATTTAATTTTTCCTGTCGAGGGAACCGTACACCCATTGGAATCTCCCATAAGTGCCTCCATTCTTTATGTTATGGAGCTTGCCCATTTTATGTGAGTGGTCAACATCCATGACATAACTAAGTGCATCAGCCTAATTTGTCGACTCAGGAGTGGACCACATTCTTCACCAGTATGCAATAGGGTGAAATCTTGCAACATCTTCTAAGGATTTTCTACCCAGTTCATTAAACAGAGGTTTGAGAGGGGTGCCTAGTGGGAGGCTTGTGATATTTCAAAGAAACATATTCCATGCTAAGACTAGTGGTGCCAAGTTTGCAAAGCCCAGAGTCCAGATCCATAAAAAACTGAATCCACTGCTTTTGTATCGTAAATCTGTAGTACATGACTAATGGACTTTGTGAGTGAGGTTTTAAGTTGTTTTCCTAGTGCGCCTGCCAGTTGATGGTGTTTGAGGGCCATCATTTCAATCTGGGGGCTCCAGCTCAATTTCTTGACTTGAGTAACTCCTAGATAATTAAAAACATCTGTCTGCCCTAGCTGCTTGCCTTCAAGTCTTATGATGCTCCTGAATAACCGGTGCTGATTAAAATTCATACATTTTGTTTTAGTTGTGTTCATTACTGGACCTCGTATCCTACAGAAGTCTTTAGAGCAGGAAAGTGCACATTGCAATCCTCACAGGGATATTGAAATTATGAGCATGTTGTCTGAGAACATTATGATGGAATTCTTTGATCCTGCTAGAAGCGTCAGTTGGATAGGAAGCTAAGAATTGGGGCACTCCATTCAAAAATATAGAAAATAGTCTAGGAGCCATAACACACCCTTGGCGTACCCCCTTCGCTACTGGGAAACAATTAGTGATATTACCCTCGGCACCCCAGCAGACTTGAGCAAAATTGTTTATAGTGAAGCAGAACAATTAAAGAAAGCAGGTCCATTGGCATTTCCAGGTTCTGTAGGACCATCCAAGCTTTCTTGCATGAAACTAAGTCAAAAGCTGACTTGAGGTCAACAAAGGCAGCATAAATGCTACCCTTTGCTATCACGACAGTATGCCAGTATATTAGCAAGAAGCGGAATACTTGGTCTATGGTGCTAACGTATGCTTGGAAACCTGCCTGTAAAGGGGAAAGAATGTCATTTGCAGCTATCCATTCCAGGGCTTTTGCCAATGCTAGGCGAGCCACCACCTTTTGGATTGAGCATATTAGGCTTATTGGCCTGCAATTACTTGACGAGGATCTATCGCCTTTTTTAAAGATGGGTATTATCTCGGCACCCCACCAGGAATCAGGTATAGGTGCACCACGAGCTATTGCATTGGCTAGTAATAGTCTATATCTTAAGTAGGTATCCTTATCATACAAGAATAAGTCAGCCACAATGTTATCAGGGCCGGGGCACCTTCCCCCGTACTCTGCCAAGGGTGCCTTTTACATCTGAAGGGGCAAAGATCACTTCTACCAAGAGCTAGGGGATTACAAACAGCTCATCATGTTGGTCTTCTTTCTCTGCATATTGTTTTGCAAAATGTTCAATCCATTCATTTGGGGCTATATGATTTTGTGGGGGCAGCTATTGCCCACCTTTTCCCAACTTTACTAGTTGCCAAAAATGTTGAAGACTTTTTCCGAGCATGCCATTTTAAGATCCTGCCATCCATTTTCATCCCGTTCTTTTTTAGATCTGCCCTGGAAGACTTTGTACAATTTCCTTGCTTCTTGAATGCAGGCTGGATTTTTAACTGCAAGGAGCTTCCGTGCTTGTCTGCATTCCTTATTATACCAATGCTGATGCCCCAAAATTGATTTACCTTTTTGATGAGGGGGCATAAGGAAGTAGGTTCCTATTTTGTCGAATAAATTGTCATAATTTTATATGCCTCTGCATTTGGTGGAAGCGCCTCAACCTCCACCAATGCAGATGTCCCACCTATACTTATAGATGACAATATGTCTGGCTTTTCCACTACCTTTGCCCATTTGACACATTGGAAAGCAGCAAGTCTCCGGGCGAGGTCAGTAAGGGAGGAGTTGCTCCTTATTGTTGTTAAAGGATTTGATTGCAATACTCAATGGATTGTGGTCATTCTCTGCTCTCTTATTTATGTCCATATCAATGAGAGCAGACATCAATTTCAGATCAATTAAAAGATAGTCATTATGACTAGCATGATGGCCATTATTATAGGTGTTTGATCCATGTCTCTCTGATTTAGATCTCCCATTTGCTGCTTCTGTCCATCTTTTTATTTTTTACATTTTTTAATCAGCAAAACAATAGGTTAATGAGAATACACAATATATTTCAAAACATGTTCACAAATATTATCCTTAAAACCAGTTACACAGCAATTTAATTGACAGCCAGATAAAATTATGGAAAAAAGAAGGAGGCTAAAAAGTAAAACAGCTAGTTTTGTCTTCTTTCAGAGAGACCAATACTGTTCTGCATTACATATAAATAAAGTGCAAGTGCCATCTTATCGCCTAAACCCCAGATCGATACGATATGTTTGTATTTTGTAGAAGTAGTGATATCCTTCACTTTTAATCAAAGTGCAGAATGCATTCTATAAAGTGCGAGAAGAAGTGTTTAATGTCACTAAAGTGCAAAAAAAAAAATGTGCTAGAGCAGATTACCAAAAAGCTGATACATTGATTAGCCATCCCTTGTTTTCCCTTTAAACTCCAATTCTGCTCAAATTTCTTAGTGACTCCGACCCTCCTGGTGTAAGCTTCTTCAAATTTTTGGGTTCTTTTCATTTTATGAAACCACTTCAGATGAGAAGGTATTTCCCTAGATTTCCAATTCTTTAAAATTAGGGAGCGAGCGACCATGCATGAAATAAATAAGAAGGTCTTTTCAGGCCTGGATAGTATCTTCTCATCTCGACTGATACTGAATATTACAGTTTCGGCCTCGAGCGGAATGCTCTTGCCGAGTGCTTGTCCAATATCCGAGAAGACCTCTTCTCAAAATGACCTAAGCCCTGAGCATGCAAAAAATATATGGTGCCAACCGCCCTCCTCATCTAATTGGCAGCGAAAGCACCTATTTTCTATGCCTGGAAATCTTTTATTTTAAGTGGCCGGGGTTAAATAGGATAGCCAGCGTGACAAGAATGCCATCCTTTTAAAATTTGCGGCACGCAAAGATTTACTTCCCAAATAACATATAGATTCCCACTTCTTCATATCCAGCCTACATCCGGTCTCCCGAGTTATTTTATCCAAGTGAATCTCTACCGCGGAAGCCTGTCCCTCCTTATTCAATAACTTATACCAGTTCCCCACCCCTTTAATATCAGCCCCATAAAGAGCTATCAACTAGGGGTGTCCAGAATACCACTGGTATTTGTTATCAAATGGACAGCACGTAGATATTCGAGGAAAGTCGGCTTTCGATGGCCTTCTGCCCTTACAGTTATTTCTTGCCAGCAGATTGGCCTATTTTGGATTATAAAATGCCTCAAGTCGAAGAATCCACAGCCTTCCGACCTACTTATATGCCTAGATTTAAGGTGGAGACCGAGACTCATCCACTCTCCTAATTTTAATTACTGGAGACCAGATGAGCTTGTCTTCTTAAAGAAGGATTGGAGTCTAAAAGTATAATCTTTTAAAGTCTTGTAGCGTGTCTTTTTAGGGAGTTTAAAGGTTTTTAAAAACACTTGGGTTAGAGATCTAGTTTCTTGTGTCATTTTATCTAAAAAAAGCTGTCATTAATACAATTAACTCCTATCAAGCTAGATACTAGATCCAGTAAAGCAGCCTCATAATATGTCCTCAATTGAGATAGTGCTAAACCCCCTTGTAGTACGGATAGTTGAACCACATTTAATTTTACCCTTGGAGCTTTCCTGCCCCAAATGAATTCCCTGAATATGGTATCCATTTCATTAAAATATGACTGATTTATCTTAATCGGGACATTGGAAAATAGAAAAATAAGCAGAGGTAATACAGACATTTTAATCATTGAAACTCTACCCACAATCGAGAGAGGGAGTAATGTCCATTGTTCTAATAATTTTATGATCTTATTCTTCATTTTTAAATAGTTCAATTTGAATAGCTGATGATACTGATTGGATACATAAATCCCGAGATATCTTATAGGATCAATGTTTGTTGCTTGTGTCCTTAGACAGGATGGAAAGGAGTTCAAATCGGTATTAAGGGCCAAAACCTCAGTTTTCCTGGCATTTATTTTATATCCACCTGTTTGTTCAAACTCTGAGAATTCCATCACTGCTGTTTGAAAATTATCTCTGTCGGACTTAGGTAAAAAATGATATTATCAGCAAAAAGTTTTACTTTAGACATGCCGGGAATCGGGGGTAGGATAGCGACATTGTTTTGAATTTTTAAAACGAGAGGTTCAATAAAAAAAGTTAAAAGTACGTGATATGTGTACTTAAACTCTCAATAAAAAAAATAAAAAATTGAAAAAAAAAGTTAAAAGTAAAAGCGAAAGCGGGCAGCCCTGCCCGCTTTCGCTTTTACTTTTAACTTTTTTTTAATTTTTTTTTTAACCTGGGCAGTAGACCCCTGGTATATATTATGTAGCATATTGACCACCTGTGCGGGAAATCCGAACCGACCCAGGGTGAAAAACAAGGTTTTCCAGTTCACAAGGTCGAAAGCTTTCTCCGCGTCGACTATTACGGTGCTAGCCGGAATTGAGTTTGTATTAAAGTAATCCAATGCATGTATTAAGAACTGTGTATTAGTTGTCATTGATCTCCCAGCTAAAAAGATGGTTTGATCCCTATGTATTATTTCTATAGCTGCTAATAAAAAGCATTCAGCCCATACCTTCATCATGATTTTATAATCAGAATTCAACAGACTAATTGGCCTGCATGAATTCACGTCTTCTGAATTTTTATCCTTTTTTACAAAAGAAACAATTATTGCTTCTTTAAAAACCTCAGGAAATTCACCACCTTTTTTGATAAAGTTAAATAGATTTTTCAGCGGGGTAGCGAGTTCTTTTAAGAAGACCTTATAAAACTTGATAGCGAAGCCATCGTGCCCACAAGCTTTAGCCCCTGCTGTTGATTTAATGGCTGTTAAAATCTCGATCACTTCTACTTCCCTGCCTAGATCGCCAATCCGATTATCTTATAATTGGGGGATATTCATATTGATAAAATATTCCTGAATTTGTTCCTCCTCCACTAAGTACTCAGTAGAGTATAGTTGGCGGAAATGTTCCAAGAGAATCTTTGAGATATTATCACTGTCAACTATTTTTTACCCAGTCAGCGGATCCGTAATTTTAGCTAATATAGATGATTTTTGTTTTTTCCTTGCGGAATTTGCCAAGAATTTACCAATTAACTGGCTTTCTTCATATACCCGTTGTTGATAAATACGCGAATTGCAAGCCTCTTCCAGAATAAAAAAGTCCCCCAGCGTTGCTCTTGCCTGTTCATACCAATTTGGAAGAAGCTGGAATTGGAGAGCATACTCTCGCTCCATTTCGGTTTGCAGCTGAACTATCTTGGACCTTCGGTTATTAGACTCGGCAGCTGTGTAGGCTATTATCTGTCCACGGGCTGCTGCCTTAAATCCCCCCCACACTGAAGAAGGGGAAGCCATACTCTCATTAATCAAAAAATATTCCAAAACTCATTTTCTAAATCCCTGAACCCAATCTTAATTTTGTAATAGGAGATGATCCAGCTGCCACCTGGGACGTTCCCTATCTCTTCCCCTAAGCACCAGATCTATCCCAATATAGGCATGATCTGAAAACGGATTACAGCCTATACATGCATCTTGGATCCGATCTGGAGGTAAGAAAATAGTCTATTCCGTATGCTGTCCGAAAACGATATGAGTAGCAGGTGTAAAATTCTATATCTAGATTAATTCTACGCCATGGGTCCACCAATTGATATTCTTGTATAATGGTTCCCATAATTTTTTTGTATTTGGTTTTAGTTGTTTTTTTATGTTTATTTGAAGTGTCTTTCCTAATATCCTGTATATAATTAAAATCTGCACCAAATACAACTTGCCCAGGGGATCCCATCAATAAGTCATTAATCTGAATCAAAGATGCAATATCATCTGATACAGGACCATAATAATTTATGAAGTTTAACGTTTCCCCCTGTAACTTTGCTACTGCCCATATCCACCTCCCGAGTGTATCCCTATGTATTTGTATAAATTCCCAAGGGTGTTTGCTGGAGAAGTAGAGAGCTACCCCTCTAACCGCCAGGCCTGAAGATGCAAAAAAGGCTTTAGAAAAAATCTTGGGTATAAACAGATTGAGAGGATTAGATTTCAAGTGCGTCTCCTGTAGAAACAAGACTTGGGGATTTAATGAAGATAGCCATCTGATGAGAGCGCCATATTTTCTTTTGTTTAATAATCCATTAGTATTGACTGACAGGATCTTGCATTTGCTGGTCTCCATAGTTAATCCTAACTTGAGCATTTCCTAGACTCTCCAAACCTTTTGCTCGCGCTCTTTTTCCTGCTGTGCCCTGCTTCCCACAGCAAAAAAATACCCACCCCTTCGAATGTAGAAAAAGCCCTCCCCCCCACGCTATCCACATTTTGCCCCTCCCCAAAAATATTCCTGGGTGTCATGGAATTACATCCTCAGTGACCCTTTGTAGTTTTACCAAAAAGGTACTCCAAATAAAATACGAGTTATTAGCAATAATATTCTTAACTATAGTTGACAGTTGCCCGTCCATCCAGGCCTTTCCTCCCGGCCCAGCTTTTATCTCAGGAAAAGGGAACCCTTAAAACCTTCTACTACTAAAATACCACAGTTTATATTGGTACTAGCAGCCTGTCCCGACGTTGTCCGGGGATGAAAAGTAAAGTGTGTAATGATGTTACAGATGAAGTATTTCATTATTGTAAGATTTCGCGGTAAACTACATTTTTTGTTTCATTTGAATGAGGATGTAGAATAAATTGATTTTGCACATTCCCGGTGCGAGAGAGGGCAACATATAACTGGCCATGAGTGAAGCACTCTTCTCGTAAGTCGATGCCTATAACTTTATATGTTTGACCTTGCGATTTGTTAATGGTAGAAGCAAAGGCAATGTTAATGGGGAATTGCAAACGTTTAAATTGAAATGGTAGATCTGTAGGTATCATGGGTATGCGTGGAATGTGAGCTAACTGGCCTGCAGCAGGGCCAGATAGAATAGTTGCTTTAATGACATAAGGTAAAAGACTTTTAACTTGTAGTCGGGTTCCATTGCATAGATTTGGCGGATGTAGGTTTCGCAATAAGATGATTGGAATGCCAACTTTTATTTGGAGTACATGAGGTGGAAGTCCTGAAGGGTTAAGTGAGTTTAGGAATTCTTGAGGATAATGTACTGCGTCTTCAGTATGTAATACTGTGTCAATAGATTTATATACTTTTGTTTCCCCTGGGATTTGAAGTAGTATGTGTTCATTGATGTGGTTGACACTTGTGTTTCTGGGTGCAACTATAGCTCTTTGACAAATCCATTGGTAGTCTTTGTTTATTATATTGTGAACGTCTGGGTATACATGTTGTATGAGTTCCTGTAAGTTCGAGACAGCCGTCCCTAAATTTTCAATATTAATTGTATTATTTGTGTTGTGTAAATCTCCATTACCAACTTGTAGTAGAAGATCAGCAAAGAGATTATCTCCACCTCCTAAATGTGTTCTCATGTTAGTGCGTAAGGTAAGAGTTTGTACGGAGTCCCATAGGTGTGATGCTTTTAAGCATGCTTTTAGTATATCAGCACGTGTTCCTCTTGGGACAACAGGAAGAGTCTGACGGAAGTCACCTGCAAAGACAAAAGTGACCCCACCCATGATTGTAGGACAATTTCTAATGTCTTGTAGAGTTCTGTGTACGGCGTCTATATGTGCGCGGTGTGTCATAGTACATTCGTCCCACATGATAAGAGACACTTTTTGAAGCAGGGTGCCTAAGGGTCCGTTTTTGCGTACTGAGCAAGTGGATTCATTTTCAATGGAAACAGTTAAAGGTAGTTTAAACGTGGAGTGTGCTGTTTTACCTCCAGTTAGCAAAGTGGCAGCTATTCCAGAAGATGCAACTGCCAGAGCCAATAGTCCTAATGAGCGTATTTTTGCAAGTATTAGGTTGATTAAGTACGTTTTTCCAGTCCCTCCTGGTGCGTCTAAGAAGAATATTTTTCCATCTTTTGTTTCCACACTTTCAACAATGGTGTTGTATGCTATTGTTTGATCAGGCACTAAGTTTGGCAAATTTTGTGCAACATATTGCAGTAGGTTCTCTGTAGAGTTGTCAAAATCAGTATGGTTGTACGCTGTATGTATCGTTCTATTTGTTTGTGGCAGTTTGAAATCTTTTAAAGTTTTTTCACTTAGTACATACAGCGAGTCTTCAATTAATATGAGACCCTGGTTAAATATGTCATTACTCATTGGTATTGATTCATCATTTGTTTCTTGACGCCTATTGTGTAGTATATCTTCACACAAATCTTCTTTGTATTGGTCCCATAAAGTAAGAGGATCCGATGGGTTACAAAACAGTAGAATAGTAACAAATAATTCACGTAACTTAGATGGGGAATGTGAAAGTGCAGCATCACCTAAGGTATGTTTCCAATGTTGGTCGTCTTCAATGAGTCCAAGTTCTTTACACGCTGCTTGATAGGTAGGCATTAGTTGTCCGTTAACAGTTAAAAGAGTTTCAAAGCCTGTAGGTCCGCGAACATGTTGTAAAAGAATGCGTAAGTGGAAACACTCCGATTGGTTTGGGTGAATAGTGTACATTCTACCAAGAGCTGAGTCTTTTTTTACACCAGGGTGTCCTAATACTTGCTGTCCACGTTTTCGCCGTTTAAAACTTGAATTTGACCATGTATAGTATTGTGGTACTTCTTGGTATAGCAATGTTTTTGCAAAATTGTCTGTGGCACACAATTGGAAGAAGGCAGTAAGCGTTGTGTGCGTTGGGTTGTGTGCTACATGTAGAATGTTCTTGTCATTGAAATAGACTCTTTGACCATTTTCAAGATGCACAGCTAGATGTGTGACAGTGGGATGGCGTTCATGAATGTGAAACTCTAGAATACGCCACACTGCTTCGGAAGTGCTAATATACCGTCCATTTAGATATGTGTCTATTTCATTGTGTTTGTTTTCAATAGCAGCAGTTGCTTGATCCGAGCCTTTGTTAATATATTTGCAAATATATTTGATAGCTTTAACAGATTGGCAGTATTCAATATTAATGTGAGCATTGAAAGTGCGACAGAGTATTGGGGAATATGGAACAACCCACTGATTATTGACAGTGACTTCCTGTCCTCTGACTGTCATTGTGATAGTATGTCCACCATGTTCGGTGTTCCTTCTACGATAAATGGGGTAGCCGTTAACCCCAGTTTCGGTCTCATTAATGAGAGGGCGTGGGTATTTTTTGGTGCAAATCCCGTTTTTCATACATGGTGAAAGAATGTTGTGTTCACCACAAGGACCGTGTATCATGTTTTTTTTGACAATAAGAAATAGTTTTGGATCGTTAATAGGATCAGGCAGCTCTGCCGAGATAATGAGATCAACGTCATCTGCATTAATTTTTGGTTCAAGCCACAATAGTATGTGTACATGAGGTAGTCCTCTCTTTTGCCATTCAATAGTAAATACGTAAGCTTTAGCAGATCCAAAGATACTCTGTTGTGTTAATAGTTTCATTAGTGTTTTAACTTTTAAATTGAAGACCCGTGCAACTATGTCATGTCTATCGCATGGTTTTTGTTTTGGGAAGAGTTGATCTTTAATTTCTTGCCAGTCTGGATTGCATGTGAAAGTAATGAATAAGTCTGGTCTGCCGTAGTGCCTGACGTATGTCATAGCATCTTGTGTTTTTTCGTGCATGTACCTTGGTGATCCAGTGAAGGTAGCTGGTAAAATAACGTGCTGTCCAATGTCTTGAGCTTGTACATTGTGATCTTGATTCACAGCATCTTTTAAATTGATGTAGTTGTCTACACGTAGTTGTTTTTGATTGTGCCTGATAAAGTGTAGTCTTTCTGTGATCATTTTGGCCATCATATCTACAATGTATTGATTGAAGAGATTGCGGAACCAATGCAAGGTATTGAAAGTTGTATTTCTAACCATAAGAGTATAGGCATAGTACTGCATGCAGGTAACAGTTTTGTTTGTTGCAGAGTTTCTTTGTGGTATATTGAGACAATAACCATCTTCACCTTTAGGGAATAGGATGGGGTATTGTAAAGGATCATAGGATCTGTGCAATTCAGATACTTTGCGCAATACTCCCTCTCGGGTATGTAATACAATGTCGCGTGGTCCCTTGTCCTCATTGACTAAAAGAACTGCAACTTCATCGGTAGTTGGTGCATTATATCTTCCGGCATGTGTATTTGGTGGACGTTTATCAGCGTGTATAATAATGCGCAAATCTTCCTCTTGTGAATTCATTTCATAGTTGTACTTTAGTGAATGAATGTATGTGTTATGATGGTGCAATGTGTCTTGTAGTACTTGTATGAGGTCTGTGTTCAAATTTGGCACCATGTGTGAGCGTGTGTCTATTTGTTGCTGTTGAGATAGGAAATATATTTGTAGGAACTGTGGTGCTTTCCCTTCCATTGGCAGCATACTTCCAATCAAGTGGTATACCTGTCCCTGTATTTTAAATGTCGGCATGAAATTTCCTTCCCGAACTTCATTTGCACCAAAGGATGTCATTTGGAATAGAGTATTATAACGGCATGTGTTTGTTAAGAAATGATTAGAAAGTGTATGAGTGCCATCCAGTAGTTGTCTAATGAGTGGCGGTGGATCTTCAATGTTGTTTAGAATTACTTTTCCTGATGAGCAGCAAAGGCCTTTAGGCTCTGCCTTCCATTTAAGTGCATTGCAGTGAGTACAGATATTGTTCATGAGTCCAATTTGTACATGTGGATTGTTGCTGTAGTCATGAAGTGGGTTGTAGTTGAATGCAGATCTGAGAGTGTGTGGGTGTTGTACTGTATGTTCTTCTTGCTGTGATTGCATAGTTTGAGTTGTGAAACTTTGTTGTTTTTGTATGTTGTGTGTCTGCAGTGTTTGATTGGGAATGAATGTGTCAGTGTTGTCTTTGTTAGTGTTGTTAGTGTGTGTGGTCTTAGAGGTCGTTGGCTGTGGAGTACTGTTATGATGCTGTTGTGAATGTGTTGTATTTGTTGTTTGTGAAAGATATGAGGTTGATGGTGCATCGATGTTTTGTAATGTCTCCTCATTATTTGTTTGTGTAAGTCTTATACGCTTGTTTGTGTTTGCACGTTTTTTGTATGTAGTCCGTGAAAGATGTGTTTTCCTCTTCACCATATTGAAATGTATGTGTTTTAAATATTTACAAAAGAGAGAGTAATGTAAATACGTTGATGTTCACTGTTGCTTTCCCTAAATGTTTTCGCGTAGTAATGTCACAATTGTCACTTTCCCCTGATGTATCTTAACGTCTGCTTTTGTAATCTGTTGACGTGTAATGTGCTCCTTATGTTTATTGTAACTTGCACACTTGTCACAGTTTACTCCTGGCAGTTTTTGCTACCTAATGTTTTTTTTCTGGTCACAATTGTCACTTTTCCCTCATGTATCGTAAGGTGTGGTTTTGTAATCTGTTCACGTGTAATGTGCTCCTTATGTTTATTGTAACTTGCACACTTTTCACAGTTTACTCCTGTCAGTTTTTGCTACCTAATGTATTTTTTCTGGTCACAATTGTCACTTTTTTCTCATATATCGTAAGGTGTGCTTTTGTAATCTGTTCACGTGTAATGTGCTCCTTATGTTTATTGTAACCTGCACACTTGTCACGGTTTACTCCTGGCACTTTTTGCTACCTCATGTATTTTTTTGGTTCACAATTGTTAGTTTTGCCTCATGTATGTTAACGTCTGCTTTTGTAATCTGTTCACGTGTAATGTGGTCCTTATGTTTATTGTAACCTGCACACTTGTCACGGTTTACTCCTGGTAGTTTTTGCTACCTAATGTATTTTTTGTGGTCACAATTGTCACTTGTCCCTCATGTATGTTAACGTCTGCTTTTGTAATCTGTTCACGTGTAATGTGCTCCTTATGTTTATTGTAACCTGCACGCTTATCACGGTTTACTCTCTGGCAGCTTTTGCTACCTCATGTATATTTTTTGATCACAATTGTCACTTTTCCCTCATGTAACGTAAGGTGTGCTTTTGTAATCTGTTCACGTGTAATCTGCTCCTTATGTTTATTGTAACCTGCACACTTGTTACGGTTTACTCCTGGCAGCTTTTGCTACCTCATGTATATTTTTTGATCCCAATTGTCACTTTTCCCTCATGTAACGTAAGGTGTGCTTTTGTAATCTGTTCACGTGTAATCTGCCCCTTATGTTTATTGTAACTTGCACACTTGTCACGGTTTACTCCTGGCACTTTTTGCTACCTCATGTATTTTTTGTGGTCACAATTGTCACTTTTCCCTCATGTATGTTAACGTCTGCTTTTGTAATCTGTTCATGTGTAATCTGCTCCTTATGTTTATTGTAACCTGCACACTTGTCACAGTTTACTCCTGGCAGCTTTTGCTACCTCATGTATATTTTTTGATCACAATTGTCACTTTTCCCTCATGTATCTTAACGTCTGCTTTTGTAATCTGTTCACGTGTAATGTGGTCCTTATGTTTCTTGTAACCTGCACACTTGTCACGGTTTACTCCTGGCAATTTTTGCTACCTAATGTATTTTTTCTGGTCACAATTGTCACTTTTCCCTCATGTAACGTAAGGTGTGCTTTTGTAATCTGTTCACGTGTAATGTGCTCCTTATGTTTATTGTAACTTGCACACTTGTCACGGTTTACTCCTGGCACTTTTTGCTACCTCATGTATTTTTTGTGGTCACAATTGTCACTTTTCCCTCATGTATGTTAACGTCTGCTTTTGTAATCTGTTCACTTGTAATGTGCTCCTTATGTTTATTGTAACCTGCACACTTGTTACGGTTTACTCCTGGCAGTTGTTGCAACCTAATGTATTTTTTCTGGTCACATTTGTCACTTTTCCCTCATGTAACGTAAGGTGTGCTTTTGTAATCTGTTCACGTGTAATCTGCTCCTTATGTTTATTGTAACCTGCACACTTGTTACGTTTTACTCCTGGCAGCTTTTGCTACCTTATGTATATTTTTTGATCACAATTGTCACTTTTCCCTCATGTATCTTAACGTCTGCTTTTGTAATCTGTTCACGTGTAATGTGCTCCTTATGTTTATTGTAACCTGCACACTTGTCACGGTTTACTCCTGGCACTTTTTGCTACCTCATGTATTTTTTTGGTTCACAATTGTTAGTTTTGCCTCATGTATGTTAACGTCTGCTTTTGTAATCTGTTCACGTGTAATGTGGTCCTTATGTTTATTCTAACTTGCACACTTGTCACGGTTTACTCCTGGCACTTTTTGCTACCTCATGTATTTATTGTGGTCACAATTGTCACTTTTCCCTCATGTATGTTAACGTCTGCTTTTGTAATCTGTTCACGTGTAATCTGCTCCTTATGTTTATTGTAACCTGCACACTTGTCACGGTTTACTCCTGGCAGCTTTTGCTACCTCATGTATATTTTTTGATCACAATTGTCACTTTTCCCTCATGTATCTTAACATGTGCTTTTGTAATCTGTTCACGTGTAATATGCTCCTTATGTTTATTGTAACCTGCACACTTGCTATGGTTTACTCCTGGCAATTTTTGCTACCTAATGTATTTTTTCTGGTCACAATTGTCACTTTTTCCTCATGTAACGTAAGGTGTGCTTTTGTAATCTGTTCACGTGTAATGTGCTCCTTATGTTTATTGTAACTTGCACACTTGTCACGGTTTACTCCTGGCACTTTTTGCTACCTCATGTATTTTTTGTGGTCACAATTGTCACTTTTCCCTCATGTATGTTAACGTCTGCTTTTGTAATCTGTTCACGTGTAATGTGCTCCTTATGTTTATTGTAACTTGCACACTTTTCACAGTTTACTCCTGGCAGTTTTTGCTACCTAATGTATTTTTTCTGGTCACAATTGTCACTTTTCCCTCATGTATCGTAAGGTGTGTTTTAGTAATCTGTTCACGTGTAATGTGCTCCTTATGTTTATTGTAACCTGCACACTTGTCACGGTTAAGTCATGGCACTTTTTGGTACCTCGTGTTTTTTTTTGGGTCACAATTGTCAGTTTTCCCTCATGTATCTTAACGTCTGCTTTAGTAATCTGTTCACGTGTAATGTGGTACTTATATTTCTTGTAACCTGCACACTTGTCACGGTTTACTCCTGGCAGTTTTCCTAATGTATGTTTTGTGGTCACAATTGCCACTTTTCCCTCATGTATCGTAAGGTGTGCTTTTGTAATGTGTTCACATGTAATGTGCCTCTTATGTTAGAATTTTCCTTGTACTTGTGTTTAGTACCTGTTTGTAAATTGCACACATCACTTTCCCCTTGTCACACACAGTATGGTACCTCTCACATTTTGTTTATTGTTGATACTTGCACAAGTGCCACCATTGTCTGAGTATTGTTTATTATTGTGCCTGAGTGTGCCTTTTGAATTATCCCTGTACTTGTGTTAAGAACCTGTTATTAAGTTGGACACACCACTTTTCTCTTTTAATATACAGTATGGTACCTCTCACATTTCATTTTTTGTTTATACTTGCTCATGTGCCACCCTTGCCTGAATATCGTTTTTGTTGTGCCTGAGTGTGCCTTTTGTGATGCTGTCACAGCATCACGTCTGTGCTTCTGTCTGTTTTGAAACTCCTGCACCATACGTTTTTGTCGAACTAAAAGCTTTAAAGCCAACTCTCTGTCATGCCAAACCCTGCCTCGAAAACACAGCGTGCATAAATGTCACATAGTTGTGTTTTTATCTGGTTGAAATCGAATTGCAGCCGCCTGCCTCTTTAAATTGGGCACTTCAATGCACCGAGGGTCTGTTAGTCAGCTGGCTGCAGTATTTATACAATGCGAGAGGATGAGCAGGGCGGAGGTTAATAAATCCCACCAGGCGCGTGCTTTGAGGCACTATGAGGCTGCTTCCTCGCCCAGCACCACAGAAGTAGTTTCAGGCATGGCTGTCTAGTGCGCTATATAAAGACGCATTTGTCTTTCATTCTAAACTGCTGAAGTCCGTGTCATAAACTTTGCTTTTGGCACGGTCTGTGAAACATGCATATGGTGTTTAAATGCGGTATCTGAAACGAAGTTCACTTTGCTTTTGGGGCGCTCTGTGAAACACGCATATGCTGGTAAAATGCGGTATGAGAAACGAAGTGCTCCTTCAATAGTGTGTGCGCTATCTCAAGAAGTCATTTGGAATGTCCACGCTGTGTAAAGGACTCATAAATCAATCCTCCTCGCGTTGAACAAACGGAGCCTTGTTTACTGCCTGCCCCCTTTATAACGTGTTTGCCCAATGGTTACAGAGTTTGTATTTGTTTTATTCTAAGTTGTGTGTGTGTTTCATTATCAGTGTTGTGATTGGTGAATAATGTTATTAACCCAGCCCCCTGTGTGACGTCATTCTGGAAGGCACTCCCGCTTTAGCCTTCGAGTGTAATGCATTGCAATTTAAATATGGTGTTGCAGTACATGAAGCCGGCAATTATAAATATGGGTCAGCGCTATATGAAGATGTCGTTTGGTAATGTCTGCGCTATTTTTAAATGCATAATGCAATCCTTAATTGCGTTTTTGTGATAGCACTCGTTTTTTAAATGTCGTGTCAAATCTGGTGGATGTACATGTCCGATCTCGATCTAGTGTTTGGTTTTAAATTATGTGAAAGCGCATTTGTGCTCTAAGTGTGCAATGTAAGAGGCGCTCAATGTGTGCAATATATGGAGCGCTCTATGTGTGCAATTTAAACTTGCCCTCTTTGCCTGTGACCACATATTTTGTTTTTTGACGCCCACAGCCACATTCTTACACGCGACCACGCCCCCAAGGAACTACTTTTTACACTTTTGGGTTTTGTTATTTTTTAATATATATGGTGTACACATCTATAGCCTATGTCCTTCTGCTATATCTCCCCTTTCAAATGGTGTATTGGGTGTAGTGTTTGGTGCATTACTTTTGAAGTTTACCTGGCTCAAAGTTTTGGGTTCTCTCTTTATAATAGTAGTATAGATATTCAATGCATTTGATCCTTTTAAAATCTCTTATCATAGAGCCTATATTTCTTCTAAAGAGAGAGAGAAAAGAAAAGAGACGTTACCCTATATTTCAGTATTGAATGTTTACCCACTAGAACCTTCTGAGATCTCCCTCAGCAGGGCCTGAGCCTCCTCAAGGTCTGAAAACATGAACAACTTTCCCTTTACTAAAACTCTGAGTTTTGATTGCTGGGCAATTGATGCCTGCGCACCATGAGCTTTAAACAAATGCAGTATTTTTACAAATTCTTTTCTCTTGCGAGCTGACACAGCGGTCATATCAGAGAATATATGAAACTTGGTAGTCTCGTTCACTGGATAGCTTTTGACAAAATCCTCTCTTTTATTTGGAAATCTGCAAAGTTCAGAAAGATGGTTCTTGGTATCGTAGAATTTGGAAAAGGTTGCGCTGGACTCGATGGGCTTTTGTGATGGTAAGGTCGCCCTCAAGCTCAGTAAGAACATGCTGTTTGATAAAAAAGTTTACCCACCGGAGGGGTTGGGAGCCTTCTATCACCTCTGGAACTCCAACAATCCGGAGATTAGACCTCCGCAAATGATTTTCAAGCTCTTCCAGCTTTTTCTCGAGGTAGTTTTTCCTTTTTGCTGCCTCCTTTACCTCTCCCATGGCCAAGTTAATTTGATCCTCCAAAACCATTATTCTGGCTTCTGCTTCCTGTAGTCTCCCGGGAAGTCCCAGCACCCCTTCTTTGATTTTCCCTAACCTCTGATGCAGAGCAGCGATTTCCATTTGTTGCGTCTTTTTCATTTCGCGGACCTATTCCAAGATCAAGTTCAGCATCTCCTTGATGTCTAGCTGAAAGACCCCTCCAGTCCCCAAATTTTGATAAGGATTGTTCGATTGGCCTTTGTCTACGAGGATCTTGCCTTCAGCCCCAGGAGCCAAAGGGGCCAAGCCATCTTCTAAGCCATCTTCTGAGGGAAATTGCTTCTGTAGGTGAGTTTGTAGTTGAGGTAGAAGTTGAGCCTCGGTGGGACTTATTCTTGGTGTAGCTTTTCCCACTATATTCAAAATACTTGGGGGTGTTGGATGGGCTAGAGGTGCTGTCGATACTTGCGTTAGGGATTAATTTTGCTGCAAACGCGGAATTCCAGTCGGATCTAGTCCCAGATTTCCTTGGGTTATCATTGCATCCCAGCTCTTGGGAGTCAGTTTTTCTTGTGATCCCGTTGGAGCTGATCCCGGCCCCAATAATAGAGTAGTAGGTGATTCGGAGGCTGAGGCTGAGGTTACAGTTAGTGGAGGGGATTGTGAGATCTGTAAAGTAGATTTCTTCATAAACAGTGGATAATCCTTCACTCCTTTGCAAGCTTTTCCCGGATCATCCTGCATAGAGTTATCTTGAGGAGATGTTGATACAGCAGTTTCAGTGTGCTCCGGTGTGGTGTGGACCAGTTCTGGCATTGATTTAGGCAACCATTCACGTTGGGGAGAAGCAAAAACGGAGGGGAACTCATCTTCAGAGATCTCCGAGGTACTATTAGGATCAGGGGAACTGTAATTATTTTCTTTTTCTTTATTGACCCGAAGTGTGGCTTTTCTTTTTGCCTGTGCCTGACGAGTTTTACATTTGAGGCGGGCCGCAGCTGCAGCTGCAGCATCTGGTTTACTGGGCTTACTTGCCATAGCTGCATCTTCCTGGGGTTTCCCCATTGTCGTACCTTTCTCCTATATCCCCTCTTTCCTTTTTTTTCCTGTCCTTTTTGCCCTGTGCTTGCTGCTTTCCTCAAAATGGCTTTTTACTTCTTCTTTCTCAACCCTTGGCCACTTGGCCACTAGGGCTTCAGGTCTTTTATATTTCCTTTCCTCCACAAAAGATTCCAGAGAATGTCTCCTCAACCTCCTTATGCTTTAAAGTCAGGCTCCGCACCCCTTGCACACCTCGCAGCTGACTTCACGGTCATAAAAAAGAGGTACACCCCCTTCCACACCTCACCTCACCTTCAGAAGCTACCAAGTACTGTCCTCGCCACTGCCGCTCCTCCTAGGACTTTTTTTTTTCCACAAGCGCATCCCCTCCACTAAGTGCGGGCCCCAGCAGGCTCCGGACTGCAGACCAGCAGAAGGCGAGACTCTCACCCGAACCACAAATGGAGAAACGGAGAAAAGAACTGCGGCACAATCCTTGGTGCGAAAATCCTCAGGCTCCCGGGCTTAGAGTAACTGTGCAGGATGCAGTACGCCAGCCAGCGTCCACGTGGCAAATGCTGACCGCCATGTTTATGGGGGGGGTGGCATCGGTCACTCACGGCTATCCGGAGGCGTGGTCCTTCATGCTACTCAATCTAGATGACAACAGGATGTCTTATGGGGCATTCCAAGCTTACAGTTACTTAACACCCATTACAAGATGCTTCTGTCCATCTTGTAATGGGTGTTAATTGTAAGCTTGGGATGCCCCATAACACATCTTTCGCTTCAGTTTGATTGTTGTCATCTAGATCAAGTCGCAAAATGGTTGTATTAAAATACCCAGCTAATACTAGATAGGGTGTATGAGGTGTTGCGTAGTAGTTCTGCTAGTAACATTACAGTTGTGACCTCTGTCCACCTCTTAATCTATTGTAGATATCTGTATTGACCTTGGGACTAGTCTGCAAGTGAATGGCAATGATATCAGGGCAGACAGTATGGAGAACCTGTACCTTATAGTCTATGTCTTGCCTTATTTATATGATTAACCTTCCTGATGGCTCGCCTATTGAACCATGAATTGCCGGGATATAATAATTCCAATTCCCAAGATGAAATAATGGATCTATGGACCAGGTGTTTTTTAAATAGGCGGATGTCGTATAAGTCTACTAAGCTGCTCTAGTTCAGAGAGAGACACTTAAGAGCTTAGGCCCGCAATATTTCAGGATCAAAAAAGATATCTTGGATCCTGCTAGGGGTGGGAATACTCGGTCATCGGGGCCAGCAATACTAAGTTTATCATTCCTTTGGCTCGTTGAGGCTCAGGTAGGTTGGAATTCAAAAGAGGTGCGTGTTTGGTAACCTTTCTAGAACATTCAGGGATCCCATCCTGATAAAGCTCTTGGAAAGGCCTCCAAAACCATCAATCTAACTGTCATAGTGGGTACTCCTCTGTAGGAGGGTGAAGGTGTTGGGCAGACTGTGATAGTGATTTTGGGGCCTTATATTTTTTCATATAATGCTCCAAGAACAATTATTTAACGTCTAATTTATGATTGGAACCAATTGTGTGAGGGCATTTGTACAAATCAAGAAAACCCAAGCCATAAAGCATGTCCTTCAGATACTTTAACCAGTGGATTTTATCTGCCCCATCTAATAACAAACAAATACAGGTTATGGTCAAACCTGCCTCTCGGGATGTCAAAATATTAACCCACAATAATAAAGGAGCTAACTCAATCAGATCTTCCAAAATGGTATCCCAAACTCCTCATGGCAAATTAAAGTAGCTGTGCCTCCTGGGACTGAAAGCAATCTGCGAAAAAATTGATGTTCGAGGCATATGAGCTGCAGATTGTATACTTTTGCATAGATCGCCATCTGGTGTCGGGCTTGGATGTTTGCTCTTTGCTTTTGTCTTGGAAGAAGTCTTTGTACTCATGAAGAAGATGACTCCTCCCTAGGACGACAGTGCCCATGGGGATCAACTCCATCCTTAAATTGTTTTTTTCGGCCATTGGGTTTGGATGTGAATTGCTGCACTCCGGGTCGATATCTCTTCAAATCCCCCTTCGACGTGCAATCTCTCTCCACTTGACGGTATTGTCTCGATAGCATTTCCAATTTCAATGTGCATCTTAAAACAAACTCCTCGACCTCAATCTTCGAAGTGGACAATTGGGCCTCTCCGCAGCGACCATGCCTGCAGCCAATGGAAAGAATTCCCTTCAAAAAATGCCCCAGGTGTAGTGATGAGTTCCCACACACAGACTTGCACAAAGTGTGTAATCTCTGCCTCTCCCCGGAGCACAAAGGTAAAAACTGCAAGGCCTGTGCATTGTTCAGGTCGAAGAAAAACATCCGTGATTGTCGGGCTTCACATCACGTAATGTTTCACGGGAGCAGTTTGATTCCGGACATCTTCAAAGCAGACACCAGTATCCAGCCGGAACAATCAGGTGATAGAGAACTCTTCTTGGTCTCTAAAAGCCGACGACTCTGATGCCGAAGAGGAGACAGTCACCCCAGCTCAGCAGTCCGTGAGTACCGATACCCCCTTCCTGAAACATAAACCAAAGGCTCCATTAACACCCTCGCCCTCCAGCTTGGGTCGACACTGACAACATGCTTTAGATGCCCCATCCCCGGGTCTGGCTATGAAACCTAAACATAAGACTTCCGTCACGAGCCAACCCCATTCCAGCGCCGGAAAGTCCTCCTCGGCGCTGAAGCAACAAGTCAAACACTTGTCTGTCCCGAAGACAGCCTTGATGCCAGACCCCTCGGTATTGAAGCATAACAAATACAAACACTCGGAACCGAAGAAATCTTCATAGCGGAAAAAGGCTTCTGACTCTGGAAGCCGAAAAATGTTTTGGAGCCGCAACAACCTAAAGAGTCCAAGACCCCACAGAAGGACTCACAAACTCCCTCCAAAGAAGGTTTGGACCCAAAATGTTCGACATGAACAAAGACCTTTTGCCCACATAGCCTGCACTTGACTTGACAGATCCAATACAAAAAACTCTGTTTATTGATCCAAACATGGGCAAACTAATCACAACATCCCACATGACGTAGATACTTGGGGTGACTACTATACAGATCCCGACCCTAATAATGATCCTTATCTCTATCCACCTAATCCATCACCACCAGATGACAACACTGGGTTTGCGCAACTAATCAACAGGGCTGCCCAATACCATGGGGCTGGAAACCTTCGCAAAAAATAAAAAGCACCCTGCCAATGTTAAAAAGCTTGCTAAAGCATGCCCCAGAAGCTTTTAAGGATCCAGTCAGTACCAGGGTTCTCAACCCCATGGTGGATAATAAATACAAGGCAGCTCCCAATGACTCAATTTACATTAAAAGTCAGATTCCCTTGGATTCCCTTTTGGTAACTAACACACACAAGCATGCAAACTCACAGAGTACAGGTGACACCCCCCCTTCCAATAAGGACTCCAAATTAATTGACACAACCGGGAAATGTATTGCGTTGCAGGCTGCAAAACATTGGCGGATCACCAATGCCCAAGCTTTATTTGCCAGGTATGACATGGCTCACTATGACAAGCTTCAAAATCTCATGGAACACCTTCCTGATCAGTACAAACAAAAAGCCAACAACCTTATCCAGGAGGAAATCAATACCAACACCTCAATAAAATGTGCGCTCGATGCGGCCGATACAGCATCTTGCGCAATTAACATTAGCGTATTGTTGCATAGACACGCTTGGCTCTGGGTTTCTGGATTCAAGCAAGAGGTTCAGACTGCTATTTTAAATCAACTGTTCAATCAGGAACATCTTTTCGGCCCCGCAGTTGACACATCCCTAGAAAAGATGAAGAAGGATACTGAACTGCTAAGTCTATTGGGGCCTTACAGTTCCCTTCCCCTTGAGGCTCTTTTCGCTGCTCCTTCTACAGAGCCGGCTCTAAAACCATGGGTTCAGAACATCCCTCCTCCTCCTACAAGTGCGCCACTCACACATCCCCGAAAGCATACTTTCACGGAGGATACAGAGGCAGCAATAATTAAGGAAGAGGTCAAGGCAACAATAGTTGGACCTCCCCTTCTACTAAACAGTGACTCCCTTGCACTTCCCCTGATTATCCCACTCCTGTCGGGGGACATCTCTCACAGTTCCTACCTGTCTGGAATTCCATCACAATAGACAAGTGGGTAAGACAAATTATCCAGTATGGTTATTGCCTGGAACTCACTTCTTCCCCCACAGACATTTCTCTGAGAGAGCATCTCATATCCTTGGAACATCTAACACTTCTCCAACAAGAGGTTCTCTCTCTATTACAAAAATATGCAATAGAACCAGTCCCCTTGCCTCATCAAGGCCAAGGGGTTTACTCCCTGTATTTCTTAATCCCAAAACATTATGGCTCCCTCAGGCCTATACTGGACCTCAGACAGCTAAACCTCTACATTCAGTCGGATCACTTTCACATGGTCACTCTCCAACATGTGCTCCCACTACTTCAACAGGGCAACTTCTCTCCACTCTGGATCTAAAGGACGCCTACTTTCATATTCCCATTCACCCCGCTTACAGGAAATATCTCAGGTTTGTGGTTGATGGTCAACACTACCAGTTCAAAGTCCTCCCATTCGGGGTCACTACAACACCCAGAGTCTTCACCAAATGCCTCACAGCCCTCTTAGGGAGACATCAGATTCATGTCTTCCCTTATCTGGACAACTGGCTCATAAAAGCCAAATAACACAGCAGCTGTGTGCAACACACACACAACACAATTCAGCTGCTTCACATCTTTGGATTCACAGTAAACGTTGCCAAATCCCATCTCCAACCGTCCAGCATACAACAATACCTAAAGGCTACAATAGACACTTCAAAAGCTCCAGCATATCCCAGTCTAGTGCGGATAAGTGCCATACAGACTCTAATCCAAATATTTCAGCCTCAACACTCACTGCCAGCACAAGTGTCCATGCAGTTATTTGGGATGATGGCCTCCTGCATTCTCCTCGTACCTTATGCAAGACTCCAAATGCGTCCCTTACTGGAATGTTTTCAGTAGTACCAGGCTCAAGGTCAGCTGACAGATTTGATGTTGATGGACGCCCGCACCCATCGCTCTCTGCCGTAGTGGAACACATTAACCTTTCCAAAGGGCGGCTGTTCCTCGACCCGGTTCCACAGATAGTGCTAACAGCAGATGCATTGCTCACCGGATGGGGAGATCATCTTCAAACCCATACCACTCAGAGCATATGGACCCCCAACAAAGACAATCCCACATAAACTACCTGGAATTGTTATCAATCTTCCTAGCGCTAAAATCTTTTCAACTCCACCTCCTAGGCAAAGCTGTCCGTGTCTGCACAGAGAACATGACAGCAATGTACTACATATAGAAACAGGGGGTAATACACTCCCTGCAGCTTTCACATCTAGCTCAAAGCATGTGGAGATGGGCCATTCCGCAAAACATACATCCCCTTGCAGAATACCTCCCAGGTGTACACAATCAAAAAGCAGATCTGCTCAGTCGTCAGACACAGCAGATCCACGAATGGAAACTTCATCCTCAAGTTCTTCTTTCATTCTTTCACATGTGGGGCCACCCAGAAATAGATCTGTTTGCCACACACCAAAACGCAAAATGCCCTACCTTCGCGTCCAGGTTTCCACACCCATTGTCAAACGGCAAGGCGCTATGGATGAACTGGTCAGGCTAATTTGCTTACGCGTTTCTGCCTCTACCACTCATTCCGTTAGTGGTTCAGAAACTCAAACAGAATTCCCTCCAAATGATGCTAGTAGCTCCAACATGGGCTTCACAACCATGGTTCACAACCCTAATTGAAACTATCAGTAGTTCCTCATCAAAAACGACATCTCTTATCCAAGCATTTTACTTAGAACCATGGAGAGATAAGACATCAAGATCCCAATCAACTCAACTTTGCGAAGTGGCACCTGAGGTCTTAGAGTTTGGCTTCCTACATTTTCTGCCAGACTGTATGAATAACATTAAAGAAGCTAGATACCCTACCACCATAGCATGCTATGTGGAAAAGTGGAAAAAATGTGTCATTTGTTGTAAAAGCAACAAAAGCAATCTACTAGTTGCTTCTATTCAGAATATTATCTGCTACCTCTTGCATCTACAACAATGTAACCTAGCGTATACATCTATTTGGCTACATCTAGCTGCCACAGCAGCCTATCTCCAAAACAGACAACATCTGTCTTTGTTTTGAGTGCCTGCTATCAAAGCTTTTATGGAAGGACTTAAGAGAATAATTCCACCCAGAGTTCCACCCTCTCCAGTGTGGAACCTAAATGTGATAATTACCAGGCTCATGGGTCCCCCTTTTGAACCTCTCCACAAATGCGAACTGCAGTTCCTCACTTAGAAGGTAGATTTTTTGGTTGCTATCACATCTCGCAGGAGAGTTAGTGAACTCCCGGAATTAACCATACAAGAACCATTTCTACAAATCCATAATAACAAAGTGGTTCTTAGGACTAAAGGCCCATAGGAATGAATGGGGAGTTATTCCTTATTTGCGATTAGCAATTTGCTAATCGCAAATAAGGATGCGATTTCAAGGGTGCCAGGGGTGTCCAAAGGACACCCTGTAGCACCCCTGAAATGAAAATGTAGACTGATGTTGCGCACACACATGTCCAAAGGACATGTGCGTGTGTAACATACAACTTAGAAAAATGCTCTAAAGCGCAAATAAGGAATAACTCCCCATTCATTCCTATGGGCCTTTAGGCCCATAGGAATGAATGGGAAGTTATTCCTTATTTGCGATTAGCAATTTGTTAATCGCAAATAAGGAAGCTGTAGGAATCGCAATTTATTTTGCAATTCCTACATGAATCCCATTTTGCAAGTCCTTAATAGCGATTCCTTAATAATCGCTATTAAGGACTCGCAAAACGGGACAATGATGAATCTGGCTTATTGTGTGGCTAGAGTGGTAATCAGCTTAGGCTATGGTGATGAATGAAAATGCTTGCGGAAAAATCATGCACCACATTAAGGGCCCGATGTAGGTAATCCCAGATTACCGATTCTTAAATACCGAATCATACCGATTCGGTATTTAAGAACTGGCAATCGGGATTTAGGTAATTTTACCGATTTCATTACCGAATCAGTATGATTCGGTAATTACCGAATCGGTATTTACCGATTCGGTAATTGCCATTCATTCCCATGGGCCTGTAGGCCCATAGGAATGAATGTCAATTACCAAATCGGTAAATACCGATTCGGTAATAGGGGGAAACATTGAAGGGTGGCAGGGTGTCACTTTGACACCCTGTTGCAACCCTCAATTATGTATAGGTGCACATGTTGCAGACATACATGCCATTATGTCATGTATGTCTGCAACATGGCACCGTTTAAAAAGCAAAAAAAAAGCTTTTTAGAGGGTTTTCATTATTTACCACCAACTTCTAGTTGGTGGTAAATAATGACTTCTTAAACCCCTGTAGCACTGATTTAAGTGCTACCTACATGGCAAAATACAGATTCAGTAATTTTACAGAGTCTGTATTTTACCGAATCGGTAAAATGACCGAATCTGTATTGTGACATGCCCCTACATCACAAAATCAAAATACCGGTCGGTAACGGCCGAAATGATCGAATTTCGGCCGTTACCGACCGGTATTTGCCTACCTACATCGGGCCCTAAGAGAGCAGATGATCTTGTGATGGTTATTTTTGCCATTTCTAATGGACAAAACTATGGGGTCGATTAGGATCGCGGACGGACTTGCGTCCGTCCGCGACCCCAGAGCAGGAGGGAACCTCCGCATGGCATGCGGAGTTCCCTCCTGTGCAATTAGGATGTGACCGCAAGGGTTGCGGTCACATCCTCTATTTTTAACATTGCGGCGGGTGGAGCTTCAAGCTGCACCCGCGGCAATGTTAAAAATGCACGCATTGCATTTGCATGCAGTAAGAGGCAGGCACCGCGCGGTGCCTGCCGCTTTCTTCATGCAAATGCAGGGGGGTACCATAGGTACCCCCCATGTGCACCCCCATCCCCCCTTCACCTAGGGGGCCCGCAACGGGCCCCCGCAGTGAAGTTCCGTATGCTTTTCCACGGCGGAAAACCCGCAGCGGAAAAGCATAATGTAAAGGCCATCCTAATATGGTGGACGGTGTCTGGAGGACACCGTCACCATATTAGTGCTTTTCCGCCGCGGTTGTAAGCCGACAGCGGCGGAAAAGCTGCGGACGAAAACCAGGACCCACCAGCCATCCTAATGTGGCGGTGGGGCTTTGGTCAGTCCGCTGTGGTTTTTCCGCATCCTCGGGGCCGGCGGTGGCTTCCGCCGGCCCAGAGGATGCGGAAAAACCGCAATCATAATGACCCCCTATATGTGCTGTGTTTACTGAACCAGGCCAAGGCATGGGGATCAGAGGAGATATATTGTTGAGGTTAGGCTGACTCAAACAGCCCTGCAATGGCCCCTCGCGGCGGGATGCCTGGCTTTCACCTTGCGGAGACCCTGCCGGGGTTATCTCACAGGGGAATACCAGGACGGGTTCCCTAAGCAAGCACTTAGAAACCACTCGGTGATTTGCGCTATATAAATTCCTGTACATTTACATTTACATTTACATGCAAGAGACGCAGAGAAACTGTTTTATTTAGTCTGGGTAAAAGTCGTCTCCGTCGAGTACAAAACATAGCAAGGACATCGCATTCTAGTATGGGTCCCTGAAACTAACAGTGCAGACTACGGAACAACAATGTCTAACTATAATAAATGCGTGCACGGCATTTCATTGTGTTAGAGAGAAATATGTTCAAACCACCATCTTGGAAAGATGTTGAGTTAAAAAGGAAAACCAAAATGATGGAGACAAAATGTAATCCCTGTAGCAATGATCATTTTAACATTATCACCTCGTAAAATCGGCCTAGTACCATGCAATTACAGGTACAACCCCAAAGAAGGGACCATTTTTTTCTAGCTGTAAAACCACACAGAATTCACCATTCATTGGGGTTTTACCGTATGCATTTACTACGTGGCAAATGTATACATGGCCCTGTGGTTGCCTACTTTAGATCACCCTGCCCCATACTTTGTTCCTCTACTGCCTCTAAAACCCAGTGGCCCTGACACCAGTGAGGCTCTGCAGGTTTAAGTCCTGTCAATTTTATAATGAAACTAAGTTGCATCTCCTTCAGAGGAGATGTCCCCCTGTGCACAGCTCAAGTCATCCCATGAAAGGCATGCAAATCAAACTCAAGGTAATTGCCACATGCAACACTTCCAACGTAATATATCTTCTCAAATGCCCTTGTGGTCTGAGTTATGTTGGACACACCAAAAGAAAGATCCGCACCTGTATCTTAGGGGAAACATCCTTAACAAAGGGGTCAGTACACTGCAATGCTGTTACATCGCGGTCTTACGCCATTATGCCATTACAACGCAAGTCTTTACATCGAATTGCACCAGATGGCGTGCTAACATTAAAAATAGTGTAGTTTACTATCCCAACACCTTCCCTACTGATAAGTGAACTGGAGTTGGAATAGTAAATTACACTTTTCTAATAGCATGCCACCTAGCACAAGTCGATGTAAAGACTTGCGTTGTAAAGGCATAGCGTGGTAACATCGCAGTCGTTGTAACGAATGCGATGTAACAGCACGCGTTGTAATAACACGCGTTGTAACATCATACAACCGATCTTAGAGCACAAGAGCAACATACATACCAGAATCTCAAATCAACTGTGGCGACATTTTTTGGAGAAAAGACGTAACATCAGTCAATTAAAATTTTTGGTTCTAGAGGTTATTGAGAGAAGAGAAGGATGGGACAACAACAATAGACTGTTACAACGAGAGAACCATTGGATTTGGTTCTTGTGCACGATGCAACCCAATGGGTTAAACGACTGTATGGAATTTTTGTGTTATTTATAAGAGACTTTTTTCTAAACTGTCACATTAATTTAATTGTACTCTTTTTTCACATATATATCCAGTGGTGGTATACAGTTTTTTAGACTGACATGGTTATTTTATTTTATACTTGCAATTTTATGCAGTGATTCATTTACATTTAAGTGTGTTTTCGTCTTGTTTCAACTTTCATAGATGGCATTAATATTGTCAGGGTGATCACTTCCTTGCTGAACCACTTTGGCAACTCGAGTTATGTTCTTCCTTTTTATTTTGTTTTCACCCTCTGTCAACATGGCACCCGTGGTTTTCAATATGAACCCTTCCATTATGTTTATGCCGAGATCCCTCCCGCAACCGCATGAAGTTTACTTTCCTCGTATCAGTTACCCGCCTGAGCACATTGCTTCATGCTCGCGAGACTTTGGGCCATATGTATCATCAACCTGATTTGCGATTCCCAAATAGCGATTTTTAAGAAATCGCAATTTGAGGATCGCAAATAGGTATGTATGTACAAAATCAAATTTTTTTTGCGATTTCTTAAAATTCCTTCATTGCGATTAGCAAATTGCGAATCAGAATTAAGGAATACTTTCCCATTCATTTCTATGGGCCAGGAGGCCCTTAGGAATAAATGGGAAGTTATTCTCAATTTGCGATTCGCAATTTGCTAATCACAAATTGAGAATAATTTCAAGGGTGCAGGGGTGTCCAAAGGACACCCTGTTGCACCCCTGAAATATGCATGGGTGCACATGTGGCACAGATACATATCCTAAGGGCATGTATGTGCGTCACATGGAACTTTGAAAAATGAAACAATTTGCATTTTTCAAGGGATTCGCAACTTACCACCAACTAGAAGTTGGTGGTAATTTGCGATTCCTTACGGACATTTTGCAAATTTTTTTTGCTTCATACATTCCATTTAAGGAATTCCTTAAATGCAATTGCAAAATAAGGATTCGCAAATTTTATGATTGATTGTTTTGCACCACATTTTGCTTCATACATACCATTTAGCAAATTCGCATTCGCAAAGTTGCAAATGCGAATTTGCTTGATACATATGGCACAATATTCTTAAGTAGTATTGCATAGCACTTCGTCTAGTAACAGTTCTTGGCGCACCTTATGATCCGCTGTCACTGCAGCAGGCATCAGGTATTGTACATGGCCAGTCAACTTTATTTAAACCGGAGGGTTGTCATGAGTAGATTGCTTCGCGCTTACGCCAACTAACATCACTGCACGAAGCTTCTACAAACACATCCTTTGTAAGTACTTAGCCTATATTTGCTGTGGCACACGCAATCATTTTTTCTGTTACCTTTATTCGTATTGGGTATGCCTACTTGTTTACCGTCTGATATCGTTTTTTACAGACGAGCTGTGCTCTAAACTTCAGCGAATTCAAAGTAAGAGCGCGTTACAGTTTCATATCACTTGGAGCACGTATTCTCACTTTACATTTGCATGCTCTTACAACTACGCGGTTCGCAGCGTTTTTGAAGTTCACCGACTTTGCCACTTTTCAGCGTTCTCAGTATTTGGAGCCTTTTTAGTTTCAAGCTTTAAGTTAGATTTTACACCTGTCAGAGTGTATTCGAGCTTTCTCACACCACCGAGAACGCTGCACGCCTACACCCCATTGGGATATAAGGATCTTTTTAGTGATCGCACCGATTCTTTCGTGACTGCACCCAGTGTTTTCTTCTTGGTTAGTCTTGACAGTGTACCTTGATTCACATGTCTGACTGTGCACATTGTTTATCATTATTGTATATTTTAATTTTTTTGATGGTCCTCCTGTAAGAATTGCGTTTTGGTTTTAATTTTTAGAGATAGCTTCTGACGAAGGGCACTCTTGCTGCTCGAAATGCATCAGGGTTTGATGTGAAGATGATTAAACTATTCATGGATCATTTACTCTAAAGAGACATTGATGAGAAAATGTACATTCAGAGACCTTTATGAGACAAACATTATAAATTAAGATTTTTGATGTGAATAAAACGTCTAATTTACAACTTACCCCCCAAAAATACTTCACATTTTTTTAAAAATTGCTTTTCTATTTCACTGCATTCTGGGTAATAAAAGCACACCAATATGTAATACTTCTCTCTCGCGTGAGGTCTCTCTCATTCTCATTCTATTCTCTTCTTCCTTCCTTACTTTCTCTCAACGCTTTGTCTCATGTCGCTACCCTTGCCCTTTCTTCCATTTGCCGTTACTCTTTTTTTCTCCTTATTTCTCCTAATGCTTTCTGTTTTTCCCTCTTTTTTCCTTTCTCTATATTTGTCTGTCTCTAGCTCTCATTCTCTATTTCTTTATTTGTGTCCCTCTCTCTTTAGCTCCTATCTCAACAATTCCACTCTCTCTCTCTTTTTACTCTTCTTAATCATCGGATAGCTGGGAATATTAATTGTGATTTCTTAAGCAAGTGAAGGGGGGATGCCTTTGTGGCAGAGTGAACTCAACACAATTTTGCATAGATTTTAAAATATTGAGGAACATTATTTGTGTTCAAAATCTCACTTCATTGACTCACTCTTGAGAATGTGTTCATTCACAAGAGACCGATGTCTGACTGTCAGAGAAACAAAAATCCAGCAGGGGACCATGAGGGAGAGCTAAAAATGTTATCATGGAACGTGGCGGGCCTGGCCGGAAAATTCCATAACAAAGAATGGAGAGAGTTCATAGGGGGTTCCAGATAATTTGTCTGCAAGATACCTGGGCACTTGAAAATAACTCTTTTCATATGGCTGGTTATAAATGTTTCTTTGTGCCAGCACAAAAGGCTGGCTCAGGTAGAGCTATTGGAGGCCTGGTGGTATACACAGACCTTAGCATGAAAGGGGTATGGACGAGCCCTCCGCGGCTAGCTCATAATATACAGGGGCTACGGTATGTAAGGCCGGGATTCAGATTAACATTGTTTAATCTATACAATGCAGGGATGGTGAATGGGGAACACCCCACATTACAGGAACTAGACCACAGACTCCAACAGGAGCTAGATCATAGACAAGGGGCCATGGAAAAATCTCTGGTAGTTCTGGGGGACTTAAATTGTCATCTGTGCCCAACATTGTTCCCACTGAATGCAGATTGGTCCCGGTGCTCCTTGGAGAAGGGCCCACATTTCGAACATTCCACAGAAGGTTTAGATCTTAGTAACCAATTAAAGACGTCCGACCTGGAACACACAATTGATTTGGTCAGCCTTGTAGAGGACGGGTCCCTTACCCCAACTTTTAAAGAAAGAGGTTGCTCCTCCTACATAGATTATATCCTGGTGTCTAGACACGCAAAAAAATCAATTAGTACAGTAGGGATTGAGTGGAGTGGATTTAGCGACCACAACCCCCTAATTTTAACATTCAAACAGTGGGGCCACTCTAAGTTTTGTCCCCGAAGGATAGTGTGTTGAAGGCCACAGATAGAGGAAGGCGCCTTAGATGGGCAAAAATAGATGGGGAAGCGTTTTACAAAGAGCTAATATCACAAGGGAAGGCACAGTTTGAGGAATGCCTAGACCCCATGACCGAGGGGAGAAACTTGCTTGGGGCATTTAGCTTAGTGACCAAGTTGGTGGATGGCCTATTAAAAACGAAAGCGCCCAAAAGGAACAAACTGCAGCCGAGGTGGTTCGATGGAAAGTGTTCACGAGCCCTGAGAGATTTAAAACTTAGCCTAAAAACTAAGCCCAGGGACTCTTATAGAATAGGACAGTGCAGACGCATGTACAAAAATGCACTGAAACAAAGAAAGACCTCCCTACAAATAGAAGCCTGGGCAGATCTGAGGGAGGCGGGGAAAAGAAGGGATATGTCCCAATTCTGGAGGATTGTTAACAATCCCTGCTTTCAGGACAGTAATACCCCGAGATCGGGACGACCATCCTACTGGAACAGTGGGTCTCACACTTCGAGGGTTTATATAATCATAATCAGGACACAGAAATGGACTGGGTGGTGGACGGCCAGCAGGGACCAGGAATTGAGTTCACCCTTACAGAAATAATAGCTGGGATCCAGGGCCTCGCACGTAACAAGGTGCTGGGCCTTGATGGATCCCCACCTGATTTATACCTGAGTAAAGTAGATCTTTGGGCCCCCATCCTCACAAGAGTGTTTAACACTGCAGTTCACTTCGGTTTGCCCAGATCTTGGTCTACTGCGGTTATTGACCCTATCTTTAGGAAGGGTAACAGGGACAACCCGCAATGTTACAGACCATTTTCTCTGATGGACGTCTCAGCAAAAGTTTTGGGCCGGGTAATTCTTCAAAGGCTTATGGACTGGACTGAGGAACACCACCTAATTACTGATATCCAGTATGGTTTCAGAACAGGAAGGTCCACAAGCCATCAGTGCCTTAATTTGTATTTGCTGGTTGCTAAATACACTAAAGCCAGCAATGAGGCCATGTATCTGGGCTTTGTGGAGCAGCCTTCGATCATGTGAACATGAACAAGTTATGGGGCCTGATGAGGGATATGGGTATTGATCTAGGCCTAATCCATATCCTGAGTGAATTACACCAGGACACAACAGCTAGGGTACGTTACAACACGGAGGGGTGGAACACAGATACATTTCCCCAATACTAGTGGAGTGCGACAGGGTTGTATTCTAGCTCCCTTTCTGTTTTCGCTCTAAATTAATAACCTAGAGCAGGCATTGCTGGCTTTAAACTCGGACTGCCCAAAAGTAGGGTAGCGTCATATTCCGGTACTTTTGTAAGCGGATGACGCGGTCCTGCTAGCACGCACACCAGGGGGACTGCAGTGCTTAATCAACGGTTTTGTAAAATTCATGGGGGCGCTGGACCTGTCTGTAAACCTGAGCAAATCCTATGTGATGTTAGCTGGCACCAAACCGTGTATAAGGTTCTCGTATAGAATAGGGAACCACACACTAGAGAAGGTTAAGACTTTTTCCTATTTTTCCTATTTAGGGTTATTATTAGACGGGGGGCTCACATTTAGATCTTTAGTGGTGGACCGCCGTTCAAAACTAATCTCCACGAATGGTGTCATAGCAAACTATGGTCGCAGGTTGGGTCGTTGGTCCCCTGAACAGGTTCTGAACCTTTATAGATCAATAGGATGTGCAAGAGTAATGTACGGGTCGGAAGTCTGGGGCTACGTGAATGTGGATCAATTGCAAGTTGAGGAAAACAAATACATGCAGAGGATCCAAAAAGTTCCTCAGTCCACCTCAACTGCATTTCTACATAGCGAACTGGGGTGTCCATTTATTGAGGATCAGATCAGGGCAAGACCCATATTGGCTTGGTTGAACACCTGGTCAAACCCGGAGGCAGGCCTAGGTAGACAGATCTTGGGAGACTGCCTGCAGACGGACAAAGGGTTACTTATCCCATGGATAAACTATGTCAAAACCACCCTGGAAAGTGTGGACCGGGAGGATCTGTTCATCAACCCTAAGATCATTGTACCCTCGGATAAACTAAAAATCAAAAAACTGTTAACCGATCATTATGTGAATCGCAGATCAGCAGAGGACACAACTAAACAATCCGTAGTTGCCCTCAGTCTAATAAAACATGAGGGCATGGAGCCATACCTGTACTTGGTTCATAACACACCCAACAGATTTCTGATGACCCGTTTTAGGTTTAACTTACTACCACACCTATCAGCGGATCCTGCAGGATTCAAGCCAACAATTGCGCAGAAGGGTGCTTGCGGCTGCAACAGTAGGTCTCCGCAAGACACCCTTCATTTTGTTCTGCTGTGCCCCTTTTTTAATTTTCCCCGGTGTAAATATTTGGTACAAATTTTAAAGAGAGAAAAATTTAGGCACGCTAAATTGGCTTTACTCTATTTACAAAGAGTTAATGATCCATGAACCCTCCATTGCATTATGAACTTTTTTGAGGCTCGCCGTGAGGCTAAGAAATACAAGAGGAGTTAGCTAAAACTATGTGGTTTTTAAAAAAAAGTATCTGTCTTTTTTAACTTTTTTATCTATTTGTAATGGTAATTCCAGATGACTGCTAGTTGTAATTTAATTCTATTTTTACTCTATATATATATATTGCACTTTTATGATGTATCTTTTTTTATCGAATAAAGAATTACTGAACTGAATGTGTTCATTCAGCCAGAGGTATATAAACAGAAAGTAATGCAGAAGCATACTTTTCCTTTAAAGGGGAAAGCGTTCCAGTCACAAAGTCGCCATTACCTGAAGCAGACAGCTCCATGCCCTGGAAGGTGTACAGTGGAGAAGATTATAAGAGGCACATCCTGTTCTGTGGCACCAACCTCATCCAGAGCAAGGCATCTGCTTCCGGCCCCGCGAGAGCTGTGGTTCTGCAAACTGGTAAGTTTCCTAACTCAGCATTGCCTTTGTCTGTGATATTAGTTTCTTCCTGGCACATGCATCAACAATGCCATTTGCGATTCCTTATTAGCGAAAAATAAGGATTCGCTAATAAGGAATAGCAAAAGGCTATGCATGTAGAAATCGCTTTAAAAATAGCAATTCTAAACATTTCTTAATTGCAACTCGCAAATTGCGAGTTGCAATTAAGGAATACCTCCCTATTCATTCCTATGAGCCTAGAGGCCCATAGGAATGAACGGGAAGACATTCTCAATTTGCGATTCTCAATTAGAGAATCGCAAATTGAGAATGCAATTTCAAGGGTACCAGGGTGTATAAAGGACAACCTGTTGCAACCCTGAAATCTGCATATGAGTATATATTGCACACACACATGCCCCAAGTGTATGTGTGTGTGTAAATTGGAACCTTCAAAAATGCACTTTAGTGCATTTTTCAAAGTTTTTGGAAATTACCATGAAGTTCAACTTCATGGTAATTTGCTCCCCTTGTTAACGAAATCGCTAGTTTGTTTACCCTAATGCAATGCATTTAAGGAATCTCAATTTGCGATTCCTTAAATGCAATGGCAATTTAAGTTATCGCAATTAAGAGATTACTTAAATTGCGAATTTTGCATTTGGGATGATGTATACCGGTCGCAAAGGGGCAGATTATTTGAATCTGCCCGTTTGCGACCCATATTTGCTTTGATGCATGTGGGCCATTGTGTCTTTTCAGAAAAGAGAAAATTGTGCAATAGGGTCCAGTGGCCAAGAATGCAGGAATGTCTATATTATGGTAGGTATATATGTGTGTATATATACTTCATTGCTATTGAACTCGGAGCTGACTTGTGATTCTTTTTATGCGTGGGGTACTCTATTCCTTATAATGCACAATTAATCTCTTCCTGAGCCTACAGTGGAGATAATTATTATGTCTGTCCTATGAAAACAAAACTAAATACCATCCATCTTTAAAAATTTGGCAAGTGGAACTTTAAAGCTATTTACAGCAGGGCACTTTCCAATGTTCTTTTATCATGAACAAGCATGCTGGTATATTGCTTTGGCAAGAACAAAAAAACATTGCAGTGGTACGTAAAATGCAAGGTGACTTTACCTGCATAATGTTCCGTGCTTGTATGAAAAGAGAATAGCACAAGCAAGACAAACATCATATACACTGTTTCTGTTCTATGAAGTGTAAAATTAACTTCTGTACTGGTTGTTATAACCAATTTAATGTTTTTTAATTTGATTTTTAAACATTTTAACATATTTATTCATTTCCTGCGCCAAATATAAAATTGTAATTTTGTGTGTCCAAATATGATGAAATGTTGATTCTATAACGGGGTACTCAACTATAATGAATTGTAAGTTCTATATGTGGTGAATTTTATTATGTGTTGTTATATTTTATTGTATCTTTTATGTTGCAAGGCAACAAAATAAAGATTAAACTTGAACTTCTGTACTTTTTAATACATTACAGATAGGTTTATAGTCTAAGGCAACATTCTGTTTGAATTTTTCTTACAAAAGTAGTACAAATATAGTGAAATCACTACATATATTAGAAACAGTTTCATATGTGCCAATTTGTTATTTTTAAAAAACTGCAGTAGCTTCACTGTTTAGAAAGATACAGAAAGATTCTAGTCTTTCTCTATTGAAGGAGTACAAAAAATAAACATATTCTGTCAGCTTTGCATTGTAAGCTTTCAAAATAGAGCAGAAGAAAGAAAAAACACCTGTATGTTTTTCATTGCTTTCAACCCCTGCTCCATTTATGCTCCGTGATCTGCGTGACCGGACCTGCCTTTCCCCTGGCTCTGTCAGCACGCATTGTGACATCAGAACTCGACTGTAATAACTGTGGTGTGAGGAAACTCCCCTTTTGCTAGATCATCCTGACGTTTTGCTAGATGTAGTACTAGTTTGCTCACTATGAACACTGGGGTGCTGACTTCCAGCGCACAGTGTATGTGCTGTGGCCCCGAGAGTATATGTGCCATTGGCTAATACCTGATTGGCCTATTTAACTTACCTTAAAGTCCCCAGTATATGGTACTCTGTGTACCCAGGGCCTGTAAGTTAAATGTCTCTAGCCCTGCTGTACAAGCACTACAAAACATCACTGCAGCCTAGCATGGGTGTTTTAAACTGTCAATTTGTTGTGTCAAAATAACTCTTTTGACAGGCGTATACCTTAATTTTTACTACCAAAAAAAAACAACCGAAGGCATGTCCTGAATGCCCATGTGGCAAGGTGAGTTGTATTAACAAAGCCGGACATGTGTACAGAGGTTTTACATATCCTGGCAGTGAAAAATATCCATGATCTTTACACTATGGCAAAGCAATCTGTCCCATTGAAAAGCACTGGGTTGCATTATATCACCAAATAACCATTTGGGAATAGGTAGAACAAAGATTCAAGGGCTTAAATTAATAGGAATTTAAAATTCAATCTGATGGTAAGGTTGGATTTTAAATTCCTATTGCTACTTTTAGAAATTTGTCATTTTCTTGTCTAAAGCCTCTAGTTGTCCTTTCAGAGAAAATCATTAAATGTCACTGGTCAGCCTGCTGGAAGGCATGAATTACTAACTGGAAGGGGAACAAAAGGACCTTGGCTGGGAGGAGAAGTAACCTCCTTCTGACAGATGGAATGGGAGAGGTGGCCACTAACTTTATGCCCAGAGTTTTGTTAACGGGAAGGATGCCATGTCATGTTAAATTTTGGCAGAGATGGACACTCTGAGGTTGTTTATGGACAACGATGTTAAAGAGAGAGCAGGGTTGCCCCTGGAAACTGTTCCGATACAAGACGTCGCGTACCTGAGAGGAATCCGCGAAGACCGCAAATTTTCAAGTTCCTGAAAAGAGAGAGAGAGAAGAAGACAGATAAGTGAATAATACTGGCACTGCATAAAGAAACAATGTAATGAAAGGCTAAGACATTCTTTGAATCAATGTACAGAGGAAAAATATTCAAATGAAAACTTACCTGTGATGAACCACCGGTATCCTGAAGAGAAAAAGAGAAAGAGAGAGAGAGATTAAAAGTATAGAAGTACAAACCAAGTAAGCAAAGGCTAAGAGTAATATGTTTCATTAGGCAAAATTACTTAGTAGTAAGTTTACATGTAGATATCATAAACCACATAGATATTAACTAGAATTAAAATAGTTTAGTAAGCACCCCAAGTAGCAACAGTAGTAGAGTAGGTTTAGGTAGCGAGTTACTTTTACAAAATTGCTAATATGGAGAGATAAAAGGACCTCTACAATTAAGTGAAGGTAAGAGGTAGGGCTAAGCGATACATTGGAGTTACCATGATAAATGCAGATAGATAATATTATTGTGTTTCATAGGTGAAAACTTAAAACAAAGAGGTTCAAGAGATAGAAATAAAAACCTAAGAAGAGGAGCAAGATCACTGGAAATTTAGGTAAATAAAGTTGAGCGAAAGTATTGTCAGAATCCAGAGTAGTTAGGTGTGGACACTAACCTTCTTCTTAAATACATTCAGGTTTCTTCTGGAAGTTGGTCTGCAGGTCGGACTGAACAGGAGAAGCAAGAGAACAGCTCCAGTGCAGTCTCTTCTGTTGTTTGTTATTTTATCCACTCCCCCTTCCCCCTGCGGAGTTACTTGAAGTCAAGTTTGAATAACGGATTCTGAGGGATTCTGTGGAGGGAGCGGAGAACAGTCAGCTTCTGTTCCTGTGCAAGATCCTGGGCGGTAAGAGTTCCTCTGTACCCTGACAGAGTGAAGTGCCCACGTTTCATATTTCCACCCGAACAGAATGGCAGAGGGTCTAAACATGCAGACCTTGGGGACAATTTGAGAAGCCATACAGAAGGAGTTGGTAGCAATCCGAGAGGTTAATAGGAGTTTAAGGCAGGAGATGGCTGATTCCAGAAACCAATGCAACAGCTCTTGACAAAGCCAGCCTACTACCCGAAATATTGTGAAGTTTTTTTCTAAAGTTTTTCTTTTTTTAGTTTTTGACAATCTTCGTGACGACATCGCGATCCCCGTGGATACATAACAAAAATGGAAAACAAAAGCAGATATTCAATGACCACTCACACATTCAAAAATAATATGTAAAAATATCCATTCTGAACATTGTACTATACATATTACTATATACATACTTCTTTCAAAGAATGGTAAAAGTAATATTTTTAGTACTACGTTTCTTTAAAAAACATCTTTCAGACCTATTTTATCACAATAATGTCATTAACCACGATGATCACACCTTTTATATAAAGTCAAAAACACATTTGTCCACACATATCGTAGTATTTTGCACACTAGGAGTGTCTTACTTTACTCTCTAAAGTCATGGTTTTCTAGAGAGTTTCTATAAAACCATCTCTAAAACATATTTTCTGTTTTCACGGTGAAGCCAGAGATCCTGATGACTTTGGTAATCGCACTCACCGCGACTAAGCTGCAAAAATGCAAAGGAAAATCAGGAATTCAATAGACACCACGACATTCAACAATTATAACTAATTTACTAATTCTAACCATCACGCTAGATAAATCACTATCTAATTAACTCTCTGAAAACATTAAAAAATATTTCTATATCTCTATAACAGTCTGTATTAATGATTTACTCGGTTATGCGAGTGCATGCATAAGTGTCTGAGTGGGTCTGTCACTGCATATATAAGACTATGAGTGTATATCAGAGTCGACTCATGAGTCTTTCTGTAAGTGTGTCATTGGCTGCATAAGTCTCTGAGTGCATCTCTCTATCAGTGAATGTATGAGTGGAAGTTCAAGACTCTTAGTGGCTCTGTGAGTCAGTACATGATTGTCAGACTGGATAGGAGACTGGGTCAATCAATGTCTCAGTGGGTGTGTGAATGGAATTATAAGTCTGTAAGTGGGTCTGTGAGTGTATGCATGAATGTCTGAGTAAGACTCTGACTGGGTATATGAGTGTATCAGTGGGTCTCCGAGTGGCTGCAGGAGTGTCTGAATAGATCTGTGAGTGGGTGTATGAATCTCTGACTGCGTATGTGAATGGGAACATGAGCCTGTGACTGGATCTATGAGTTGGTGCATACGTTTCTGAGTGGGTCTCACTATCAGTGGGTGTGTCAGTGGAAGAAAACGTCCCACACTGGGTTTGTAAGTGAGTGTATGAGTGTCTGAGTGGGTCTGTACATGGGTTTTTCTGTCAAAGTCTGTAAGTGCATGCATGAGTACCTGAATGGGTATGGCAGTGGGTACATCAATATCTGAGTGGGTATGTGACTGGATATAAAAGTGTGTGAGCGGGTATGTGAATCAGTATATAAGTATCTGAGTGAAAATGTGACTAGGTAGATAAGTGTGTGACAGTCACCGGTTAATGTACAAATATATATATTTTTTATATTTCCTCCAATATTCGGGACGACGTCCATAGTTGCGTTGTCCCCACGGTACATGGGGGAGCCACGTTGGCAGTTGTGGTGTTGTTATAAATATCACCCGAAATGAAGAAATCTATTTTGGACAAATAATCTGTGCCACTAACACCCCGATTCCTCAAACTTGGGGTCAGAGTACCTCCACTCTGACTCCTTATGTTAGGCTTTTCAGAAATGTTCAGCCCCAGGATCGCTTCCGATCAATAAAATGGCTAACTCAACTTTCTCAGGTTCCGTCTAGCCAATGAAGAGCATTCCCTTTTGCACGCGCATTCTCGAGTAATCACGGAATCATCACAAAATATTCTCGACCAGAGATATCACTATACATTTCGGCTTGTTAAATTTCTAAAAAAACTACTGAACAGATTTGCACCAAATAGGCAAAAGGCACTTCCTTGAACAAATATCTACCTCCCTGCCAAATTTGGTGTAAGTCCGGTTACTCACTTCGGGCTGTAGGTGTGGCTAAACGTTCCTAAGGGAATTAACATTACAAATGCACCCTTATTTATCTGCACAAATTCTCAGTCCCCACTGCACGGATCAACCCCAAACTTTTAATGACAACCAGAACCTACCTTGACACATTTTTGGGAAAATCTCCTGAAGATTGGTTAAACTACCCCAAAGTTGTAGGCAAGTCAAAAAATGCTTTTCCAATGGAAACTAGGTCCTAACTATAACTATCTACTGGTGTCAGCCAGCAGGTAATATATGTTGAAGATGTAAGCTGAAACACATTGGCGTCCTGTGTGGGGTGTTGGTGTACTTTACAAGTAAATCTAAATGTATTGAAGCAATCGAACAGCGTTGTACCATCTTCATGAGCTGCATTGTGGGAGTACAGCTGATCTGTCTGGAAACGGAGGAGTTGAGCTGTAATATATATATATATATATATATATATATATATATATATATATATATATATATATATATATATATATATATATATATATATATATATATGTATATATATATCACAACAGCACCTCCTCCCTTGAGAAAGATCACCACGGACACCTCACATGGATTGCAGAAATTTTAATCATTCAACTGCACAGCAACGCGTTTCGACTTTACGTCTTGATCACGTAAAGTCGAAACGCGTTGCTGTGCAGTTGAATGATTAAAATTTCTGCAATCCATGTGAGGTGTCCGTGGTGATCTTTCTCAAGGGAGGAGGTGCTGTTGTGATAGTTTACAGGGCTTCCGGTGCCCTGACCACGGACCGCCCCACAGACGGCTTCTTCCATACCGGAGCTGTGTTGCTTATATGTATGTATATATATATATATATATATATATATATATATATATATATATATATATATATATATATATATATATATATATATATTTTCACAGAAAAACACAGGTTTCAGTGACGTTATAGTTCAAAATTAGCATTACATTTCACTTGTACAAAACAAAACTCTGTTATAGTTAGTTCAGCTAACTATAACTCATTCCCCTGCAATGCACTGCTGATGACATCACATATTACAAAAACAACAGGTGATGGACCGAATGTGGATCAATGTCACACACTCAACCCAGTCCAAAGATCTGGGCCCAAATCCATCGTTTTTTGCACTCCACACCACCCTGGGTTAGATAATGGCTTTATGCAAATCAGCTCTGACCCTGTGCCCCATGGGAACAGTCCAGTCCGAACTACACAGCCATATCTTTCCCAGACCGGAATCAAGCATCCGAGGACCGGACCGGTTTCGAGGTAACACCTCTCATCAGCCCGGCTAGCTTGACTCCAGTGGTGTGGAGTGCCAAGATCTTTGGACTGGGGTGAGTGTGTGACATTGATCCACATTCGATCCATCACCTGTTGTGTTTGCATATTCCGCCCTAAGTGCGCTGGGGATGCCCAGACGTGGGTCCCAGGCACTCCACACCACTGGAGTCAAGCTAGCCGGGCTGATGAGAGGTGTTACCTCGAAACCGGTCCTGTCCTCGGATGCTTGATTCCGTTCTGGGAAGGACATGGCTTTTGTAGTTCGGACTGGACTGTTCCCATGGGGCACAGGGTCAGAGCTGATTTGCATATCGCCATTGTCTAACCCAGGGTGGTGTGGACTGCAAAAAAATGATGGATTTGGGCCCAGATCTTTGGACTGGGGTGAGTGTGTGACATTGATCCACATTCGATCCATCACCTGTTGTGTTTGCACATCACATATTACATCATTCATGACATGGTCAGTGACATCACTGATGATATCACTTCATATTGATTTAAGAAACGAAATGCGGGAGCCCGCACTTCGTTCTTAAAAAAGAATTTCAGCCGGATTAACACACACAGCTCAAATTTGGCTGTTTCTTTTTTTTATAAATGCTTTTTTGGGCCCTGGGGATCCTTGTGGGACCCCCTGAGCATGCTTAGGGGGTCAGGGTGTTTCTACCCTGCCCCTTTTTCTTCATTTTTCAATTTTTTACCCCCTTTTTCTTGTGACTCTGTTACCAAGTCACAAGATGGCTGCCATCGCTTCCTGGTTTGAAGTGTTGGCAGCCAATCAAAAGTCAGCTCATTCTCGGAAGGAGTCGCAACTCCTTCTGGGTGCACAGATATCAATATTTTTCTTTTTGGAATTTCTCAGGAACTACTGATCAGATTTACACCATTTAAACAAAAGAGCTACCTTTTTACCAAATTTGGTGTAATTCCGTTCAGCAGTTCAGGCTGTAGCCGTTGCTAAATTTCCTGTGGAAATTAACATGGGGAAAACTTGTTTTGGGATCCCCCTTTTTTCTCGGCCCGCTTGACAAATCACCCTGAAACTTTCAGAACAGGAGCTGACCATAGCAGGCCATTTATTTTGAAAATTACGCGAAGATTCATAAACCGGTGTCAAATTATTGGCAAATCAAAAAATGCTTTTCCTATGGAAAATAGATTCTAACTATAACTACCTACTGGCGGTATATAATTAAATTTTTCTACTGGAAGTTGCCACAAGGTAGTTGTAGTTAGTATATAGTTACCATAGAAATAGAGTTCTTTCATTTCAGGAAATAAAAAAAAACTGATACAACGCTCACTTTAGATGCTGTCTTCAAAGTTTTGGGGTTATCCATTAAGCCGAGGCGTTAAACCATGGGGTGCTTAAAAGTGCGCCTACCCAATGTTACTTTCCATAGGACCTTTAGACAAGTCTACAGCCCGAGCGGCTCACAAAAATTACACCATATTTATCAGGAAGGTAGATATTGGTCCATGGAAGTGCCTTTTTGTGATTTGGTGTAAATCAGTTCCGTAGTTGCGGATAAATGTATAAAAAATCCATTTGTATGTATAGTGACATGGTGGATCCGTAACCCCTCATGATCTCATGCTGAGATCTGATTAGCTTCTAGCACTTCAAACGAGGAAGTGTTGGCAACCATCTTGTGACTCAGCTTGAAGCAGAGTCACAGAAATAACATTATAAAAAGTAAAAAGGGGGCAGGTTAGAAACAACCTGACATACTAAGCCTCTGGGGGGTCTCAAAGGGACTCACCAGGGGCCAAAAAGCTCTTTTTTAAAATACATTTTAGTGGGAGTCGCGCTGGATCTGCAAATCCCGTCAAAATTCTCATTTTTTTAAAGTAACATGGGCTTCCAAGATCATTTATTAATAACCCCTCGGGTGGGCCAGGTCCAAGGGGCATTGTTAAAACATAGGAGGTAGGCACACTGGACCCCCCTCCTCCTGAGGCTATTCAAAGCCCTGCGGATCACCCCCTCCCCAGGGCAGTAACATAATTATATGCAGGGTAGGATAATGTGGGGGAGGCCCTACGGCCTACCCGCAGCCCCGGGAACTGCCACCTGCCCAGGACAGTAACATAATTATATGCGGGGCAGCCTCATGGCTCCCCTGCTGCCCCAGGGACTACCACATCCACAGGGCATAAACACTCCGACCCCCTAGGCCTCTTGGGAGGGACTCATCAGGGCCAAAAAAGCTTTTATTAAAAATGTATTTTGGCAGAAGTCTCACTGAATCTGCAAATCCTGTCCATTGAAAAAAAAAACGAAAAGTAGCATAGACTCTGGGCTCATATAGTAATAAGCCCCTGGGTGGGCTGTGTCCCAGAGGCATTGTTAAAACATAGGAAAAGGGCACACTGGGCCTCCCTCCTGAGGAAATTCAAAGCCCCAGGGACTTCCACCTCCTCGGGGCAGTAAGATAATTGTATGCTGCTCCCCCACTGCCCCAGGCACCGCCTCCTCCCTGGGGCACAGATTTCAATAAATGATAATGTGGGGGAGGCCCTACAGCCTCGCCTGCAGCCCCAAGGACCGCCACCTTCCCAGAGCAGTAGCATAATTATATGCGGGGGAGCCTCATGGCTCCCCCTATGCCTCAGGGACTTCTATCTCTCCGGAGCACAGATCTCAATTAAAGATAATACAGGGGAGGCCCGACCCTGCATTATCGACCAGTGACATCGACCCCAGAGCAAAATATAAACATTGTCCTTGGGGCTAAAATTAATGGTGGAGGGGGCTTGTGCCCTACTCCAAGCGCCATTGATGGCCCTGCAGGCCGCCACCCCCAGGGCCAATTCTGCTATTTTCCGGGGTGCCCTTCCACGGGACATAGCTTGTTTGCTGTGGCTTTACTGCTCCTGCCAAGTCAGAGCAAACACTGCTCCACTTTCACCAAGCGAGAGCAAAGAATGCTCTTCCTTGTTGAAAGCAGAGCAAAATTGGCTTGACAGACAGGGAGCTGCCTTTCCAGAAGCTCCCTGTCTGTGAAATCAATCCCAGCTCCTGCAGGATATGGGCAGCTGAGAGGGACCATGCGGGCCTTGAGGCTTTCCCACAGCCCTTAGAAATGTCAATTAGTGCCCTGGGTGGGAACAGGGCACACAAAATGGAGGGCAGTCCCTGGTGGATGAGGTACCAGGGGCCAAATTGGACTAGGGAAGGGGGCCACGCAGCCACCCTTCCTTTTTTAAAAAAAGGAAAAGACCAGACCCGGGGTCGCCAGGGCCAAAATTGACCCGGGAGGGAAGTACTGCATGGCCCCTCCTTTTTTTTTTTAATAAAAAAAATTAAAAAGTTGCTAGGGCTCGTGGGATGGGGTCCCTAGGGCCGTAATTGGGCAAGGGAGGACGGCCCTTGTAGCCCCCCTCACCATTTCAAAAATACCTGACCTGGAGGATGCCCTCCTTCCCTGGGCCAAAATTGTTTTTTTCAGCGAATCTCTAATCTTTTTTTAATACTATTTCCTAACTATAACGTCGCTGTAACCTTTGGTTTTTACAGCGTTTATATATATATATTCCGGTACTATGCCTCTTACCTAAATTGCATAAGAATGTGGTGAATTCTCATGGAAGACCAATTGTTTCCTCCCTAAGATCTTTATTGGAAAATACTTCGCGTCTTATAGATCACTATTTAAGACCTTTTGTGGTAGGATTACCTGCATGTATACGAGACCCGACTAATTTTTTAGCTATGATTGGTGGCATTCATTGGGATAAGAAATATACACTTATAACTTTGGATGTGAGTAGTCTCTATACGAGTATTGTACACAATCTGGGTTTGCAGGCTGTAAGACATTTTAAGAAATCTCTCTCCTATTCTATTCTATTCTGAGATGATTCTCGATATTATTTACTTTTGGCTTGAGCAACAACTTTTTCCTCTTCAACAACTGTATAAACAGAAAAAAAACAAGGAACTGCAATGGGCACCTGCTTAGCCACTAGCTGCATGAGCTGGAGATAGCAGGTGCCAAAACATCTGGAGGAATTTGAGAAATGTAGTATTTTTTTGGTCATGCTTTATTGATAATATCTTTTGTATTTGGAATCAATCAATCTATCAGGGGATTTGTAAAGTGCACTACTTACCTGTTAGGGTCTCAAGGCGCTAGGGCGGGGTGGAGCTGCAGCTAGTGATCGAAGAGCCAGGTCTTGAGCAGTCTCCTGAAGGCCGGGAGGTCTGCAGTCTGTCGTAGGTTGAGGGGGAGGCGTTTAGTTTAGTTTGTGCATTTGTTGCGCGCAACAGCTACCAACAAAGGGTTTCCAGGTCTTGGCGGCGCGGTGGGAGAAGGATCTGCCCCCGGAAGTGGTTCTGTGGATGCGTGGGACGGCAGCCAGGGAAAGGTCGGTGGAGCGGAGTTTCCTGTTGGGTACGTAGAAGGTGAGTCTGTTGTTGAGATATGCTGAGCCGGTCTTGTGGAGTGCTTTGTGTGCTTTGTGTGCGTGGATCATGAGTTTGAATGTGATTCTTTTGTCAACGGGGAGCCAGTGCAGGTCTCTTAGGTGCGGGGTGATGTGGTCCCGGCGTGGTACGTCAAGGATCAGGCGTGCTGAGGCATTCTGGATTCTTTGGAGTCTGTTGATGAGTTTGGATGGGGCTCCGGCGTAGAGGGCGTTTCCGTAGTCGAGTCGGCTGCTGACGAGGGCATGGGTGCCGGTTTTCCGTGTGTCCGCCGGGATCCATCTGTAGATCTTGTGGAGCATATGGTGGGTGTGGAAGCAGGAGGAGACTGCCTTGACTTGGTTGGTCATGCTGAGCTTGGAGTCGAGGATGACCCCTAGGTTGCGTGCATGGTTGGTTGGTGCCGGGGGGGTTCCCAGTGATGCTGGCCACCAGGAGTAGTCCCACTCTAAGGGGTTGGGCCCAAGGATGAGGATCTCCATCTTGTCTGTGTTCAGCTTGAGCTGGCTTGCCTCCATCCAATCGGCGACGGCCTTCATACCCTGGTGCAGGTTGGATTTTGCAGTGAAGGGGTCCTTGGTGAGGGAGAGAATAAGCTGGGTGTCGTCGGCGTAGGAGATTATGTTTAGGTTGTGTAGTCTGGTAATGCGAGCAAGGGGAGCCATGTAGACATTGAACAGCTTCGGGCTGAGGGAGGATCCCTGCGGGACGCCGCAGATTGTTTTGGTGGTTCCGGTTTGGAACGGGGGGAGGAGGACTCTCTGTGTTCTGTCGGTGAGGAAGGAGGTGGTCCAATCCAGGGCCTTGTCTCAGATCCCTGCGGCATGGAGGCGAGTGCGAAGTGTGTGGTGGCAGACGGTGTCGAAGGCGGCGGAGAGGTCCAAGAGGATGAGGGCTGCTGTCTCGCCGTTGTTGAGTAGGATTCTGATGTTGTCTGTGGCGGCGATGAGGGTGGTTTCGATGCTGTGATTGCTGCAGAAGCCTGACTGGGAGGGGTCCAGAATGTTTTTGTCTTCTAGGTAGCGGGTGAGCTGGGTGTTGACGATCTTTTCCATGACCTTTCCTGGGAATGGGAGCATGGAGATGGAGATGGGCCAGAAGTTCTTGAGGTCGCTCGGGTCCGCCTTCGGTTTTTTCAGGAGGGCGTTGATCTCAGCGTGCTTCCAGCTCTACGGAAAGGTAGTGGTTTCAAAGGAGAGGTTGATGATGTTACGCAGGTGGGTTGCGATGAGGCTGTCGGCTTTGTTTGCGATTTGTTGGGGAAGAGGATAAGATGGGGAGCCTGAGTGGATGGTGCTCATGGTCTTGATTATGTCTTCTGTGTTTACGTTGGTCCATGTGGCCAGAGGTCCGTGGAGGCTGGGGTTCAGAATGTTCGTCGTGGCGGGGTCCATAGGTTTCAGCCAGGGGTTGAAGCTGTTGAGGATGTCAGTGATCTTGCGGTGGAAGAAAGCAGCGAGGGTGTCGCACAGGGCTTGCGATGGCAGAATGTCGTAGGTGCAGGAGCTAGGTTTGGAGAGTTCTTTGATGATGTTGAAGAGCTCTTTGCTGTTGTGGGCTTTGTTGTTGAGGCGGTCTTTGAAGGAGGCTCTTTTGGTGGTCCTGATGAGGTGGTGATGGTTGCGAGTGGCGTCTTTGTGGGCTCTGCGGGTGGTGGGCGTTCTATCATTGAGCCAGGTTTTTTCGAGTTTCAGGCAGGTGCGCTTGGAGGCCAGGAGCTCCGGGGTGAACCAGCTGGCTCTCTGGCTGGTGTCTCTGTCGGTGGGTTGTCTCATTGGTGCTACGGTGTTGGCGCAGTCCTCCATCCGGAGACTAAGGGTGCGGACCCCATACTTGGGGTCGGTGGGGCTGGTTGGTGGATTGAGTGCGAGGTGTGTTTCTATAAGTTCCTTGGTCACTTTGCCCCAGCGTCAGCGGGGATCAGTAGGGTACGGTGGTGAGTGACGGGTTTCTGGAAGGTGAAGTGGACGCAGTGGTGGTCGGTCCAGGTGAGCTTGGAAGCGTGGCTGAAGGCAATGCGTGGGCTGGCGGTGTAGATGGCATCCAGCGTGTGGCCGGCAATGTGGGTCGAGTTTGCGACGATGTGTTTCAGTCCTAGGGTGGTGAAGGTTGTTGACCAGGGTGGAGGAATTGCTGTCGTTGTTATTTTCCGGATGGTAGTTCAGGTCGCCGAGCAGGATGTAGTTGGTGGAGGTCAGTGATTGAGTTGCAGAATTGGGGACGTGGGCCAGGTGGTCTGTAGACGAGGGTGCCTCTGAGGGTGGTCTTGGAGTCCGTGTGGATCTTGGAGTGCATGTGTTCGGCGGTGGTGAGGGTATCGTCGGTGTTTGTGGAGACCTTGATGGTGTTCTTGTGGATTATGGGGATACCTCCTCCGACTCCGTTGGTGCAGTCTCTGCGCGAGATCTTGTATCCATCAGGGACGGCCACTGCGATGTCTGGGCGGAGGCTTCATTCATCCAGGTCTCAGTCAAGAAGGCGACGTCAGGTGATGTTGTGGTGAGTAGGTCCCAGAGCTCGACGGCGTGCTTGCGTGCGGAGTGGGTGTTGAGCAGGATACATCGCAGTTGGTTGGGTTCCGCTGCTGTGGGTGCCTCGGTGTAGCTGTTGCAGGATAAGATTCAGTTCTGGAAGGTGAAGGGGCCGTGGTTGTGCATGGGGGTGGCCTTGTAGTAATTGGTGGTGGGTCCGTGTTTGAGAGCGATGAGGGTGTTGGCATCGTAGCTTTAGCGGGCATCACGGGTTGTGTGAGGGCCAGGGGTTTTGGCACTGGGCGCGGTCCAGGCGCAGACGGGCTTGCATTAGGCGCGCCTTCGATGCTCCAGCGGCACGCCCGCTGCGCACGTCCACCATATAAGGGGTGGTGGGGAGGGAGGATCAGCTGGGAGGCGGGAGGATGGTTGCCAGGACCGCGAATGGGCACGGCGGGGTGGGGCCGCAGGGAAGGCAGCGGCGGGAAAAATTGGCGAAAATGAGCTAACACCTAGACTGGGAGAAGCCACAGAACAGGCTTACAGCAGCAGGGCACAGAATAAAAACGGGCAGGGGCACAGGCCCACAGGGTACAGAAAACCGGCGGGGGCACAGGCACACAGGGTATAGAAACGAGAGAATGGGCAGGGGCAAAGGCACACAGCAGCAGAAAGCAGCAGCAATGGCGATCAGGTGCGGGGCACCAGGAACACGAGTCCTCAGGCAGGAGGCAGCAGAAGGATGGCACTGGCACTGGTGGCTTTGCAGCAGAGGGGGAGCGACCTACCAGGAAGGTGATGAGGAATCTGCCAAGCATTTTGTAAACTGATTGAATCAGAATTCCTTCAACCTGACCTTCATGGGGAATATAAGCAAAACCTTGACCACAGTTTTGGATGTGAGGGTAAACGTGGAAGGGGAAAGGTTGGAAGCTGAGTTATTCAGGAAGGAAACCGCAGGATGTAGTTTGTTGAGTGCCAGCAGTGCACATTCCCCAAATTTAGTGTATAGTATACCATATGGGGAATTGTTGCGTGCTAAACGAAACTGCAGCACAGGGGAATCATTTCAGAAATGGAAAAATATTATGTGCAGGATGTTCACTGAGAGAGGAAACAGCAAGAAAATTATAAAACAGGCAAGAATGAGAGCTGAGGCAGTCTTGTGAAATTAGTTACTTCAGAAACACAAAAATCTGGATGATACTGCCAGTGTGAGGTTCATTACTACCTTTTCTCATCAGGCAAGTCATTTACATAGGGTTCTGAATAAACATTGGCATATTTAGGCATCCTCAAATCACCTTTAGGTATAGAGGATCCTTGAGGGATGAGCTTAGCCAAAATATGATTAAAAACAGGAGAAGCCTGTTGAATTGGGTAGAGAAGGATTCCTTTGCTCTCGATACTGCAAGACTTGCAGCAATAGTTCTGATTGTTCCAGACTTCAAATATCCAATTCAACCAGGGAATTTATGATAAAAAAACGTTGACGTGTAACACCACTTATTGATCTAATCTGTCCCTGTAACATGATTTACATTGGGAGTACAATATACAGACCTAAGAAACGTGTCCTTGAGCATATTCGGGCTATTAGGGACAATGATAAGCATTACCCAGTGGCCCACCATTTTTTTAACTCTCATTTTCAGAATGAGAAATTTCTTCATATGATTGTGATTGATGCAGGAGAGGTTAACCCGTTGCATGCTTGTGACAGAACCGCTCCGTCACAAGCCACGGGTGAGCTGTGCTTGTGAAGGAACGGTTCCGTCACGGCCCGCTCCCCGCGCCTGCGCGGCGCGAATTCCGCGCCTGCGCTGACTAATTAATGGGCGGGCGGGTTCGTGACGAACCGTTCCGTCACAAGCACAGCTCACCCGCGAGCCGTGACGGAGCGGTTCCGTCACAAGTACGGTACCGCCGCGCGACCGCCCCCCCCCTAGCGCTGCGGCGGAATAGCCGCCGCAGCGAAGGGGTTAATGTAAGGGGTGGCAACCATGAATTGAGACCGCGGAATTTGAAGTTCAAATATATTATTGACTTTGAGATCCCAATTCCAGAGGGCTTAAACTCACATGAGGAATTGGGGATCCATCTGGGTTAATATGAAGAGTATATGTATTCATTGTATTTTAAAAGGTTTTATTGAAATGCTTATATTTCTATTTTTCACATAGGTAAATGCACATTTTGAGATAGAGAATAGCTGGGAGTCTTCTGTCTTCAAATACTTCAAGAATTGAGTATTTTTGTGCTGTACCTTTATGCAGAATTTATCCTGGTGACTCTTACATTTTGAATATAATCTTGCATTTAGAAAATCATTTCTTGCATTTATTTTTGCTTATGCATGCATTGCCCACTTAGGCAGAATCTGTTGGATTGCATTATACTTTCTACCTTGAAGGCAATACAGCAGTATCTATGCTCTCATTGCGATATTTGTAGGGAGGGCCCAAGAATTGGCATTACCTGCTCTCTCCTAGTTGGTATCAGCAAGTTTGAGGAAAAATGTGTTGTTTTGTGCAACTATTATTGTTGGCCCATTAGTCATGCATGGTTGTTACAAAACAAAATTATGATATTAATAACGCGGCACTGAGTTTATATGAAATTTCAACTTTAAATTGCATTTGTTTATATTAAGTTATGTATAAATTGTAGACAAATTAGCCTGTATTAAGATGGCCAATCCAGCTTTCCTATCTATCACTTGATGTTGGGTGCAGTCCGTTTTCAATGTTTGTATTTTATTTAACATGGAAGTTGGTGGCTGGTATACTATGACCATGAATAATGTGTAATGCCAAAATGCGTTAAAAAGTAATTAAATTGAGAAATCAGCGTACAGGAGTGTCTGACATTTTTGTTCCATGTGAGCTGAATATTGTGGAAAATATATATATACATATATATGTTATTTCTCAATCAGTGAATCTATCAGAATTTATAAACCACAACAAATCACTTGTGAGGGTCTCAAGGCGGTAAAGTTGCTAGTTGCTTCATGGATACATATGAACAGCCAGGCCTCGAGCCCTTTCCTGAAATCCCAAAGCAAAGAGGCAATCCTGAGGTGCAGTGGAAGGTCGTCCCAAGCGTTGGTCACCAGATGTAAGAAGGAGAATCCTCTGCTGTTGCTTCAGTGGATCCAGAGGGGTTCTGTGAGGAAGAGGGTGGTGTATCGTAGGTGTGTGGTCAGTTGGTGGAACGTGATGCGTTTGTTTATGTATTCTGGTCCTTTGATGTGTATAGCTTTATATACGTGCTCTGCATCTTCAACTTGCATCTTTTCTGGTTCGGGAGCCAGTGCATCTTCTTGAGGTGTGGTGAGATGTGGGTCCTTCTGGGGGGTCAATTGAGTTTTACATTGTCTGTAGTTTCCTTTGGAGGTGGGTTGTAATTTCTATGTAGATTGTGCTCCCCTAGTACAGACTGCTGGTGATGAGGGTCTGTGTGATGGTCCATCTGGTTTTGACTAGGAGTCACCTAGAGATCTTACAGATCATGCGTAGGGTGTCGAAGCAAGCGGATGATACTGCTTTCACCTGTTTCTTCATGTATAGCTTGCTGTCCAAGAAGATGCTGAGGTTGAGGGTGGAGTCTGTTGGGTGGGGGATGGGACAAGTTCAGTAGGCCACCATGATGTCTTTCTATGGCAAAGTGTTGTTCCCAAAGATGAGAACTTCCATCTCGACCGAGTTGAGCTTGAGACAGTTGTCTTTCATCCAGTCAGCAATGCTCCTCAAACACCTGCTTAAGCTGGCTATGGTTATAGAGGGATGTTCTTAGATCTAGAGAATGAGCTGGGGGTCATTGGCATTGGAGATGATGTTGATTCTGTGCATTCTGACACTGTTGGCCAGGGTGGTCATGTACGTGTTGAAGAGGCCGGAGCTGATGGATGATCCTTGGGGGACACTGCAGATGCTCTTCTTAGGTTCTGAGGTGACAATGGGAGACACATTTTCTGGGTTCTTCCTGTGAGGTATGAGGCAATCCGTTTGAGGGCCTGGAGGGCCTGAATGTCATCCGTGGCTGTGATTAGAGCTGTCTCTGTGCTCTGGTTGGCTCAGATTCCAGATTGAGAGATGTCTAGGAGGTTGTGTTCCCGGTGTTTGGTTTGTTGCTGGTTGTGTGCCCTCTCGATCTCCCTTCAAATGCAATAACCCAGGCAAAAGGCAGAAGAGAGCTGTATAGGGTAAACAAGAAGTATAAAATCAATAAGTGGTAGGTCATGTGGCTATGTGGTGGACTATTGATGAATTTGTGATGTAGTTTTCTTTTAACCCCTTCACTGCGGCAGCTATTCCGCCACAGTGCTAAGGGGGTGGGGCGGAAATGCGGCGGGCGCATGCTGGTGACGGAACCGCTCCGTCACCAGCGTCGGTTGCGCTGTGCTTATGACGGAGCGGTTCCGTCATGGCCCCGCCCGCTCAATAGAACGCCCAGCGCAGGCGCGGAATCTGTGCCGCGCAGGCGCGTCGGGCGGGCCATGACGGAACCACTCCGTCATCAGCACAGCGCCACCGCGGCTGATGACGGAGCGATTCCGTCATCAGCAGGGGAGGGGTTAAAGGATATGTCTTTGACTGTCTTTTTAAATGGAGCAGCATTGGGAAGGTCCTCATGGATATGTAGTTGCCTGGACCACAAACGAATAAACTAAAGCAACTCCATGTTGTTCGAGTGACGTGAATGCACTGTCATAGCACTAATACATGCATGAGCTTCAGTAACTAACAATTAAGGGTATTTTGCTTCAGATGGCATGGGAGGACAAGGGAGTAAGATATGATGTTCTCATTCTGGAATCTGCACGTAACTCAAAGGATTATGAGAAGAGCGCACTAGTTAACAGCATGTTATCAATGTGCCAGGAAGAAACATTTACACGAATAATGAATGTTTATCTGTTTGCTATGCCTGAGAACATAAATATTGAGTATACTTCCAGTGCTGGACATGGGTGTAATTACCTGTGCTTACTTTGTTGTCCGACATCTTGGAGGAACTCCAGGAGCTCCCACATCATTCATCTGAATAAACTTTGCTTTCAAGCAACAATCCTGCTTGTGTATTTTATTTAAGGTGTGGGTGTTGATGGATACAGAGATGTTGTTTCATATCCTGGATCCAGAGGAATAAAAGACCTGCTGCCTTGGTTTTTCTTTTTTACACTTCTTAGGCAGACACACAAAGCATATAATCTATTGGTATATATAAAATGTGATTTTGATATCTATTGTGTAGTCCACACACAAAGTAGGGGGCATCATGTGATGAAAGGACACTATTGGAGGATTCACAAATGATATTTGTAATTATTTATTTTATTGTTTCTTTTGTGAGTCAACTGCTTCTCTTTTTGTTTTCTGTTTTCAATAGAATGTAATTGTAATTGAGTTGAATGTATATATGAACAATTGAAAAATGAACACAATCATGAATAACTGAAAGGTCAGTAATAAATCCATTGCATAGTCCCAGGACATGTGACTAGATAGGTAGCACTACAAGAGCTAAATATCCTATGACATACTGGACCAAACTCCTAAGCCAAGTAGGAGACTCCAATTTTCCTTTTTAATGCCCCTTACTTTGCACACCATCATTGTGTTCCATTAGCCTTGCATTGGTTGCCTGCTTGCTTGTTGCCTGACTAATCCAAGATGCATCCTCTTTAAGCTTCTTCTGATGTAATGTGGGATGTCAGCCACAGTGTGTAGCTCTACAGATCCTGTATACATACTTTTCACTGCTGTTCACCATGGGGTTGTTATATACAATTCCTTCAGCATTTGACCTCTCATAATCTCATTGTTGCTCTGTCTCCACTAGGGTTCAACACAGCAAAAGGTGATCTGGTGAGGTCCATTCTATATTCCAGGCCTGTCAACTTCAAACTACACCAGGACGCAGTCCGCTTTATCATGTGTCTTGCTGGTTTTGGCCTCTTGTCAGTGATTTACTCAATTGTGATATACATCATAGCAGGTGTAAGTAGCATTTTCATCAATTCACAGTTTTGAGAGACGTTTAATGTCTTGGTGAATCCAGTTTAAAAAAGGTATGGGTATTAGTGTGTGGGAGGCGCTGGGTTAGGGCTAGGAGAGACAGAGGGGCCTAGGGCCACTGGATGAGCCTAGGGTAAGGCTTAGGCTTTGGAAGGCTGTGGAACATTGAGGCTTAGGAGAGGCTAGGGTTTGACTATGGCTCTAGGTGGTGCTTCTTCTGCCTGGTATGCTGAATTTCACTTCTTAGTGGCTTTCCCACACGCCAGGATAACTCCATGGATCAACATGGATGTGCTACAAACACCAGTGGCCATGAAAGGACACATGGTCACTGGACACGTGTGAGGCCACGTGTCCAGTGACTCGTCTTCATTAAAGGAAGTAGTATGCAAGGCAGCCTGTCTGGCCCGGCTATAGTAGCACCCATTTTTGGGAGGGTGTTCACCATGGATGTTCTGTTGGAGCCTGGTAGCTTGACAAGGCCCAGGACTAAAGCTTCCACTTTTTTTACGATGTAATGCGTGATGCAAAATATGTGTCCACACCCTTCCTGGTTGTATTTAACACTGATACAAAGCAGTAAAGAATTCCAAATCAATTTATAGTTTTTAACTCAATAGCACTGTGACGATTTATAATATACTAGTTCCATTAAAAAATGTGTCAAAGCCCTGGACTGTCAGCCCAACTGCAAAATGTAAGCCCTACTATCAACTCAGAAAGAATACCACAGACTACCTTTTTCTTCAGAGTATGAAACGTCAGCCCAATCTATTTGTCCAGTGTTCTGCTTTTAATGGAGAACTTGATTATCCAGATATAGGTTGTGCATCCCATAAAAGGCAATTGCACGTTTAAAGTGGTTGAACATAATTCTATTCTAAACCTTTCTGGCCCACCTAATTTTAATAATCTGATTTCCACAAACCTTTCTTCATTTGAAATGGAAAAGGTCCTCATAGTTCCAGATCACTCATGGAACATATCTCTTGTTTATATGGCACAAATTGAATTCTTGTTGACATCCTTGTGTAGTATTTCACATTATTACAACAGAGGATGTGCAGATGTAAAGTGGCATTGGTCCTGGAGAGACAAACCATAAGTGGTTGCACCACTGAATTTCCTAGTAGGTCTGGTCCTAGGTTCATGTTCCAATCTAAAGTCACAGTGTTATTCAGTTTAAACATGACATGTGCAAAGTGGAAATTGGAAAACATATTTTACACTTTACCCAAAGAACTGTTGCATTTCCTTTCAGTACCCAATTGAAATATTTAATTTTAGACTTGGCCCATCTGCCTCAGTGCTATCTATGTACAGATAGTCAATATTCTTCCTGGCTCAGCCCACGCATGTGTGCTCTTACTCTTACTTCAGCTGTCTGTAGCAGCTGATTTTATTTTATTGGGCAGTACAGGTTGCATCTCAAAAGCATTTACAAAATCATTACAGTCAGTGATACCTTATTGGGGGGTCTGACACCACATCAGAGGTCCAAAGCAATGGCCCACAAGGGGAAACATTGAGTTGATGTTAAATAGAGACCCCGGAGACCTTAGTGGATGTTTACTGGAGGTGTGGGTAGAATTAGCCAACAATACTCTTCACTAACAGTTAAGGACAAGTGACTGGAGATCAGGACTCATGATTGTCCACACTTGAAAGAATCTGTTCTTCGAATCCAGTCTGAACGCAACACAGTAAGTGCACATAGACTGAGGAAGGGCCATCTTTGTTTTCTTGAGTGAAAAGGAAGGCATGTCTGAAATGTGCTGTGTCTGGTGCAAGTGACAGTGGCTGCAGGGTGGTCCTGAACCACCACCTGTGAATGTAGTACATACAGAGCCAATACAGTTTATGTGTACATTGTCTTCAAAAAACCATACCATTCTATTGACTTAGAGATGTAAAATAAATTAATATGGTAGAATTTTACATTCCAAATAGCAGTGTTCAGCATACCAAACATTCTAACTATAAAGGTCTTAGTTTGTGTTTGCTTACAATGTGGTGTCTTTCCTCCTCCAGAAATCCGCCTGGGAAACAATAATCATGGTGATCATCATGATGACCATAGCAGTACCACCCTCCCTTCTGGCTGCTCTAGCGGTGGGTGTCATGTACGCCCAAAAAAGGTTGAAGAATAAGGGCATCTTCTGCTTCAGCCCTCAGAGGATAAACTTATGGGGACAAGTGAACATTATCTGCTTTGACAAAGTAAATGCATCTTTTTGGGTCTAACTTGCATGCACCTGTTTACAATCATGTGGGCTTTAATATATTTTAATAGGTTGAGCTGTAACCTGTAATAATCATGTTGGGGTTCAGATTTGTATGGAGGGACTGGGATAATTAACATTCACCAATAAGTAAGTAAGCAAGTCTTGAGCACTTTTGCAAGGCATATAATATAGCAAAGGTAAAAGGAGTACATTTCATTACAGTCACATTCGTATACAAGCATTTCAAGATTTAGCAATATTGATAAATTTGTAAATAAATATGTGCAAGAAGAATATTGTGCTATCTTTAAATAGAGAAGAATTAAAAGCCCAAGGATTCCTATGAGGCACTGTCAGTGTGTGCTTTCTGTGCTTGCTATAGCAGGAAAGAAAAGGAAACATTCGCAAATGAAAGTTCTGTTCATGTAAGGGTTTTTCGCAGGTCATAGTTATAGCAGAAAAAAAGGACACTGTCAAACATTCACAAATGAAAGTTCTTTTTAGGTAAGGGTTTTTCGCAGGTCATAGTTATTCCAAATCATGGACTATCGGCTGGGTTTAGTGCGGTATTTGCTAGTTTCATGAAGCAAACCAGTCTGCATGCTAATTGAATGTTCTCCCCGTTAACACCTTGGCTGCTAAGGGTTTTCCCCTCCGGTGCTGACTTTTTTGAAAGCTCATTTATTCATGACGAGCTCAGCTCGTCATAAGCACAGCTCAACTGTGCCTCATGACGAGCTGAGCTCGTCATGAGCATCGAAGGGGTTAAAGCATGCCAACAATGCCTGTCGACGGGTTCGCAAACGTCTTTGGTTCCACATCTGTGTTAGCTGTCTCCTTTGCTCACTGTCAAGGGCTTTGCAGCTGCATAACAAGTGCAAAACGTCCTCTTTTAGATCTTCGCAGAGTCTGCACTTTGTGTTGGATTCCGAGCGTTTCCACGGGGGAAGATGTTCTTTTGATGGTATTACCCCCATTCTCAAATGCAAGATGGATTCCTTCACCGCCTTTGAGAAGCCAGTGCCTAGATCGGCCTGTGGTTGGGGCCTGGTGTAGCACTGAATCACGAACCACCCGTGAGTCCTACTGGTTAGTGCTGCTTTATCTTCTTCCAGGGATTGATACTTCACAGTTTTGTTAACGAGCCGTTTGAAGCATTTGTGTGTGCAGCTTATATCCCAAAGGTCTTTTAGCGCAAGGGTGCTTATTGCTGCTTGAAGATAGACCATTGCCGGGCTGTCCATATTTCTTTCCAGCTCTCTCCATAGGTAAGTGTTCAGGGTGCCCGTTTCAGAGCTCTTTACTTTGTGCCCGCATTTTGCGTAAGCACCCTTACGTGCTATTTGTTGTTTCTGTAGGCCGAACTCAAGCCTTAGTTGAGCTGGGGAGGTGTACTGTGGGACTCTGAAGAGTATTCACATTGATTTTGCTACTACTTTGTCTAATGTGGGCTCGTCTCTCCCTCTCATACATTCGCTACCATAGGTTATCGATGGCAGTAATCTTGCTTGTAGAACGTTTAACAGAGGGATTAGATTTGGGCCCGCTATTTTGTTCTCAATTCTCTTTAGAGCAATTGCCAGGGATATCCCTCTGGTCTTAATTGCCATTTTTTGTTGTTTGAACGAGCCTTTTGAGTCAAAAATGATACCCAAAAACTTATATTCTTTGACTGTTTCCATCTTCTGATCTGGCAGGAACCATTGTGGGTGCGGCTTTTTATATTTTTGATTTAATATCATCCCCTTTGATTTCCCAAAGTTTATGCTTAATCCGTTCTTTTCAGAGTAATTGCTTGTTGTAATAATGAGATGTTGAAGGCCAACGGGGGTTTGGCTTATTAGTATTAAGTCGTCCATGTACAACACGTTCGACAAAACGAGGCCCCCTGCCTTTGGGGCATGATGATTGCATTTATTAAGATTGTTGGAAAGATCGGACATAAAAAGGTTGAACAGGGTCGGTGCGAGGACGCACCCCTGCTTCAGACCTTTTTTGGTAGTTATTTTTCTTGATAGACAGTTACCTGCCCCCAATTTTATTTGGATCCAGGTTTCTGTATGCAATAAGATCAGTAGGTTCAACAGTTTAGGGTCGGGGTACCAACTTAAGAGCTTAGCCCAAAGTTTTCTTCTGTCTATGCTGTTGAATGCAGCAGAATAGTCAACTAGAGTTTGGCACAGGTTTATCTCTGACCACAGTCAGGCACAAACAAGAAATTTCAGCTTGATTCGTCTAACCTATGGCAGTGCGGCCAGCTCAGCTGAAGCAGAACTAAAGGCCAACTTCCCCATCTGTGCAATGGCTTTCTCAGTCATTATGACCACATGGGGGGAATTCAGTGCCAGGAAATCCAGAGGAAATCTGCTGAAAGCCCTAGCTGTAAAGAGACTGGTCAGCAGTTGTGGGGAGCATAGAGAGCTGGAGAGTTGGCCATGGCCTTATTCTGCACATTAGCTGTCAATGAAAAGGGGTGCTTTTTTGTTGTTTCTTTATCCCTCGAGGTAAGCAATTCCCAACTCTTTCATAGTGACATTTTCACCATGAGCGAACGCTGCGTTTTATAAATATCCCCACAAATTCCACAAATTGTGTGCACATGGAGCAGGGACTAAGGGCATGATAATGAGTCTGGTGGTCCACAGACAGGCAGACTCACGGGGCATGGCGGTGGCGGCCTCCCGATCTCCCTATTTGGAGTCCTATAGTCAGACTGCCACAGCTGCCAGAGAACCGCTGTTCCCTGGTGGTGATGCAGCAGTCAGGATGCAGTAGTATGTTTGCTGGCACTGCAGTGGTCCTGCCAAGCATATTACCTGTTTCCTCACTGCCGACAGTGTCTTGGAGGTTTCTCCTCTATGAACACTGCAGCAGTGCCCCCTGTGCCTCCTCTACATAGGGATGCACACAGATGTTGCACAACATGTCCCCCCTCTGTGTGCATGTGCCCCAGTTCCTGCACGGCATGGATTTTCAGTCCCTGCCGTGCAGGAACTGTTTTTGGCATTTCCATTGATGTGCCCATTTTCTGCTGCACCGCCGTGGGAATGTCAAAAACTAGCCCGACAGACAGGAGGACACTTCTAACCTGGAGGGCGGTCTGTCCACAGCTTTGGTGGTGCTGCGGTGGGGTGGCCCGGTGCTGCACCGCCAAATTTGTAAACAGGCCCTAAGTTGGTGGTGACTCCAAACCTATTTGCAGGGAAATCAGAATTGTTGATGCACTTTAAAAAATCTGTAGGGAATATGGGGTCTCATTGTGTAAATGAGTGACTTGTATCCTTCGATATTTGTTATTTTCTGGAAAAGAATGTTCTGGCACTAACTGAAAATGGGATCCTCTTGTATCTGCTACTCAGAATCTCAACCAAGATTTGGTTGTTGGCCGTAAAAGGCAAACACAATCCAAAATTATGCTGTTGTATAGTTTATGTAGATCTAGGCAGAATGCATGGGAGGGGCTGCATGGCACTTACCTGCATGGTACTTATCTGCATGGTAACATCCGGCAGGATGCCTAGAATCTTCCTCATGTGACACTTTCTGGAAGAGGTGCAATAAGTAATATTATTTCATATTCTCCAACAGACAGGAACCTTAACAGAAGATGGCCTGGATCTGTGGGGACTCGTACCGTCAGGAGAAAGCAGGTGCTGTTGGTCACTACCTGAATGGACATTCTTGTATTGTTTTGTGAAGATGTGGTCTGTGTCTTAAAGAATAGAAATTGAAATGTCAATAACTTGAATTAAAATTTATTTTCTATCATCTGTAAATTCTATATTAACATGCAGTGAAAAGAATATCTATAGATATCATTTGCACAGCTAAGACCTCAAAATTTGGCGTTGGTGATAAATTCTGCTCTGCAGGCAGAGTTGAAGGAATTTAGCCCACTCCATGTCACACTTCTAGTGCAGGGTTCCAGAGAAACTCTTCTAATCGTTGTGTGTGTGTTTTTTCTCACATGCGGATCAACAACCAATTGGCATCGCAAAGCTTGAGGTTCGGACACTAGTACGACACCCGGCCAGATTTTCTCAACGCGGGTGGTCGCAAACGTTTGCAATGAAATAGCTGCCACTTAAGTACAAAATCTACTCGAGTGGCAGCAAAGAAGCAGCACTCTCTGGTTCAGTGTATGGTGCCATTCACAATGATTTTGCGGTGTGGGCCAAGCTCCCAGCACCAAAAATCGGCACGACATGCCAATTCCACCTGCTTTCAGGACTCCACGGACTCTTGTGGAGTTTTCTTCTGAGTGAAAATCAGCAAGTTCCTGCCACCCTCACTCATAATAAACCACAATTTAAGAAAAGGAATTGAACCCTTTCTTACCAAGATTCTTCCAGAGCTTAACTGCTGTTATACTGTTTCATGCACTGAGAGATGTCCTTTCCCTCATTTAAGACAATCTTAAAAGTACTAAGCATGGGCAAAATTTGTGAATTCGCATTCCGCAAATTCGCAGATTTCCCCGTGAAATCGATAAAAAATCTGCGAATTCTCAAATTTTCCCGTGAAATTGCGGATTCTTTTGCGATTTGCCCTGGAGTATTCTACTGGCTAATCCAGTAAGTGCTCCCTCATTGGGTAAATGTATAGTGCTTTTACTACACTGCAGCTGCGTAAAGGGCCAGAACACATGTCTCCAGTGACCATGTGTGCCTGTAACACAGGCACAGGCACAGGCACACATGGTCACTGGAGACACATCTTCTGGCCCTTTACGCAGCTACAGTGAAGTAAAAGAACTATGGGGCAGTTTTACAAGCCGCTTGCGCCTCTTTTGCACCGCAGTTGCAGCGGCAGCACAAAAGATGCGCCATGGTGCTGGGTATTAACAACGTGACGCATCTGAGAGATGCGTCACGTTGTAAAGCCCTGCACCATCAGGAGGCGTCCGGCACAGGGGAGGGCGTTCCTGCGCAGGAACGCCTCCTAAAAGTGGCTGAGTGAAATCTACAAGATTTCACTCAGTCACTTTTAGGCCAATGCAGCGCCAAAACCTTGCGCCTGCTTGAAGCAGGCGCAAGGCTTGACGCAGCATTGGGGAGATAGGGCCCCCCAGAGCATTGCTGGAGCTGCACCACATTATCACTCAGCACCACCACAGCACCACTCAGCACCACCATATCATCACTCAGCACCACCACATTATCACTCAGCACCACCACAGCACCACTCAGGACCACCACAGCATCACTCAGCACCACCACAGCATCACTCAGCACCACCACAGCACCACTCAGCACCACCACAGCTTTCACTCAGCACCATCACAGCATCACCACAGCATCACTCAGCGCCACCACAGCAACACTCAGCACCACCACAGCATCACTCAGTGCCACCACATTATCACTCAGCACCACAACAGCACCACCACAGCATCACTCAGCACCACCACAGCATCACTCAGCACCACCACAGCATCACTCAGCACCACCACAGCACTACTCAGCGCAACCACAGCATCACTCAGCACCACCACAGCACCACACAGCACCACCCCAGCATCACTCAGCACCATCCCAGTATCACTCAGCATCACCACAGCACCACTCAGCACCGCCACAGCACTCCTCAGCGCCACCCCAGCATCAATCTGGCAACCATTTAACAACAACTGGTTCTAATATGTTCTCTCAATGTTTCAAGCTTTATTACAAATGTCACAAAAAGATGTTAATATTTCACTTCTGTTCTTGGATTTTCATCACAATAAAATACACTGAACATATTCTTCACAAAAGTTATTTACAAAAGTTTAAGCTGTTGCATTATAAATTAAAATCCCTTTTATTTAAGTATTAATTATTTAAAAAATTCAGGCGCCTCATTGCCTACTTGTAACTATTCTCTGACCCTGCTTCAAGGGTCAGAGAATAGTTGCAAGTAGACAACGAGGCACCAGGAAGCACTTACAGGCTTACAGCAGCAGGTGCTCAAGTTGAAGTTAATTTCTTTGTAACCCTTTTGTAAAAGGTTACAAAATGTTAGCTGCAACTTTTGAACCTGCTGCTGTAACCTTGTAAGTGCTTGGCGGAAAATTCGTCCCCGCTTATTCTCGGATTTTACCGCGATTTCGCGAGGATCACGGATCGCGAAATCACGGAAAATCCGCAAATTCCGCGAGCAGAACGAATTTTCAGCCCATGCTTAAAAAGTACCTTAAATCGAAAGTGATAGTCTTAAGCCACGATGAATATACGTACGTTTCTTTCAAGAAAAGATAAAACTTTTTTCAAACACTGCTGTGTTTTCTAACTAAATACTGTTTCAAGGCAGTCTAACAACGAAGGACAGGACTAAGCCTGTTTAAAGACATTATGAAGACTTTAAAGACAGAATAACATCTTTTGTAAATTTCACTCACTTTAGTACCTTTAGGCCATCCTTGAATGTCTAAGTTAATTAAGAGTGGCACTCACAGCCTAGAAGTAAGTCCTACAGGAGCAGATTCATGCATTTTCTTAGGAGGCAGGTGAATTAATTGCAAACAAAACCAAGCCGCAGAGGTCTTATCTGGTTGGTCCTACACAGACTCAAATACAGATGTCTATGGGATGTTTGTGTGACTCAAATACAGACACCTGGAACAAAAGCACCCTTCTATTTTCATTGAAATGTTGCTGTGCAATTCATTGGGATGTTTACAACGAGGAGTTTGGTGCCATAAAACGAATGGTAAAAGTAGCATTAAGTACACATGTATGTTTTTACTTCTCCTAAAATCCATCCCAAGCACATAGACAACATGGTGGTGTACAGTCTAGAAAAAAGTTAATGAATAAAGTAAATGTTGCAAAAGAAAAATTTACACACATATTGTGATTCAAATAATTATAAATTGCTACAGAGATCAGCGACTGTTCAGTAGAGGAATGAGGACAGCTGTGAAATGACAGAACTGGCCCAGAAATGGATTCTGATGGCGGGAGGAAGCCCCACACTATAAAGGATGCTGCAGAAACTCTGAGTGGAGAGCTCCACATCGGAATACCCAGGCATAGCTGTTCCAAGCTTGTGATCAGTCTGTAAACTTTGCCATCTTCAGCTTTCTGGGTGGTTGTCCCATGACAGATTCATTGTACGTTTTGCGTGAAAGCTAGAAGGTTATCACAAAGAGCAAGGTAGCCATTGTTGTTAAAAAGAAAATTGGTGTGATTTGGTCAAGTGAGGAGAACCAGTGAAAAGGTAGTCTGAGAGTAGATCATGCCTTTTAGCGAAGGAAATAATGATAGATGGAGGTCAGAAAGAAGAGTAACACTGTTTGGCTTTGAGGAGATCAGTACATAGACTTTGGAACCATTGTGAAATGAAATGAAATTAGATAAATTCGTACTTGTATAGCGCACTTATACCCTGAGGTGTCTTGGCGCGATACGCTTACTGCTGTGGAACCCTTCCTGGCTTTCCCCTGTGAAATGCCCACTCCTGGGCACCCCCAAAGGTGAAACCAGGCATCCCAGCGCTGTTGGGGCCATTGTGGAGATTAAGCAAGCTATTGCCCAGAGTTGCGGAGTGGGACCCATGATTAGAATAGGCACTGAGGCGAGAATTATCAGGTCCGAGGAAATTGAGCCCAAGACCCGCCGAGGCGGAATTGAACCCTGCTTCAGGGTCTGCCGCTCTAACCATTGAGCCACACTTCTCTACTTGTCAGATGATGGTGGCAAACAGTTTAAGATACCACAACGGGAAAGCTAAGATAAACATGTAGCAATCAGTATACTTGTGTGTAATGTGAAGTTCAGAGTCAAGTCAAGAGATGTAGAAATACATATTAGAGCTTAAAAAATGCTGAGTAGAAGCAGAAGAAACTTGTACAGAGGAAGAGATGAGAAGCAACAAGTTTACAAGGGTTAAGCTTTGAAAAATGAAGGGCATCACATCATCAGTGATGGAGAGTCAAACTCTCTGGTGATAGATATCAGTGTGAGCTGACACCTGTAGACAGAGGGAGATATTATTCCATACTGGTGGACAGAAGCGCCTTTGTTGAGTCACTAGGATGCTGCCCACCTTCATACACATGTTGATACTGTATGTTTTATTCTTTTACAACAATATCAATAACCCTACTAACAGGCAAGCACGAGTCCTCACTATTGTTTCTGTTTCAGTTTCCAAACTGTTCACAGGTTCAACTCTGGTGCAGCCTTACCCTGGGGGCCGCTCTTGGGAGCCCTCGCGAGCTGCCACTCACTGATGGTCATCGATGGGAAACTTCAAGGGGATCCACTGGACCTCAAGATGTTTGAAGGCACTTTTTGGGTAACTCATCCTTGCGTTGTTCATACTCACCATCCCAAGGATATCAAAGAGTCAGGCCATACAAACCTCACCTGTAGATAGTACAGTAGCCCTTTTATTCATCTCTATAGAGTATCAGTGCCTACAACTGGTTGAAGATTTGTAAATCCTGCCCTGGTCACTCACCTGACATCTCTCCGAGATCTATGCAGTATTTAAAATTAAGTTGGTTAATAATCGTTCCCATTTTATTTATTTTTGTTTTTATTTTATTTGTCAGAACCAGATAATAACAGGTACAAACAAGAAAAGGATTTGAAATACAATAGTTTTGTCCAATAAACAATTACTTTCATATATGATTCGTTTTCATTCTTATATTGAGAGGGTGAGTGAAATAAAGTGAGGAAAGCGTTAGAAGAAAAGATAAGAAAAAAAAAAAGAAAAGGGCCATTTAGGAGTCAGTCATTATCACCCTGGACAATACCTCCTCTTCCAATCAGTGATGGGTTGCCAGATCGCCGTGCCACGCATAGCAGACCTTAGCCCTCTGGTGGTATAAATGGCACTCTCCTGATTGAAGACCCCCGAGAAGACGTGCTAACCACATTTGAAAACTTGGTGGATCTGCGTCTTTCCACCTTGCTGCTAGTATTACCCTGAGGATTGCCGAGCTTATAAAAAGCATGTCCTCTTCTTCCCTGCTCAGGCTTAGTGTATTATCTGTGCCTAGCAGATATAGAGTAGGGGAATCAGGTATGTTATGGCCAAACACTTCCTCCCAGAATTCACAGATCATTTTTTAATACATATTAATTGGTCACAATCACAGAACATGTGGATAAGCGTCGCCAGGCCTTTAAGACACCTGGGGCAATGGTCGTTCTCTCTTTTGCCCCAGGTATATAATTTGGCTGCAGTATAGTATAGATTATAGATAGTTTTATAGGTCTGGGCTTTTAAACTAGCTGACGTGAGTAATCGTGATGATAAGCAGAGATTCATGTCAATATCTACATTCGGGTTGTCAAGTCTGTCAGCCCAAGCAGTTTCTGTATGTTCTAGATCATTTTGTACCTGATCCAGTAGTTTACCATAGATTATACCTATTCTTGCTGTTTTTTTAGCGATAATATCTATAATTTCAATTTTCTCCGAGTTGATGTTAGGGGCCTTATGTTTGAGCATAGCATGAATCTGCAAGTATTTAAAATAGTCCCCATTTGAAAGATGACATTTTTGTTGTAGATCTGTAAAGGTATAAGCCTCATTCACACCCAGAAGGTCACCAACTGAGGTAATTCCTACAGAATGACATTTCCTTGCGATCACATCACTCCCTAGTTGGGGAAAAAGGTTAGAATGCCATAAGGGAGAATACCTATTTAGCTGTGGGATGTGCATATACTTAGCTGTCCTTAACCAGATTAACCAGGCGCTCGTGATCACTTTGAATTTATTTTCTTGTAATAGCTTCTCTCTACCTGCCTTAGAAAAAGACCTTTAGCTTTTTCCCCTAAGGATAACTCGTATATAGATGGAATAGGTACATCCTCCATGGTATCTACGCTAGGATTCTCACAAAGAAGAGGGGCCATCTGTTGGAGAAATGAAGCCCAGCGATATAGCAGAATGTTTGGAACTGCTAATCCACCCTTGTCCTGTGGTAATGACAGAAGCTTCAAGGTACTTCTGGTTTTGCCCTGTTGCCACATAAATTTGGACATAAGAGAATCTAGTATTTTGAGAACGTTTTCCTCAGGTATCAATGGAATAGCCCGAAAAAAATAAAGCACTCTTGGCAGAATATTCATTTTTAAAATATTTCCTCTACCAATTATTGACAACTGTAAACTATTAACCCGATCTAGGTCTTTCTTTACAGTGTTTAGTAATGGCTCTTAATTGAGTTGAGAAATTTGTGTGACATCCGGGCTTATGCTAACACTAGCCCTGGGCGTAGTGTGCGTAGTGGGGATTCGCGGAGCTACGCGAAGTGGGCGAGAAACTACGCCCACCTCCGCACTCCGCGTAGCCCCACTACGCAAACACCACTGGCCGCCAGCCCCGCCACCCGCCTCCTTCCCGCCCTCCCTAAATACTTTCAATTAAAGGAGTAAAATAATTAAAAAGCACTTACCTTGCCCGCCGCTGCCCGCCGCGTCCCCGGGGCTCACTATCTTCCGTCTTCCGTCTTGTTTACTAATGCGCAAGCGCGGGCGGCCGCGCATGCGCATTTCTCACGAGAAAATGCGCATGCGCGGGCGGCCGCGCATGCGCATTAGTAAACAAGACGGAAGATAGCGAGCCCCGGGGACGCGGCGGGCAGCGGCGGGCAAGGTAAGTGCGTTTTAATTATTTTAGTCCTTTAATTGAAAGTATTTAGGGAGGGCGGGAGGGAGGCGGGTGGCGGCCAGCTACGCTCCGTCTGCGGAGCGTGCGTAGTGCCGCCTGGCTACGCCCGCGTCGCAAAATGCAGAGTAGGCGGCACTACGCACACTCCGTGCACGGAGCGTAGCTGGCCGCCCACCCCTAGCTAACACCTAGGTATGTAGCACTATTGCTTGTCCTATGATCATTAAAAATAGTGTTATCCGTACAAAGGATGATTGTTTTTTCTTTATTCAGAGAATATCCAGAGCATTGTCGATAGGCTTGCGTTACTTCCTCTATTTCTGATATTGCCGCGGAGGGATTAGGCGTTAGTACCGCAATATCATCGGCATATGCCAATACTTTAGTTTCAAATTTGTTAACAACTATATGTGTGATTAGTGGGTTCTCTAAAAGTTTCAAAATTTAAGGATTTATATACAGGGCAAATAATATGGGAGAACAGGGACAGCCTTGGAGTGTGCCTCTGGATACTCTAATTATACCTGATTCAGCGCCCATTAATTGTAGTTTTGCTATTGGTTTGGAATACATAGCCATTATAGACTTAACAAATTTGGGGCCGAAATTATGCTGCGCCAGGGCAGCCATAAGAAATTCCAGGTCACCCGGTCAAAGGCTTTCTCTGCATCCAGAAGGATCATCGACATCTGGCCTCCTGTTGCAGACATTACATCAAACAGGGATATTGCTCTCCGAGTATGGTCTTTGGTACCTTTGCCGGGAATAAACCGTGCTGCCAAGAGGAGACCAGATGTTCCATGACCCGCCCGAGCCGGATAGCCATTATTTTAGCGTATAATTTGAAGTCCAAATTGATTAAGGAAATCGGACGATAAGATGATAATTGATCCTGAGGCTTGCCCTTTTTTGGAAAGATAATTATATTTGTTTCCCTCCATGAGGAGGGTGGAATACCACTCCATTGGATTCCTAAAAATAGATCGTGTAATAATGGGCCCAGGATATGACTGAGAATTTTATATAGTTCCAAAGGTATTTTATCAGGACCTGCCGCCTTCCCAGAAGCCAGTGAAGACAAGGCAAGCTGAACCTCTATAAACGTAATTTCTTTTTCAAGATCTTCCCTAGTATTGTCTTCTAAAGTCTTGTTTACTTCTGGTTGCTCAAGAAAATCTTTCAAAAAGAAATCTGCGTTTACCCTACTGGTTCTATTATCATCCTGATAGAGGGTCTGATAGTATTGTTGAAATGCTCCAATTATTTCTGGTGTTTGTGTTAGCGTCTGCCCTCGTGATTGTATCTTTGTGATGGCATTATGGGACATTTGTTGGCGTGTATGTTATGCAAGATGTTTGCCAACGTTTGCCCCATTCTCGTACACTTCTTTCCGGTGTGCTTTATATGTCTCGGAAGCTTTCTGAGTCAAACCCGAGTTAAGCTCGGTTTTTAGCACTAGCAGGCGGTGCATAGCTAGTTTCCCATTTTTGCCTTGAGCTATTTGTGCCATGTGCTCTTCCTCTGCTCTGGTCAGATCAGTCAATTGTTGATGATATCTCATATTGTTTTGTTTCCGTATTCTAACTTGATAGCTCGTTGTTTCGCCTCTTAGAGCCGCTTTAAAACTATCCCAAACAACAGCCCTGGACGCGCTATATCTGTTTATATCAAAAAACTCTTGGGCCCAGCTAGTAATGTGAGTAATATAATCTTTGTTAGCTAACAACTTCCTATCAAATGTCCAGATTCTGCGCTCCCTCCTAATGGATCTAAGGTTGATAGTAATAGTTAGAGCATTATGGTCTGAAATAATTTTAGATTCCTTCAAAATTGAAGCATTGTCAGCCAAATCACTAGTTGCAAATAGATAGTCAATCCTGACATATTTGCTATGGGGGAAGGAATAATAAGTGTAGCCAGGGTCCGGATAGTTTTATAGGTCCCATACATCCTTCAAAGTCTTCTAAGAGCTTTAACCCTTTCGATGCTGATGACGAGCTCAGCTCGTCATGATGCACGGTTGAGCTGTGCTGATGACGAGCTGAGCTCGTCATGAACAATGGGAATAAGCATCCTGCAGCACAGGAGGGGAAAACACCTAGCAGCCAAGGTGTTAAAGACTCGTGGCTTACGGCCAATATAGTGAGGGTGTATATGACTATAGAATCGAGGGCCAAGTGATATGTTTAAATCGCAACATAATATAAGTGGGCCCTGTATAGGTGCAAGCTCGAGCTCAAGTGTCTCAAATATAGTCGGATCATCCTGATTGAGTCCGTAAATAGAGCAGATAGTGATACCAATGCCCAGTTTAATAATTACCCATCTGCCATGAGTGTCTACTATTTTATGGGTGGCGTGTCCCAGAAAGGTTTTAGCAAGCACTGCTACCCCCATTATATTGGAGGTTTGTGTGGTACATGCTAATAAATGATATCCCCTGATTTTGAGAAGGTGCCTTTTCAGCCACGACAGGTGCGTCTCTTGAAGGCAGATAATATCTGCAGGGTTTCGATAAATTATCTCTCCCAGCCGTTGGCGTTTATCACTATCTAGAAGACCTGACACATTCCAAGTTCGTATAGTTAACTTCCCCATAGTCCTATGTTTAGCGGGCCATAATCTGCCAATGCCCTCAACTTATATTGGTAGTGTGTTAGATTTGATTTAGTTTCAATTGCCCTATTCCATGAGGGTAATATTAATTGAAAATAAAAAGTAAGACTTGAATTGGCTCTGGTTCTGTTTTTTAAATTAATTTTAAATGCTCCCCCCTCCCCCCCACTTCGCCCCAACCTCCCCTTCTCCTAGCCCCCCTCCCCTTAGCCCCCCCCCTCCCTGCGAGACGTCCTAGGTCTAAGGGAGCCCAGGTGTGGCCGTCGGCAGGGATAGAACGCCCCAGCATGCATGCACCGTGGCTTGATCCAAAAGAAAAATATATACATTTTGGGTACATAGAATATACATAAGTTACTTCACTTTGTTGTCTTTCCAACCCACATTTTTAAAAAATTGAAATGATCTCCTTCTTTATCTTAGTTTTCTTTTCTTTTTTTTTTTTTTCCTTTTTGGGTATTTTCTTTTTTCCCCTAATGAACTTCCGGTGTGTAATCCTCTGGCATGTATGTTCAATAAAGTGTGATACTTTCATGATTAAAAACAGTTACATGGTGCCTTTTCATTATTATCCAGTGCTCTGCTTGGGTTTCTCAGTAATTTCTTTTAGATATGCTTCAGCCTGGATCTCACTTGTGAAAGTTTTAGTTGTTCTTTTGTAAATAATTTTTTGACGCGCCAGGTTTTGTAGGTACAGTTTGTTCAAATGGGGCGAACAATTGCCTAATTTGCCAACTGCATTCTACTGTTGCATGAGAAAAATCGGGGTGCGCAAAGAAAGTAAATCCCTTGAATTCCTTTTTATTTGTGGGTCTAGCAATATCATACATTTTTTCCCTAAAGATAAAGTTTCCAAAGTAGACCAACATAGCTCTCGGGTACTATGGGGTTTGATGGTTACGTTTTGGGAGTGTCAAAGGGAAGCGATGTGCACGTTGGATCTCGGTATTCAGATTACAAGTTTGGAGATAAGAAAAAGATGTTTTCAGAAGATCAGCCATGAAGCCTCTTGGATCGTTTCCCTCGGCGCCCTCAGGGATGCAGAGAAAGCGCAAATTGTTTCTCCTGCCGCGGTTCTCAAGTTCTTCAACCTTTTGCATCAATTTTTTAATGACACCTTCATGTTCTTTTTCCTGAGTTTGGAGTTTTGTGACATCAAGCTCGAGATTTTCCGTACGTGCTTTGACAGAGGCCATTCGATTAGATATTTTGCAGAAAGTTCGGTCTACTTTTTGTACAGTATCTTGGAGTTTTTGTATAGCCGCATGATTCCTGTTACTGTCCATTTTGACATCCTTATGAAAGAGTTTGATAGAATTGAGTACTTCGCTCATAGATGGTTCATTTGTGTTTTCATATCCGTTGCTGTTCTTTCCATTTTGTGCTGAGGCCATTTCCAAAGGAGCCCCATTGGAGAACTTGTGTGATTCAGTTTCTCCGGGAGTTTTAAACAATGAGTCGTTCTGGATGTGGTTAGGTCTTTCCTTAGCATGTTCCGTATTGCTCCCACGGTCAGTGGTTTCATCATATGATAGTTTACGGTGTCGTCTATGTCTAATTCTTTTTTTTCCAGTTTCTTTCTGAGAGTGGGATTTTGACACGCTGCCACTTCGCCCGTGATATCAGAGACCTCCTGTGTTGCTTCTACCAATTTGAGGCTCGAGTTCTCTCCGTTGGATTATCTTCTTCACCTGCCTCACTTGAATTATTTGTCGTGCTAGAAAAAGATATTCCTGTCTCATAGATGTCCGAGTCAGAGTCTACCTCTACTGCGGGTACTTTAGGCTCAGGGAATAGTTTGCCACCATCAGTCAATGTTTGTACCATGATCCTGGTGGAAGAGTGATCAAGTCTCAGGGGTTCAATTGAGAGTATAGGCAGAAGGTCACTCTCATTACTTATATTTGAGTCTGCTGTATGTTTGTTCTGCCCTTCCTTGGTTAATGGCATAAATATTTTAGAAAAGTCTACTTGTTGGCCTGTGTTTTTGGCTGCCGCTTTCAGTTTTTTTATAGTTTTCAATCTCCTTGCTTTTTTAGCTATCAACTCCAGATTCTCCTTGTCGTTGCTTTGTTCTTTAGTTATGTTTACTCTCTCTTTTTCCTTTACTTTGTCATTGCCTTCTTTTTAATTGTTGTCTTTGTTTTTGTCATTATCTTTATCCATGTTTTTTTCCGTTTTTTTACTCAAGGCATTATCTGTGTTTTTTTCCGTCGCTTTATTTTTGTTTTTGTCCTTATTTTTAGTTTTCTCCACATTTCCACTGCTAGCGGGGTTTTCTTTAGCCTTGGATCCTCTGGTCTCAGGTCGTCGTTGCCCATCTTTTGACTTTTGAACATTGTTTGTGTTTTGCGTCTCTAAAGTGGGTCTTCTAACTTCCTCTTGCACTTCTGGCCCTTCTGGCTCATCTGGATCACTTAGGTGGGTATTTGATTTGGCTAAATGTTCAGATATTTTTTCGGATATTTGTTCATATGCCTGTCCCTCTGCCCGAGCAGGATCTGCCATGTCGTATATCTGGGTGTTCTTCTGTGCCTGAATCCGGCTTTGGCCCGTAGCTTGCCCGCTCTGCTGTGACTGAGTATGTTTTTGTGTTCTCAGGGCAAGTGTTATAGTGGTTATAATGGTTATGGTGGAGAGTTTAGGGAATTTTGACCCCTTAGCTACCACTGCCTCAGAGACCACTGATACCGCTGATGCCACTCCCTTATGTTTTAGAAGTGATTGTGGATCTTGCGCAGACCACCCTCTTATGGGGTTTCTGTCACTAGGCATGTGGAGGAGGTAGTACGGTGCACATCTACCTGGTTGGAGCCTGGCATAAGCGTTCGGCTGAACCGTCCTTGTTTTAAACTTCACAGCCCCCCCAAGTTCTTTTTCTTTGAGCCCCCGCAGCCCCCCCCCCAGTTTATCGCAATGAGCCTACACCAATTACTCCGGTATGGTCTGATGACAGTTGTTTAGTTTCTTGGTTTTGAAAGTTTTGGTTGCTTAGTCTTAGTTGCTTGGTCTTAGTTGGTTAGTTGCTTAACCCTTGATTATTAATCGTTCCCATTTTATAAGCAACATGTGAGTTTGTGGTGTGCTGAATAAATGGTCATTATTATCCAATAAGGCATGCACCACCTTTGCAGTTTAAATTCTGAATTATGAAACATCTCCTACAAGAAGACACAAAGTTGAACTAGCTGAAGAACAATTATTTTGAATTGTTTTGAAGCCCTTCAGTGAATAGTACCTCTCTGATCCTCCACAATATGAGGGTGCTGCCATGTCGGAGGCATGTTCTTCCCCGAAGTGGCTCCTGTGTCTATGACTGGATCTGCATTAGGAAAAAGGGACCAGTCGCTGCTGGTTCATCTTTGAAAAAAAAAACATAACTAATGTTCCACTTGTACCAAACGTTTTCTTCCATTGTGTGGAGGACATTTGATGAATGTTCCTGTCCAAGATTGCCTTGGTTTACATGGCAGATCCAAACAAGAAGAGTGCTACTGGAAATGAGTTGTTGGGGTAGCCACCTTTTCCTGCACTCGACGTGAGGAGGAGACACAAGGCATTTTGGCATCTATCTGGTTTCCATCCACATCTAAGTAATCCTCAAATATAGAGGTGCTAGAAGAGGACACAGAGAAGGCAGCATCAGTATTTAATGATGTTGGACTCCTTGTGGATTCACTCTCTGACAAGCTAGGTGTATGGCTGGTGGTCTGCGAAATATTAGCTTGGTATTTTCCTAATTCACTTCCTCTTTCCATGGGGATTCAGCTTATGTACCAAGCATGTCACTAGAGTAAGTGCAAGACTCTTAATAAATGATTAAAAAGTGTCAAGGGGCCCCAGGAATACAATATCTGAAGCACCCTCACACTTAGGAAAACCTAGAAACAAAAGCAGAGAATCAGGTTTTCATTTTAAGCTAATGAGGTGACCTTGATCTGTAGTGGTGTGCTCTTTTACCGTATGTTCTGCTGCCACTTCTGATGCTGATGCCATGTGTGCTGTGCTCCTGCCCTCCCACAACATAGAAGGCTTAATTTCCACTTCCTCTCCAGGATGGCTAATGCTTCTAGTGCACGTCGGACACCTGTCCATATTTCTGTATTTGTTCAAAACTTCCTTGAGTCGCATGGTCCTTAGGGGTCTAATGGTAGTGGTGTTCTCAAACCTGCCATAGTCAGCAGACCGTCACCAAGCTTCTCTATTAGAGTTGACCGGACCCATCAGAATTAATCTATCCCACACACTAGGATATTGGCGCTGTTAACGTGGACTGATGGCCAGCCAGCTGTAGACTGCGACTCACATTTTCCTTGCAGTCCCCCCATACGACCCTCAGGTCTGGTTGGTTAGGGTCAGAGATGAAAAGAGGGGACCTTTGCACAGAGTGGGCTCTGGATGCTCTGAGAATCGTCAGAGGTGGCAGCCCCTTCACTCCACTCTCTTGCCCTGGGAGCTAGGGAGATATGTAGCACATAGCAGGATGTTCCCTTCTTCTCCAGTCTCAGGGTCTCCTCTAGTTTTAGCCTTTTGACTGGCTAAAACAACCGAAGAAACAACTTTGGACCTAGTCTTCAGTAGTTACAGCAAAAGTAACAGACTCATTTGTCTGCACGAAGACCCCTGAACAACCCAGTGTTCGCTTTCATCATTTTACCTGCACTCTTAGCTATAAATATTGACAGCAGACCCAACTGAGACTTTAATAATCAACAGGAATCATCAGGGAAAACAGGAGAAGGCAGTGGCTAACTCACACTACTCATATACCTATAGTATCCAAGGGTCTACAGAACTCTTCCGTATAGTGCAAGATCTGCAGAGAAAGCACACCACTGAGACACTCACCGCAACTAGAAAAAGAAAGTTTAAGAAAAAATATTGACAAATTTTCCGGATTCCCATCACTCACCAAGATGGTGACATGCTTCATCATCTGGGTCTCCTCTTGCAGTCACACTGGTGACCCTAAAGTCTACAACACTATCATAGTGAAGGGGAGCCCAAGGGTGTTTTGATATGACTCCTATCAGATGAGAGTAATTGAGTGTATGGGATCTAAGGGCAGTGTACAGGTGATAAGTGAAGTTAACATTGAATTATGAGAAACCCTATATTTTATTATTGTCTCTCACAATTCAAATTAAAAACAGGGCAAAAAGACAGTTTTACCAAGTAGCTGTCTGGGAAAAATTATAAAGTGGTCAACATGTTTCAGCACAGTCAGACAATGTTTTGTCTAGTGCCTTCATCAGGACCCACCTAATGTTTGCTACATGCAAAAGTGTAAAACCACTATGAGCCCCTAGTATATGGTATCACAATTTACCTTCGGCCTGTAAGTTAAATGTCAAAAATGTCCTGCAGCACACACTGTGCCATCCACTGTGTGTGACAGTGCAAACATGATTGCAGACCTGTTAATAATTGTAGCCTGGTTGTGCCAGTTTGAACTGTATATTCAACCTGTCAAAATATCAATTTTTGAGAGACCTGAAACTCACCTTTTAAAGTCATCCTAATCTTCCCTTAGTGTCATAAGCCTTGGTGTTTGGCATTTAAAAGTGGGACATTCAAACTTCTAAAATCCCTAAAAGCTATTTTCACTATAGCAGGATTAACTGTGAAAGCATTGGGATACCATGGTATATTTAATAATGTTATCTTCATCCAGGACATAACTACTGTTCATTCTTGGGCTTTTTAGAACATTTATTAGAAGCCCTTATTATTTGTAAACTTGGATTTGTAATGTCTATTTTGAAACAGGTACTTTTAGAGACGTTACCTGACAAAAGCCTTTAGTAGGTCTTTTGCATAAACATCGAAGGAAGAAGCCCCCAGTAAAGGCCTCCCTGACCTCGCTGCCTGACCTTAAGATGGTGGCTCAATCCCTCATATCTCAAGCTCTTAAGGCACACGGGGGTATACAATAGGCCACTGCTACTCGCAGGACGCTGCCCAGAGGAGCGTGCTCTGTGACAGGAAAGAGACCCTGACCTACAGTGCCACTTGAGAACCACAAGTCTAGTCCCCACAGCTGATTGAGAGGGGGAACACATGAGTGCGCTTGGCCCCGGGAATTGCCCATATGCCTCCCATAAAATGACAAGCAAACAAGGTTTTGAGCTACTTTGGAAACTCTAACATGGGAGACAGACAAGAACTAGGGCATAAACAGCCAAAGGAGAATATGGGGCTGACCCGTGATGATCTCCTGGCCACACTCAGGGACTTTAAAAGAGAGCTGCACGACAACATTAAAGCCGACATCAGCGCTTCTCTCGATGGCTTCAAATCTGCCCCTTACCCTTCCTTGATCCATCCACCTTGTCTCCTATGTTCTTTAAATGCTTTTCTCGATACTTATGTAACTTTTAACTGATGTAATTTGCAACATTATTGTACCTCAAATAAAGCGCTCTGATTCCTTCGGGTCTAGCCAGCGCTAAATAACACTCATTATTTAAATATGTTTCCATTTAGTACTCTTTCCCTCTTTGTCTACTTCCCTAGCTCCTATCCCCTCTCCCCTGAATCTCTCCCCTTGCCTGCTAGTCTGCCTAGCCCCCTGTCCCTTGTGCCCTTTGACTAAGCACTCCTTCTCCCCTTGTTGGGGAAAGATCCAATATTTATACACTGGAGTCTCAGCGAACCCGCTGAGAGAGTCCACTGCGCCAAGGGAGCCACTCACAGCTGAGGTATGGTATGGCACCCCTTGCCAAAGCACTCTGTTAAAACGAAGTAATAGTGTAGACATCTCATGTAGAAGGTATAAGTAGATTTATTCACGTAGTAATCAGCAGGTATACAGTTACAAGAAGATCTTAGTAAATCAGGTAGTCTCTGGTAAAGCCCCACCAGGAGCAAGGTCCACTCTGCTCAGCCCATCACACCAACTGAATCTTCCCACATACAAAGCAACCCCAACATTCCACGTGACATCATCGCAGGCAGAGAGAGAACCAGAAAGGAGAGACTGAAATGGCAGTAAGCACATTACAACACACTCCCTCTCCCCTTTTTGGGGAAGGGTCCAGTATGTAGGCCTTGGAGTCTCGGAGACCCCTCTGAGGGAGTCCACTGCGTAAAGGGAGCCCCTTGCAACAGAGATAGGGAAGTGATACCACTTCCACTGGGATCACAGCTTACTGGACTTTGAACGTTGCTTTGACTCATCTACTGGTTTGTGTCCCCGTCACCCTTCCCCTCCTCTTTCCATGCTGTGTCTCTCACCCTCCCCTCCTCTTTCCTGCCTTCATTATCTGTCTACTTCCCCTGCTCCTACCCCCCTCCCCTGAATCTCTCCCCTTGCCTGCTATTCCCCTTACGTATTTGTGCTTATTGTTTATCTCGATTCTCGACCTTACAAGTAACTATGGGGGTCATTTGGATGGGGACGGACCTGCGTCCGTCTGCCACCCCCGAGGTGGAGGGACCGTCCGCAAGGGAAGCGGCGGTCCCTCCATGCCAATTAGGATGTGACCGCCACCCTGGCGGTCACATCCTGTATCTTTAACATTGCGGCGGGTACTGCTTCAAGCAGCACCCGCCGCAATGTTAAAAATGCATGCATTGCATTTGCAAGCACAAAGCGGCAGGCACCGCGCGGTGCCTGCCGCTTTGTGCATGCAAATGCAAGGGGGTACCATAGGTACTCCCCATGTGCACCCCCACCTCCCCTTCATCCTGGGGGCCCGCAAGGGCCCCCCACAAAAGCAAAAGTCCACATGCTTTTCCACGGCGGAAAAACCGCTGCAGAAAAGCATGTTTCCACATGCTTCCTAATTTGGCTGGCGATGTCTTGCAGACAACGCCACCAAATAGAAGGCTACACCCCGCGGATCAGCGGCGGACGGACCTGCTGTCCGCCACTGATCCTACCGCCATCCTGATCTGGCGGGTGGTGTTCATAGGGACCGCGGCGGTGAATCCGCATCCTCCGGGCCGGTGGTGGCTTCCGCCGGCCCGGAGGATGCGGATTCACCGCCATCCTAATCAAGCCCTATGTTGCCATGCTCTAATAACTGTGTAACCTTTGTAACGATGTAACCTATAACTATGATCTGATACTCATGTAAAGTGCTCTGATACCTCCACGTCTAGCCAGCGCTATATAAAACCTTTAAAATAAAATAAAAAAATAAAATAAATTCCATTTGTCACCCAGGAGATGAGCAGAATCCTTGATGAGTTGTCAATTTGCTCCCTGAGGGTATGGGGAGGTGTTTTGTTTCTCTGGCAGGCTGATCATTAAGGCTGTGCCCAGGAACCTAATCAAGTTCTAAGAGGTTAACCCTGTCAAAGGCAGATGTAGCTAACAGTTAAGCTTGCCCCTTCCTTTGTCCCTTTAGCAAGTCAGGCACCAGGCTCAGTGGGAGAAGAGATTTCTACTGAAGCGTGACCACAGATGAAGGGTTGCTCATTTCTCTGGCCACACTGCTGGGATGCAGACAGGAGCTCTGCACAGGGGAATTAAGGTTCTACCATGTTGGTTTTGGGCAGAGGGTGCACTGTTGGATTTAATTTTACAGTAAAACGCACAAGAAGTGTTTCAAAAGTGGGTAGAGCCATTCCTGGGAACTTTTTCCCCATTGGTTAGGGAGTGACCAGGCTGGAACTGGGCATAACTGTGGCATCCTCTGTACTTTCCTCAGAACACAGCTGGACCTGTGAACTATTCAGAAGGACAGTCCGGCTGTCTGAAGACCTGAAGTAGACTGCATCTGCTCTACCTGTACCCAGTATCCAGACATGACTCCAATGGTTAGTTGGCTGGCCAACTGTTCGTGCTATAAGTTTCAACAGAATGGGGCCTAGCCCCTTCTGCTGGCCTCTGCTGAATTGAGTCCTGACCTCCAAGTGCTGTCCTAAGGGTATGGACTCTTGGCCAACATCAAAGAGTTCTCCTCATGGTCTAACCCTAAGGTCGCGGACATGGAAACATGTTGCCAACTTTTTTCTCTGAGAAACAGCGTGGGACCAGAACAAATTCCCAAGCTGGTCCGCCAAGGGTGCTTCGCTGGTGGGACTGAGTTTGTCACAGTTCCCACTATGTTCTTCTCTATAGAATATCCACTTGAATAGGACCACAGACCAGCATACAATGACTACGAGTCATCTTTGACTTGAGCCTGCAGTCTTGCCCATAGGGTGGCCAGTGAGCTCTGCTCCTCAGGTGGAGTTCAAAGAGTTTTGCCCACTCTGCACACCGCATAAATCACCGAGTTCCAAAAAACTCCCGGAAGCGGAGGGGAATTTTTCCTCTTGTGCAGCTAACCAAAGTTAAGTTGGCGAGCAGGAGCAAGTAAATCATACACTAGGCCCCCTCCCACGTAATTTCTCAATGCAGGTAGTTGCTGTAGTCCGCTCAAGTAGAACATCTACACAAGAGGCAGAAACAAGCAGGGCCCTCTTGCGCTGCACATGGGGTAATTTGTGCTGATTTTACAGTGCAAGATAAACTCCTGGTGCTAAAAATCAACATTAGCAGTGTGACTTATCGCACTCTGACACTTGCGGAACTCCACGGAGACCGGTGGAGTTTTCCCTGCACTACGCAGAGTTCCGTGTAGCAGAACTCCGCAAACTCCACCCAGGGATAGTCTTGACTCGCTGCGGAAATGCATGCTCTCGAAACATTTTGTTGTCAGAGAGTGGAAAGCTTCACCAGACCAAGCTGCTGCCTGCATCTAATCGACAGGCTGTTTTGGAATGAAAGCTAAGCTTTTCACAAACTGAGCTTTCGTGTGTTTGCCGACAGTTTTATCGAGACCTTGCACTTCGTCTCTCCATCATCGACAGGCTCAGCTTAGGCTACATCCTACTTCCTTACCACACTGAAGACTTTCTGTTCTATAAATATTTACAAGTGTTAAGGTAACTTTTTATCTGTATGAAGTAAGTTCTTGTATCCGACCCACGGTCCATTGCAGTTGACCTTAAACCTTACTCTTGTCCAAGTCCAACGCAACAGGTGACCGTGGTCAGCGCTAAATGGTTTCTGGTGCTACTTTTTAAATTCAAACGTAATTGAACTTTTGTAATTGTGGTGTTATTATATTGAATGAATATTACTATATTTTTCTAAACTTTTTTGGGATTTTTCTTTGCTTTAAACTTTGCCTCTGAGTTAAGAATGTCTGCTCAGTGCCAGAGCTAGCAGGAAGTTTTAGCTCACTTTAATTTAGTGATATAGGTGTTCACCTTGAGAAGGATTGTGTTTATTATTGGAGGAGGGAACTTATCCCCTCAACTAATTACTCTTAATAATGAGATCATTGAGATTGAAAGCTTTCCTCTAGATGATTTAGATGAACAAAAACTTGAAGAAGCTGTACGTACAAAAATATTTCTCTGTCAGCAGGCTTCATGACTAACACAGCCAACATTATTCTTACTACAGTAAACTTCTCTCTATTTCACAGCAATTAAAGTACTTCCATGTACCAGAACTTCCGGGAGACTTGCTGCAATCTCTTGCTATATGCATCACTGACCTGCACAACAAAATTAATTCCATAGACATTAAGCTAGGCAAATTAATAGAGTCTCATTCCACTGACCAACACGCTGGCGCCTGCATATCAATATGGATAAACTATACACTCAATCTGATTTATTACAACTTCTAATTTGGAACCTTAAGGCACCAACCAGTACCATACTTGGCAACCTGGAAAAACCAATCTCCTGCACAAACAATGGAGCTAAAACAAAACGCAAAAATCTAAATAATGAAGAAACAAACAAAGCTATGTTAGTAGTGTCAACAATAAAACAAGTCTCTTTCAATATTTGATGCTTCAGAGGCATCTGACATTGTATTTAACGCATTAGGACATGTTTATTCAGTGGGGCATCAGGCTGACATGTAAGGAGCATAAAACGTATCCTGACCTCCTATTGCTGGAGCCAAGACAGCATATAACCGCCCCTCGTTACTCTCAGACAATACTCACAACAGCATAAGGTGGTTCTAAAGCAAGTTTAATGTCCAGGATCCTAATTTTAATTCACCTAGATGCAGACAACAAAAAATATCATAAAGGTAACTGGTCTAACTCCTCTTCATAGAGCCCAACTGGAGCTGTGTTGTCAAGAATGTAGGTGCAAATTCTAAAATTGTCCCTAGAACATCTGAATATTCAAAGACCAAGCGCAAAACAAGCAGCAGCCATCTCAAATTAATTTCTTGGAATGCAGCAGGACTCACTATATTATTGGGCAATGGTGAGACATATCAATTCCTCACTAACTGGGATATCATATGCCTCCAAGAATCCTGGAGCAGAGGACACAGCCAACCAAAGGGTTTCCGGAGGTCCACCAACTGGCAGTAAAATCACATACATTACAACCATCCTAAAGACTAACATTCAGCCACAAACTTCTCCAGCCGCTCGCTTTAGGCTGTTACACTAGACCAATGTCACCTCAGCAATACAACTTTTTCCATCATAACTGTCAACCCTTACTTACCCTGCATCAAGATGATCACAGAAAACTAGTCTTGGACTTTCAATAGAAATCAAAGGATTATTACTTAGGCATTCAAGGCATGAGATGGTCATTACTGGTGACTTCATTCTACAACCAGTTGATGAATCCCAACATACACAGTCTGTACATGCCGAAGAAGAACTCTAATATTAATAATACTGAAACTTGCAAGGTCAGCGATTTACCTTATTCGCTTGGCCTCAGTCCCTAACAAATCTAGAATCTATTGCCCGATCTTCAAAACACATCGGAGTCCCACAGCAAGACTACCAAGATAGATCATACCTTTGTCGCTTAAATTCGTTTTCGGATGTGTAACTCCTTTAATATAATTATTTTGACAGGAAGTGATAATTTTTCCTTAATCTCACGCTGCCACTTTAAAATGCAGTGAGGTGTGTAAATCACCATCAGAAGAGATTAAAATAGAGCTCCATGAACCACGATTCATGAAATACTTGGGAGCAGAAAGCAGCTTTAGAGGGGACCTGCATTACTTTGCAGTGTCTACTGGGTCCATAGTCACTTGGCCCGGGGTTATAGAATCTCTGGTTCTGCATGAGGTTCTGCAGCAGGCAAGTGCCACCAACACTTTTACTAAGAGGAGAACCTCGCATTTCTGCTTCCCAGCCAATTTAAAAGCAATAAGGCAAAGGTTTGTCTACTACCTAAAAACAATAAGATGACCGGCCCCATATCCATCAACATTATTTGTCTTGCTAAACCAAAGTGCGTCTTCCACAAAGAGTAGTGGAAGGAAAAAAGAAACCATAACAATGCACATTGGCTCCATCTATACAGACTTTTTAGAAAAATTGACCAAGCCAAATTCTGGCTGTTGGCAAACAACTTAGACACCTCCATAAATAGCTCTTGCGTGCCTAGACGGGACATGGTATGTCCACTCATATGGACTAAACACATCAAACCCCTTTCCAATACTCAAGAGGATCCTATGACCATTACAGGTGATGTGAATATTAGATTCAGCACGAATGGCTATGAATTAATTAAATAACCATAGAAGGATAATGTTATCACCGTAAACTAAGACACATTCAATCAGAACCTGAAGATGCAATGGAAACCAGGACCTATTGGGATCCTGGCCTTGTTTTATAAGTCCAGAGCTGGAGGAGAACACTATTTTCCTTATTTTCTGCAACATTTGAACTAGGATTAGTGCTAATGGTTTTCCACTCCTGTGCTGATCCTAATCGAACCCCATTGTTCATGACGAGCTCAGCTCGTCATAAGCACAGCTCCACTGTGCCTCATGACGAGCTGAGCTCGTCATGAGCATGGAAGGGGTTAAGAAAGGTGACAGGTAAAATTAAGCTATAATGATTTCCTTATTGCATCACTAGATGTACATGTCAAAGCCTGCACCATAATCCTTTTGAAAGAGTTAGAACAATGGGCCAGTGACAAGCACATCATTCATTTTTTCCGACCAGATTCACACTTAAATGTAGCACTATGGGCAACATCTTGGCACAAATCTACATATCCAATAACTCTATCAATAAATCTGTTTTTTTCTCCTTTTTTTACTTGTTTTATAGTCAATTCATTGGCCGTCGACAGAGTGGAACACAATATATTGTGTTCCATATTTGCAAAATGGGATAGGCCAAAATCTTTGAGAGCCTTGAACTCGCATCCAAAGGTGGGCCTTCAGCGAGCATTGAATGATCTTCAAATATGCAAACAGAAAAATAAGCTGAGAGCCAGTGAAGCTAAAACGAATCTAATGATGGGAAAAGTAAATATTAAGCAAAACAGGGCTGGACTCTGGGTAATAGCACTTTGTTTTAAGCTGCTTTATACAACTATTTGGGAATATGACTTTCTGATAATGATTCCCACGAGAAAAACCGGCAAACATCAAGAATAAAGCATCCGCCTTAATATAGACCACCTAAAATTCTAAGCTGCATTGTCCACTGGTGGACTCCATGCTCAAAGCCAAGTTTCTTCCATTGCTTTCATATGCCCAACATCGAAATGCACCGCTGCTGGACTCAATATAATGAAAAATGAACACATAAGTCTTACTACTTCAAAATACAAGCCCGTTTGGCACTTCATTTAACAAACCAGGAACATGCATGCAGCGCTGCATTCAATACACTCCGCTAGAGCATCTTCAAATCTAAAGCCCACACCCAAAAGTACCACCACCATGAAATGATTATAGTTAAGGATGACCCTACAAATACTTGGACCCCACAACTAAGCACAGCCATTGCAGATCTAGAAGTCACTGCAGAATGGATTTACTTAGTCTCAAAAGCAGCTCTTAAACTATCTAAAAGAGGCAGCTTCAGTTTATCCACATGTCGTTGACTCCACCACCTTAGTTCCTGTCAAACCTGCTGATCTTCTCGCTGACGCGTGTACGATGTCAGCCATGAAACATTCAATAAGTGAAAGAACTGAGGGTCATAAGAATGCACTTCCTTCAGGTTCCATCAGGAGATGGTGGGCAGGTAAACAGACAAAATATTGACTACAAAATATCGAATGGACATAATATCGAGTACAAAATATAGACTGGACAGAATATCGAAAGGACAGAATATAGACATCAAAAATATTGTTTTGAAGGTAAGTAATGTAATATCGTATTTTAAAATATAGATAGTCAAAATATCGAAGTACATAATATAGGTTAAGAAAAATATCGAACTTTTAATAATATTGAATTTTTTATAGTGTATTTTATGTGTTAAAAGTGTTTATTTATGTTATAATGAAATTTAATTAATGAATTTAATGTTACTTAAATTTTGTGTAATATAATTCTGTAGCGGGTTGTGGGTTTATAGGGGAATAGGGTGGGAAGTAATTTAATTATAATTAATTAAATATGTAAATTTATTTATTGCATTTGTTTATAATTGTTAAATAATTATTATTTAGTAATTAATTACATTTTAATAGCCAATTAATTTGTTTAATTGATTAATTGATAATTATGTTAATTTAACTAATTTAATTTCTGTAGCGGGTTGTGGGTTTATAGGGGAGTAGGGTGGGAAGTAATTTAATTATAATTAATTAAATATGTTAATTTATGTAGTGTAATTTCATTATAATTAATCAAATATGCAAATTTATTTATTGGTATTTGTTTATAATTAATTGTTAATTAATTTTTATTGAGTAATTATCACATTTTAATTGCCAATTAATTTTATTTAATTGATTAATTGATAATTATGTTAATTTAACTAATTTAATTTCTGTAGCGGGTTGTGGTTTGTGGGTTTATAGGGGAGTAGGGTGGGAAGTAATTTAATTATAATTAATTAAATGTGTTAAATTATAAAGTATAATTTAATTATAATTAATTAAATATGTTGATTATTTTTAGGTATTTGTTTATAATGAATTGTTAAATTATATTTTATGGTATTTAATTAAATTTTAAATGCCAAATAATTTTATTTAATTGATAGATTGATAATTATGTTAATTTAATTAATTTAATTTCTGTAGCGGGCTGTGGGTTCATAGGGGAATAGGGTGGGAAGTAATTTAATTATAACTAATTACATATGTTAATTCTTTTGGTGTATTTATTAGATTGTTATTGTTAAGTAACTAATTACTAATTAATTAATTATTAATTTGTAATTAATTAGTGTTAATAGATAATTAATTGTAATGATTAAATTAAATTAGTATTTGTATTTAAATAATTATTATATTATATTAAAGTGGTAATTACTTTTAATTACATTTTTTATAGATATTAATATATATATATATCTTTTTAAATAATATATGAAGTATCTACTGTTGCACTCACTGGAGTGGGAATAGTCATTTTTGCCCCTACGCTATCCAACGCTTTCCCTACTGTTGCACTCTCTGGAGCGGGAATAGTAATTTGTACCCCAACGCTATCCAATGTTTTCCCTACTGTTGCACTCTCTGGAGTGGGAATAGTAAGTTTTACCCCTACGTTATCCAGCGCTTTCCCTACTGTTGCACTCTCTGGAGTGGGAATAGTAAGTTTTACCCCTACTCTATCCAACCCTTTCCCTACTGTTGCACTCCCTGGAGTGGGAATAGTAATTTTTACCCCTACGCTATCCAACGCTTTCCCTACTGTTGCACTCTCTGGAGTGGGAATTGTAATTTTTACCCCTACGCTATCCAACGCTTTCCCTACTGTTGCACTCTCTGGAGTGGGAATAGTAATTTTTACCCCTACGCTATCCAACGGTTTTCCTACTGTTGCACTCTCTGGAGTGGGAATAGTAATTTTTACCCCTACGCTATCCAAAACTTTCCCTACTGTTGCACTCTCTGGAGTGGGAATAGTAATTTTTACCCCTATGGTATCCAATGCTTTCCCTACTGTTGCACTCTCTGGAGTGGGAATAGTAATTTTTACCCCTACGCTAACCAACCCTTTCCCTACTGTTGCACTCTCTGGAGTGGGAATAGTAATTTTTACCCCTACGCTATCCAACCCTTTCCCTACTGTTGCACTCTCTGGAGTGGGAATAGTCATTTTTACCACTACGCTATCCAACGCTTTCCCTACTGTTGCACTCTCTGGAGTGGGAATAGTAATTTTTACCCCTACGCTATCCAACGCTTTCCCTACTTTTGCACTCTCTGGAGTGGGAGTAGTAATTTTTACCCCTACGCTATCCAACGCTTTCTCTACTGTTGAACTCTCTGGAGTGGGAATAGTAAGTTTTACCCCTAGGCTATCCAACGCTTTCCCTACTGTTGCACTCTCTGGAGTGGGAATAGTAACTTTATGCTTCTGCCATCCTACGGTAATAACATTGGATATATTTTAATTATATTATGTTACTATATATATATATATATATGTTTTAACAAATATGATTGTAAAAAAATGTTTTATAACTTTAATTAATTATTTAATTATTATAAGGTAATTTAAGCATTTTTAAGAACATTTTAGTAAATCATTTTTAATATTACTTTAATTTAACATTGTTTTTAATAAAGTCGATATTTTAACAAACTATATTTTTGTAAACAATATTTTTTACTCGATTTTTTTTGTACTTACCTGTTTGTAGATACAAAGTCGATATTCTGTCTGTCGATATTTTGTCGCCGATATTTTTGGTACTCGATATTATATCCCTCGAAATTATGTCAGTGATCCGGTGGGCTAAGTCCACACAGGAACCACGGCAATGTAGTCTGGTCAATTTTCAAAATTAAACTAAATTATACCTTTATGATCTGGCTCCACAGCACAGCTGTTGCCAGATACCTATGTGAGCATCACTAGGGAGGGGCTTTGGCTTCACACAGATATTGGGAGCCTGGAGTACATGTTTTGATTGGGCAGGAGTTGTGTGCTTCCACAAAGAAGTGCTTGCCCACAACACAATTGTGATCATTTTGTTTATTTATTCAGCTGCCTCAGCTTGAACTTTCTGGGGTACACATGACTTTGTAACACTGAAAAAGTGTCTTAGAAAACTAGATAATATTTGGCAGCAGCACAGATGGCAGGAGGGCAGTAGTTAACCTAAATGTATGTTTATCTCTGGCTTCACTGTACAACGATCACCTGCCTTTTCAACCTACAACAATACACCAATATTATTTTACAGTTTTTTGCTTCCACACAGATACACATCTATTCCTGTGTGATTTGCTTGTAAGGCTTCTCATTAGCATAAAACATTCCTTTAAAGCCAGACCTACTGGATTTGACAATGCTTGTTTTTGGTACTGTCCATGGGCTAAAGAGTAAAGACGAAACTTTTAATGGCAATTTTTATAAAAAAGGGCACTTTTTGTTGCAAGAAGGCCTTCAAACACTGCTTAAATACTGAGGACCTACTCCGCCCTGTCGGATAGCAAACGTCTGATCGTTTTTTTTTTTTTTTAATGAACTGCACTATCTTGAAACATTTACAGATAAAATAGTTGTGTTATAGCATTACATGTAATTTACAAATCTATGTGAGTTTATGATTCATATGAATCAAAATATGTATGCATATATATATCTATGAGTTACATATATATTACCTACTGGCGGTCGCCAGTAGGTATATATAGTTAGGATTTTTTGAATAGGGATTTCTGAAAGTTCTATGTTGAATAACGTTGGCGTTGATGGACGGAATTGGCTGAAATGGTCAGGAAAATGGCACATTTTATTTCTGAGCGTCCCCTGAAAGTTTGGGGGGGGTTTTGTCAAGCGAGGGCCGAGAAAAAAGGGGGGTCCCAAAACGGTTGGACTCACTTTTAGCTCGAACGGCTGAATGGATTTCCACAAAACCTGGCAAAATTGTAGGGACTGGTAGCCCGATGTGCCTTTGCTATGTCTCAAGATATATGCTCCAGTGGTTTTTACAAAAATTAACTTGAAAAATATATATTGGGCTACATTGGGCTATATATATGTTAGAGCCCAAATGTAGCCCAATGTAGCCCAATGTAGCCCAAAGATGGCCACCAGAGACAAAAAAAAACAAATGTAGCCCAAATATCAGCCAGATGTAGCCCAACTATAGCCCAATGACAGAATGTCCCACAGTGTTCTAAAGAACAACTAGAGCGCTAACAGTCTTACTTATGACAAAAGTATGGCACACCTGAAGTCATCTTGATTGGAATAAAGTGTTAACACTTAAAACATTTATTTTGCAAAGGAACAAAATGAGGGGTTTCATTTTGCCATAGGAATGTTATATTTGGGCGCTGAGGAAGGCAGTTAAGCTGCCGAAATGCATTCGCAAAGTTTACAATAAAGAGGCGTCTCCTACCTGGTCCTCCTGGGAATCTGTCTCTTCTTTTCGTTTGGAAGGAGGTTTGTGTGCATATATATATATTGTGTGCATCAATCCAGCGCCACCCAGGGGCGCTTTTACAGAGACCCCCATCGCGCAACAGGGAAACCAGCCCCACTGGGACTTTGGACTCTTCGAGTTCGTGTATTTTGCCAGCGTTGGCTGGACAGGCTTGTAACCCGCCATGTTAACCAAGGAGGATGGCGAGCAGTTTTGGGATTATTAATCCCATGCTGGGTAGGGCTCACTGCAGCTCGTCCCCTGCTTCAAAGACTCTCAGGTCGAGGTGGTTGCGGTGGTTCAAGGGGGACCGGAGGAGGCACCTACAAGTTGGAAAACTCCAAAGTAAGACGAACTTTCATCTTTCCTAAAGACTTCACGCGCCTCTCCTGCCAGCCCGCAATGACTCTGTGCCATCCAGTCATTTCCCTGCACAGTGGTTCCCAACATCATTCCTGCTGCATTCTGGGACCTGCAGTTCTGAGCCACACTGGAAACTGCTCACAGGTGGGGGGACTTCAATAGAAGGGCGGAGCTGACATGCATCAATTAGCACTTCTGAGAGGAACTCGCACACAGCGTGTTGCTTCATTTCACGGGACGCTTTGGGCGCTGAGGAAGGCAGTTAAGCTGCTGAAATGCATTCGCAAAGTTTACAATAAAGAGGCGTCTCCTACCTGGTCCTCCTGGGAATCTGTCTCTTCTTTTCGTTTGGAAGGAGGTTTGTGTGCATCAATCCAGCGCCACCCAGGGGCGCTTTTACAGAGACCCCCATCGCGCAACAGGGAAACCAGCCCCACTGGGACTTTGGACTCTTCGAGTTCGTGTATTTTGCCAGCGTTGGCTGGACAGGCTGGTAACCCGCCATGTTAACCAAGGAGGATGGCGAGCAGTTTTGGGATTATTAATCCCATGCTGGGTAGGGCTCACTGCAGCTCGTCCCCTGCTTCAAAGACTCTCAGGTCGAGGTGGTTGCGGTGGTTCAAGGGGGACCAGAGGAGGCACCTACAAGTTGGAAAACTCCAAAGTAAGACGAACTTTCATCTTTCCTAAAGACTTCACGCGCCTCTCCTGCCAGCCCGCAATGACTCTGTGCCATCCAGTCATTTCCCTGCACAGTGGTTCCCAACATCATTCCTGCTGCATTCTGGGACCTGCAGTTCTGAGCCACACTGGAAACTGCTCACAGGTGGGGGGACTTCAATAGAAGGGCGGAGCTGACATGCATCAATTAGCACTTCTGAGAGGAACTCGCACACAGCGTGTTGCTTCATTTCACGGGACGCTTTGGGCGCTGAGGAAGGCAGTTAAGCTGCCGAAATGCATTCGCAAAGTTTACAATAAAGAGGCGTCTCCTACCTGGTCCTCCTGGGAATCTGTCTCTTCTTTTCGTTTGGAAGGAGGTTTGTGTGCATATATATATATATATATATATATATATATATATATATATATATATATACATATACATATATATATATATATATATATATATATATATATATATATATATATATATACATATATATACATATATATATATATATATATATATATATATATATATATATATATATATATATATATATATATATATATATATATAATGATACTCTTTTAGTCACACCTGTTATTTAATCTGCTGAAAACATTTTAAATACCATTTGGCTACAAATGTATTTTACATTTATTAAGAAACTTGAGAATGTAAAACGATGTTGAGTGCATCACACAGTATGTTTTCTATGTTTACTAGTGAGTTTGCACAGGTGATTTTAGTTAACCACTCGCTTTCACTTTAAAAGGTGTACCTTGCCAAGAAAACGCTGTCATGTGATCAAGGCTCCGTTGAGCCGAAACGTCGGTGACTCTTTCTGCGAAATAAAATCTCTCATACACCTCGAGGTCCGTGTCCGGAGTCTACTTGCTGTGCTGTGCGAGCGCGCGAGCTGGGAGACAGACGGTGTACAGGAGATATAGCCAGTGGGATTCGTCCTGGCTTTACACGGGACCCCCCTTGAAAATTGGTCGACACTTCGAAATCGAATTCTTTCTCTGAACGGCGTTCATTGAAGTTACAAGCTCCGGTAGGAGTACGGCGTCTGACCCCCGGCGTCCGGTAATTGACCGGAATATAGAGCGAAGGATTTTGAGCGCCCTGGGCTGTACGCGACTCGGGCTCGAGTCTGACGGAGGAATACAGCCAGGAAAAGCGAGGACGCCTAATCAAGTAAGCTCACCAGTAACGCTCACAGCTGGGAAAGGGGAGAGGACAAATCTGGAACCCAGTTTTGTCTGCCGGCAATTTAGAAACGGACAGCTTAACGGTACCAGCGCAACATTTGAAAATATTGCAGAAAGATGTCGGGTGACAGCGTAAGGGAGCGGGAAACATTAGCTGCAACAATGTTTTCCGATGACACCCCTATCCCTGACAACATACAAGGGAAGAAGAACACAGAAGTTAGTGGCAGCAGCAATACTACCAAAATTAAGGAATTATTCAAACTATTGGAAAAGAAGTCATTTCAGGAACAAGCTAAGTGGTGGGAGTCGAGGTCACTACAACGTTATATCGAGGTAAACCGTATTCCACGGGGATTGAGAGTATTAACAGCCCCCACCTATGAAAACCCAAACGCCGACTTGATGAAGGAGTGGGCAGAAATTAACTTAGAGGCATCGCGACGCCAGGTGCAGGTGCTCATTAAATATGCAGATATTGACAGAGCCAAACTTCTCACGGAAATAGCTAATTTACAAGAAGAAATTGATGGCCTGGGGGAAGAGGATGAAAAAAATAGACTTCTAAAAATCATGCAGGAACGTCTAAAGAAAGAGGAGGCAAAAATCGTGGCAAGGAAATCGTACAAATTCCAAATGGATAGGAATGACTACGAGCTGGGCCAGATTTTTACTTTTGCGCGAAAATTCGACACTCTTCGCAGGGGTGGTGCCAAACAACAGCAACAACCCAATAAAAGGAACCCCCCGAGCCACCTCAACCCCGCAAGGAAAGAAGTAAGTGGAGCAAGCGATTCCTCCAATGCCACAATCAGTTCAGATCCGGACTCTGATTTGGAAGCAGACCGCCGTAGACAGGCGGAAGCGGCAACATTACCAAAACTCACGCCTGGCCAGGAGATTGTTTTTTTAGGCCAGGACAGGCGGAATACCCTGAGATCCTACACAAAAGGCAGTCAAGAAAACACAGGGCAAACTTCAGGCGCCGCCAGAGGTCGCGGATGGCAAAAAGAGGAACTCAAAAGAAGAGAGGTGGGGGAGCCGGGCGGAACAATGCCCCGCAACAAGAATAAAACCAGCCTCCAATCGCACTATTGTCAATCTTACTGAATTGAAACTTACAGAAAATGAGGAGAATATACTCAAACTTGGCTTATCATATGCACCCCCCTGCGACTTTGATTATACCAGCACCAGATGTAATGTTTATAAGGCAGTTAGAAAACTGAAATTACGCAAATTTTATGCCTTAAGAAACAAAGATCGAACAATATCAGACATGGAAATCCAGCAACCTGAAGCATCACAAGGAACACGCATTATAAGCGAGCTTTGGGAAACTGAAGGAATGGGATATGACGCAGCCCGCAGTACCATTGAAACCCTCAAAGGGATGGATGAGAGTGGGAATAGAATAACCACAATCACAGATTTCAGAGCACCATCCACTTTCTATCCCATCCTCCTTCGGGATAATATTGATATCTTCCAAGAAAATGTGGTAACGGATCTAAAGAAGTTGCAAATACAGATTGGGGGTACAAAACGCGGATACTCAGCCCAACAACAGCAATAAAAAGCATTGACTGAGAAACTTAACAAAGAAAAGAATGTGGTAATCAGAAGTAGTGACAAAGGAGGAAATGTGGTCCTCATGACTAAAACAAACTATGATAAAGAGGCCTATAGTCAACTTAATGACAGTGAATGTTACGAAAAAATCAACAACCGTGAGCTCCTGACCATCAAGGAAGAATACCATCGAAAGCTATTGTTATGGCTGGATTTTCTGGTTAGATGGGATCAGCCCCTAGGGGCCCCTCCAACCCAGCCAGAACGTAATCACATCCCTCCTCAGGACCAACTATCCAGGCACCTGAGTACCTACCTGAGGATGGGGAACTCGCAATATACAAGCTCATATTATTAAAAACACCACTAAATCTATAGGGATACTAAGAATACTCACTGATTACTAGGGATATCCATACCCTACACCACACTTATATTCACATCAGTTGGTCTCGCGGCCACTCAGACCCAGACCGGTCTACCCTAGGGCAGATATTGCGCACAATCCGGTGCGACTACACATGGGCCTGCAGAACCCAATGCTCCCTTTTCCAAACGATCAACAATCCTGTCGATCTCCACGCCAGTGTCCCCCCTGGCGCTCTCACTTATTCAAGCCACAATCCTGTGGGTATCCACGCTGGTAATCCTACCCAGCGTTCTCACTAACGCCGCATATCAACGACGACCACATTCCTATGAACACCTTTATATATATGTCTCTTCACTAAGGATCTACTACTACAATAATATTATGGGATAGCCGAATTACTTAGTGTCAACAATTCCCCAGCTCAAGGGCTCCCTGTTCTCCCTATTCATTCAGACTTACCGGATCAGGGGCAGCATCTGTTCTGGCTATAACATCTGACTAGGAGGAAAAAGGTTACCTATGCTTTGGAACAGAAGACGCTGTTTACAGGATTATGGGAGGGTGTACTAACTTAGTCCCTTAGTTGCAGGTCTCCTCTCTCCCTCACTATTACTTACCTGATCAGGGGTAGCATCTGTTCAAACAGTAATACCTACCAGGATAGAAGATTACCCTCACTGTATGGGGACAAAGATATACACACTATGTGATTGAGTTATTTCTTGATTTAAGCGCTCCTACTCCCTTCTGATCCATCAGTGGCTCAACAGCAACTGGCTAGAAGCCAGGCTAGCTTTATCATAAAAGAACTCATGCACTGTAGTTATGGGGATGTTTATTATTACAATAATAAAATACACATATACAGATCTGTAACTGACAAAGACTATAGATAGAACACACCGCTGAAAGGGAAAAGATTAAACATAACAGGAACACTCCGCTGAAAGGGAAAAGATTAACAATGCAAAAGCCTAGGGAATAAAGATAAGATTAAGATGTAAGTGTGATTGGTTCAGACTACCTCACCTATTAGAAGGAAGATTTCTCTCTGCCTCTGGTGGGATTAGGGCTCTCTCTCTGCCTCTGGTGGGATTAGGGCTCTCTCTGTCTCTCCCTCCTTCACCACATCACCACGCCTCTGGTCCAATTGCTCCAGCTGACAGCCTTCTTTGATGCTCTCTGCACTGCTTTCTCTCTCCTCATCTTCAGCAATCGTCTGCCTTCTTTCTCAATTTAAGAACTGCACTCTATTCTGCAGCTCCAGCAGACATCCTCTCTCTCTCTCTGCAAGCTGTTCTGAGCTCCAAGCTGAACTGAGCTCCCAGCTGTTCTGTGCTCCAAGCTGGTCTGAGCACCACGCTGAACTGCACTCCAAACTGAACTGAACTGCACACAAGCTGGAATGAACACTCCTCCTCTCCTGTAGCTCGCTAATATGGAAGCTTGTCCTTTCATGGAAAGTTACGGCCAGTAACCTGCCGCCCACCAAATTCTTGTACCTCCCCGTACCAAGGACACGTTCCCAGCTGGCCAGCCTGAAGTTGTGTCTTCGGAGTGGAGAAAAATACATTCCTTCGATAGGGGCCAGCCTGAGCCGGTTCTCTCCAAGCGAACAACAGCCTTAACTATAAACTTTGCCTTTGCCCTGAAAAGCCTCTCAGCTTCATCAAGATGGAGTCCCTCTAGCTCTAGGCCTGTAGGCCTGAAAGGGATGCAGAATACCTACATAAACCATACCAATGTGTCTAATATGTCAAAGCCAATAGGCAATAGACAGGTTAAAGTCAAGAATAAAGGATCTATTATCATATTAAGCAGCTATCCTCTTCTAGGTCTGGAAAAAAGGGCTTAAAAGGGCCAACACAGGCTAAGAATACCTATACTAGATGTGAGCAAGATTAATGATCTATATCACTGCTAAATAAAGCCAAAAACTCTGCCATTACACTCCACCCTTAGATCCTTATCTTGCGAACATCAATAAACAATAACATCCAGATAAACAAACATCAACACAATCTATCAACAAATCAAAAACTAAAAAACTCCCTAAAAAGAATGACAACTCAAGGAAATTCCACCCGAAACTCAATTGTAGGGAATACAAACCTAACAACCAACTGAAAACAAATCAAAGCACCCTTGACTTGAATGCTGAACCATATCTGAAATTGGATCAGATAACAACAGAAACTAACCAAAGCATCCTCAAACTAAATGTGCCTCAACTTCTAGTGATAACTGGTCAAATCTAGTGATGTAGGGACTTATGTGTTGAATGAAAACAGCAAGGGGCCTAAATGGGGCCTACTTCGGACAACTTAAGCCTAAATGAGGCCTACCGACTATAGTCAACTTAAGAACTAAATGTGTTTCAACTTCTAATGAGAAAACAACAAAGGGCCTAAATGAGCCCTACCTACTATAGGCAACTGAAGCTAATGATGACTCATAAAATCTATTGGTGTAGGGGCTTGTTCGTGGGATAAAAATAACAATGGGCCTAAATGAGGCCTACCTACTATAGTTAACTTAAGCTAATGATGACTCATGAAATCTATTGGTGTAGGGGCTTGTTTGTGGGATGAAAATAACAATGGGCCTAAATGAGGCCTACCTACTGACATTTGTCAATTTAAAGAAACTTTTTGGTGAAATCTGAGAAGTAGACATGACAAATTATTTTCAAGGTCTGGGCAAACATTAATACATAATCATACTAAAAGACACACCTCCCAGAACAATCCAAAGTCTAAGGTAACCACCCTTTGATCAATCAAGGTGAAAATGTAATAACAGTAAAAGACAACCCCATTTCTACAAGATAGCTGGTGTATATATATATATATCACTTAGTTTCTACACACTGTGGAACACATGTGTGCACCACCATTCAAAAAAAAAAGTCCTTCATTGGCAAAAACTGTTTTGAAGGAAACAGGAAAACTATAATAGGTGACATGATTGTGTTTTAAAAGTGGGGCCTGCTTGTAATGATTGAAAACATAGGAATAATGCAGGCCAAGGAATTATGTAATCAAGTCCATTTGGAAAAAAAAGTCAATTTTTGTTGCTTCAGTGTAGGCCACCACCCTGCATCTTCGGTATCCGGACACTTCCTCCGATGCGGCCATCCATCACCCTTCCGGTCTGGTCTGGTCTGGTTCCATCATCCAAAAATAATAAACTAAAATAAAAACATGAAAGTAAAAAACTAAAACAACAAAGGAAGTGGAAGGGGGAGGGGCCACGCACAACCACAACCCAGCAAGCCTAGGGACAAGAAAACAAGTATCATTAATCTTGCATGACAAAATTTTCCATTTAAATAGCACCCCGGGTGCCTTTCAGTGTTGGGAAAAAAACGTAATTAATTAAAAACAGTTTTCTAAAGTCAAGACATAATTAAAATCATATATTTATTATTATTAGTTTGGGCAAAATCTAATTGTTTACATACACAGCCAGAAGGGCCTATTTCATACACTAATCCTTCATGGGACAGCCCCTCCCTTCAGAGCAGGAGCCAGGCTACAGTGTGAAGCAATTTGAATTACTGCCAAATGATGATCTCACAGCAGGAGCAGGGCACTGCAAGCCTCCCATTTCCCAGATCAGAGAAGCCCGCCCAGGCCCACTGCAACTAACTAACTCCAAGGGCAAGAGTCTGCAAGAGTCCATTATCAGCAGGCAATGAAGCCGCCTGCCTCAACAGCCAGGAAGAGCGAGTTAGCCCCACCCTTAGATAAACAAGCCGTCCGCGGAAGAAAATTGGATTATAGCCAATCATAACGAACAGGGACGTGATCGGAACCTGCAGAGGGAAGAGAAAAAAACTTGTCTGCACAAACCAGCTGGTCTGCCAAGGTCGACAAACAAATTCCTTGCTTGTTCCCAGGCCTGATTGTGCTAACCAACGAAAGCTAGCATTTTAAAAAAAACAATTCTGTTACAGTGTACTGCTAATTAAAAGCTCCAGTTTCTAAAAATACTTTTGTCTAACTAATTCAGCTAAAGGCAAGACATTTAAAATATGGGCACTTATTTAGAAAGGGGCAACTCAGTTTTGCACACAAAATTATACATTCTGCATTTGAAAAAACGAATTATCATGGACCATTGTCAGCTGCTGAAAGAGAAATAATTGTAAAACAACATAATTGTACATTACAATGTAATTTAACATGCAAGCCATTTAAGCCAACCTAATAAAAGGGCCACATTTATACACTAAGAAACAGCCTATTATTTTCTAACTGAGTTGGTGAACTTATTAAGGCTGGTTTTGCTGACACATTTATAAAAAAGGTTGTGTATTACATATGGGAAAATAATAATGTTACATTTAATATTTTTTCAAAGGCACACGGTTGCCTTTCACTAATTAAAAGCACATGTTACCATGCACTGTCGGGCAAGATTGATTATTCTCAACCTGTGATCATTGCAACCAGCACATTCCTATCTAGATGGAAAACCCTCAAAGAAATATTTAATGAAAACAGCCCGTAGCATGCATTCTAACGGGCCACCTCCTTAACATTTCACTCATTTTCTCTCTCCGTGCAAACCCTTTATCAATACGATTGGGTGATTTATAACTTACAGTTCCAAGGCAAACCCACACAAATTCGTAGACGCATTTCAAAAAGAATGTGAAATGAACAGAACCCTTTGCAAAGCACAAGATGTTACCTTTCCGTCAAGAAATTGACAAAGCACATAGGCAGACCAAGGAACCAAAAAAAAAGTCAAAATCAAACCATCAATCCTTAAAATAATCCACTGACTTTTATAGTCAGGTCAAATAACCATGCATGTTGACAGCATGTTAAAAATAAAGACTGCCATCTCAACTCAAGATATTAACCCTTTGGCAGCTCAAGCAGAATCATTCCCCAACGTCTGCAGATACATGGGAAAATCATGAGCACATTTCTTCACGTTTACAAATAACACGTACATATATTTTCAAAACGTTATCCCCAAGCACCCGAGAGAGATCCAGCTCTCTCCTGCCTAACGTAATGATAACATGCCCTGTCCAAGCCATGACCACATGGCGCTATTCACAAGCCATATTTACAAGACACGCTTTTCACAAACAATATATCCAAGGCGCAATGCACAAGGAACACAGCAGATCAACATGAGAACATGCACCTCACAAGCCACATTAACATGGCGCTATTCACAAGCCATATTTACAAGGAGCTATATTCAAAGAACTCCACAGATCATATTACAATGAACACATTTCACATTGCACAGCATAAGCAGATGCAGCAAGCAATTTAATAGACAATTCAAAAGCATTTTTTACACACATTTATACAATAGGACCATCACAAAGATGTAACTGGCTTCCTCATGTAATGCCATCCTTCAACCCTGACAGTTTAAACACCAAGATGAAAACCATTCCTTCCACCCTGAATAAGCCAAATGCCATGATGTAATGCAATCTCCTCACGCTGCAACTGTTCAAGCCCATAGGTCTAACAGGCTACATAAACTGCAACATTACGCCAGATGGAACCGGCGTTCAGGGCACTCCCTCAGAACACATGGGAAACTCTCTAAGCACATGGCCAGATCACACAGGATAGGTAAGCAGTTCGTGACGCCAGATGTTATGGCTGGATTTTCTGGTTAGATGGGATCAGCCCCTAGGGGCCCCTCCAACCCAGCCAGAACGTAATCACATCCCTCCTCAGGACCAACTATCCAGGCACCTGAGTACCTACCTGAGGATGGGGAACTCGCAATATACAAGCTCATATTATTAAAAACACCACTAAATCTATAGGGATACTAAGAATACTCACTGATTACTAGGGATATCCATACCCTACACCACACTTATATTCACATCAGTTGGTCTCGCGGCCACTCAGACCCAGACCGGTCTACCCTAGGGCAGATATTGCGCACAATCCGGTGCGACTACACATGGGCCTGCAGAACCCAATGCTCCCTTTTCCAAATGATCAACAATCCTGTCGATCTCCACGCCAGTGTCCCCCCTGGCGCTCTCACTTATTCAAGCCACAATCCTGTGGGTATCCACGCTGGTAATCCTACCCAGCGTTCTCACTAACGCCGCATATCAACGACGACCACATTCCTATGAACACCTTTATATATATGTCTCTTCACTAAGGATCTACTACTACAATAATATTATGGGATAGCCTAATTACTTAGTGTCAACAATTCCCCAGCTCAAGGGCTCCCTGTTCTCCCTATTCATTCAGACTTACCGGATCAGGGGCAGCATCTGTTCTGGCTATAACATCTGACTAGGAGGAAAAAGGTTACCTATGCTTTGGAACAGAAGACGCTGTTTACAGGATTATGGGAGGGTGTACTAACTTAGTCCCTTAGTTGCAGGTCTCCTCTCTCCCTCACTATTACTTACCTGATCAGGGGTAGCATCTGTTCAAACAGTAATACCTACCAGGATAGAAGATTACCCTCACTGTATGGGGACAAAGATATACACACTATGTGATTGAGTTATTTCTTGATTTAAGCGCTCCTACTCCCTTCTGATCCATCAGTGGCTCAACAGCAACTGGCTAGAAGCCAGGCTAGCTTTATCATAAAAGAACTCATGCACTGTAGTTATGGGGATGTTTATTATTACAATAATAAAATACACATATACAGATCTGTAACTGACAAAGACTATAGATAGAACACACCGCTGAAAGGGAAAAGATTAAACATAACAGGAACACTCCGCTGAAAGGGAAAAGATTAACAATGCAAAAGCCTAGGGAATAAAGATAAGATTAAGATGTAAGTGTGATTGGTTCAGACTACCTCACCTATTAGAAGGAAGATTTCTCTCTGCCTCTGGTGGGATTAGGGCTCTCTCTCTGCCTCTGGTGGGATTAGGGCTCTCTCTGTCTCTCCCTCCTTCACCACATCACCACGCCTCTGGTCCAATTGCTCCAGCTGACAGCCTTCTTTGATGCTCTCTGCACTGCTTTCTCTCTCCTCATCTTCAGCAATCGTCTGCCTTCTTTCTCCATTTAAGAACTGCACTCTATTCTGCAGCTCCAGCAGACATCCTCTCTCTCTCTCTGCAAGCTGTTCTGAGCTCCAAGCTGAACTGAGCTCCCAGCTGTTCTGTGCTCCAAGCTGTTCTGAGCACCACGCTGAACTGCACTCCAAACTGAACTGAACTGCACACAAGCTGGAATGAACACTCCTCCTCTCCTGTAGCTCGCTAATATGGAAGCTTGTCCTTTCATGGAAAGTTACGGCCAGTAACCTGCCGCCCACCAAATTCTTGTACCTCCCCGTACCAAGGACACGTTCCCAGCTGGCCAGCCTGAAGTTGTGTCTTCGGAGTGGAGAAAAATACATTCCTTCGATAGGGGCCAGCCTGAGCCGGTTCTCTCCAAGCGAACAACAGCCTTAACTATAAACTTTGCCTTTGCCCTGAAAAGCCTCTCAGCTTCATCAAGATGGAGTCCCTCTAGCTCTAGGCCTGTAGGCCTGAAAGGGATGCAGAATACCTACATAAACCATACCAATGTGTCTAATATGTCAAAGCCAATAGGCAATAGACAGGTTAAAGTCAAGAATAAAGGATCTATTATCATATTAAGCAGCTATCCTCTTCTAGGTCTGGAAAAAAGGGCTTAAAAGGGCCAACACAGGCTAAGAATACCTATACTAGATGTGAGCAAGATTAATGATCTATATCACTGCTAAATAAAGCCAAAAACTCTGCCATTACAGCTATGTAAGTGGCGGTCAGCCAAACTCATTACTGACAATGAATTTGATTATCTAAAGGTTGAACACCCTCTAACACCGATTTTGTATTTTTTACCCAAAATACATAAAGACCCCATCCATCCACCGGGAAGGCCAATAATATCAGCAAGGGGGAGCCTTCTTGAACATACCTCAATCTATATAGATCATTTCATACAAGGCTATGTTCAGCAATTGGGGTCGTACGTACGTGATACAGGGGATTTCCTAGAAAAAATCAAGGATGTACAGATTCAGGAGGGGGATTGGCTGATAGCCCTAGATGTGATAGCTCTATATACTAGTATATCGCATAGTGATGGTCTTGATGCAATACGGTATTATTTATCGAGAAGGGAACCAGGCAATGAAAAGCACACTAAAATGCTGTTAGACATGTTGGATTTCTGTCTTTCAAACAATGTGTTTTTGTTCAACCTACAGTTGTACCGCCAAAAACAGGGGGTAGCAATGGGGGCCAGTTTCTCTCCAAGTTACACATGTCTGCACATGGGGGCTTGGGAGGAACTGGTCCTGGGGCTTGGTTTTCAGCACATCATTAAGAACAATCTCGTAGCATGGTTCCGCTTCATTGACGACTTGTTCGTCATATGGAGAGGAAGCCAGGAAGAGGCCCTCAAATTCATTGAGGACATCAATGATAACCCCCTTAACCTCAGATTTACTGCAACACTCAGTCAGGAAGCAATTACCTTTTTAGATGCTGAACTCTACACCAAGGGGTGTCGTTTGGAATCTAGGGTTTACAGGAAAAAGACAGCAGGCAACAGCATTTTACATGCTGCCAGCGCTCACCCGGTCCATCTCATTTCCAGTATCCCATACGGGGAAATGCTGCGGTTAAGACGCATATGCAGCAACCCCGTGGAACTGGAACAGGCACAAAAGGAAAGCAGGGAAAGATTCCTTGAAAGAGGATACTCCGAAAAAGTGATTGACAGAGCTGTGCAGAAATCCTTGTTAATGAGTAGAGAGGAGCTCCTAATCAGGAAAGCGGACAGGGAGCCGCCCAGTCAAGACACATCTAAACCAGTTATAGTTGAGCCTGAATGCTTCAGATTAATAACAGGATTCACTAGACAACACCAGCAAATAAAGAAAATAGTGAATAAACATTGGCCCATTGTGCTGAGGGATAATGTTATAGGCAAAAGTTTACCAAAGTCTATCTCTTTGACCTACAGCAAAGCCCCCTCTTTAAGGGACCACATAGTTAAAACCAACCCGGATCCCTTCACGAGAACAGAGTGGTGGCAAAGAAATAAGGGGTTCTATAACTGTAAAATCTGTAAAGCGTGTACACATGGTGAAAACACCAAAACCTACAGGGATGGATTCACAGGAAAGGAACATCTAATAACCCAAGTACTCACATGCAAGACAGAATACGCTATATATGTTTTGCGTTGTCCTTGTGGCTTGCAGTATGTGGGCAGCACCAGGAATGCTGTCCATAAACGCATTTTGCAACATCTGCGAGCAATAACTAATATGGACAGCACATATCCTGTTGTGCGCCATTTCAAAGACCACCACCAAAGCAACAACAGTGGTCTTAAATACTGGGTTATTGATTCTGTCATCAACACCAAAAGAGGCGGAGACAGGGAAACCAGACTTAGAAAGCTGGAGACAAAATATATCCTCCTGCTCAATACTAAGGTGCCCCATGGGTTGAATGTGACTGAAGATCTCCACACTTGCTTACTCTAGAAAACTTAATGTATCGGGAGTGTGTGCTCTCCCCCATGTGGATAATGTCCACGGCACTCACCCGGCTGGGAGATGGCTGGGACAGATCCCGTGGGGGCTGCGAGCAGCCACAATTCTCAATAACCATCACTGAAAGAAATCATGCTGCTATGAGAATAGACAATATTTGTTTTTTTATTATTTTTCACTGTGCACTGTTTTTTGCAACCAGGTTAATAACCATTGAAATGTAATGAACTGTAAAGGTTGTTTAACATTAGGTTGTTTGTTTAGTTTTATTTTTGGACATCTTGGTTTTGGGTTTCAGGCCCCTTGTGGACCTGGCTTATCGTTTTGAACTCGTTCCAGCACAAAAACTTTTTTTAAACATAGGAATAATGGCACTCACACAGGAGGTTTCAATAGAGATATGTATGACTCTTGTGAATAAAGACTTATCCGTCTAGAATTAGAAGTCTTAAGAAAACATTATGTAAGGAGTATAACATAAAAAGATATAGCAATCCACCCCCTCAAGAGAAATCGATATATTTGCAAATACACATTATTTTAGAGTGAAATGTATTAGGACCTTGGTATACTGTAATATGCGTATTTGCACTATGCTAATTTTGCACATATTGATGCACTTTTTTAAGCACTATTTGCACTTTAAAAAGTAAGCACGCGGCACTTTATATGGATCTAACTACCATACCGAGGTTCCTAAATGAGGAAGCAAAATCAAAGACCATGTTTACAAATATTGAAAGATAATGATTAGGGGTCTTTTATATATTTTTATATATATACTTGTAAATAGGACTTTCAAGAGACGGGTTTGTGTAATAGATTTGTGTATTTTACAATGATACTCTTTTAGTCACACCTGTTATTTAATCTGCTGAAAACATTTTAAATACCATTTGGCTACAAATGTATTTTACATTTATTAAGAAACTTGAGAATGTAAAACGATGTTGAGTGCATCACACAGTATGTTTTCTATGTTTACTAGTGAGTTTGCACAGGTGATTTTAGTTAACCACTCGCTTTCACTTTAAAAGGTGTACCTTGCCAAGAAAACGCTGTCATGTGATCAAGGCTCCGTTGAGCCGAAACGTCGGTGACTCTTTCTGCGAAATAAAATCTCTCATACACCTCGAGGTCCGTGTCCGGAGTCTACTTGCTGTGCGAGCGCGCAAGCTGGGAGACAGACGGTGTACAGGACATATATATATATATATATATATATATATATATATATATATATATATATATATATATATATATATATATATATATATATATTACCTACTGGCGGTCACCAGTAGGTATATATAGTTAGGATTTTTTTGAATAGGGATTTCTGAAAATTCTATGTTGAATAACTTTGGCGTTGATGGACGGAATTGGCTGTAATTTTCAGGAGAATGGCACATGTTGTTTCTGAGCGTCCCCTGAAAGTTTGGGGGGGTTTCGTCAAGCGGGGGCCAAGAAAAAAAGGGGGTCCCAAAACGTGTTTTTAACATTGAGTTTTCTATAGGGCGGTTGGACTCACTTTTAGCTCGAACGGCTGAATGGATTTCTATGAAACTTGGCAAAATTGTAGAGACTGTTTGCCCGATGTGCCTTTGCTAGGTCACAAGATATGTGCTCCAGTGGATTTTGAGAAATTAACTTTCCAAAAAATATATATATCTGTGACAGCGTCCCGGTTAGCGCCCCGGTTCGCGTACCAGACACGTAACGGAACTTCGCGAGGAGAAGCGGACTGGCCCTCCAGTGACTCTCAACATTCTAAACAGTCCGGAGCGGCCGCCATCTTGTCTCTCGGTAGGATCGAGAGACAAGAGGTGGAAATAAACGAAGGGGGAAATGAATGAAAGGGGAAAGGTAGACCCCTCCCGACCCCCTAGGATTGATGTGGGGGCTATTAAAGGGCCCCGCGGGGCAAAAAAATAAAATACATTTTTTTTCGATTTTTCGCGGTGGAAGCGCTACCCGGTACGCGAACCGGTACGCGAACCGGGTAGCGAACCGGGTAGCGAACCGGTAGCGTATCGGGAGTCCCCCATCTTGTGTTTCGGACGAATTTAGTCACAAGATGGAGGATAAACAATGTTGTGAATGGGTATAAGGGGGCACAGGAGACATATCCTGACCCCCTAGGTTTTCTGAGGGTGGCTGAGGAGGCCCATATATGTAAAAAAAACATTTTTTTTTTTCACACGGTTAGCGCCCGGTCCGCGCACCGGGTAGCGTTCCGGAAAGCGTAACAAGGGGAAAACCAAGGGAAATAGTCAAATAATATTTTAGAGTGCTTTGAGGTAGGGTAGCTCTGAATAGAGCTGTTGTGTTGTGTGGGTGATGTAAGTACCAACATGTAGGTACCAATGAAGAGTCTAAAATTCAATGTACACCGTCTCCTCTGTAGATATTTAGTATGTTCTAATATGGGTTATTTAAATGTAAATGTGTGGAAAAGCACTTCATGCTTTAAAGCAATTGTATTTTTGAACTGATTGTTTTTTCTTCTTAGTCCTCCTCTTTGGTTTTTTTTCCCCACACTCTTCTTCAGCATGATAGTTGATAAATTTGTTCCCTCAAAAAATGTATATACATAAAAAAATTATATTAAATACATATACAATATATTTTTCCTTTAAAAGAAGAATACATTTTACAGCTTTTGATATTTGCTATTAAAAAACCATTGAAATTCACTGAAAAAACCATAGGTTATAGACCATATATAGTTAGGAATTAGCATTTACAAAACCTTGAAAATTCACTGAAAAAACCATAGGTTATAGACCATATATAGTTAGGAATTAGCATTTACAAAACCTTATTTTACTCACACAAAACCATTGAAATTCGCATATATAGTTAGTTGCACTAACTATATATCGCGCACCCGCAATCCACTGCTGATCATGTCACATATTACATCATTCATGACATGGTCAGTGACATCACTGATGACATCACTGATGACATCTCAAATGACCTCACTGATGACAACATCCAGTGACTGTATATTTCTGTAAAGTTAAAATATGTCTTACGTATTGAAGAATGAGTGGATGTATAAGTGTCTGGATGAAGGATTTAGTAGGTGCATGACTGACTGTATGAGTGAGTGATTAAATGTGTCTCACTGAGTGCATGGGTTAGTGACTAAACTGTCTTAAATTGTGCATCATTATGTCTGTTGTTCTGTAAACTGCTGCATGTGTTGATCAGTAGCTATATGAGTAACTATATGGGTTATTGATTGGTTGCCCAAGTATTTGTATGGGAGACTGAGTGTGTGTGTGGGTGGCTGGGAGGTGTATGACTCTGTGCATAGATGTGTGAGCAGTTGATTCACTAGATGTATGGGTTCAAAAGTGCATGTGGAAACAGCTGTATGGGCGGTTGACTGTGTGCAAGAGTGTATTGGTGAGTGAATGGATATCTCAGTGCTACATGTCAAAGTAAGTACATATGTAAAACACAGTACATGTGAGAGTTGACATATATAAATAACTGTGCATAAGAGCCAGTGAATGTGTGAGTGGCTGTATGGATCATTGTGAACTTGTATCAGGGATTGTATAAGAGAGTAAATATGTGTTAGTATATGTTTGAATAAGTAAGGTGTGTATAACTGTATAGTTGAGGAAATGGAGGTGTGATTGATTCTTTGCATGACTGACTAGGTGTGTGAGTAACTCCATGGATGAGTGACAGTCTGTGAGTGTCTGTTTACACTGAGTGTATCTAAGGTTATATTAGAGTCTGAAGAGGTTCATCGTATTATCACATGAATGATGTCATCAGTGATGTGATCAGTAATGTCAAATGAGATGTCATCAGTGATGTCATCAGTGATGTCATTTGAGATGTCATCAGTGATGTCATCAGTGATGTCACTGACCATGTCATGAATTATGTAATATGTGACATGATCAGCAGTGGATTGCGGGTGTGCGATATATAGTTAGTGCAACTAACTATATATGCGAATTTCAATGGTTTTGTGTGAGTAAAATAAGGTTTTGTAAATGCTAAGTCCTAACTATATATGGTCTATAAACTATGGTTTTTTCAGTGAATTTTCAAGGTTTTGTAAATGCTAATTCCTAACTATATATGGTCTATAACCTATGGTTTTTTCAGTGAATATATATATATATATATATATATATATATATATATATATATATATATATATATATATATATATATATATATATATATATATATATATATATATATATATATATATATATATATATATAGCAACATTCTCGATTCCATTCCATTCCATTCAAAGAAAAATGGCGATGAGTGGACCCATATACTGGTGCAATTTCTCAGTGCTTTATTGTGCATAAAGTCTCGCCCAGCAGTCTGCCATGACCCGTTTTGCTTCCTCCATGAGGCTTGATCACATGAATATATATATGTTACATTTCTTATTGCTGCCCTAAATAATTTTCTTCTTTTTGCTGCCAGGAGGTTGAGGATCAGAGTATCAATGAAGAAGTCGAAGGGAAGCAAACATCATCAATAATTCTCAAACCAGGACCAAAGGCCACCAAGGTACTTCCATATGGGGTGGCAGAATTACAAAGATTGGATGCATCCCAATGCAGCAAGACCACTAGCTCTGCTGTGTCACATGGAGATGGTAGAAAAGTGCCATATCTACCAAGACCTGCTTGGATACTTTCTCAAATCAAACACTGTTAACTCAAGCATTTTGTAAATTACTGCATTACTTTAAATCACAGCTTTTTTGCTCAATACCAGCTAGCGGTAGTGCACCCTAAAGGTGGTATGATAAGAATTGATCCCTGGCCTCCTCAAACAGGCCCTCCAAACCTCTCCTAAAAACCAAGAGGAGATTTGCACTTTAAGGAAAACTTAAAAATTAACTAGGGATAGTCGGTTGAGGCACCTTAAACCAGAGGCATGGGGTAATTTAAAACACGCCTCAGCCCTCCGAGACAGCACCGCCTTCTGGAAGGGAATTAATGCTCCTGAAAGATATCGATGGACCCTCCCTCGAGGTCCATATTGATGAAGACTCCTGGGTTAGATATTTTCAAGGAATTTTTAAGAACAAATAAGATCTTGTTAGTGTTGATGTTATCCCCGGTACAGAGGTCTTTAAATGCCTTTCTTCGAGCTAGGGGAAATTAAATGGGCACTGCTGCAATCTTCCTTGAGGAAGGCTCCTGGATTGGATGGGGTCCCCTTATATATCTTTCTGGCTGATATTCCCTTTTGGTCTCCTCTTTTAACAGGGGCATTTAATGCGATAAGCAAGGCAGGTCCACCTCCATCTTGGAAGAACTCTGTCATAATCCAATTTATAAAAAAGGGACGCCTCTAAGCCAGCAAACTATTGTCCCATCTCCATGCTCGATAGTACAGCTACATTTATGGGCAGGCTGCTATTAAATAAACTAGAAGCATGGGATAAGGAAAATAACATCCATACAGAATTGCAGTATGGGTTTCGCCAGGGGAGGGGTACCGTTGGTTAGTGCCCTAATTTGTCACTGATCACAAATAAATATACTACAGGTATAAAATGCCAGTCTTTACATGGCTTTCATGGACCTGTCAAAGGCCTTGGACTGCATTGCGCATAACAAACTTTGGACCATTTAGATGGATATGGGAATAGACAATGGCATTATTAACTTTATAAGAGAGCTTTATAGGGATGCAACCGCTTCAGTGCGCTTTGGTTTGTAAGGTGAATGCACTAAACACTTTAAAATTGAAAGGGGTGTCAGACAAGGATGTGTTCTGGCCACTTTTATGTTTGCTCTATATACATTCAACCTCTAATTGATGTCTTTATTAAAAGCTTGAAAGACACTTCACAGGTCCAGTTGTCCCACCTCCCTATCCTCCTTTACGGCTCAGACGATGCGGTCGCGTTGGCTAGGACTCCCATGGCCCTTCAATATACAGTCTTTATGCATACTTTGGACCTACATGTAATTAAAGCCAACACTTTTATCATGGCAATGGGCGGGGGCAGAATGGAGACAGTGAGATATTACTCAGAGGGTGAAAAGATTGAACAGGTGGGACATTTCAATTATATGGACATAAATTTTGATGTGAAACAAAATTGGAGGTCGTTGCCGGATAGTCATGCAAACCTAATGGCCCAAAGCATCGCAGCAGTTTTCAGATTTTCTCAAAAATTGGGCTGCAAGCCAGTTGTAGAAATGCTAAAAATCTATTGGGCATAAAACTCATTCAATTGCTACATATGGGGCAGCAATTTGGGGAATAACTGATGTGACTTCACTTCAAGGGGACACATTTATCAAAAGGTTGCTCTCAGTCCCACCTTCTTATTATAATTTCTTGCATATAAAGAAATTGGATTGCCATTCATTACTGATGTCATCAAATGTGCGCCTCTTTTCCTTTGACTTTCAGTATGGAATAGGGGCACAGTGGGAAAATCCTGATTGATATCCTGGACCACGTTAATAAAATCCCTTGGTTAGTGTATGTCAGGAAAAATTTAACCATCCTAGGACTGTCCTATTAATACGACTCACCGACCCCCTGTGAACATTTTCCTAAATCTATATTAAAGGACATTTACCTAAATGAAGGGATTCTGGATAAGTGGGAAGGTCATAGAGGGAAATACTCTATAAAAGTTTATGATAATATACCGCAGATATTAAATCATTCTCTCTTATTTAGGGTTTGCTGAGAACAACCAGCATTGGGTTTTTTTTTGTCAAAATTGCGGCAGAATTTTTAATTCCAATAATGCTGGGTCACCCTAATAATACATTTTCTGTAAGCAATTTACCGCCTTGTATGTGTAACAACATGGCACCCCAATAAACCTTTCCCTTCTTATTCTTCTGCCCGCTGTATGCTCTAGATAGGAAGATTTTTAATATCCCACTTTTAAAGAAATTCTTACTGCGCATGTTAGGCACAGCCCTGTTCACATTTTATTAAATTAGAAACGCCAATAGTTTGTTATGTTCTTGCTGCAATTTTTCTGGCTGCCCTAAGAACACGCAAGGTGGATAGTACAACATCTGTCACTTCTTAAATCTTCTGCTTTATCGATGTACCTGCTCTAACATGAGACTGCTGTTATATCTTTGTTTTAATCTGATGTTCCTAAACCCATTGGCTCTTTTACTGTATTCATCATTTTTGGATCTCTTTAAATGGATTTTAAATATAATTTTAATTGTAATGAAATGCTCTTTTTTATTGTATACTTTTATGAATTGTTTCAATGCGAAATAAAGGAGCTTGATAATGATGATGATGATGCGACCACCCAAGAGGCAGCCGGAAACATAAATTTTTCCCTTGCGGTTTGTGCAGCGGCCATAAAAGAGCCGTAGCACAACACGCGTTGGGAAAATGGATGTTTGCAAACATCCATGCACTATGTGCTAGGCACCATGTGGTTGCTGGCACACAGGTCATGGATGTTTAGGGGGTACCCATGTGTCCTCAAGGCCTCACTGTGAAGGGCCTCCCAAATTCCACTTCCGAAAGCTTTTCAATGGCGGTCGGACCGCCATTGAAAGGTTGCCTGAAAGGGGCATTGTAATCACTATGGCGGAACCTCAGCAGGCACCGCCCCATTGAAGTCATTTACTTTCCAACCGTTGCCCCGACAGGCTTCTTGAGCCCATCAGAAAAGCAGTTATCAGACCCTCTGTCTCCTGCCTCCAACCACCGCATTATAATGAGGTGGTAGGATTGCATAGATAGATGTTGGTTGGACTGCAACCGACAGGCTATCAGTTGTGGTTTGACCGACATCCTAATTAGGGCCTTGGTGTGAAGATAAAATATTGACCAAGGCCTCCCGCTTAGTGTATCCAACCCTGGCTCCAACGGGGTTGGCCTCAAACATTGACTTTGTCCTGGACAAGCACGACTAGATGTCCCAAAGGGGGGCTATATGTTTTCAAGCACTAGAAAGTGTTTATTTTATAATAATTCATATCTCTGGTTTCCTACATTAGATAATTTTCATTTTGATGTCTATTTGTTTCTAAAGATATCATGTATTTTTATAAATTGATGTTGGATTTGTATTGTGTGTTATGGCTTTTTTATGTATGTTTTTTTAATGCTTTACACACATGTCTCCTAAGTTAGGCCTACTTGCTGATTTATAGCTACCAAGGGTTAAGCAAGGGATTAATTTATTGAGACCCTAAACGAACCTTTTCTTGTGTGTGTGGCCTTATTACTAGTGATAAGTCACTACTTATCATACTAATAATCCACTTTCCAACAATGTGCTATCATTCTCTGGGGTCTTACTCCCTAAAGGGAGGTGCCGCAGAGCTTGATGAACATGGGGGATACTCCCTAAACAGAGGTACGGCAGAGCTCAATAAACAATGAGGTAATACCTAAAGGGAGGTGCTGCAGAGCTCAATGAACATGGGGGTGCTCACTAAAGAGAGGTGCAGCAGAGGTCAATGAACATGGGGGTACTCACTAAAGAGAGGTGCAGCAGAGGTCAATGAACATGGGGGTACTCACTAAAGAGAGGTGCTGCAGAGCTCAATGAACACTGGGGTACTCACTAAAGAGTGGTGCAGCAGAGGTCAATGAACATGGGGGTACTCACTAAAGAGAGGTGCAGCAGAGGTCAATGAACATTGGGGTACTCACTAAAGAGAGGTGCAGCAGAGCTCAATGAACATGGGGGTACTCACTAAAGAGAGGTGCAGCAGAGGTCAATGAACACTGGGGTACTCACTGAAGAGAGGTGCTGCAGAGCTCAATGAACATGGGGGTGCTCACTACAGAGAGATGCTGCAGAGGTCAATGAACATGAGGGTACTCACTAAAGAGAGGTGCAGCAGAGGTCAATGAACATGGGGGTACTCACTAAAGAGAGGTGCTGCAGAGCTCAATGAACACTGGGGTACTCACTAAAGAGTGGTGCAGCAGAGGTCAATGACCATGGGGGTACTCACTAAAGAGAGGTGCAGCAGAGGTCAATGAACATTGGGGTACTCACTAAAGAGAGGTGCAGCAGAGCTCAATGAACATGGGGGTACTCACTAAAGAGAGGTGCAGCAGAGGTCAATGAACACTGGGGTACTCACTGAAGAGAGGTGCTGCAGAGCTCAATGAACATGGGGGTGCTCACTACAGAGAGATGCTGCAGAGGTCAATGAACATGGGGGTACTCACTAAAGAGAGATGCTGCAGAGGTCAATGAACATGGGGGTACTCACTAAAGAGAGATGTTGCAGAGCTCAATGAACATGGAGGTACTCACTAAAGAGAGGTGCTGTAGAGCGCAATGAACATGGAGGTACTCACTAAAGAGAGATGCTGCAGAGCTCAATGAACATGGGGGTACTCACTAAAGAGAGATGTTGCAGAGCTCAATGAACATGGAGGTACTCACTAAAGAGAGATGCTGCAGAGGTCAATGAACATGGAGGTACTCACTAAAGAGAGGTGCTTCAGAGATCAATGAATAGGGGGTACTCCCTAAAGAGAGATCTAGTTGAGCTCAATGAACATGCGGTACTCACTAAAGAGAGATGGTGCAGAGCTCAATTAATATGGGGGTACTCACTAAAGGGAGATGTGGCTCAGCTCAATGAACATGGGGTACTCACTAAATACAGGTGCTGTGGAGCTCAATGACTATGGGGTATTCCCTAAGGAGGTGCAGCGGGAGGTCAATGAACATGGGGTACTCACTAAAGAGAGCTACAGCAGAACTAAAAGGAGCAAGAGCAATGGGGTATTCGCCAAAGAGAGGTGCAATGACTGAAAATAACAAATAATATGGACATTTACTTGATATAGCCATAGCAAGAGGCATCCAGTTACTTTAACATGTTTGTTTGTCTAAGTGAGTCCACATGTAGTCATGGCATGAACACACAGAACACTTTTATTTTTGATACTGTAATTTAAAATGAAAGCAACTATTGACTAGTGCCAAGATTCATTGGACTGAGGCATGTATATTGTCATTAATTCAAGGCAATATGCACGGAAGTGTTCCGAAGATAATATTGAGTAAATAGAGACACATAACCGTAGATGGCATACAACTCTTAATAGGTCAACATCATGTTTTGGACTAAATATGGAATGAGTTTGAAATTTTTTTGTAAATTAAATATTTTTAACAAAGAATACAGTTGGGCAAATGAAAAGTTCAACACTAATATTTGAGATGATAGGGAAATCAATACTTTTAGAAAGAAAACAATCAATTTGATGCATGACAATGTAAAACAAATAAAGGTTCCAGTATTTCCATTTCAGCAGCAAGCGAATTTGTACAACATTGTAAGTAAAACAAAGTAAGCATATATAAATTGACTAATGCAGTGAGATTTAAAAAATCACAAAAAAGTTCATGAGGAATTGTCTTTCTTCATGCAGTGGCCAGTTGATAAAAATATAATACACAGAGAAACCACTGAATTTTTTTATTTTTTTTAAACAAAGATGAATACGAACTTCTGCTCCTCAGTGGCCTAAGGTTTGCTGTGCCTTTCTACAAGCTGCAGAGACTCTACGTCACCTCCAAAAAAAGCAGAGACTCTGGGTCACCTCCACAACCAGCAGAGACTCGAGGCTGCCTCCACAGCCAGCAAAGACTATAGGTTGCCTCCACAACCAGCAGAGGCACTGTGTCACCTCTATAACCAGCAGAGACTCTAGGTTGCCTCCTCAACCAACAGAGACTCTAGGTCTCCACTACAACTAGCAGAGACTCAAGGACACCTCCACAACCAAGGTCACCTCCATGACTAGCAGAGAATCTAGGTCACTTCCACCACCAGCTGAGACTCTAGGTCACCTCCACAACCAACAGAGACTCTAGGTCTCCTCCACAACCAGCTGAGACTCTAGGTCACCTCCACAACCAACAGAGACTCAAGGTCTCCTCCACAACCAGCTGAGACTCTAGGTCATCTCCACAACCAGAAGAGACTCTAGGTCGCCTCCACAACCAGTAGTGACTCTGTCACCTCAACAACCAGCAGAGACTCCGGGTCACCTCCACAACCAACAGTGACTCTAGGCCATCTCCACAACCTGTAGAGATTTTACATCACCTCCAAATCCAGCAGAGACTCTAGGTCACCTCCACAACCAAGGTCTCCTCCACAACTAGCAGAGACACTAGATCACCATCACAACCAGCAGAGACTCTAGGTCACCCCAATTCTAATAATTGATCATGGCTCAAACCTAAGGGAAGTCACCTAGGACATTTGTGCTATGACATAGTATACCTCCATTATGCTATATGTGTCCTGAACAGCTTATAGTGCCCTAAACATTCATGAAATAGAAGAAAAGTTAATCTAACTGTTCAAAATCATCCTGATGTAGCTTTTTGCTTCATCCTTAGGTTCCTGTCGAAGGCCTCGCCATCGTGCACCAGTTCCCATTTTCCTCAGGCCTACAGAGGATGTCGGTTATCACACAGGTGGTTGGAGGCGACCAGTGCCTGGTCTTCATGAAAGGAGCACCAGAGAAGGTGATCAGCTTCTGCAGACCTGAGACAGGTATTCAGAGAAAATCAACTCACCACTGAGCATTTAAAACATTAGGAAACCTTGTAACATTCGCTGGCCCCTTCTCCATAAGTAAGCATGATGGCCTCCTGATGAACATCTATATGGAGTTCCAGAACTCTAAGGTGACTTGCAATATTCTTAACACACAGATTTGGGAATATTCCATTTCCTATAATATGTAACCCGTTATAAATTGTACACAGAGATGCAGAGAAATATTGATAATGAAATATTATCTACAACATGTTTACAGCTGGTGAACAGCATTATTAATAGCAAGAAATGATAGAAACTTTATGTAAAAATAGTATTGTGAAAAGATAACATCTTGTCAACATATTGCCTTACGGACCCGGTACACCAGTTAGTTACAGTTTAGAGTAAGCATTGGCAAAGACAATAGTTCTAGCCTGGGTTAGAAGGTGTGGTGCCAGCATATGCCACAGAAATGACAAAGAAAAAAATAAAATACCCTGCCACCTAGACATGACCCCTGTTTGATCGCAATTACAATTTGAAACTTCAAACAATTTACTAATACAGGTGTATTACTATTGATGTTGTTTTAAATAACACATCTCACTGCTGTACAATGCATTTAATTACTTTTGAAGAAGCCAAGAATAGAATCACACCTGCACAAGCAGCAATCAAATCACAGGCAGCTGTAAGCTTACAATGTCACCTAAACACACTAAAAAGTGAATAGAAAATAAAAAACATCTAACTGGGCACCTTTTTCAATCAGCCAAATTTAAACAATAATCTCTTACCCATGTGGGTTGATGCTGGATCCGGTGGGGCTAACTTTTTGGTGGATACAAAGCGGTTGAGCCCAGCCGCCTCAGAGAAGCCCACCAGCTGTTTGCGGGCCTGTGCTGATGGCCAGGAGGTTCAGGCACAATGGGAGGCAGGTGTTGGGACCGGCCCGGTGCCCACATGATGTTCAGATTTGGGAGCTGAAAGGCGGGGCATGCATCCCAGCAGGATCCAGCATCAACACACATGGGTAAGACATTTTGTTTAAATTTGGCTGATTGAAAAAGCGGACTCACTTGGGATTACCTTGGCGGCACTACAAGACCTAGAAAGCCACGAGGATGGCCAGGCCCACTGGGGCAGGGACTGAAATATAACTGTGCACAAGAAACGGAGCTTTTTCATTCTTTGCACAAGCGCCACTGAAGAAAGGATGACATTTCTGAAACGCGTCTACCTTGCTTTTATGAGGATGCTTGTTTACTAAGGGGAGCCTGTTTGCAAGTTGTCGAAAGAAAGATTAACTATTTTACTGCTGGTAGCTTCTCTCTGTTGGGTCTAACTTTCTGTTGAAGATATATATATATTACCTACTGGCACTAGCCAGTAGGTAGTTATAGTTAGGACCTAGTTACTATATGAACCCAACATTCGATTCCTAATAACTTTGGCGGCGATTGACAAATCTTCGCGAAAATTTCAGAAGTTATGGTCCACTCTGGTCCGCTCTTATTTGGAAAGTTTCGGGGTGATTTGTATAACAGTTTAGCCCTATCTGTTCCCAAGCAAATATTAAATGGAATAAGGTAACCCAGAGTTAGGTAATGGGAGAGATAGGTTTCACAGTAATAAAAATGACTTTAGGAGTTTTAAATACCAAGACATGTAAAACTAGTACGTTCTCTACTGTTTTCTACTTTTTAAATGCCATGCACCCTGCCCTAAAAGCTGTTAGGGCCTACCTTAGGGATGACATTTAAAATATTACAAAGAAACGTTTAGGCCTGGCAAAATTTGCCAGGTTGTAAAATGACAGTCTCAAATTGCCCTACATGCTGCATTGGAAGACCTGACATATGTATTTAAATTGCAACTTAATTTGGTGGCACAAAGAGTGCTGCAGTGCTTTCAGACCCTGGGTACATGTTGTATCATATACGAGGTACTTACAAGTAATTTAAATGAGTCATTAAGATGTAGGGCAATTTTACCAAGCAAGGTGGTTAAATAACAGTATTTACTAGAGCTCTCTTCATTTGAGTTTGAATATGAGTTGTCCTGTGACACAAAGGAAAATGTGCAAATGTGAGTTCTTGTGATGTAATTGAATGTTTATTTGTGATATATTTTTTTTACCAGTCCCTTCCAATTTTTCAAACGAACTCCAGATTTACACCATGCAAGGTTTTCGAGTCATTGGATTGGCGTACAAGCCTTTGCCATCAAAGAAGCCATGTGAACTGGGAAGTTTAGCAAGGTAAGAGAGTGAAGCCTCAAGCGCCCAAACCCTTTAAAGAATCTTTCCTGATGGAAACTTCAAACCTCAGCAAGGGAAGGCAGCTACTCTGCTGAGATATTAGCATTGCAGTAATTGTAAAACATGTTAGAGAAGTATTTGGTGGCATTTGATATGACTATTGTTTTTTTATCTAGCTTCCCAAGACCTCCTTCTAGTTTGATGTATGGGCAGCTCCTGGCTGTGGACTCAGGATTACAAAAACGTGTTAGGTCTATGTGAGTGCCTGACTGAAAAGGAAAGCTTGTATAGAACAACAACCTAAGCCAAAACATCTCAAGGTGCTTTCTGAGTGACAGGAATTTTCAAACTTTTATAGGGTTTTTTCTCATTTTAACCTGATTTCTTAGTTTTTACATCTCCTACAATGTGATTCCAAATAGATACCAATTGAGTATTTGGAAGGGGTGTATTGTAGGTGTCCCTCCAAATAACGAATTAGTATATAACAATGTTTTGAAGCCAAAATCCATTCAGTACCTCTGCTCTATTGATCTCCTGAATGGAAAGAATTTGTAGTTAATTGACAGATTCAGGATAGCCAGAACTACCGTTATGATTATATTGAGAATACAGCCACATAGATGGCTGCCCCAGTTAATAGTGAACACTTCAGTGTCATCCTTAGAATGCATTTAATTGATTTGTATATAAGGAAGTGGAACTAGCAAAGCAGACACATTATCTTTGGATACTGATAAGCTTTTGTTGTATCTGGACAGACTTGACACATTCCTTGGGCAAGTCCCTGAAGTCTAACAACTGAATGTACTTATAAAAAGGGACTTGAGATAGTTCCAATGTTTGATGGATCATCTACCCTTTGATATGTTGCCCAGAGGCTAATGTAGCAGTGTGCTTCTCCTAGGGAATGCTTAGAGTGGTTACTAGTATCTCCTAGACTAAAACATTCACAAGTGTCAGGTGTGAAAAATTATTTTAAAAATGGTACTAATGAATGCATTTTTAGCATGTTTGGAAGGGCTAAAGAATGCGACCAAAGCAAGAGAAAGATTTAAGAGGAATACCATAAGGGAAGTAGCTGTGTATTGATCGATGTGCTTAGGGGAGAAATAAGAGGATCTGAAGGGACGACTGTGGGATTAGTTCCTGAAGACTTAGTGGAAGATCAGATCCACAGAATGGCTTGAAAGAAGACAAAGATGGGGGACATTCTTACATTAATTGCGTTACAGCATCATTTGCCTTTTTCTTTTTCTTTGAAGGGAAGATGTTGAATCTAACTTAGAATTTCTTGGGCTGCTGGTGATGGAAAACCAGCTGAAGCCGGAGGTGAAGCCGGTGCTAGAGGAACTCTTGGAGGCGAGACTCAGAATAGTTATGGTGACAGGTATGTAACATTATCACAGGTCCTCGTGCATGCCTTTCACATGGGTCACATCCAGTTGAGGATATCTGATACCTTTAATAAAGAGTGTAGCACAAAACTTAACTTGTTCACCCTCACAAGAGGAGCATCTACTCAAATATGCAATCCTAGTTTATTCAAATAAGATTTCTAAATCTTCATTGTGATAGTCTTTTTAATGGATTTACCATGTTCTCCTAACCAAGACCAAGTATTGATAATTAGTTTTTGTCATAGACATTTTATTTGCAAACACTAAAAGGTCACTTAGAATTTAAAAAAAATAAATCTTAGGACAATGAAACAGTTCCAGTCATTCTGCAGTACAAACATGTTTAATGTTAAACAATCATAAACAACTAGAGAGTATCTTTAACAATAATTAACAATAGTCTCCGAAAAAGGAGTGGTCAGGCAGAACAGACCCCAACACCAGTCAGTGCTCCATGCAAACGTATTAGCTGTGTCGCAGAAAGGTAGTGAGATTATCAAGATGAAAAAAGGAACCCTCAGGCAGCCAAACAAGGTAGGTAGCCTTTTGTCTTCATTGGGTTCCTGTGGTTAGTGCATGTGAGAGTACATCAAACCAAAAAGGTGCAAATTAAAATGAGTATGGATCACTCCCTCAACCAACACCTTTAATGGAGGGGTGATTCGAACTCAGTTAAAACCAATGTGCATAGACGGACATGAAGAGTTAAGTAAGTTTGAACTCCTTGTCCTAAAAAACGGTCGACATGTTTCAGCTAACTGGTCTTGTTCGACCCAGCATTCCTCAGGACCAGAAATGTAAAAAACTCACCCAACGAGGCAGCACACCCCCTAAAGTGTCTACTCACGGTGGATGGATATTCACATAAACATGTTTTTACCAACTTAAGTTCTATATACTGGTAGGCGTCTTGTGCGTTACCTCTATTCTGCGAGGTTTGTGGAATCTGTGAAGAAACCGATAGACAGAGTCCATAGTCAGACATTGTTGAAACATTTCTCCTTTACCAAGATTTCACCATAGTTAATACTTTCAAATCCCCATCACTCACCCTGTGACACAGTCAAGCCAAAGTTTGTTTGCATATAAAAACATAGAAAAAAATGAAAAAAAGGTTATAGCTGTTATGCTAAAGGGATATACGTCTTCCACGACTGTTAGACTATTCTGGTAATAGCAGATTGCACGTTCCCTCCCCTATGTCACTATGCAATAATCAGTAACATTACTCCTGTATGAACATGGCTTCTTTTTCCCACGATCTACTATAGATATTAAAAACAAACAGTTTTTCTTCGAGAAAATCCTGGCAAAGGTTGTCACAAGTGACACTTCATAACTGCATTTGCATCTGCATAAAGAGTCACGCACTAGAAAAACAGAGGACTCAGGATCAAATTTTACAACAATTTGTATAATGGAACTCACTTAGTTAGATTCCCACTTTCGTCTTACGTATAACGAAGGACAGACTTTCTCTTTAGGATCTATTTAAGAAAAATCGGACAAACGAAAAACCGGGTCAGGTGGAAACACTCTCTTTTAAGTGACAGGGTAATAATGAAATCACCACACCGTTGGTAACCGGTGATATAGTATAAAACTCTTTTGAGTTTCTGCCATGACTTACTTCATTGTTCCCAAATTAATGACTCCATGAGTCCGTGGTGGTGGAAATCTTCACGTCAGCATCTGGTTAAGATAACACCCCAATAAGACGGAAACAGATGGAGATATGTCATTTATGCCCCCCAATTCATTGTTAATTTATTGAAAGTTTTACTGTTGTAATAGGGGAAGGCAAATGTATGACAAATTGTCGGAAACCCAAGTACAATTATGGGCTAACTATTGTTACTTTAAAGTGACTTTCATGTTCACGATAGAACGGATAACTCCGCAAAAATACACTGCCTGTGGGTTGTGACTCCAAGTTACAAATAGGAACGTTAACCCGCTCAATTTACTTACTGATTTACTGGCGGCTCCCCACGTAGTCACCTAACAAGGGCTCATCCACAGCTCGAATAACAACTCGACCCGCGGACTGGGCAGTCCTTTTCACTTCCGCATAACGACGTGACCTGCGTGGCTGATTACCACGTGATTGGGTCAGGCCTCGATCGCTGCGAAATTTAAAGCTACAGTAACCTGATTGTCTAAATACGCTGTCATATTAATTTATGAAGAAATTCATTCATAAACGCAACTTTAGTCTAAACATACCCATCTTAATATGGAACCAATCTTATTCATCTAAGACTTGTGTTATCTTAACCAGATGCTGACGTGAAGATTTCCTCCACCACGGACTCATGGAGTCATTAATTTGGGAACAATGAAGTAAGTCATGGCAGAAACTCAAAAGAGTATTATACTATATCACCGGTTGTGACTGATTATTGCATAGTGACATAGGGGAGGGAACGTGCAATCCGCTATGACCAGAATAGTCTAACAGTCGTGGAAGACATATATCCCTTGATGGGGATTTGAAAGTATTAACTATGGTGAAATCTTGATAAAGGAGAAATGTTTCAACAATGTCTGACTATGGACTCTGTCTATGGGTTTCTTCACAGATTCCACAAACCTCGCAGAATAGAGGTAACGCACAAGACGCCTACCAGTATAAAGAACTTAAGTCGGTAAAAACGCGTTTATGTGAATATCCATCCACCGTGAGTAGACACTTTAGGGGGTGTGCTGCCTCGTTGGGTGAGTTTTTTACATTTCTGGTCCTGAGGAATGCTGGGTCGAACAAGACCAGTTAGCTGAAACATGTCGACCGTTTTGTAGGACAAGGAGTTCAAACTTACTTAACTCTTCATGTCCGTCTATGCACATTGGTTTTAACTGAGTTCGAATCACCCCTCCATTAAAAGTGTTGGTTGAGGGAGTGATCCATACTCATTTTAATTTGCACCTTTTTGGTTTGATGTACTCTCACATGCACTAACCACAGGAACCCAATGAAGACAAATGGCTACCTACCTTGTGTGGGTGCCTGAGGGTTCCTTTTTTCATCTTGATAATCTCACTACCTTTCTGCGACACAGCTAATAAGTTTGCATGGAGCACTGACTGGTGTTGGGGGCTGTTCTGCCTGACCACTCCTCTTTCGGAGCCTATTGTTAATTATTGTTAAAGATACTCTCTAGTTGTTTACGATTGTTTATTCCCAGGGGCAGGAGAGTATGTATTGTAGCCCTTTCTCTCTTGTTGTTTATACAATGTTAAACAATGTCTATTATAGGATTCAGCTCTGTTGAAGTAATGTACTCTGCCAGTATTAAAAATACTTGTGCTTTTACTGAAAATAAAATCTGCAATGGTGGTATCCAATTTTTGTTATACCTACACTGCACATGTCATATTCACCAAGTAGTAGCAGTGCAGAAGTGGAGTTCTGCAGCAAGAATAAAAGTTTGTTGTTAACATGGGAAAATCAAAACAAATTAATTCAAACTAAACAGACACAGTCTAGCTTATTTTTGTATTGGAAGATCACGAATCCAGATTGGGATTCCAGACTTTATTTTCTCCTAACATAATTTATGTCTTTGGTATTTACTAGATGTCTGTGTTTTATATTCATGATAGTGAACTACGGTTTTATTAAAATGCTTTAAAAATATTATCCTATTAATGTTTCCATGTCTTATCTGGCCAATCCGCTTTACATATGAGGAAGCCCCATTCGGAAAAAACCTTATGCTTACACCTTCAAGGACTCGAAGGAGATGTGGCAGTATTCTAATTCTCTGACGATAATGGAGTTGTACACTACCAGGATATACAAGCCGTAATAATGAAGCTCAAACAGTTCCTTCATTGCAAAAGTCTTTAATGATATAAATCCACCTTTCTCCTCCCCACACCTGGAAAAGAACCCGCTATATGTGCCTCTTATCGACTCCTCTCATTAACAAATTGTGATAACAAGATTCTTGCTTTAATAATTGCCATCAAGCTCTCCATCCTGGTGGAGCAAATAGTTGCTCCTGTACAGTTGAGAGTTCTCCCTCGTAAATCTACAAAACTTGTGGTTATTGCTGTGATAAATCAAATTAACCCTGAGTTTAGAGCGACGGTTACACTACTTGTCATCAGAAAGGTGTTCAACTCCCTGGAATGGAAAACATTTTTGAGATCCTCCAATGATTGTGGTATACCCAACAATCTTCTCACTGCTATATGCACATCCGGTGGCCCCTATTTCTGCAATGGCCTCACATCAGACACATTCGCATTAGCACAAAGGACTCAGCGGGGATGCCCCTTATATCCTGTATTATTTTTATTGACCATAGATCCTTCGGGTGGGCAGCTCCTAGAAAAGCGCCTGCATAGAGGCCTCAGCTTTTATCATGATGCCTCTTGCTGTCCATGTGTACAGATAATATATTGGTCTTCGTGAAGGTCCCAGTGGGCAGGCTCGAACCACAGATATGTGAAATTGTTTGATTTGGGACATGTTCTGGGCTTTCCATTAGTTGGTCTAAGTCAAAACTTTTCCCAATAACTGATAGGGTAATCTAGGGTGACCCTTGTTTTGCTAACAGTTGGGTTACAGCCTTGGTTAAATACCTAGTTGTCTTTATACATATACAGCTGGAGCAGGTCATTCAACTCAATTATGGCCAGGTAATAGACAACCCATCACGTCGTGCAGATCTTTGGCTCCAACTTCCATTGTCCTTGGTGGGAGAGTAGCCTTATTTATAATGATAGTCCTCCCTAAACTACTGTTTCTATTTACAAACATACCTATGTCCATTAGCAAGCACTTCTTTACCCCACTTTTGACACTCCTGATCAAGTTGGTCTGGGAAATAAGCCATCAAAGATTGCATGTGATTTGCTGGTCCTCCTGTGTGGTTGGGAGGTACAGGAGGCGGGGCGGGTTAAAAGTGCCGGATCTGGAAATACACTATCTGTTGGCTCAATGTCACTTTGCCAAACTTTGCTATAACCCGGATAGACGCATACCTTATCTTACCCAAGCATGATCAGATACATGAGAATCAGCTGGTGTGACTTCACCAACAAGTCTTCCCAAAACAGAGAATAAAATCAAAATGGTTGCATCGGCCTGGAGCTCTATTTATTACAAAACCCAGAAGCCATGCCCGTACTCGTTGGCCATTTGGTTGCTTTCCAATCCTTTACTTCCACTTACAACCGAACGCACTGTCCAGACCACCTTGTTGAAGATGGTCATACCAGAAATTGGCCACCTTTATGTATTTGGTAAATGCCTGTTGTTGGACTAGTTCCACTCCTGGAGTGACGCCACCACACTTGACGTCTCTAGATGAGCCTACTGGTTTTGGCTGAAAAAACTGGATGGGTTTCTAAGCTCTATACATGCATATCACAATTCATACCAGGAAGGGCAGATTCGGCTCGGACCGCTTGGGATGTGGAACTGTGTGTGTCCCCACTTGAGGCGGTATGGGCATATTGCTGTGTACTGGCACACTATCTGTTAACTATAGACACAAATTATTCTATTATAAATACCTTTTGCTGGGCCTACAATACCACACAGCAACAGTACAGGATTGACCTCTCCATCCCCCATAGTAGTTTCAGCAGCAGATGGGACAATGTGGGATTTCTCCACCTTGTGTGGGAATGTCCCCCTATCTTTAATATTTGGTGTGAGGTTCTCCTTGGTATAGATGACATGACATATAATTTGCTGGACCCATTGCTGGTCTAGGCATTCCACAAGGTGCACACTGATTGACTGCGATGGTCCTCCTCTTGGCCAACTAAACTGGGGAGGGGCTAGACTACCAACTTTCGTTGATTGGTTATGAGACATGATGATTTCCACTGTTTGCGTACAAATCTACATCTTGCTGCAGCCACCTACATATAGACATCAGGATTTTTGGAACCCAATTTGTCTTATCTACTTCATAATGCACCAGATGCCCCTAAGGATCCTATTGTTGGTAAGACCGAATAACTACCTTGTCTCCACATTGATCTCTATGGGCATCCAGATGTCTCTTGATGTTGTATATTGCTACTTTTCTGTTTTTTCATGCTCTCTTCTTCTTTCACCTTTCATTTTATTTCATATCTCTGTAAACATTATCCTATTGATGGATTTACATTTACATTCTACCTTTGTACTAACATGTGCCTTCAACCACCCCTCCTATGTAATTAGATTGTCTTTGTGCAACTTCTATTGTGAATGGTCACTAGGCCTGTTTCTACATCACTGGACATGCTATGTTGAATTTGAAATAAAAATGTATAAAAGCTAAAAAATACCCCTCACAGGCCACGTTCCTAAACACGCCATTTTGGTGTTTGCAGTTGAAGTTTAGTTGTTAGCATGTGGTATTTATTAGATTACTGATGTATATGTTCCTCAGGTGATAACCTTCAGACGGCGCTGACTGTTGGAAAACGTTCTGGAATGATCCCTGAGTCTAGCACGGGTATCCTGGTCACTGCCTGTGGGCCCGAAGGATCCAGCCCACCATCCATCACCCTACGAGAGGTGGACGATCAGAAGAGCAAGATGGACGGAGTAAACAAGAACAATGCCTTCTGGGTATGCATCTCATTTGCATGAGGGAGGAGCAACAAATGTTTTAGATAGAGTTGTTCTCCAGCTGTTTATAGCTTGACTGCTGGGTAAGTTAAAAACATCCACTCTGTATTCTGAGTCGTTCTTATAGTTTTCCAACATACACTTCAAAGTATGCTGGGCAAAAATATATTGTTCACAACACAATCATTTACATTTTTAATAAATATTCTACTTGATAACTACAAGTTGTTAAATGAATGGAATACCCACGTACTTGTGATCCCCAAAGTGAAGAGTGCAAAGATTTTTGACTCGCAGTGCCTGTCACGCAGTTTTTTTAAGTACATTTCTCACTTTCCAAACATCTCTTGAAAAGGTTGTAATTCTGTCAGTGATGATTGCCAAGTTGGAGCTGGATCAGCGCATTGCCCACATGTTGAACAGCAGAGCCACCCTCTTATTCTCAAGTCACTGATTTAATAACTTGTTTGTAAGTTGAAGACACTCGCAATGTATATTCAGAGTCCTTCATAAAGGTACCCTGATCGTATCATGATTGGATGGGGCATCAAATTTCCGTTAAACGGGAGCTTGCCACTACTACCTCTCACACTGCCCGCTGTCTTCTGCGTGATGTACCTATGTGAGTGCTTCTCCAGACGTGCTAATGAGCTTACCAGTGACTTTAGGGTGGCACAGAGCTGAATATCATACCACACTCGGTGGGTCAACCAACCAGACCCTCTCTACCTAAACTCTTCCTAGAAAAATATTTAATATCTCTAGAATAAGAAAGAAATTGAATCCCTAAAAAAGCAGAAAAAGGAAATGAGTGGCTTTGAAAAGAATAACAGACCTGGAGAATTCCCACACCACATTAATAATACTAATGGGAAGCTGCTAAGATGAGTACTTGGTCAATTTCATGGTTTTGCCACAAGGTTGTTTAGCATTGCTGGGGAACTTCAAATAAATTGGCTTTAACACTGAGTAAAACTACAAGCAGAAATACTTACCTGTGGCTTTTCACAGTTCTGCCTTTGTTGAAGATTTCATTGGCTAATTGAAAGTGTCCTAGTGGCTTTCCGTACCCACTCTCCTTACCCTGCACCGTAAACAAATTTCAATCTCTAAGTTATATATCGGGAGGAGCGGAGCAGGAGCTCAACTGAATGCAGCGGTAATGGATGTCTTCCTCCTCTTTAGAGCCTAGCAGAGCCTCTCTCTGGCATAGATGTAGGACGGAACTTTAAAGGGAGACCATGCAACCATTGCTGATGAAGACCTGCCCAATCCTCAGAACATTTATAAGGTACATGCCTTGGGTATCAACACAATCAACACAATCCCAAGTTTTCATGGACTAGAAATCCAAAATGGTGAATACATGTTCCACTGAGAGGAGCTCTTAGCAAACCATCTCTACCACTGACCTTCCCTGTTCAGCCGCCGTGAAGTAATATTCATAAGGTATATGCCTTGGGTATCAAAACAATTCAAAGTTTCATGGTCTAGAAATCCAAAATGGAGAATACCTGTTCCAAATGAGAAGAGCTTTCTGCAAATCACCTCTACCACTGACCCTTTCTGTTTGGCCCTGTGAGCTCTAAATGACTTCTGCTGCTACCTACCACACTTCTTGTGGCCTCCTATCAGTAGGTCTCCTTTAGTGCTGCTAGGTCTTCCTTTTCAGATACTCAGATTTTAAACTTGTTATTGGTATTTCTAGCCCAGATTACCTACACACTGTGGAATTACTTTTGTTCATACATTCCAATTAAAAGTTGGAAATGTAGTATCCGTTTACATATAGCAGAAGATAGGCCATGAAACGGAGGCTGCAAAGAAAATATGAAGCTAATTTGTAAATGTTTTAGAAGCAGTAAGGAAGAAACATCCCCCGTCCCTCCTTGAAAGACCTGTACTGTGATCTGGGTGGTAAGGTAGTTGCCCCTCATAGAAGATGGTGTCATTCTAAAGTGACACCAAAGGCAATTTGGAAATATAAATACCCAACATTTTTAAAATAGCACATGTGCTTGGGCCTGGCCAGCAGGCTGCAACCACTGACTGCGGGGGTCAACATACCAGCTATCCTGAGTAAAATGGGGGAGGGACTGTGAAAAAGATGGATTTCTTTATATGTATGCATATGATTAGAGGTTTCAGGCATGAGGACCGACGAGAGCACACTTATGTCATGTGATGTAACAATTTGTTTACACATTCAAACTTCCTGACCAGAGGGCACAGTCTTAGGGGAGGCACGCTTTGAGCAATTTTCTGATGGCAAAATGTTCTTTAGAAATAGACAGAGTTGATTTCTTTTCCAGAACACTGGTTGTCTTGATCTTGTAACAGTGAGAAAGAGGTTTATTAAAGAGCTCCTGGTCCTGCCATCAGTCAGCAGGGTCCTGCAGGAAGGGGGATATCATTGCATTCCATTACTTTAATTTGATGATATTTCTACAAGTGACCCATTAATAATGACAATATTGTAATAATGTTGTTGATTACAGGAGACGTTCATTACCAGTGAAGACAAACTCAGCTACTACTTTGCCATGGATGGAAAAACGTACCAGGTTATTCTACAGCACTTCTACAGTCTGCTCCCAAAGGTAAGCTTTAGATTTTCAACCAATCTAAATGTATTTATTTCCAAGACATAATCCTTTAGCAATAGAAAATAATCATTTTAAAAAGAAGGTATGAAAATATATTTTTCAATGTTGAATCTCCAAGGAGATAAACATTATAATAAGCCGCAGAGCGCAACCTTAGTTCACTTTCACATAATAGATTTTATACCTTTTTCTTAAAAACATCTAATACAAGTAAAATTCAATAAGCTCTTTTACAAACACTGATATTTGTTTTGTTGATAAATAATGTTATGGATGCATACGCAAATATTAGACAATAAAAGATTCTTTCTGAGTTAACTTTTTATACATGATCAAATCTAAATATTTCTATTTGAATAAAGTGACTAATGTTTCTGATTGTTTTGTAGTTTGACATTTCCTAAAAATAGGATAAGGGATTTCTTCCTTACTTCTGAAAACAACAGACAGTCTAAGAGGAAATGATAATGGGCCAGATGTAGCAAGCCAAATTGTGATCGCAAAAGCTAAAATATATCGAATTTCAGCATTTGCGATCGCAATTCAAATGTGTGCAATGTAGGAAGGCAAATACCTACTCGCAAAATAAGTAATTTGCGATTTCCTTTAAGTAAGCACTTTTTTCTTTTTTCAATGTGCCATATGGCCTGTTTGTGCGCCACATGTGCACAAATGCAGATTTCAGGGGTGCAACAGGGTGTCCATTTGGACCCTTGAAATTGGGGACACGCACATTGCCCACCCAATTCCCATTCATTCCTATTATTCCAATCAAGGCATTCCTTGATTGAGAATCACAATTTGCAATTCACAATTAAGGAATATTATCACTTCGCTAAAAATAGCTATTAAGGACTCACAAAACTGATTTTACCTACACCTAGATGGCACTAATTATTTGAAACCATTTTTTCTCTGAAATCTCTTATTATACAAATCGGGTCAATCACAATCTTTTTTCAAACCCAAGTAAATGTATCTGGAATTTAAGAGACATAGGGAAAATACCTTCAACTCAAGTCCCTTGAAAGGAATGCTTCGGACATTTCTTGGAGGACAACAAACTATTATCTTACTTTTTTCTCCGTATTTCGGCTGTGTCAGTATTTCAACTTCTCATGTCGAATCTTCTTAAAGATGTGAGGAATGTTGCCATTTTCCATAATGACGTTTTGATCCATGCCCAAGATAGACAGATCCACGATGATGGTATAATGAACAAAGTTTTGTCTATATTCCAGAGCCAAGGTGCAGTTTTGACACTGGTGTCCAACCTGGACCAGGATTAGTGAATGTTATATCACATGCACCTCCTCCCAATGTGACAGTCGGTGGGAAATCTTTCCTTGTACTGAGCGTATTTTATTTGCGGTTGTTATCTGATTATGCCTATAGCAAATTTGCTACAGAAGAACACAGAATTTGTATGGGATGAAAAATGCAAAACGGCTTTTGAATGGGTGAAGAGACAACTGAGTGAGGTCAAAGCGTTAAAACCCTCTTATCCTTCAATACTGTATTCTCTTACGGTTGATGTAATCATGGCTTAAGTGCAGTGTTGACTCAGAGAATTGCCAATGAATAAAGAGCCATTGGGTTTGTATCGGGAGTGCTTTGTAATGCTGAGTTCCCCTACTCGGTTATTGGAAAATAACATTTGGCATGCTGGTCGGCAGTTGAAAAAATTAGGTGTTATTTGTGGGGCAGAAGATTTACACTTCAGACAGACCAGAAGCCCCTCAGTTTAATATAATAGGCGGAACATCTAATGGTAATATTATTCTTCGTATATCCAGGCTGTCCACCAAATTGCTGCAATTTCAGTTTAATATTGAGAACATTTCTGGTGGAATAGAATATCAGAGCAGACTAACTGTCACATTTTCAAATAAATGCAGAGGAGACAGAAAGTCAAAGTGGTGATTTAAATCCTCATGATGATGAAGACCTGGACAACTGTATTGAAATTGAAAGTGCATGTTCTTTTTAGAAGTGCAGTGGAAGAGTGAGACTCAAGAGTACATTGCTTTAAAACATGTAGCTAAATACATTATTGAAGATTGGCCTAAGGAAATAAATGTTGAGATTTTAATTCAACCTTATGTCAAAGTGACGGATGGCTTATCGTTAGTAGATGGTTAAATAATGTGGTCAGGCAAATTAGTTATTTCTGAGGAGGTGAGAAACCTACTGCTAAAGGGCATCTTGGGGCTACTCTTACCACACGCACAGTAAGTGTTCACTTCTGGTGGCCACATATTGACAAGGACATTGATTGTATGGTTCATGAATGTATGATTTGTTCCAGGAGTGATAAGACTTTACGGTTATCTAATCCTCCGTTGACTCCTATTGCTTTACCTTCAATGCCATGGGTAAAATTGAGCATTGACCTCATGGGTCTGTTTCATTACCTTCCCTATCATTCTCAGGTTTGCTTTAGTCCGGGTCGACTACTATTCTAAATGGCCAGAGGAAAAGTTTTTGGGAAGAACCAGATTTCAAAGCAGTATAGGATTTTCTTAAAAATGACTTCATAAGGAAGTGGTTTCCAGAGGTGATAGTCTCTGAAAATGTGGTCAAATTTCTGTCAACTGTAGAGAAGTTTCTACAGGAAAGAAGCATTAACCATTTAAAAAGTTCACTCTATCGCCTGCAAGCCAACAATCTGGTTCAGCAACTCAACAGAGTGATAGGGGAGTGTATATATTGGGCTCTGTGGCCTAAATGTGTAGTACCAGTAGCTGTGAGGACCCAATCTTGGTTTCACAGAACAACACTTCACTCTACAACCAGATTTTCTCCTTTTGAAATGTGAAGGGGTAGGAAGCCCTCAACTGAGTTTAAACCAGATTGGATGTCTAAATGGCTAAAATAATTTATCATGGGCTGATTTGGATACAATTGAGTGAAAAAATATTGAAAATTCTCAAGTAAAGCAAAAAGTTTTTATAACAAAAAGAAGAGTGTGTCTGCAAAAGATTTTGATGTGGGAGATGTAGTCCATATGAAAAAGATGTCTTTTGTAAGGAAAGAAGAATCAAAATAATCTGAACTTGTGAAAATTGGTAAGATTTGTAGAAGTGCAGTACGTTTGATTGGTGGTAACTAGTGGAATGTGTCTAATGTTGTGGAAGTGGATCCCACGTTTTCTTCTATTGATGTTCAGAATACTGAACCTACGGATGATCAGGAAAATACTGCTAAAAATGGTTAAATGGATAAAATGGCGTATCTCTCCATCCTTATCAGGGGGTCCACAGACGTTCTAGGCACACAAGGATACCCTTAATGAATATGTGAGTAAATGCTGGCATTCCCCGGTATTCAGTTGGAAAAAACAATGTAAAAGACATAGGGCCATATGTAGGTAAATTCCAAATACCGACTCCGTAATACCGATTCATACCGAATCGGTATTAAGAATGAGGTAAACGTGATGTAGGTAAATATTCGGTAAACATTACCGATTCGTTCCTAATCGGTATTAAATACCGATTGTGACCAGATCGGTAATAAAAATGCATACCGAAAGGCTAATACCGATTCGATGTTACCGAATCCACACCCAAAATCGGAAATACCGAATCGGTAATTCGAATAACAGCGTTTTGGTGAATCAGCCAATCCTGATACACCCATTTACTCCCCAAACAGGAAGTTGCCACACCCAGCCAGGTGCACAGGGCCTGGAGCACACTGTGAGGCAGGCAGGCTGGAGAGCTGAGGAGGCAGCAGCAACATAGACCAGAAAAAGAAAAGAGAAGAAAAACAGAACAAGCATTGCAATGGCAAGCCAGGACAAGGAGAAGGAGGGAGGTGACAGAAAAAGAAAGCTCAAGTTCAGCGACAAGGAGCTTGAGATCCTGATTGAGGAAGTCACCCAAGTGTACCACAAGCTGTTTGGAGCCCAGTCCCACCAAGTGCCAGACGCACAGAAGAGGCAAATATGGAGTGGCATTCGGGACAAGATCAATGCCATAGGTGTGACCCTGCGCACCATAGAGGACATCAGAAAGAGGTGGTACGACCTCAGAAAAACTGCAAAACAGAGGATGGCAGAGAGACATAGGCTGGCAGGGAAAACTGGAGGAGGAAAAAATCGAGCCCCAGTACCAACACCACTGGAACAGATGGTGGAGTCCACCATCCAGCGGGAGAGTGTGAGTGGCATAGGAGACGCAGACCGCTCCGCCAGAGCAGCTAGAAAACAAGGTAAGACGCATGCCCAGCATGCTGCCCTAACCCCTCCCAAACCCCAACCCCCATAGTGGTAAAAGTGCTCCCACTCCACACCATGTCTTACTGCTTACCTGCAATGCATACTGGGTGATGTAGTCAGTGTGAAATCATGATCAGGACTGTCAGGACAGCTAACACAATAGCATGGTAACATAATTGGACAGGTCAGGATAACCACTGTGCACTGTTGGCATGTACTTTAATGCAATGGCATTGCAGACAGAGCATTGAGAAAATTTACATTTGTGTCATTTCAGGCGAGTCATCTCGCAGTGCAGCTGAGGGCAGCAGAGGCAGGTCAGCCAGGCCAGAGGGGAGTGAACACGATGAAGACAGCATGGCTGCAGGGAACACCAGCTCTGCGCCATCGCAGCCAGCCAATCGTTCACCACAGACATCACCACAGCGCCAGGGAGGGCCGCAATCCCCTCTCACTCAGTCACCATTGCGACGTTCGCCTACACCACCACCACCATCACCACCACCACCACAACCACAGTCAGGCAGGAGGCATGCCGTGATCACCCTCCAGCAGATGGAGGAGTCGGAGGAGGAGGGCAGCCAGCGCCAACAATGTCCCATTGTAGGGAGATCCAACAGGGAGCGGGCTGGATCAGCATCCGAGGGTGCGAACATCACATCACGACGCCGCAGGGCAAGGCCGGTCAGTCCAGTGGAATATGAGCAGGGTGGCAGTGTGTTTGCTGGACTGGAAGGAAAGATGCTGAAGGTCCAGCGCCTGCAATGGAGGGAGATGAAGTCGTTACACAGGGAGGTGGCAGACATTAACAGACATATGCACAAGATGGAGGAGGGTATCAGTGCCATGGGGGAGAATATGTCTGCAGGGATGGAGAGGGTAGCAACCTCGGTGGACAACCTGTGCAGCCAGATGCAGCAGGACCGTGTTGGCATGCGCCGACTGAGAGTGAGACTCCAAGACTATACTTCGTCGGTGAACCGGCTGGCCAGTACGACAGCACTGATGTGTCGCCGGTCCATCGCCATGCAGGAGAAGATGTCGCATTGCAGCAGGGATGTGGCCAGGTGGATGGTGTCCATGACCTCAGTGCTAGAGCTCATGCAGAATGCTAATGCCTCAAATATGGAAGGGGGGGGACAGTGAGGAGGCTTCCAGCCGTGGTAGCGTCACACCCTCACCCACCGAGTGCAGGAGGCGTAGTGGACGTACTGTCCCAGCACAGGAACGGTCCAACTCACAAGTCAGTGTGGATGGGGAACATGCACGTGCAGCACGGGGACGCAAGAAGTGAAGGACTCTGGCTGTCCACAAGCATGTGATGGGTGATGTAACCCATGTCCAATTGGACATTGCTCAGAATGCTGTAGGTGTGCCAAATAAACACCTGTACATGTAATTGGAAATGCCTCAGTGTCGTTACTCACTCAGAAGTAGTGTGATGTTATCTCTGCCCGTCTATGTCTCCCATCATGTTCAATTGCAGCACCAGCCGCGCTGGGCTCTGGCTGAGGGTTGTCCTCCTCTTCGTCCTCTGACTCAGTCAGTTCCACTGCAGTTCCTTTTTTCGTGGCCAGATTGTGTAGCATTGCACACGTAGCAATAATCTTGCAACATTTTATGGGGCTGTACAGACGCGCACCTCCTGTTTTGTGGAGGCAACGGAATCTGCTTTTGAGCATACCAAAAGTGCGCTCCACCACGTTGCGTGTGCTCCTATGTGCCACATTGTATCTCCTCTCCCCTCGGGTGGTTGGGTTCAGATATGGTGTGAGGAGATACGGCCGGAGGGCATATGCGCTGTCACCTATGAAGAGAGAAGTAAGTGGCATTGATTGGTGTGACCAACAGCTTGTGGCAGGGTGTACATCAGGGTGTGTGACATTTACTTACCTAGTATGTGTCCGTCGGCAAATTCACCAGCAAGCAGACGTGTATGTATGCCACTGTTCCTGAAGATGTAAGCATCGTGGGTACTCCCGGGGTATTTGGCCACAATGTCTGTGATAATGTGTTTGGCATTGCAGATCACCTGCACATTGATTGAGTGGGTGGATTTGCGGTTCCTGTAAATGTATTCACTTGCTGCAGGTGGGCAGATGGGAATGTGGGTCCCATCGATGCTGCCGATCACGTGGGGGAAGTGGGCAATTTGATAGAACTCCAGCTTGGTTCTCTGCAGCTCCACCTGCGTACTGGGGAAGGATATGTAATGTTCCATTCTGTCCATCATGGCGTCTAGGAAGGTGTTGAAGATCCGGGAGAAGCAGCTCTGTGATACTCCACCCACTGCTGCTATCACACCCTGGAAACTTCCTGATGCTAGCAGGTGCAGGCAGCAGAGTACTTGGACATGGGGGGGGATTGCGTGGGCCCTTGGTGTCTGATGCTCCAGATAGGGTGTTAGGTCCCGTATTAGCTCCAGGATGGTGTCTGGGTGCAATCTGTATCTCTCGTGGATTTCAGCGTCTGTCAACTGGAACAGAGTGATGCGTACTCTGTACACCTGCTCCTCACGTCTCCAGATCCTCATTCCTGCGGCTCCCAGCCGTAGGCGCCTTGCTATGAGATAGAGGCCTGCCATTGTGGTCATACAGATGCATTTTGGGTGTGTTTATATAGACTCCTCCTGATTACCACATGCTCCAGAAACGTGGTAATTAGCGAATCGTTATCACCGATTTTGGCCAAATTCGGTAATACCGGGGTTTGCTACATAGCATATTTGGGGGTTTTACCGAATCGTTTCTACCGATTCGGATCTCATTGTTTCGGTAATTCCGATTCGGAGACGGAAGGTTTTTACCGATTCGTTGTTATCGATCCTATTCGGTATTACCTACATCTCACATGGCTACATATTTGTCGGTAACACCGAAAATGAGCCATTTTCGGTGTTACCGATCGGTATTTGGACACCTACATATGGCCCATAGTGGTTTCTGAATAGAATGCAGCAAAAGTACCTGTTTTTCAATTCTGCACCAAATAAACCATTTTAAGTGGGTACATATACCATAAAACTCCTATACCAAGCATAGAATGATACAACACATAATTGTACAAATGTTAAACACTCTTACAGAGAGAAGAATAAGTTAAGGTACACTAAATCAATGTCAGAAGGTCAAGTTAGCATATCACCGTGCAGCTCATAAATATACTCAAGCAATCTAAAAAAGTGTGTGCACGTCACTGCACTGTTTCCCAAAGATATGAAAGTTTCTGGTGTTCGCGTCACTGCGCAGCTCTTCAAAGCCAAATCCAGAGTGCACACTTTGGAAAGTGAACAATTAGTTGGAGGAGGAGGTGCCACTCACAAAAACGTACAGGATGCTTAAAAACCTCAACTGAATCATCACCAGTCCAAGGAGAACGCAAACATAATTTTACGAGAGTATGTGTAATTCATGTAATGTTGTGCACGTCACTGTGCTGCCTTGTGAACAGTAAACAGTACTCACGCTGATGGTACCATGTGCCTTTCGTGAAATGGTGTGCCCGTCGCTGTGCTGCCTTGTGAACAGTACTCACGCTGACGGTACCTTGTGCCCTTTGTGTAATGGTGTGTGCGTCACTGTGCTGCCTTGTGAACAGTAAACAGTACTCACGCTGATGGTACCGTCTGCCCTTCGTATAATGGTGTGCGCGTCACTGTGCTGTCTTGTAAACAGTAAACAGTACTCACGCTGAGGCTACCTTGTACCCTTTGTGTAATGGTGTGCATGTCACTGTGCTGTCTTGTAAACAGTAAACAGTACTCACGCTGATGCTACCTTGTACCCTTTGTGTAATGGTGTGCGCGTCACTGTGCTGTCTTGTGAACAGTAAACAGTACTCACGCTGATGCTACCTTGTACCCTTTGTGTATTGGTGTGCGCGTCACTGTGCTGTCTTGTAAACAGTAAACAGTACTCACGCTGATGCTACCTTGTACCCTTTGTGTAATGGTGTGCACGTCACTGTGCTGTCTTGTGAACAGTAAACAGTACTCACGCTGATGCTACCTTGTTCCCTTTGTGTAATGGTGTGCGCGTCACTGTGCTGTCTTGTAAACAGTAAACAGTACTCACGCTGATGCTACCTTGTACCCTTTGTGTAATGGTGTGCGCATCACTGTGCTGTCTTGTGAACAGTAAACAGTACTCACGCTGATGCTACCTTGTACCCTTTGTGTATTGGTGTGCGCGTCACTGTGTTGTCTTGTAAACAGTAAACAGTACTCCTGCTGACGCTACCTTGTACCCTTTGTGTAATGGTGTGCGCGTCACTGTGCTGTCTTGTAAACAGTAAACAGTACTCATGCTGACGCTACCTTGTACCCTTTGTGTAATGGTGTGCGCATCACTGTGCTGACAGGCGAACATTAAATAGTGCTGACCATTTGTTTGCCTCATATGATGGTGTGCATAAACGCTTTGATAATTTACAGTAAACAGTACTCACACTTGCTGTTTAGCTGCTTACCCCAGAGCCAATCAGATCAGCATAACAACAACCTGTGATTTAAAGGTAATGGGCTCTTACATCCACTGAATGCCCAATGTGGGATATTTAAAAAATGCCCAACATTTTCAAATGAAAAAGGTCGACTGCATTACCAAAACAACTCCAAGTGCATATGGGAAACAGGTTGGTCAGCACAAACGCAGATGGAAAGCAGGAGGGAAGTTGTTTTTCTTATCAGGGATTGTAGAAGAAAAATCTTCTTCTGCAGCCCCTGGAAGACTTTCTTTTAAAACTAAATTGCTTTCCTGGTTGCTCTAGGCTTGCTCCACTTCTCCCCAAAAGAGAAGTTCCTCAGACCTTGCTGGTCTGCACTGAAGCCAATCTTCATCTCCTGCGTGGATTGCGTTTGCCAAGGCTTGTTGGGTCCAATCTGGATAACGACACAGCAGTCAACTACATCCTTTGTGGGGCAGCTCGAATCCAGCTCCTGGTTGTCGTCGATGCCTCCTGGTCCTCGTGGCTGCAGAGACAAGCTTCACCTCTTCACCTGAAATCACCCGACATCGCCTAGTTCCTTTCTAGTAACTGGCCTGTGATCCAGGCTCTGTCCCTTCTGCTTTCAGGTTCTTCAGATCCTTGATCCACTCTTGGATCCACCCGGACACTTTTCCTCTGGTCGCCTGAAGCACTTCTTCGCAGCTCTCCATTGGAATCGACGACGAAACCCGACACGAAAACACACCTATGCACCCGGCTTCCCTGGGTGGAGTAACTCGAGTACTCCGGTGCTCCCGTGGGTATTGACTCTCCTAGTATCCTAGTCTAAAAGGGATCCATCGTAGTTCACTCCTTTGTGCCCTTAATCTGTAACTTTGTAACTTCTTTGTTTCCCATAGAAAGTCAATGGTAACCTGCAGCTGTGTTTAGACACTGCACGCGTCTCCCGTGGGCCTCCTGCATCCTAACCTTTGGTTGTTTAGCGTAGCCCCAGCGATTCCCTAGGCCCTAGGCCTACTTTCTATTTCTGTTGTGGTTCTTACACCACTATTTTAGTACATGGTTTGTGAGGCCCCTAGGTCAAAACCTGTATTGTGCAACTCATCGTATGCTAATTAAGTAACTTGTATTTTGCTTTTACCTCTGACCTCATAAAGAGTGCAGAGGGGTTGTGTTTAGAATAAATACATATATATTTGATATATACATTGTGTGGTGTCCTTTCATTTGGTATTCAAGGGATTATAATTGGTAAAACAACTTGCTTAACTCGCCTCTAAGTCTTAGCCTGATGACTGCTGGTCCATGCTACCACTAGGAAAGCTTTCTATAAGGTTGACTTTACAACCACCATCAATAAGGGTCGATTAGACTGGTGCAAGGTGCCCACTAGAACTAGTGGACATCATATACCAGGCTAACTTCTCACACTATTCTTATCGTGATAGGAACAGCATACCTCTGCTTTCTCAGTTCTATGTAATCTAAATACATAAGGCACGGTTTATGTATTGCACCTATTGCTAGGGAAAACCACATTTATTGGAGCACTGTGAGACTATGCAGCAGCATAGATGGAGGTCATAGCTCACTGCCCTCTACAGATCACCAGCAGAGCCTTGGTAGAGCCCAGTAGACACACTTGTTCTTTGCTCACCACATCATCACCACTCCGGCCCATTTCTTACAACATCAGGTCCCTTCTGCCCTCCAGGTAAAATCAGGAATAAAGCTTTGAAGGACACCTGCCAGTGGTTGATCCATTAGTTTATGGAGCTAGAACAGGTGTGTCAAACATGGTTTGTTCAATTGTGTAACTCTGCCCACTGGAAGGAGTAGTGGCTTGGACCCTAAAAACAATCTATTAAAGGGAAAGTACTTCATTATGAATAGCAAGTTTGTGTTTGTGCGGATGAGTGAGCGTGCGAATATTAGGCGTAAATGTTTGGACGAATGTTTGAATAAGTGAATTAATGTGAGAATGACAGAGGGCCCAATTCACAAAAGTAACTTAAGACAAAATCCTAAACATACTACCATTTTGGTATTCACAGAAAGCACTTACTCATTTCAGTATTCACAGAAGTTAGGAGTCCTAACTTTAGGACTCCTAAATGCCTTCTGTGAATACCGAAAGTCTTAAAGTTAAGATTTTTCTCTGTTTGGGGGTAGTAAAGTTTGGACTCCTAATTTTACTACTCCTAAAGTGTGAAAAATCCTAACTTTAGGACTTTCGGTATTCACAGAAGGCATTTGGGAGTCCTAAAGTTAGGACTCCTAACTTTACTTCTCCTAAACTGAGAAACATCCTAACTTTAAGACTTTTGGTATTCACAGAAGGCATTTAGGAGTCCTAAAGTTAGGAGTCCTAAATGTACTTCTCCTAAACTGAAAAACATCCTAACTTTAAGACTTTCCGTATTCACAGAAGGCCTTTAGAAGTCCTAAAGTTAGGAGTCCTAACTTTGCTACTCCTAAACTGAGAAAAATCCTACCTTTAAGACTTTTGGTATTCACAGAAGGCATTTAGGAGTCCTAAAGATGAAATAAAGGGGCCATATGACACTAGAGGTGAATGGAATTGCAGTTTTTATATAGCTTGAAGCATGGTTTGCCAATAACAGAGCAATATTTAAGGGGGAACAACCTGAAAATGCAGTTTAACCACACAATTCCCTTATCATGCAGTCTGTACCACGCATACATCTTTTCGAAGCATGTGACAACCATGCATAAGCCTATACCATGCATGTCAATACCACACACCATTACCATGCATTATAGGCAAATACACTTACCTCGCAGTTGTATGTTGGAAAAATGATAGGCTAAACAATGAAAGCCTTTACAACAAAAGTTTTTACCACAGATATGCCTTTACCATGAAAATGTAAGTCTTTAGCGAGTCAATATAAACCCTTTTTTATTATACATATATTATTATTTTGATGTTTCCCTTATCACGCATGCCTTTACCATGCATTATTAGGTAAGTATATTGGTAAGTAGATAGGTAACTATATATCTTAGTACATGATATAATAATTTTTGAATAAAAATAGTTATAGGATTATCAATTTAATACACTATAATTTATGGGTTTTAAAATTAATTTCAATTATTTCAAATATATTTAGGGCTCTAAAACAAACCTTGAGGGATGAGATGGAAGGGATGTATAGTATTGGGTGGAGATGTGTGTTAATACTCAGGTATTGATTGTAATACTTGAGTATTTACTATAAAAGACAAAATATTTATTTTAAAAATGGTTCAAGACAATTAAAATCATAGTGCTCTTAGTGTTATTTTAATCATTATAATGCCAAAAACAATAAATAATACCATGTTTAAAATGTAAAATATTTACTTATAAATAGTTTTTAAAAAGTAATTCTTTTTTTGACAAATTGTGTTGTGGTTAAGATTGTAATCAAGGAAGAAATGCGGTCAGGTAAGAACAATTTACTTAACCTTTGTAAGTATATACTTGGCTGTGTTTAATATAGGAAGAGAGGGTGTAGTAAGATGTTAAAGAGTATTGAAATGCATGTTTTGCTGTTTTTACCACTTTTATATTCCCATACAGGTTGTGAGCAAATGCCTACATAAGGAATTTTTTTGTCAAAGTAGGTTTAAAAAAATGCAAAATCACCTTTTACATTTTTGTCATTGTATTTTTCAAACTTGCTAGTGATTGTATGGGACAAAGACCTCATGGTTGCTGTAGATACTCTGGATTTGTGGATGGATTGCTACCTCCGGGACTACGATTTAGAACATTTATTTTTTTGGGAGCATGCTTTTAAAAACAGACTTCTACTTTGGATTTCTTTTTTTGGGGATAACTGATCTTCAATATCTAAGGATCACTACTGGATTATTTTCAGGAAATGTCATTATTGAGAACGGATTTTCTTTTTTCTACTTTTTTAAACAAAATTTAAGCTTTGTGGAATTCCTGTTTTTATTATTTTGCTTTATTTTTCCAGAGAGTTGATTTTTTTTTATTGAATGTTGATTTCCCCGTTTGGATTATTGGAGTACTGAAGACTCTTGGTGACAAGCAGTTTGAAAAATGTACCAAGAGTTGAAGAATGAAAGCAACTACAGGTAGGAACCCCAAAATCCCTTTAATTTGTAAAAAATACTCTAAAAAAATGTCAATTTAATGAGATAAGGGTGTCAAAACAGGCAAGAAATTTTGCAGGTTGTCAGTGTGTGTTAGAAGTGTAGGATATATGCAATGTTGCTCAGGTAGTCCCATCAAGGAAAATCGAAATATTTTAACCAATAGTCTCTCAGGCCTCTATATACTCTTTTTGAAACACAAGGGTTCAGACTACCTGTCAATGACTGAGCCATTCTTATTTCTTGGAAACTTTGTTCCTTCTTCAAAATTGCAAAGAAATGAGAAAGGATCGGATGAGGTCTGCCTATTGAATTGTTAAAAGAATTGTGTAAACCCTCTGTGGCATTGTTTGTCTTTGCCCTAGGCCTGGGTGGAGCTCACAGAGTTTCACTATGCAGAGTTGCCAAAAAACTCTGGGAGATTCTGCCGAGTTACACAAGCATGCAGAGTATAGCAGATTATTCTGGACACAGCACAGCCTGCTGCATAATGCAAGCGGACGTGAACAAACAGCAGTATTTGCTCAGCTGCACCGCATCCTCCCTGCATGGAAATGGATCCTTTCTGAGGGGGGAGCGGAAGAAGGCAACCCACAGGACCAGGCAGAGCTGAGAGTGGCAAAAGTTTCTGAACTCACCCTGGCTTTGCACCTACATCTAAGCAGTTTGAGGAGCAGTTCCACCAGTCAGTGGGAAACTTTGGCTTCCATCTATGGCCCACACACTTAGATCGCCTGCTTAGATGCGTCATCAAATTAATTTAGCAAATTTTTCCTCATTCTCGTTAAAGTACTCTGATTCAGTAATTGATGTGTAGAACTCATCCACACACACAGGAGATGCAAAGCACAACACTGTTAGTTCTTTAACTCATAGTGCAGTTTACTGTTGGACATGTTATCCTCAATGAAGGATTTACTTGTTATTTTTCACCAATATAAATAGGAAATGGGAAAATATTGTGTCAAAAATATTGATTCTAAAATATAGTTTTTCAATACATTTACTGTAAGTACAAAAATATGGAGTAAAAAATATTGTTTTACACTAACATCGAAAAATATGTACAAAATATTGTTTTTACTCTATATTTAGTTTAAATAAATAAAGATATAATAATTAACCATATAACATTAATATAATGTAAATTTAATATGTTTAAATACTGTTTGAAAATATATATAAATATAAACTAATGTAAACAAAAACACACATATATATACATCAAAGTTTGAATGTTTATAAACATGTATATCTAGTGAAACTATTAAAAAAAATATGAATTTTAACTTAAAAAACAATAAATGCTCTTCCTATGAAAACTAGGTCCTAACTATAACTACCTACTGGCGACCCCCAGGAGGTTTTATTGATGTATTATAGATATAAAAACTAAAATTGTTTTTTATTTAGCCAGTAACTTTGGCGCCACTTGACAAATCTTCACGAAATTTGAAAAGAAATCCCCTTTTTGGTTTAACTGCTGTGTTGAAAGTTTCATGGTGATCTGTCAAGTGGGGGTCCTAAAACGAGTTTTCCCATGTTATGTCAACGGGGATTTTTTTTTTTTAACACAACTGCAGCCCAAACCACTGAACGGAATTACACAAAATTTCGCAGAAAGCTAGATGCTGGTCTGGAAAGCATGCATTGTTTTGATTTGGTGTACATCTATTCAGTAGTTTTAGAGATATTTAAGTTTAAAAATATTAGGGAGCCCGAAATCCTACTGAAATTTGATCGGCTGCCAACACTTCAACCAAGAAGTGTTGGCAGCCATCTTGGGACTCAACATGAAGCTGAGACCCACAAAAAAGTTTAAAAAAAGAAAAGGAGGCAAGGTAGGAATACCTTGGGCTCCCAGATATGATTGGTGGGGAGGGGGTGGTCCCAGGAGTTAAAAGCATTTTTTTCAAAGTTCCTGCAGGAGTCACGCTGGGTTCTCGAATCCCACCGTCAATACACAATAAAACGAAGCTCGGGCTGCCACAGTTCTTTATAAATTGTCACCAGGGTGGGCCAGGACCCAGTGGCATTATGTAGATAAAGGAGAGGGTTCATGAATTCCCCTACTATGGTCTATTATGTCCTGGGGACCACCACCTTCCTGGGGCTTTTTTACTAATTAATGTGGGGAAGGCCCTTGTGGCCTCCCTGGCTGCCCCTTGGACCACCGCCCCTTGGGGCTTCCTAACGTTTAGTAAGGGGAGTCTTCTCAGATCCACAAACACCAGGGAACACCACCTCCCCTGCCTTTTCTTAAAGGAATGTGGGGACTATGTGGAACACCACCTCCCCAGGGCCTATGACAAAAAAGGAGGGAGGCCTGTGGGTCCTTGGGGGCCAGAAACCCCTCCTGTTACTTACAGTAAGTTCCGCAAAGTGGGATTGCTGATTAGTGGTCAAAGGCCATATCCCCTTTTCCCACCACTCTGCAAACCCATCTTCTGATGCACTATTAGTTGGGGGATGAAGTCCCCTTGAACGCAGAGGGTCCTTGGGGGCCAACAATCCCTACTGTTACCTCCAGTCAGTCCCAAACAGCTGGATTGCTGACAGGATTTTTGAGGCCATTCTCCCTTTCCCCACCACTCTGGAAACACACCTCCTGGTGCTCTGCTGGTTGGGGAATGAAGTCCCTGTGGCTCCACAGCATCCTTGGAGGTCAACTACCTTTCCTGTTACCTCCAGTAACTCCCACACAGCAGGAATGTGGAGAGGTTTTCGGATGGCACGCCCCCTTTTTCCAGTTCTCTGCATACGCACCTCTTGGCCCCGTGCTGGTTGGGGGATTAAGTCTCCTTGGATACTGGAGGTCATTAGGGGCCAGGAACCCCTTGTGTTACTTCCAGTAAGTCCCAGACAGCAGCACTGATGAGAGCTGGTCAGAGGCCCTGTCCCCTTTCTCCGCCAAACTTCAAACGTAACTACTAGTTAAAAAACATAGACATTCACTGAAAAAACAAAGGTTATAGGGATGCTATAGTTAGGAATTAGCATTTAAAAAATCTTTGAAATTTACTGAAAAAATCAAAGGTTACATTGGCTCAGGTTTTGCTCCTACAAACCCAGTGAAATTCAGCAGTTATAGGCAACTGTGCTAACAATAACTGCACCCCCGTAACGCACTGCTTATGTCCTTACACATTACATCCCTCATGACATGTTCAGTTTTTTCAGTAAATAATAATATATTTAAACAACAATAATAAAAACATTGAACTTTATAAAAAATAAATATACTATTCCCATTCCAATGTATATAACCGTATGGAAAGCATTGGACTCAGGAGGGGTTCAATTTAGTATTCCCACTCCAGTAGGTGCAACAGTAGAGAGAGATTAGTTCACTTCAAACAAATAACATATTTTAATAACTCTATGAAGTATGAAAAATAGAAATATTTACATTGAAAAATTATGTCTACATTTTAACAAAAATTTAACAAATTACATAATGATTACATTTTTAAATAAATATTATCATTTAAAATATATAATACTAATGTCACTAAAATACCACACTATGGGGTCATTAGGAAGGCAGACGGGCAAAAGTCCGTCTGCCATCCATTCTTTTTTTTTGACGCCGGCCTAAAAGATGGCGTTCCCACAGGGCAAATTAGGATGTGAACTCCACTGCGGCAGTCGAATTGCCCATGTTTTGTATTTCAATGGATGCTGCGCACTGTAGCACACCCCGCAAGACAAAACAGACACCCCCCACATATCCCTGCACTCCGTGGCAGGTACCATGCAGTGCCTACCACATGGTGTAGGGATATGTAGGTAGGTGTAGGCATATGTCCCCGGCCCAGTGGTTTAGGAGGGGCTGCTACAGGTCCCCAAATCTGTTTCCAACTGCTGATTTGCTTCGGGTTGACTGCCGCAGAACGACTGGCAGAAAGGAATATTGTAATCCCTACGGTGGTGCTTGTCAGACAACACCATCTGTCAGGGAATACAGGGAGGTCTGACAAGCGTTCGGTTATAGACCGCCTTTCGGGACCATGGCAGTCGGTGTTTCCGACCGCCACACATCCAAATGCCATTACAATATGTTGGACAGAGATCCCTGTTACGATGGCCAAGGGACTCCCTGTCTGTCGGTGGCAGACCCTCATCCATCGTAATGAGGCCCTATATTTTCACAATCATAAGAGCCAACAAATCAAACTGTAATTGAAATTAAAAAGCGTAACACGATTAATACATTACTATAATACATAACACAATTTTTAATTAATAAATACATCATTTTAAAATGCATTATCGCTTAAATAACTTCCTGCAAAATGCCTCTATAAACTAATCAACACACACACCTACAAATATATTAATTACACAATTTACATAATTAGTTATCAATTAAATATTTATAAACAATTAGCAACAATTAATAATTAATTATAATTAATTTACTTCCCACTCTGTACTACTATAAATCCACCTACATGCACCTAAAATGTAACTTAAATAATGAATGAATTACACAATTTACAATATTAATTATCAATTAAATACTGAATAATAATTAAAAATAAATTAATAATTAACTATAATTAATTTACATCCGACCCTAAACCCCTACAAACCCAACAACCCATTGTGACATTAAAAATCACAATAAACAATTAAATTAATTTCAAAAACTACAAATTTATAAATTATATTAAAAAACCTGAACAATTATTATACAACCAATTTATAGCATATACAATTAAAACATTAACTAAAATTCATAAAAATAATTTAAAAATCATATTATATAGAAAAAAATGAAAATGATAATAACAACATAGATAATTTTAACATTGATATTAACCACATAGATATTTTTGTAAATGATATTCATAACATAGATATGTTTATCATCGATTTCACTTACATTAGAAGATCAATATGAAAAAATCTATATTTCTGCATCTCGATATTTCTTACTCAATATTTTGTCTGAATAGCAGAAAAAAACATTCTTGAATTTGGGTGTCAGGCTACATTTTTAAACAGTGTAAATCATTATTAATTCATACTCAATTATTTTTTTTCCTAGGAATTTTATACAATGTTTTGGTTTTTATCAGTGTTAAAAATTCTGTGTATTTTCAGGATTGTTGGTCGGGGACTATTGTTTTATTTATGAAAGCATGAATAGTGTATATTTGGGTGAATGGATGGGGTAAGACTTTAAAAGTCCCATCCATCATCCAAATTTCATAATTTAAGGGTTACCAGGCTATGAGTTGTGCGAAATATTATTCTTTTTTAGCTCAAGGGCGATTGATACTCCCAGAATAGGTTTATGCTGTTACGCTTTGGGACTTACTTGCCTGTTTTTGCCTCAGTATAATTCTCCTAAGGTTAGGTATTGTGGGCACACTTTTAGCTGCATGTATGTGAATGTTATGGGATACCTCCCTCAAAACTGAGCCCCAGGTCTCATTGGATGTGGATTCAAGCATTTTCATTTGTTGTACATTTTAACACATTTCTTTCTCCATTGCAGAGGAAGAGTGGTTATCCTTTCCACCGTGTCACCCGGAGTAACCACTCTGCCTTTGCAATGTGATGAAAAATACTGCACACACCTCCACTGACTTCTGGGCTCAGTTAACCTATCCTTACAATAACGATAGCCACCATATTTTAGCACCCTATTGCCTCTCTGGGACTGTACATAGTTTGTTTGTTTGCTTGAAACCATATTTGGATTATCTGTAAAAAAAAACACGAGAAAAGATTTTATTAAATGTTATATTAACAAAATGTGTTTACATTTGTGTGTTTTAAATGCCCCTGCAAAGGAGAATAAGTGTTGCATCATTAGTTGAGACACTGGTGGTTTTGAATTTTTTTTTAATATTTCTGCTAAAACTTGTGAGAAAATAGCTTTTTAGATTATTTACATGTGAAAAGAATTTTAATTATTTCTATATGTACTATTTCTGAATGAATTTTGTATCTGAGATGGTTTTTAATCATTTGTAGTCTGGTTTATGGCAGATAAATGGATTTCTCTTTGGGCTGTTTGGTGGATGGCTTGTAGGTTTAAAACCTTTGTTAGAAGGTCTGTATATTTAAAAAAAAGAAAAAAAAGGAAAATAACATTTGAGATTAGAAATGTTTGAAATGTAACTATGTTTTATTGTGAGCAAAATCCCTGCTAAGGAAAAATGGTTTTGTTGTTTTTTTTAAAACAGTTTATTGATATTGAAATAATTTTTTAATATCACTATAAAAAACAAGAGGTATACTGGTGGCACTCTTTGTTGCACATTTCAGCTTGTAGATTTGCAAATTCTTTGAAGAGATTGTAAGGTCTGTTTAATAGAAACAAATATAAGCAATTCATACTGTACTTATAATGATTCCCTCCCCCCTCTAGCTGCTGTCCAGTACCGGCCCTGAGGTAAGTACCCAGCTGAGTTAGAATAGTAATTTTATGCCAGCCAATTTCCAGCACCTGCCATAAGGTAAGTACTTGAAAGAGCTAGAATAGTAATTTTGACCCCAGCCACTGTCCTGTACGTGCCCTGAGGTAAGTACCCAGTGGAGTTTGAATAGTAACTTTGACCACCAGCCACTGTCCAGCATATGCCTTGATGTAAGTACCCAGCAAAGTGAGGATGATAATTGTTCTACCCAGCCACTTTTAAGCACCTGCCCTGAGGTAAATACCCAGGGGAGTTACAGTAGTAAGTTTTCCACCGGTCAATGTACAGCAGCTATCCTCTGGTAAGTACCCAGCAGAGATAGAATAATAATTTTGGCACCCAACCACTGTCTAGCACCTGCCCTGTGGTAAGTACCCTGTAGATTTAGAATTGTAATTTTACCCACCAACTATCTAGTAAAGGCCCTGAGATAAGTACCCCGTGTAGTTAGAATATTAATGCCCCCAACAACTGTCCAACACCCGTTTCAAGGTATGCACCCAGTGCAGTTAAAACATTAATCTTGGCCCCCAGCCACTGTCAAGTACCTGGCCTTAGCTTAGCTCCCAGTGGAGTGTGAAGAATGATTCTGGCCCCCTAACCGCTGTCCAGCACCTTTCCTGAGGTAAGTACTCCAAGGAGTTAGGATGGAAATGTTGACTCCCATCCACTGTCCAGCACATGCCCTGAGGTAAGTATCCGGTCGAGTTAGAATAGTAACTTTACCCCCAGCCACTTTCCAGCACCTGCCCTACGGTAAGTACCCAGTGGAGTAAGAATATTATTTTTTCTCCCACAGCCACTTTCCAGAACTTGCACTGAGGTAAATACCTGGCAGAATTAGAATAGTAATTTTGCCTCCCACTGCCTGTCCAGCACCAGTCCTGAGGTAAGTACTTGGCACAGTTAGAATATTAATTTCCACCTCCACTCACTGTCTAGCACCTGCCCTGAGGTAAGCACAGGTTGGAGTTTGAGTAGTAATTTTGGCCCCCGACCACAGTCTAGCACCTGCCCTGAGGTAATTACCTGGTGGAGTTATAATAGTAATGTTGCCCCCCAGCCACTGTCCAGCACCTGTCCTGAGGTCAGTACCCGGTGGAGTTCAAAGAGTAGTTTTGCTCCCAGCTACTGTTCAGCACCTGCCCTGTGGTAAGCAGTATACTCCAAACGTGTTTAATACATCAATTTAAAAAAAACATAATAATAATAATTATACAGCCAAGTTTAGTTCTGAATGAAATTTCTGTTATAAAGATTACTTAACTAATTTACATTGTTAGCACTCCAGAAACTCTATCCAAAATTAAGACTGGCTATAATCTGGATATAATCTGTGAATTTTCTATAGATAAATACATTAATATATGTTTACAAGAATTGGCAGGTTTACACTAAAAACATTTTACTTACTTGTGTGGATAGATGGGAGTGTGTGAACAGCAAACTGCCTCTGGTCTCATCTTCTCTCTCAGGTTTGTGGTCACCAGTGAAGTCAGTGTACCACTGAGCACAAAATGGTGGATGGCTGAATTTGTACGTTTCTTGGGTGGTATTCAACATTTAAAATCAAAATATGCATTGGAATGTATTTTGTAAAGTGAATAACAATGTGACAGAATGCATATTTATTTTGTTGGTTTAATAAATATGCTATTTCTCCTTGCTTACATATAAAATATCCATTTTAATTAGGGACAGGATGAACAAAGAGGATTAAAAAAGGACTACTGTACAAACTGGAAAATTGGAAACACTTATATTTAGTTATTAAATAAATTTACGACATGATTTCTTCATTAATATTTTACTCTGAAACATGTTATGAAAATATTTTGTGCGCTGTCTCATTTTACATACTTTCTGAAATTATGTGCATTTTAAAATATTTTTGATGTAGTTTATATTTACATAGATTTTAAATACATGTTATAATGATGGTATGTGTGGTAATGGTATGCACAGTAAAGGTACTTATAATGTACCCCTATATATGTTTGTGGTAGTGCCATGCGTGGCAAAGGCATGCGTTGTACTGGTATGTTCATTGTTGAAACCTCATTTTAAAGGCATGCTTTGTTCAGAAATGCAACCACATTTAGGTGGCCCCTGTTTCTCATTAGGGGTGGATGGAATTTGAGTAGTTGCGCTATGCAAAGCTTAGCGAATCAGTAAACTTTCTCCGCAAGCATGCAGAGCACCGCGAACATCTGGAATTGCTTGTTCCGCCCGTTCGCAATGCTTTTTTCCTGTTCGCGAACGCTGTTTGCATGCTCGGGGGGGAAATATCTCTTAAACACGCATTTTGAAAGTACGAATAGGCAAAAAAAATTGCACAAAGCCACAGATCGCAGAATTTTTGGCAATTCCGCGTTCTCTGCAGAACGTGAAATTACCCAAATTCGGCAAATTCCTTGAGCGGAACGGAATTTACCACCCAGGCCTATTTCTCATGCCATCAGCTGTTTTAATTCCAAGGAACGGGTGGTGTATGTAAATAAATACACAAATACTGCTCCGCAAATCTACTGATTGATTGAATATTTGTATCCTCACTGAAGGCCACAAGTGAACACCTTCATGTCATGGATGTCAGGCCCAGAACTGCCATCTTAAGGCTGATCACAATGTGCTAATAATCCTCACCATTCTGCTGGAGTTTGCCAGACGTGGGCACCCTCACATCATGGGTGTCCATATTTTGCCAAGAATAAATATCTTTATGACATGAAATATGCATGATCATGGCATTGACACCCATAATACTTTAAGAATAACCAACATTCTGCTGAGCTCGACATAACTTCCTAAAAGGGAGCTGCCATGCCATGGGTGCATGCCAAGAGTTACCCCTCATAATAGCCCAACCCCACAAAATGCTACAGACAGGCAGGGGCATCGAGATACCATTAGTAGATTAATATATGAATAAGATCATTGGCAGGTGAGGTGCTTCAAAGCTGAAATACAAAGGCAAAAGGGATGCTCAGGGACAGGCCAAGTAGTGCTCATGCTGCACTCATCTCAAGAGACCATGAGCCTTCTCTGTCAGTGTCTCCTGCAATCCATGCATATACAGAGGCCTGATGAGAGGTAAGAATACAGAGTGCTGTGGACACAAGCACACAAGACCAGGCAGCACCCAGCATAGGTGAGCACCATGGATCCTGCTGTGGTCACAGAGTCAATGGCAAGTGTCCATTTAGACTAAGGCCACCTCCAAGAAGTCTCTACACAGCAGCATCAGGTCTCATTACAAGGGTCATTGCAAGGATCTTTGATTCATTAGCCTCCAGTTCTTTGGAGGACTGGAAGCTTCCCACCATTAGAAGGTATGGATGTGCTTCCAGCAGACTCGGAGCCAGGAGCAGGTGCATTCCCCAAGACACCACAAGGCAAAAATCTCAGCCAATCCAAGTGCAGGACACAATCTCATGGATATTCCCCAAGACACCACAAGGCAAGAGTCTCTTCAGCCAATCCCAATGCAGGACACAATCTTGCATGCATTCCACAGGATACCACATGGTAAGAGTCTTCGCAGCCACTTCCAGTGCAGGGTACACTCTCATGTGCATTCTTTAAGATACCCCAAGGCAAAAGTCTCCTCAACCAATCCCAGTGCAAGGTTCAATCTCTTGTGCATTCTCCAAGACACCAATAGGCAAGAGACTCCTCAGCGAATACCAGGGCAGGGTACAACCTCTTGTGCATTCCCCAAGTCTTCAAAAGGCAAGAGTCACCTCAGCCAATTCCAGTGCAATCAGTGAGTATTGCCCAAGACACAACAAAGCAAGAGTTTCCTTGGCCAATCCCAGTGCACGACACAATCTTGTATGCATTTCCTGAAGACACCACAAGGCAGGAGTCTCTTTGGCCAATCCTATGTAAAGCACAGTTCTGTGAGTTCCACGAGACACCACAAGGCAAGAGTCACTTCAGCCAATCCCAGTGCAGGGCACAATGGTGTGTGTATTCCCCAAGACACCACAAGGCAAGAGTCACTTCAGCCAATCCCAGTGCAGGGTACAATGTTGTGTCTATTCCCCAAGACACCACAAGGCAAGAGTCACTTCAGCCAATCCCAGTGCAGGGCACAATCTTGTGTGTACAAGGCATGAGTCTCCTTGGCCAATCCCAGTGCCAGGTACAATCTTGTGTGTACAAGCCAAGAGTCTCCTAAGCCACTCCCAGTGCAGGACACAACCAGTGAGTGCCACAAGCCATTGACAGGTGATGCCTGTGTGTAAGCTGAAGGCTAAATCTTTGAATCCTATCACATCTACTCAGCTTTTCACCCTTCTGAGTTTGATATACTCAGTATAATTGAGGAGTTAGATTTTTATTATAGGTGTTATGAGCAAATACATATGATCCATTATCTGTGGTAATTATTATTATAAATCGAAACACTGAGATCCTGTTGTATTACAAAAAGTAACTTGTTCTCCTGTTTCTCGTTCTTTCAGTTTCTGCTGAACGGAGTAATCTTTGCCAGGATGTCTCCTAGACAAAAAGCAAGCTTGGTTGATGAACTGATTAAATTAGAGTAAGTAAACAATTTAAAAATGAATGAAGCATGGGTACCTCTTGACCGGGGATACAGACTGGTAGTACAGACCGATGGACACTGTACAATGACTGCTGTGAGTTACAAGGAGTTTAGTTTTACCTAGAAGTGCACAAGAGTGTCACACGCCTACTAATGTTTTTAATTGCTGGGCACTGGCAACATGAATGTGTGCAGCAGGCACAGGGTGACTCCCAGTCATAGTCAGAAGCTGTACTTCAGAGAATGCAGTATACACTTATGTGCTACACATGTCACCTGTGACCAGTTTTTCCACTGTTCTAGGGAGCCGCAGCAGTGCCTATTCCACGTAGTGAACATTTTTGGTGGTTCTATCCAAGAACATTTCCCCAAGTCAGTCGCTTTCTTATTAAGGGAATATTCAATAGCAGACTGAGCAGGGCCAACCTGTGAGCATTCACCTGTGTAGCTCACAGAGATCCTCTGATCTTTATAAGTTTATCAATAGCTCTCTGTAGTTTGCCACTTGAGAGGTCTGCACTAAAGTCTTCTCACCCATGTCTGCTCAGAGAGCATAGACAACCTCTCCACCTGTGTCTGTCCTGTGACAGATCTGAAGCACAGCAGACTCTCCACCTGGGTCTGTCATGAGACAGTCTGTATCTTTGGCAGCCTCTTCACCTGTGACCCATGTGTAGCATAGGCAGCTGTAGCATAGGCAGCCTCTCCACCTGTGTCTGTCCTGACCCAGATCTGTAGCACAGGCATCCTCTCCACCTGTGTTTCTCCTGTGACAGATCTGTAGCACAGGAAGCCTCCCCACCTGTGTCTCTCCTGTGACAGATCTCTAGCACAGTCAGTCTCTTCATCTGTGTCTACCCTGACACAGATCTGTAGCACAGGCAGCCTCTTCACCTGTGTCTGCCCTCAGACAGATCTGTAGTGCAGGCAGCCTCCTCGCCTCCATTTACTGACACCAGCCACCAGCTGCCTAACCTTCTGTTGTTGATTGACTTGTGAACAGTTTTTAATTTATAACATTGGAGCTGTGTCGAAATGATTGCTATAATTCATGTTTTTGACACAGTGATCACTTCGCCTTTTTTCAGAGCGTTGCCCCTCCCCTGAGCTGTCGCCAACTTGAGGTGAGGGCGGCGTCCTATCCATACACGACGGGTACAACCAGAAAATCGAATACACCAAACGTGGGATTACTGGTTTTGTATTTTGTATTTCTTATTTTTTAGGTCGAGCCTACGCAGCGCGCATGCACTGCATACAGGACCTCTTGCAATCGATTCGCTTTTTCGGCGAAAAACGTGCATGCATTGCATTGTATTCAATGCCAACGCGTGCATGTTTGGCGATTCCCTTGCGGGAGCGAGCTTTGGGTGGTGCCCCTGCTCGCTCACGCAAGGGAAGCGCGTGTGTGCTCTCAGCCGCACTCCCCCCCACCCCTCCCACATCAGCATCTACAGGCCACGCAGGGGCCATTTGTTATCTCATGCCGTACACGCTTTCACTTTGGTAGAAGCAGGCATGCGGTCCCAGAATCGCCTTTGTTGGCAAGCCAGTGCTTTACCCTCCTTCGGTGACTTGTGTGGCACCACAGTGCGATAGCAAGCTCTCAACAGAGCATTTTAAATTGAGCTTGTATATACAATCAATAATGCATTTATACTAGATACATTGTAATAAATCATAAAGTCGATATGGACTTCTAGTTGCCTCCAGAAGCCTCAAGGATTACCTCAGCAGCAACATCTGTTCTGTGGATTTAGATAGGAAGCCGGAGATAGTCACCAGTACTGTTACTGCTTTTTTGTAGCTTGCACAGTTTGGGAGATATTCACATTAGATCTCCTCGTCTATTGTCACAGACTTGTCTAAGCTGTTCTTAGAGGCTAGAATACATATTTCTGGACCCATAGCCAGCCCTTGTTCTGGCATTTTTTAACTGTAGCTGGCGGTACACACAATATAAGGTCTTGACCGACCTTGTACCTTACGGAGGGGACTGTAGTGTACTGCACCAGACAAAGATGGAAAACTCCAACAACAAGCATGTGGGCTAAAGGACTTTAGTTGACTGTGCCCAGTGTCGGCACTAGGCACAGGTCGTAGCTCTCACATCTCTAAATATTGCCTTATTGAGCCAGTTTGGGCATGTTGCTGATTGGGCTGGGGGGCAGTCCTTAGGTCTGGCATATTTTGAGGCAAATGCAGTGAAACCTTATAAACTCTTAGAGCCAGCAACATAATCATAATCACTGCTTTGCACACATACATTTGGTTGGAGTGTAGCAATGCCAAGCCTCTAAAGAAAATGTTTACCAGACTGTGATTTTTCTGCCATTCTTCATGCAGTGCTTTCATCCAGGACTGCCGACTGTGTTTTGAGACTGCAAACTTGATATGTGTGATCTCCGTCCATTGAATAACATTAATCTATACACTCAAATGTTATAGCTCTTTATACCTAGCGCATACGTGTTACAATTGTGCGAAGTTGTATCTCTGGCCAGGAAGGAGCTAGAGACTTTGGGACTGTGTTTTTAGGTCAAGCCTATGCAGTGCCCATGCGCTACATACGGTACCTCTTGCAATTGATTCGCTTTTACTGAGAAAACCTGCACGCGTTGCATTGCATTCAATGCCAACGCATGCACGTTTGGCGATTCCCTTGCGAGAGCAAGCTCAGGATGGTGCCCCTGCTCGCTCCTGCAAGGGAATCGCTCTGTGTGCTCTCGGACGCGCTCCCCCACCCTTCCCCTCGGCGTCTACAGGCCGCGCAGGGGCTATATGTTATCTCGCGCTGTACCCGCTTTCAATTTGGTAGAAGCAGGCACGCTGTCCCAGACTCCGCGTCATTGGCAAGCCAGTGCTTCACCCTCCTCTGACTACTTGTTTGGCACCACAGTGCGATAGCAAGCTCTCAACAGAGCCTGGCCACGCTATGAGTCCGCTGTGCCACCAGGCCTCAGCATAACACCCTCCACATTGGTGGCAGAGAGGCCACTCATGGCCTGCGCGCACCCTCTCCTTCTCTGGTGGGTTGAACAGTGCCCAGCCATGTTCCGGTTCGGCTACTCAGCTGCTCGTCACGCAGTAATTAACATGCAGGCTGGAATGTTTATCTTGTGTTTCATCACAAACCACCAGAGCGCATTGTTTGCACAGACCCAGTTTGTAGCCAGTCTGCCTCAGTATCCCATGACAGCTTTACTTTGCAATGTTATTCTAGTCTGCAGCCTCTGATATACGAGACACAATACCTTACTGGCATTACAAGTATAACAGGTATTGCCAAGGAAATTATACAACATGCGTGAAATACAGGCGTCCACATTTTGGAAACGCACTGCTTTTGAGCTGTGTTTTCAGCTGCCTCTGGGGTGAAATCCAATTACCCTGGTACAAATGCATTCTAACCGGGTCCCGTTTCAGCAAGAATGTTTTACACATCTCATTCAGACGTGTCTACTAGAAAATAGTATTCAGGTTTAATCAAAAGGTAACAGCAAGAGAGTAAGTGATTACATTACTTCCTTCCATTGATCTGCAGGAATTCTGGAAAGGGATATGTGGCATTTTTGGGGGAGATACCGTACGCCACTTCTTTTGGCTGCAATAAATAACAAAAAGCACATAGGTCTCATCCTTATAATGTGAGTGGCAAGTAGTTCGCTGTGCCAATATTTCTCAGTAAAATATTGTTTAAAAAATATAAAAGAAAACAAATGTCAAAATACTGTAAGAAGTGTAAACACATACAGGACCGGCTTTAGCGCTGGTAGCGCCCTGTGCGACAAGTCTTTTTGGCACCCCCAATGACCATCATTTAACAGTGCCCCTCAAGCCTCCATAACCACTATCTCTCTTACTCTCAGTTGCATTTAATTATTTTATAGTGCCACTCATACCAGTATAGGGTATCAAAGAGAGACAATCAACCATACATGTGTAAATCACTGTATAGGATATGTTACATAAAATAGAGGACTACAAGGTGGAGGAGTCACGTGACAACCATACTGGTAGGCAATATAATTTAATAGTGATTGGTCCTGAGAAGTACAAACTCAGAATGTAAAAGGTAACACCATGGTTGGGGGTTCTCTTTAATAATCAGGATTGATTTCTCTCCAAATGAATCCTTTTTTGCAACATAAATAATCAAAGACTGGGGGGAAATCATAACACTAGAATTTATACCTTGCAGTTTGCACTCAGCTCTTTGATTTCAGTTAATAGCTCACTTTTCTATGTTAGGATTTTTACGTTAGAAACTGCAAGTAACAAAAGGGTCTCTCTGACAAAAGCAGTAACCACTGACCTATTTTCATATTATGCATTTTGTGATCTGCATGTTACATGTTCTGCCCAGAAGGCACATTAACCATCTGCGCTACCTCACCATGAGTCAAAACTTCCAATTGACAAAACTCCAATCTCTCTCTAGGAAAAACATTAATCACTGGAGTAATCAAGATTTTTATTGTTGCCCGAAAATTACTGGAGGCCACGGAACAGGGCAGAAAGTGCTTTTAAAACCATAATATACTTGCAAGTATGACGCCCCCACCCGAAGTCAGCAGTTGCCGCGCACTAGAGCTGGTCCTGAACACATTTCTTACAGCACATCAAAACTAAACAGTGAAATGTTTTCAATCTTTATAAATGTCAGGGTTTATTATTCAAGAACTTTTCACTATGAGAACTTACCAGACTTTAAAAAGAATTAGAAAGTATCAGACCATAAAGGGAAACGCTTCACAAGACCCAATTTACTTTCCATGGGATTCAACCATTTGTTCTTCTATAGTAACTCAGGGAGGAGATGTATGGACCTTCAGCAGAAGTGTCATGCTAAGTATGCCTTCTGCCTCAGATGCCAGCTGAATCAAAACAGTAGATTGCCATAAAAAGCTATGTGTGCCCAAGCTTGTTCTTTGATGCAATATGTGCTATGCCGGAGATAAAATTAATTTAAAAAAAACAGTCTGGTCTTCTGCCATATCAAAGCTAAAATATCAAACTTTCTATGCTTTTACATACTAACTTCGAGGAATGAGGGAGAGGTATTGAGGGTGTGAAGCAGCACACAAGGAAGAGAACAAGCATTGGCATAGCCAATAGGTCTCACCTTTGGGACCTTATAAGTGTTAGCCATGCAACAGTTGATGTTGTTGCACCAAGGATATTGTGCTGCATAACTAAATACTTATAAAGTCCCAAAAGTGAGACCTATTGGCTATGCCAATGTTTGTTATTTGTTCTCACATTTTTTCGGACAAGATTTTTTTTTATCGCAGTAGCACATAATATCTTTTGGTCCTGACGAAAGCCACAATACCTTATAGGGTCCTTGAGGCTGAAACATGTAGACCCTTTTACTTCCACCACATGCAATTAATATTTCAAACTGCAGGTGCTCCGTTTTTAATCCTGACACTAGGAACGAACCAATAAAGTCGGTATTGCTCCTGATAGTTAGTTTTCGCATCACTTCCTTAAAATAATAACTGTCTTTTGTTTCGCACTGTGCCCACTACCCAACCTATTAAGCTGTCTTCTTTTATATCCTAAACAACGTTGGAATAAAAACATCCCTGAGCTCCTCCCTCAAAGTGAGGGGGTTGTAGCCCTTGGTGGGGCTAGGGTTCCCCGCCAAGGGGAGAATCCCAGATGATGGAGCATGCCACCTTGGTGGGTGATGGGATTACATCATAATGAAGGGACTCCTCTAGTAGCACGTTGAGATCACCTCTTCTATCTCTTTTTCAGGCATATGTGTGTTCTTAGACCCGAGGATTTCATGTGTTTAATTGAGACACCAACATTATTTCCTTAGTAAGCCATGCTATCCGTACCTCGTCCAGGTTTGCCCAATCTGCACACCCTGCCCAAAAACCTGACACTGCGTGCCCCAGCACACAACCTTTCATTAGATGTCTGGACCCTACACATAGGCTGGCCTTAGACAGTGTAGTAACATAGGCCCCCTCAGCCTCCCATGGTGCGGGGGACCCAGGCTTCAGGGGTCTCCTCAGCACAGTATCCTGAACTGAAAGTTCCTGATTAATTCTGGAGGGGGGCCCTCCATGTACCATGCAGTGAGGGGCACCTTCAAGTTTCAATATGCCACTGGCCTAAGATGGCCACCCGGTTTTATGCAACACGCTCATGAGCTCTGCTCTGGACTGCTGGTTGTGAGATATGTGCTCCCTTTTATTATCTCCCTTGACTGATCCCAAAAGCCAGGGTGTGTACACCTCTGTGCCGGGTGCACAGTACATGCTTTGTAATCCACTCCCTGAAAAGCAGGACTATTCTCTGTTTTAATTTATCCCGGTACGCCAAAGGCTGCAAATAATTCTTTCTAACTGAAGGAGGGTGGGAGCGCACTGCCTCACCTCCCAGCACAGTTCTCCCTTTAGCATTGTGGGAAATGCAGTTCACAGTGAGTGCTTACTTGAATTTTAGCTTTAGTGGTTCACCAAAATTGGTGCATGTTAGTGCTGTAAATCTCCAGACACATGTGTTTCTGGATATTACCCTTCATCAATAGAGATAAAAAAATATATATTTCTGGGGTTGCTGAGAAGGCTGCCACAAAATATCAGGTCTCAGTGCCTCTCTCTGGTGCACAGGTGAATCTCCAAAAGCTCATCCTCTCAGTGGCTCACAGCAGCCTTTTCAAACAGAAGGAGGATGGGAGCACACTACCTCACCCCCCAGCACAGTTCGCCCCTCAGTATTGTGGTAAATGCAGTTGACAGTGATTGCTTACTTGAATTTTAGCTGTAGTCGTTCACCAATGTTGGTGCAGGTTAGTGCTGTAAACATGTGTATCTGGATAATATCCCTCATCATTAGAGATAAAAAACGAAATTCCAGAGACCCCCTCCCCAGCTTGTCCCATCTATTCCGGAGCACATGCTCTGATTGCAATTTAATTAGTCATCAATATCGACCTTATTCCTAAACCCCCACAGGACATGTCTAGGTATTAAAAAGAACCCACAATTAAGGTTCATTAGGCACCTTGGAGTCTGGCCACTGCACCTGCTGCACCAACCTATCTAAGGACTAAGACATCACCACTACATCCACAGTAAGCCACGCTATCCGTACCTCATCCAGGTTTGCCCAATCTGCACACCCTGCAAATACACCTGACACCGCGTGCCCCAGCAAAGAAAATTCATTAGATGACTGGAGCCTACACAGAGGTGGGCCTAAGACAGTGCAGTAACAAACGACCCCGCAGCCTCCCATGGAGCGGTGGCCCAAGCTTCAGGGGTCCCCTCAGCAAAGTATCCTGACCTAAGAGTTCCTGATTAAGCCTGGAGATAGAGCCCTCTATATACCTTGCAGGGGGGGCCCCCTTCAAGCTTCATTGTGCCACTGGCCTAAGATGGCCACCAGGTATTATACAGAACGCTCATGAGCTCTGTGCTATACTGCTGCTTGTGAGCCCTGTGCTCCCTTTTATTATCTCCTTTGGGTGACCCCAACAGCCAGGGTGTGTACACCCCTGTGCCAGGTGCACGCTACATGCTTTGTGATCCACTCCATGAAAAGCAAGACTATTCTTTGTTTTTATTTACCCCAGTATGCCAAAGGCTCCAAATAATATTTTCTAGTTTTGGGTGGATACACATTTGACTTAGGGCGACACACTGAAGTATACATAAAAGTGATTTATTTATTTATTTTTAGCATGTATACAGCACGCTGTTACCCGAAGGTGTCCTGACGCTAAATGAATACTCCTAAAGGTTCAGGCCAGAATAGGAATTACTTTGTGAACAGCCAGGTTTTAATGCCTCTCCTGAAAGCCATCAAATCTGTCATGTTCCTCAAGGCAAGGGGCAGGGCATTCCAGGCCTTCATTGCCCCCAACACAACGCTCCTGCCTCCCCACAGAGCTTGCTTTATGCAAGGGACTTTGACCAACCGCAGCCCAGATGACCTTAGGTGTCCGGAGGGATGTACCATTGAAAATACTCCTTGAGGCAAGCAGACCCCAGGCCTTGCAAGGCCTTAAAGTCCAAACACAAGGCCTTATAAGAAATCCGCTTCCACTGGCAGCCAGTGTAGTTTTGTGATTTCGGACGAGATGGAGGCATACTTTGGTATGCCTGTCAGAAGTCTCGCTGCCGCATTTTGCAACACCTGCATTTTGTTGAGAAGCCCCTGTTGGGCATCCAGAAGCAGGCTGCTGCAATAATCTAGATGGGACAGCACTAAGGCAGTAATAACTGTTTTTTTACTGCTCTCCGGGAGGAAAGGGAGGATCTTCCGAATCATTTTAAGTATAAAATATACTGACGATGCTACGGCATTGACCTGGGGCCTGAAGGTAAGTTGATCATCAGTTAAGACACCCAGGTACTTCACCTTAGCGACCGGTAAGGAAGGGGTACCCATCTCCTCTGGCCACCAGAGGGGACTCCAGAAGTCCTCCTTTGCGCCAAATATAATGACTTCCGTTTTTGCTGTATTTAGTTTGAGGCAGTTATCAGCCATCCACCTACCCACTGCCAACATACATTCCTGAAATTGCATGGCTATTCATTCTTCCTTGCCAGGTAACAGAGACACCACAGTTTGTGTGTCATCTGCATAGGATGTTATTCGAAACCAAATGACCTGACAATTGGGGCCAACAAGGTAACGTATAAATTAAACAGTGTGGGGGTTAGGGAAGAGCCCTGCGGAACACTGTGCCTAGATACCCTCATAGGTGACAAGACTCATTCTACAAATCTACTGTTTCATTGATTGAATGCTTGAATCAATCTCAACCACTGGTAATTACTCAAGGCTGCATGTGTTAGTCGATCTGGACAACATTTCAAATAAAGCATCATGTTATAAGCGTCTTTAGGCCTCCTCTTCACAGCAAGTGATTTAGGGGTGAAATTTGAGGGTTTCTTGCATAGAGCGAAACTTACTCAGGCAAACATTACATATCTGTGTACAGTGACAGCCTCTTGGGTTAGATGTGCACATTGTAACATGTCACAATTATGAGTAGTCATAACGGGAAGTGTACAATTACCCATTCAAATGCCCAGTGTTCACTGACACTCATCAGCCTTGCGAAATACATAGGGGCATATTATCTACAAACAGCGATATTTATCACTAAGTATGGTTAGCTGCAAAATTATTATCGCTGCTCTTCACCGATTTTTATCACTGAGATAACTAGCTATTAGCAAGGTTTATCTCAAAAGATAAAAATCAGGCGAAATGCGGGAATATGGCTAACAATACAGCGATATTCACGCATTAGCGTGAAACAGCTTTTAGCCATGTTATCCACCTCCCATTGGATAACATGGCTAAGAACTGGTATTAGCAGGCGTTAGCTTTTGGAGATATTCGCGCTTAGCGCAAATATTTCCATTGCTTCGCCTTTGTAGGTAAAAGACAATAGCAATGTTAGCGACTGTTTTCAGTCGCTAACATTTTGGCACGCCCACTTTGCATGCCATTAGCGATAATTATCTCTGACATGCAAAGCGGGCCCCAAAATGCTCGCTATCGCCTACAAGCTGTCGCTAACTGGTGTTAGCGACAGCTTGGTAATTGGGCGATTACATTTTCGCCGCTTTAGCGGGAAAAAGTCCCGCTAAAGCAGCGAAAAGGCCCTTGGTAATATGCCCCTTAATCTTTTACAGTGCATCTCAATTCCAGGATGTATTTGTGCATCTCCATCATGGGTCTTCTGTTCCAGAGGAGTAGAGGTTTAGGGCAGGTAATATATCCCTGCATGGGGGAAAATATACGTTCATGCTTACAGTGCCTGAAATGTGTCTGTCAGTATATAAGGCATATTAGGAAGCTGACTGCATTATAGGGTAGGTCAATGTTGAAATCAAGCACCGCAAACCCACTGCCGGCAGGCACAATCTCTAAGCTGTATGTGGCCAAAGTTATAACATTTTGGTGCTAATATGCCTTGGAAACAAAATCTTAGATTGTGTCCAGTGAGTTCTTTCTTGAGGATGAGTGAAAGGGAGGTCTGTAGTCTTGGTGACATCCATCAGAGGCCCTTTTCAAGTTAAGGCTGCTTTGTTAGCAAAACAGTTATGTGGAATAAGTGTAGTGTTGCATGAAGCCTCATTATTTTATACATTTTTGGGTGTCACTGTGAGGACTACTTCCTGGCTATATTAAGCTACTTTGTATATCTGCATACTTTTAAACATCTTACCTCATTTCATTCAACAAATAAGGTTTGTTTACTCTTCTTTTTATGGCTGGCCTTTGAAACAGTTTCAGCTATCTCGCTAAACCACTGCTCTCCCTCACAAAATCAGAAATAATATACATAAATAGAGAAAGTTTGGACAGCGAGCCTCCTCATTGGTCTGCTAAATTGTCGTTCACATTTTGTTTCTGCCCTCTTTTAAAATGAAAAGACCCTCGTTGATAGAAATAAGTATGTTTTCTGTGGAGAGGTGTGGCTCACTGGTTAGAGGCGGCAGACCCGAGTGCAGAGAACGGCCCGGGACCAGGGTTCGATTCCCGACGCGGCAGGGTCTTGGACCAGGATCAGCGGACTGATAATTCTCGCATCGGTGCCTACTCCGACCAGGGAGCACACTCGGCAACTCTGGGCATTAGCTTGCCTCATCTCCACAACGGCCCCACACAAACGCCGGGGATGCCTGGTTTCACCTTGGAGACCCCCAGGAGGGACTATCTCACAGGGAAAGCCAGGACGGGTTCCCCAGCGGTCTATAGCGCTACGAGGCCTCAGGGTAGCAGTGCGCTTTATAAGACACAACAATTTAAATTCTGGAAAAATACAGCTGCCCTTGATGAGATGCCAGCAGCTCTCTTCACCAACTGCTCCTCAAAATGTTCCAGAACCACACACATCAGGAGAGGAAAGTTGCCAAGGTACTACAGACATTCTCTAAAGAATGCAAACAATTCATATTACAATTACATGCATATTACAAGATACAACACATCTCCCCCTTTAATCCCCAAAAAAGCAAACAAACAACTTAAAAGCACACAAAATCATCAAAAGGCCTTGGCTTAACTCTGATATGAGTCGATCCATTACATACAGAGGCACCCTTTACCCTATCCTTGAGTTTAAGGTTGGAAATGTTACTTTTTAATTTTCTTGGTATTTCACCACCTGCCATCAGCCAATTTTACACAATTACCCTTCACAAACACCACTTTCTTCGGACAAGACCATTTTGACAAACATTTCTTGGCTTTGTCTCTTTGAAATACTCTTACAAACATGCCACACTTGAAAGGACGTTGTGGCCCCAACATTTTCATGTTGTGTCTTTGAGCACACACTCCTTGGTATTTCTTTACCCTGTCTTTGAAATTCTTAAAATCAACCTTACTCTCTTCAGCTCTGTTCATCCATGCTGGAACAGCAAAAAGGCATGTTACCCTCCCTTCTAGTAAGTTGAAAGGTGTTTACTTGTTTACAGAATGAGATGTGGTTCTGCAGCTCAAAAACATGTCTTTAATTTGTTGTTTCCAGCACAAATTACTCATACATGCAAGTTGGATGCACTCCACAAGCACTCTATTAAATCTCTTGACTAAACCATTTCTCCTAGGATGGTAAACAGGGGTTTTAGTATGTTTGACATCCCTATTGGACAAATAAAATTAAAAATCCACAGAAACAAATTGAGGACCATTTTCAGTGACAATGCCAGCAGGTCAGCCTTCTCTCCTAAAAATATCTTCGCATAAGAAAATCACAACACTTCCTTTAAAAACAGCAACTTCTGGCCACTGTGGAATATAGTCAACCATGACTATGGCAAATTTATCACTAACATTAAGATCTCAAATGGACCACAAACATCAAAGGCAATTTCTTTCCCACGGAGCGTTAGGAAATGGTAAAGGGTCTATAGTAGTTTTATGGCAAAAATGGGATTTGTCACTGACAGCACAAGCAATGCAATGGTGCACATACCTCTCAATCTGAGTGTCCATGCCTGACCACCAGAAATCCTCTCTGATGCGCCTTTTCATGGCGGACACGCCACCATGCCCTTCATGCTTGAGGAATAAAATTCTTTACCTCAGCTTAGTAGGTACCACCAAATGACAACCTCTCCTTATAATGCCATCCACAACAGAAACTCAGACCAAATGAGTTTAAAAGACTGAAGACTCTTGTGTAGCCTCCACTCTTGATTATGACTAAGCGCCTCATTGAGCCTTTTTAAGGTGTTGTGCACAATAATAGCCAATTTCCACTCTTCTTCAGGATGGCATTACAGACATCATTCACCGCCGCCACCATCCACTCATCATCTTCTTCCTTCTGCAGCAACTCCAATGGTAACCTTGACAAGCAATCGGTGTTGACATTTTTAACACCAGGCACGTATTTCACCTCAAAAGTGTACTCTTGCAGGCGATAAAGCCACTTGGCAATCCTGGGTGTAGCTTTACTAGCACCTCTCATGGAGAACAGATCCACAAAGAGTTTGTGATCAGTGCATAACTGAAACTTTGCACCCCATACAAAGATCCAAAAATGCTGTATGCCCCACCAGTGTGGTAGGGCCTCTTTCTCCACAGCAGAGTACGTATGTTCAGCTCCCTTAAAAGTGTGGGAGGCAAACACTACCCCCCTTTCTTTGCCATCACACACTTTCACAAGAACGACACCAAGACCATGATTACTAGCATTAGTAGAAATTATGGTCTCATCTTCCACGTTGAAGGGGTTTAAAGTGACAGCATTGACACTACATTTCTCTACATCGTCAAATATTAGTTGCCAATCTTCCGTCCACACAAATTCCGCTCCCTTTTTCATAAGTTTCCCTAATTCTTGTACTTTGTCAGTGAAATGATCTACAACCTTGGAGTAGTACTCCACCAGACCAAGAAATGACCAAAGCTGATCTTTGTCAGTCGGAGCAGGCGCCTTCCCAATGGCCTCCGCTAAGATGGTTTGGGTTTAATACCATCACTAGTAAGAGTGTGCCCTAAGTATTCTACCTCACTTAAAACAAACTTACCTTAAACGATGGTGAGACAAGCGTTTAACAATCTCTTCAAAACTTTCTCCAATATTAAATCATGTTGAATACTATGACACCGCCACACCAAAACATTGTCTTGAAATACTAAAACATTTTTTAAATCAGCCGACACACTCTGTATAACTCTTTAGAAGTCAGCGGATGCAGAAGGAAGTCCGAATGGCATTCAGACAAACTGCTCCTTCTGGGGTGATAAAAGAAGTAAGATGTTTGGACTCTTATGTAAAAAAATTTGGTGGTAAGCACTGGATAAATCCAGCATAGTAAAACACACACCAACATACAGACTGGTCAACATTTCATTGATTCGAGGAATTGGATGGCAATCAATCCAGATGTCGTCATTCAGATCCCTCAGATCAATTTTGAATTTGAATTTAAAAACATTTATTGAGCGCACTTATACCCAGCGGTTTCATGGCGCTTTAAGGACTACGACCAGCGGCAACAGCAGAAGGACAGACTAGGCAGCGAAGGCTCTGGAGAATAAGAATGTTTTCAAATTTTTCCGGAACTCCAAATAGGAGGATGAGGTTCTGAGTGTCATAGGAAGGGAGTTCCAGAAGACAGGTGCAAGGGCCGCGAATTTCGCCCCGCCTGCTTTCTTTTTCTTGAAACCGGGTGTAGCCAGGAGTGCCATATGGGTGGAGCGGAGTTCTCTACCCGGCAAATAGGGCCTGATGGCTGAGCAAATAAACTCAGGGGCGGTGCCCATCCTGGCCTGAAAAGTGAGGCAACCTAGCTTGAATTGGGCCCGCTCGCTCACAGGCAGCCAGTGCAGCGACTTCAGCAGTGGGGTAACCCAGTAGAATTTGGGTAGCCCATGGATCAGGCGGGCAGCCTGATTTTGCACTAGTTGCAGGCGGTGTATAGCGTAGGCCGGCGCGCCATTATAGATTATGTTACCATAATCGAGGCGCGAGAGCACCATTGCCATCACAATTATCTTAAGTGCAGGGAGGGAGAAAAAGCGGGATATTTTCCTAATTGTCCGGAGGGAGAAGAAACAGGAAGATACCACCGAGCTGACCTGGGTGTGTACAGAGAGTTGAGAATTGAGGAAGATCCCGAGGGTTTTAACTTTAGGGACCGGGAGTGGGGGGACACCAAGTGAAGGCGGCCAAAAGGAGAGGGACCAGGGGCTGCAACCACCTCCTGTCAAGACCAGCTCTGTCTTGTCAGGGTTGAGCTTGAGGTGGTTGCAGTTCATCCAGTCCTGAATGAGTAACATAACGGTTTGGAAATTCTGGGCAGAAGAAGGGGAGTGGGAAAGATTAAAAATTAGCTGGAGGTCATCGGCGTAGTTGAACACCGTGACCTCGAGCTGCTGCAACAAAGAAATGAGGGGATAGATGTATAGATTAAACAAAAGAGGGGATAAAGAAGAGCCCTGGGGGATGCCGCACTCCACCTTTCGTGAAGAGGCAGCGAAGCCAGCGAGATGGACAGCCTGTGCCCTGTCGCACAGGAAAGATTTAAGCCAAGAGAGGGCTGAGCCCTCTATGCCCGCCGCCCTGACACGGGTGAGGAGGATGGAGTGATCCACCGTGTCAAAAGCGGCGGACAGGTCCAGCAGGACAAGGGCTTGCGAAAGGTTGGTGTCAATACCCTCGCGGAGTCCGTCCATCACTGAGATCACTACCTTCTCTGTGGAGTGCAGAGGTCGAAAGCCCGCCTGACAGGGAGAGAGGCAATGGTTTGCCTCCACATAGGTGCTCAAAGTGCTGGTGACATGTGTTTCTAGGACCTTTCCCAAATAGGGCAAAAGGGAAATGGGGCGGTAATTGAATGGGGATAGGGGATCAGCGCCAGCTTTTTTTAGAATCGGGATAATGACCGCTGATTTGTGAGAGCTGGGGACAACACCGTTACTTAATGAATCATTGAGGAAAGTGAGGGATGGGGTAGGGCAAGCCAAGAAGATCTCTCTTAGGACATGGGCGGGACCAAAATCCAGGGGGGAACCCGACTTCACCCGTCGGAGCAGAGGAAGAAGTGAGTCCTTAGTCAGCAGGGGGATACTAGCCAATTTAGAGGCAATTGGAGGGGGGGAAGTATTGACAAATGTTGACGAAGGAGGTGGGATGTTAATTTTGATCTGCGCGACCTTCTCAATGAAAAACTGATTGAGCGAGTTGCACAGATGTTGGGAGGGGGGAATCTTAGCCGTTGCTCTGTCGGATGCTGCCAGTTCATGAACGGTAGCAAAGATCTCTTTGGACTGGGACTCCGCCGCTAGTATCCTGCCTGAGTGAATGCACATCCTCATCTTGCCATTGGGTTTCTTGGCCAAAGCGATGAGACTTAACCATTCAGACACCTCAATGGGCTCAATCACCTCCTCTGAACACAACCCCTGCGATTCTTCTTTCAACTTTTGTCTTAAAACTAAAGGGACATTTCTCACTTTGGGCACTTTAGGTCCAGCATTTTCCTTTAAGATAATACAATGTCTAAGCTTTTTAAACAACCTAGAGAACTCTTAAATAAATTGGAGAATTTGTTGACCCAACTATTGGTGACAGAACTATGAGTGAGTGCACAAAACCTTTGTAGATTGCTCACATCCGCCCAGAAAATAGTCCCTTCTTCTTCAGTAGCAAAGTTGGTTCTCAGTGCCCTTTTTGTTTAATGTATTTTTTTTATATCAAGTTTAAATATTGCTTATTTTTCTTGCCCTCCTTTTTAACATATGTGTTTAAGAGACACTGTAGCTGTGAAACATCTGCATGGGTGAATGTGTATTAATTTTTCTTTAATGTAACAGAAACTAGCAACTTTTATTTGATGGTATAATTGATTTATTTTCCCTTTTTATTTTTGCTTCATAAGCTTGAAATAAAAAATGACTATTGCACCAGCTTGCCAAGATCAGGCCAATTGGCTTTGCTAATGCCTTTTCTAAGTGGCCGTCAATTTTTCCTCTTTTTTTAGTTCCTTTTTACTCAGTTTGTAGTGGAAACAGGCATAAAACACATAGATAAAACCAGTAAGCAAAACGTTTAGATCACAAGATGAGGTCTCTGCCATTCCTTCACAACACCGCAGACTCCGGGTTACACGCCGCCACCCCGCACAATGCCACAAATAGTGGATAGGTGACATTGTCTCGCTGCTTGGGAGGGTCGGGGGGGGTGGTAATGTTTGAATTGTGCTATTCTAAGCCAATGAACAGATACTGGCTGTCAGGTTAATGTTCTGTAATACACGCAACATGATTCTTTCATACACAATGCCTACTTCCTCACTTTAAGAGACATGATGATGTTATTAAATGAATTCATGCATAAAAGTCTGTGGTAATTAAAAACAGAAAGCTACACAATTCTGACAGTGTGTTGGACCTAGATTACCCAAGCCTACATATGGTAGCTTGGCACAGTAGTGGTCTACAGCTAACTCCAAGCGTTGGCTAAGTACTTACAAGTCTTACCCACAGTAACACAGTGATGAGCCACTAAAATAAAGACACAACACCTCTGTTTGTAAAAATACCGTTACCTTTTATAAAAATAATATGGCTCTTTGGATTTGAAATCATACAGGTTATAACATCAATTGCTTTTAGGAATAAATATACACCTTTACTAGGGAAGTTAGTTTTCACTCTTCCAGCTGTGGAAAAAGACAGTAAACCACATTCAATTAACAAGGGTTTAGCAAGGTATAAAAGTAACTTGTTTGATAATTCAAGGGAAACCCATTAGTTTCACCCTATGCAGGATGATTTACATTAGTACACCATGTCAGCAATACTTCATCAATACAATTTGCCAATTCACTGGTTAGTTTATAACATGCAGGGCAGTGCCCTTTATCTCTTTATCTGCACCTTAACTTTGTGCTAGCTTACACACACAGGGTGGTCTGCAAGAATACCACTGGTTTTACAGCTTCTCACAACAATTGTTAGGAGTTTCTGAAGGAAGCTCCCTTCTAACCAGACCTGTCAGTGCTCTTCTGATATTAATTTAAGTTCCCCACTAATTTCTAGCTTAATAGCCACTTATCAGAGCCCACAGAAATGAGGTTGGGGTTATGTGACTCTTCTTCTTTCCCCCCTTCGCTTATTCTGTCACAGTGTAAGACTCAACGTTGCTAGGATAACCGGTCACTCGGTTAGGCGCTGTGATTTATGTTACTAGCGCTACACCAAGTAAGCTTTAGCCCTTTTCTTTCTTAACCCCCCTCTCTCCTTACTGTCTTGGCGGCCAGTGCGCCACAGTTCACCGGTCTGTACTCGGCGCCCGCCTCCGAGGCCTTGTTGTAGTTCAGCCCGGTGGTCCGTTTACCACCAGGACGCTAGGGCTGGCCGGTCAGTCTCCCTCACGAGCGCTGACCTCGCCGAAGGCGCTCGCACGCAGGGGGGGTAACTTGTGGTCGAGACGGCGCTCCTGGGGATCTTCCGGCGCCTCCTCAGTGAAGCCGGCAGTCGCGCTGATCCTCCGGACACGCGCAGACGCTCTCGTACCTCTCCCGCCTCCGCACTCGCTCTCAGGAAGGACGCTGCTCCTCACGTCGCCGCTGCTCTCCTGGGCCTGCCCGACCCTAGGCCCCTCCTGCTTTCGATAGCGGGCGCGCTCAGGGCATGCGCGGAAGCACTACCTGCTCTGCTTGACGCGGCTGGTGCCCCCGGGGTCCCGTACTCCGCTAATACAGCGCCGCTCCTCTTCCTCAGACACCTTCAGCTCCGGCCCCTCAGGAAGGATGTGCACACACGGCGCCCACGCTCTTTAGGGCGCTAAGGTGCCACAGACGCCCACTTCCACTACAGCTGATCCACAACACCGGTGAGCACAGCGCTGGGTATGGTCAGTCAGGGATGCCTTCAATTAAGGGTGATCTGAGTGGTTTTACTGGGCTCTTGAGATAAAAGGATCTTCTTCCTCCCGTAGCTCGATTTCCTTGTCAGTAGTGATTGTCTTGGTAGAGGGATCGGTCAAAGGCTGAAGGGGGAACAATCCTCTGAAGTAACTGTCAGCCTCAATGACAAACTAGCTGCTCTCAGTGTGTCCACCTCCTCTCACCACTGCCTCACTCCTCTACTCTGGGGTCAGCACAAAATGGCTGCTGGTCACTGGCCTTATATAGGTTGGCCTGAGACCTGCAGAAGTCTCTAGTAGATTCCAGAAAGTTCCCTAATGCTATCCTATGGACCTGTCCTCCAGTAGTGTCCGTTATGGCAGTTGGTGGACACCATTTTAGGTCTCTGGAGATCCCTAAGGTTTCAAGGGGGTGACTAGGCCTCACAAGTGATGAGGGAAAAATGGCGTCATCGCCAAGGAACACCTAGCCCCCTGACAGCATAAAAAAAACTCCTGATGGACACATGTAAAATAAAAATAGAAACTCTGGGAGGCTAAGGGGGACAAAAATAAATCATGGTGGTTAGAGTCTTCCCAGAAGCAGACAGGTCTAACACAGTGGAAAACAATTATATTGTGTAGTTAATTAAAACCATTACAATTTTAGCATAAAATACACCATATATGACAACGTGCTTATTTACATTTTGAGTTGCGCTTACTTGACACCCCATGGAGCAATATTTAGTTATGTGGTGGTTTTCCTCACCATTGCAAAGTTTGAAATGACAGATAATATTTACCTGGCCGATACTAAAATATTGTTGAGTCAAAATCTCTAGTGACCGTTATTCATGTACGTCTAAAGCAGTAAAGTGGAGTCTGCAATCAAACAGATCCGGAATCACCACTGTCGTGGCTTTAGGACGCTGTGCCCTTTGGGGCTACATCTAGACAAGGGTTTTATTTGCAAAATAGCGAATTCATTCAACCTTCTTAAAATAGGAAATTAAACATATTACGTATAAAAACCAAGATGACACCTTTGTGTCCATAATGTACAAAGTGTTCGCTAGTTTCAGATGCTTTGTTCAATTTGGGGCTGGGCTAGTGTTTCATGTGCAAACATTGCCTTTTTGGTTTTAAAAGCTTCCCTGCTAATAAATAATTTCATTTTCAAGCACAAATCTTAAAATAAGGCATTATGCATCTAAAATCAGTGGAAAATCAGACTATGTACAAGTGCATGCCAAGTATTCACTGTCCTCCATTCCCATTATTTGCAAACCTGTGCTGTGCAGTTTGCGACTGCTGCAAAATTGAAAATGATATGCAAGGGTGCAGTCATGTAATGATCTTAAAGTTAAGAGTGGAGCCTAATTTTGTCTGACGCAGGAGAGTTCCGTCTATGTACAAAAAGTGCTAGATGTCCGCTGTCTTCTTTTTCAATGATTGTGTGTTTGCACTTTTGCAGTATAGGGTAGGGCAGCCGCAAGACCTGGGTCTGAAATCAGAAACGGGGGTTCGTTGTTGTCTGTAACAGTTTGCTGACAAGTTGAAAAACGTTGTTGTCCTACATGGTAGCTGTAGCGCCTGGCTGTTTAGTAATACTATTACGGTGGGTCGACATGATCGTATCTGAAAGGAACTGAGGGCTGGAATTAAAAATTGCTGTCTCCATGTATTGACGGCTGGGCAGATGCACGAGAAATGTAAGACTGACTCTTCCGCATGTCCGCAGAGATGACACAGACTGGTCGGCCACGTTTGTCTACCTGTTGAGATTGGATCTTTTGAGCAAAAGGCTCCCAGTTGAATCAAGAGCAGTAAGTGCTGTATTGGTGGGGATATGTGATGTAATTTGTAATTTGTAGGGGTATTTATAGAGCGCAACGTTCGCTCCGGAAGGAGCATCTTGGCGCTGATTTCCTGGTAGGATGTCAACTTACTTCATGAAGGCTGAAGAATTAGATGGCTGCCATGGTGTAGTCATCGGGAAGGTTAAAAATCCAGGTTTTTAGTAATTTCCTGAATTGTTTTTCTTGGGTTTGGGACCTCAGGTTTTTGGGCATGAGGTTCCAAGCTTTAGTGGCCAGGTAATTTAGGGTTTTGCCACTTTTGGTTTTCAGATTGAACCTAGCTGGAAGGAGTAGATTGTCATTGGAGGAGCGCAAAGACCTGCTAGGGATGTAGTGAGGGAAACGCTTGATGAGATATTTCGGGCCGGAATTATTGAATGCCCTGAATGCAACAATAAGAATCTTGAAGAAAATTATTTTGTGAAGTGGGAGCCAGTATAAGGATTTTAAAGCCGCAGATATTGAAGATTTTCTGGGAAGCTTCAAAACTAATCTGGCTGCAGAGTGGAGTACACTTTGGAGTTTTTTAAGTGTAGCTTTCTTGGCGCCAGCTAGAAGACCGTTGCAGTAGTCCAGACGTGCGAGGACTAGGGCCACTGTTACGGTTTTTCTAGAGTCTATCGGTAAGAAGTCAAATTTTTTTTTAGGGATTTTATGATTCCGAAATAACGGCCAGCCACAGTCCTTGCGTGTTGTTCGAAAGACAGGTCGGTGTCGAACAGGACTCCAAGATTCCTTGCAGTTGTTACAGTCTGGGGTGGAGCAGCTGAGTCTTCAGGCCACCATAGGCCTGGGCAGAAGTTGGTATTTTTACCCATTGGGAGGATCTCTGTCTTGCTGGAATTGCATTTAAGATGGTTTATATCCATCCAATGAAAAACAGCCTTCAGACAGCTTTTGAGGTTTTGCTCCGCCTCCGTCGAGTGTTCCTCTAGGGGCACAATAAGTTGCGTATCATCGGCGTACGATGTTACGAGTATGCCAAATGACTCAATCAGGGATATGAGTGGAATAAGGTAAATATTAAAGAGGAGAGGGCTCAGGATGGAGCCCTGAGGGACTCCCGATGAGACCCTCTTCTCTTTGGAGAGGAAAGGACCTAGGGCGATCGTTTGCGATCTGTCAGTTAAAAAGGACGTTATCCATACCAGAACCACCTCTGAGATACCGATATCTTTCAGTCTGCTAATCAGGATGGAATGTGAGATGGTATCAAACGCCGCTGCGAGGTCTAGAAGAATGAGGACGGCATTCTTCTTCTGATCCTGCAGCAGCTTTATGGAGTCTGTTAATTCAATCAGTGCAGTCTCCGTAGAGTGATGGGGGTGAAAGCCTGATTGTTGGGGGTGGAGTATGTTGTGTACTTCGAGATGCCTTTTAAGTTCTCTATAAACCATTTGTTCGGTAATCTTTCCTAGAGCAGGGAGGAGCGATATTGGGCGGAGATTAGTAAGCTCAGAAGCGGATTTATTGGATTTTTTCATCAGGGGTTTAACTATTCCCTGTTTCCATAAGCGAGGCACAGTTCCAGTGCTAAGAGAAGAATTAACAATCTTGTTAATGATTGGGTTCATCACGTCAATGAGTTGATGGAGAATTCGGGGGGGCAGGGGTCAGAGGGTGATCCAGATTTGCATGCCAAGATAACTTCTCTAGTTTGATCTAGATTGGCTGGTGTGAAGTTTTTAAGACTTTCCATAGGAATAACATTCTGGGTGGTTTTGATTGGAGTCTGGGTTACTTGGGGTGGAGGAAATTTTTTTGGGATGGCATCAATTTTCTCCTCGAAGAAATCGGCAATTTGGTTACAAAACTCTTGAGATGGGGGAATTTCGGGTTGTAACGCTCTGGGCTGGGTGAACGTCTTCACTATTGAAAACAATGTTTTTTGTTTCTGTTTGGACTCCTTAATGGCGTTCGTATAAAAGACTTTTTTAGCTGTTTTGATGTTGGCATGATATAATTTCCTCAGCTGAATGTATGAAAGTATGTCTACCATGCAGTACGTTCTACGCCACTTGCGTTCGGCTTTTCTGCAAGATAGATGGGTTATTGCTAGATCTGAGGTGAACCAGGGGGCATTGGTCTTAGGTTTTTTCTCTGTTCTTCGGGGGCGCTTGGGAGGTTCACATGCTCTGATTTCCTGACAAATCCAGCTATGGAAGAGATTAGCGTCATATTCGGCATCACCAGTGAGATTGGGGGTCTGAGATTGGATAATAGGGTTTAACAAGATGGTGTGCAAGATACATCTGCTGCCACCGGGCCCCACACAAGGTTAAAACCATCCATGTTTCTTCTGTGCAAGCATTTAGGGTCATCTTTCTTATTTCTTAGACCAGCGATGTTCCAGCCTAGGATACCGAAGTTGGGCCTATTTGATTCACTTTGCCCATGGGGATTGGAAATCTCTGGATGGCTGCTCTGACTACTCTGGTTAAAAATCCCTATATCCAGTCAGTCATTCCCATCAAGGGTGGTAGTTGGTAGTGATGTAGTTGCAATCTGTGTTTCCCCTCGCACATTTACTAGGTTCCTTACCAATTGTGGGCCAGATGCCAATCCCCCATTGTTTGCATGTTGACTAGGTCTGGGTAAAGTGTCCCCTTGGCCTAGCTTAATATTTCGATTGTTCCCTTTAAATGGTGGATAGAAAAAGACCAGGGGTAGAACCTTAATACCCCCCCTGAGCCCTCAGGTGAGCAGTCCTGCAAATATTTCCTGCTAAATCCCCTCTATTAAAGGTAACAACTATGCAATCGCCCTCAATTTCCTTAGCATTTGGTCCTACCCATGCTATGCGTCTTACCATCAAAATGTGAGGCGATACTTTAAGGTTATTTCCCCACTGGTTATAGTCTAGCCAATGTTTTGTCTTCCTCATTAGGTCCTCAGTTGATTCATAGATGTTAGCTTTCAGCGGTGGTACACCCGTGAGAACTACCACTAAGTCATTAGCTTCTGGTGGCAAAAAGAGACGTCCTACCGTGGGGGGGGGGGGTATGTTGTTTTTAACATTGGCACTACGTCCAGGTTTAGGGGCAGATGATATATCTCTAGCTGTTATATTTGGGGGCTCAACACCTTCTTTAGGTTGGGCAAACAGAGGCCCCTTACTTCCTTTCACCGTGCCATTATTCAGTGCTCGTTCCTTACTTTGCTCATTTCTATTCCCCCCTTCATCAGGGTACTTGTGCCTGACTCAGTACGGCAGGCTAACGATTTATCAGGCCCTATTTTTGTTTTCATACAGCAGTTTGAGCATGTACCTCCCCCAGATGTGGCTTTATTTACTGTGCTAGTGAGGACCTCCATGTTTAGTTGCATGTCCTCTATTGTCTTGCACAATTTATTTACTATATTGATTAATGCAACAATATTGGCCCCTTGGGTAATAGAAGACATAGACGATTATATACATCCCCCTTTTCCATATCATCAATTCCTGAGACCACAGATGAGGGACTTGGTTGGTTTAGTTTGGCCACAATCTCAGCGTCAGGGGTATCAATATTAGCTAACACAGAAAACCTGTGTTTACAGACTATGATAGGCTCAATTACTGGTGGGCAGATTACTACTGATTCTATATCTGTATAACGAATCACATTTATACATGGGGTATCATTTGCTTCTGGAGGAACACTATTGATTTGCTTTTTCCCCAGGAGCATTGCTTTGTCGAGTAGCCGAGCATTGTGTTTAGCAGCAGTATTTACCATTCCTTTGAACACTGAGAAGCTGTTGTTTGTGCCTCATACTTCATGCATACTTATGGTGGTTAAAGCTTGCTCAAGTGTGGTAGGCCAATCTTTCTTGCTTTGGGCTGGTTCTTTATATCTGTCCGGCAGAGACCTAACAAGGATTCTTCTTGGGCTGCTCTCAGCTTCCAGCACAGTTTAAGTTTTGCTGCGGACCTTCCCATAAGTTGGTTAATTGATCTAAATTCTAAGGAATCCCAAAAATGTGTTTAAAGAGACAAGATTGTTTTAAGTTAAAAAAAAATCCATCTTTGCCTATAAATAGTTCAGAGCCATAGGTCAATTCAGGTACAAATCTGAAAATTAGACTAAATAGAAATAGGAAAAGAGCAAGCAAAAAGGTGCACACACAAAAGTAAGGACAGATAAGGAAACTGTGTCCAAGTTCTATCGAGGTAGGCAGCCCCAAGTTTAACTCCTTAGGTGGCTTTCATTTTAAGGTCCGATCTACAGGCAACATTTCAAAATCAGCAAACAGGTAACATGTGCAGATCACTCATGGTTTTCACAAAGAAACTAATCATTGAAATAAAAAATAATGTATGAAATAGGAACAGGTGAAAACGCTTTAATCTGTAACTTTTTCCCTGATGGCCGATTTATAACGGTGATACTCTCTTATGTCTGTGAGGCCCTTCAGATCACAGGAATATGATTTTTTTCTGTTTTATTTATTAATTTCTTCACATTTTGGGGCATATTTAGAAGGAGCTGACATCACTAGAATGTCACTTTTTCCGCCATCAGCTTGAAAATAATGTCCCTATTCACACAGCGTAAGAGGGGCGTGCAATGGGTGTTGCTGTGGGCGTTCCACCACAACATTCAATGCTTTTCGATGCAGCCCCATATTTACAAGGTATGGGGCAGAGCTAAAATATCGCCAGTGAGTATCTGGTCTTAAGCAGGCAATGCGAGGAGAAATGCTTAATTTCTCCCATCTTCTGCAGCACACATAGAAACAGCAAATCACCTGTACAGATTGTTTATGGGCTGGAAGGTGTCCCTTCCTGCACAAACACAATTATCCCTGCAAAATGGTAGACAGCTTCTTTAGCGCCAGCACTAGGTTAAATGCAAGGGTGAACAACATTTTTGTAAATATGGTGCATCCCTGCATTTTGAAACTGATGGAGCATGGCGTTACTAATTTTGCCGTAACACCACGCTTTGCCAGTTTCTAATAAATATGCACCTTTGTGTTTGGAGGGATTTAGACACCACATTACCATTTACAAAGATCTTTCGCCCAATAGAAATGTTAAAAAATCACTCAATAGCAGTTTAATATACAAAAGGCAAATGCTGCCAACCCTTGCAAATGATATCAAATGAAAATGATCTACTGTAACTCACTGGTGCGTACAAGGGAGACCATTGCAAAGAACTGGACATGACCAGTTGACGGAGGAGAGGTAATTACCCAAATAATGTTGGAGGAATGAACGTACTAATGTATAGACTGTAAGGCAAAATTGATATGAAAAAGTCAGATCTGAACAGAATAATTTAGCATCCAAATAAATTTTTTATTCAACATTATCTCATACATCAAAGTGGCCCTGCATTGAGTAAGGCAGTTTCAGTTGGTAACAGAAGAAGTTCAAATTTAGATGCCAACTTTCTTGAATTCTGCTACTGGGCAGTGGCGTAACGTAGCTCTGCAGCCCCCAGGCCAGGGGGCCTGAACACCAGGAGGCCCCCTTCCGGACTGTGCACGGGCAGTAGGCTCCTGGCCCAGGACCTCTGACTGGGTTTGGGGGCTGCGGTACTCCATGTACTTTGCGGGGGTTTCCCTTCAAGTTCTCTTACTCCACTGTTGCTGGGCTGCTCATTTCAGCCTCATTCAGGAAAATACAGTTTTCTCAGATTCCATTATGAGACTGATTATCACCCACAACTTGTGTCATTTGCAGTTTAGCTGCAGGATTTTTGCATTTTACAAGCTCAGGAAAAGATTAAAGTTTCTAAGAGATATATACTACAGCCTTGTAAACGGGGTCTCTGAGGTTACATGGGGAAGGCCTGATGGTGTACTGTTTAAAAGAGATGAACCACATTTAGATAGATATGCAGATGTCCCATCGCAGGTGTTAAAGCATGATTATTTTCCAAATGTCAGGTGTACTAAGGGCTGACACAGATACTTGTGAGGTCTCCTTGACTTTGTATTATCCTTTTGATAGAGTAGAGTTACAAAGATCATGGTTGCTTGTCCCAGACTATCACTTAGCAGCATTACGTGTGGACAATTAGGAGCATGGGAATGAGAGTGAACTAAAATGATTTGTTGTTCACAATGAGTGTTTTGGTAAAGAAATCAAGAGTTCAACTTCAGCCTTTGCTTGCTCTATCTTTTGTTTTCCAGTTACTATGTGGGAATGTGTGGAGATGGTGCTAACGACTGTGGGGTGAGTATAAGAAGCACTGCATCTTGCCATGCTCCCAAGTGAAGTTTACTGGTGAGGCTGCATGCCCTGAATGCATCAGTGGGAGAAGCATCTGGGTCATTAAAATAGTCCCTTTGCTATTATCCAGGAATACATTTTGTATTAACTTGTGAGTGTTTAACACTGATTCCACCTCAGAACCATCTCCGATTAGGCTGCAAATCCTTCTTGCCCTTGATTGGTTGGAACCAATGCTTTATAAAGTCCTTGAGTGGCTACAAATGGTGTCAGGAGAAGCACAACCAGCCTGTGTCAAACAACATCAGTACATGTATTCATCAGATGAACTGTCAGACATCCTGTTTGTAAGAGTCTCTTCACATGTTTAGATAGGAAGAAGGTTCTCTTTCAGGCAGTGGAGTGCCCTAATTTTGTTTTGCCAGTTGCTGTTTGGGGGTCTCAGAAATGTATTACATTGCAGTGCTGATGCATATCACATGTAAACACTATATGATATTCACAAGCTTCCTCCAGGACCAAGAACCTTTACACAAGCTTTTGTTTGACAGGCACTAAAAACGGCTCATGTTGGTATCTCACTTTCGGAGCAAGAAGCGTCAATGGCTTCGCCTTTCACGTCGCGAACCCCAAACATTAAATGTGTTTCTGAAGTCATCAAGTAAGTCACATACTGCATATTGTTAGTAAGTGGAAGCCACCTTGATGGACACTATCAGGAAAATTAATAACGTTTATGAATTAGTTAAAAGAATTACAAGAGTTATTTTAATGTAATATTATAAATGTAAAATGAATTAAAATAAAAAACGTTAACATAGAAATATAAAATTTCAATGTTAGATCAGATTTACTCTCCGCAATATTTTTTAATTTCTCTCTATTTGTTTTCAAAATGTTGCCAATATTCCATCTTGGTTGTATGTTATGTAAATCACAATATTATAGCATCTAATAATTGATATGGTAATTTTATGTTCAGAACTTCAAAAGCCATGTAACAATGACTACACATGAAGATGTGAAGGGATTTGCTATTGTTTCCTTCTTGCCTTGAGAAAGGCCCAGGCATATCAGCCCATGTTGGCTGTTGATAAACAGTATATTACATATCCAATGGTAAACCTTACCTTCAGAATATGGGATGACTCAGCTTGAAATAAAAAGTGAATGTCAAACACAAAATGGGAAAGGGAAGACACTCCTTCTTAACCTTCAACCAGTCCATGTAATGGCACCCAACAACATGTACATAGCAGAGTCTTTCATTGGAAGACCCGTGTACACATATTTGGTTTACAATGTGCATCCATTGCATCATTTAGCACACCCTTCTACCAGCCATACAAAATGTAGTCAATATGGGTGTTGTCAATCCAATTAATCCCCCCACGGATGGAGGTCATCATTCTTGGCTTAGATAGTAGTCCAAAGCATTCCCAGCTGTTTACCAATTCACCCCTACCTCCCTGTCTCACAACCCCTCATGCTGCACTTAACTCTGCCAGCAACCATTTCTTAACCTTGTGTAGCCAGGATGCCCATCTAGGAGCTACTCTGCTTTACATCCTATAGATATATACCTATTGGCTGAGACCAAAGGCAAATCTATGAATGAACACATGATTACTGTTTGTCTCAGTTCTGACAGACAAACCAAGGGGCTCGTGGGTACCACCTTCCAAGATATTTCCTCTGATATTTTGGTGACAGAAGCTCAATAGGGTTGGATTTGTGGGCACTCCTTCACCGTGTGATAGTCAACTTGTATCAATTGAGCCCTTGGGCAGAGACAGACCTGGTGATCCAAAGGACTTTCTAGCCACTCTCTTAGGGTGTAAATGTGCTTGATATAGGTAATGTATTTGGATTTACATGTGAAACTAGGGTTTCTTGTTACAATCTTAGGGTATCTCAAAATCTTAGACCACTCTAGGGCTTTTATTCCCATCCCAGGGCACAACTCTCATCGCTGCTTCAATGCAGTCAGGGCAGTGAAGGATGCAGGGGACATGAATGCTTACAAAGAAGCAACCAAAGTCATTAAGATCCCACCAGTTAGTATTCCATTCAAGACTTTAGAGCAATCTGGTTCTGTGTCCTCCTGAAGTGTACAAAAGTTGGAATGCTTGAAATGATCTCAGCCACTGGGTGATTACTCTGGCAGAATCCCAGTCCATCATTATTTACCTCAGTTTGGATGCTGCCATATGCAAATAAGTATTGACCCTGCTCCAATAAGAACATTCCAACCCCAATTGTCAGTCCGGGTCTTCCGTGAACCCGAACACATGTGTGTGTGTGAGTTCTTTAAATCTCTACTGACTCCATAGTAGTATCTCTGTTGCATACAATGATACTTTGCCAAACCTACTGACATATATTCCCAGCAATACTATACCACCCAGACCAGCCTTGTGTACCTCAACAGTCCCTTCTTGGTTTCCAACAACATTGCCACAGCTACTACATCTCCACAGTCATGATGGATCTGCGTGGCCTTGGTCTGCCCGGATTGCGACCCATCTCATTGGCCATAACATATGGGTTGTACAATAGAATACTTCCATTTTGGGAACCCTTATGTATCTCTCACTTAGAGTCTCATCAGCTTTGTTAGCTCCAGCTGTGTTGTCGGGGATGCTCATATAGGTTTTGTGAGAATATAGTTTAATTCTGTGAAGCATTATTTAGTCACCATCATTAGGATGACTATGAAGTGGAACAGAAGTCTCAATTGGATAATCCTCTTGACTAGTGCCACATGCTCATTTGGTGGGAGGGTCAAGCCTTGAATAAAAAGGGAGAGACGCCTTAATTCCATTGAATGCTATGCCAACATATCCAAATATTAGGTTTTCATTAGTGTGGAAAACCTGCATACCCAGGTATCTGAAGGTATCAGGTGCCCACTTAAGTAGGAGTGGGCATATTATGGAATTGACACGTCCGTCACTAGAAAAACTGGAAATACAATGGATTTCCCCCAATTTACCTTCAAACCTGAGTGTGATCTGGGCACCTCTATGATCCTCATAAGACCTGGCAGACTGTCACGGGGGTCCCCAAAGATAGGGCATCGTTACCATAAACAGAGACCAAAAATAGGTTCAACACTAATAATGTACCCAAGTTTGCAGTGCGGTGATGGAGAACGAAGGCAATGGGCTCCATTGCGAGAGCAAAGAGGAGTGTTGAACGCAGCACCCCTGATGCATCCCTTTTAAAATCCTCGAGGGCTGAGAGACGACCTGCCCAGTTCGCACAAGTTCCTTTGGGTTAACATGCAATAGTTTTATCCATTTCACAACCTTAGTTTTTGTAACACTGCAAATAAAAATTGGAATCCCAGGGTATCGAAGGCTTTCTCGGGAAGCCACAACAGAGTGGGAAAGTCCTTGGCACCCTGTCCAGCATTATGAAGAGTTGCTAAGGTTCAAATGAGTGTTGCATCCAGGGATAAATATATTTTGATCTGCGCATACCAGTTCACCCATGCATGGTGTCAGTTTGCTTTCCAGCAGTTTCCCTAACATTTTATAGACTTTGTTCAGTGACTATAGTGGCCTATATAATATACCATTCAGTGGGCCTCTCCCCGCCTAAGGTAGGACTACTATAGTGCCCACACAAGTGACAGCGGGAAGAGACCCCCTCAAAAGGCATGTTTTTTTCAGATTCAGCAATTTAGGGGCTAACAGATCTTTATATGTAGAAAAGAATTCTGGTGGCAGGTCATCTACACCAGGCATGTTTACCCTGGCCAATTGATCAAATTGCAAGACTACTCCTTACACAGACCAGGGGTCATCTAGTACCAATCTATGTTCTCCAGACAAAGTTGGTATTTCTATGCTGTTCATGTATCGCATCATTTCATATTTTTCATACTCCACAGTGGCAGAGTATAAGTTCACATAGTAGTCAATAAAGGCCTAATTTATATTCATTTTGTTCGGCAGCCAGGCCAACAACTTGCCCAGTTGCTTCCCCTGCCCATTCTATCTGGTCATCTACTCTTGGTAGCTTACCCCCTTCACTCTACTCGATGAACAGCGTTTACAATGCAGCCAGAACTACACGGTGCAGGCACTACAATGAACACGTGGTAAAACATGTGGTAAAAATTTTTTAAAATGCAGGCGACATCCCTTTTTTATTTAAAAATTCCCAGTTGGGCCAAGGCCGGGGGGATCGGCATGGGTATGTTTTAGGGGGAGGAGTTGGGCGGATCCTACTTAATGGATCACCCAAAACTTTCCATGTGCAAAACATAGCATTTTTTTGGAAAGTTTCATTGAGATGTGTCAAATGGTGCAAAGTTATTGGCAACACAAAATAGTGCTTGCTATGGAAACACAATCCTAACTATAGCTACCCAGTAGCAACTGCCACTGGTTAGCCACTCTGTAATTATAGTTAGAATTCCTAGGAATAGGATTCCTCAGAAATTTGGTTTCTAAGAACTTTACGCTTGTTTGAAAAATCTCCACTGAACTTTGCAGACCTATTCCTCTTTCTACATTAGCTGAGTATGCAAAATATAATAGAAATACTTAAGGGGGACATTTGAAAATAAGAAGGTGTCAGGCAGCTTTGCACTATCTCCAGCTTTTAAAGGAAGAATTTATCTGTCTGATGGTTTATAGATATATCTCCTCTTCAGTCCGACTTAGAAATATTGTTGGGAAATGACCTTATATTGCACTTTATCAATGCACTATATATATATATATATATAGACTGTTGTCTTAAAAATGTTGCCATATGGCACAAGAAATATAGATTCTTTTATGTCTCAGTATAACTATTGTTGTGTCTAGGGCGGTGATATGAATTGTCTCTCTTTTTCTTTTCAAGAAATATTGTTTATATTGCTTATTTTTCTAAATTAGAAATTTTTGTTTTCATAATGTATTCTTTTATGGCTTATAACACAGTCGAATAAAGATTTCCGAATGACAATTACTCAAGGGGGTCCCAAGAAAAAAGAATGTCCCTAAACATGTTGGGCACCCATGCATTTCCCATAGACTTTGTACTCATGTGTAGCATGAAAACGGCAAAACAGATTTTATTTAAATTTGGCAGGATTACACATCACGGTGTGCAGATGATCCTCTTGGGTTATAGAACCCAGATGATCCTCTTGGGTTCTATAAGTTGTCAGCCATTTTAACTTAGTGATATCAGTAGTCGCTGTACTTTTTCAAAATGTCATAGTATTTTGCTGAACTGTGGCACATAGCAATGGCAACTCATTAAGTGATTGGAAAATGACTCCCTTTGCACAAGTAAAGGACTATTTTTGGGGCTATTTTTCCCCTCTGGCCTAGGGGCCATTCAGTTTCCCGGAGCAGATTTTGGGTTGACACCCTCAATCCACCCCCCGCTGGGGGGGCAGAACGTTTTATGGACCTATTCTGGGGTAAAAGCTGCCCCTGCAACCTTGTTTTGTTCCCAAAAAAGTGTGTTGTGCAACTCACCCAAGCATCATGCCAGGGTCCCACCCAAGATTAGGAGCATAAGATTTTCTGCCCCTCCGGGGGTTGGATTGATGATGATTACTCAACATTTTCCTCGTGGGACAGATAGGACCACTGGACACCAGGGAAAAATAGGCCCAAAAATACAAAAAAGAAGGTGGGTGGATCACTGATGTATCATGCCATGCTCCGACCCCAGAAAAGGTGCATCAGTCTTTCTACATACCTGGTTGTGGATTGAGGGCATTTACCCAAACTCAGCCCCAGGGTACACAAAACTCACTCGGCACCAGGGAAAAATAGGCCCAAAAATAACAAGGGGGGGGGGGCAGCAAACCCAGACATCATGTTGTGCCCCATCCAAACCCCTTTTACTAATTAAAAAAACAAATATTGTGTCTAGCAGGCCCACTGTCTTCTGTGGGGGTATATTGAAAGTAAAGACCTCCTATCTGCCCTTGGGAGGCAGAAAAACTGTCAAGTCAATTTTAGGGGCAATAGGTTTGCTAGATGTCTGATCAGGCTGCCCCCACCTCAGACATCACTAAATAAACCTCCCTGGTTTCTAGTGGGCTTTCTGCCCCTTCGGGGATTTGGCAGATCTGAGTTAGGGACCTCCTTTTTGCACCCCAGGGTGGCAGAAAGACCATTTACATATTTGTTAGGGTAGAGGTTTGGCTCAATTCCTGGATGGGCTACCCCATCCTTGTGTATTATTAAAGAAAACCTTCCTGGAGTCTAGTGGGCCTTTTGCCCCCATATAGATTGGAGGATATGACCTTCTATCTGCCCATGGGAGAGGCAGAAAGACTGTTGCCTAACTTGTTGAGTTGGGGGTTTGGCCCGATGCTGGGGGTTTGGCATACACACCCCTTTGCATTATAAAAAAAATACTCCCTGGTCTTTAGCAGGCTTTCTGCCTCCCGGGGGCAGAGGCAGATTAGAGACAACTACCTCCTATCTGCTGAGAGGGGCAGAGAGACTTTTGTAGCTGGAGTAGCCCATTACTAAAGGGGGGTGATACCCCCTCCAAATGTACTCCCTGGTGGTTTAGCAGACTTTCTGCCCCCTGCCGAGGAGCAGATTGGAGGAAAATATCCAGCTCCCCCTCAAACAATCATCCCTGGTATCTAGTGGATTGAGCACTGCTTGGGGACCACCCTCTTGTGGTGATCCCCAAGCAAGGATCCACTAGGGAAAGGTACCGTTGGAAAATGGAGATTATCCATTTTCCAGTGATACCTCTTCCTTCTGAATCAGTGCTTGAGGGCCTCAGATAGGCCAGCGAGCACTGAAACAGTGAAATTAAAATGTGCCATTTGGCTCATTTTACTTTTCAACGGAAATGCGTCAGCAAACGAATTGAGTCGATCATCATTACAAAATGTAATAAAATACCTCAGGTAGCTGGTAAAGCTCTTCCACAGGAGCCCGAAGTGAAATCAAAATGACCATCAGCAGAGACATCTTAAGAATTTTGGGGGCATTTGGCCAAACATATTTTAGGGGCTCCTGTTCAGAACAAATTTGAATTTATGATCCAATTTCAGCTCTTTCGTGCCCTCTTTGGCCTGGTCACTGACAGTGCACTGGCATACTTGTCCAAATTGGTATACACCTGTTACAACGCATTCGTTACAACGCACTACCGTTACAACGCGACTTTTACAATGCATACCATTACAACGCATTGCGCTGGGGGGCGCTCTAGGATCGGGAATAAGTATAATTTACTATCCAACACCTTCCCTAGGGTCCACGGGGACTGGAGTTAGAATAGTAAATTATACTTACCACTATCCAGCACCTCAAAGCGCTATGCGTTGTAATGGTATGCGTTGTAATGGTCGCGTTGTAACGGTAGGTAGTTGTAATAGTATGCGGAGTAACATGGTACATCCGTCCAAATTATTAATGTGTTTCCCTCTAATATTCAGGAAAAGGCGTTTGTTTTCAATATTGTAACACATCAGAAGCTCGCTAATGTTACGGCAAATAATCTCTGTGACACCCTCTCTTTTCACATAAAAAAATAAATTAACAGAGAATGGTATTAAAACAATCTGTTTAAGGAATATGCAAGGTCATTAGGGTAGGATACTCTTGAGAACAGAGCTGGCTCTATCAGGGGGCCCCCTGAAAGGCTGGGTCCTTGGGCCAGAGCCTACTTTGACCATGCCTTAAAACGACTCTGGCCAACTCTGTGAGGACATACTAGAGCCGTCCTCAGAACCCGAGAGCTGCTGTGCTAAATAGCTCAAGCTTATGCTCAGACTGGGAACGGTTAAAATGGGAACAGCTAGAAAAAAAATATGTGTAAAAGTGATATATTTACAAGAACTACCACTACTTGCGTTAGCGTTAGTTAGCGGCAGTTTTCTTAACATGGGCCATCACCGAAAACTATCGCCCTGTTAGCGATGTACAATACGTTGATACATGCCGATAGTTTCAGGTAGCCGCGGTGAAAACTGCCGCTAACACTAGCTTGAAGGCAATACAAATTCTGACGTTAGAGGGTGAAAACTGACAAAAGGCCAATGTACAGGCAAAAAACTCACATTAGTCAGCAGAATTTCACCTTTTTTGCCTCTAGAGGCAAAAATAGCCAATAATTCCATCTCCAATAAAAAAAATAAAAGAAAAACAATGGACTGCAGATTGAAGCAACCAGGGACAAGTGCAGCACAGATCAAACCCCCCAACAGCCTGGATGACCAGCCAGAGTCCCAGGGGAAGAGGAAATGCAGAAGCAGGGCTGCATATATGAAAAGAGGCTCATCGCTGGGGAAAACCTGCCATGCATCACTTTTCATAGGGCCCTCTTCGCAAAACCATGGCAGCCAAAACCTTGAAAGTGTGGACAATTTGCGGGCTTGTAGGCCTTGCTGTGCCTGCATCTGGGACCTGGAGTGGGATGCGGAGGTGCTGTGGAGTTTCTGGGCTGTGGTGGTAGACATTGAGGTGTCAATGATCACCCTTACCTGGTGGTGAAGTCTGCCAGGTCGCGTGGAGACACATTGCTGACCTGTGTGAGAAGACTGCCTGGTGCCCCTTGGAACAGTGAATGAGAGAGGTGCTCCTGCGCACCAACATAGGGAGGTTGCATCGCATACCACGTGCCACCACAACACCGGGGTGCACGGAGGGGATTACCAATGGTAGGCCGCGCCTCTCTGCATCACATGCCAGAGGATATTGCTCTGGTCAGACGCTCTGAGGGGTGAGGCCCCTGAGCTGTGCCGAACTTGTGTGGCAGGAGCACTGCCACTTCACGCCTAATGGGGCCCTGCTACATCACCTCCATTAGGAGGTTCCCCAGCAGACTTGGTGGTGATGGTTGTATCCAGGCTTGTGAAATCTTGCCTGGCTGATGCTCATGCGGGCTGAGTCACAGATTCCGAGAGAGCATGGCTTATTGCACCACAGTGTCAATGTCTAGGTGAGGAGAAGGTGGGACGTGTAGTAAAGGAGGCCCGGTAGCCCAGTCTGGCCCAGGCCTAGCATCTGTGGGTGATGCACACCCAGTGGTGGCTCCTCTCTGTGGTGGAAGAGCATTGCCTTACCGCTTTCAAGTACTACAAGAAGAGGAAACATAACATGATGATACATTTCTGATATTCTCATGCTATGTTTCCTTTGTGTGCAGGAAGGTGGGTGGGGCTGCTCTCCTCACAGAGCAGGGCAGAGACGGAGTGGTATGCCCACTCAAGTGCGCAATGAAAGTTTGGTCATTCCTCTCAGGCAGCCCAAAGCAGTCATGCTCACATTCCTGTTTGCAATGCAGGCTGCATTACAGCCTGCATTGAGAATATGCCCACCCCTGCAGCCCCTGGCTGAACTTCTTTTTCCCACCTCCCAGCTCTCCAGTCCCCCCTGCAGCAATACTTAATGGCTGCCGCTGTGCCGCCATGTGCAGCTGGCGTACCACTGGTGTGCCAAAGGCAAGCCCATCTGTGTTATACTGCCCCTTTCTCTTGGACACTCCACCGCTACAACACCAGCACCCTCCTCGTCATTAACCCTGGATGCCACACCACCTCACATCTATCATCACTGTAGTATTCCCTTATTTCTGTGCCTGCCAAAACTTTAAATGCACCTTCTGCCACATCAGCACATTAGCCAGCCAACCAACAGCGTAGCCGACCACACGCAACAGAAATCTGGGACCTCCTCAAGACCACCTCTTCACACATTGCCTTGTTCATGGAAACCTGGACCAACCTCTGCTCTGGATCGGACATCATCATCCCCATCCACGAAGGCTACAAATTCACCCAAATGGGCCACCCCGAGTACCCAGAAAGCGGCATTGCCATTGTCTAAAAAAGCACACTCCGACTGACGACGCACTCTAAAAACCTGACTGCTACCATGGAACACCTCCACTTCCAGATCAGGACCAACTCCACCCTCTTTAGCACCCTCATTCACAGACCTCCCAGCCCATGAAACCCCATTCACTGATGCAATTGTAGACCTCATAGCACCCCAGCCTCTCCCATCCACTGACTACATCCTACTTGGAGACAACAACTTCCACCTGGGCAACCCCAGGGACAAGAACACCAACACCCTCCTGGTGAACCTCACCAATAGCGGACTCAAGGAGCTAGTCACGGCACCAACGCCCCTAGCTTTACACAAGCTCAACCACGTCTTCTACACCAGCTTGAACTTCAACTACAGCCACACCACTAATTCTCCTGGACCAACCATCGTAGTATACATCATGCCTTTACCGTGCCCACCGTATACCACCGCCATCATTGCCCCCCTTGCCGCAGTTGGATCAAGGCCATCAAAGAACTTGTTAGCAACTCCCTCAGCACCACTACTCTGACAATGCTTATAGACGCCAACACTGCAGCGCATAAACTCCACGGATGGAGCTCCAATTGTGCCGACACCCGGGCAGCTCCTCCGTGTCAGTGTACAGAGCATCTGGGGGTCGCTTGCCGCTGGGGAAGGTGACAGCAGACACCCGTAAAGCCAAATTGGACTCTGTACAAAGTGAAGCATCTATGCATATGAATGACCTTGTGAACCTCCATGCCACATTATACCTGCATCAGGTGCACATGTGACGCAACGGTGGCACAAATGTGGCGTAAGGGGCTTGTAAATCTGCCCCTTTGTATATAGCTTACATATTACATCTACATCCGTTCACACAATTTTAAGCTATATGTTTAAATTTCCACACTCCACTCTAGCTCACTCCACTATTTGCCATTTCATTCTACATTAATCCACTGTATGCCACTCCACTCCACTCCACACCTCTCTAATGTACACTAGTACACTCTATGCCACTCTATTCTTTTACACTCCATTCTATGCCAGGCCACTCTACGCCCCTCCACTCTTCGCTACTCCACTTAGCGCTATTCCACTGTAGGCAACTCCGAACAGACACTGCACTCTACGCTATTTTACTATATGCCACTCCGCTGTATGTCACTTAAGTGTACACCACTACACTGTATGCTAGTCCAGTGTTCGCCACTCCACTCTGACAATCTACCATACGCTATTTCACTGCACTACTCCACTCAATGCCGCTCAACTCTTTACCATTCAAATCTATGTTACTATACCCTGCGCTGTTCCACTGTACAATACTCCACTCTACGCTACTCCACTATATGCCACTACACTGTATGTCACTACACTGTAAGCTCAATGTTATTCCATTGTACCCCATGCCAGACCACTCTACTTTAATCCACTGTACACCCCTCCACTCTACACCACTCCACTGTATGCTATTACACTCTACCCGACTCCATTCTATGACACTCCAGTCTATGCCACTTCACTGTATGCCCCTTCAATCTACAAGACTTCACTGTACATTATTACTCACTATGCCACTCCATTCTATGACATTCCAGTCTACGTCTCTCCACTGTATGCTGCTCCACTATATGCCACTGCATATTACGCCTCTCTACATCACCACACTCTACATCACTACACTCTACACTATTCCACTGTATGCCACTCCACAGTGTGCTATTACACAGTATACCACTACTGTCTACCCCACTACACTCTGCTGCGCTTCTCCCTGTGACACTCAACTCCAATGTATTCTACTCTACAGCACTCCACTCTACCCCACTCTACTGTATGCTATTCCACTCTACGCCACTCTACTCTACACAACTCCACTCTGCCCCCTCTAGTGTACTCTGTTCTGCTGTCGCCATTCCACTGTATGCTACTCAACTTTAAGCCACTCCAATCTTTCCAATTCCACTGTTCATTCTACCACACCTCACTCTGCCACTGCTCTGAGCACCACTCCACTGTATGCCATTTCACTGTATGTCGCTCCACTGTATGACAGTACAGTCTACGCCACTACACTGTACACCAATCCACGCTACACTATTCCACTATACACAACACCACTGTATGACACTCCCCTCTATGCTATTTATCCCACTGTATGCCATTCCACTCTACTCCACTCCACTCTATGCAACTCTGCTATACCCTATGGGCCACATGCATCAACCTATTTAGGAAGTGCAAACGGTGCGAATCGGTAAATTTGGCCGTTTGCGATTCCTAAATAAGTTTTTGGGATGCATCATGCTTTCCAAAAATGCGATTGCTTTTAAGGAATCACAAATTTGCGATTCCTTAAAAGCAATGCATGATTGTTTTTCAAATTGCGAATTCGCAATTAGGGGGTGCAAATTACCACGAGGGTGAACCTCGTGGTAATTTGCGAAAAAGTATTAAAATGCTCAAAATTGCATTTTAAACACTGTCATGTTACAGACACACATGTCCTTAGGACATGTGTGTGTGAAACATGCACTTTAAAATAAATTTCAGGGGTGCAGGGGGGGTCCTTTGGACCCCCCTGCACCCATGGAATGCATTAACATTTTGCGAATCGCTAATTGAAATTTGCAAAATGTCAAAGTCTTCCCATTGATTCCTAAGGCCCATAGGAATCAATGGGAATTGCGAAATCGCAAATTAGAATTCGCATAATATTTGCGATTCAGTAAAATTTGCGATTTTCACCGAATCGCAAATATTATGCGATTAAAATCATGCATCCCATTTTGCGATTCCTTATTTGCGATTCCCTAAAAATCGCAAATAAGGAATCGCAAAACCTTTCAATGATGCATTTGGCCCTATTCCTTTTTACACTATTCAACTGTATCCCTCTCCCCTCTACACCACTCTATTCTACCTCATTCCACTCTATGTCACTCCACTCTATGCCAGTCTATGCCTCTCCAGATTACACCACTCCACTCGAATCTATTTTACTGTATGCCACTGCAGTGTACCTCACTCCACTGTGTCACTGCACTCCACAATACTCCACTGTATGCTATTAGTCTACCACTCTTCACCACTCCACTTTAAGCTATTTTACTTTACGCCTCTACACTCGATGGGCCCAATTCACAGAACCAACTTAAGACAAAATCCTAAACTTACTTCTTTTGGTATTCACAGAAGTTAGGATTTTGTCTTAAGACAGACTTAAGAAAGACTTAAGTTAGTATTCTGTCTTAAGTCTTTCTCAAGTCTGTATTAAGACAAAATCCTAACTTCTGTGAATACCAAAAGTAGTAAGCTTAGGAATTTGTCTTAAGTTAGTTCTGTGAATCAGGCCCTATGTAAGTACACTCTTTAAAACCTTCAATGTATCCTGTTCCACCCTATGCCACTCCAATGTATGCCAGTTCACTTTATCACTCCAAGATTCTGTATTCCACTGTATGCATCTACACTCTTTACCCATACACTCAACACTATTTGACTCTATGCTACTCCATTCCACTCTACCACACTCCACTGTACGCCACTACACTGTGTGCAACTCCACTGTACCCCACTCCACACCACTCCACTGTACGCAACAAACTCTATGCCACTCAAATATACAACATTCCAATCTACTCCACTCTAGTGTATTCCACTTCACCGTAAACTACTCCACTGTATGCTAGTTTAATGAACACTAGTCTACTGTACGCTATTCCATTGTATGGAACTCCACTCTACTCCCCTCTCCTGTATTCCACTCTACTGTATGCTATTCCACTGTATGCCACTCAAGTCTACAACATTCCACTGAACACTGCTCCACTCTGTGCCACTCTACTCGATTGTATGCCACTCCAATCTAAGCCACTCCTTGATATTTCACTCTACCCTATTGTACTCCACTCCAGTGAAATACCAGTACATTGTACGCAACTTAACTGTATGATACTCCATTGTACGCTATTCCACTCTATGGTGGTGCACACTGAACACCATTCCTATTTTTGCCATTCCGTTGTATGCCGCTCCACTCTACACCACTCCGCTATACACCATTTCCTTTAAGGCACTCCCCTGCAGGGTAGCCCACTCTACCCCACTCCACTGTATACTATTTCACTCTACCCCACCCCACTTTACACCAATTCAGTCAATGATATTCCATTATATGCAACTCCACTGTACACCACATGAGTGTATGCCACTCCACTGTATGTTATACCATTGGGCGCCACGCCAATCTACGACACACCATTTTACATTATTTTACTGTATGCCATTTCACTGTACACGACTCCACCCACGGGCGCTGTTTACCACTACACTCTACAGCACTATATGCCACTCCACTGTAGCACACTGTACCACACTCTAGTCTACTCTACCTCACTCCACTGGACAATACTGGACTCCACTCCATGCCACTAAACTGTACTCTACCACAGTTTCACACACTATACAACACAGCACACCACTCCACTGTATGACATACCATTTCACTCTGCAATACTTTACTCCACTGTATGCTACACCACTGCAGTGTAGTACACTCCACAGCACTCTACTCCATGCCACTCCACTCGACTACATAGTAGAACAGTTTAGCCACCTGAATGCTATTGTAAGACACTCCAATGAATGAATGAATGAAACTCCACTATGCTCAGTGCCACCATCCAACACCGGTCTACACTGTATGCCCCCACATTGCACTGTGCAGGACTATACTTCACTCTATGCCATTCTACAACACTCTACTCAACTCTATGCCACTCGACGACACTCCACAGCACCGGACTCCACAACACTACAGCCGATGAGAGTCCACTGTATGACACTCAACTGTACTGTATGATACGCCACTCAACAATACTCAACTTCACTATACTGCATACCATACCTCTCCACTGTATAATACTTTACTCCACTGTACGCAATGCCACTGTACAATACTACGCTCTACTGTATGCCACGCCACAGCACAAGACTCTGACACCACGCTGCATGACACTGTACTTTACTATGCTCTACAACACTCTACTTAACAACGCTTAATTAAATGATGTTTGACTCCATGATTTGAAACACATTTTTGTTAAAAAATAAAAACATTTGAATTTAATGAAAAAACAAAAGGTTAAAGCTATGTTATAGGTCGGAAAAGGTTGTTAATTTTATATCTACAAACCCAACTTAAACTATACAAACCAGAGACATTATAAAGCTATATTTATAACTTACATTTAAGCACCACTAGTTAGAACGTATATTGATAATTTCATCACCACTTTCAATTTATTATGTCATGCACCTCTGTGCTCATACTTCTTGCATTAATTTCCACAGTAAAATAATATATAACTCCCCAAATATCATCATTTTAGATGTCAAAAGTTTTATTGTGACTGCTTTGATTGTGCATGCTATAAATAATATAATATGCAAGGGTATAACCAGTGCATGGAGAAAGGGTGAGTGTTTTCCTTATGAAATTTCATTCCATTCCACAGACCACTCCAAGATATTTTACATTAAATAATGCCCCACTTTTTCTGCTGTATTGATAGAAGAGGGATCAATCTTTTGAAGATACCGCCACAGATTAATGGGTCAGATGTACTATGCCTGGTTCTTGTTGCAAAACATGGGGTTTAGGAGCTGTGACATTCTTTCCTCCCCTACTTCAGAAAATAATGTTTCAATGGTTTCTCACATGCAATTGTGGTTTTAAACCATTGATGAGCTACTGACCCCCAAGTTTGGTGGTAACTGATTCACAAAGGGGTAAGTGGTGCCCCCTCGGGGCACCTTCGTGAATCAAGGCCAGTGACCCTGGGGTGAGCAGGCACTTGTGCCTTTATTCGATCTTCCTGCCTTTAAAAAGAAATGCTTCGCATTTTGCATATTAAATGATGGGAACAGAGGTATGCTGTGCCTTGCAAGCCCCCATTCTGACATTTGCAAAAACAACAGTTGATGGACAGAATGCAGAACAGTATCATTCATTCAATCCAGTACAGAGATCTGGCCTAAATCCATCGTTTTGTGCTCACCTTGCCATTCCAGTTTGAACCCAGCCATATGCCAATCAGTCTAGACCCTGTGCCCCATGGGAAGAGTCCTGCCCGAACTGCCAAGCCAGGTCCTCCCAGGACTGGAAACAGGCATCCTAGGACTGGTTTCAGGCTTACAGCCCTCATCGGCCAGGATAGCCTGATCCCACTGGACCTATCCTGACATTGGCAGCCAATCAAAAGGGATCACAAACTGTGAACTGCCTAAATAATATTAATTAGGCAGTTCCTGTTATGAACCCCTAAAATGACAACATTTAAAAGTGACCTATTAGTACCTAACTCACATTATACATTGCATTCCCACTCATAAACCAGTCATTTTACAACTTGGACATCCCTAATTTGAATGATACACATGGCCCAAAAGTCTCTGCACCTTTACACAACTTTAAAACTGAATGAGGTGGCACTAGATGTGTTATGTGGACAAGGGATATTGCAGTGTAGAGGTGAGAAGAAGTTGCCCAGTGTCTTTAACAAACAATTGGTACCTGGAAAACAAAGATCTTACAATTCTGTCAGTTTCACAGCTAAGTAGTGTTCCTACACTGTGGTGCTTTGTCCTAAATCTGTGATAGGAGAAATTTTCATTCAAGCATACGACAGATCTTTAATGGTTAATAGTTAATGGTTAATGGTTAATTTGAATGGTTCCTTTCTGGCAAAAGTGTTAGAACATCATGTACTGAGGACACTCTCAAACTACCTGGAGGATTACAGGCTACTCCAAGCATGACAGACAGGTTTTAGAGCCCATCATAGTGCTGAGCTATTGATGTTGTTGCCGGTTCCTAATGAGCTCAGAATTATGGCTGACAACAAACAACCGAGTGCCCTGATTTTATTAGACCCATCAGCGGCATTCAACACGGTCAGCCATAAAAAGTTGGTGTCCCGTCTTCTTGATCTGGGCATCAGCGGGCTAGCACATCAATGGCTAAATCGCTTCTATCACACCGGACTCATAGGGTTCAGTTGGGTGAGCATACTTCGGCTGAGGGCACTCTTTCCTGCGGCATGCCCCAGGGCTCCGCATTATCCCAGCTCCTCTTTAATATCTACTTGCAACCTCTGGTGGTCACCCTGGTCCATATGGACTGCCGAGTCTTCAACTATGCTGATGACACCCAACTCCTCATCTGGATCAGCAACTCTAGCGAGGCCCAGGAATCGGCGCAAACGCTGCTCAGTTTCACAGTGAATTGGATGACGGCCAATTCTCTGAAAATAAACCCTGACAAGACTGAAGTGCTTGTCATTCCCTCAAAAAGCAGCCCCTGGTGTGACCTTTTATTGCCACCTGAACTGGGTACTGCCCCGTACCAGTCCTGGTTGTAAAAAGTATGGGCATAAAAATTGACTCCGAGCTGTCCATGTCCAGCCCGGTTACCACGGTGGTGGGAACCTGCGTAGGACTGTTGAGGCAGCTACGAAACCTGGCCCTCTTCTCTCAACGTCCTCACTACAAGCAATTGTCTCTGCCACTGTTGACTCCCCCAGAGTCTTATCAAAAGACTGCAGGTAGTGCAGAATGATGCGGCCAGGCTAATTTTCGGACTTACCCGAAGGACCGTGCTACCCCTTTACTACATAAATTGCACTGGCTCTCCATCAAACAGAGAGCTCAATTCAAAAGCCTCTGCATTGCTCACAAAGCAATTTACAGCCAAGCACCTGTGTATATAAAAGAATGCCTAGTAAAATATGTTCCTGGCAGGACACTGCGATCGTCTGAGGCCTGCCGTCTAGTCCTTCCTCGTTATATCACCAAATCCAGTGGGGGCAGAGCATTCTCCATCTTGCTCCCACACATCTGGAATAATGTAACATGAGTACCTTCATAGAGAACTGGTCCTCCTCACATTTAGGAAACAACTTAAAACACTCCTATTCAGAGAGATGTTAACCACAGTGTAACTTCCGCTTGCTGTCTTGTGTTTTCAGTCTTTTCGCCAGTGATTTTGGGCACTCTCTCTAAAAGCACTTAGAGACCTGAAGGTGATTTTGCGCTATATAAAATGCATTTAACATAACAATAGTGTTTTTCCACATGTATAGCACATTGACACCCTTGAGTCTTGTAGGTGTTACTCACAGCCACAAAATGAATAAGTGGTGGACTGTGCTTGCCATGCACACATTAGTTTTTTTGTTTTTGCGATTGGTAGTGGGTAAAGAAGCTTTGTAGAACTGTTTGATTGACTAATCAACAAGTAATTTTTGTGTTTTCCCACCAGGGAAGGGCGCTGTGCTCTTGTGACCTCATTTGCGGTGTTTAAGTTCATGACCATCTATGCAGCTACAACCCTGACCAACCAAGCTCTGCTCAACTGGGTATGTTTCAAACTCATGGTGGCTTCTGATATGTTCCACTTGAGACCAATCAATATTGCAGGGTGGAATCACCCAGGAAAATGTCATGAGAGGCTTGACAGTTCATTGGCCTTGGACCTTGTAATTTATGGAATATATGAAACATCATCAGCTAGGAATCTGTGAAGAAACAGAACCTGTCAGTCTCCTTAAACTCATGTTTTGTCCCTCAGGTATTACTCATCGTTTGTTAGGACAGGATAGAGAGGGTCCTCAGTGCACATACATGGAACAGTTAAGATTACAGAAACTATGGTTCTTCCCGTATTGTGATGCAAATGGATGCTCTTTATTACTATTTTACTTTTTTTAATTTATTGAGATTGAAATGGTATTCTAATAGAAGTGATGGACATCACTCCAAGTTTGCACATGAGAATATTTGAAGATGGGAGGGTATCACTTGGAGATGGCTGATTAGGTATAATGGTTGCAGTGGGAGAAACACACCCAGATAGTGCTTTACCTAGACTGCAGATTGCATTCAACTCTTCTTGAAAGTCGCCTCTGCTTCAAACATCCAATGCCTCAAACACTACCTGCACAAGTTCCAGGCTTGGCTGTCCAGCATGTACCTGCAGCTCAACCATACCAAGACGAAATACCTGTTAATTGCAAACAACAACAAACAAGGAACAGCTCAATCTGGCTCTGTGACATGAACTTTGACAGCTTCAAGCCCCAACTTTCACAGAATGCCAAGTTAATTAAATTCACCCTCGATGAGCAACCTCACTAGAGGTGGGCGAAGAATTCCGCTTCCCTGGCGGAGTGTGCAGAGTTTTGCCCACTTCGTGCTCCATGCGGAGTGCGCAGTTCATCAAAACTCTGTGAAGCGACATGGACTGGAGGTTTTTTCTTTCGTTCAGTTCACCAACGGTAAGTTGGCGAGAGGTCTCAGTGAGATTTCTGAAACTCAGCCGTTCGTGGCAGGCTGCGAGAACTCGCCTTGAGAAATCTGCTGCACACGTTGAGGAAGCTGCCAATAAAGTAGAATTTTTACTTGAGCGGCAAAAAGCAGCAGTACCCTCTGGGGTGACACAGAGTGCTGTTCTAACTTATTTTACAGCAAGGGACAAACTCCCGGTGCTTAAAATCAGTGCAAGCAGCGGTACCTCACAAACTCCGCCACTGGTGGATCTTTGTGGAGCGCTGCAGAGTTTTTCTGTGAAGTAGAACTCTGTGTACTCTGCTGAGGCCTAAACCTCACCCTCAAGAAGCACAGTTCCAAAAACCAAGGACAGCTTAGAACCAGCTTTCTCTTCTAAAGAAAGTGAAACCCTTTCTTCTAGAAAGCAACGTCAAAACTGCTATTCAAATGCTCCGACTCTTGCATCTGTCTGGTGGTAATGCCCTTCTCCATGCTATCCCAGACCCCACACTGGCACCATTTAGGGGCATTCTACACTCTGCGCTTGTGTTCTATTCACTACATATTTGCTGATGACCTTTGTCACTCATTCTGATTATTGTAGCATAATTTGCCGGAAAAAGTTCATGAACATTCACCATATAAAATTGTGACACTTCTGATACCTTCTTTGTCACATAGAAAACAATGAGTCAGAAAAAGATGATTAAACAGATTTATTGCTTTAACATGCATGTGAGAAAGGGGGGACACACATGGCCCATGCACATGCTTTTTCTTAGCTGCAAGATACATGCCCATTCATGTGCAGATTTACATCAGCTGTCACTGTACTGCAGGCAACAAGAGCTGTAAGGCAGCTCATTGTGGACCGTGAAATACATTTGACAATCTAGAAAATGCCACAAAGCAGGGGACAATCATATGGCTTGATTAATACCATGTTCCTTTCCTAAAACCATTACTTCTTAAGATTCACAGTAATCATAACAAACAGAATATTCTCTTGGTACTTATATTGGAAATTGTCATCTTAACCAACACACACTATATTGCTCTCAGAAGAATGAAAGGCTCAGTGAACTGTGCAAGGATTCTAATGGACCACACCAGAATAATGGTGTTTACATTTAGCTGAGGAGGAAGGATCTTTTTGGAAGCTGAAAGTTCAATTGTAGCACTCATTAAATGTACTGTATAAACCCAGGTAAGAGTTGACCCTTAACTTAGAAATAGAGATATGTAGCGGATAGTCCAAGGACTTATGTAACCTTGGAGGCAATTGGACATTGTCGAAGCTTTGGAACTAAAGCCTCAACGACTAGAGAACCTAACAAAAGCATGCAAATGGAGGCTTTGATGACAAGACTTGGAGACGCATAGGGCATGGAAGCCTTAACGGCTGCAGAAACACAAGTATGGAAGCTGTGTGCATATGAGAATTGGAAACCTAGAGGCAAGAGGACCTTAAGTTGAACCTGGAAATTGAAGCCTAAGAGGACATAGGACCTAGCGGGGAACCTGACTTGACAATGAAATTATTTGAGGCAGGTATGCCTGGTGAAAAGGAGAGTTGGACATTTGGAAGCTCAAGGACCTGAGAAAGAACCTCATAATGCAAGCACTCGATGCATTGGAGCTGGCACTGTGAGCACAGCCTGGGAGACGGTTGAATGTCCATGATGAAGCTATAGAATCCTAGAGTAGTTTACCATCACAGCTATTGAAGGCAAGCTCAACAGGATCAACAAGCTGATGGTTGACATGCTTAGAAACATCCTTATTAAGCAAAGAAGGTGTAATTAAAACAAACCTGATGTTAACACTGCACATAGCTTCCAGTACTATGAGAATGCTAGAGAGCCTAGCTATATCCCAGAAACAAAACTCCTTTCATTTAGCCCATTTATATGGATTATTTCTAAAGCCAAGATGCTAAGATGCAGCATACTTGCTCCAACTTGCCAAAGGAATGGTCCGAGAGTAAGTGTGCTTTGCTTTTTCTCCCTCTCTAAACACTTTTTGTCCTTTTTTAATGTTGCATCATGTACGGTCTAAGAAATGCATTGCTACAAAAATGGCACTCAACTGAGATCAGAGGCGGACTGGATCCCCCAGGATCCCCCCAAACACCAGAGAAGCATAACTGTGTGAGCTCAGGAGCAGCTTCTTGTTGGTCTTAACCTGGGTCCATTGCTGTTGTTCATATCTGGAGTCCCTGACCCTAGTAGCCCTAGTAGATAACTGAGTGTCCATTGGAAGAAGTCAAGCAACATTTGGATCTAAGTTATCATTGGTGTTTTCACTTAGTAATGCTGTTAATATATACATATATAAACTTGACATAAACAAGAACAACACCAATTCCCACAAATTCCACCGCAAAAAGAGTGCTGTTTTCTGTAGGAGCAAATTATCAAATGGTGAAGCCAGGGAGATGAAGGTTGGCATTTAAGAAAGCCAGAGAGCACATCCGTAGAGTGCTACTTCCATGTTTGTTGATTGGCTGTGCCATCCTATGAATCCATTAGCTTGTATTAGTCTGCTCATCCATCATGTGGATGTGTTAACATTGATCAACAGTGCATGTGATCAGCAGTCCCCATCAGTCACTGGTCGACTTTTGATGTGGTCCTGCAGCTGAGATCGTCTCATTTACCTCCACTGTCTTGTCCTGCTTTCCAATTGTGACACACAACACAGCTGTGCACAAATGCTCACAAAACAATATTTTTTTAATTTAGCAGCCAAGTGCATAGTTGTATTGTTTAATCTCTAGAATGAATCATTAGAGTGATGTCATTTTGTGGGTTTCTCATATATACTCTTTGAACCTGAAATCTGAATTTATTAATTGAATTGTACAAGATATCTTCTCATGATTCACAATGAATTAACTATATGTGCATTGATATTCACAATATTAAACTGTTTTTTTTCTTTTTCGTTACTGGTTTTCCAATATTACAGCACTTTGGACTCCTTGGAAGTTGCCAGTACATCGTTATTGATGTGGCGATCCAAACAGTGGTGTGCTTAACAAGTACGATTCTACACTCTGTCCAAAATGAATTGTAATGTATTATTATTGCCTGATATTAAAAAATGCAGTTTGTGGCAGCCCCATTCCACTTTTGTGTGCATGGAATTTCCCAAACCTTTCTACTACACATCAGCATATACATCTGAAAATATGCAGCTGGTTATAGTATTTTAAGGTTGTTCTGCTCAGTGGCATCACAAAGAACCAGACTATTGGCTGAGACTGACACACCAGAGGGCAAATGCAAAGGAGATGTCATTTGTGGTGTCTCCAAATGGTAGTATATTTGGTATCCGGGCACACAAACACATTGACAGCCCTAAATTCCTACACTCACACAAAAACACACACATGCGCACATGTACACACACACATACAATGATATCTACATGCATCAGCTCAGATGGACATACACACTTGGAAACAAGTGCATTCACATGTCCACACACATACACATGCATCTTCATGTATTAATCTTTTATATTAACAGGGAGGTGTCGATGAGGAATGCTCAACCAATTAAATCAAAGATAAACTCTGATGAACTTGCTACCCATTGTAAATCGGCCCTCACCTCCCAAGCTGACTTGGTTGAGGTGCAGTCACTCACCGACTCCGACGATTCGACCCTCTCCAACATCATGGACGCCGTCGCTCCAATCCAACAAAAAAATGCCTCAATAAAAATATCCAAACCCTGGTATAATGACAACTTAAACATGGAACAACGCAACATTAGGGCAGTTTAACGTTCCTGGCGATCCAATCCCTCCCCGGACCAACTAAAACTCCTTAGAGAGGCTTGGAGCCTCTACAATAAACAAATTAAGTTTGCTAAGGCTGACTACTTCAGACACCAACTGGATCAAGCGGCAAACTGACCCAAGACACTTTTTGAATTGGTCAAGCAGCAATCAGTCGTAGGTCCGAACCACTCTGACCCAGGTGGAGCCCAGCCTCTTGCGACGAGCTTGGTGCTTTCTTCACTGAGAAAGCTAGAATCATCTCTATTGACCTCGTCTCTAAGAAGGCCCTACTACCATCCCCCAGGGCCGTTTCACCCCTTGATTTTTTAGAAAAGTGCAGATTTACCAGCCTGATCACCAAGAACAATGCTTCATGGGGCACCTTTACCTCATTCAGTGAAAATGACATCAACAAGATCCTTCAGAATATCAACCCATCCAACCACTTCAGTGACCCGTTGCCCCCGGCCATCTTAAAAAAAATCAAGAATGTACTCATTCCCTCCTGGACAAGGATTGTAAAAGCTTCTCTTTCACAAGGCACAATCCCTGATTGCCTAAAAGCAGCCCAGGTATCTCCTATTCTAAAAAAAAAACAAAGCAGACAAAGCTGATCTCAAAAACTTCCGCCCTATCTCCAACATCCCCACCCTAGCGAAACTCATAGAAAAATGCATACAATCTCAACTTTCTGCTCACATAGAGAATTACCAACTCCTTGACAGCATCAATCCATCTTTCTAAAGGGGCACAGCACCGAATCGGCGCTCACTCACATTATGGATGGCATTTTAAAAATGCTGGACCAAAATGAATCTTGCCTCCTGATCCTCCTTTACCTTTCCTCCACATTTGACATGGTTAATCATGACAACCTCCTTGCCATTTTGAAAAATAGGATGGGCTTCTCTGGTCCGGTGCTACAATGATTCTTGTCCTTCCTTCACCACAGATCTCAAAGAGTCAAGGCAAATCACTCTCTCTCCCAGCCCTCTACAGTTCTCATGGTGGTTCCCCAAGGGTCCACCCTATCTCCTACACTCTTCAACCTGTTCGTGGAACCTTTAGATAACTCATTATACTCCACTAACATTTTCTTCCATATGTATGCAGATGATACGCAAATCTATTTGAAAATCTGTTCCCTGGAAAACATCATCTCACTCAACACTACCCTAACGTCTACTCAAAACTGGTCAACTGAGAACCATCTCCGGCTCTACACCTCCAAAATGGAATCCCTACTCATCTCCCCTTCCAACCACATCCCCAAGCTAGACATGTGGCTGAGTCACCACACTGCCTTCCACTGCACTCCTCTCATCATAGACTCAGCCAAATTGCTCAGAGTCACCATGGACAAGCCCCTAAATATGAAAAATCATATCAGCAAGGTGAGTAAGGGAGCAAACCAATTGATGAGGCCACTCAGAAATATCAAACCTTTCCTTTCACAAAATGATTTCAAGCAGGTGGTCCAAGCGCTTGTCTTCTCGATGCTTGACTGCGTCAGTGCTACCCTCTGTGGGCTTCCCAAATACACCCTGGCTCCACTAAGGGCATCACTGAACACTGCGGCTAGAATGGTTACAGGCACCAAACGAAATGAGCATATATCCCCAGTTCAAAAATCTCTCAAAAGGTTGCCCTACGAAGCACGAATTCAGTTAAATGTTGCTGTTCTGGCGCACAAAGCCCTTCACTTCAATACTCCCAGGTACCTTGCGCAAAAACTTGAGCTATCTTGTGGTGCAAGAGCCTCAAGAATACTTTCCTCTTGAAACCACTCATCCTCAGCAAAAAGAAAACTTGCCACAGAGCATTCTTCAGCGCTGCCCCAAAGATATGGAACTCTCTTCCATCGGAAGTATGCAGAATCTCCTCAATGATAATGTTCAAATTGGAAGCCAAAAGATTCCTTATGAATACATTCTTACCCTAATTGGGCTAGGCTCATCTGCTCGAAGACACTGTTTCCTACGTCCATTGTACCATCATTTGGTAGTTCTCCTCTTTACTGCATACTGTGACCCACTTCATTGCCCGTTTATACCTGTTTTATTGTATTACCCTCCATGCTGCAATTGTCCTGGAGTCTGTGATTAATCCTCTTTTTTTATGCTTTTTTACCCCTACCTGATGACAATATTTATGTCCTTCCTTCCATCGGATTATAAAGTGCTCTGATATCCCTCCGGATCTGGTTCCCGCTATATAAAACTTTATACGGAAATAAAATACAATAAAAATATGCAGATGCTAGCAGAAGCAAGCCATTGTCTCTCTTTAGTGAATTCAATTATGTAGACTAAAATGCATCATTACAGAAATGGAGTCCTCTATCCGAATTACTCACAAAGTGTGGTCACCAATCACCAAAGTATTCTCAAAGCCATTGTGAGATTCTGGATCATTAACTGAGGTGAGAAAGATACATGGACTCACTGTCACAAAGTTAGTAAACTGTGTTTTGTGGTTAAAACTTTCATTTAGGAAACCTGGGATTAACCGGTTATAGCAATTCCATAAAGTAGCTGTTATACTGAAAGAGAAATGTGTGTTCAGTTTTATTCAGCACCAAAAGAACATTGAAAAAAAGAAAATAATATTGATCCTAAACTAATTGAAGAAAAATGGAGACATGTATAGGATTTAATCAACCACAAAATTACAAACATTTTTTAAAGGGATCATGAAGCATTCGTTTCTGATGAAAATGCCAAAAAATCTATTGGGATCCATGAAGGTATTTATGTATTTATTTATTGAATGTACTTAGACAGTTCAACAGTGATGCCATTTGGCATCCTGGCACACAGCAAAGCTACTAGGACAGGGTAGAGGGAAAATTTCAATATAGGCTAGCTGTCGTTTTTTTTAATAAAGCAGCCACAGAGGTCACTATGAGAAATTAGGTTGTTGTTTGTGGGGGTGAAACCCTACTCAAGCAACAGCCACAATCTTTGCCAGGGTGATCCACAAAAGTCACTAAATTAACCTATGCTTTACCCTCTGGTAGATTGGCACAAAAACAGTCAGGCGCAATTTAGAGACATGGAGTAACAGATTTTTGCAGCACTTAAAAAGTAATAAACTGAAAACTCCAGACAAGAGAAATCACATAAGAATTTAGAAACAGAATCAAATTTAAATAATCGAATTGACACCAAAATGACAAAAAAACAATCAGTAGAACCGGCGTTATGAATTAGTAAGGTATAATGTAAAAAGTAGCATCTAAAAGATGAAAACACCAAACGCTGACATCTAGTCGCTTTGGGCAGGAGCAAAGTTGAAAGTTATGGCAGACTGCGATAAACACTCTTCCGATAAATAAAGTGGATTTGGCCCAGCCTCTGCTTATTTTCGGGTTTCAAAGAAGTTTTATTAAAAATGTCTGAGAAGGTAAATTTCAGCAGGGCAAGGCAGCTTGTGGCATCCCAGGAGGAGGCATCATCATCAGGGAGCCACTCGAAGAAGTCACATTGAAGATTTGTATACTCTGATTTAGTCTCTTTTACGGAATATGAAAGTTTCCAGCGAGACAAATCTGCAGGCTGTATCCAACAAGGGCTCCAGGAGGGTGGATACCCTTTCTGCAAGGAACCCTTCAACAGGTTTTACTGCTGCAGAGAAAAATGTAGCAGAAGCTGCCGCAAAATAAGACCTACCAACAATGTGTCTTGGATGGATCAGCGAGCATCTCTCGAGTCTCCTCTTGGTTCTCAGGGCTCTTTTTTAGCAGAAAACCTCCAAGACTGGGCTGTCTGGGCTCCTTTAGCTCGACGTCTATGGGTCCAGGACTGGAAAGGCACCGCTTGATGTATCAGGACTCACTCAGACTCGGTCTAGGTGTGGGCTCAAGATGGTTGAAACCATTTCTGTCCCTAAGTTCTGATCAGCAGGCCAGTCAGCTAGCTCTTGGAATGCCTCTGGATGTCTTAGATTCAAACCGGAAAGCAGATCACCAGGTCTCAGGTGGCGGTGCAGTCCTCAGAGGGCATGGGCAGACTGCATGCCACAAGGCAGTCCTTGTGGTGCAGCAAAGCAAACCACTGCAGTACATGACAGGCCACAGATAGCAAGGTAGTTCCCTGAGAGCCTTTTGGAATACTTGAAAAAAACGGGTGTGTGGGGGGTCAGAGGGGGAATATTTACTGACCTTCCTGCTCGCTCCCCTATACCTAGATACAAAACACAAACAAGAGCAGGTAAGGTCTATACATGATGTGTATCTGCAATAGTGACTAAGCGGCACTGTAGGTGCGCGTATGAGACACAGGGTCTGTCAAAACAGGTTACTAAGGGTCACATAAAGGGCTAAAATAATTCCCATCAGACCACCCATGTGGTGGAGTTTGCGTCATATGGGAACAGTTGATCAACCTCTCCCAAATACGACCGATAGTGTCAATAAGGGAAAGGGTTGTCAAAGAAGTCGTCCTGTTGTGACACCATAAAGTATAATGAATAGACAGAGTGCAGTGCTCAAAGGAAAATCATTTGCATTAAAATTGACTACCAGGACACCGAGAAAACCGTACCATAGAGGGCCAAGTGTCAATATTAAAAACACGCCGAGTAGTAATACTGCTCCGAGGCGCTATGAAGTGTGGTCGACATGTTTCAGCTCTAAGAGCCATTGGCTCAGCTTTCTTCAGGACCTTAAACAAAATAATAGCTACTGCAACTATATGTGATGTGTATAACTGACAAAAAATTGTGCTGATACATAATTACAGAATTACATATACACCAGAAATTGGTATACTTGAATGTCCACTGGATGGAAAGAGATGTCATCTTCCTGTCAAGTGAAGAAAAAACACATAATAGTATGGCAGACAGCACCTTAGCCCACACGCCCACCCTCCATGTACACGCAGAAACCATGCAGACACACGTGCAGAAATAATTTAATTTATATTCTGCAATCCAATAAGCATATTAGCTCCAATCACTCAGAGGCATTTCCTCTCGGTGATACTCACCCAGCTCTGTGTGGGTGACGACCTCACCTCACCCGGCAACCGCTCGGGAGAATGAGGCCCCGCTCTAAAGTATAGAAATACAAGACACAGTAAGCACACAACTTTACGATGTCTAACCCAATGGTTCTATACAAATAACCTCACTAGTGTGTGCTAGTACGCAAAATGTGACACCCCACAATCAACACACAAAAGAGAACCCCAAGGGTAAGGAAAAACACCAGCGAGCCTATAGCACCAACCGGTGGACTAGTATCTGTGTTAGTCTCAAGAAAATTTCTTGCAAAAGTAATTAGCATGAACCTACAGACAAAATACCAGTTTGTCTTAACATGTCATATGTCATGACCTCAGCTTTGCCGTATGGGAGAGGAAAAAGCAGGGACCATGTCCTCTCTATATATCCGCAGACACGGTATCTTGGCCTTACCTAAGATATACATATGAAAGCCATGTCTAGGTAAAACTGGAGAGACTGGTAAGACAATCTCCTAGCCCTCTCAAGGATCAGAGAGCAAAGAACATACGGTGAAGCCCCTGTCGAGTCCTTCTGTACTCACTAGTACACCACAGAATCAACCGCCCCTCAGCTCATAGCGAGCACACTATGTCTCACCTGTCCGTCGGTGCTCTCGTGCCAAACGCGAGCGGAAGTGGAGGTAAGATTGCTCACACCCTTCCGGCTTATGTATCCTCGTTAATAAGGTGACATGTTAATTGCGCAGTGAGGATACCAACTCATCCTGATAGACGGCGTTGTGGAAGTCACTGCTCCCTAGCGCATGCGCAGACGGCAGGAAGATGTTACTCCTGCGCGCATGCGCGGAAGTGATGAAAAAACCTCGGAAGTAAAAAGCATCAGTTGGTTGAACCGATGTCTTGGTATTAAAGACTCGTTCTGCCTGGGGGATAATGTAACCCAGCAGAAGGCAAATTGTAGTAGTGGCATAATATCGACGGATGTCATTGAAAAATCACTATCTTGGTACATCGCCAAATTTAAACATTGGGCCATAAAGAAGGGGTTATACCATAACCACCGAAGCATATGGAGTTCGGTATAAATAGGGAACCCATTAACCCAGATTATAAAGTGTCTGATACGGGGACAAGCCTACCTGGATCAGAAGTTAAATCAATAAGAGCCTCAACCAGTAATGAATACGATTGGACATGTCTGTGAGATGGTCCTCGGCTCGCTGAGTCTGAGGGGGGAAAGGGACAATGTCTAGAGAGAGCCTGTATTTACAATTCAAAATACACATCTCAACCAGAGTTTTGAGTGTGCTAACAGAGTTACCATATCCTATGGTGATCCAGAATGGAAGAAGGGGTTACTATCCAAAGGTGTCAGTGAGGGTGCACACACAGACAACACACACACACAAGTGAGGTGAGCACTGAGGTGCAAACAAGGTTTGCACCTTGAAAAACGACCCGCAGCTAAAAAACTGCACTTAATACTTGAAAAAAACGGGTGTGTGGGGGGTCAGAGGGGGAATATTTACTGACCTTCCTGCTCGCTCCCCTATACCTAGATACAAAACACAAACAAGAGCAGGTAAGGTCTATACATGATGTGTATCTGCAATAGTGACTAAGCGGCACTGTAGGTGCGCGTATGAGACACAGGGTCTGTCAAAACAGGTTACTAAGGGTCACATAAAGGGCTAAAATAATTCCCATCAGACCACCCATGTGGTGGAGTTTGCGTCATATGGGAACAGTTGATCAACCTCTCCCAAATACGACCGATAGTGTCAATAAGGGAAAGGGTTGTCAAAGAAGTCGTCCTGTTGTGACACCATAAAGTATAATGAATAGACAGAGTGCAGTGCTCAAAGGAAAATCATTTGCATTAAAATTGACTACCAGGACACCGAGAAAACCGTACCATAGAGGGCCAAGTGTCAATATTAAAAACACGCCGAGTAGTAATACTGCTCCGAGGCGCTATGAAGTGTGGTCGACATGTTTCAGCTCTAAGAGCCATTGGCTCAGCTTTCTTCAGGACCTTAAACAAAATAATAGCTACTGCAACTATATGTGATGTGTATAACTGACAAAAAATTGTGCTGATACATAATTACAGAATTACATATACACCAGAAATTGGTATACTTGAATGTCCACTGGATGGAAAGAGATGTCATCTTCCTGTCAAGTGAAGAAAAAACACATAATAGTATGGCAGACAGCACCTTAGCCCACACGCCCACCCTCCATGTACACGCAGAAACCATGCAGACACACGTGCAGAAATAATTTAATTTATATTCTGCAATCCAATAAGCATATTAGCTCCAATCACTCAGAGGCATTTCCTCTCGGTGATACTCACCCAGCTCTGTGTGGGTGACGACCTCACCTCACCCGGCAACCGCTCGGGAGAATGAGGCCCCGCTCTAAAGTATAGAAATACAAGACACAGTAAGCACACAACTTTACGATGTCTAACCCAATGGTTCTATACAAATAACCTCACTAGTGTGTGCTAGTACGCAAAATGTGACACCCCACAATCAACACACAAAAGAGAACCCCAAGGGTAAGGAAAAACACCAGCGAGCCTATAGCACCAACCGGTGGACTAGTATCTGTGTTAGTCTCAAGAAAATTTCTTGCAAAAGTAATTAGCATGAACCTACAGACAAAATACCAGTTTGTCTTAACATGTCATATGTCATGACCTCAGCTTTGCCGTATGGGAGAGGAAAAAGCAGGGACCATGTCCTCTCTATATATCCGCAGACACGGTATCTTGGCCTTACCTAAGATATACATATGAAAGCCATGTCTAGGTAAAACTGGAGAGACTGGTAAGACAATCTCCTAGCCCTCTCAAGGATCAGAGAGCAAAGAACATACGGTGAAGCCCCTGTCGAGTCCTTCTGTACTCACTAGTACACCACAGAATCAACCGCCCCTCAGCTCATAGCGAGCACACTATGTCTCACCTGTCCGTCGGTGCTCTCGTGCCAAACGCGAGCGGAAGTGGAGGTAAGATTGCTCACACCCTTCCGGCTTATGTATCCTCGTTAATAAGGTGACACGTTAATTGCGCAGTGAGGATACCAACTCATCCTGATAGACGGCGTTGTGGAAGTCACTGCTCCCTAGCGCATGCACAGACGGCAGGAAGATGTTACTCCTGCGCGCATGCGCGGAAGTGATGAAAAAACCTCGGAAGTAAAAAGCATCAGTTGGTTGAACCGATGTCTTGGTATTAAAGACTCGTTCTGCCTGGGGGATAATGTAACCCAGCAGAAGGCAAATTGTAGTAGTGGCATAATATCGACGGATGTCATTGAAAAATCACTATCTTGGTACATCGCCAAATTTAAACATTGGGCCATAAAGAAGGGGTTATACCATAACCACCGAAGCATATGGAGTTCGGTATAAATAGGGAACCCATTAACCCAGATTATAAAGTGTCTGATACGGGGACAAGCCTACCCGGATCAGAAGTTAAATCAATAAGAGCCTCAACCAGTAATGAATACGATTGGACATGTCTGTGAGATGGTCCTCGGCTCGCTGAGTCTGAGGGGGGAAAGGGACAATGTCTAGAGAGAGCCTGTATTTACAATTCAAAATACACATCTCAACCAGAGTTTTGAGTGTGCTAACAGAGTTACCATATCCTATGGTGATCCAGAATGGAAGAAGGGGTTACTATCCAAAGGTGTCAGTGAGGGTGCACACACAGACAACACACACACACAAGTGAGGTGAGCACTGAGGTGCAAACAAGGTTTGCACCTTGAAAAACGACCCGCAGCTAAAAAACTGCACTTAATACTTGAAAAAAACGGGTGTGTGGGGGGTCAGAGGGGGAATATTTACTGACCTTCCTGCTCGCTCCCCTATACCTAGATACAAAACACAAACAAGAGCAGGTAAGGTCTATACATGATGTGTATCTGCAATAGTGACTAAGCGGCACTGTAGGTGCGCGTATGAGACACAGGGTCTGTCAAAACAGGTTACTAAGGGTCACATAAAGGGCTAAAATAATTCCCATCAGACCACCCATGTGGTGGAGTTTGATCAACTGTTCCCATATGACGCAAACTCCACCACATGGGTGGTCTGATGGGAATTATTTTAGCCCTTTATGTGACCCTTAGTAACCTGTTTTGACAGACCCTGTGTCTCATACGCGCACCTACAGTGCCGCTTAGTCACTATTGCAGATACACATCATGTATAGACCTTACCTGCTCTTGTTTGTGTTTTGTATCTAGGTATAGGGGAGCGAGCAGGAAGGTCAGTAAATATTCCCCCTCTGACCCCCCACACACCCGTTTTTTTCAAGTATTAAGTGCAGTTTTTTAGCTGCGGGTCGTTTTTCAAGGTGCAAACCTTGTTTGCACCTCAGTGCTCACCTCACTTGTGTGTGTGTGTTGTCTGTGTGTGCACCCTCACTGACACCTTTGGATAGTAACCCCTTCTTCCATTCTGGATCACCATAGGATATGGTAACTCTGTTAGCACACTCAAAACTCTGGTTGAGATGTGTATTTTGAATTGTAAATACAGGCTCTCTCTAGACATTGTCCCTTTCCCCCCTCAGACTCAGCGAGCCGAGGACCATCTCACAGACATGTCCAATCGTATTCATTACTGGTTGAGGCTCTTATTGATTTAACTTCTGATCCGGGTAGGCTTGTCCCCGTATCAGACACTTTATAATCTGGGTTAATGGGTTCCCTATTTATACCGAACTCCATATGCTTCGGTGGTTATGGTATAACCCCTTCTTTATGGCCCAATGTTTAAATTTGGCGATGTACCAAGATAGTGATTTTTCAATGACATCCGTCAATATTATGCCACTACTACAATTTGCCTTCTGCTGGGTTACATTATCCCCCAGGCAGAACGAGTCTTTAATACCAAGACATCGGTTCAACCAACTGATGCTTTTTACTTCCGAGGTTTTTTCATCACTTCCGCGCATGCGCGCAGGAGTAACATCTTCCTGCCGTCTGCGCATGCGCTAGGGAGCAGTGACTTCCACAACGCCGTCTATCAGGATGAGTTGGTATCCTCACTGCGCAATTAACGTGTCACCTTATTAACGAGGATACATAAGCCGGAAGGGTGTGAGCAATCTTACCTCCACTTCCGCTCGCGTTTGGCACGAGAGCACCGACGGACAGGTGAGACATAGTGTGCTCGCTATGAGCTGAGGGGCGGTTGATTCTGTGGTGTACTAGTGAGTACAGAAGGACTCGACAGGGGCTTCACCGTATGTTCTTTGCTCTCTGATCCTTGAGAGGGCTAGGAGATTGTCTTACCAGTCTCTCCAGTTTTACCTAGACATGGCTTTCATATGTATATCTTAGGTAAGGCCAAGATACCGTGTCTGCGGATATATAGAGAGGACATGGTCCCTGCTTTTTCCTCTCCCATACGGCAAAGCTGAGGTCATGACATATGACATGTTAAGACAAACTGGTATTTTGTCTGTAGGTTCATGCTAATTACTTTTGCAAGAAATTTTCTTGAGACTAACACAGATACTAGTCCACCGGTTGGTGCTATAGGCTCGCTGGTGTTTTTCCTTACCCTTGGGGTTCTCTTTTGTGTGTTGATTGTGGGGTGTCACATTTTGCGTACTAGCACACACTAGTGAGGTTATTTGTATAGAACCATTGGGTTAGACATCGTAAAGTTGTGTGCTTACTGTGTCTTGTATTTCTATACTTTAGAGCGGGGCCTCATTCTCCCGAGCGGTTGCCGGGTGAGGTGAGGTCGTCACCCACACAGAGCTGGGTGAGTATCACCGAGAGGAAATGCCTCTGAGTGATTGGAGCTAATATGCTTATTGGATTGCAGAATATAAATTAAATTATTTCTGCACGTGTGTCTGCATGGTTTCTGCGTGTACATGGAGGGTGGGCGTGTGGGCTAAGGTGCTGTCTGCCATACTATTATGTGTTTTTTCTTCACTTGACAGGAAGATGACATCTCTTTCCATCCAGTGGACATTCAAGTATACCAATTTCTGGTGTATATGTAATTCTGTAATTATGTATCAGCACAATTTTTTGTCAGTTATACACATCACATATAGTTGCAGTAGCTATTATTTTGTTTAAGGTCCTGAAGAAAGCTGAGCCAATGGCTCTTAGAGCTGAAACATGTCGACCACACTTCATAGCGCCTCGGAGCAGTATTACTACTCGGAGTGTTTTTAATATTGACACTTGGCCCTCTATGGTACGGTTTTCTCGGTGTCCTGGTAGTCAATTTTAATGCAAATGATTTTCCTTTGAGCACTGCACTCTGTCTATTCATTATACTTTATGGTGTCACAACAGGACGACTTCTTTGACAACCCTTTCCCTTATTGACACTATCGGTCGTATTTGGGAGAGGTTGATCAACTGTTCCCATATGACGCAAACTCCACCACATGGGTGGTCTGATGGGAATTATTTTAGCCCTTTATGTGACCCTTAGTAACCTGTTTTGACAGACCCTGTGTCTCATACGCGCACCTACAGTGCCGCTTAGTCACTATTGCAGATACACATCATGTATAGACCTTACCTGCTCTTGTTTGTGTTTTGTAGCCTTTTGGAATATCCAGTGGTGAACTGAAGAGTGGATATAAGGGTCCTATTTTGATACCTGCTGCCAGCACTGAAGTGAAAGATAATTCTGGAGTTTTCTTCCCATTGAAGTCTTTGAATCTCTTGCCTTCCTACCCTCTTCCCAAGATGTCTAGGGGCACAATAAGCTGGATTGAAGTTATCTGTGTGTGAGCTGAAACAGAAGTGTAAGTATGGCTGTGCACAGTTTCCCCCACCCCTCATCATGCCAATGCCCTGCCCCGTTATTGTGATGCTCTCTGGGAAGAATACACAAATGCCAACTACCAAATAAACCTAGTCATGTTACCCAAAAAACAGGCTGCAGGCACAAGATGGTTAGGACAAGAAAAAAACATTTTTTTAAAGTGAGATTTTCAGAATTGTGACTTGAAATCCAACTTTACCAGTAAGGAGTATTTTAAATTACAATTCCTTAGACACCAAAGATGGTATTTCCACCTGATCCCAAACAAAAATACCTCTTATTAAATATAATAAGGTATCCCAATGTTATCCTATGGGAGAGGTAAGCCTTACATTAGTGAAAAATTAGATTGTGTGTTTTTCCATACCAGGACATGTAAAACTTAAAAGTGAACATCCAACATTTTAAATTCAATGCACCCTTCCCTATAGACTGTTTTGGGCCTACTTTCAGAGGGAGTTATATGTAATAAAAAGGATGTTTTAAGCCTGGTAAAGAGTTTATTTTGCCAATTCGAATTAGTAGTGTAACTCTGCATACAGGCTACAGTGGGAGGCCTGAGGTATGTTTTGAAGGGACTCCTTAAGTCGATTGCGCAATAAGTGCTGCAGGCCCACTAGCAGCATTTGATTAATCAGCCATGAACATATGGTATACCACAGTGGCAGGGTTAATTAACTCTCAGGATGGCAGTCTAAAATACTTCCACTGTTCCCTGCACTCTTATGAGGGGACTCTTGCACAAATACAAAGTGAAATTAGAGTACTTTGAACCTGCTTTCGGCTCCATTCAGAAGTACCTATTTTTTCAGATGTGGGATATTTCATCCACTTCATTCCTAAGATTAACTGACAGGTGAGGAAACCATCTAGCGTAACAGTCCACATTCCTCAGTGAGCAGGAGAAACACATTGTCCTGCAAGGGTGTCCAGGACAGATCCAAGTGCCAGTGGGTTTGTTAGTTCTTCCTCACAGATGCCCTTCCTTTTTCAAGAATAACTGGTTTGACCATTAGCAACATTTCCAAAGGTTATGTACCATAGAAAGAAGAATTAACTAGTCCTTTCCAGAGCATACACACCGTCTGGTTTTTACTCTTATATTCTTCTTACAAGTTCAATTGTGTTTTGAGGGGCTGGCGGTACCCAACTTCTCTAGTCAATTCCAAGAGGGCTTTACTAGCATTGATTTGCTGCACTTACTTTTGTTGGGGAAACCTTGCCTGGTAGTCTTTCTGTAATATTCAAATGAGTGATCTCTTTCTGAATGCCAGCCCCGGCTATTTCTTCATCCAGGCCCCCACTTTTCAAGGATGGAGACAATGTGGCTGGCAACTGACTACCATTAAGGACTTTGACTGGGATCCATTTTACTATTTGCATGACAAATATTCAGGCCGCCTTCTAGTCATTTTGATAACATTTGATGTTTCCTCTCCAGTATTCTCTGGTAACTATCAGTAGAATTCCAGCAGTAAGAGAAGCATTTGTTTTTCTCACAGGAAAGGTATTCCAGACTTCTGTAATTAGCTAATTGCTGCTACTAGGGAAGGAAGAGCTTGACCAGAACTTAATGTAAAAATCTATATTTACCACAGTATTAGAATTTGGAATTACATTACACTGAATACATTGTCTTTCAAAATTGAAACAACCTGCTGATTATTACTGTAACTATTTCCTAACACGATTTAGGTAATGACTTTTATTGACAAGTGGGCTTTTACTATACAAAAGAACTAACACAGAGTGATAAAGAGAAATAAAAGATGTGTATCCTATTGCTGTAGATACTTGACAATACATATATTCAACATAAGCTATATTGTACAATCTTCATCCAGATATGATAGACTTTGCATAGATGACTTAGCTAATGTTATATGCAGTACTTTAATCATGGTAGAAAGTAGCTTCCTTTGATGCATGGCTGCTGCAACTTAGTTCACAGCAGTTCAGGGCTGCAGTGGAGGCCTGATGTAATGATTTTAAAGTCACACATGTGGACAGTGTCCATCTACACTGCTGCCCACATTTGGGACCTCATTTATAAGGTTTTGCCATAGGGAAGCGCAGGAGGCCTTCCTGCTGCGCTTCCCTACGGCATAAGAAAAGGGCAGAAATGCGCTGTATCTATAAGAAACGGCGCATTCCCATCCTTTTCCCCTGCGCCGGTGCAAAATGGGCTGCCCGCGCCAATGCAGGCCCCTTTCTCCATGGTGCAAGGGGGCCTGGGTTGCGGGGATGATTATTTCTGTACAGGAAGGGAAACCTTTCTGTACAAAAATCGACACAAGAGGCTTTTCCTCTTTCTACGTGTGCTGCAGAATGCAGCACACGTAGAAAAAGGAAAAACGAGGAGAAATAAAGATATTTATCCCCATTGCACCTCCCTTACGCCTCCCCTGGGGAGGCGTAATCTTTTGGCACTGCATCAGATTTACGATTTCTCGTAAATCTGTGGCAGTGTCAAAAGGCCATGGATGTTGCAGGGAACGCCCCCAGCATCACCCATTGCACGCCCCTCTAACGCAGAACACTGCGTTAAAGGGACTGATATTTATCAGGCAGCATTGAGCCAAAAAAATATCACGCAGGCTTCTGCGCCACGGAACGTCACAAAAAGTGAGGTTCAGATGGCACAAGGGGCTTCATAAATGAGGCCCTTGATATTCACCATTTATGCCATGGGTGCATTTCTGCATAGTATTAATGTGGTCTCACACAAAATTTAAATCTGCCACTTGGGGATAGCCAATCTTTCACTGTGTCTAGGTTTGTGTCAAATTTGATGAATGTTGGGATTATCACTGTGTTGCATGTAAATAGACAAACTGGTTTTTATACGTGTGCAGTGTCACATCACGATCACGTGTGCTGTATCACAATGCTAATAATTCAATATGCAATTTTTCGTCTTTTTAATAAAAAAATATATTTTTCTCATACCTAATCAGAAAGTCAGAGGCAACAATCTTTGACATGCCAAAGCTTGTGTAAATGGGGATAATATTAGGAAGCAATTACTATGACAGTGAGAGTGTAGTTCATTCATGCATGTTTCTTTTCTTTCAGTAAGTCTGAATGGTGCCTACCCAAAGTTATCTCCGTACAGACCAATGAACCGACTGATGTCACCCCCTTTTGTCCTTTCGATGTGTCTGCACACGCTCTTTGCCTTCATCATACAGATCCTTGGCTATGTATCAGTTCTACAGCAACCATGGTATAATGCAACAAATATCCATAGGTAAACAACAACTCTGGTGTGATTTGTTATATTTGATTCAGGAATTACAGAATTATGTTCAGTTTTTAATGTATTGGTTTGTATATATTGTTTGCTTCTGCAGTCTTTCCATTCCATTGCACTGTAAATGAAACTGTTGCACTGATTGGTATTCAATTTGCCACTCTACTAAAGATGAAATAGTGACAATTCTTTTTTGGGTTGAGAGCTGAGACATACACTAGTGTTATAATTGATTTATGTATTTCTTGCTCTAGCTGTGTCTTCCCTGCTGCTCAGCTGGTGTGAGTGTTAGAATGCCTGATGACCCCATGGAATGTTTGAGTGCCTGGCTTGTGTGTGGAGTGTCAGTTGAAGGCAGGCAGGCTGAGCGGCAGGGAGGCTGCTCCTGGTGGGGTTATTCCATCCATCTATCTTCTACTAATAAACTTAACCTGAAACTAAGCTTTAATAAATCCATCCTATTTTATACACCCGGCTCCTTCGACTTTCAATTTACCACATTTGGCGCCCGATGTAGGTAATTTCATTTTTCCGGTTCTTAAATACCGATTCATACCGAATCGATATTTATGAATCGGAAAACTGAATGTAGGTAAAAAAATCGGTAAAAAATACAGAATCGGTAACAATCGGAATCCACCATCAGAACGCGGCGGTCAGAATCTTAACGGGAACTAAAGCAAGATGCTCGGCGAAACCAGCTCTCAAAAGCCTTTACTGGCTCCCAGTGAAGGAGCGAATTACCTTCAAGACCCTGTGCATCTCCCACAAGATAATGCACGACAAAGGCCCCCCAATTCTCAGACCTCTGATGAAACCCCATCAGTCCAACAGACAACTAAGATCTGACTCTCTCGCCCTTGCCAGCATCCCAAGAATAAGAAAGTCCAGATCCGGCGGCCGCTTGTTTTCCTACAACGCCCCAAAACTCTGGAACACCCTCCCACTGGCCATGAGGAGAGAACACAACCTCCTCACCTTTCGGAAACAATTAAAAACCTGGCTCTTCCCTTAAACCTTCTATCTTACTGTCCCTCTTCTTCTCTGGATATAAGGTCTTGTTAGCGCTGGGATGCCCGAGGGTAGCTACGCGCTTTATAAATCCCAATTCAAACTCAAACTCAAACACTCGGTAAATACCGATTCGGTAGTCGATGAATTGGTAATATCCGATTCGGTATCACCCATTCAACCCTATGGGCCTTCAGGCCCATAGGAATGAATGGGAAATACTGAATCGGAAATTACAGATTCGGAGAATACCGAATCGGTATTTACCGAATCGGTAAAATCCGTTCTCGAAAATTCGAATAGAAGACATGTGAGCCAGTCAACCAATCAGGGACACCCACCACACCCCACAACAAAGCAACTGAGAAATCAACCAATCAGACGCAAGTACCACACCCCAGTACCTGGAGGTGGCCACACCCATGCAGGTGCAGAGTCTCAGAACTGTTTGGAGAGCTGGAGGGAAGACAGAGGAGCAGGCTGCACTGAGCCCAGCAGAGCATCACCATGGAGTCCCAGGAAGGCCAGAAGGATCGAGGTGATAGAAAAAGGAAGCTAAAATTCAGCACAACTGAGCTCCAGGTGCTGGTGTAGGAGGTAGTGTAGCATTACAGCCAGCTTTTTGGGAGACAGTCCCTGCAAGTAGCAGAGTCTGTCAAAAGAAACACCTGGCTGGCGATCCAGAGCAAAGTAAATACCCTAGGGGTCACACATCTTGAAATTGAAGATATCAAAAAAAGGTGGTATGATCTGAGGATCACCACCAAAAAGAAGATTTCAACCCAGAGGAATGAATCCTCAGCCACAGGTGGAGGAAAGAGCCGTGCACCAAGCCTCACTGAGCTGGAGCAGCTGGTGGAATCCACCATGGAGCCGGACTGCTTATACAGGATTGGGGATGCTGACAGCTCAGCCAGAGCTGCAAGAAAGAAAGGTAAGATGCATGGACATAAACACCCGTTCCCTGGCCCCTTCCCCAATGTGGGTGACTGAATCACAATCCGGAACACATGCCAGTACTCACCACCAATGCATCATGGTAGTTGTAGTCATAGGAACATACATCCAAGCAGCCAACACAGAATTCAGCATGCCATGCCACACTCCCCATACACAAGCAGTTGAGACATAGGAAATTGTGTGATAGGAATGTGTATAATGAAGACACACAGGTGATCATTGCCCATGTCTGCCCAGGAGAGGCATCGCGCAGTGCAGCGCAGGGAGGGGAGGCGAGTGCACCAGCAACGGCTGCGAGGGAGAAGCCTTCAGACACATCAGGATGCAGCACTGTCCCTGAGGACACTTCCACAGCGCAGGCACCCACAGCATTTGAGGAAGACACCACAGCACAGCCACTGTCACCCCTGCTGTTTGGGACACAGACTCCGGCAGCACCTGTAGGTGCCACTACACCAAGCTCCGGGTCCTCTGTGCATGTGAGGCCAAGGAGGCAGGATGTTCCACCACGCAGGATCCCAGCAAGCTCTGATGAAGAAGAGGTGGAGGTTCACACACGCAGCTCTCCACCACTGGCTGGCAATGCAGGGCATCAGGGGTCATCAGGATCTGTGCGTGCAAGTGTGCGTGGTTGTAGGGCACGTGAGCAAGACGAGGGGCTGAAAATGCAGGGGGTCTTTGCTGGTTTGGAAACCACTATGCTGAAGATCCAGCGCATGCAGGCCAAAGGGATCATGGCAGTGCACAGACAGGTGCGCAACCTGAACAGCAGGATGTCAAACATTGATCGCGGGATATGCTCCATGGCCCTAGGAATGGAGTCCATTGCAAAAGGAATGGAGTCCATGGCAGAGGGGGTGAGGGAAATGGGTGTGCGCATGGGTTCCCTATGTGACATGCTGGAGAGTGACCAGACATGAAGGCGCAGGAATAGGCACATACTGAAGCAGCAGAATAACGCCATCAACCGGCTGACAACTGCAACCACCCTGCTATGCCGCCGGTCAGTGAACATGCAGACTGACATTGTGCACTGCTGCAGTGACTTGTCCAGGGGGATGGGGAGAGTGACCTCTGCTATGGGGGTACTGTTGACACAGCAGACAGCCACTGCTGGTAACACGTGTGTCGGGGACACAGAGGAGTCCACAAGCAGGAGTGGATCCAGCCCGCCTGTACAGGACGTTCGTCGGAGCAGCAGGCTCCATGCAGAAGACCCTGGCACCACTGCGCAAGTTGACCCCCTGCCCCGTAGCTCCCACACCTTAACCGCATCGCTGCGGCGGCTTTTCCCGCTGTGTGCGGAAAATTTGAAAAAGCCGTGTTACATGACGAGCTCAGCTCGTCATCCGCACACGACCACTGTGGCTGATGACGAGCTGAGCTCGTCATCAGCAGTGAAGAGGTTAATGCGTAAGTGCAAGCATTAACAAATAATCATGAACACAGGACAGGTCACAGTGATGTGAACTTTGGCCACCCAGTGTGAAAAGCGGATGTTGTTTTATTCATGTGGTCTGGTATGTGTGAAGTGCAGTAGTGCATATTAAACTGAGTGCTCCAAGAACTACACATGCCTGTGTTTCCTCACTTTATTAGAAATATCTGGTTGTGATTTACTGCGCTTCTCAGTCTGCCATCTGTTGCTGGCGCTGCTCCTGCTGCATTGTGATCGGCTTGTTCTGCCCCATCATCTATGTCCTCATGATATGTGATTTCTACCTCTGTGCCCTCCTTGGTGGCAAGATTGTGCAGCATGGCGCAGGTCGCAATAATTTTGCAACAGATCATTGGCGTGTACTGCCGTGCACCTCCACTCCTATGGAGGCAGCGAAATCTGCTTTTAAGCAGTCCAAAAGTGTGTTCCACCACGCAACGTGTTGTTCTATGTGCCACGTTGTAACGCCTTTCACTTCTGGCGGATGGATTCAGGTAGGGGGTGAGGACAAATGAACGCAGGGCATATGCACTGTCACCTGTGTGGAAAATGAGATAATGATTAGTCACATACTCATGATTGATCTTTCTGCATTGGCTATCAGGGTCGCTCACAGTTATTTACCTAGCAGGTATCCATCCCCGAAATCACCAGCAACAAGGCGTGTGTATATCCCACTATTCTGGAAGATGTAGGAGTTGTGGGTACTCCCTGGAAATTTGGCAACAATGTTGGTAATGATGTTGGCAGCGTTGCAGATCACCTGCACATTGATTGAATGCGTAGTCTTCCGGTTTCGATAAATGTGTTCTGTTGCTGCAGGTGGGCATAGTGGGATGTGCGTCCCATCGATACAGCCTATGATGAGCGGGAAGTTTGCAAGTTGGTAGAAATCGGTTTGGGTCTTTGCTAGTTCAGCAGGTGTGTTAGGTAACTCAATGTAGTGTCCCATCCTCTGCATCATGGCGTCAAGAAATTTCCTGAAGAAACGTGACAGGCAGCTTTGGGACACCCCACTTATCGCAGCAATCACATGCTGGTAGCTCCCCGAAGCAAGAAGGTGTAGGCAGCACAGCACCTGCACATGGGGTGGGATGGCGTGTGCTCTTGGGGATGGGTGTTTCAGATATGGGTGAAGGTCCCTGATCAAGTCCAGGATGGTTCTGGGGTGTAGCCTGTACCTTTGCAGGATCTCAGCTTCAGTCATTTGGAATAGGGTGATTCTCTGCCTATACACCTGCTCCTCCCTTAGCCAGACCCTCCACTCCTGCTGCCTGTATCCGTAGCCGCCTTGTCATTATGTAGAAAGCCGCCATTGTGGTTGCACTGTTGCATTTTGGGGCCTTCTTTTATATCCTGCACCTGGTTTCCACCTGCTTTCATTCTGTGGTAATTACCGACTCTTAAATACCGATTTTCATGGTATTCGGTATTTTTTGGGTGTCCTACATTTCGATATGCCATTTTTACCATTTCTGATTTACTGATTCGGTAAATAAGAATTCGGTATAATCCGAATCGGTAATTACCCATTTCTTATTTACCAACTCGGTAATTATGAATTCGGTATATTCCGATTCGTGAAATACCAAATCGGTATTTTACCGACTGTTTTTTGCCGATTCTGACACTTTTTTTCCACATACATCTCGATACTTTTATTCTTGTCGGTAAGTGCTGAAATTACCGAATTTTGGCCGTTACTGACCGGTATTTGGCTACTTCCATCGGGCCCTTGGAGAAGATTTAAAGAACCTACAGCGTTGAGGAAAGAGACTGTGTTTGAAGGAACTAAGGAACCTATAATAAAAAATAAAAAAAAATTGGAACTACTGAAACATTAAGCAAAGGAAATTCTTTGGTTAACCCCACCATCCTCATTTGGACAGCCTGCACCCCAAGGCTTTTGACCTTCTAATACTGGTATCCGTGCAGCTACTGTGGAGATTGCTGCCATCCTACTGCCTTGGAGGAGTTACTCTTGCCCAGCTGTGCTTTCTGCCGTCAGGTGAAAAAGCTGCTAATTTGGTGTGTCAGTAGCAACTGGTTTGTGGGAATTGGCAGCAGCGAAGTGTGCAGCGACGTGTGCTGGGAAAAACAAACATCCCGGTGAGAAAACCGGCATCCCTGTGAGACTTTACACTTGGTTGAAAAATGCAGAGGCTGGTGATGAAGAAGCAATTTATGGCTCTGTTTCACATGGCATGTTTGGGACATTTCTTGGGTGCACTGGCTGTTTATACTTCTGTGCAGCTTCTTAACAGTCCCGAGCATTTCTATTTGGGTGCCGGTGTTGCACATGTGTGGTGAGGCACTTTTTATTGTTTTTTTGTTTGATTTGTGGTTTCTCTTGGCACCTTCTACCCGCGTTGCTGTAGGCAGTTAAACAGTTGTGATTACTATTTAAAACTGTGCACAAGCAGGGTAATGCGCGTCAAGCTCACCTGCCATGGCCTTCCTGACGTAGATGTAGCTTTCCTGCTCCTATGCTGCTCACTGACATTTTCATTACCAGCACTAAGGTGCTGAGAGCCGCCCGGTGCAGCCTACGCTGCGTACCACCATCTTGCCAATCTTCTATGTTGCGGTGTAAACTCTTGCCAACTGCGTAGTCTTTGAAGTCTTGCAAAAAGGCTCGAGTTCGCTGCATTTTGCTTTAAATTGCTTGTACCCCATGGAAATCTTCAACAAATGACACATTTCAAGTTAGTATGGTAGTATGGTAAGGAGGAATTCTTTTAAGACATCACCAACAAGGGCAACAAATTCTTAGCCACATTACCAAGGTAAGGAAGACAACATTACACAGTTCCTCAAAGCAATTCAAACTTTTGTGCTTGGATCTGGACACCAGCTGAGTCCTTTGAACTGTGAACCATTTTATTTGATTAATGGAGATGTTCCGCCTTTTCTTATTGGCATGAAATTAATTGAACTTTCTAAAGAGACTGCAATGGCGATACTCATGGTGTTTTTCTGGGATCGGAATCTAATGGTTCGAAGTGTATCTCTTCCATTAGCCTCAAGGAAGTTTCGGCACTACATGGTCTTGGATTCCAACAGCCACAGGAACTTTGGTGTTGACCTCGGGTGAGAGATCACTCACCGGAGTGACAGATTTTCTTGTTTTTCTATTTGCTAAAATACTGTTTTGTGGGGGAAGTGTGTACCCTGTACCCTTTTACATTGACACATCGACATTTTGTGGTACTACGTGAGGTTGTGGGGCGGTTAGAGCCTCAGTGCTATTGTTTGGTGGTTGTAGCGTGTGCTAGCTTTGGTTTGAAGGGAGATTTTTCCCGATTACGTGGAGGTTGGGGGTGGTAACTCGTTTTATTGAGTGGTGAATATCCATTGGCTAGTGAGTGCCCTAGTTCTGTTGTCAATGGGTGGTGAGTGCAATGTTATGTTGAGGTTGTGGGCTGGTGTGTGCCTCAGTTCTGGTTCAAGAGTGTTATGTACAATTTATTTTACAGTGAGGTTGTGGGGTGGGTAGTGCTCCAATTCTGGTTTTCATGAGTGGTGATTACCCATTATTTTGGTGTGGTTGTCGGAGCTAAGTGCCCCAGTTCTGTTCCTAGGGTGGTGTCTACCCTGTTGCGTGTTGGTTGTGGGGTGGTGTATGCCCCAGTTTTGTGCCACCGCTCCGTGCGGTTTGTGTGGTGTTGGATTTCCCCAAGGAAGGGGGATGGGGTTAATCTCAATGTCTTTATTTGGGGTTAATCTCAATGTCTTTAGAATGCAATGTAAATGCTTTCCTTTCAGAATTCCTTGTATATATTGATGGATGTTTACATTTCTTTTTGTCACTTCTGTATTGTTGTGTCCCTAAGGAAGTGGGATATGTTATAATTGACGTATGTATTTGCTTGCTCTAGCTGTGTCTTCCCTGCTGCTCAGCTGGTGTGAGTGTTAGAATACCTGATGACCTCATGGAATGTTTGAGTGCCTGGCCTGTGTGTGTAGTGTCAGTTGAAGGCAGGCAGGCTGAGCGGCAGGGAGGCCGCTCCTGGTGGGGTTATTCCATCCATCTATCTTCTACTAATGAACTTAGCCTGAAACTAAGCTTTAATAAATCCAACCTATTTTATACACCTGGCTCCTTGGACTTTCAATTTACCACAACTAGGGTAGCCATCTCTGTCCATATAATGATGGACACTGTCTCCAGTCCTCAATTGTTCCATAAATCATTGCTTCCGGGGTGTGGGTCGAATTGCCAATGGAAACAAAAAACGTCTACAAGGCCCAGAAAGTGCAGGAATAACACTAGCCAATGTATTCTTCAAGTGGGGTATTGTAAACAAATGTGCCTACACACACTGCAGCTCCCTATTCAGTTCTGGTCATTTTACATAGCCCATCATCCCATTCTTGGTTCTACTCATCCGTTCCATGCTCCAGATTACATCATCATCTCTACATATTTACCCCTAACAAGGGCAAAACAACAAGGAAAGTAAAAAATAGACAATAAAATAACAGAAACATTTAACTCAACTACATTCTAAAATATCTTGGCAATACCGATCCAAAATAAATATGTACATACTATCAATCAATCAATAAAGCTTTATTTGATTTCCTACAAGAAATTCATACAAGCATATACAATCAAATCACGTAATATTTTCATAGTCAGAGGCAATATTGAGAAACATTACTAAAATATATTTATCGATACAGACTTAAAAAGTCTACTAAGACTTTGTTTGCGCATGTTCAAAATTTTCATATTAAAATCGTTTTTCTATATTTGATAACATTTTTACAAAAGGATACTATCGACCTAATAAAATGTTCATTATCTAAAAATTGAAATAGCAAAACTGAAGTAACCTTAATATTGGTAAAATCAGCTTCCTTTTTTGCATTTCATAACATTTTCTAAATAACACATGCATTGTCGATTGCTAAGACGATCATCGCATGGGCAAATAGCCAACGTTCCAGACCAATCATTTATAGTGAGAAAAAGTATTAATCGATAGAAAATCCCAAGTCTAAAGCGAGTCGTTTCCACCGAGAGTGTTTTTAAAGTACGGCTGGATACAGTAAGTGGTCAATGTCATTAGGTTGGACTGTTCCATTAGTCTCAATATTTCTACAGAAAATCTATTTGTCACTATAAGTGTCATACAGTTTCTTTTAAAATCTCTTCTGGTAACTGAAATTATGGAACCAGGATCTTTATAATATTCTGGGCCCCCAAGGTCATTCATAAAAATCTATAATATATTTTAGCCATGGGATATTAAAGGCCCACTGAAGCTTGTGACTATCCTTTATATTGTCCCGGTTAAAATTGTTTTTTGTAGAGGACTAAATCCTGTGCCACAGTTTCCTTGCAAAGTTAGCTAGCGCAGCCATGGATTTCAAGAATAATAGCTTCCAAGCTTTAACTGCCTGGGTCCATATCCCCTTTTGGTAAAAAAGAATACCTAAATAAGGGAATGCCCTAGTAAATTCAACATTATTGTTATCTATCTATCTATCTATCTATCTATCTATCTATCTATCTATCTATCTATCTATCTATCTATCTATCTATCTATCTATCTATCTATCTATCTATCTATCTATCTATCTATCTATCTATCTATCTATCTATCTATCTATCTATCTCTATATGTATATATATATATATATATATATATATATATATATATATATATATATATATATATATATATATATATATATATTCTCTCCACAAGTTGCCACAAGTAGAGCCACCACACAAGGAAGGGTTTCCGCTCACGACGCCACAGGCAGTAGGCTGTACACCCTGCCCGAGTCCTTTGCTAGGTCGCGGAGCTGCCCCGCCGCTGTTGCGGATCCTGGGTGTTGGTTACCACGAACACCATTGGAAAGGAGGGGGCCTGAGCCACGGGTTATTTTTGGGAAGCTGGAGCCATGTTGCAAGTACCTTTGCCCTAATGGGATAACATTGAGTGTGGTGGAATGAGCGAGGCACTTGCTTGGAGGAACTACGGAGTCAGCAGGCATATTAAGACTACGACAACCAGCATGCTTGCAGTGACGCCCACATGGGCGGGACTCTTGATTTAAATAAAATATGTTCCAAACGCACCGGCTCTGTTCCAGCTCATTTGCCAGTGATCAAGAGCTCTTAAGCTCGAAACGCGTATGGCTGCTGCAAAGGACTCGGGCAGGGTGTACAGCCTACTGCCTGTGGCGTCGTGAGCGGAAACCCTTCCTTGTGTGGTGGCTCTACTTGTGGCAACTTGTGGAGCGAATATATATATATATATATATCTGCATGTTGTGCTGCCTTTCCCACACTTCATAATAAATGTTTTTTTAATATTGACTCTAAGACCCAGATTTTGCACATGAATAGTGAAACTTGTCAGCACGCTTTGAGGCCCAGGTGCGTTCGTGCCATCAGTGCAGCCTCATCCAAATACAGAAGGGCGGGTATATGGTGATTATCAATTTTCCGCAGGTCTTGGCACTGATTCACCAAGGCTTGACCCAATCCATTAGTGTAAAACGTAAAATATGTACATACATAAAGAAACTAACAGAAAGAAAAGTGAAAGAAAATTAATTTTGAAGGTTTTCTTCTTCTTTCTGATAGCTGACAGCACAGAACCATTTTCCAATTCAACTACATTCCGACTCATCTTAGTTGCCTTAAGTGGGCAAGAAAATTTACTGTCACCTTTCCTCACTATCCCACCTTTTTTCGTCACCTACTTCAATGTGAGGTTCTCTTACTCGATTTTTTTCACACTATGGTATTCCTCCTTACATTTCTGTTTCCCTGTAACTTCTGATTTTATTGCCTCATGATCCACCCACATTCAATCTTTGTCAGCTAACCAAACAGTATTCTCTTTCCTACCTAGTTCACTTCCTTTTAAAGAAACAACGGTGGACATTCCAGTCACAGAATGGGGGGTGGTTCTATGTGCCTACACTAACTTCCTCAACCCCTTCCTCCAATGCAACCAATTGGCCAATGACAACTACAAATTATCCATAATCAAATGATTTACTCTCTCCACCATCCTGTTAGCTTGCGGCCTGAAAGAAGCTACCCCATTTTCCCATAACATTCGTCATTTCACGTGATATAAATTGCACCTTATTATCCGAGACATAGGTTTTTTTGTACACCCACTTCAGGAAACTCTATCCCACTTCATGTATCAATAAGGTCTACTGTTTTGATTACAAACCACTTAGTATGATAATCTACAAGTACTATCATTAATCTATACTCACTCCCTAGTTTGCTTATAGAACCAAGAAAATCTACAGCCAACCTTTCCCATGGTCTTTTGGTATTCTCAACACATTTTAGCCGAGGTTAGTCTCACAGTCCTTACCATATCACTGTTAGCACAAGCATAACAATGTTTCACCTCCTCTTCCACAATACTGTCAAGTTTTGGCCACCAATATGCTTTTCTTATCCTCCCATTGATCATGTTCCTACCAGGATGCCTCGTGTGCCAGTTGAAGAATGCGATCCCGGGCACCCATAGAAGGAATTATACAATTCCTTATCATCACAAATACCTAATTACTCCTTCAAGTCCTGATGCTTCTCTACCTGAACATTCTGATGCACTTCCTGAGTCCATCATTGCCTTGCTCATAACCAAGTATTCATTCATGGCAATTCCCCAATTTTCCTTTTTTAATGCCATTTCTTCTTTCAGTATATGCCACTTTATCTATATGCCTCTTTCAATAGATGCTACTATTGGTATTTTTGAATATGCTCCTATTGGTGCATGCCCCTTTTGCTACATGCCTCTGTAAGTTTATGCTTGTATTGGTATATGCCTCTTTCATCATATGTTCCTATCTGTATATTTCCCTTTCTGTATGCCCACTTTGTATCTGCTCCTATCAGTATATGCCCCCATTCCTACATGCCTCTTTCAGTGTATGCTCCTATCAGTATATGCTCCTATCGGTATATTCTCTTTCTGCTATATGCCTCCTTCAGTATATGCTCCTATCAGTGTATTCCCTTTTTGCTATATGCCTCTTTTAGTATATGCCCCTTTTACGACATGCCTCCTACAGTAGATGCTCTTATCAGTATATTCTCTTTCTGCTATATGGCTCTTTCGATATATGCTCCTATCAGTTAATGCTCCTATCAGCATATGCCGCTTTACCTATATGCCTCTTTCGGTATATGCTTCTAGCTTTATATTCCTTTATGCTATATCCCTCTTTCAGTATATGCTCCTATCAGTATATTCCCTTTCTGATATATGACTCTTTTGGTATATGCTCCTATCAGTAAATGGTCCTATTAGTATTTGCCTCTTTTCCTATATTTACCCTTTTTAGAATATGCTTCATTAGGTACAGACTCCAACCGATATACACCCTTTTTGCCACATGTACTTCACCTTAAATGCTCTTCACTGCTTTTAATGCTTTTAATTCGTTCCGTGCTAGTGATGGAACCACTCCGTCACGAGCCACGTGCTCATGAGGGAGTGGTTCAGTTACGCCGCGGCCGCCCCGCCGACGCGGCATCAATTCCGCACCTGCGCAGGTGAATTGATGAGCGGGCGGGCAGTGACGGAACGACTCCGTCATGAGCACAGCGCGCCCGTGGCTCGTGACGGAGTGGTTCCGTCACAAGCATGGCGGCGCTGCGCGACCCCAACCCCCAGCACTGCGGCAGAATTACCGCTGTGGCCAGGGTTAAGTGAATCACTTCCATGTAATCTATATTTATTTTATGTTTCAAAAACAATAGCACGGTGAGTATTTTTTCAAGCCTTTTCTAGCTTTCCAGGTGCAAACTTGGCTTCATACATCTGATCAGCAATGGAAAAATAATATTCTTATTTATTTCTTTGTAGCGCTTGTCTAACGGGAAACGTGAACATGACAAGTTCAGAGTATCTGAGCTATGAAGGCACCACCATATTTCCGCTGTATGCGGGAAACCTGATCATTGCAGGGTTTGTGTTCGCCAAAGGGAAGCCCTTCAGAAAACCTCTGTATACAAACTGTAAGTGCACATTTTCAGTAATGTATGAGTCATTTTCAGATGCATACACAAGGGCTGCATGACAGTGATTGCTGACAGTCGTTTGAGGGATGACGGCCTAGCAGGAGTCTCGTTATGTTCTCTGTCTGCTCCTAATTGGTACCTGATTCCATGTCCAGTTGCGAACAAGCCTTACCGGTCTCTATGCTTTTGGACAGGCTGTGACTTATAATTCTCAGTAGACTCCCGAGATCATGGGGCTTACTGTACATTGGGTGGAAGCTACCACCCAGTGGAAATCCAGGGTACTACTAGGTGGGAGCTTCCACCCAATGGAAATCCAGGGGACTGCTAGTTGGGAGCTACCTCCCTGGGGAAATCCAGGGTACTACTAGGTGGGAGCTACCATCCAGTGGAAATCCAGGGGACTTTTAGGTGGGAGCGACCACCCGTAGAAATCCAGGGTACTACTGGTGGGAGCTACCACCTAGTGGAAATCCAAGGTACTACTAGGTGGGAGCTACCACCCAGTGGAAATCCAGGGTACTGCTAGGTGGGAGCTACCTTCAGTGGACATCCAGGGTAATACTAGGTGGGAGCTACTACCCAGTAGAAATCCAGGGTACTACTAGGTGGGAGCTACCTCCCAGTGGAAATCCAAGGTACTACTAGGTGGGAGGTATCATCTAAAGATATGTAATCTTTGTACTTTCTGCTTTTGTTTATCCCACTGCATTTTATATGTTTGTGCTTGTATACCCAATAACATTTAATTAATTATTTTCTGATAGTTCAGCAGTTATTCGTTAGAGGTTATTCATTCATATATATGTAGACACATAATCTGTAATGTCTTCAAGAATTAAGCAAAGGTGCAACAAGAATAATGTTAATTTTTCCATTTAAGAATATTGAATGTATGGCCTGTCCTTTAAAAAACAATCAAAAGTGTGCATTTAATCTGGTTACCAACAAGTGTATGGCATAGAGGAAATACTTGGCCTCCTGGCGGACCTAGATCAAGTAAGCAGAAGCTGTTAACACCCTCCGTGAAGTCCTCAGCCAGTCACCTCGAAGCCAGCCTCGCCGATATCAGCTTTTTCAGACACCATAACTACTGGGTGCAGAGATAGACAACAGCCTCCTCCATGTGGAACAACACTTCTGTTGCTCAACTAAGAGGTGCAGGTGGGATGCCACCTAAGAAACCCACAAGGGCTCTTTTGGTGCTGAGCCAGTTCAGCCTGCGGCAAGAAGGGAGGGGGTTTGAGATAATGCTGTGAGTCTCACTGGACTGATTGTTACCTACAATGCACCACTTTCCAGCTGTGCTCAGGTGGGTTGTGGGCTGCAGTGCACCAGATTTCCTGTTTTGAATTGGTAGGTTGGCATTTTACCAGGGAGGTCTAGAATTCCTAATCTTGGGCCCCATTTTTGTATATAATTAAACAGACTTATGAGTGATGACCGGCCTCAGGGACAAACTTTGAGTAATCTTGAATTAGATACTGAAGAATTTGCTAGTATTACTAATGGCAGAGACATCCATTGTAACATTGGTTTCCTCTCTCAGTTCAGACAGAATCCTCCTTTCTGCTGTGGGGTTATCAGCCATCTGACTAGTAACAGTTATTCCCTATTTTCAATTGAGGTTTTAATCTCATTCTGAATCGGTTTCACAATCATAGCGCGACCTTTTGCGATAATAGTAAACCTAAGGATGCCATTAACGCAACACCTCATAGTAAGGAAGTTCCCTGAGGTGATGGGTGCAGTGAGGTTTGTTGTGAATGCACATGCTGCATACCCCTTTGAAATATGTTATTCATGGGTGGGGTGTAATCCTGTAGATCCAATCACCAGTCACTTTCATGCATATAAAGCTGCTCCTCTTCCTGCAGAATATGAATCTTTAATTCTTAGCGCGATATCAGGAACAACCAGCATGGGTTGGTGGACAGTTACCACATGCAGGGAGGTCAGACTGGATCCCTTAAGTAATCCAGGGGCTGCCTGGCCAGTGTTGCCTGGTTTATCTCTGCAGCTAGATGTAGCTGAAAACTCTGCAATTAAGACAGTCACTAAATCAGTAAGTAGATAAATATAGAGAATGTTGACAATATTTCTTACTCGCATCATCGACAGGAGCATCGGTGCCGGGTCCAACACAACAAATGGATCCTACAGGGTGGGCCAATTAGTCGACTGACTAATAATGCAATCAAGGGGAAAGCTCCCAATAAAACGAGATAAGATTCCATTTTGGATTCCTTTTAGTTTATTTTATTGTGCTTTTAATGTGTACTTTAATGTTTTTGAATCGTTTTATGATGTAGTGTATTGTATTTTAATATATCTGTGCTTTCATGGCCTATTGGATAGTGGAGAAATAAAGATGTTGTATTTGAATTGCTTTTAAAATCAATGGTTGGAATCAGTCTATCCTTACACATTAATTCAAGACAAGCACAGAATGCTACCTATGTATCATCCTCCTGTATGGTACCATCTGTAGAAGAGTGTACTACAGGAGGAACAATTCTTGGGAATATTTAAACTACTACGCATGACACACCCGCTTTGGAGGTGGTTTTGGTGACGTTTAAACAATACACAACAAGCTTATAGCCACACAGGCTGTTGATTTAAGGATGAAATTGATAGCTAATTTGGAAATGGACTCTTAGATAGTAATAGTGTTCAAGGGGAAGCAGACGTCTTGGCAGGGTGCCAAAGTTTGTCTGTTGATCACAAATGGGAGGTTTCTAATAATATTTTAGAAATACATAACTCCATAGGCAAGGATACTTTAGGTTCTTGAACCACAAAACTGCAATTTAAACCAAAAAAAAGCCTTAAGGTTCGGGTAAAGGACAGGCCGCACTGGAAATTAAGAAATACAATTCAGAAATCTAAACTGAAAACCAGGATTGAATCTCTGCCAGAGCTGAACTCCAGCTAGGGTGGAGACAATTTGAGGGACATGATGAATTAAAAGGCCAGACCAGTATCAGCAATATTTCTGATCTTTGCAGGATTCTGAGGAGTCAGCAAACAAAAAGGAGCAGACAGACTGAGTATCACAAAAAGGATCCATGCAGAAAAGTGAAAGAGAGACAGCTGAGGTTTGCGCGAAGAAAGAAAAGAAAGATTTAGACTCAAAAGCTTATTTTAGAAAAAAAAAGTTCCTGGGCTCACAAAGAAGAAATATGTGTCAGAAAATGTGCATACTCTGGACTTGGGTATTGGTGCTTCTCGACAGTGCAGCAGAAATAATGATATTTAACCAGACTCTGAATGATCATCTCACAGGGACACCAATTCACAAATCTAGATGTCAAATCTAGGGCTTTGCCAAATTCACATAATTTACTTTTGAGAATTTTTGCAAAATTCCAGTAAAATTCAGTTAAAACTGTCATTTTTCACAGTATTTTATCTCAAAATGCATCCTTGCAAGGATACATTTTGTACTACAAATGTATAAAAATCCAAAGCAGACCAAACAGCAGACACTTGCTTTATGTTGTCCCTCTGCACTTGTGGTAAATCTTTACAGCAAATGGCACGTAGTTACCCAAAGTGGCTGAATGGTATGATTTCAAGAATTGCACGTAACAAAGTTTGTTAAATTTTTTAATTCCTGAAATTACATGAATTTTGCCAACAACAGTGGAAGGCAAGATGGCGGTTGGACGCCATCTGTCAGCAGCGGCACACAGTGGAGCTGCCGAGGCTGAGAAATCGAAGGAAAATGAAGCAAAAAGTTAAGGAGTCAGCGAAGAAGAAATAGCGGGGAAGAAAGAAAAACTGCATCTAAACATCCAAACATTTAGCTCGGACATGCGTATCGGGAGATAAAGACGGAAACACTGCCTTAGACCAGGGACTTACTTTCGCCCGGAATTGGTTTTTGGTGTGGGCTCCAACAAACTTCAGCTGAATGCGGGCAATTGGACCGAGGTTCTTGCCAGGACAGGACTGGCCGTAGCGGGCACCGGGCAATCCTCCGGTGGGCCGCATGGGTGGGGGCCGGTTTTCGGCCCCTGGGGGCCGTTTTTGTTGCAGGGACGTTTTTGCAGCAGAGCTTCAAAATCGGCCGTGTAACAAAATCGACCGAAAACCGCCCCTGGGAAAGAGCTCGGGGACACCCCAGCCCCCTGGGGAGGGGGGCCAGCCGAGCACTTTGCCAGGGCTGGTTTTGGTTCCCAGTCCGGCCCTGGTTCTTGCCGTCCACCAGAGTAGCCGTGTGCTTGGCGGTTCGGCGCTTATCATTAAGGCTGGGCTTGCATCTTTTGGCCGAACTGCGCTTGCAATCCTCTGAGGCACGTAAAGGCTTGCAGAATATGGCTCCGCCGAAGTGTACTTCGAGGAGCACTCGAGCGACGAGCCGACTACCGGTAAACACTGCTAGCAGTATGGAGGTGGCGCAAGGCTCAGAAACACAGAAGGGTGAATTGATTGGCAATGCCAGCGGGAAGCTTGGGAGGCTGGTATTGCATCTTCTGAAGTCCGGGTGCTCAGCAGGGCTTTTCTCCCCCAAAGCAGGCTCAGAGGAAATTGATGGAAACCAATTAGCAGCTATGGTTACTCATGCAATAGAGACGCAACACTGTAACACTGCTAACGCTGCTACAGATGCCAATAGTAATAGTTTCAAGCCACATTGTAACGTAATGCTTAAGGCTGGGGTGCAAACGATTGAAAATACTGAAAACAGTGAGCATGAGTTGAACCCTGATACCGAGGATGATCTCAGAGAGAAACAACAAAGTATAACGCTAGATGTTAGTTTGCAAAACCCAAGTGAGATGATGTTTGGGCTTAAAGAAAACCAGCGGGAGGGACTTTTTGCCAATATGGATACAGCAGTGGTATCGCAAAATGATAAGGAGGAAAATCGTTCTCCTACCTGGCAGCCTAGACATGGAACTCCCTCCCTGCCCACCTACAAACAACCCACGACCATCTCACCTTCAGGAGACACCTCAAGATCTAGCTATTCGAGCAGTAGCCCCCCCCTCCCTTCAGCGCCTTGATACCCTCACGGGTGAGTAGCGCGCTCTACAAATGCATTGATTGATTGATTGATTGATAAGCTACTAGGCGATACAGCAGGTGATACAGCAGTGAAAGGCAGTATGGACGAAGATGGTTTAAGGCAGAATGTCTTGGATACAGCTGTGGATGGCAGCATGGCAGATGACACTGTAAAGCAGAGAGCCTTAGCTTATGGTAGTTCTGATGTTGCTCTGGTTGGTCAGGGCACGCAATCAGGGGGTCGGACTAAGACTCAAGGAAATAATGATATGATGAATACCCCAACACAGAGTTTAGGGGGCACAAAGCAAAAATCAAAGCAAAAGCAGAAGCAAACCCCACGATCAGACAAAAGGAAAAACCCTAGATCAATAACGCCAAAAGAAGGGCAAGAAAGTAGAAGAAAGTCTACAATGAGCCACACAGTTGGTAAGCCGAAATCAAAGCAGGGGAAGAGTACAGATGTTATAAGCCCCATACGGAGGTGGGTTCAGTCAAAACGAGGGGTTAAAACGCTGATATCCAGACTTTTGGACGTGGGTATAGTAGATGATATTTGTGGGGCATTAAGGCTATCACCCGGAGAAACTCCTGAGGGATCATTGGGTGCGGCCTGCTGCCAGGAAGATGTCTGCGCTGCTTTCGTGGCAGAAGAAGAGGGGGAAATGGACCCCCGAAGGAGCTCATCAGGTAGAAACGCTCCAACTGGAGAAGCGTCATTGCTTTCACTTATATTACAGTCCCTAAAAGACCAAAGAGAGGAAACAAGGAAACTATTCTCTCAAGTTAGAGACGACAATCATGGCATCCAGCAGTAATTAAGAGAAGTCAACTCGAAGGTCGGATCTATTACCACCGATATGGCAGAACTTTAGACAAGGGTTGTTGGGACTGAGGAAGTAGCTTCACAAATGGCTGCCTCTGTCAAACAACATCAGGATTTGCTAACTTCAATGCAGTTAAAAATCGAAGATATGGAAAATCGCCAACGGTGGAACAATCTGAAATTGTTTGGGTTTCCGGAGGGGTAGGTAGGGACTGACCCGAGGGGTTTTGTTGTTCACCTAATGCAGAAGGCCTTTCCGGATTTAGTGGAGTGGGACTGGGGTTGCCAGATACAGCGGGCACACAGATTACCATTAGTACAGTGAAGGCAGGATGTTAGATACCCTCGACCCTCTCTTATTATTTTGGTAATTTTTTGCTAAGGCAAGCTGTGTCATTGAAGGCTAAACCGCCTATTTCAATAGAATCCAATTCTATTTTTTTTATTTCAGATTTTTGTAGAGAGACAATGGAAAGGGGCTGGCAGCTCAGAATATTGATTGATCCACTAAAAGCAATTGGTGTGCAGGCGTACTTGCAAGAACCGGTTCGTCTGAAAGTAATACGAGGAGGACAGTCATATGTCTTTATGTCTGAGCTTGAGGCAAGGGAGGCATTGTGTGAAGGCAGAAGGGAGGGGACAGGACAAGGAAAGGGGTTTTGAATCTGATTTGCATCTGGGACTGTGGGTCAGGGGGTTCGTTTCTGAGGTTTCAGTCTATGTAGAGGTGGAATCTTTTCTCCCTAGCAGTATGTATAATTCTGGAATATTTCTTACCCCCCCCCCCAATAAGCTGTAAATATAAATTGGGGCTCTACTTTCAAGCTTAAGATAAAAATGATGGACTGTTAAGCTTTTCGGGGCCACTGTGGAGACCGTAGTCTCACTTTTGCTGCCAAAACCAACGGCAGCCTAAAGAAGAGGAAGATTCCTCCATCTAGGAGTTGGGGGGTGGAATTTGTTTTAGTTGGGGTAAGGGTGGTGGGAGGGGGAGGGCAAAAACAGGGAAAAAATAAAGGCACGGTAACTAGGAAGCAAAAGGTTAGCACATTAGAGGTATATAACGAAACAATTTAAATGGAGGGTTTGAGTGGTAGTACTAATAGGATTGTTTTTTTTTCATATGGATCAATTTAAGTTTAAATGTTGAGCATGGAATGTGGCCAGGTTGAACAGTAAGGTCAGGAGGCAATTGGTGTCAGAGGAACTGAAAATGTATAACCCCCATGTTGTTATGTTAACGGAAACCCATCTTTCATATAAAGATCGCGGACTATTAAAACAGTTAGAGTACGATGTGGTAGTATGTACTACGTAAAGTGCCTCTATACGAGGGGTTGCTATTTTGAGACATAAAAGGGCGGAGGGGGTAATTGGGTAATACAAAGGCATATAAAGGTGGAAGGTGGGCAATGGCACTGATGTAGATAAAAGGGAGAAGTTATATATTCTGTGTAGTGTACGGTCCGAATATGGATGAACCTGCTATTTTTTAGGCAATAAATGCAGAAATGTTAAACTGGGAGGGGGATAGGGTCGTGTTGGGTGATTTTAATTGCATCATGGACTATAATATCGATACAACGCAACGGGGGGCCTTTCAGAGAATGAGAAAGAAAAGAGCTGCAATAAGGGAACTGGGGCGGCTACAGGGTGTTAGGGATGTCTGGAGAACATTATACCCTACTATACCAGGGTATACTTACTATTCAACCCCACATAGGTTATACTCTCGTATAGATATGGCCTTGGCCTCTGACTCTTTTGTATGGTCCACTGATATGGAAATTTGCCCAAAGGTGACCTCTGATCATAACCCCATACTTCTTATATTTAAAATCTTAGAGGAGAATAGGGTTATGAGACCTTTCTCATTTCCTAGATATCTTCTGACTGATCAGGAGTATGTGGCTATGATTAGGGGTCAATTTGAGATTTTCTTCAGGGAAAATGTAGGAAATGCTGCCCCTATAGTTGTGTGGGACACTTGTAAAGCAGTTATAAGAGGATGCACCCAGCAATACATATGGCTTCAAAATAAAAAAAGAGCAAATACAATTAATTCAACTATATTAGAGAACCGGAAGGTGGAGGATCAGCAAGCAGAGGCTGTGGAGAAGTGTGGCTCAATGGTTAGAGTGGCAGACCCTGATGTAGAGGTCTGGCCCGGGACCAGGGTTCACTTCCCGCCTTGGCGGCTCTTGGGCTCAATTTCCTCGAACCTGATCATTCTCGCCTCGGTGCCTATTCTAATCATGAGTCCCACTCTGCAACTCTGGGAAATAGCTTGCTTAATCTCCACAACAGCCCCAACAGTGCTGGGATGCCTGGCTTCACCTTGGGGGTGCCCAGGAGTGGACATTTCACACTGAAAAAAAGCCAGGAAGGGTTCCACAGCGGTATGCGTTACAGCGCCAGGACACCCCAGTTGGGGTATTACTGCGCTTTACAAGTACAAATTGCATCTACATAAAGGGCTCAGAGGACACTGAACAACTAGATTTTATGCCAGTAGAATTACGCTCAGCTTTAAAGAAAACATGGAGAGAGAAAAGCGGGGGTAGAAATAATAAATATCGGTTAACACAGTACGAATTTGGGGAGAGCATAGGCAAAGTACTTGCATTTAAGGTGGTGGACGATCAAGTTAAGGCTCACATAAAAGAAATAAGGGGGATAGATGGCAAAAAATATGAGCAGCCTACTGTTGATATTAGAACAATTTGCTCTATATTATAAAATGCTTTGTACTCCAACAATACAGCCTACACAAGAGGATATACATAGGTATATCCAAAATAGTTATGTTAGAAAGATGGGGAGCAAGGAATCTGATCTCCTGGAGGAAAATATTTCAGACAGTGAGATACAATTAGTGATGGGGGCACTACCTGCAGGTAAGGCTGCGGGAGAAGATGCTATACCACTAGAATTCTATAAAGTATTTAAGGATATTATGATGGAGCCGTTTAGTCTAGTGATAAAAGAAATTGGAATTAAAAGGAAAACGGCTGATTCATGGCATATGGCTAAAATAATATTTTTTCGGAAGAAAGGTAAACCAGCTGAGGAATGTGGGTCATTTAGACCAATTTCACTGATAAATGCAGATGCAAAAATATACTCTAACATTTTAGCGAATCGTTTGGCCCCAATAATGCCCAACTTAATTTCCCCCCATCAACATGGGTTTATCCAAGAGAGGGACACTACCTCGCATATAAATACGTCAGTAAGTGCATTTGATCTTGCCAATATTAGTCCCACCCCACTTGGTCTGATCCTATTAGATGCAGAAAAAGGGTTCGATCGAGTGGGGTGGGAATTTTCAACAGATACACACAGTTTATGATAATCCCTGTGCTAAATTGGCTTACTTGGGTCTGCAGTCATCTAATTTCCCGGTATTACTTGTCACCCATCAGGGATGCCCTTTGTCACCCTTATTATTTGCCTTATATATATAGCCTTTTATCTCCGTGTTGCAAAATGACCTGCAAATAAGGGATTTTAAATCAGGTGTGAACTCCCTGAAGGTAGTTGCCTATGCAGACGACATAGCGGTCTTCTTAGTAGAACCGGGAGAAGCGCTGAAAATAATAACGGAAGCTGCAGAACAGTTTGGTTTAATATCAGGCTATAAACTAAAAGTTAATAAGACACAAGTTCTCCTTAGTTATAAACCAGAGAGGCTAGTACCTGGTACCTGCTTGACCGCTACCTATTTAGGGGTTCAAATAACAACACGGATTGACCAAATATTATCACTAAATTATGATGTAGTATTAAAAGAGACTAGCAGGTCTTTAAAAAAATGGCACACACTACCGATTGGGATTATATTTAAAATGAAAATTCTGACTAAATTTCTTGACCTTTTCCGTGCCATTCCTCTTCGCATTCCAAATAAAAAAAATTTAAAACTGTATGGAATATTAAGTAGTTTCATATGGGGATATAGGAAGGCTAGGCAAGTGACAGATTGGCTAAAACTCCCTTTTATCCAAGGTGGTCTAGATTTCAAAACATACTTTTGGTCAGCTTGTTTTATTCAGTTACGTAGTTTTACTAATCCAGCCAATATTATTTTTAGTCATACGTTTATTTTGGGGGCAGAGAGCCATATCTTATTACATAGACTCCAAGGGCCCGATTCACAGAACTAACTTAAGACAAAATCCTAAACTTACTACTTTTGGTATTCACAGAAGTTAGGATTTTGCCTTAAGACAGACTTAAAACAGACTTAAGACTGACTTAAGACAGGATTTTGTCTTAAGGCTGTCTTAAGTCTGTCTTAAGTCTGTCTTATTACAAACTTAAGACAAAATCCTAACTTCGGTGAATACCAAAAGTAGTAAGTTTAGGATTTTGTCTTAAGTTAGTTCTGTGAATCGGCCCCAATGATCCCAACTACTTTAAAAGGGTAAACTTTAGGACCATACGAGATGATGATATATATGGCGCTCAATTCTGCTAAGCAAGAGCATCTCATGCTATCATAAGGAGCTGCCTCTCTGACAAAACCCAGGATTGCCGGAGATATTCCACGACACGGCCAGCAGAAAATGGGTTAGCAGAGGAGTTAACTGTATGGGAGATCTATATGATTATAACGGCTTTGTCTCATTTGAGAGCTTACAGAAAAAACACAATCTACCGGGGTCCATGCTTTTTAAATACTGTCAGATTCAAGACTTTTTTTGAAACATCTAAAATTGGAGAACACACATGATTCTGAGATATGGGGTCTTCTCAATGCCGGGGGATCAAAATCTCTGATAAGCAGAGCGTATAAATGGCTTAGCATTGGGAAACCCGACAACTGTGGTAGACTGGCAGAAAGGTGGAGCAGAATATTGGGGATTTTGGTAGTGGCAGGTACTATCTCACAGACCCTTGACATCATAGACAAAGCTGTACATGCAACTAATTTGAGACTGCAACAGCACCGCATGATTTGTCTTTTATATTACATCCCGGATAGAATTGTAAAATGGTCACTAGGTAATAATACTAATAACGAACAGACAAAATGTCCAAAATGTGAGTTATATGCGGCAGACATTAAGCATATGTTTTTGCAGTGTCCAGAATTAATAACATTTTGGCAGAAAGTCGCGGATGTTTTACAAAAACTAGGGATAGGAGTACCTTTATTGATGTCCGAGGTTATGATGGGATATAGGGGCATATTACCAAGCAATAGCGATAACTATCGCTATTGCTTGGTTAGAGACAAAAATTTACAGCTGAGCTGCGGCGATTTTTACCACATATAAACCTTGGCATTACCAAGGTTTATCGCAAATGCGATAAAAATCGGCCGCAATGCATGAATATCGCTGAAAAGTGCGCGAGATTCATGCATTACCGAGCTAAAGCTCTTAGCCATGTTATCCACCTCCCATTGGATAACATGGCTAAGAACTGCTCAGGGCAGGTGTTAGCTTTTGGAGATATTCGCGCTTAGCGCGAATATCTCCAAAAGTTGGTAATAGGAGATAGCGATGTTAGCGACTGTTTCCAGTCGCTAACATCTTGGCACGCCCACTTTGCATGTCATTAGTGATAAATATCACTGACATGCAAAGTGGGGCCCAAGATGGTCGCTATCTCCTACTAGCTGTCGCTAACTGGTGTTAGCGACAGCTAGGTAATAGGGAGACAATTTTATATCCGCTTTCTTGGCTTTTAAAGCCAAAAAAAGCGGAGATAAACCCCCTTGATAATATGCCCCATAGTTTTTAGAAATTCAAACTGTAATAGCTTGATTTCTATCTTACTAGTAGCAGCAAGATTAGCTATAGCTAGGGTGTGGACATCCACGAAACCTGAAGTGATGGATTGGTGGCTGTTAGTAAGACAGATCTAATATGGAATCTTCATTGGCTGGGTCGAGAGGGACTCGCTCTATGACCAAATGTACGGCAATATGGGGACGTATTTTTGAATGAAACTGCAAACTGCTAAAACTCTCCATTTATTTATTACTTATTTCAGATGATTATTTGTTTATGTAATATGTATCCTATTGGTTCGTATTTTGATGCCTTTATCTGGTCAATAAAAAATATAAAAAAAGAAAAAAAGAATTGTGCCAGCAACATGTAAATCATTCCCAGGCCTAGTTGAAACACCAGATGGACATGTAAATTATTCTTATAGAGTTGATGATGCAGTAATACCATTTGAAGAGGATATATTACAGAAAATCAAAGTAGTATTCTGGTTACATTTGTCACATGACTACATCATGTTCGTAGCGGATGATTGGCCTCCCTCATTTATAAAGCATACACCTCAAGGTCAATAATGAAAGTGTTCGTACCTGAAGATCTCAGGGAAAAATATCAACTTGAGCTGGCTTTAAATAAGGTTCTGGTGCTGGACAGAAACAAGGTGGTGAAAATATTCTGTGCCACAGTTAATTCCCTTAAGGTGTGAACCACAAGTTTAGGCCCAATACCTATTAAATCCATAAGCGAAGCACATTATAGGAGCCATCATAGAGAAATTACAGTATTGTGGTGTAATTTTTCATGGCTGCGAACTCATGATGGTGTAAACACACACACATGTTTTAGGTGACTCTCCTGTACAAATAGAAGAAATACATGCCTTGTTACAGGCTCTTCAGAAGGTTGATCTGTCCATTCCCACACTTATTGTGTCAGACTCTGCATTCTGGATAGAATGTGGACTTTACGCATTGTCATCTGAACAAATTCAGAGATTCAAAAGGCACATTGATAAAAGAGAAACAGCTTTGGGAAAGGTAACTATTCTACAAGGCAGGCTTCCTCTGGTACATACCATGGCCCATAAAAGTGAAGTAATTCATGTTAGGGGCACTGTACAGCTGACTTATCTACCAAGACAGCAGTGCATACCTTTAAGTTAGCTGCTCTAGCTCGATCTCAAATGATGTAGACTTTATGGTGGCAATACAAGCAACATTGAAAGGTGAAAAGTCTCCAGATTGCTTCCTTCCAAATCGTCTTATGTCATCAACAAAGTCAATGTTCCTTTGGTTTTCATCCCAGACGTCATGGGAATACTTAATGAGCGAGCTAGATAGGTTTTAAGGTGGGCAACACATGAAGAGATAGCTTTGGCATTAGTGCTATAGTATTAATGCAAAAGCAATAATACTGGATGCCTCAACCAGCTAAGAACACAAAGAATGATGTACAGCAGTGTACTATTGGTCAACAAATGAAGCATTCACCTACAGTAAAACCCGCTGATACTCCTCTCACACGGTCCAACAAATCATTTGCTGTTGTGTTCTTTGATCTTATCGGACACATACAAATAGTCATTGTGAGTACACATGTCGTACATGTCGATTCCATTGGGTTTCACCACAAATGATTGCCTCGTCTCAAGAAAGAGTAAAAGACTTGAATGCTTAGTAGCAATGGGGGCAGTTCATACATTTCTTTGAGACGGTTGTCTTGCATTCACTGCTGAGGTATGTTTAGATCCTGTTTTTTCTCTGAGGGTATGATTACTGCACTTGCAAACTTTCAGTCCAAAATTAAATGGTCAAGTGAGTCAAGGGTATTGTCGTGTAGTTCCTATAACCATATACAGGATCTGCGCATTTAGACAACATAGACTGTTGAATTGGGTTTCAGACACCCCCACCGGATATGTTTGCTTGTATACCAGCTAGCTCACAGTGCCATTAGAAACCCTTCTTACCTAGTAGAGAATAGTTCTTGACATTTATCGAACATAACAACTCTGTCCCATCAGGGATCGAGGAAACAGTACAGTACATTTTGCTCAGTCACTCATGCTCACTTTGTCTCTGAGAGATACACAGAATAAATTATTGGGACATTTTTAATAAGCATTTCTTGAACCAGCACCATTCTATTGTAAAATAGGTGTGTTGAAACAACTATAATAATAAAGACATTTATAGAGCGCATGGTTACGCCATCTCGGCGTGTCCCCCCGCTAAAGAGAGAAGAAAAGCTCCCCAGAGGAGAGGAGAGTGCGAGGCAGAGGGCATTAAGTAAAGTTATAAGGAGAACAGATGAGTTTTCAGTTGACGTCGGAAAATAGTTTCCGAAGGCTCAAGGCCGAGACTGATGGGAAGTTTGTTCCATCCTATGGCAGCCGCCATTCTAAAGGACCGGACTCCCATTTTTTCTCTCCTGTAGCGGTGGGTCACGAGCTTGCCCATGCCGCCCGATCTAAGCGATCTGCGTGGTTCATACCAGGTAACCAGACCTGTCAGATAGCTGGGAGCTTTGTTCCAAAGGATCCAATGACATATTAGGAGGGCTTTGTACATTATTCTTTTTTTCACTGGGAGCCAGTGGAGGGCCTCCAGGGTGGTTTTAGAGTTGGCTCTTTTTGGGAGTCTAAGCACTAGGCGGGCTGCGGCATTTTGCAGTATCTGGAGTCGTCCTATGCTTTTACTTGAAGCTCCCAGGAAGAGGACATTCCCATAGTCGAGGCGTGACGTAATCAATGCCTGGGTCATAGTACGCCGAGCCTCCAAAGGAAGGAGGTCCAGTGTTTTATTGAGAGTCCTTAGGACTCCAAAGCACTTGCCTACTAAACGGTTGATGTGTGTTTCATAAGAGAGTTTGGGGTCCATCCATATCCCTAAATTCTTCGCTTCAGGGCATGGTCTAGGCATAGCGCCTAAACAGCTTGGCCACCAGTCACATGTCCAGAGCCGTTGATCACCACCAACCACCAGGACTTCTGTCTTGGAGCCGTTTAATTTTAGGCAGTGATTATCCATCCAAGTGGCCAATGCTTGCATACAGGCTCGGAAATTATTGGCTCCAGCGGCAGGAGTTTGGGAGAGGGTGAGTAAGAGCAGTGTATCGTCGGCATAGGAGACAATCTCTACGCCGAACGATTGGACTAGCTCTGCCAGGGGGGCCATATATAGGTTAAAAAGGGTAGGACTTAGAGCAGAGCCCTGAGGTACCCCCTGCTCTAATGCCCTCTCTTCAGACTGAAACGAGCCCCGTTGAACCTGAAAGCTTCTGCCCGTCAGAAACGATTTCAGCCAACCGAGTGCTCTATCAGTTACACCTGCTCTGTTCAGACACTGTAGCAAGGTGATATGTGCTACAGTGTTGAACGCTGCACTGAGGTCTAGCATGACCAGTGCCATGGTTAGGCCTGCATCAGCTCCTTGACGTAGAGTTTCGGGGGCTCGTAATAAGGCCGTCTCAGTAGAGAAGCCTCCTCGGAACCCCGATTGGGATGGGTGTAGGAGATTATTCTTCTCCGCAAATTCCATCAGTTGCACATTTGCAATTTTCTCTGCAATTTTAGCGGTGTAGGGCAGCAGAGAAATAGGTTGTAAGTTCTCCAGGACATCATGGCTTACATTAGGTTTTTTTCTAATAGGTAACTGAATTGCCAGTTTATTGGAAGGGTTTGGGAGTCAAAGGATGTCATAAGGACATGGCGGATGTAAGGTTCTAAGACTGTTATGCTAGCACCCAGGACCTGTGGAGGGGCGGGATCTCGAGGAGAACCTGATTTTATACTAGTGCAGATAATTTCAAGTTCTTTACAGGGTGGTACTGTAAAACACTCTAACCTCGGTTTTGAATTTAACAATGCCCCTTCATTCAGTTCTATAAAGGTTTCTCCATCCGCAGGACATTTGGAGAAAGAGCTGTATATTTTATTAACCTTATTGGCAAAATATTCTGCCACCTTGTTACATTCCATAACGGAATCAGTTTCCGGAACATTGGAAAGTGCGACGACTGAAATTTCTTTATAGATTTTGAAGAGTTCTCTGGATGAGCAGTCCGCCTCACTAATTCTGTTTCCATAAAAGGTGGCTTTTGCAGCTCTGACCTGTTTTTGGTAGCTTCTCTGGGCTGTTCTATATTGAAGTTTAGTGCATTCATTCTTGTCCTTGCGCCAAAGTCTTTCTAGCTTTTTACATTCTGATCTGATCGACTGCAGATCTATAATATACCATGGGGCCGATTTCCTAACTCTGTTCCCCTGTTTGGCCGTGGCTAGAGGGGCTACCTTGTTCAAGGCATCAAGGATCCGGGTTTCTAAGTTTTGATTTGCACTTTCACTATCTGTGCCTCCCGGCATCCCACCTGAACGTAGCATCTCGCTAAAGATGGGTTGAGAGAAATTTTTCCATTTGCGGTATGGGTAGCTATTTTTGCCATTCAACTGGGGGGTAGGCTTACTTAAAGTGCAGATTTCAAAAGGGACTAGGAAATGATCTGTCCAGGGAAGTGGGTTGGGAGTACTCGTGGTTAAGCCCTCCCAGTTGGCAAACACCGGGTCCAATAAATTGCAATAAGACAGAAACATATAAAAATGATTATAAGCACCAACCGAGTAAAAGGGTGGCAAATTTCTACCATTGTGCTGAAACTATTAATACAGGCAGGTATAAAACTACATGACAGTAATAATGCATACTCCTATGATGCAAGCCTAACTAGATGTACCCAAGTGTACCTAGCATGTATGTATGTATAGAGCCAAGAATCCCTCTAAGACAAAGTCAACCCTATTACCTGAAGTGAGGGACTGTGAGACATCATCTTGTTCTCGAGATGGATACCCCACGAGGGATGTCAGACCACTGCAAGCTAGATTGTCTGATTGCAGGAACCTCAGCGTCTTGTGTCAGTACGTCAGCATGGAAGTCCTTTTATTCCTCTGCTTGCCTCAGCAAAGATTTGCAGCCTGATTCATGTACATGCCGTTTTGCGTGTCCCTAATAGCGAATAATAGCGACTCGCAATCGAGGAAACGCAAAACGGCATTCATGTACTTTTCGGGGAAAAAATAGCGACTCGCACGCGGGCGCTAAAGCCGTTAGCGACCCACAAAAAACGCAGAATAATCGCTATTTCCGGCCACCAGCGATCGGGATTGCGACACGCGATCCCGATCGCACGGGATTGCGACTCGCAATCCCGATCGCACGGGATTGCGACTCGCAATCCCGTGCGATCGGGATTGCGAGTCGCATTCTCGCGGGATCTGGAAAACGGGAAGACGCATTCCGAGCACCGTGATGACATCACAACCAGGAAGCAGCCAAATCCCACCCCCAAACACCACAGTGACGCTACCATACGAGTGAAGACGACGGAAAGCTGACGCTAAACCTCCGTTAGCGACTCCCGACCCGGGCGAAATAGCGACCGCCATGTCCGACGAACCTGAACCTCAGCCTGGCCCCAGCAACAGCGCTGGCCGCAAGCGCAAACTTAAGTTCTCCGAGCAGGAGCTGGAGAACCTTATAGAGGGGGTGGTGGCCAAACACGACCAGCTCTTTGGTGCCAACTCCAAGAGGGTCCCAGAACAGGAGAAGCGGAGGATCTGGGTGGGGATTGCCTCCAGCGTCAACTCTGTGGGCGTTGCGGACAGGTCGTTGGGGGAGCTTAAAAAGCGCTGGTACGACCTCCGAGGGCGTGCAAAGGAGAAGGTGGCGGCGCGCCTTGGTGAGTCATCAGGCACTGGAGGTGGTGGACCGACTGTCCCACCCAACACCCCACTGGAGGACCAGGTAGAGGACACCTTGGAGAGGGAGGCGTGTGTTGGCGTGACCACTCTGGACTCCTCCCGCCCCACACAAGACACCCAAGGTAAGTGGCATGCGACTGCGACCCTGTCCCCTATGACCGTCCCTGACCAAATAGGCTCACTCATTGGCCCTTAATCATGCCTATGTTGTGCATCAGGAAATGCCCTGAGGCATTGTGGGAGACGTAGTATGTCCACAATGTAGTAGTACCACAATGCGGCCAGAAAGGTTCCTAAGTGCGCACATCCACAGCCATCCAGGAAATGTCACCCAGCATGCATGTAACATCTGCACGTCTGACAGTCACATGCACCTAATGAGTATCCACTTACCCTCACAGGTGCGGATGATAGCAGTGACAGCGAGAGGCTGGTGATCAACGAGGAGGCCCAGGAGGAGGAATCCCTACCCGCTACCCAGCCACCAGCCCCTGCCGCAGCGCCAACAGCAGCAGCCAGGCCCCCCACCTTACCTGCTGCAAAATCTGCAGGACCACCGGCTGCCAAGGCCAGGCCCACCACCTTACCTGCTGCAAAATCTGCAGGACCACCGGCTGCCAAGGCCAGGCCCACCACCTTACCTGCTGCAAAATCTGCAGGACCACCGGCTGCCAAGGCCAGGCCCCCCACCAATGTGCCTCCAGTGCCTGCCGCACCTCCAACACCAGCTGCTACAACACCTGCAGCTCGTCCTACACAATCCGGGCCAGCCACATCCGCCACACAGCGGCGGAAGAGCAGGAGGGGCAATGGGCATCTCTATGCCTGCATGAGCGTGGAGCGGCGAATGCTCCGTCTACACCACCGCCAGTCGCAGCAGCAAGGAGCCATCCACCTCCAGCTGCAGAAGATCGGCCGCAATGTGGCGGGAGTCGGCGAGCGGGTGGACCGCATGACGGCGGCCATGGAGCGCATGACGGCGGCAATGGAGGCCAATACTGCAGCGCTGGGGAAGCAGCGCAGTGTTGCACGCAGGCGCCACCACCAGCTGGTGAGCCAGCTGTCGACCTATAGTCGATCAAATTATGTGGCAGCAAATGCCACCACCCAGCTGTCGCGGCGCTCTATGACCCAGCAGCACCAACTGGTCCAGTGCTGCGAGGAGATTACCCGGGTGCTGGAGCACTTGACCACCGCCGTGATCCCACTGCTTGCACCTGTCCTACCGGCCATCGTAGGGGGAGATGATGCGAGTGAGGCTGCCTCCAGCGTGAGCAGCAACTCTGCCACGCAGGCCCCCCCACCTAGGCGCAGCACCAGGGCTACGCCTGGTCCAGCTGCCCAGGATGAGGAAGAGCCTCACAGGCGCCTGGGAAATGTGCGCCGGAAGCACCAATGACATTGTGTCAGGGACACAGGCGCAGGCTGATGCTAAGCCTGCCATGAACCTTTACATGCAGTATGCTGGAATACTGGATTTTGTAAATAGTTGTTACCATGACCCTTTAATATTGTGATTGAAACAAATACATTTATTTTACTGCACACATTCGCCTTGTGTAATCATTACATTCTGCATGCTATTGTGATATGTGGGGTGGGGGAAGGGGGTGGGCTAGAAATTGTTAGCTGTGATGTGGTTGCGACGTCTGTGGCCTTCAGCTGGGTTCTCCCCGCGTGCATGGTGCGCATGTGCTGGTGGCCGGTCGTCCCCCTCAGATTCACTGCCTGAGATGTCAACTGGTATCCGGCGCTTGGTTGCGATGTTATGAAGCATTGCACAGACAGCCACAATGCGGCAGCACGCTGCAGGACTGTAATACATGGCCCCACCTGTCTTGTGCAGTATACGGAACCTGCTCTTGAGCAGGCCAAATGTCCTTTCAATACAGTTCCTTGTCCGGATGTGCGCAACATTGTATCGCCGTTGCTGAGGTGTGGCAGGGTTGAGGTAAGGGGTCAGGAGGTATTCCCGTAGGGCGTAGCCACTGTCACCTGAATGAGAGGAGCAGATGTTGATTGCCTGTGCAGCGCAGTTACTTCATAGCAATGTGACATTGTCGACAAAGTGTACTTACCAAGTAGGTGTCCTTCCCCAAACTCTCCCCTGATCAGTCGTGTGTGGAGTCCGCTGTGCCTGAAGATAAAGGAGTCATGGGTACTCCCTGGGTACTGGGCCACAATGTCAGTGATGATGGTCTTGGCATTGCAGACCATCTGTATGTTGAGGGAGTGGTAGGACTTCCTGTTGCGGTACATATACTCCGTGCCAGCTGGTGGGCAGATGGCGACGTGGGTACAGTCTATGCAGCCGAGGACATGGGGAAAATGGGCAACATTATAAAATTGTAGTTTAGTGAGGTCCAATTCCTGTTGGCTCGTGGGGAATGTGATGTGCCGGTGGAGCTGGCTGAGCATGGCGTCCACAAAAGTGTGGAGGCAGCGTGACATGGTGGGCTGGGATATCCCCCCAGCAGCGGCTGCTATGCCCTGGAAACTGCCGGAGGCCAGGAGGTGCAGGCTGCACAATACCTGCACATGTGTGGGCACAGAATTGTTTCGCCTTGTTGGGTGCTGCATGATGGGGTCGAGTTCTTGTATCAGCCAGGTGATCATTTCCCCATTCAGCCTGTATTTTGCATAAATCTGTTCTCTGGTTTGGGCCAGCAAGGTGACCCGCTGCCGGTAAATCCTTGCCTGCCTCATGCGTCTCCTCCGTGCTGCTCGCTGTAGCCTTCGCCGCCTCACCACCATGTACATCCCAGGCATTGTGGAACGCCTAATGCTGCTGCTGAATGTCCTTATGTGTGATTGGTCAGGCCTGGACCTGTTGGTGATTGGCTAACAGTTTTTCAAATTTGGCTTCATCATGGCTTTTATGGTTACCACCTGCTTTGAGTTGTCCTTAAATTGCGCCGCGCAAACGTGCGATTTTGCGCTTTTTCGCTAATGTATTTCTTTCATGAATGCCGATTGCGACAATATTGCGTTTCGCTAATCATTTCGCAGATTCCGTGGTTGGTCGCTATTTCCGTGTCGCTAATGCTCGACTTCCCGGAGTCTGCGACTATTACTGCGTAATCGCTATTCCAATCGCTATTATTTTTTAGCGATTTCGCTATTTCGTACTTGAATGCCGATTCCGTGTTTTGCACCCGCAATTGCGTTTTCGCAGCCATTGCGGGCGCTATTTCGCTCCATGAATCGGGCGGATGGTCTTTATATACCTAAAGTGGTACCCTCAGGGGATCTACCTTGCTGTGTCATGTCGGACCTAGGATGACGGAAGGAATGACCCTTATATATGGTTTTTATGCAGGAGATGGTAGTCCTGCTTGTAATATAGTTGACAGTCTAGTAGCTGGGGTGGGCGGAGCTAGGTGGGCTGAGGGGAAGAGGATGAGTCAGGACAGGATGAGGGCAGTTAGGATAGGGACAGGGACGGAGTGAGAAGCACATAATAAAGCTCCTAAGAAATAAGAACCTGTGTCTGTGGTTCTTTGTAGCAGGATGCTACAACTGGCGACGAGGGTGGGATCAGTGCATGCTGCCACTGAAAGGATCCCGTGAAGGAGCGTCCCGTCCCTAGCAGTGCAGAAGAAGACACTGCCGAGACACGTGTGCCAGAAGTGAGCCCACCGCCCAAAGTAAGAGGCCAGTGGAAATATTTCGATCTGTTAATCGCGTGGAGCCGGGAGAGAGCAGCGCTGCTAATCTCTGAGGGCAGGGTGAATGAAATTTGCTGTTCGCGCCGAATCGCGACTCAAGCGTGAAGCGTGCAAAACGAGTGAGTGCTGCACGAGCAGAAGTCGGGAGCCCACTCCGACTCTGCCAAGCCCCAAAGGTGAAAGGAAAGTGCCTCAGGGTGAAGGACATCGCCCCCACGAAGGTCTACTGCCCCCACGAAGGTCTCCTGCCAAGCGCTGCTGAGCGCGGTGAAATTGGAGCCCGAGTGAGCTCCGACGTCGGAAAACCTCACGCCGGATGCGTGGGTTTTGGCACGCCGCCGCCGAAGGACCCTGCAAAGTAAGGCGGGAGCCCACCCCAACCTCACCTGACTGTAGCAGTGACCAGAGGGAGCCAAATCTGGAGTATGCTGACCCTGGAAGCAACTGCCGGTGAGTCCTGTGTGAAGAATCGGGTCGAGTGCAGAGAGAGAAAGTAGTGCCTGCAGACAACTACGGCGGCCATCTTTGAGTCAGGCAACTTTTGGGACATCCTCCCTGTGCAAACTGTAGGCGGCCATTTTGAGGTCAGGCGAGCTGAGTTTAGCAACAAGCATTGGCGAACATAATAGAAACAAGCATTGGCGAAGACCGAACAAGCATTGGCGAAGACCAAACAAGCATTGGCGAAGACCAAACAAGCATTCGCGAAGACCAAACAAGCATTGGCGAAGGCCAAACAAGCATTGGCGAAAACCAAACAAGCATTGGCGAAGAACAAACAAGCATTGATAAGAGCAAATAAACAAGCATTGGCTAATAGAAAGAAACAAGCACTGTCAAGAGCCAACAAACAAGCATTGGCGAGTAGAAACCAACCAGCAGTGGCGAGTAGAAACCAACAAGCAGTGGCGAAAAGAAACAAACAAGCATTGGAAAAGCGAATAAACAAACATTGGCGAGAAACAGCAAACCAGCACGAGCACCTACAAAGGTGATGCAACAAACATTGGCCAACGCAAGTGAGGAAAAGAAACGAGCACAGATGCATGCAAGAGCCAGGTAAAAATGACAAGTGGACATCAATAATCACGAGCAAATGCAAGGAGTATAATAAGAAAACAAGCACAAGCAAACGCAAGCAACGGGTAAAGGTGATGGTGAACACACACCGAAGAGCGTAAAAGAGAGGAGCTGCTGTACAGAACTGCACGAAGTTCAGAAGAGGGCAAGACTGCGAAAGACAGTCCCAGAAACAAGCACAACACTCACTGAAGTGACTGGAGGACTTGTGCAAGTGCACAGGGAACGCCCGAACGAACAAAGATGTCAAACGTGCCCAGCATCACCGCGGAAAAGTTGGTAACCACCTGCCACTAGCATGCGACTCGAAAGACAAGGAACCTTGTGTCTAGCACAGTGCAGCTGGGTGGTGGACACTTCGGAACGCACAAAATCTAAGTGATTCACTGGCACATACTGTGATGATTGCAAAGATTACCGACATCCAAGCACATGACCAGACCGCAGGTTTCGACTAAAGAGGATCAGCTAAGAAGACGAGAAGACGAGTGAACAGCCCGTGCCCTGCAAATGTAATTCATCAGAATCCTCCTCTCATGGCGGGGGAAGAAGTAGCACAACGGTTCCATCCCTGCATTGAAGTACCACCCCAAGGGGTGCAGACGGATACCTGGATTCTGTGTCTCAAACGGAACCAATGGCTGGCAACATTGGGTGACTTCCTGGACGCCAATGGTGAACAAAGAGAGAGGAAATGTCTAATGCTGCTCCTCCATTTGGTGGGTCCAGAGGGCCGATGCCCATTCAAAACATTTTCCAAAGAAGACACAGAAATCTATGAAAGACTCCAAGAGAAGCTATGTGCCCGTCTCTCCGCGCAAGCGGAAGTGGATCATGATCGCATTGCTTTCAACACAGCTCGGCAGGAACCAGGCGAACCATTGCCAACTTTCATCATTCGGTTGCAAAACCTGGTACAAGGCTGCCATTTTAACACCTTTACGAATGAGGACGCAGTTCGACTCCGGATAATTGAAGGCTGGGCAAACCCCGACACAAAGCTCAAGATCCTGCGAGAAAATTGGTCATTAGAAGAAATCATTAGGAAGGCTGAAATTGGAATACACGTCAAGGCAAGAGATAGATCAAAGGACCTGCCTCTGAAGGCAACATATCAAGATGCCTGGACAGATGAAACTCGGAAAATGCACAAAACAAAAAGGAGAGGGAAGGCAGACCAGTGAAAAGACAACGAGAGAGACAAAGTGATAAGGAGCACTCCGAGTCAATCAGTCAAAGGACAACCTCAAGGAGTTCTTCACCCTCAAGGTGTCATTCAAAGTCTGACGAGGAGGGAGCGTCAAGTGGGACAGATCGCACTCCTGGACAAGAAGGCAACCTGCACAACAAGAGAGTAAGGAAGACAAACTATAGAAGAAGAAATCAAAATGGTCAAAACTGGAAGTTGGCGCAGGAACATTCTTCGCCAAGTTGTGAAGATGAGTCTGAAGGAACATCCAGCAGGAGAACACATCACACCCATATCATGGGTGTCCGAGCACCAAATAAGTGGGAAGAAGAAATAGGTCGCTTAAGACGAACTGACCCTCCCCAACAACGAACAGGAAAAGACCAACGCATCAATGGCACCTGGGACAACGAAGAAACTGAGAAGAAGTCGTTGACATGTGAGAAAGGCAAAGATGGAAAACCTCAAGATCAAACACAAAGAACAAGCATGTGGTTGTTGAACAACTTCTCAAATGAAACAACGCCAAAGACAAGTCGACGAAGGCGCCCGGAGAAGCGTCTTAAAGACAACCCTGAGTCAAAGAACAATGTGTCACGGCCTACTCATTTCAGACATCCATTACTCGATACACTCTCAAAGGAACGCTTTAAAAGGAGTATGGCCAGGAACTCCTCTGATTCAGAGAGCGCGTCCGTCCGATCCTGGAAGTCGACAAAAGACTTCTCTGACCCAGAAAGCACGTCTATGGCCAGGAACTCCTCTGGTTCAGAGAGCGCGTCTGTCCGATCCTGGAAGTCGACAAGAGACTTCTCTGACCCAGAGAGCATGTCTGTTCAATCCCGTGAGTCGACTGAGTCATGGTCCCGACAACAGCCATGGCGTCAACCACCCGAACGCACCATGGAACCAAAGGACATCCTTCCCGTCAAGAGAAACATGCCTCACACTAAGGTCTCTGAATACTCAGTCACGCCACAAGACAACCTGTCATGTCAGTCACAAGTATATCCAGACATAGATCAGACACCGTCACCCCTGAAGGGGTCCGCGAGGCTGACTCAAAGGACCTACAAAAGGAAAACAGAGACAGTGGAGCTTAGTCACCGGATGGGAAGGGACCAGCCAGTCACTCCGCAAGGAAAGCTGGACGTGTCAGTAGAGAGAGATCATCATCGGATGAGAGAGAGACATGCCTATGCACAGATAACCCATGAGTTCGCCAGACAACCCGAGGCCGCGAATGAGTAATCGAACCAAACCAAGACAGTCTCGTCAGATAGTACCGTACTGTCTGGTATACATGACCCTGAATTGGAGGACAGTGTTGCCCTCGACCGGACAAGGCAAAAGGAAGTAAAAGTAGATGCGGGTGCTCAGAAGAGGACCAGAACATTATCCACTCATGAAAGAGACCGAGCATCTGAACCAACAGCAGTTACACCACAGGAAGGAAACATGATGACTGCGGAGTGTGAAAGTAAACAGTTCACACACAACGTGGTCAATAATGCCCTGATTAAGACAACGGAAAGATTGACCAAAACCAAGCCCACCACTGATTCGACACTACTGAGGCTTTAAGAACAGGCCGTCCGCCGACCCGTGTGGTGGATTGAAGAATTGCGAACACTGAAGACATCAAGCTCATTTTGTTAAGAAGGGGAGAGATGTAATATAGTTGACAGTCTAGTAGCTGGGGTGGGCGGAGCTAGGTGGGCTGAGGGGAAGAGGAGGAGTCAGGACAGGATGAGGGCAGTTAGGATAGGGACAGGGACGGAGTGAGAAGCACATAATAAAGCTCCTACAAAAAAAGGACCTGTGTTTGTCGTTCTTTGTAGCAGGATGCTACACTGCTGTGTTTGTATCACTGACAGAATAACAACAGCAAAAATGTCTAACTACAAAAATATTGGATCAAAAATACTTTTTGTCCAGATATATCGAAGTCCTATCTTCATGATGGTAAGTACAAAAATATCAATAAAAAAATATTGTTAAAAATATTGTTGTTTAAAATACTGTTTAATAAAAATGTTTAAAAAAAAGTGTAAAATAATGCAAATAATACATGTATTTAAAAAAAGATAGTTAGAATTATTAGCGAAAGTTTAAAATGATAAGTAATAAATATAATTTAAAGATAAATTAAACCTACATTTATTAAAAATATAATATATATATTAACTTAATACAACTAATAAATAATGATTTTAATAAATTAAGAAATATTAAAAACATATTACAAATTATAAATACATTAATATACATACATAGGTAAAACAAAATAAATAATAAATCAAAATATTAAAATATTTGTTTTTTTACAATTACATTTGACACTTCAATAACTGCAACAGTAGTGAAAATGTTGGATAGCGTAGGGGTAAAATTTACTATTCCCACTCCAGAGAGTCCAACAATAGGGATAGTGTTAAATAGTGGAGGGGAATAGTTTACTATTCTCACTCCAAGGAGTGAAACAGTAAGAAAAGTGTTGGATAGCGAAGGGGTACAAATTACTATTCCCACTCCAGGGAGTGCAACAGTAGGGAAAGCACTGAATAGCGTAGGGGTAAAAATTACTATTCCCACTCCAGTTAGTGCAACAGCAGTGCAACAGTAGGGAAAGTGTTGGATAGCGGAGGTGAATAATTAACTATTCCCACTACAGCAGGTAAAACAGTAGGGAAAGTGTTGGATAGCAGAGGGGAATAATTTACTATTCCCACTCCAGAGAGTGCAACAGTAGGGAAAGTGTTGGATAGTAAAGGGGTAAAATGTACTATTCCCACTCCAGCAAGTGCAACAGTAGGGAAAGTGTTGGATACCGCAGGGGAATAATTTACTATTCCCACTCTAGCAGGTAAAACAGTAGGGAAAGAATGGATAGCAGAGGGGAATAATTTACTATTCCCACTCCAGGGATTGCAACATTAGGGAAAGTGTTGGCTAGCCGAGGGGTTACATCACTATTCCCACTCCAGAGAGTGCAACAGTAGAGAAAGTGTTGGATAGTGGTGGGGTTAACATTTCTGTTCCCACTCCAACAAGTACAACAGTAGGGAAAGTGTTGGATAGCGTAGGGGTAAAATTTACTATTCCAACTTCAGTGAGTGCAACAGTAGGGAAAGTGTTGGATAGCGGAGGTGAATAATTAACTATTCCCACTACAGCAGGTAAAACAGTGGGGAAAGTGTTGGATAGCAGAGGGGAATAATTTACTATTCCCACTCCAGAGAGTGCAACAGTAGGGAAAGTGTTGGATAATAAAGGGGTAAAATGTACTATTCCCACTCCAGCAAGTGCAACAGTAGGGAAAGTGTTGGATACCGCAGGGGAATAGTTTACTATTCCCACTCTAGCAGGTAAAACAGTAGGGAAAGTAATGGATAGCAGAGGGGAATAATTTACTATTCCCACTCCAGGGATTGCAACAGTAGGGAAAGTGTTGGCTAGCCGAGGGGTTACATCACTATTCCCACTCCAGAGAGTGCAACAGCAGAGAAAGTGTTGGATAGTGGTGGGGTTAACATTTCTGTTCCCACTCCAACAAGTACAACAGTAGAGAAAGTGTTGGATAGCGTAGGGGTAAAATTTACTATTCCAACTCCAGTGAGTGCAACAGTAGGGGAAGTGTTAGATAGCGGAGGGGAATAATTACCTATTCACAATACATCAAAATAATTAACATTAATTAACAAACAATTAATTATATGTAAATAATTTACCTGCCACCATATTCCCCTGTAAATAAAACCACCAATGTTGTAAAATACAACACAATTAAGAGAATTAATTAACAATTAATAAATTAAATAATAGTATTGAACAAATAATTTCAAAACAATTAATAATACATTAATTCACACAAATAACACAAAAAACAACAAAAAATACATTTTATAAAAAAAATGTTTTATATATAAAAAGTAACTTAGTTCTCTGCCTACTACCCTATCAACCCACAACCATCTCTTAAAAAATAACACACATACCATAATTAATCATGAATAATTATTTATTAATAACCAATTAAAAAAGAAATAAGAATACATTATTTACCACAATTAACATTATAACCTATTAAATACAAAATATTAAATATTTAAACATATGAATTAATTAATTATTATTAAAATACTTACCACCCTATTTTCCTATAAACACACAACCCGCTTCTAAAAAAACCATAATGAAGATATTTTCCAAATATTTATTATTAATTACCAACCAATTACTAACTAATCAATAACATCTCAATTACCACCATTCACAATATAAAATCTTAAATACTTATTTATTAATTCACACAAAAAAATTAAATAATTAATTATGATTTGATTACTTCCCACCCTATTCCCCTATAAACCCACAACCCACTCCTAAAAAATTAACACAATTAAGATATTTACCAAATATTTATTATTAATTACCAACCAAATAATGACTAATTAATAATTAATTAATTAACACAATTAATAATATAAAATATTAAATACCTAAATAGTAATTATTAAAAATGATTATTTAATTACTTATAATAAAATTACTTCCGCCCTATTCTACTATAAACCCACAACTCGCTACGGAACTAAAACGCAAAATGTACTTAGAAAATCATTTGTAACTTCTTAAAATGTAACACATATATTCAAAAACAAATACAATACTTGCACAAAAATATAGAATACCTACATTATAAATACACATTAAAATACATAACACCTAGGGGTCGATTCCGATCCTGGAAAAAGCGCTCCGATTAGCCGTACAGAGCGTTTTTCCTGTACGTATCGCACCCTGCAACGTCCCCCGTACGTACGACGAAGTACGATTCGTACCAGGAGCTGGACTCCATACGAATCGTACAGAGACCGTACGAATGAAATCCCCGTACGAGTCACACTTGGAACCCGCTGTATGCGACTTCTGTACGGTTCGCGGCTGGTTTATACGACCCGGCAAGTACGATTCATGTCGGGTACACACCGTACGACCCTTTTTCTATGGGACCTGAAAACAGTTGTAAAAGCAGAGTTCACCTCGAAACAGGTACGGTATGGCCCCCTGTGTACGGCGCGTACCCCCCATGATCGCAGGGGTACGGCGCGTACCCCTGCGATCATGGGGGGTACGCGCCGTATACCCAGCGTACATGGGGTACGCACCGTACCCCATGCACACAGGGTGTACGGCGCGTACCCCCCATGCTCACAGGGGTACGCGCCGTACCCCTGTGATCATGGGGGGTACGCACCGTACTGTGTGTATGTGTTTGTGCACTTTTCCATACGAATCGCCCTAACCTGACTTTGACTGTAGGAATCGCGTCCTGATACCCCGGTCTAGATCGTACCCGTCGGGTCGTACGGCGTGTGTACGAGTCGTACGGAGACGGCTCCGGATGCAAATCGTACGGACGGGAATTTTACCGGATCAGAATCAGGCCCTAAATAAAACAACAATATTTTTAACAACAATATTTTTGCCAACGATATTAGTAACTTCAATATTTGGGAAAACAATATTACTTAACTTCAACTCACTATTCTTTACAACGATATTCTGACTGTAGATAATTTTGTATGTTGATATTTTGGACTCAATATTAGTGTTAGTCGATATTTGCAACTCAATATTATGTCTGTTTACCGATGAGTTTCTGTAAGCAGTACCATAACTAGGTAAAAGATCAGCCCCAAGAACCGTTATGTCATGTAATGGCAGGGGAAACTAAAGGTGATAGGTTAGGTTGCTGCCTGAGAATATATTGGGGTACCTATTTGAAACATACCAGTCTGTATAAGCAATTCTTGACTTGTATGGTCTTAATGCAGGACTATGGTTGCATCCCCATACACATGGGGTATGTCTCCCCGGCACAGGTTGATTGTGCTATTTGCAAAGCTTCCCCACTTTCTTACAAAAGTTTCAAATAAACACGCTTCTCCAAGGTTTCTTTTCATAAAATCATTTCAATCTGTATTGTTCCTTCACAATACTCTCATTTCATTAGTAAACTTCCATTCCCATGTTCTTATACTAAGTCACAGTGAGACTTCAGCAGCACATGAGATGCTGGTGCCAGTCTGGAAAGCCGCCACAGCTCAGACTAACACCAGGTGAGGGGATCAGGAACCATTGATGGCTCTAGTGGTCGAGAAGGCCGGACCAGGTATCTCCTTCAGCAAATGTCAGCACTGTCAATGAGACTGAGAGACCATGTGGTGTGAAAGCATACTAGTGGCAGCTCACGATGAGACTGTCCTGTATAATTTATGATATGAACGTTCCAATCACCTGGTGATACACCTGATGAAGGATGTGTGTGTGTGTGTTCCGTACTGTGTCCATTTTGCTATCTGGTTTTGTTTTGGGACTGTGTTTTTGTTGTTGTTCTCTTTTTTTATGGTTAGGGAGGAATGTAGTGTTTGTCAATTAGGTAACTGGTAAACACCAAAGGTGAAAAGGAGAGGAAATTAAAATTGTCACCTTCCATGATGGCATAATTGAGAATCCCACAGTCATGTGGAACACAGAGAATAAAGGTAAGAGCATTACAGGGCAGAGTTAGAACCACCTAGGTGCACACAAGCAAGAAACCAGTGCTCCCGGTCCCTGCTCCTCTTTTCGCGCTGTGTGCAATGTGTATCAGAGGCCCAGAGTCTCATGCCGCCTCCTGGTGTATTCTACCCTACATGGCACCATCACAGCCATCTCATGATGGCCTCTGCTGGCTCGGCGCAGAGCACAGCCCCTGTTTTTATTTGCCTGCAGCGTGTAAAGTGCATTAATTTCACTCAATATGTTTGGGAGTTAGAGCATTATTTTAGACAGTGCAGCTCAGAAACAAAATGGGGAGAACCTTGCTTGCTGTTTCTGAACTGCAATGTCTGAAAGTCAAATACCAGGTTAAATGAATTGACTTTAGAGACTGCAGGCACATAGAACCCTGAGCCAGCGCAGCCAGGGTTTCATATCTGGTGAAAATGTAAATGGGTTCTAGACAAGTATAAACTAAATAATATTTTCTTGGCCGCTCAGTTTGAGATTTGCACTTAATTCTCCTAAAGGTGGCAATAATGCTTTATTATGGACCTCACAATGCAGAAATCATGTGTTTTAAGGATTCTGTCTGAATGATCCTTAGATGCTTGTTTTTCATTTTTTTAGATCTATTTGCGCTACTACTGATTGGACAGATCGCAATGTTCATTTTCCTGCTTTTTGGTGACTTCGAAGGATATTACATTGTAACACAGGTACAGGTCCCCTTGGATTCCATGCAGTTTACTTCTAGAATCTTGCAGAAAAATTGTTTTCATCGCACTGAATGTAATAATGACTACAGAAATGTCAAATAGGGGGACCGTAATGCACTCCCTTAGAAAGACCCTCGATCAGCACCAAGATCATTGGGTCTCATTGAGAGAGATTTGGAGAAGCAGCTTCTTTCACTGGGGCGCAGCTACCATAACCTTCTCATCTGCCCTTCTCGCCCTGTTCCTTGCTTTTGCAATTTTAATGTCCTTCCCTACACAGTGCATCCTTCCCAGCAAGAGTTCTTTCCTTCATCAAGGTCTACTGCCTCTCCTATGAAAGAGGAATAAACCCACCTCCTTTCTATTTTTCTTTGTGCCTATCAGGGATCTTCCTTCTGTATCTTGAGCTAAGGTAACATTTTGCCTACATTTTCTATATATTTTTTCTTTCAAGTATTGGATTGTGTCAAGTTACATTTCTGCAATTGCTTGGATCTGCATTCTGATTAACAAGGACTGAAATTTACTCAGGAGACACATCACACTTGTTGGTGAAATACTTACAGTCCCGTTCTTTAGCTTTGCAGAAGTGAGGGGGTATTTCCCAGTTGCCGGGAGTAATGGAGTCTCAAGCCAAATATCTAATAATAATCATTAATACAGAAATGTTAAACAGGAGGACTCTAATGCATTGCCTGATGAAGACCCTCAAATATCAGAGACAGCGCAAAGGTCATTGGATCTCCATTAGAGAGTGTTGGAGTAGGAGCTTCTTACTCTAGGGATGTAGCGAACATTAACTTGTCGTCTGCCCTCCTTCCCCTAATACTTTTGCAATTTCAATGCCCCACCCTACATACTCTTCCCAAGCAAGATTTCATTCATTTCCTTCATCAAGATCCACTCCCTCTGTTATGAAAAAGGTAGAAATCTACATCCTTCCAAAATTTTTCTTCTGCCCATCTGGATCTTCCTTTGTCATCTTGAAGGAAGGTAACATTTTGCCTAGATTTCCTAAGTATTTTATCTTTTAAGTACAAGATTGTGTCAAGTTACATTTGTGCCATTGCTTGGATCTGCATTCTAATAATTAAGGACTGGAATGTATGCATTGTACACGTCAAATTTGTTAGTGAAATACTTACAGCGCCTTTCTTTAGCTTTGTATGATGGTGAGGGTGTTTCCCAGTTTCTGGAAGTAATGGAGTCTCAATCCAAATATCTATCAGATATTGTTTTAGACTGTTAAAATCTTCTCCATGCCTGTGACTGGTGTTGTCCCAAAAAGCCTCACTGTTTTGTATGTTCATTAACTAGGAAAATACTCTCTGAGGTAGATTAGGAGTAGGCAATCACTTATTCATTTAAGAACCAGAATCCTCCCAGGTTTTCAGACATAAATCAAGGTACATTAGGAACGTTCAGAAAACCTTATAAAAGGGCAAGGCAAAAGAAACATCTTCTATTTTGCAACAGTTTCAGCCTAAACAGCAAAGTCATTGCAACAGGAAGGTTGATGATCATGGTGCTGCTGTTCAAAAAAGTGCCATTTGACATATAGTCTCTGTTAATCTGTACTTTATTGCCCTTTCTCGTGTTCTAACATGGCTTATCTTCACACCATTTGCTCCACTTGTACAATACACTGTGAGTGAACTCCAGGAGTGCAGCAAGTGGGAAACGCACTGTTTAGAACACAGCTAATATTTCAATGAGGCTAAAATTGGGGGACAGTGAAGTGAAGTGAAAAAATACTTATATAGTGCGCTACCACTCCAGGGAGTATCTTGGCGCTTAGATTCCTGAAAAGACAGAAGAGATGTAATAAGGTGGATGAGAAATACCCCTGGCTACGTAGCATATCCTAAGAGCCTCATACATTCGGGGTTGGCCAGTGAGTAAATCCAAGTCTTTAGCAGCTTTCTGAACTTGGGTTAAGTAGTGGCTTGACGTAGACAGGGAGGTGCCTTATTCCAGGCTTTCACTCCAATGACCGCCATGGATTTGCCTCCTCTTGTTGCCATTTTGAACCTGGGAACATGCAGCAGATTCGCGTTGGAGGATCTAAGTGCTCGGAGAGGCTGATAATGTCTAAAGTATTTACGCAAATAAAGTGGGCCACGATGGTAGAAGGCTCTGTGAGTAATGACGAGCACTTTAAACAGTATGCGCTTGTGTATAGGAAGCCAGTGTAGTGTGTTCAAAGCTGCGGAGGCTGAGGATTTCCTAGGTAGTCTGAGGACCAATCTGACAGCTGCATGTTGGACCATTTGAAGCTTATGCAGGGCAGATTTATTGAGTACTGCATAGAGGCTGTTGCAATAGTCCAACCTGGAATTTATGAGGGCTACAGCTACCGTGCGTCTGGCACTCAGGGGGAGGAAATCAAAGAACTTTCTCAGGCTTCTGATGATACCGAAACATGTACCTGCTACTTCCTTAGCCTGCTGATTGAAAGTAAGGGCACTGTTAAATTTTATTCCAAGATTTCGTGCAGCAATGATAGTATTGGGGGGGATTCTGCTTTTTCGGGCCACCAATCTTGGGGCGTAAAAAAGTGGTTCGGGCCGAAAGGGATGATCTCAGTCTTGGAAGAATTACATTTTAGGTGGTTAAGGGACATCCACTTGAAGGTTGCTGACAGGCAGTCTTTAAATACTTGCTCTGCGTTGGTATGATTTTTATCAAGAGTCAGAACAAGTTGGGTGTCGTCAGCATAGGCGACAGTACTGATGTTAAAGGATGTTATTAGTTTAAGTAAGGGGACCATATACAGGTTAAACAGGGTAGGGCTTAAACTAGAGCCCTGAGGAACTCCTGTTTTTATCAGTTTTTCTTCTGAGGAGTGATCGCCCAACCTGACAATCTGACGCCTATTGGCAAGGTAGTTTTTAAACCATTCGAACACTGTTCCTGCTATGCCAGCATTGGTAAGTCGATGTAAAAGGATAGCATGGGATACCGTGTCGAAGGCCGCTGAGAGATCTAAAAGGATCAGGACAGCCAATTTTCCCTGATCCAGAGCGGCACGTATGGTTTCAGTAGATGATAAAAGCGCCGATTCAGTAGAATGGTGAGTCCTGAAACCTGCTTAACATGGATGGAGAATGTCATTATTTTCAAGGAATGCCATCAGTTGTTTGTTGGCAAACGTTTCCGTGATTTTGCAGATGGCAGGAAGTAAAGAAATAGGGCGTAAATTAGATAAGATGGTGGGGTCCTGTAATGACTTTTTCTGTAAGGGTTTTACTGTCGCTACCTTCCACTGGGCCGGGATCTCTCCTGATTGTAAAGAAGAGTTGATGATAGCATTAATATAGGGGTTAACCTCCTGTGCAATGGATTAAAAAAAAGTAGGGGGACAGGGGTCGGAAGGGGAACCTGATTTAAGTGCAGAGATTCCCTGTAAAGAATCTTCAAGACTGATATGATTACATTTTTCCCATCTGGGAAGTTGGGAGTTGGACACCGTCTCAATGTCAGATTCTACTATTGTAGGATGAGGAAAATCCTTAATGAGCGTGTCAATTTTTTGTGTGAAATAGTTGGCTATGTTGTCACATAGGGTTTGGGACGGGGGAATGTCATGGGTTGATATTTTAGGTTTCGTAAAGGTGTTAACAATTTTAAAAATTTATTTTTGTTTGTTGTTGGCTGCTTCAATTTGAGAGGTAAAATAGTTCGTTTTCGCGGCTTTAATGGAGATGTGATACGCTTTCCTAGCTGATTTGTAGATGGTTTTGGAGTCAATACCATAATTTTGTCTCCATTTACGTTCGAGTTTTTTGACTGCAGCCAATTGATCTTTTAAGGTATTTGAAAACCAAGGAGCAGAATTTTTGCGATTTACTGAGGGAAGTTTTGTTTTTTTGTAGATGACTAGGTTTGCTGACGATCTCTGTCATCCAATCTACAAAGTTTTGGTAATCAATGAGGGTATTACCTGACAACGGGGGTTTGCTATCTTTAGCCCAACTAATGAGATCAGGATGGCTCATAATTTTGCCCCAATTGGGTGAGGGGGTCCCTTTATTAGTTGTTGTCTTGAACAGTGTTTGACTTCTTAGAAAATTGAAGTCAAATTCAATAAAATAATGATCCGTCCAGGTCAAAGGTAAGGGATTTTTTACCGCCAGTGTATCCAGATTGGAACTAATACAATCGAGGGAGTGTCCAGCTTTATGGGTAGCTCCAGAGGTCTTAAGAGTCAGTCCTAGAACTTGCAGAGTTTCTTTAAAACTGGAAACATTATTATCAGTAGGGTTATCTAAGTGAAGATTGAGATCGCCCAGTAAACATGAAATTGGCGCATCTAACAGTCATATCACTCAGAACCTCCCGGACACTTGTGAGAAACTGCTGGGGATTTTGCGGGGAACGGTAGAGCAGTGCTCCTGAAAAAGTGAAAGTATCATGTAATTGGATGCTAAAAAACATACTTTCAGCTTCTACAATGTCAGGGAGTTCTCTGATAGTGCATTTGAGGACATCTCTATAGATGATTGCTAAACCGCCACCGCGCTGTTTCGCGCGATCTTGTCTGCAGATGGCGTAGCCGGGGGGAACAGCCTGAACAAGGTCAGGATTAGACCAATCCCGTAGCCAGGTTTCAGTTATAAACAAACAGTCCAGTTCGTTTTCACTGATCAGATCGAATATATGAAGTGCATTTTTGCACATGAAGCGGGCATTTATAAGCCCACTTTTAAAGAAGTTGGCTGACATGCAGTTGTCCATAGGATGATAAGGTACTAAACATTTTTGACAAGTAATGCAGCAAACTGGACCCACCCATTTGTCGACATTAAGAAAGCGGTGGCAGTTAGTACAGGAAGAATTCAGGGAGAAGAGAAAATCTCTTGAATAATGCATCACCTGGGTATTGAGGGTGGCCCTAGGCCTGGCCTCGGCGCGGACGAGCGCAGACGAGCTAGACTCAGGCTCGACTCCGGCGCGGCTATGGCGCGCTCGCTGCTCGCGTTCGCTGCGCGAAATAATGACCTTCTCCTTTTGTAGTCCCTTCAAGAGCGCAATGGCGCTGGGACTTGTAGTTTTTAAGTCTGGACCTATGTGGGGCTGATCGCGCGTCTCCAGCCACAGCCTTTTAATCGACTGTGAGCTAGAGAAGTGAGGTGCTTTCAGGCGGTAGGTGTATTAAAACACACAACAAGTTAAAAACAGAACGACGCAAATAATATTTCGCAAATGCAGATAATTTAAAAATGTTACAGCCTATCACCCGGCTTCCGCCTCAGGTGAGAATGCGTACGTGCTAAATAGTGCTAATGTTAGATGCAGATTAGGTAGAGTTAGTGGCCAGGCTTCTGCCTCCGTTTGTAAAAGGAATCTCGCCACCGAGGCGCGACTCCTCCTTTTGTAGTCCCTTCAAGAGCGCAATGGCGCTGGGACTTGTAGTTTTTAAGTCTGGACCTATGTGGGGCTGATCGCGCGTCTCCAGCCACAGCCTTTTAATCGACTGTGAGCTAGAGAAGTGAGGCGCTTTCAGGCGGTAGGTGTATTAAAATACACAACAAGTTAAAAACAGAACGACGCAAATAATATTTCGCAAATGCATATAATTTAAAAATGTTACAGCCTATCACCCGGCTTCCGCCTCAGGTGAGAATGCGTGCGTGCTAAATAGCGCTAATGTTAGATGCAGATTAGGTAGAGTTAGTGGCCAGGCTTCTGCCTCCGTTTGTAAAAGGAATCACAGTCCACGCTCCCTCACCATCTGTACCCTTTCCTGTTCCTACACCCGCCCAGCTCCTGCTCTTTTGGCTTAATATTTCACCGCTAGATTGGATTCAGTTCCAGCTACTTCAAAGTGGGTGTGGGCCCATGGGCTGCAGGCCATGAAAGATGGTAAAAGTCTGGATTTTTTCCAGTCCACAATTAGGGTTCCAACTATCATAGTTAAAGTTTATTTTGCTACTTTGTGCCTTGACTTGGATTTGGAATGATCCGTTTCACTAGACTAAACAGTAAATTGATCATTGAATTTGAGATTGTGCCACATCTGTTCCTCTATGTAGGAGATCCAAGAACGTTGGAGGGGAATCAAAAGTGAACATTTGATGGACTGTCATGGCACTTGAAACGTAATTATTTTTTTTAGGTTTTAGAAACTTAGAAATTAATCCAAAGTTAAACTAATAAGCAGCAAAATCCATCTGAGAATTGATCCAGGTGCATTATAACCTTCAACTTGAAGGAGGATGATCTTGTTTTGCATGACACAAGGTACTCATTTAAATTAAAAAGGAACAGCTTTATATAGATGGTACCTTCGCTATTAGATACTGATTAGGAAAATATGGTGTTCATCAGACAAGATTCAAAGGTATTATAAAGGTGTTCATTGCTCTTGTTTGCAGCTCGTCTGTCTTCCCACTCTTTGGAGGGTTTACTTGTTCATCGCTGTGGTCATCCTCTTCTTTGTATCCTACGGGGTTGAGGTGAGTACTCCTACAGTTTCTGACCAATATGCCTAGTCCCTGACTTTTACCTTACTTTGTGAAGTAAAATTCAAGGTTTGTGGTTATAGAAACGATGTTGAGCAATTATGTCTAGAGTTCGAATAAACAGCCCAGAAAGTCAACTCTAAATAAAATGAACAACCAGTGAAAAATACCGACTACTTTGGTTTGACTCACGCCTTAAAATGCACTTTACAAATATTGCTGTCTTATTGTAAATAAATATGTGCTTTAGTTACTGTTTTCTAATATTTTTACCCTCAGAATCATGTACTGGATAGACAGGAGCAGGCACAAGATATTTGCTGTTTCCAAAGTTATATTTGCAGAAACTGGCAGATTGGCGAGCCTGTACATCTAATGTCAACCCAGTTTTTTCTCAGTTAGTTGTTTTTCATTTTTGTAATTTTAGACCAGATATTCTTTGATACAAAAATGACATAATACTGACACCCATTCATCAATTGTGCCCTGAGGTCAATTTGAAGGAAAATCAAACATATTGTTATGAAATGGTCATTTTATTTATTTGTGCAGGAAGGAATTATTGGAAACCGAGAGCTCTGGGATTGGATAAAGAAGAAGGCGAACTACAAATCCAAAAGTCAGTACCGGAAGCTGCAGCGACTTCTAGAAAGAGCTCCACAGTGGCCACCGATAAACCAAACCATCTATCCTGACTCAGCTGTTACAGAGCTAGAAGCTGAAATAGACATCTATCGCAACCCAGCCAGCATTTGACTCAAATCCTAGCTGCATGGAATCCAAAAAGGGACTCCCTGGTCTTTTATCCAGCACTATTTATTTGTAAATGGTTGACAATTGGATTATTCAATGCTGTAAACTTGTGATTTTAGATCGCATACCGACCTCCTGCACCCACATACTCAGAAATTACTCAATAAATCTTTTGGAATGTAATGCTTCAAAACAGATCACAGCATGCTGGTCAGTGCCTCGTTACTGAGGTAGAATCTGGTATACTTAACAGGTGGTTCTATTCATTCTGCACTTACAAGTCCATAGCAAAGGTTAGTTGAACATCTCCTTACATGGTCAAGAAACAAAGTCAGGGTTTGGTAGATGAAGGGCAGACAGTGATTTTGTGGTGCCTGCACAATTTCCCAACCAAGGCACTGCGGATAATGTGTAAAAGGAAGGTAAATCACAAGGCCACATGAATAAATGGTGTAAATGAGAGTAGAGCTAGGTATGGGGGTGCGAACGGGATGGAGACACAACAAGAGGATCACCAAATGGTGTTCAGACTCAGATGGTTGCAAATGGATGAAGTGTTGCTTGAAGAGGATGCTCTCGCCTCCTTTCTAAACAGCATAAGGGATGGAGTTTGCTGGATATGGTTCTAAAGGGAGTCTCAGGCCATAAGAAGCAAAAGGAGATGCAAGCAGTGGCAGTGTGTCAATGGGGTTGCTGCTGCTCCGACGAGAGAGTTTAAAATTCCTCTGTGTATCATTTCCTAAATGATGAGAGTGATTCCTGCAATAGTTTCTTGAGTCATGTGATAAGGGGTGTTCTGGGAAACACTGCCTTTGGTCAGACATTTGCCATACTGGTTCTAAACCTTTTATTAGTCTAATATATTTTTCAGTGAAATCCCATACTTCTGGATTCACTGTCTCTCTCAGATCAAAACTGGATATATTCCTACAGCTGTTTTGGCCCTCGGCTCCTTGGATCAGTGATTAGGAGGCCTTAATCAGCTGTGGGGATTTCCCCTTCAGACCCCAGTGTTACTGCATGTAGGATCGATCTATTTTCATGACCACTCTGTCATCATACAGATTTAGAGACCTACAGTTAGTTTCAGTTTCTGGGCTACACAGTTCCCGTTGCATGCTAATCTGGTGTGCGACCTTATAATTCTACTTTTGTGTACTTATGGACTTGTGCCTGACTTAGATATGCCTGCCTTGATTAGGCCGCCTTACAGTCCGGATCACGGAACCAATTTATAATTGTACCCCCCATTTATAGTCCTGTGCCTGTTTCGTGAGGGTTATTGCCCTTATGAGCCCTGATGAAGTTCTCCATGAGAAAACAAAACACTTTGGTTGAAACCTAAAGTTTTTACATTGCAAAAGAACTGAAAATAAAGAATTCTGGAAAACGTACTATTATTCTCTGGAGTTTGTCACGCTGCTCATGTCGACTGCTTGCTACAGCTGTCTCATGTCTGGCCATTTTTAACTACTCATCCTCGTCATGTTATGTTATGTTATGTTATATTGTGTCTTTTATAGCGCTCGGCTACTCAAAAGAGTGTCCCGGCGCTTTATTGACAACCTAAGAAGACAAACACAACACAACAGATTAAAAGAAGGCAGGGTCAACAGAACACGAAAGAGACTAGGAGGCAAAAAGCCAGGTTTTCAGGCCCTTCCTGAAAGCCAGCAGATCTGAGGTGCTGCGTAACGTCAGGGGCAGAGTGTTCCAAAGCTGAGGGGCCCGGAGCATAAATGAGCGACCTCCAATAAATCTCTTAGAAAGTTCTTCGACTTTCTCCCTCTTGAGGCCAGGAAAACTGTAACAGCAGCCCTCATAATCTCGCGCGTTGACTATTGTAACGCCCTCCTGGCTGGGACTAAAAAATCCACTCTGACCAAACTACAAAGCGTCCTCCATACTGCTGCCCGCCTGGTCCTAAAATTACCCCGCAAATCCTCAATCTCTGCAGCCCTAAAAACCCTGCATTGGCTACCCCTACATAAAAGAATACTTTTTAAAATACTTACTGTTGCCTTTCGGGCTTTTAACAACACTGGTCCTAAATACTTAACCAGATGCTTCCCACACTACTGCCCGAGTCGCTCCCTTCGTTCTGCCCAAGACAATCTCATGTCCTCCGCCAGGTACAACTTAAAGTCAAAAGGCGGAAAAACTTTAAGTCCCCTGGCCATCAAGGCTTGGAACAGCATGCCCAAACTCCTGAGACAGCAGACCTTAGAGAAGCCTTTCAGAAAACTTCTTAAAACTTGGATTTTTAACCTCCCTGACGACTGGACCAGAGCCGCCATTTAGCCTCCCCCGCGCCTCTGCTTGACCGGGCTTTCAGGATTTTCAGCGCCATGATGCTCCCTCCGGAGCGAACGCTGCGCTTTAAAAATACTCCCTCAAATATCAAATATCAAATATCAATACGGCCCTTCCTCACACGTGGAACGATGGCAAGGAACTTCGACTCTGACCTCAAAGATCGGGCAGGACGATAAGAAACTAGCCTCTTCTGAAGATATTTAGCCCCCGTGGCATAAAAGGCCTTGTGAGCAAGGGTTAGAGCTTTAAAAACTATCCGCTGTCGGATAGGCAGCCAATGAAGTGACTGCAACAGGCCAGAAACTTTGGCTCGCCTATGCAGGCCAAAAATGGCACGTGCTGCAGCGTTCTGGACCACCTGCATCCGTTGCAGGAGGTATTCGGGCAGGCCAAGATATAGGACGTTGGAATAGTTCAGTCTTGACCCGATCAGGGCCTGTACCGTAATCCTCCTGTGGTCCTTGGAGAGCAACAGAAAAAACTCCCGAAGCATGCGAAGAAGCCCAAAGCAGGTGCCAGTGAGGGTAAGGATCTGAGATCTTAAAGTCAGACCGTTGTCAATTTTAACCCCCAGATTCTTAGCTGACTGAGACGACCGCCCCGGGGGAGACATGTCGGCAGGCCACCATACCTGCCAGTCCGGATCGGATTGACAACCGAAGAAGAGCACCTCCGATTTATCTGAGTTGCACTTAAGGCTGTTCAGTTGGAGCCATTTGAACACAGCCCCAAGGCACTCACGGACACTCTCTCCGTTAAAATCCTCTCCTTTCCGGCAGGTAAAGAGCAGCTGGGTGTCATCTGCGTAGGATACGATCTGGGCCCCGAAGGACTCGGCCAGAGTCGCCAAAGGGGTCATAAAGATATTAAAGAGAGTCGGGCTCAATACAGAGCCCTGTGGGACTCCGACTCCCAATGGCGGCATCTCGGCAGAGCTGGAGGAGGCCCAGACCGTCTGTCGGCGGTCTGCCAAAAAAGATGTAAACCAGCTGAGCACCGTCCCCCTCAGACCGATCTCATGGAGCCTGATGAGCAGATCCTTGTGGGGGACGGTGTCGAAGGCCGCCGACAGGTCAAGCATGATCAGCATGGCTCTACCACCCAGGTCTAACGTCTCCTTGATGGCCTCCGACACCTCCAGCAGCGCCATCTCCGTACTAAGATTGGGACGAAAGCCCGATTGAGTGGAATGGAGCAGGTCGTGTGATGAGTCTGGAATTCAAGACCATTAGTACAGTTTAACTTGCACATCAAGGCCCTCTTTATGAAGTAGGGCAGACTTTAGTCTGCCCAACACTGTTTCGGTCCTGGAACCGACCGACCTTCGGTCGGCTGTCCCATCAGCCTCATTAGGATGCAACCGAACACTGTTGGGTCATTATCCTACATTTCCCTATGGGAACATGTAATACGGCTGTAAACCGACCATAGTACATGCTCCCATAGGGAAATCGGAGGTGGCAGCATTGACAGGGTGGCACCATAGGTGACCCCTCAGCCCCCCACTGGAGGCCTTTAGGGAAAGGGGGCCCTGCTATGGGCCCCCAAAGTCAACTTCCGACATCCTTTCCGTGTTGGAAAGGCCGGCATGGAAAGGTCTGCGGAATCCAACATTGTAATCCCAAGGGTGGAAAGGATGTCCTTGGAGATTACCAGCTGACTTCCAACTGGCAGACGGGCTCCTAGAGCCCATCGGAAGCCAGCCAGAATATCCAGCCGGTTTCAATTCTGATCACCTGAAACATTATCAGGTGGTCAGAATTGAAACCGTCAATCCGTGCCGGAAAGTCTTCGATGTAAAGTCGAGGCCCTCCAACACAGATCGTAATCGGCCCCTAAGTCTCTTATTTTTAATAGGTTTACAGGACTAGTGCCACAAACAACAAACTGATAAACTTCTTCAAATGAACTAATTTTTACGGGAACCTCTTCTGACAATGGGTCTGTGCTATGTTTATTTGAATCTCCTACAACTTGGATCTTCTTCCCGAGAGGGGTAGGTCAGGGATATCCGCGGTTCGACAGTAGATTGGGTCGCACCAGTGTCCCCCAGACCACTGCCTACTCTTTAAACATGAAAAGGTAGCTTTCCATTTTTATTTTTGAAATGCATCCCATTTTCCTTTAAGGAAAACAGGCTGCACGACAAAAAAATGGTTTATTTAAAAAACAATCACAGACATGGTGGCCCCCAGCAGGCCACCATCCCTGTGATTGAAGCCATTCACAGTGGGTCGCAAATTGCAACCCGCCTCATCCTCATGAATATTCATGAGGCAGGTCCATTTGCGACCCACTGCGAATCAGAAATAGTGTCAAGCACAATGCTGTACATTGTAGTTTGCCATTTCCTAATAGCAAATTGCAAAACACACAATTTCGTACATCTGACCCCTAGTCCCTTCAATTATGGCTTTCCTCCATCTCTGTTGTTGTTCATCACATCTAGCATCTGTATAATTATGCACTGCTTTCTAAATCTGTTTTTGATATTTCTCCCTTTTCTTTGCATGTGCAGCTTTATCCAATAAATTCACTGCATCGTTTGTGTAGATCTAGGAGGTGGCTTTCATCTCATATAATGTTTCCCTTAATCTCTCATTTATTCCTAATTCAAAGGTACCTTTTGAGGGAAAATCAAGGGACCTTCATCCTCAGTGATCTACCACCAGTGACGAAGCCAAAAACATGTGTAATCCTGCATTTGTTGTCATATAATGTGCAAGGGTGCCCTCAAGTGGCCTTCTGCGTCCTTCTGTACAGGAAAATTCTTAATGCTCTTTAAACATTTCATGGTTTCAACTTATAAATCAGAAATCAATATTAATGACAGTTAAAGTCCCCATGTGTTTTGATCATTTCCTGCAAATGTCAGTTTTCCTTCCTCCAATGTTAGTAAAGCTTTCAAAATAAAGATATGTTCACCAACTACAAAGAAGCTAACAAAGCTCAACAGAAAAACACCCTATTTATTCATCAACCAATACCAGCATGACAGCACAGCAACTGACCAATCCCAGTGTGGCACACTATGATGTATGAACTCACTCTTAGAAGCAGTTCCCTCCTTTACAGTTTTCTCTCATACATATAATACTTCACAAATGCAACAATTACATGTGGCTAAACACTTTGTCTGTTCTTTTAAAGAGAATAGATATGGTTACAAAATCTAACTATTAAGGTTTTTGTCAGCCTGCAACTTGTTTTCATTAAAACACATTTCTCATCCACTGAATAAAATCTTGACTGCTGAAGTTTCACCCAAATCAATGCAGCTTTACCTCTAGGCGGGTAGGTTCTACTAACATCAATTGAATTAGTATAATTTGTGGAATGGGTCAATACAATGTCAATGATTACCGTGATGTTTGCAGGCTCGACAACAGCAATACCGTTACAGGCAGTATCAACATATGCCATAACCTTGCCCCGCAGGACCTTGCCAATACTCGTCAATGCAATGCCAATGTATATCATAATCATGCACAAATGACGATATTGTTAGGAACAATGTCAATGTACGTTATGCCCTAAGCAAACATAACAGTGTCAATACCATTAAAAACAATGTCAATGTATATGATGACAACTGTGCATGCAATGTAAAGGATGTCGATATAAATGATATGAGTGCCTGCGATATTACTTTCAGGAGTAATAATTGCTGTCACATTTACCCAAGGTGACCTCCCATCAACCCCGAGTCAGAGATACATGATTAGAGAACTCCCATGATCCTCACCCATGCTTATCGAATCTCACGTCACAGATGGGGTCTCTGTGAGATAGATAGTTGCACCACAAACAGTTATGAGAAATTTTACCCTAATAAAACACATTTGGCCAAGGGCTCGCATTCCCCAAAAATACCACAAAGCTGGATACCACATGGAGATATAAACACTTAACCAATCAGGACTCAACATGCACACCACTGGTAGTGATCTCGCGCTCCTCATGCCGTACATCTGGACACATACACACTGGGTCACGCTAGCTCTACCAGAGGTTGAGAGCCATATGTGACCTTACCGGATGACCGCACTTTTTGATTTATGACTGAGATGCTTTATTGTACCTCTTGAACTGTCAACACTTTGTACACTGACAGACTTTGAGCAGACGCACTCTGTTGGGGCTCTTTCGGCCTCAGTGTTTAATTAAACCAATTTGCTCCTGTTTGGCGAAACGCCTCTTGCCTTTTCATTTATTTTAGGTAAATTCATATCCAAGCAACAAAATCACAATACTTTTTTACAGGCATGAACCCTCGGGCCCCAACTGGAGGCCGCCAGGAGAAGGGGGCCTTGCTAGGGGCCCCCAAACTCGCTCTCTTCCAGGTTTTCCATGTCGGAAAGCCTGGCATGAAAAGCCTGTCAGAAAGCGAGCATCATAATTCCAAGGGCAGAAACGCTGCCCATTGGGATTATGGGACGGTCGCCAACTGGATGACGGGCCCGTCAGAATCTAGCAGGAATGACCAGCCAGTTTCAATTCCCACAGCCAACATCATAATGTGGCGGTGGGAATTGAAACTGAATTGCGACCCGGAACACCTGTGACAGCAGACCGGTGGCTTTCCGGGGCGCATCGTAATAAGGCCCTAATTGTTTCTTTTCGGCTTCTCTCTCCACCAATCCAAACTCGTCCTCTCCTTGGGAATCAAATCACAACAGTAGTTTTTTCGGTCTGGAACAATGAGCACTCTAATTCTAACTCACTTTCTATTACTTTGTAGTATGTTTATCTGCTTTAGATGAGACTCCTTTTAGTTTCCATGCGCTTTGCATTAATACTTAGTTCTCTGAACTATGGGGGTTACTTACAAGCTCCTTGTCCCGCCAGTGCATCATATTTTTGGGTGCACCAGCGGCTTTTTTTTGTGCCATATTTACAAACTGATGCATTTAGGGAAATGTGTCATTTATGAGAGACCTGCAAAAGAATGGATCTGCGCCAGAATTTTATGCGCCACGTACATTTTATTATATGCAAGGTAGGTGTTCCTGCAAAAGTTTTCCCGCAAATCTGGTACAGGGATATTTACAAGTATCCCAAGTATCAAGGTCCCGAGGCCATAAGAATATTACATTTCTAAATTCGGAAATTAACTTTCTAACCGGGTAAGCGAGTCAGCCATGCTCTCTATCCCCCCTGACCCAGCCCCTCTTAAATTAATTAACTAATACGTGACCACCCCCTGAGGTTCCTTAGGTTCACGGTCTCAGCAATCATCTGACATTCTCAGCCCAGGCTGGCTCTTGGCGCTCTCCATGCGTGGTAACTAAATTTTATATCCTTCTCTTGTCTAGTTACCACTGACTAAGTCCCTGACAAATCCTCTCCAGACCTCGGCACTACTGGCCCCGAATTGCTTCATATTCCACTGTGAGCCTCTCACCTACACGTTCTGTGGTGAGCTCGCGCAATTTCTTCAATTTCCTTGCAATGATATCTCTGAAATTTTCACCTTCTTCACTGCGCTGGCTAAACGCGACACTGGTACATTGATTCACTGTTCCCTTGAACTAAATGCTGCCTAGTGTAAATAATTCACAAATTCACGAATTGCTATTCAGACTCTTCACAATTCAGCACTATACTTGTATGCCATCCGTTAAGTATCATTAGAATCTGTGTTTCTTGTCACCCGCTCACGTGCATGTGAATCCTTCACTATATAAAAAAGAACCTTCACCTTAATATATAGGCTAACGTCAGTTAGCACGCCACTTCGAATACCACGTATAGAACCACTACACAAATGTTACCAAATGATTGGGTATTAATATGTATTTTTGTAAAAAACTAAATGTACTTCTGTTCCCCCTCCCCCTTCCTTCCATAGGCAAAAGAGGCTTATATTCAAAGGCATTTATTGTTTTGTCCTGATGATGGACCCCATTATTGAGTAGTGGGTCCGAAACGCCGTCGACCTAAGTACCATATACTTGTGTAATGAATTCCTATGCGATGCTATGTAATGGTACGTACTGAATTTTTCTGTATGATTGGATTTCTACAGAAACTGCTGCTCTTGCCTTGCAAGCCCTGTCCTGTTGTGTCTGTGTCTATGTATTGATGTGGTTGGGTACAGGCTTGTGCCCCACACCAGTGAAATGTTGAAGGTATTACGTTGTGCTAAAATTCCTAATTAAGTATAAACTTTGAAGACCTCTGTCCCGCTGGACATGTCATCACCAATATAGAACTGACTGGGTCTATATTTATTTTCTACTATTCTCTGTCTCCTTGCTTGGGACCGTTGTTGTTTTTGTATAACAAGGGTAATGGGGTGGCATGGGCCAGTGAACTTTTGTCGGCCAACCCCCCCAAAGCCCCCGGGGCGGCCCCCGCCCCCAGGTGACAGAAATAGACATTGCGGAGGACCCTGCTACTGTGAGGCCCAAGCGTTCTAGGAAGCCGACAGTGAAGGACTTCCCAGCGGAACCCCCCCCAAGACCAGGGCGGCTGATCCCATCAGAAATTTCATTGTGCATGCCCCAGCCTCCCCACCGGCGGTGACTCGAGTTTGCCCCCCCCTCACACCCGCGCCCGGTGGTTTCCACTGTGGAATTTGCTACCCGGGAAGATCTGGGTAAGCTCACGGACACTCTGGCTGTATTTATGTCCGAGGTCAGAGCGGGTTTGCGCGCCGCTCCGGTGCAGTCTTCTACTTCAGTGGGTTCCCAGGTGGTGGAGCCTGCGGCTGTGGCTCCTCTTCCCTGTACTGGGGAGGCAGCTGTTTCTAGAGTTTGGGGCGGGCTTTCTGTTTTAGGGGGGGACACCTGTGTGGCACCTGCTAGCCTCCTGGTGGAGGTGGCTGCCCAGCCAGGAAGCACGCTACCAACGGTTGCTACTCCCCCTTTTCTTGCCCCTGTGCCGCTTCCCGCTCCCCCGGTCCTCCTGGATGTCCCTGCGCTTTCAGCGGCCCCTGCACTGGCCCCGGCGGCGGTCCCCACGCCTCCTGCGCCCTCAGCGATTCCTGCCCCCTCGGTGGCGGTTGCCCCGTCCCCTGTGGTGGCCCCCTCAGCGCCTACAGTGCTGATGACCATGGCGCCCCTGTTGTCAGGCAAATGCTCCCTCGCCTGGCAGGTCCCACAGGCAGCGAAGGAAGGCATTTGGCGTAGAGAATTTATTGACATTTTTTCCCTCTTGATGTTGGGTGCTGATGGGGTTGATGTTAGAAAAATGGGCTCTAAAGATGAGGAAAAGAAAGCACGTTTTCAGTCTTGGCCTGAGAAAACGATCAAGAACTGGCGACAGGCTTTTTCTATACTGGCAGCAGTAATCACTGAGCGCTTCCCCGATCAGGCGCAGGGTTTATTCCAATACTCAAGAGTTATTACTAATGAAGCGGAATCCTCGGCTGGCATGGGGTGGTACATGTACGATTGTGAGTTCCGCAAGAAAATGTTGGTCTGCCCTGAGCTGGATTGGGACCAGGTGGAGGTTAGACTCTGGATGATGCATATGGGTAAAGGACAATCAGAAATCTTGGGTAAAACAAATATTCAGGTTAAGAAGGCTGAAACTGACAAAGTGTTCACACAGAAGAAAAGTTATTACAGGCAGTCCTTTCGTGGGGGGCGAGGCGGGGGGAGCTTCAACAGACAGTTCACTAAGAAGGGCTTCTCAGCTACATGCAGGTTGTTCAACGCAGGTAATTGTACCTGGGGGAAGGCGTGTAGGCTTGCCCATTCCTGCAGCAAATGTGGTGGGTCCCATCCCGAGTCAGCTTGTGACAAGCTTAATGCCACCTCCAGCGCGGCCAGCAAAGACAAGTAATACTTCTCAAAAGACAGTCCTGCCCAGCTTGTTCCCGGCAGCGCCCCCCTCCCCTTTGTCCCCTCTCTTGCCTGCCCGTGAGGACCTCCGCTCCAGCGTTGTACCCAGCAGAGACCCCCCCCTTCTGCATTCTAAAGGCCCGTCTCCAGTCATCATCCCCAGCTTGCTGGCCCTGCTGCGGTCTTACCCCAATGAGAAAGACAGGGATGTCCTGACTTTAGGTTTCCTGGAAGGTTTCAAGATCCCATACCAGGGGCCAAGGGTCAGTAGGGATGCGGAGAATCAGAAATCGGTCAGGGAGCTCCCTGAGGTTGTAGACAAGAAAATCTGTAAAGAAGTGGCCTTGGGGAGGGTGGCGGGACCATTTTTGTCCCCCCCCTTCCTGATTTTGTGGTGTCTCCCCTGGGTGTGGTCCCCAAGAAAGAGCTGGGGGCTTATAGGTTAATCCACAACCTCTCCTTCCCAGAGGGCAATTCTGTCAACTCTTGTTTACCAGAGGGGGCTTACTGTTCCCTTGATATGGCCATTGACCTAGTGAGGAGAGCAGGGGAGGGGGCCTGGCTTGCAAAGGCGGACATTGAGGCAGCCTTCCGATTGTTGCCTGTGCACCCGGACAGCCAGCACCTGTTGGGCTTCAAGTGGAAAGAGGGGTACTATTTTGACAAATGTATGCCAATGGGTTGTGCCGTCTCTTGCGCTTTCTTTGAGGCATTCAGCACTTTCATGCAATGGGCCCTCTCCGCGAAGTATGGCATCACAGCTGTGTCACATTACCTGGATGACTTCCTTTTCATTGGGAGGGAGGGCACACAGTAATGTCAGGAGGGCTTGGATTGTTTCATCGATTTGGCTAGTCACCTGGGGGTGCCATTGGCGCCGGGCAAGACTGAAGGTCCGGCTCAGGTCTTGACTTTCCTGGGCATTGAGCTTGACACGCTCACGGGTGTGTCTCGACTCCCGGCCGAGAAGGTACAGGGACTGAAGCTGGACATTCAAGACTTGCTGGGTAGAGACAAGGCACCACTAGGGGTCATTCAGAGTCTCCTAGGCAAACTGAACTTTGCGGCCAGAGTCATCCTGGTGGGGCGGGTGTTTGCGAGACGTTTAGCCAGGGCTACTGCAAGGGTCCACAAACGTCATCACTTTGTCAAATTGTCTTCGGGCCTTAAGAAAGATTTGCTGATGTGGGCCGAATTCCTCACAGACTTTAATGGGACTGTCATTTGGAGGTCCCCGTGGGTGGAGAGCCCCGAACTCAGTATGTTCACTGACGCCTCTGGGCGGGAGGGCTTCGGTGCAATTCTAGGAGAGCTGTGGTGCGCGCAGGAATGGCCCAACACCTGGCGCAAGTGAGGGATCACTTCTAACATAACTGTCCTTGAACTTTTTCCTATTGTGGTGTCATTACATCTATGGCCAGGCCCATTGTCCAACAGGAAGGTCAGTTTTGGTCGGACAATATGGCGTTGGTGCAGGCAATCAATGGTCAAACTGCTAGTTGCCCGTTAGTTCTGTCCTTACTCCGTGAATTGGCCAGTAGGAGCTTGCGCTGTAATGTGGAATTTAGAGCTAGGCACATTGCGGGGGTCAAAAATGTCGCGGCTGACGCTCTTTTTCATTTTCAGTGGGACCGTTTCCGGGCGGCCTGCCCACAGGCGAGAGAGGAGATGACCCCCTTTGCACCAGGACTTTGGCACATCTTGGAGTGGAGCAGGAGCTGAGAGAGTTAGGGGAGAAATCCTTAGCCCCAGGTACTAGGAAGCGCTATTCTAGTCATCGCTCTACATTCCACAAAGCCATTTCTGACTTAGGTTTGCAGGCCCTGACACTGGAAGACAGGGTTCAGGCCTTTGTAGTGTGGGCCAAGAAACAGAAGAAATCACACTCCTGGGTCTGCGGCCACCTGGCAGCCATTAGTCACGAGGCTAGGTTGAGCGGGGGGGTGATCCAGCCAAGTCTTTTGTAATCAGGGCCGCTTTGAAAGGTTGGGTTCAGGAAGAACCTAAGATCCCTGATGACCGGTCCCCCATAGACTTTCCCTTGCTGCAGGCCATGTTAGCGGTCTTGCAGTCGGTGGTACATTCACAGTATGAGGCGGCCCTCTTTTCGGCGGCTTTCATCCTGGCATTCTTTGGGGCTTTTCGGAGCAGTAAGTTAGTTGCACGCTCCAAGGCAGATCTCTCTGGGGACACCCTCGGGGTAGCAGATATTTCTTTTGAGGAGGGTTTGTCCATCACGCTCAGACGGTCCAAGACTGACCAGGCTGGCAAAGGGTCAGTCATTAGATTGGCCCCCCTCGGGGATCCCCGTTACTGCCCGGTGTCAGCCTTACAAGCTTTTCTGGCACTACGGCCTGCGGGGTTGGGTTACCTCTTCGTCCATTCTGATCCTAGCCCCCTGACCAAATATCAGATGGATAAAATAATGCTTGCCTGCCTGGACTGGGCTGGTTTGTTGAAGCAAGGGAAAAAGTTCTCCAGTCATTCCTTCCGCATAGGGGCGGCTACCTCTGCTTTCAGAGCGGGCCTGCAGCCAGATAAGGTTCAACTGGTTGGGCGTTGGGAGTCTTCTTGCTATAAACGGTACATTAGACCCTGAACGGTTTTCCCAACATGTACATTTTGTATAATTTGCTTGCTGTGTTGTGATTTTGGAGGTTATGCCTCTTTGCTGTGTAATATGACTCAATAAACATTCGTGAATATATTGCGTCTTTCTTTGGCAGGATCAAGAGTGTGGGTCGTGGGGCACTCCATGGTCGACAGGTTGGGCCAGTGGGCAGCGATCAGGCATTGGACTCGTGGCTTTAAGATCATGGACTGTGTTTGGTTGGGTTTCCCTGGCATGCGCTGGAATAGCTTGCTGTACCGGCTGCGGGAAGCCCTCGCTTTAGCAGGACCTCCTCCTCAGCACTTGATAATTCACCTGGGTGGCAATGACCTTTCAAATCTGGGGAGATCTACTTTGCTGCAAAAGATGAAGACTGACTTGGGGGTCATCTGTGGGCTCATGCGCGAATGCGAGCTGGTGGGTGAAATAGTGCCTAGGAGATTCTGGCGGGGCGCTAATTCTAGTGAGGCAATTGAGAAGTCTAGGAGGCGGGTCAATGGTGCCATGAAAAGGTTCACCCACCGTAGAGGTCTAGGCTTCATCAAACATGACATGATTCAGGATAAAGTCAAAGGTTATTTTGAGGCGGATGGTGTTCACCTCACACCTGTTGGCTTAGACCTCTTCCTCCTTGATTTAAAAGAGGCACTCATGAACAAAGGTTTCAGGTAATAAGGGTAGCAGTGGTGTGGGGCCCGTGCGGCAGCGGGTACCACCGCACGGGCTGTGGCGGAGTTACTGGGCGATCCGGAAGAAGAGAGGTGCAAACACTGTACTTCAGCAGGCACATAGGGGTGCCAGAGCCTAACCTGTAACCTCATGGGAGGTGCAGGAACTCGTGTCGGTGCCCCAGTAGTCCTTCGGGCGGTTGTGGGCCTGTGCAACCGGGGGTTTGCCAAGTCACGCCCCGCAATGGGCGTGTCTAGTATAATTATGGTAATTGTGCAGCAGTTGGGTGGTTCGCCACTGTGCTGTTTGGCTCAACAGGCGGGCAGGTGGCGAGAATGCGGCCTGCCCTTGGATCGCCCGTAAGTTAACCCACCATCATTACATATGTTGTATGTAATAAACCTGCAGCAAATTTTCCCAAACTTAACACTTGTGTCTGTGTGTTATTTGCGGGTTTGGGCATTGTGGGGCGGGGGGTTCTTGTGGCCCTGATGTGACTATGCGCTTGCCCGAGGCCACGCAGTGGCCATCAGGAGGGCGGGCCCCTAGTCACGGAGGGCTGCCTTGCCCATGTTTGGCCAGCCACTCCTCTCACGGGCAGGCCCTCCCGGTGGGAGGAGGCATGTCCATGACGCACGTCCGGGCGGCTGGGAGGAGCCTCCAGGGGTACTTTACTCCCCTGCCTCTGTTGGGAGGCCTCTTTGCCGCTCCGGACGGCGTCGCACTGTTTCGTCGGGACACTCTTTCCCCACCCTTCCTCGAACCCAGAGTGTCTGATTGAGGGGGGCTCTTGGGGAGCTTTTAATGTGTTCCTTTTTCGTTGCAGGCGGAGTTACTGGGCGATCTGGAAGAAGAGAGGTTCAAGCACTGTACTTCAGAGGGCACATAGGGGTGCCAGAGCCTAACCTGTAACCTCATGGGAGGTGCAGGAACTCGTGTCGGCGCCCCAGTAGTCCTTCGGGCGGTTGTGGGCCTGTGCAACCGGGGGTTTGCCAAGTCACGCCCGCAATGGGAGTGTCTAGTATAATTATGGTAATTGTGCAGCAGTTGGGTGGTTCGCCACTGTGCTGTTTGGCTCAACAGGCGGTTAGGTGGCGAGAATGCGGCCTGCCCTAGGATCGCCCGTAAGTTAACCCACCATCATTACATATGTTGTATGTAATAAACCTGTAGCAAATTTTCCCAAACTTAACACTTGTGTCTGTGTGTTATTTGCGGGTTTGGGCATTGTGGGGCGGGGGGTTCTTGCGGCCCTGATGTGACTATGCCACTGTTACAGGATTGCTCCCTTCATATTCTCTTCGCATTCAGACAGGGCAGGGTTGTCCCTCCTTCGAGGCGGGAATCAGAGTTCAATGTTTTGAGTTCACTCAATGCTTTCACCAGGGGGGATGTCCCTGCCCTCTGACACCCAGGGGTGGCGTCAACCAACGTGCCAGTCCTTGTCCTGGCGTGCAAACCACTGTGCACAGCTTAGCTGTGTGGTCACAGCACTTGCTCCGTGTGGCACTCAGGGCACTCGGGATGCTCTTGACGCCTCCGGTAGATTGAGCTCCAGGCTTATGGCAAGCGAAAGCTCCCCAGTGGCCCAAAACAGGCAAGCAGGCAGGCAAGCAATCTAACCTCTCCCCGCCTGCAAGTCAAGGGCCCTTCTGTCCCGGTCGGGATACCACTGCTTAGCGCTCAGAGGAAATCGGGCAGGCCCAGCATCTGTGCTAGCCCAGCTCGGGGAAGCTGCGCTCACCTCCTTGTAGACATGCAGCCCTGGGCACAGGTATCTCTCTGGTGCTCTAGTGCTCTCGGTTTCTGCCCTGTTGCACCATTCGTCACTGCTGCGCCATTCATAATTTTTTCGCGCACACCGTCGTACCTTGCGCTCGAACCCGCCCCAGGGACAGTTCCGCCACAAGTCAGCCCCTGATCAGAGTACTCCCAGTCCGCTGATCACCGGCCGCCGTAAATCCCGGGCGCACAGCCCCTCAAGCAGAATTGAGAGCCAGGGGGGCTAACTGCTGGGTGCCACAGGGCGCGGTACAGGCGTCCTTCAGCGTCGCTCCTCGCTGCCTCACTACCTCGCCGTCGGTGGACAAACCCGGCACAGACCATCTCCAATTCCTCTGATCCGACTGGGCTGAGTACTGCTTCTGCACTCGCAGGCACTGGGTGCTTGTGGAAACACCTTGGCAGGATGAAGAGCCAAGCTCTGCCTCCCACAGAAAATGCCTGAATGGTGACTGATTGTCTGGTGCCTAGTGCAGTGACAAAGCTGGGGCCACACGCTCCATGTTCCACAGACTGCTACAGACTGCTACAGACAGCTGGTGACCACCTGCTCCTCACACCCAACACTGGCTGGAGATGTAGTAAGGCAGGGTGACTGTTCTCATGTGAACCCGGCTCTCGCTGCCTTCCACCCCCATACCGCCTCATGCCTGAGATTTACAGGAGGGTGCGCGGCACAGGAGATGAAAACCGGAGTAGGCAACACAATGCAGAGGCTTCATAGAGCAACAGAGTGGCAGAGCTTTATGCCGCCGTGAGCCACCCGGTACAGACGCGCAGTGGAGTTTTTTCCCCGCTCGCGATCGCGAACGGTAAATTCGAGAGCGCGAGCTGCCGCTCGAGTAGAATATCTACCACAGCAGCAGGAATATCATCACAAACTGCAGTTCGCACTGCACTCTGCCACTCACGGAACTTCACAGAGTTTTTTAATGACTTTGCAGAATTTTGCGTAGCAAAACCCTGCGAACCATGCCCAGACCTGGATGATACATGTGAAGGAGAGGAGCGTTCGAGTGAGGAGGTGGACTGCAGTGCCACTATAGAAGTTCAGCCACATCAACAGTCCATCAATGGTAAAGTTCAACATGTGGACAAAGCAAGTAGAGAACAGTGCCAGATGTTGAATACACTGGCATGGTCATAAGTACAGCCCAAAGGAGTAACTGGGCATGTGACACAGAGAAATGCTAGGGGCGACTTACACTGGAATTGGCACCTCCCGGGTGGTGGCTGTTGTTGGTGCCATAGGTGGTTGAGGTACACACATATCAGGGGCTGAGGGTGTGCCTGCAGCAGCATTTCCCTGTGCCAACAGGTAAGGCAGCAGAGCACTGAGGCGGGTCTACTGGTTTTTCAACACAGCTTTACCATCGCGGTGGTAGGCAGCCATTGCAGGTGATATGATGAAAGTGGTTCTGCGTGTGCCCCATATGCACTCTCAGTACGTTTCCCATGTTACAGTTATCCTTGAATACATTGTTCATTCATGAAAGAGGATTTGGTGTTCCACTCTTTGCCCTTGTCTCGTGTCTCTTGAGGCTGTAGGTTGCCTGAAACACATCCTAATGCAAATGCTGCAGTTCAACTGGTTTACCTATTGTAATGTGATCTGGGCCACCTCTCACCACCAGAGCCACAGGGGTTTGATTTCTAAACTCTTGGCACAAGGACTTGCCAAGCAGTACAGTGTAAGAAGTGTTTCTGTTACTGATGAATCCCAGAAGATTAGGTCAGGGGCATGGTAGAACACCAAACCCTCTTTTGTCAATGAATTCCACACTCAAAATAGCACCAAGAAACAGGAGAGATACTTTAAAACGTTTATTATTAAATCCCAGTCTAATTAATAAAATATGAGTAGAAACCACACATTCATTCCATGATCAGCGAAAACAGCAAAAACATTTTGGTTAAAGAGTTCTCAACATCCTAACACCCTGAAGATATTTCTAAGCACTATGCTTAGTTTTAGCAGAAGCAGTAAATAGCATGCCTGTGGTTCGAGTTTCTTAGCGTGGATCGCACAGCATACCTGGCTTCATTAGGAAAATAGGAACTCAGCCTTTCTCTATTACAGCTTTGTCTGGGAATGAGAAACAGTGTGCCGTTGAAGGTCACTGCACTGCTACCCGGCATCACCCCTGAACCTGCTTGGCGCTGTACACAAGAGTGACCTCTGGCTTGAAAGTTCTAGCGGTAAGTCCCTCCCACCTATGATAAAATACCTCGGGCATATTATCAAGAATGGCGTTAAAAATTATTGCTGGTTTAGCAGCAGAAAACTGCAGCTAAATTGGCGATAATGGGCTTGATAATATGCCTTTGAGAATTCCCATAGCAGCCCAGGTTCTGGTGTGAACCTGGTCTTCTATGGAACAAAATGGTATTGACCCATAAAAGGGTGGGGGGGGCTCTTCTCAAAGAGTTTAATAACTCAACTAAACACTGTGTTGCCCCTCTACTTGATATTTACAAAGCCCGTGCGGTCCCTGGGTCATTGTACGGAGCCGAATTATGGGGTCTGGGTAAAGTGGATCTACTGTGCAAGGCGGAAAATAAATTCATCAAAGACCTCCTTGCCATACCATCAAGTAGTCCGACTATCCCAGTGCTCATGGATGCAGGCTGTAAAGCGATAGGGGACCAGGCTCGCCTTCGACCCCTCTTGCTCTGGGCCCGACTGTGGAGGGTACCGGAGCTAAAACCTTATGCTGACGGCCTGGCTGAGGTGATGCACTCTGACGGATGGCACAGAATCAAATGGTTGAAGAACATCAAACACCTTCTAGGGGACCTAGGCTTGGATTCCTGCTGGGATAGCCACTCCGCTCCCCCGAAGGAGACCCTAAAAAGACTGTTCTGGGAGTGGGTCCGCATGAAGCGCAACAGTAATCAGCACCATTGCAAAGCCACCGCAGCTTTCCTGTTGATAAAAGATGTTGTTGCCTACGAGCCATACATGGACCTAATAACAATTGCCATGGACCGGTCCCTGTATATTAAATTTCGGCTGGGGCTGCTACCCTTGGCTGATCTCTGCTCCAGGTGGAATAACTCCCAGCCCTCCTCACGATACTGTGCTCTCTGTCCCGACAAACCAGAGACTGTGCCACATTTTCTTTTTGAATGCCCTGATTACGGCCGACCAAGAACACGCTGGCTCGGCCCTATCTGCAGAGAATTGGGTACTCGCCAGCACTCTGTCGCCCTTCGGATTCTTTTAACTGACACTGCCCCCTCGATTGTTTGTGCCGTTGCTAAGTTCTTAAAATGGGCTTGGTTGATTAGACTTAGAAGACTGTCAGTATCAATTTAATCCCTTTTTAACTAATTTATGATGGTTTAACGTGTTTTTAATGCTTTTATTTATTGCACAGTCATACTTTCTTCGACATGCTGTTTTAACTTTTTGTATCGCTTTTATGATATATGCATATCGAAATAAAGCAATCAACCAACCAACCTATTGGAATTCTCCAGGGCATATTATCAAGCCCATTATCGCCACTGTAGCAGCATTTTTTTGCTGCTAATCCGGCGATAATTCTAACGTCGTCCTTGATAATATGCCCCCTAGGATTTTAAATTATCAGATGCCCAGTCTTATCTTAATATTTATGAAACAAAACTGCACTTGCAGACACTAAAGTATCCACAAGACTACACAAACATGATGGCAAACGTATCACCTCAATTCTCATAAAGATTATATGCCTCTAAAACTAAAAACAACAAAAACATGTCAACTTCTTCATTGAACGGCCATAATGTTAAGCTCTGTCCTACAGGCACCGTTGTTGAAAAACCTATTGGGGAAAAAACAATATTTACCTTGGACTTTGAGCCAGCTCGTTGCATGTCATTGGTTGGATTTCTTGTCAATCTTATTTAGTTGCTTTTCATTCAATGGCTTTCCTTCCTCTTCTTGTGTTTGTCCCTCCACGAGAGCATCCTTTTGTTTAGGTGACCTGCATCCTCTTGCTGCTCACATTCATGAAACTACTTTTTCTTTTAGCTCTCTATGGGAGGGCATATCTTTCATTGATCTAACTCCATCTCCCCTGTATACCGCTTCCCCATTTACAGCTTTGCCTCCTGAACTCTTTATATTGTTTTTACCCCAGCTTGTTGATGATTTCCTGACCCCTTTCCACTCATTATTGCCCTATCACCTTTTATTGTTTCCCTACCCCTTGGTAATAACTGTCACTGCTCATCAGCAGCATTTACTTCCCCCATTCTCTGCTTCCCCTTTGTCATCCATCCCACCAGTTCTTTTTTTGCTTTAATTCTTTATTTCTGTAATTGTTTAGGAGGGCCTGGTAGTTAGAATTTGCTACCGGTCCTGCTCATTTGTCATAACAAACTTTATTGGATTTTTTTAAAGTACAGCTCCAAGGGAAGCCGCCATCTTGAGACATAAAATTAAAAAAATGGCTGTGGCATCATGCCATATGTGCACACATTTCTAGAGCAGTATGCACACCTAAGTGTCATCACGGCGGAGCTGCCACATCGTCCAGGAGCGTGCACGAGGATACATATCAGTGCACGGATTCTGAGTGCACACAAAAGAGTCTCCTCTGATCAGTGCAAAAAGAAGAATTGGTAGACGGAATGCTGAGCAATCAGTCTTGACCCTGCTCCCCATGGCAACAATCCAGCTTGAACTGCCAGCCTAGGTCCTCCCTGGACCAGAAAAAAGCATCCTAGGACCAGTTTTGGGGTATTACCACTCATCAGCCAGGATAGCCTGAATCCAGTGGCAAGGCGAGCACAGGACCATTATGCTGGTAGCAACTACATACATTACATACTGGTATTAGCTGCTACATAGTCATTGTGGTGTCTAGGCTTAACAATCCTTCTGCCTGACCTTGTTACACTATGTTCTGCTTCTGCACTCTCCTCTTTCCTTTTTATGTTCTCAATCTTCCCAGCATAATCTATCTTCTGATTCTCCTGCAGAACAGTGAACAATTGGCAAATAAACACATGTTGGGAGACGTATCATCTACCCAAATATACTTGCTTACTCTGGATTCAACATTGAATTTGTCGTCTTTAAACAATGACAATCATTTAGCATGCCACATTTGCAATGAATTTAACAACTCATAAAAGTTCAAAATATCTACTCTCCCCCTTCTTAACAAGTCTTTCCTTCTTCACCTTTAAAAAATCCACCACCTTGAGGTTAACCTTCTTCACTGCATGCAATGAATCATATCTACTCTTATATTTCACTTGGCTCATTAACATTTGGTTTCTCAGTCCCATGGGTGACCAATCAACCTTCTTAGTCTTGGCTAGCCAACCCATGTTATCTTTAATGCTAGGTGTTTTCCCTCTGATACGTTCAAAATAACTATACTCAGTTTACTCACACCATGCCAACCTGTAAGCCCCATCAGTTTTCATTAATTTGTTCTCCCAATTCACATTGTTACGGTTAACTAACTCAATGATCCCTTTTATCACTCTATTAAATCATTCAACGTTTCCATTCCCTTTGGATGGCAACGAGCTGTTGTTTTGTGTATTATTCTGGTGTTTTCCATGAATTTCTTGAAAACATCTGAGATAAAGTGTCCCCCATTATCACTGACCACAACTTTGGGTAGTTCTTTTCTGCAGAATATCTCTTCCAAACATTTTACCACCACCCAGGTGTCAGCTTTTTGTACAGTTTTGATTTCTGGCCATTTTGAGAAATGATCCACAGCAGCCAGGCTGTGTCTGGATTTCCCATAAACATCCTGGATTCGACCAAAGTAATCCACCCCTTTCCTCTCCCACGGCATTTGAGGAAATTCTGTGGGATGTAGATGTGGTTTGAATGCAACCATTGCCTTATCTGAGTTTACACATTTCATGTATTCCCTTACCACATATACAATTTCCTCCTTGCCACCAACAGGATTGTTTGACTCTAAGGTTATTTTTTACAATACCCAGATGACCCTTGTGACATAGATTAATGATTCTATCACAAAAATAACTGGACGGAATCAGTTTAGCACCTCTCAATAAGAAACCTTCCTTCACAAACTACTCATTCTTCACTTCCCAGAATGCAGTCCAATCCTTGTCCAAAGGTTTTTTCTCTGGCCAGCCTTCCTTGACATTCTTCATGACCTTCAGTAACATGCAATCTCATGTCTTCTTTTTGCGGCAATGGTAACCTGCTTAAAATAATCTGCAATTTGATTGCAAGCTCTTAGGACATATTGAACTTCAAACACATAGTCCAACAGTCCCATGGACAACCTGGTTCTCCTAGGTGAAACATTACTGAGACCCTGTGAAGTGAGAACCTTGGTCAAGGGTTTGTGGTCACTTCTCTCTACCACCTTAGTTTCCCAAATGAAATGTCTGAAGTATTTTAAACCCCACACGCAACCTAGGGTTTCACTTTTTATAACAAAGTACTTTCAGGGATTCACGGGTAGACACCATATTTGCCACAGGGGAATCGCGCTGGTGGTCTTTGCCTACAAACCTGCGGTTCTCTTGATGCTGTGCTCTCATGCACATCTTAAGCGCTGCACTCATGTGACCTTCTGAGCACACTTTCAGTTCATCAAGGTCTTGGGAATGAAGGGTTTAGAGCTTGAAACCTTTGGTCACCTTTTGGGAAGATCATTAGGGTATCTCTTCCCCTACATGCATGGCGGTTTATGCTTTAATTGCACTCTGTCTCAGATTTTTTCCCACGCCTTGGAAGGGGGTCTGAATACTGGTGAGTCATCCACAGTTGGCAAGCCATACACAACAACAGTCATTCTCAGCTGCTGAGTCATCCACAACAACAACATGAGATGGCCAACCAAGATCTCTCGTGACCTCAAAGTCTCAGTTGTCATTTTAAAGCTCTGAACTATAAGTAGCCTGGCTCCTGAACATTTGATGCTTTGCCTCAAGGAATCGAGACTTGACACATCTCATGCCCAGTCTCCAAATTCGAATCACACGTCTTCATATAGCCACGGTAAGAACTCTATTTAGAGTCCTCCCACTTTGATATAATTCCAGTGGCCACCATGCTCATTGGTCATGGCTTGGTCACCTTGCTTGGACCTCCGGACGCAAACCAGGATAAAGGAAAGCTTTGTACCTCTAACTGCCAGTGAAACCTCTGGGCATTCAAGCTGCTTAACATTCTAAAAACAGTTACGCTATGGTTATTTAGCTGCCCAGCTTAGTTTGTTGTTTACTGTGTATATTGTGTTGTCTTTCAACCTCCTTAGGAACTCTATATGTTGTGCAATCTGGTGCTATCATATGAGAAGAAACACTAAACATTGGTGTGCACTTGTCAGCGTACTAGTGGAGATCCCGCATCTACTAGGTAGAAGGTTGATACTCTACACGAGTTATGTGCTGTGATATATAATTAGGATTTCCTGTTTACATCTTCTATTTTTGGTAAATTCTGTTGGGGTTTTTTCAGTATTTCCCAGTGATTTCAAAACCTTAAAAAACAGTGGCTATCAGTGGTTACACATTTTGCGCCATAGTATTTTCTCCTCACTAATTCCTTATCCTGTATGAGATTTACTTGCTGTGTTATACTCTCAGTAAATCTGCATCAGGAGGGAATATTTTGACTGCGCTTTATGGGTAGAACAAAGGCCATCCAAAGTCAAAGCACATTTTTATAAAAAATTCAAAGATTTACACTGAATTCTCTAAACTGGAAGATTCTCTGGCATCTTTTGCTCACAGCTCAAAGATAATAATGGATCCTTCTTCCACAGTTTTAGGGAAATCTATCACCAAACGACTAAAAAAGGACCCTCCATCGCCACCTAAGTCAATCTCGCTGGTGTCTATAGAAATGTTGTTGGAGGAAATCAGAGCTTTTTGCCCCTTCATAGAATAGACTAATACCAATTTGCAAACCTTAACGGATATTTTGCCTCAACTAGAAACAAGGGTCTCTTCAATTGAGCAAAGCATGTCCTCCTTAAAAGAAACCCGCGTCAATGTTTCTCAACTCCATTCTCAATTCTCCACTCTTCAAAGACAGGTCGAGGACCTAGAAAATTGGAATAGGCGAAACAATTTACGTATTTACGGCCTGAGAGAAGGACTTGAAGGATCAGACTCTCTTGCTTTTTTCAAATCATTCCTTCCTAAATTACTTCACATGCCAGAAGGAAGTATCCTCAATATTCAGCAGGCACATCGGTTGGGATATGTTTCATCTAACGCCTCACATGCACAAAGGCCAAGAGGAGTCATCTTATATTTGTTAGAATATACAGACTTGTTGAAAGTATTATCAGCGGTCAAAGCTTCCCCGAGATTTACATGGTCAGGCTCAACTTTGTTTTTTGCACAGGATTACGCTAAAGCGACTGCCAACAGACGTAAGGCTTTTCTCAACATGAGAGCTGATCTTCGTTCAATAGGAGCTCGATACAGCCGTTTTCATCCCTGTCTCTTCAAAGTTACGTATAATAACAGAACGATAACATATAAAGATTCGCTTCAGTTACAAAGTTTCATAAACTCTTGCAAAACAACTGCCATAGATTCCTCTGGTCATCCTTCTTCATTCAATACTTGACACTATATTTTTTCCAAACAGATTGCTCAGGCTTTCTTCTCTTCTTTATAACACTTGATAGTTCATAAAATGTTTTTCCTTGGTTTTGACAGATGTGTTACCCTCAACAAGTTTCAAGATCTATACATTTCTTATTGTAAGTTTTTGGTTATTCTTGCTCTCGTTCGTTCCGGTATTTACCCTACCTTTTAGTATTTTTCGACTCCACAGATTTTGATCCCTTGTTTCATGGTGTCTCCCTGATTCTCCTTTTGGCTGATCCTGGTTATGTCGTCTGTTCCATGTGGTTCCACCCCCTCCCTTGTGTTTTCCTGATCTCTCCCTATGTAGGTATGTTATTTTCCTGCATTTCTATCCTATTGTGTTCCTAATCTCCTTTTTTTCTCCCCTTCCAAACGTACCTCTTCTTCTTTTTTCGGGTGTCATTTTCTTCTCGTCTCCTCATGTTCTTTCTTATTTTCTCACCTTTCTCCCTTTGGTTACACTTAATACTGTTGTTGTCAAGCTCCAGCTTTCATTGTTAAATACTTTTGTCAGCACTCATTAACTTCCCTATAATTTCCTTTTCAATGACAGTTCCAACTATGTTTATTCTCATGTTATTGCTCTATCTTATCAATTATGTTGTTGGTTTATATCACTTTCTGCTTATTTTCTTTTCTTCATCTCAGTTGTGCTCCTTATACGCATGAAACTTTCTTTTTCCCATGTTCTTTTCTGATGGTCCACTGAATTGGTTTATTATTGCTCAATTTCTTTATTTTTCATTCCTTTTAAACCACCATGCCGTTGAAATTGGTATAGTGGAATGTTAGAGGACTAAACTCTCCCATAAAAAGACAGAGATTCCTGACTCATTTGACTAAACTAAATGCAGATATAATATTTCTACAAGAGACTCATCTCACGGAGATTGAATCATTAAAACTAAAAAAAGGTTGGGTGGGGGAAATGCTCTATTCTAACGGTGATGGCAAACGTAATGGAGTCATGATACTCTGCCACAAATCACTCCATATCAACTTTATTTCACAAGATTCTGATGTGGAGGGTCGGTGGCTTAATGTTAAAATGATGTTGAAGGATGTTCCAGTTTCTTTTTTAAACGTTTATGCCCCTACTAGTGGTGATTTCTCTTTTTGTCCTTCATTAGCAAAGCAAACCACTCTTTGTATGGAAGACAATTTTATACTAGCAGATGACTGCAATCAGAGTTTTGACCCGTTTATAGATTGGAATTCCAAAGTTTCATACATCCCTAATAAATCTCACAAATCTTTTACCCATGCTATCACCCAGCATAAACTTCTAGATGCATGGAGATTATGCAATCCTGTCACAAGAGAATATACTTTTTACTCCCCGGTTCACTATTCTCAATCACAAATTGATTACTTTTTTGTATCCCATAATATAGCGCAAGCTCTTATGAGTGCTGGGATTGGGCCCATATTGTTGTCAGATTGTGCCCCTAATTCTATCTGCCTACACATTTTGCCTAAAGCTAATGCTCCCAGGAGATGGCGATTTAATAACTCTCTTCTTCTGGATTCAGCATTTTCTTCTTCCTTTACCGCCTTTTTTGATGAATATTTTTCCATAAATCAAACCAACGCTCTATCCTTCTCAACCATTCGGGATGCCTTCAAGGCTTCAGCAAGGAATTTTATCATAAATTATGGTGCTAGAAACACAAACCCTTCTCCAAGATATAAGGAGACTGGAGCATTCTTTTTACACATCTAATTCAAAAGATGTTCTCAATGCCTTCATAAAAGCAAAAGTACAGTTTAACAAGGATTCAACAGACAATTCCGCATTATATCTATTGAAAGCCAGCACAACATTTTATGGTGGTAAAAATAAGGCAAGAACATTTTTGGCTAAGCACTTGAAAACCAAAAATAACAAGTTTAACATTGATTCTATTTATGATGAACAGTCTACCTTAAAATTTAAGGATGCAGACATTTTGAATCAATTTTCTATGTTTTATAAATGATTATACTCCTCTAAAACAAATCCCACAGACCTTATGTTATCTCACTTTTTTACAACTATACAAAAACTATACATCTTAAAAAAGACAAGCTACCCGGACCAGATGGATTTACTGTTGAATTCTTTCTCCATTTTTCCAAACTACTATTATCCAATTTACACCTCTTGATTAATTCTTTTCAATCCCTAGGAAATTCTGTAGGCTCCTTCTCAGAAGCGCACATATGTCTCATACCTAAAGAAGGTAAAGATTCGAAGTATTGTAAAAAATGTAGACTCATTTTTCTTGTTACTATAGATTACAAAATGTTTTCCAAAGCACTAGCCCTACGTTTAGATTTTCAAGTACCAAATATATTAGGCAAGGAACAATCTGGCTTTGTGAAAGGACGAGTGATCTCAGATAATACAAGACTCTTTTTTAATATCTTATCAAAAGTCTCACATCTAAAACACTCCCTCACAGCCATAGCGCTAGATGCGGAAAAAGCGTTTGATAGAGTTGAATGGCAATATTTATTTTACGCCCTCAAATGGTTCGGCTTCGGTCCAAAATTCATATCCCTAATCTCATTTCTATATTCTAATCCACGCACTGCTGTGTGTGCTAATGGTCTAATAACACAATTTCTTTTACCTCGGCAGAGGAGTACGTCAACGCTGTCCTCTATCCCTTTTTCTCTTTAATCTAGCCCTCAATCAATCAATCAATCAATCAATCAATCAATCAATCATGTCACTTGTAAACCACACTACTTACCCGTGAGGGTCTCAAGGTGCTGGGGGAGGGGGGAGGGGAGGTGATGCTACTGCTGAAAGAGCCAGGTCTTGAGGAGTCTTCTGAAGACCAGCAGGTCTTGGGTCTGCCGTAGCAGGGTGGGGAGGGTGTTCCAGGCCTTGGCGGCGAGGTGGGAGAAGGATCTGCCGCCGGCAGTTGTTCTTTGGATGCGGGGAACTGCGGCGCGGGCGAGGCCGGCGGAGAGGAGCTGGCGGGTGGGGGTTTAGAGTCGTCTGTTGAGGTATGCTGGTCCGGTGTTGTGGAGTGCTTTGTGTGCATGGATGAGGAGCTTGAAGGTTATCCTCTTGTTGATGGGGAGCCAGTGCAGGTCTCTCAGGTGGGGTGTGATGTGGCTGCGGCAGGGGATGTCGAGGATCAGACGTGCAGAGGCGTTCTGAATGCGTTGAAGCCGTCTCAGGAGTTTGGCTGAGGTTCCTGCATAGAGGGTGTTTCCATAGTCCAACCAGCTGGTGACGAGGGCCTGGGTGACCGTTCTTCTTGTTTCGGTGGGGATCCACTTGTAGATCCTGCGGAGCATGCGGAGGGTGTTGAAGCAGGAGGAAGAGAAGGCGTTGACCTGCTTAGTCATGGAGAGGGTGGAGTAGAGGATGACCCCTAGGTTGCGTGCGTGGTCGGTGGGTGTCGAGGCTGTTCCCAGTGTGGTCGGCCACCAGTAGTCGTCCCAGGCTAAAGGGTGGATCCAGGGATGAGAACCTCCATCTTGTTTGAGTTCAGCTTCAGTCGGCTGTTCCTCATCCATTCGGCGATGGCCTTCATTCCTTTGTGGAGGTCGGTCTTGGGGGTGTGAGGGTCTTTGGTGAGGGAGAGGATCAGCTGCGTGTCATCGGCGTAGGAGATGATGTTGAGGTCATGCTGTCAGGCGACGTGGGCAAGTGGTGCCATGTAGATGTTGAACAGCGTCGGGCTGAGGGATGAGCCCAGGGGTACGCTGCAGATGATCTTGTGGCATTGGAGCCGAAGGGGGGGAGGCGGATGCTTTGTGTTCTGCCGGAGAGGAAGGATGTGGTCCAGTCCAGGGCCTTCTCTTGGCCCTTGAACCATTTATCTCAAGAATTTGTCAAAATATACACATACTGGGTTTTGAAACACATACAACCCAAGTTAAAATTGCAGCATATGCTGATAACATTTTGCGTTTTATTTCAAATCCTAGTGATTCGATCCCTGTCTTTTTAACAGAGGTTCATTCCTTTACGTCAATCTCTGGGTATAAATTAAATAGTGATAAATGTGAGATTTTACCCTAAAGGAAATATACCTTTAGAGCAGACTTCACCTCTACTAATTTTACTTGGAAGTCCTCTCACATTAAATATTTAGGATTACATTTCACACCTACCATCCCGGGCACAGTAACTTTATGTATGAATAATTACTTTCAGAAACTTTCGGAGCTTACAACTAAATGGCATTTACTTTATCTATCTCAGTGGGGTCACCTGGATACTATAAAGATGATGCTCTCTCCAATAGTCTTATATACTATTTCCAACATTCCAGTCCCTATTTCTGGTAAATTATTTAAAACTGTTAACTCCATACTCTCCTCCTTTCTATGGAATAAGAAGAAGCCTTGTATGTTTATTTCCAAGTTAATTTGTCCCAAAAATGAAGGTGGCGTTAACTTTCCCAATTTCTCCGCTTATCAAAAAGCATTTCTGCTACATCAAGCCTCATATTGGTTGCTTGACTCTGCAGCAGAGTATCCTTTATGGACATCAGTTGAAAATTCGTTTCTATCCCCTTTTTCTTTTCAAGAATATCTTTCCTTTTCTTCTAAGTCCCAAGCACTTTCCACTCCCTTAATTAAGTTCACTTCCAAACTCCTTGGCCCACTCTATCCCTCTATTCCCGATACTCTTGACTCTTTTCTTGAATCAACTATATGGCACAACAAAACTTTGTTAAAACGCAAAATTTATTGGAAACCTTGGAGACAGAATGGTTTAATATGGGTCCATCAATTATTCTCACACTAAGAATTCATTTATTTTTCTTCACTTAGGCAGCCATATAATATACCCACTTCATTCATCATACCATACTCTTAAAAAGGCTGTGCTAGACATATACACCCAATTGGTTAACAAATCTTCCATGATTGAAACAGGTCATTTACCTAAGGATCTGTCCACGCTATTGCACACTCAACAAAAGCATCTAATATATATTGTTTTTTACAGTCTACTGATACGATTAGGCAAAAATCCAGTATTGAAACAGCCTGGGAGAAAGATTTCAATACAGTTTGTGGAACAATATTTGGACCAAAATATGTAAATCTTCACAAGCAGCTAGCTTAACACAAACACTGTTTTATATATATAACAGACTTTTACTATCTCCGAATGCCGTAAGTGAAAGATTATCCCATATACTAGATACTTGTTGGTCCTGCACATCTGCAAACACTGCATCTGTTTCCTATGTTGTTTTCATGTTTGCCAGTGCAGAATTTCTGGAAACGTGTCTGGACTCAAATAATTACATTTTTGATACCAATATCTCATTTTCTGTTATAAACATCGTTTTAGGTAGTCTATCGCCAATTTGGAGTAATTATGCTTTCAATATCAAAAGTATCGATTTGTTAATAGCGGTTGCTTTTCAGCAAATAACAAGAAACTGGAAAGATTTTATGAAAATTTCTTGTAGAGCCTGGTGGTATGATATATGCCATTATCATATGTTAGACACATTCCTTGCCTTTCCTATCCATATGGCAATGAAGCGAATTCAGTTATGGTCACCTGTCACAACGTTCTTTGATATTTGTGCAAAGCAACATTACTAATTACACCCTTCCCAGCCAGAAGTACTTAAACCCCATGAATTTTCCAGATTTTCACTCGAATATTTATTGTATTTTTCCTTGTCATCTCATTATTATGGTTTTTTATCTTTTATTTCCATTTGTGTATTTATGCTGGAGTATATATGTGATGTTTTGACTTACGATTAATCATATGTATTGTATATTGAGACCTTTTTGCCTTTAATAAAATTCTCTTTTGAACTGAAAAGAGTACTTACCTCAACCCAATAGGATACAAAGAAGAGGATGACCACAGTGATGAACAAATAAATTCGCCAAAGGATGGAAATGCAGACAAGCTGTCAAAGGACAAACATGAATACCTTTGTAATAGCTTCTTAAGGAGTCAGCTGAACACTACATTTTCCTAATCAGTATCCAATGCACATGGGGCCATCTGTCGAAAGATGACCTTGTTTGATCTAATCAGTACTATTGAAATGGGTAAATATGATGTCAGTAATTACTGTGATGTGTGCAGGCCCGATAACGGCAAAACCAATAAATGCAATATCAATGTATGCCATAACCTGTGCCTGCACAACCGTGCCTGTACCAGTCAATGCAAAGTTAATGTATGTCATAACATAAAATTGCTTTATTGTACCTAATGAACTGTGTATAACAGCAGCCAAAACTTTGTACACAGAGAGACTTTGAGCAGATGCACTTTGTCGAAGCTCTCAAGCCACAGCCTTTAAATAAACCAACTTGTTCATGTTTTGTAAAATGCCTCTTGTCATGTCATTTATTTAAGGTAAACTAATATATGAGCAACAGCACCATGTGGCATGCAAGACAAGAGCACCCTCCTTGAAATTAAAAACTTCTAAAATATCAGGATCAATTTTAAGGTGAATTTTGCTGCTCAGTTTAATTTCTGATTAGCATGGTTTAATTTCGGATTATTATATAATTTATATATTCTAAAGTAAAATCAAGTTGCATTTTATGACTGTCCATCAATTCTTTGCTTTTGCCCCTCTTGAAAGTACTTGAATCTCCCATTGCCGGAGGGTGAAGAGATGCAGAAACAATTCAAATTGAATATCAATTTACTTTTTTAATCCAATGCAGGGGACATTCTAAAATAAGGGTGACTTTAAGGAGCAGGAGCCGAACCTGGACAGATATAGGGACACGACTTGGCTCAGTTAAGAAGGTAGAGGTCATTGGCTGTCCGCTTAATCTTAGCCTCATTCATACATCAGGGCTCCTGTCATTAAGGAAGAGTGTGCTGCCTCAGTGGAGCCGATGAGGTGGAGATAATATGCGGTAGATGACCAGAAGGGGGGATTATTCACAGATCTAGGGGTTTACTTGTTACCTTGTCAATTGGATGGGAATATGCTATTCATAAGAAGAATGAAATCTGTGTAATCTCGTGCTGTAGTTGCCACTATCTTCACCCTCCATTGGTGTCTTTGTCTGTCCATCATGATTGGTGGGCTCTTGATCTTGTATGGATAGATGGTCTTACACATACATATTAGTATTTATTAATTTTGGAGCTATCTGGGGAGCAACCGGGCACCATAGAGTTTTGGGGATGGGATGCAGGGAAATTAACATATTTTTGAGTTACACAATTACAATTCACATTTTTACAACTTCATTTCACTTCTAAAGTCAAAGCCCATGGTAACATCACAGACATACTTGTAGCACTGGAAAGTGAAAAATATAAATGAGCAAGTTTTAAGATATTGGTGGCTCAATCAGAGAGATTCAGACTAGCAGTGTGAGCAAAAAAGCATATTTTTTTCTTGTGAGACTAAATGATGCTCAATTAAAACTTTGCAAAATTACAGTTTCATATGTGTTTCGTGTCTTGCATGACTTTTCTTAAGTGGTTATGTACTTTGTGTAAGAAAGTTGTGTGAGATTCCACCAGGAGACAAGTTTTAACAGAAATATCTCTTGTAGAGACGTTCCCTGGGCTAACCAGACTCCCACTGGTATCTCAGGAGACTACTTTGAGAGAGGTGCCCTCTTGCTTCAAACAAAGTCCACAAAAATTAAATTAGTGAACATTTTTGAAAATGTAATGAATTCTGCTGGCAGAAACTGAATGTCCCACAGGCCTAATTCAGATACTTACATTCAAAAAATATATGGTTCAAACTTCCAACAACCTCTCTAGACTGCAAAGAATATAAGGCCTGGCGGCACTTACATATTCAGACATTTTAATCTACCAACTGCAGAAACATTGATACTCCCTGAGCATGTTGTTTACTCAGGTTATATTATATTTGTCATTGATATGACATGGCCTTGAGGTAAACAGACAAAATATAGAATTCAAAATATAGAATGGACAAAATATCGAATGGACAGAATATAGTGGTGAAAAATATCGAATTGATTTAGTAATTTTTATCCCTACGCTATCCAACGTTTTCCCTACTGTTGCACTCTCTGGAGTGGGAATAGTAATTTTTACCCCAACGCTATCCAACGCTTTCCCTACTGTTGCACTCACTGGAGTGGGAATAGTAATGTTTACCCCTATGCTATCCAACGTTTTCCCTACTGTTGCACTCACTATTTAATTTTTAATATTTAATCATTTGAAAAGTATTTAAGTATTTTTAAGTATGTTTTACTTAATTATCTTTATTATTTCATTAATTTTAAATTACTTTTAAGACATTTAAAAAAAATCAATATTTTGACTAACTATGGGCCCGATGTAGGTCGGTCGGTAACGGCCGAAAATCGGTATTTTCGGCCGTTACCGACCGGTATTCAAGGATTGGCATGTAGGGGCACAATTTTACAGAATCGGTAAATTTACCGATTCAGTAAATTTACCGATTCTGTAAAATACCGAATCGGTATTTTTACCGATTCGGTAAATCTCAGATGTAGGTGGGACTCTTCTGAGTCCCAAAGGCCCTACAAAATCGGTATTTTACCACACAATCCTATTGTGTGGTAAAATACCGAATTCAGGTGTGCATGCACATGTGTGCATGCACACCTAGCCATGTGATAGACAGACATGCCCTTAGGGCATGTCTGTGTGCCACATGGCGCACATGCCTATTTGTGGGGTGCCAGAGGGTGTCAAAGTGACACCCCCTGCACCCTTGCAAAAATCGGTATTTACCGATTCTGTAAATACAGAATCGGTATTTCCCATTGATTCCTATGGGCTTCAAAGCCCATAGGAATCAATGGGAAATACCGATTCTGTATTTACAGAATCGGTAAATACCGATTGTTACAGATTCGGTATTTCAACATCTGGAAATACCTACATATCCACCCTTTAGATTTACCGATTTTTAATTACCGAATCGGTAAAATTCGGTAATTAAAAATCGGTAAATCTAATTTACCTACATCTGGCCTTATATTTTTTAAAACGATATTTTTAATTCGATATTTTTGTACTTACCTGTTTGTAGATAGGAATTCGATATTTTTGCATTCTATATTTTGGCATTGATATTTTGGTAAGTCTATATTTTTGTATTCGATATTATGTCAGTGTCGGCTTTGAAATGTAAGTTCTTCTCCACCTCTAAAATGTGAAAAGGCATGAGTAAGCAAACAAGTATGGCTGATGATACTGTTCTAAGTGGGCTAGTAATGGAAAATACCTCTCCATTGTTGATGAATTGTCTCATCTGAAGAGAATAAAACACAATTTAAGTGCTCTTCAAACCATCAGGAGAACAGTGATCCACACATTAGGAAAAGGTGCATTTGCCTGTCAGATTACAGATGACTGCCTCTGCTCCAAACTGAGAAAGTGGTTGTGGAAGGCGGATACCCCAAACTCTTTGTGTTATCCATGTAGAGGCTCTTTAGGTCCATCTGCTGAAGTACTGGCAAACCATGAAGATGGAGATGGAGTCTCTGGCGGGGGTGGGGGTGGGCGCGCCGGCAAATGGATTTGAGGCAATTGGTTTAAGCTGCACTTCTGGGGCTTGGCTGCAGCAAGCGGGTTGTTCAGGGGGTTACAAGTGTGTGTGTAATAAACTGCTCATTGTATCGCCATTACTGACATTACATAGGGTTGGACTGGCCTACAGGGCAATCAGACAGTGCCTGATGGGCTGGCCTGACAGGCGTGTGCGTAGTTGCTTTTTTGGCTGTTTGTGAGCTGGGTTTATGGGCTTCTGAGCTCGTTTTTACTGTTTATTTCCCTGACAATAAAACAAACATTGCCTGCAGCAAGCTCAAACCCATGCAGTCTTCCATCCCTTGGAAAACACTTTTAGAGCTTATCTTTACAAGTTCAAAACTGCCATAATTTGCAAATGTGCACTTTTTTACCTCTCTAAATTACTAGAGGGGCTACTTTTATTTTGGGGCCCGGGACTATTTTATGTCCCAGACCTCCCTGATTACAAATTAACATTGGCCTTTTTGGAGTCAGTTTCAATATTCTGTCCAGAACAAGTCATTTTAAGTGTTTGCATACACACACAGACACAAAGCCAATAGGTGTGCATTGCCAGCAAAAGCCAAAGCCTGTTTCATTTTCTCTGGCATGTTTCTCTTCACATAAAAGGGATTTTTATTTAACACCCTTTACATAGAGTTTTAAAATGAGCCTTTGCCATAGACCTGCTAAATTAATCGTCTGCTGAGCCCCTTTGAGTTGCAGACAATATTTGGAGCAGGAATATTACCCTGAAGAATGCACAGGCCTGGCTGATCCTCCATGCACCAGAAAACAGGAGTGAAAAGGGTAATGATGAACTCACTTAATACAAAAATAAAGAAATCAAACTTACAACACATTTATGAATAACAAATCATCTATTTTCATATTTCTTTCTACAAGTTACACAATTTACAGAGAAAATCCGATGCTGGTCTGCGATGAAATCAAGAACAGAGCAAAGGGGAATGAACCCCATTAGCACCCCGAGATCACACCCAGGGCAAAATATGCCCCATATATATACATACTAGCAAGACAAATGCTGTTCAACCTATTAGGATGTGTGAATGTTTTCAATGATTTTTGCTCAAGCACTTGTAAAACACCAGCATCACACAGACTCCTCACAGAGGAACTCAATGGAGCCTTTAAAATGAGCCTCTAAATATCCCTGCCCCCTCCATGTGTAAAGTATCAAAAGAAAATAGGGATAAATAATCACTAATACAACCTCATCACCAACATTGGCGCCCTGTCTGAATCTAAAACTGGCACTGCATAAAAAGAGTAGCCTGATTTCACCTGCACTTCCATAAAATGACCTCTAGATGTCAGCAGGGCTCCATTGAATGATTTCGACATTGTAAACCCTAACACACTCCATTGTAACCCTAACTCTGCTTGTTATGTACAAAATAAATAATATCATGTGCTGATCTGGCCTCAACCATGTTCTTAGCGCCACAGAGCTAGTGTGTGTGCCTGAGCCTATGGCAGGGTTTGTACTGGAAGGGTCCAATCCAGTACAAACACTATTCTTATTCCCAATTTAAAACCACCCCCTCTTTGTATGTCTGCTGCACAGTGCAGCAGACATGCAAAGTCGGAAAGAAAGGAGAAATAAAAGCATGTGTCCTTTTAAGGCCTCATTTGAAGGGGGGGTTCACTTTTGGGGCCAAACCCTGTCTGCCATTGCTAGTAGATAGGGTTTCGCGTCAAAAGGCATGGATGGCTGTATGGGAATGTACCACCCCCTTGGCGCTAAGGGTACTTTCCAGCGCAAAACAAGTTTTTGCGCTGGATAGTAAATTAGAAAAAATACATATTATGCTGGTTCGCGTCTCTGTTTGTAAATCCACCCCTAAATTAGCACTAGATTATCCAAGTCCATCCTGGGTGCTTCCTTACACATGCTAACCGCTCTCCTAGCTTTAGATGATGTCTCCAACAATATTACAACTTGAGGTCCCTTTATTAAAACAATGAAGCATTGATGATGTACAACAGGATGAGGAGCAATCCACTCTGAGGGAGTTAACAACTATAAGGTAACTGATGTACACGCTGGATGTCATTTCTTCCCTTCCGGGATGTCATTGTTTACACCAATTAAACACATGTTCAAGTGTTAACAAACATGCTGTTTATAGATATGTTTTGTGGCTGGAAAATGGTCACGTGCTTTGGGCAGCCAGTCACTGATGATCCCTTATGTTTTGCCCCTTCCCACCTTGCTTAGTCAGCCATGGGCTTTCTGCAGTGTGGCCCTGTCAGTGTGCTGGGTTGGCTTCTCTGCGGTGCTCCTGAGAAGGACTTATCACCTCTTGCTCTCAGTCATGGGCATATGTACCGAGACTTCTCACTAGTGACCAGATGGCCTGGGATAATGAGTACCAGCACATTTATATTTCCATTTCATGCACTGGCTGCAGAGGTGGCCGCGTCTCCGTGCACACTTCATCTGAACCCCACACTGCAGTGCACAGATTAAAATGAGGAATTCTGAAGACCAGATGAAAAATGGTGCAGAACTCATGATTATCAAGGAGAGTTTGAAGAGAACAGTGTTTGTGGGAAAACCTTAAGCTTCATCTCTAGTGGCTCTCAGTGTGGACAGACCAGATCGGGGAGAGATGCTTAACAGCCACTTATGAAAGGATGCCAGTCCAATCTATAACGTAATTCGTGGGACTGGGAGCACCTCGTGGTCTAAACTGGCTGGGACACAGCCTCACCCTATGGTGAATACCAACCCGTGCGCAACGCAAACACTGATGGTCGACATACCCACCTTCCTGCTTCAAATATGCTGCCTCACCATTTTTGGACATAAGTTTGTTTATTAGCTGTAGACTGCTAATATCTGGCACTGTGCAACTTTTTAGTAACCCTGGGCGGAGTTTGCAGAGTTGCACTACGCAAAGTGCAACAAAAACTCTGTTGCACTACACGGAGTACGGTAGAAAAATGCCGTTTGTGGTGATTGCACAGTGCCGGGTGCTTGTCCGCACTGTGCAATCATTGACAACAGCACCATGCACAGAGCAAGCTTACTTTTTCTGCCCCTCGAGTAGATTTTTACTAGCGCGGCAGCTTTCTCAATGCGAATGGGTAGTTTCTCAACACGAACATACGCGACCACTAACAATGAGAAACCTAACCCCCCCCCCCGAGTTGAGAAATCTCGCCGGGAGGATTATTTCCCATGCTTGAGCTTGCCAACTTGATGTTGGTGATCGCAATTGAGGATAAATCTCGCCAGGAAAAAAACTCCGCTCCGCTGCGTGGAGCTGTGTTTTTCTGAACTCCGTGAGCTCCGCGTAACGCAGAGTGCGGGAAACTCTGCAAACTCCGCGAGCGGTGCGGAGTTCACCGCCCAGGGTTACTTTTTAGGGGACTGGAATTTTTGGCACTTGGCAACATGTTGCACAATCCTTCCTCCTGTTGGTTTTGGGGGGAGAATGAAAGGATCATGGGGTTGGGCTGGGCACGTATCTTGACAGATGCTAGCCAAAACCACTCTGAACATAATTGCCCTAATGTCATTATTAACTCTTGCTCAGCTTTCAAGTTTTGGTGAGGATGTGTCTGTCTGACTCTAGAACAACACAACATTAAATAAAGAAAGAAGTGAGCTTTTTCAAATAGTTATTACAGTTTGACCATCCTGATGAGATGGGAGCATATGGGCTAGAGCTCACTTTGCTCATTACATAAAACATCTCTGATTGATGACATGATTGGTGCTCTGGGATAAACTATTTCACCTCTGCTGGACCTGGCCCTCTCTGCAGAGTCACCCCTGTTAGATTAGACCCGTAAGGGCTTACTCAATGTCATGTTTAAGTTAGCATTCGCTATGCCATTTTCTTTGCAGGCGCCATTTTAGGCTATTCGAAATTGAGCTCCTCCATGTCTGAGAAATGGCCTTTGCTAAGTTTTGTTTCTGAAATGATAAGTTTTGTTTCGGGAATGGATAAACTGTTCATGCCAGCGCACAGCTTTCTCTCTAGATAGAGGCCCTCTCCAACTTGTCTGGTGGAGGGTACAGGGTGAAACAGCCTTGGACTCTACTAGTTTGTGCACGATATGAGAACCGAAACCTTTTTGTATTTCACTGTTCAGCTGCATCTGCTTGGAAAATTCCATTATGGCCGTGTCTTTGCCCAGCTATGAAACATACATAATGATTCTCTATGGTGGCTGTTTTTAGTTCCCTGTGTAGCACTCCCAGCGGCTGTACAGATGGGGCTCCCCTCTGAATGTATATAAATAAAACTGTTATTCTTTTATATTCTCCACTGCCAGACTACTATTCATTTTGGTACGGAAGGCGAAGAGGTGGTCATCAGTGACTCTGGTGGCCCCAAGCGGGTCACTTTCTTCATCCCAAACATTTAGACTTCACCCCTCCTTTTTGTGCTGAAATCGTTATGGCTTCATGCACTTTAACACTGCTAACCAGTGCTAATGTGCTGTGCTCACTCCCTAAAACATAGCAAATTGGTTTGCACCTGATTGTTAAATGTATTTTACTTCGAAGTCTCTAGCAAAGAAATATAACCAGGGATGGTAAATTAAATGCTACTAGTGGGCCTGCAGCACTTATTTTGCCACCCACTTAAGTAGCTCCCTAAAACGTGCCCAGGCATGCAATTGCAGCCTGAATGCAGTTTTTTTTAAACTGAGAATTCGACTTGGCAAAATACCCCTTGCCAAGCCTTAAGCTCCCATTATAGAACATATAAGCCACCCTTAAGGTAAGCCCTAAGTCCCCCATAGGGCAGGGTGCACTGTATTTAAAAGGTTGGACATGTACTTCTAAGTTTTAAAAGTCCTGGGAATGAAAAACACCCACATTTGTATTTCACTACTGTGATGCCTACCTCGCCCATCAGATAATACTGGGTTGCCTTATTTCATTTAATAAGTGGTAACTTTTTATTGGGATTTAACATCCACTTTCATGGTACAGTTGGATTTTAAGTTGCAATTTTAAAAATTCCACTTTTACAAAGTTGGCAATATCCGCCCCTCACTATTTGGTACCAGCTGCCTCTTGCTGGGTCATATGACAGGGTGTGGATGGCACAGACACATAATAGAGGGATCATAGATGGGCCGAGCTCCTATTGCAATTCAATAGGCTATGCCCTGCCTTCACACAAAGGACTTGGCACTGGTGCATTGTGGCTGCAGCCAGGCTGGAGACAGAAAATTACAAGAATTTCAAAAAGACTTCATTTTCTGGACCTGCATAAGGACTGTCAGAGCACTGCCTACTGCTGTGGTCTGCAGTGTACTACGGAAGACTGCTGTGCTACACCTGGAAGGACTGCTCTGCTGTCTGACGCCTGCCTTGAACTCTCAGAGACCTTCCCTGCTGATTGAGCACTGTTCCCCGTCTTGCAACTAGGACTACCCGAGTGACTCCAATGCTAGTTGACTGGCCTCTTGATCTGACCCTCTGGGTCAGAATAGGATTCTTCCCCCTAGTACCCACACCCGGACCTGGCCTGAGTGAGTCCTGGTCCTCCAAGTGGTGCATCTTCATTCTGGGACCTATGAAAGTGGTGATGAAGGTGCCCAGATAGCGAAAATCCAAAACTTTAGATCGAAATGATTTGGGTAAAAACTCCTCTGAGAATTGAGAGGAGACCGGAACCACCCTGCTGTTGTAAACAACCGTCAATGCTAAGCTCCAGATCTCACAAGATGAATGAAGAGTCAGCACCAATTATTATAGTACGGGACTTGTGGAAGGCATTTCTGAGGGGAAGGATTAGCAGAATGTATATGTACAGAAGCAGGAACAAGAGAAAGGAATGGCTCTATATAGAAATAAATATAGTGGATACAGAAAGACTATTAAAAAGTCAATAATTAGAAGAAGAGAGAAACACATTTGTGCAAACACAATCGAGTCTGCAGAAAGATCTTAAAGTTAACTTGAAAGTAAAATATTATAAAGAATGGGACATAGCAGAATATGCCATTTTGAGTATGGTGGAAAGTGTGGGAAGTTCTTGGCCTGGAAAGTTAAGGTACACAAACCTAGGACAATCATAAAAAAAGTGTGCAACTAAGATTCAGGCTTAATGTAAAACATTGATAAAAAACTTGGAGATATTATTCTCAAATTCTATCAAAATCTATACACAAAAGATAACAAACTGGATAAAGTAGAATTAAATAGATGAATAAAAAACTATTGTTTCCTGATGCTACAATAGGGTCAACGAAGGTATATGAGACACAATCGAGAAAATAGTTAGGAAAATTAAGAAGGGCGAAACACCAGGCTCAGAATGCATACAAATGAGGTATACTTAACATTAAGTTATCAGATCATCCCAATTTCGAAAAAGCTATTCAATCCTATATCTATGGAAGGAACCCAGCTGCTATCTACATGAGCTGAGGTCATTGTTAGTGTCATCTTAAAACCAAATTAAACACTGAGGGCCCGATTCACAGAAATAACTTAAGATAAAATCCTAAACTTACTACTTTTGGTATTCACAGAAGGTAGGATTTTGTCTTAAGACAGATTTAAGACAGACTTAAGACAGACTTAAAACAGACTTAAGACAGACTTATGACAGAATTTTGTCTTACGTCTGTCTTGAGTCTGTCTTAAGACAAACTTAAGACAAAATCCCAACTTCTGTGAATACCAAAAGTAGTAAGTTTAGGATTTTGTCTTAAGTTAGTTCTGTGAATCGGCCCCAAATTGAGGGTGAATCATATAAATCTGTTTTGTTGCTAAGTTGTGACTACAAATTGTTTTCTAGTATTCTAGCAGGCAGATAAGCAAGAATGCAAGAGTTTTGATACACAAGAATCAAAATAGCTTTCTACTGAGCGGATATCTTCACAAGCCAACACATGGTCTTAGAGAGCTATAGATCAGTCTGCAGCACTTAAAGCACTCTTAGCGGTCATAGCACATGACTCAACAAAAGCATTTGGTAGAGTTTTTGGGAAATAATGGCATTGTTGACTCATTATGGTTTAGGAAAACTGCTTCATAGATTGGTACATTCAGGAAGCAAGAGCTTAATCAACGGAAATTTGGCCACGCAATTCAACATTATTTCATTTGTTATTTAACTTGTACATTCAACTGTTTGCACACACAAAATCGGATGAGAAATTAATATTATACCATTCTCTTTTTGGGGATTTGAAAATGAAGATTGCTTTATATGTGAATTACCTGAGATATATTTAGGCAGATTTGCAATATCCTCACCATATATAGAGCATTTTGGTGAATGACTTTAAGATGGAAATCATGGCTAGGAATTTACCTGAAGGGAAAATCATTTAAGAGTTAATGTGTATGTCTGTGAATAAAGGTGGCAAAATCTTGATATACCCGTGGACGTACATATTATTGTTAGAATCAAGGGTTTTCATAATGGTATATGGTAAGAGATATCATGTTAAAATGACAATTTTGGCCTGTTCAATATTACACCCCTAAGATTCAATAGCAATATAATGGTGAAATTAAATGCAAAAATGAGTAGCTTTATATTGAAGTTTAAGGGGGGCACAATTTCTTGAAATGAATTGCGTAGGAGATTGGAACAAGGAGGTGAAGCAATACTAGGTTTCAAAATTTACTGCTGGGGTTGTTGCAGGGATTCTGCTCAAGAACAGAACTATGCATAGGATTATGGGACCTTAGTGCATAGAGACTGAGTCTTCTTTCCACCTTAGTGCCCACAAGCCCAGAACTGACTAGCTATAGTGCCTCCCTTGCCCTCCTACTCACTCTCAGAGAAACCAGTGATTAGACATACCGGAACACAACACTCGCGAATCTCTAAGGACTCGTGGTTACAAGACACACCCTTTCGCTCACACTCTTGTTCTTGGCCACAATAAGTTCCTCTATCAAGATATAAATATCATCAATTGACCTTGGGGATTTAATCAAAAGACTGGGAGTGGAAGTAGATTAGACAAATCAAACTAGATCCATAAAGTACAACAACAAGGAAGAAGGAAGTTGCATTATGGTCCTGGATGCTACATAGAGCAGCAGACATAGACCAGAACTCATCAAATTATCTGTGAGAGGAAGATTGGCCTACAAGGGATCTTGAAAACGTAAGGAAAGTATCGATGAACACTCTTTACATTCTGATTTTGGTTGCTGCTCTCAGGAAGAACCATTTGTACACCCTCCACAGGTTATACTGGCATCCCTCGAAGCTGTTGATTATGAAGAAACAAGCAGAAGACAGGGGAAATCAATGTGAGATTGAGGAGGAAATGATCTACACATGTTGAAGAGCTGTCTGAAGATACAATTATTCCAGCAAAATGTGAGTAAGATATTACAGACAAAGATGCAATGGACAATGAAGACAAGACAGCAGGGAGCAGCTGTGCTAGAACTATAAAGGGTTCCTTCTGTGATACTGATGGAAAGGAGAGATATATTTAGAAAATGGACCAGGCAGCCAGTCCCTCTGTATGTAGAATATATTCATGTATGTAGAATATATTCATGTATGTATAATATATTCATGCTCTAGAACTGGAATCTTCACTTGTGAAAAAGGCAGACTTTTGACATCTGGTTGACTAGTGAAGCAACGCCATTGATAAATCTCCAATTACACCTATTAAATTTGGAGTATATTTGGGTCCGCTGTTGATGTAACATAGCTGAATAATTAACTCAGATGATTGGTTGATAGAAAAGATAAGTCATCTGTGGAGGTGACAAGAAAAGGCTCCATCAAACACCGAACTGTGGTAATCCCTGTTCCAGGTTTGTTCCTTTATATTCTGGGGATATAAAAAATGGAGAAAAAAACTATTTCCTCTTAATTAAAAGATTACAAATTATTACACATCATACCTGACGGGACTCCACTACTTCTTTTACAAGGGTATATTGTAATCTTTCCTTTAACAAACTTCATAAGTCATAAATATATATTGTAAACGTTTTTTAACCAGTTAATACATATATTCCACTTTTTATTTCTTTATTATATTGAATGAATGAATGAACCGGTTCTTATCACGCGCAAACTTAGCCCAATGGGCGTCAAGGCGCCTAAATCAAATATAGCAGCAGTGTCCCCCCTTCTACAACCTTCTCTCATTGGTAAGCTCTCTTGAAGAGGCAGGTTTTAAGAGCCTTTTTAAAAAGTTTCAATTGAGGGAAGGGTTTTTATTTGGATAGGGATAGAGTTCCAAAGCTTCGGAGCAACCACAGAGAAAGCTCTGTCTCCCCATCTGGCTAATTTAGCCCGAGGAACAACCAGTTGGCAAAGTCCCGAAGAGCGAAGATCTCGTGTAGGGACGTAACATGTGAGAAGGGAACCAATGGCGCTCGAGGGGCCTTCTACCAAAGCTCTGTAAGCCAGGCATAGAATTTTAAACGAAATTCTGTAGTGGACAGGGAGCCAATGGAGTTCTTTCCTGGCTGCAGTGGCGGAGGAGGATTTAGGGAGAGCCAGAGCAAACCGAGCTGCCGCATTCTGCACCATCTGCAGTCGGTGAACAAGACTGCAATATTCACTTTTTGTATTGTGGTGTGCAATTTGTTCTGTAATCACCTCGTTTTTAATTGTGGCTTTATTGACAGGTATATAGGTGATATTAGGCCTGGGTAAAATTTTAATTATACTGGCATAGTTTGCTTAGTTTTGGGAGGTTCTCATTATGGCTATTGCACAAAATTCCTGACATAATGCCACTTTGCGTAATTACATTACCTAAAGGTACAACTTTACTGCAAATGTGCCATTCAGAGTAAAACATTTTCTACGATTGTACAGGAACTACAGAACACAAGTCATTGCATTAAAAAAGTAATATGAAGCACATTTTGTGCTAAAATGTAGCACAAAATGACGGATTTGTAGTTACTCGAAATATCACATAGTTTCACATAATTTTGTTGAAAGTTAATTTAAATTAAGCCAAAGCAATTAACACAAGTTTTGCACACCCCTAGTTATTATTTTTGTTTTATAGTCTTTTGTATCTACATTATATTCAGGTTGTTTATTTTGGGATGCAATGATTTTTATGGACCTATCTTTGTTTGGCCACTTTTCTTATAGGTGACTATTGTTTTCAATCCGTTAGTTTATGACATGTTTTATCGGTGTTTATCGGTTGCATTTTATTCATAGCCATGTGTACTCCTTACCTTGCATCTTGCTAAGTGTTGCTTCTCTCTTTTGCTCTTCTTGAATAACTCAGTACAATATTCTGAACACAAAGCACATGTAGCATCCCATTTACATCACGTGGGAGGGACAGCATAGTACTATTGGGGCTTCTTTGTTGCGTTGTCTGCGCTCCTTGATTGCATAGTGATTCATGTATCTCTGCGGTAGGGCTTGAATTGTTTCATTTAATCTTCCTTCTCTCCCAATGGGCCCCCCAACAGTCAACAAGCTTTACTTGATGTAAGATCTTGCATGTCTAAAACGCAGCTCAGGTAGAGAGTATAGTAGGGCATCACTAACTATATGCAACTTTACGCAGCCGATGTACCTTTGCAGAGGCCCACCCCGATGACCGCAGTCCTCTTGTTGGATACCCAAGAGTATTCTCTCCCACCATTTTAAGTACTGAAAACCTTTTCAATGACCATCTGCCTTTGTTGATCAGAACATACCAGTCAGAATGCTGACCCCTCATGCATACAACAGGGCACCTAAGCCTAATTCATCTCCAAGTGCTGCTGATTCAACAGCACTGCTGATTTACTCCTCTGCTACTAATATGGCTTGTATACCCAGTATTATTACAACCGGGTTGTGCAACCATAGCCCATTGGTCATATCTGTGTCCCTTCATGATAAAGATGCTATAGAAACTGCATGCATTATAAAAGTCATCCCAGGCAGGCTAATGGTGTTTGTGTGAAGTGGGCAGGGATAGACCCATGGGTTGTGCTGCAAAACTGAGAATTATGAACTCAGTCGAGTTCAATCACTGTTTAGGTAAGTAGGTGGATCATGATAGGCCATTGTGCCCCTTTGGGTCACTTAATTTGTTGAATTTTGATAAAGTTGCAAATGTGAATACAATGTCGCAATGAATAAAGTTATGAAAAGAGAAAATACATGAACACTTCTCAAACACTTTTTGTATTACGATTTGAATAATTCAAACTTTATTGAACAGAGTACAGACTCGAGACGCTTTCCACAGGATGAAGACAATGCTGGTTTAGTTTGTTTATTCATATCTCTCACTCAGGAGGTTACACCAATCTGCACCTACTACAGAAATACCAGACTGCACTTTGAATACATGTGGGTGCATGAGTCTTTCCCACATTTGGATTTGGTTAAACACTTAGTACATTACTCACACGACCCCTGGGACCCAGCTACTTTAGGTATCATGGGTAGTTTGATTATTTATGTACCCAGGCTTCCAAACATTTGGGAATTGGCCTGCATAGCTCCTTTAGGGATTATTCGGCTATGAACCATTCGTATAAAAACTACAAGCAGGCACAAGTCCCAACGAAGAGGGAGTTACGAGAGGAGGCCTGGTCAAATATGGCCCATGCTGCTGTGACCATGGATATGACATTGTTTAGAAGCAGGGTGAAGGAAGGAAGGCCCCAGGACCCGATGGGGTACCAGTTGGTGCGTCTAAAGCATCAGGGGAATTATGGGGTCCGATCTTGGCTCCGCTACTTTATGCCGCCACTGAGGGTACGATTCCCTCTTCCTGGGCTGCATCAACTGATGTACCTATATTTAAAAAGACGGATACATCTGACCCCAAATGCTAACGTCTGATTTCCCTCTTGGACTCCTCAGCCAAACGGATGAGCAAAGTCCTCTTCCAGAGATTTGGGTTCAGGAGAGGCCTGGGGACTGTGTGTTAATCTTGACCTGCTTATCAGGAAGTATACCAAAGCTAAGGCAGGGTTGCTCTATCTATGTTTTGCTGATCTAAGCACAGGGGCGGCTCCTTCGTATTGGCGATGGAGTGTTGACCCATTGGCTCAGAGGTAGCAGATGAAAAATCTTGTTTTATTTTTAATTTACCGGTTCAGAGCCAGCCCTATAGGGAGGGGTGGGGATGGGGTATGGGAGGGGGAGGAGGAGTGCAATGTGCACTTCCAAGTGTGGATGTGTATTTGGCCGGCGGTCTCAGACCAGCCAAACACACATGCGCACTTAGGTTTCTCCAACGTGGCTGGATTAAACAGCTGGGCTGGAGAAACAGCACAGACGCCGTGTCCTGAGCTTAGCATCTTTTTAGACCACTCAGTCCAATCCCATGCGAGAGGCACAGGGAATACGCAGGGAGTCTGATGCTGCTACAGTACCTGCTGAGACAAGGACGAGCAAGGCAGGACGTGGCTGGCAACCCAAGGTAAGTGTTTTAAAAAACAAAAAAAATTACCCCCCTGCACCCCTCCATACACCCACCACCTCTTCATCATGTCGGACGCCACTGTCTAAGCAGTGCTTTCGAACTGGTAGACCACTTTATTCTTTCTACTACCTTGATTTCCCTTGGTGCCCCGGAGGACATAGTCTGCTTCCTTTCATGACTGTATGAAAATCTGTCTCCTAAAGTCCTGTGCAGACCCAATGGGGAAGGTTCCCCTTCATTTAGAATTAGGATGGAAATCAGGCAGAGTTGTGTATTGACACCTTTTCTGTGTTCGCTTTTTGTTAATGGAGTCAAAGGTGCCTTTCAGGCTCTGCAGGCTGACGTGCCAATTGTCACTTGTACTTCTGTTCACGTGTTGTTATGTGCGGGCGACACAGTCCTGTTATAAAGGATGCCTTTTGGCCTTGAAAAAACTGATGGATGCATTTGGTGACTTCATGGGAGCTAGAAAATGAAGATCAGTAAGGCAAAAACATACACAGTGGTCTGTGGCAAAAAGGTGAAGAAGTGCAAGACCTTTCAATGCTAATGCTCACTGTTGGAAAATTGTCCTCTCTGAAGGGTCATCCCAAAGTTTTGCCTTTCCCCTCCTCTTTTTATGATCTTGTTTTTTGGACTCTGAAAACGTTACCACTGCCAACCAGTGCTAAAGTGCTTGATCTCTCTTCCCTAAACATGGTAACATTGGCTCATACCCAATTGTCATTTAATTTACATATAAGTCCTTGTAAAGAGCACTTCATGTGCCCAGGGCCTGAAAATTAAATGCTACTAGTGGGCCTGCAGCACTGACTGTGCCACCCACATAAGCAGCCAATCTTTCCAGCCTCCCTTTGCAGGGCCTATGTTTGTGCAGCAGTGGGGGTGAGGGGTCTAGCGTGTGTAAATGTAAGGATGGAGTGAATTAAAAAAGGTCAGTTAGTCCGAACCAATATTTATTCTGAAGGTGAACTTCCTAGATTGAAAGAAAGAGAGGGGCAAAGAACTGGTCGTAATGTGTTCAATGGTATATGTCCTGCTCTCATATGATCAACATGTTTTGTGTCTCTAAAGTCATAGTGATCGGGAAACTTCTTCAGGAACAAAGTGGAACTATCTACACTACAAGGTAAGTGGAATCTACATACCCCTTACTCTGATGTTAGACCTATACTGTCTGCAAAATGTGTATGCAACATTAGCCGGCGGTATAGAAAGGACACCAGTTGGGTCCAGCATGTGTAACGCTACTCAGCGTTTGACCTACCCTGCCGCCGACATCGAGATGATAGGTCGATCCCGGTGTCGGCGGCAGGGTAGGTCGAACGCTGAGTAGCGTTACACATGCTGGACCCAACAGGTGTCCTTTCTATACCACCGGCTACTATTGCATACACATTTTGCAGACATTATAGGTCTACCACCAGAGTACTAGGTATGTAGATTCCACTTAGGATAAGTTCCAAACATTCATACAAATAAAAGAGGAATTCGGTCTTCCATCGCATCAATCCCTAAAATATAACCAGCTCAAGCAATGTTTGGAACAACAATTAGGTTCACATTCTCTGGTGGTGTCAAATTCACAGATAGTATCATACCTAAATACCTGGGGAAAACATAAAGGAGTGATATCTGGTTTATACGGAGGTTTTACAGCACATCTTTTTTTTCTCAACACAGACCCTACAATTTAAATGGCAGTCACGACTTTCAATTTCTTACACTACTGATGCATGGGAGAGAATGATAGAGAATCTAGATAAAGGAACGTGTATAGCTCGACTTACATTTTGTCTATTTAAGAGTCTTCATGAATGGCAATGGGCTCCTGCAAGATTAAAGAAAGCTGGTTTAATTTCCCATGGCAATTGCTGGAGATGTGATAATACGAACTGTGACTCAGCACACATTATATGTGACTGTCCGTTGATTCAACCTTTCTGGGCATATGTGGGAAAAATCTAATCTTCTACTATGCCTTTACATCTTCAGTTCACTCCTGCTGTTATCATCCTTCATGACCTTCGGTTATCTCCAAAACTCACCAAACCCCAATGTCATCTTTTTCACACATCAATGGCCACAGCAAAAATATGTATTCTACTCCATTGGAAATATCCATCTCCCCGTCGCAAGAAGAATGGTTGACAACTATGTTCCAAACCGCATCACATGAGAGAATAATTTATAATCTTCAAAACCAAACTGACATAGTTCTTCGCGTTAGGTCACCTTTCCTGAATCTGAATAGTGGCATGGATATAGATGACGATATTCCAGGAGTGGATACTAATACCCCTTGATCTGACTTTTGACAATATACTTTCTTTCTTCCTCCCTCCCCTCCCTCCCTCCCCCCCTGGTTCTCATGCTTTCTTATTAATATACTAACTTATAGTTTTGTTGTATTATTATTTTATTATTCCATTATCTTATTAATCTCTCTTTTCTAATTTTCTTCTATTCTTTTCTCATTTCTCTTCATATAACTTTTATTGATATGCTCTGTTAGTTCTTATATCAACTATTTTTCCATATTCTATTCAATACTCCTTTCTCGATATATTTTACAATTTTAAAATTTAAAAAAGAATTACTCCTCGAGGGCTAAGGAGATTTGTCATTTTCTATATTTGTAGCTATATATAATGTTTAATCTTTATACTCATTTTATATATCTATTGAAATAACCTATAATTGATTCTTTAAGAATTTTACACAGCCAAACTTCTGGAGAAGTGTGGCTCACTGATTAGAGGAGGCAGACCCTGAAGCAGACGTCAGACCCGGGACCAGGGTTCAATTCCCGACGCGGCAGGGTCTTGAGCCCAAATGTCCACGGACTCGATAATTCTCGCTTCGGTGCCCACTCAAATCACGGGTTCACACTCTGCAACTCTGGGCATTAGCTTGCTTAATCTCCACAACGGCCCCCCGCGGCGGGATGCCTGGCTTTCACCTTGGGGATGCCCAATACGGGTTATCTCACAGGGAAAAGCCAGGATGGGTTCCCAAGGCAAGCGCCGAGATGCCCCAGGGTGATTCGAGCGCTAAATAAGAACATACAAAAAAAAAAAAGACTCCAACGCATCCAGAACGCCTCTGCACGACTCATCCTGGACATCCCTCGACACAGCCACATCACCAGACACCTGAGAGACCTGCACTGGCTCCCCGTCAGCAAGAGAATGACGTTCAGACTCCTCACCCACGCACACAAGGCTCTTCACGACCTGGGCCCCAAGTACCTCAACGACCGCATGACCTTCTACACGCCCACCCGCCAGCTACGATCGACCAGCCACGCACTCGCCACCGTACCACGCATCCGCAGAGCCACCGCCGGAGGAAGATCCTTCTCCTACCTGGCAGCCAAGACTTGGAACTCCCTCCCCACCCACCTTCGGCGAACCCAAGACCATCTCTCCTTCTGGAATAGCAGCTCAAGACCTGGCTGTTCAAGCAGTAACATACCCCTGTCCTCCAGCGCCTTGAGACCCTCCCGGGTGAGTAGAGCGCTTTATAAATGCAGTGATTGATTGATTGATTGATATATTTCTTTTATATGTTGCTTGCATTATTTAAATATTTAATATTTCTCCACACCATATTTATTCAGGTTACTATTTATCTTTATAGTTGTAAGTGTTATTTATTGGTGCATAGTATTTATCATATATGCATTTTCTCGTTTTCTTTTCCATATATTTTGTATATTTATTCATATCATTCAAATTGTAAGTTATTATTAACTTAATTGTACTTATGATGATATTTTCTCAAAATGTCAATACAATAATTATAACACAAAAAAAAAGATAGTGACACTTATACTGGAAACTTTAAGTTTTATGTAAAAACGTGTCCTTCTGATCAGTACATCGCTGGAGGTTGTGCATATGGAAGACATGTCAGGATACCTTGGGTCAAGCTGAGCTTTCTGCGATTATTCTCACACATTGAGATCCAACAGACCTATTTTGCTGTCAAGATCGGCATTGATTGGCTCTGAAAATTGTGTGACATTTAGCGGTGGCCAGTTTGGGTCCTTCTCCAAGGATCTCTGCAATATCCTATATTTACTTTTAGATTTGTACTTAAATAATATCTTCATGGTGATCCAGAACCTGCGATTGTCAACAATGTATGTCTAGAAAATAAAAATCAAGTGTTAGATAAAAAAACAGTACATATATACAATCAAACAATAGTAAAATCAAACAAATGTAATACTCATCTTTTAAAAATTATTGGACATTAATCATTACAATTTGACAGATAATTAATAAAGTCAATACAATATTTGTATTTAATTTTATGTACAAAGAGTTTTCCAGGCTTCCAAACGCCTTCTGAAAAACCTGAAACCTTTATTCGGACACCAACAAAGTCACAGTGTAAATGTATTGCCCTCAACAAATGAGGGGGGTTCTTTGTTCTGACCCGGTAACTGTAAACTCCTCACACAGGAGAACACAATTGATGCATATTAAGAGTCATAAATACACAAATGTATTTTTCTGGATCTGGAATTCCATTTCTGGACAAAAAATGTATTATTATTTTATTTTTTTCTTTGAATGAAGTGGTAGCGATTAACATTTTCCGGCTAGACAGAAAAGAGAAACACTGATCAATAAACATTTTAGCAAGGTAAGTAATTGAGTGGTAGGGAGTGAAAAAGACATAAATGTAGGTCATGCTTGGGTGAAAGCAAAAAGAAACATAACCAATTCTGGAACTTTTCCGAAATATCTCAAGAGAAGCATCAGGTCCTACCCTTACACGCTTAATAAAAGTAATAAAAAAAAATTGCCCACAAAGCATGAAGCTTCCGACAAAAACCACCCAAAGCTGCTTGGGAAGAAGTATGTGCCTCCAAATATCTTACATACAATCTACCAGTCACTTGACAGTCTCTCAAGCTTGTCCATTAGTGCAAACATCCTGAATCAAAACACATTTGAATTAAATGTACAGTTAATAATCAACTGTGAGCTCTCTTAAATAAATGAGTAATATTTCTTGACATAAAGTCCTCATATTCCTTAGCCAGTGCCCCATCTAAATGCCACCAAATAAAAGCCTCCTTAATAATTACATTTCAATATAATGATGAGCCGTCAACCTGCAAGACTTCAGTTTGCACCAAGCAAGCAAAACTGCCCTAACATGAACCCCTCTGAGACAGGAAGCAACTTATTAATCATAGTCAGTGACAGTCTAGTAGTCCAAAAGATTAAATCTAGTATCCCAAGTTCATGAATATTACAATATGTCTCATGAAATAAATTTGACAGATGTAGACAAACATAAGCTGATGACCATCCATGGACATTTAAAAAGCAGCTATCTGATATATTTAGCACAAAACATGATTAAGGATCTTCAAAAAAGGTATCCTAGGAAAAGGTGATCAGCAAGGTCTCCAGAAATCTGCCTTGAGATGGAAGAAATGCATAAACTTGGCATTCAGAAGAGGTTTGTGTTGAATGCTTCCTACTGTCTCTAGCATAGCTTCTTCTTGTAGGGGGGTCTCATACACAGATGTACTCATGTCAATGCTTAAAATGTGTGATGCCTGGAAGTTGCTCAAACCTGAGAAGTTCACTTGGCTGGGCAGGCAATGTTGTTTCTAGGTGATATATATGTGCTGCTGTTTGTGTTTCACCAAATCTCAGACATGAACATCCCCGTGTATCAGCTATAGCCTATCAGATATGTATGTTTTTTTTTGCTGCAGCAGTTAGCGTCAAATTAGCCTTAGTAACTGGTCTTCAGTCACTATGCATCGCACATGATAAAATGGAGGGTACTCCCTTCCCAAGGCCCACCTTAGAAGTTTATATGCTTGATATGTATTCTAACTTTGCTTGACAACCCCTAACTTGCAGCAGGAGCAATTGTCTGGAATTCTGTGGGATAGAGAATAACATGCCTGAATCAAAAATATGTGGTGTGTATTTATGCCCCTCGTCTGCTTAAGTGTGAATTACACAAGAATTTCCAAAACGGATTCACAAAGCTGCCCATCATACTTCTGTTCCTAAGGAGTAATCCACACCAATGCGATGGGGAAGACACAGCCACTCCCAAAAATGTACAGTGAACCATGTCCAGAACTTCAGGAGTATTTTACACCAAAGATAGAAGTAAAACAAAACTAAAAGAGAACTCAGTTTGTGAATCTGGCCAAATGTGTGGTAGGCTACACCTTTCCAGTGCCAGCATAGGAGGTGAAACATCCCAGCAGGTTCTTGTGCCTTCTGAAAACCCATTGGTTCCACAAACAATAAGCATGAAACTGCCTCCAAAGCACCATCAATAGTTCCAAAAGATGGGAAAGATCCTTCTCATTAAAATCTCATTACCTTACCTCACAGGTATGTTTTGGGAACACCAACAGAAAAATGGTAAATACCTTACCTCCACAGTGTAGGCTGCAATGAAACTCACAACCACCATTAGGATCAATGAGGTCCTCCAGTAAGTGGGAGTGCAGACAAGCTACAAGAGAAGAACACACTGACTGAGTTTATTATGCTCTAGGTGGATCATTCACCAAGTTCATTGGCATTTGGATCTTTAGGGCATTCAAGGATTGTCCAAAAGCATTCACTGGGCCTGGACTGTAAAGAAGAACCTTGTAGCAGCACCATATGCATAAGAGGACCTCATGTTGAGTCTTAAAAGACATGGCTCATGTCTCAAGGCAGAAAATACCTCTACTGGCTTGGGCTAGAGGACCCTGTGCATTTAAAATGCCCATCACAATACACAGGAATATACACAGATTCATGTGACTTTACTTAATAGTGACTCTAGTCAAACAGAACCCTAATACGAACAGGCTTTAGACCACTCCATTCAGCTCCTTCCAGCTTTCCCTCCATGGGCTGCAGCAGATGTTTAGCTGTGATACTAGCTTGGACTTCTGTTCCGCCAGCTCTGAAGTGGAGACATCTCACAAAACATTCAGAATTCCCCTAAACAGGTTCTTCTTTACCTAAGTTCTTCCCTGCTTGTAGTACTGCCCTGCCATAAAGCACATTATATACATGTTGGTCAACTGAACTCAACTCGATTTGTCTCAATATTATTGAATATAATCGCTCATCACATGAAACCCTGTGTGCCAAGAGTAGAGGAGAGATTCTGCCTCTAATACTTCAAAAAGGCAGGATTTAGACATGCTCACACTCCCCATTGCAGATAATGCTGAGAGGATGGGTCACTGAGTGAATGCTTGCACACTGACACATGTTGTACTTTGGAGATCATGAGTTCTAATCCTGGCACTAAAGACAGCCTCACAAGGTGATTAAATATTTTCACATGGTTAATATTAACATGTGTTAATGACACTGGTTTTAAACAGCAGAAATGGGCTATGGCATAGTACATTAAATATGTTTGATGATAAGTAATGTCAGTAGTGCTAGAGGTCAGAGGAGGGGATCTGCACTTCAGGGGTAAATAATGGGGTGAACAAATACACAAATATATATGAGGGGTGGAACAAGGGTCATTCAAATCCCCCTCCTCTCACCAGATCTTGACGCTAAGAAATTTGATTATTCTTTGGAGTAAGTGACAATTCACCTCAAGGAATAATATCAGTCATTGTCGGAATTAACCCGCAAAATCGCTAAATTAATCTGAACTCAATGCCCTGCTAGTCATGGCAGGGAGATGATAGGCTTAATTTTGGGAAATGTGTAAAGAATACATGCAGTACTAAAACAGTCAAAATGCAAAATAATAAGTCAGTGATGTCAGATTCACAACAAAAATTTAGCAAAAGTAACTTTTAGAACATTACCTTTTCCCTGCCTGATGTTTCTGGAGGCTAATTTGCATTGGCTCTAGCTTCTCCCAGCTACTAATTAGCCTTGAATGGGTGTTGGAATGCCTCAGAAGGCTCACCATAATGGTCAGAGATGACTCCCCTGAACCCCACAAATACAGACAATACTTAATTCATAGTGTATTACTAGATAGATATAAGAAGGACCAACACAGTATTGAATTTCACCATTTCAAAAATGGTCTAGTAACTACGAAATATACAGTGTTTTCATAAAGCTTGAATAAGGAATGACAATGAAATCCAGTGTGAGAATATACTATGAGGTTTTAATGGCATGTAGTAGAACAAGCCCCACATAGGGAGGCCGCCTCACACCACGTCATTTGTGACACTGCTTTCATTCCTGAGCTTTTTTACCTACAGTGTGTTGGTTTAACTAGTTCAATGGAAACAAACCAACACTACACCAAACACACTGCGGTAGGTTGATTCAGCGATGCCCTGGACTTGAAGCATTGTCCACAATGACATGGAGTGGGCCGGCCCCACCTGGCACTGAAATAATTAATGATGATTCAAAGAAGTTTGAGGAATGAGCCTGGACCAGGCACCCTGTAATATCTTAGTTATTATAAAGGGAAGCTCAGGCAAGTATAGAATTTAAGACTATATTTTGTGTGCCGTATTTTTAGGAGCACAATTTTAAACTAAATGTTAAAAGGACTCCTTAGAGGATTAGGTCTGAATTAGATTCAAAACATTGCCTATCTTTTCAAATCATTGTTCTATCCAAATCACAGTAATTGAGCAGACACCCAAAGACTCAACAGGCTATATCTAACATTCCATCTGATTTAAGACTTCTCCAAGTGGATCCAACACAGAGGCATTGATCCCACCAATTACCTCACCACAGCAGGTCTGAACGTGCTACCTGTTTCATGCACTGAGATCTCAGTATAACACAACTCATCTCATTTGCTGCACTTTACACGTGTGTTTTGCTATTCTTTTGTCTCTTACCATTCTACATCCCCTCATGACCGTATTGGAAACGTATAAACATGATAATAATAAGACGCTGGAGGCATACACATTGCACTATCCTGCTAAAGAATGTTCAGGATTCTTATACTTTCACCAAGAATCTCTTGTGGTGAGCTGGATGGAGTGGAATCCCTGTTACTGCATGTTTCCTGTCTTTTCTTTGAACAGCAACTCCTATCTCCGTCCCCAACCAGGGGAATCTAACATCCTACATGTGTTTAGGCTGGTTGCAGTGCAATGGACAACACACAGCTTTGGGGTGTACGTGTTCATACAGCCCATGCCATTTTCAAACATGCTGCTACAATATACATTCTGTGACAATACATGCACTTTGAGTACAGGCTACTACAGTACATCCTTCTGTATTAAATGCTACTACAGTGCATGATGTTACAATAAAAGTTACTTCAACAAATGTTAGAACAATACATTTGATTACAACAAAGATTGTTTGACTACACCCTATTAGAATGCATGCTATTACAATGCATACTATTGCAATATATGATATTACTACAAGCTATTATAGTACGTATTCTAAAACAGGACTCACTATTCCAATATTTTGTTAGTCAAATACATGCCACTATGGCAATACATTCTGTCATATACATACTGTGATATATGTTTTACAATTGATGATCTTACAATACTCACAAGGAGAAGATCCCCACATGTGCACAAACCACAGTCAGGATGCTCACGCTGAGAAAGGTCGCAACACTAATGCTCGCACCACCAATAGAGTATCATTTGCTCCAGGGTAGAGCTCTGGTTAATGGTTTGTGACAATAAAGGTGACATACCTTTCATTAAACCTATTGAAGAGAAGTCAGATTTTCTGCCATGGTTATTCGGAAAAATGAGCTGTGTTTAGAAATAGCACCTGTTGCCGAGTTCCTTATGCCTCCTGGACGTTTTGAGTCAGGAATAAAAATTTCAAAATAACTGATAACTTATGTTCATGCTGGAGAGCCATGAACTTTTGTCTATTGGCAGTTTCCACTCATGATAAATTAGCACAGAGGGCTAATGTGCCTGCTGCGAAGAACATGTACAACGCAAATCAGCGTACTGCATTGTATGCGGCTATCTTAGCAGGTTACTGCTTTTGCCACGGAGATCCTTTTCCAGTTCATAAGATACAGCCCAAATATAGCCCATTGAGCTATGAACTGTCATCAAAGAGCTGCATGAAAACTGAAGCAGTACATAACTTAGAACTCTTCCTTTTTACCCCAGTCTTTCATTAGCCTAATATTCCTAAAAAGGGTTCATTTCAGTACATTCTTATTAGTAAAGCCAATCACTGTGGTACATTTTAAATTCTGAGTTTGTGCTTCTCCAGAGCAAACACTCTTAAAATATCCTGCCTACTAGTATCTGTGATTCCTACACCATGTAGTATTCAAAGTATAATTTAAGATTTCTTATGGACTAATTTACAGAAGTAGGATTCTTTGACTCTGTATAATGTGTGTGTGATGTAAAGTGCTCTGACACCCTATAATGGTATTAGAAACACTATAAAACAAATGAAATGCATGTCAAAGAGGAGCTATGGAGAGTTGAGGGGTAGTTGTGAAATGTGGTAGCAGTGGCGACCCGTGCTGGTAGGAGCAGTGGGGTGGTAGGGATTCAACAGACGATGACGAGGGAAAATGGATCACTTGAAAAATGTTCCCTTATCTTCATCTGTATAATCCCCTCCACTACGCCTCATCACTCATACCTTCATGAGCCGCTCCAGTGTGGTAGAGAGAGAATTCATGGAAAATGTGTATTTGGGGAGCACCAACAAAGACTGTTACACTGGGCACTACAAGCGCTAAACCCGGCCCTGTTTTAAATAATTTAAGTCTCCGCAACGGTAGTCCTAAAATGTAACTGTAATGAAAGACATACCAAAAAGTGTACTTTTCGTAAGAAACTGAACTGCGTCTGTTATGATCATTGATAATATTTTAGGAACAAGATATTCAAAGTTGTAATGACATTTCTGATCAGCAGAGGGCGCACACTGAGTTATGCATTAATGGACCACCCATTCTCATATGAGAGTAAAGCATGTAAGATCCCCTCTCTTACCTCCAATGCAGTCTCAACATCTCCACTGCTTGTAAACGTCAGAAAGAGGAAGACTGCAATTTGTGCGACCAACAGAAAGGAATGTACATCTGAAACAAAAAAGGCAACATGGATGCAGACCAACCTTTTAACCTGCAGCATTTAGTAATGTTCTACTCACAAATGTTCATACCAAAAATTCTGAACATGACAACCAACATCTTGTTGTGTGGGATTAGAATGATTAATTAGTCCATGTTGAGAGTTTCGTGTTGAAAGCAAGACCTTGACCTATCCATCACACATGTGCTTTAGCAAACACGCATGTGTGATACCCAGTATGCACCTGTATTCAATCTACCTTTTCTGCATGGTCAATGCAGATTCTTTCCTTTTTCTGGTAGACTTAAAACTCTGTGCACTGTTACCCTACTAAACAACAGTAAATTAACCCTGCTCCTCCTTTAAGTATAGTTAGATTAGTTTAAGAATGATTGGCATATTTACTGTCTGTGTAAGGCAGTAGAATGCTCCTTTGAAAAATATCTATGGTCTTGAAAGTTAAATACTACTTGTGGTCTTTGACATCCAATACAATGACCATAAAAGAAAGTCTTAAGGCCTACCCTGCATAGCCTAATTTATGTAACTTAAACCTGCACAGACCTGTTAAAATCAACCTTTTGACAGGTAGGAAAACCTGATTTTAAATATTAAGTAAGTTACCCCTAGGTAAATCTTGCTAACCACATGGTAGGCTGCAAAATATTTAACTATGGAACATGTGTGACATCATAAAAGGCAGATTCCATCAGGGATTAAGCTCAAAACTTCTTTGCCACTGGTCAGGATAAAACTGACAAAGAAGGAAAATTTGAAGTATTGAATATACACTTTAATCTACAACTTTTGGCCTGTAGCAGCTACAGATGCCATTCAAAGATGTATTTTTTATATTTAATATAAGTCCAACCTAACAATGAAGTCTGATTTTTAATAAATATTTTGAAAAAGTAGATTTTAGGACTAAACCCTTTACCCGCCTGAGCTTTCAGAGGGCTTATTAGCATTAGGCTCTATCAGCTCCATGCCTGTACTTGGCCTGGATGAGGTGTGGACGAAGTGTGAGATTCCTCCCAGAAGCTTCACAATAGGTCAGCTTGATCAACAAATCAACCTGAATGGGCAGGGAGGAAACCTCTGAGTGCAGCAGAATATCAAGGGTGGGGCTGTGGACATCCTGTTGGTACACCAGTGTCAAATCCAGACTGAAAGCTCTGCCTGAAGCACATGTAAAACACTGGAGCACTTGAAAGGTAGTAAACAGGATGCCAGTGCAATTCTTGTGTCTCCCCTGTATGGGTGCTACAGGACTCTGCTTTTCTCTTAGCTGACATCTTTGCCCTGGTTTGTTGTGGGTGATGCGCCTGCTTCAAACTGCATGGTAGTGTTACATATGGGAGGAGAGTAGTGATTTCCCAATGACAGTCCCAAACACACCCAGCACTAAGAGCCCAAGTTTTGTGCAGCATTTTACTTTTTGTATGGCATTTTGAGTCTGTTTATATATAACAACTGATTTTTATATCAAGTGAGCTTGCATATATGAAACTTTTGCTTTGTGTGTCTGCATATATTTTTAATATTTATTACTGATTGTGATACCAAATAAAACCACTTTATGATAAGTCTAATCTTCTGCAATCACTCGACTAAGACCCATTGGCAAAGGGCTGGGTCTATTCTTCGGTGGCATGGTGGGAAATGAACAATAAGTTGGATCCCACCCTGAGTGCCAGTGGTTAGACTTATTGCAATCATCCTCCCGTCACCTTTTGTGTTGTTGATTGTGATAGGCCTGAATGTCATATTTTGCATTCAAAATGTAATATTGACCTAACAGCGGATGCAACAAAATAGTAAATTTCAGCTTAAAGCATTCCAAGTCATAGATTCTATTTGCAATCCTTATCCTTTTCTGAAGAGCTTGGCTATTAAAAGAAAACTGATCTTTGGGCAAAAAGTACATGTCTCTGTTGATAGACAATATTGTGCTCTTGTGATCTATGTACACACGTGTCTCTTTAAATTCCAATAGTTTGACCCTACATACATGTTGGAGATTACCATCTTTTTGTATGGCATTCTCCCTGATTGTTGCCTTCTTATGCTGAACGTAGAACTCTGCAAACTTCACTCCTGCTGACTAGTGGTAAATTGCTTGTGCTCTCCTTTTTAAGCATGTAAAAATTGCCCACGTTCCAAATTACATTTACTTGTAGGTCCTTAGTGTAGGGTGCCACATGTAACCAGGCCCTGTAAAGGCTACCAGTGGATTGCAGCACTGTTTTACCACTCACTAAAGTAGCCCTGTGCAACATTCACTATAAAACCTGTCTCCAGCCTGTACTTCAGCCTGGCTGGGAAGCTTCAAAACAGTTGTTTTGACCTGGCGAAATAACCCTTTTCCCCAAACCTAAACCTTCCTTTTGAATACTTATAAGTCCTCCCTAAGGTAGGCATTCAAAATCCATCAACAGGTGCATGGGGCAGATGCATCAGTTTCCCTGCTCGCAAAAGTCTTGCGCTACCATGGATTTGTCATATTTAAAGTACGGTGCACCATGGTTCAAGGATTGACAGATACGTTAGAAATTCTGATGCATCTGTAGGTGTAGAAGTCACGCATTGCTGGAGTTGTGTCGCAAGCACAACGAAACTCCAGCAATGCATGGGGAGGCCTCTATTTATTGTGCTCCGTCACTCCTTATGCCTGCTCCAAGCAGGTGTAAGGTTTTGACGCAGTGGCGTCCTAGAAGTGGCAAAGTGAAATCGTGTAGATTTCACTGCATCACTTCTACGAGGCTTTCCTGCATGGGAGCACCCACCCTGCATACATTATACCTGATGGAGGTATAATGTTGTGCAGGGATTTACAAAGTGACCCATCTGCCTAGATGCGTCACTTTGTAAATAGGGCGCAATGTGGCAAATATTGACTGCATTTCGGGCGCCGCGGATGGATGAATAGGTCCTAGGAGGAACCAGACCGAACTACTCGGTCTCTTTCTCTGCCAGGCGACCCATGAGGCTTTTTACATTGAAATAACAGAAAAAGCTTGAGGGAATCCCCCTCTAACAGTTACAGCGCCTTAGCGTGCGCGACACATAGAGAAAATAACAACACTCACTTAATATAGTTTATTATTATTTGCACTTTTCACCCCTTTTTGGTCCTGAGGAAAGCCAGCTTATAACAAAGGCACTGGCTGAAACATGTAGACCACACTGGACGCTGGAGGTCATTGTAACTCTCCCTTAAAACGTCCTATTGCCTTTTTAACCTGCTAACAGAGGCCCAGTTCATTAAATATTGCTAATACCCTCGGGTGCTGGGACCTCCTGGATAGCATTTTAATTTCTCACCTTCACACCCCTTCACTGCACACTCAGCAACATACCAGCTCCGCAGTCACCTGGCGTTGAAGCACACCCGGGGCACATTCGGTGCCACTGTGGTGGGCCCGATGATGAAGCATGCCACCGACTAGGTCGGTGGGTGAGGGCTTTCAAAGGAAAACAGTGTTTTTCCCACATATTGTCACTGCTGACGTACCAGAGTCTCCCTAATATTTCCCTTAAACTAGCTAGCCTTTATTGATTTATAAATATTGTACGCCACCACTGTCACAAAAAGTGGCACAACGGTGGGTCATAAATAAGCCCCTTGGCATTTAAAAGAGGAACATGTCTATTTAATGTTTTACATGTCCTGGCAGTGGAAATGCTGCAAAGATGTTTTTCACTGTGGCAAGGCTGGCTCTTCCATAGGTTACCACCTATTTACACTATTACATTTAACAGATGTGTGGAATTCCTATAGCTCGATGCCCGGGACATATTGTTTGAGGTCAAGGACAAGAAGTTTTCATTTTTCCTTTTTCCTTGGGACATGCAGGTCCAACCCCCTGCAGCTCACTACTTTTGATTGCCGGATTACACCACCACAGTATAGGTCAGGGAAGGGCACTGCCTGCAGTTATGATAACATTTGTGTCCTAATGTTAATACTGTTTGAACTTGTATTTATGGTTCATTAATACAAAGCTTTATTATAAGGGTGAGTGCTCTAAGGAAATGTTGTAAGCTCAGACTGCACTACTGACAGTAGTACCAGTGTAAAAATGTGCACACACGTTTGCAAAGTTTAGCAATATAAGGCTATGTATAATGCTCCCAGAATGCTCTCTGATTAGATGCAAATTTATGCATAAGTTTGAAAGCAAGATAGATGATTCTTTGCTTCCAAAATAAAATATTTTAGAGACACAGGTCCCTTACAAAAACAAATATATAAAGTAAAGTTTACACAGAACTACATTGCGACCTGTGTAAGTTTTCTCCAAGTGGACAAACATGTTTATTAAACAAATAATCCGAAAGAAAAATAAGGTATAAATAAAGTGCAGTGGGTAAGAACTGGGTTGGAAATCACCAGATTTCCAGACCTCAGGCATTTACATCCATAGTGACTTCACATACATATTTACAACAGTCACAATTGTAAAAAACATTCTATGCTCCACATGAATCCTCATAAATAAATCTGTATCAAGATGTGGTTGTCAACGGCGTTTCGATCCTGGCTAGATTAGGGGGATCATTATCAGGACAGCAAGGTAAGTGCCTTAGAGTTAGCCTGTATCAGGCCAGACATTAATAAGGAAGGGTGGGGGAAGGGAAAAGGACAAGAACAAGAAGGGGGCAAAAGAAAAGAACAAGTTAGGGTGGGTTCGGCGTGGAAAGTTTTGCATATGTCAAGGTAAGCTATACAACCCAAGTTCGTGGTTGGGCGAGGTGATGATGACATTGAACTTCACAATGTGAGAATTGAAAAACTCAAGTGAGCGTACACCAAAGTGCTGATAGAGTAGATAAAGGATTTCTCATTCTAAACTTATCAAAAGTAGGAGCGGAACAAGAAAGTGCTTGGGATAACGTGGTCTAAAAACAAAGTGAACATGATAATTGGCCTAAGGTCAACCGACTATACGCGAGTGAGTGAGGGTGATCCGCGACAAGAGGATATGGGCAGAAGTGTGCGAGAAGTGCGGAAACAGCGCACTTACAAGGGGTAGCCTTTGCTCTTGCCTGAAGATTGGTGGTCCGAGGAGGGGCCAACTCCATTATGAATGACCCAGAACCAATAACGGCACCTACGGCATGAATTAAGGCGTAGAGGGGCATCAATTCAAGATTAGAGCATTCTGCAGAAATTTGGCTGTGCAGTGAAAGTGAGAATGTCATAAAAACACTTATTTAAGGGTCAGTAACCCTTGCCAGGTGCAGCGTTCATGGAATAGGGAGGAAAGTATAGATTAACTGGTTAGTAGTCACTTTACCACAAGTCCCAAGGCAACTTGCAAAGGAAGCCTGGAAGAATACAGACACTATTAGCTACCGTCAGGCATGTCAAGTAATTTGAAACCAGAAGTGACATATATCTGAAAACCCTTACCTCTTGTCACATGATGGGGGAATATTACAATAGTGCAGCGCTGTACGGGAGTGCTGCGTTGGTGACTCGGAGTGTGGTATAAAAAGTGTAGCGGCCATATGTGATGCACATGTGTGTAAATTACAATGTGACCAGGAGTGAAAAGGGAGTGTAAGCGCCATCTTCAAATGGCAACCAGGGTGAATGAGGAATAGAGTAATGGGGCTAGCACTGTATGGTGGAAGAAATAAGAGAGATGATTTCAAAAACCTTGCAATTTTCATAATTTTACAACCATAGTGAACATATGAAGACAAGTAAAATGAAAAAATAATAATAAATTAGTCATACCGGCAAAGCAATCATACAATTATTAATACTCTGGTATGAAGTGATCAATTGCCTGAGAATCGGTTCTACAAAGAATACAAGACAATACATGTATACAGTCCTCACATTATTATGCGGGCATAGGGATCCCCAGGCAAGAAAAATCAAATGCGTATGCCATATTGGAAAAGGAAGTAATAGAATTAAAGAGATGCAGTAAAGGACAAATATAATAAAACAATAAAAAAGGACACAAATAGGAAGAGGAATGGAATAATACATTTGACAAAATTAACATTAAGTAGACATTGAGCCAAAGATCACACGGAAACTTGCAATAAATACATTTAAAAGGGTAGGCTGAGCTTGCCAGGCTCTAAGATGGCGGCGTGTTTAGCCAACTCTGCTCTCCGTATACATCGATCAGGAATTATTTGCTCTTCACCCAAGGCCTGCCATTCGCTCTTTGGCAGGAAGTGTGCGGGAACCTTGATGCTGCGGACCCGTGCCGAGATCAAGCCAAAATAAAGACCTCCCGCTTTGCAGCACACCATTGAGCAGATGCGACCTGTGACACAGTTGGGAGGCCAGAGAGGCAGCGTTGCTTTGCCGCAGCTGCCTGACAATTATCAGCCCAACATGCAACTGCAATTTACTATTTAAAAATGTTTTTGGTGCCTAAATACTAATCAAGAGGTAAGCATGAAATTCTGAATAGAGGAAACATTCTTAAACTTCATAAGGCAGTGCATTCCCTACTGAAAATCTCTTCAGCGGACATAGAATGTAGTGAATTTGTAGACCCATCAGATAATAAGAGTCAAGAATCAACAGTTGTCACTTGGTTATGTAGCCCTATGGCTAAAGAGTACTTCAGGAAAAGGCCGCCTACAGTCCTGGGGTATCCAAGTTGAAATGGTCTCTCTACCTGCCAATCCAGCACCTGTTGCCTTGGAAAATCCGATAAAAAAAATGAGCAATCATGGAAACAAAAGACAACCATACTCAATTCTGGTCAATTTGTTAGGGAGTACATCTTGCATATCATCCACTCATCAAATAAAGAAGATAATGCTAGATGAAAAGGAAAATATGAAGCTATATACAGGTTGGCTAACCAATGCCTTGCAGTGGAAGAATTGAGAATTGCTCTTGATTAACCCTGGGCGGAGTTTGCGGAGTTGCGCTAGAAGGAACTCCGCAAAGTGGGCAAAAAACTCTGCCGCGCTATGCGAAGCTCTGCAAGCAGCATAGTGCGGTAAAAAAAATGCTGTTCGCTGTGATTTTCAGTGCTGCATACTTGTTCGCAATGTGCTATCATCGTGAGTGGCACCATGCACAAGCAAGCAAGCGCTGCTTTCCTTTCTGCCGCTCAAGTAGATTTTTACTCGAGCAGCAGCTTTCTCAACGCGAATAGGGAGTTTCTCAACATGAGCAGTTGCGAGCTTATGCGACCACTTGCAATTAGAAACCTGATCCCCCGTGTTATTTTCCACGCTTGTGCTTGCCAACTTGATGTTGATGATCGCGAACGAGGAAAAATCTCGCTGGGGAGATGGATTTTCCTCTCTCGCCAACTTCAAGTTGGTAAACGCGAATGAGAAAAAAAACTCAGCTCTCCTGCGCAAAGGGGATTTTTTGGAACTTCGCGAGCTCCACGTAGCGAAGAGTGCAGAAATCTCTGCAAACTCCGTGAGCAGAGCGGAGTTCACCACCCAGGGTTACTCATGATATCAAAAGGTCCACAAAATAGAAGAATCTCCAATGAAAGAAATAGGATTATTAAATATTTGCTCTTGGGATATCATTGGTGCACTAACCCAAGGTCAGTATAAAAACCTCATGGAAATCTTAAAAAATTATCATAAAATATACTTGCAAGAGACATGGGGATTACAACTGTAAACAATAAATGACCATCTAGGTTTTTTCTTCCCAGAAATGAAAGTGAACAAAGCCGGACGCCCAAAAGGAGGTTTGGCAACATTTGTAGTAATTGCGTTAGAGAGAGAAATAGAACCGATTGAACCGGAAGATGTACTAAAGATGTGATAAAACTTACACAGTGGCATAAAATGCAAAAACTCCTCTTTTTTTCTGATTAATCTCTATATTCCATGAAGTTTAAGAACAAGGACTTCAATGCTATCTGAACTCCTGAAAAGAATTCTTGAAAGCTCCCAAGAAGGTTGGTTTCCAGATATTATAATAATAGGGGACTTTAATATGAACTTATTAAAACCATTTCCGCCAGATGAGAAAATAAATCAGCAGGACTAAATGTGGTCAATACCAACACAGACTAAGAGAGATACAAATAAAACATCGAGTGATGCAAAGTCAATTGCACTAATAAAAGACTTTAAATCCCGGGCCTAAGAATCTCAATTGGAGATCTGCAAAGACCCTGCTCCGCAATGGACCTATTATACCACATCTTCAAATTCCATGCTAGATTATACTTTAGCAACTCTTTAGCTTTTGCAACAAGTGGCATCTTTTAGAGTACTGAAGACAAACAAAACTGATCCTGCTCAACATATGACAGAAATGTGTGTCCAAAATCTGTCTCCGTCCGAAAGCGCCTTTCTTATCTAGAGAAATAACTTCAACCAACAAAAGCTGATACGGTCTGAGCACACACAAGTAAGAACAAAAGATAGAGCTGAAATGGTAGCAGATGATTGCTGAAGTAAAGATTCACATAATCCAATAGCAAAGTTTTCCCTCTATCCTGGGAAATTAATGGACGATCACTACACTGTCAGACGTAAAAGGCCTTTCAGAAATACATCCAACTTCGATGAAGAAAGTAAGATAATAATTACGGCACATTGTTGTGCACTGAGAACTGAGCAGAATCGGTCTTGGAGAGTGGCCAAGATATTTCAAGAAATCAGTGGGGCATAATATCAAGCCCCTAGCCGCCATCCAGTCCGAGATTGCCAGGAGATCATCCTTAAACTTGACCGGTGTGCTATCGCACTTCTTCGAGAAAGCCAGCACCAATTGGGTGTCGTCGGCGTAGGACACCAGGGATAGTCCTCTGCTCTTTGCCACCTCTGCCAAGGCCAAGGATCCACCATGCAATTGGAACAACAAGGGACTCAAAACGGAGCCCTGCGGGACTCCCCGATGTAGAGCCACCTTTCAAGAGTGATATGGAGGGACCAGAAACTGGAAAGACCAGTCCTCAAGAAAAGACCGCAGCCAGGCCAGTGCTAAGTCTCCCAATCCCACTTCCCCGAGACGCTTCAAAAGGATGTCGTGAGAGATTGTATCAAATGCGGCACTGAGGTCTAGGAGGACCGGTGCCGCAGAGTCCCTGATGTCAGACTCCCTCGGATGCTCTCTGACACGGTGAGTAGGGCAGACTCAGTGCTGTGCCGTGGCCGAAAGCCATGCTGCGTTACATCAAGGATGGCGTTCTGCTCAAGGAATCCTGCCAAGATGGAATTCACATGGGATTCCATCAGCTTAGCCAGGAATGGAACCTGGGAGATTGGTCAATAGTTCCCAGGGTCGCTCGGGTCCATAGAAGGCTTTTTTAATAATGGGACCACTTTGGCGTGTTTCCATAGGACAATGGGACAGAAGCTGTATTCAAGGATAGATTCATCAACTCAAGATCATATCGGAGAGATGGAGGAATATAGTTGACGATGAAGGGCAGGTGGCAGAGGATCCGCCGGGGAGCCGGATCTAATTTTAGAGCTCAAGATCTTATAACCGGACAGAGTCGAAGGAGGAAATGAGAACAGACTACCTGCCCCTGGGTTGCCAGGAACACAGGACAACTCAGCTTCGGAGTTGAGGGACAGCGTCGGCAGCCCCCTGTAAATCAGCTATCAGCTAGTCTAATGACTGCCTTATGGATTTCAACCACTTGAACATGTATTTGATACATTCTCTTCCCTGTGTTTGTATGAATTAGAGATGAAAAAGTAAATATAGGACTCTTTTCATAATGGTATGCTTTTATGGTGAGATTTGTTGCATCAAATAAAGCTGATTTTGATTTGATTTGATTTGACTCTTGCCGACCGTTACATTTAGTAGTGAAGTACTTCAGGGCAGAGATGCTGCACTTTCAAATCTAATCTCTTCGAAAGTATTTAGATGACTGTTCCACCTTCCTGAAGAAGCATGCCCTTCCCGGATAAGACTGGAGTTTGGTCCAGTGCAAAGGGCCTATGTAAAAACCTGGAACCGAATAAGGTCAGCATCCAAAAGCCAGTTATGCCAAGCTTTGTGGCAGGAGATACATAGGAATGGAATAGCACCAGCACACCTCTAGCTGGAATCAACAAATAAAGGACTGAGGGACATATTATCAAGCAAGGCGTTAACATTATGGCAGTTTTAGCGGCAGAAATCTGCCACTAAAGTGGCAATAATGGGCTTGATCATACGCCGTAGAGAATTCCCATAGAAGCCCATGTTGACACCAGAACATTGGCTTCTATTGGAATTCTCAAGGGCATATTATCAAGCATCGCCGCTTTGGCGGCATTTTTCAGCTGCTAAAACGGCGATAATTTTAACTCCGTTGCTTGAAAATTTGCCCCAGGGAATTAAAAAAAAATGGGCGAATTCCCCTTCTCCAGCTGCTTTAAAAAAAAATGTCATTAGTGAAATTAGCCAGTAGATAGCATGCCTGGTTCAGGACCAATGAATAAAAATACTAAAGTCTCAACCATATCTTGAAGATAGATGGTCAAGATGCTTGAAAATTGATTTTATGCATTTCCATTTAGGCAGCATGCCTGGAGAGACATAAGGAAAAATTGGAACAAGGCCCCCATGGAACTGCTTGGTAGGCAGTGTAATAAAGGGGTAGAAAATATAGTACACATCACATGTGTATGCCTGGGACTATTACAAGAAAGAAAGAAGGCATTTGCTCAGAGTTCCATTTAACAAGTGGGGAAGACATACCTGTGGCAAGGCTGTCATTACAAGCTTTAGAGCAGGGGTCTCCAAACCGGTCCTGGAGGGCCGGATCCATTCCAGATTTTTAAAATTACTACATGTATCTCAATGGGGATATCCCAAAAATCTGGTAAGGATCCGGCCCTCCAGGACCGGTTTGGAGACCCCTGCTTTAGAGCCTTTAACTCCAAGATAAGCTGCTGATTCACAAATTTTAAAAAAGTGATTTGAAAAAACTGTTAACTACTCCCGCGCACTACTTGTCAAAAAAGAAACCTTCACAGCTATTAAAATTGACATTTGTAGATGAACTTTTCTAATGCAACTCTCTGGTGTTTTGACACATACTATGGCTAAATTTGTGCACTTTATGAAAAACATAGCACAGCACATCTGCACTTTAAGATAAGATACAGGACTCTACGGGTTTGAAACAGCTGCTGTGGACCTGTCTTTTATGCATGTATCATATTGTATCAATATTTTTTAATATAATGTGTTTTTAACTCATTGCATAGACAGTGTTATATATTTTTTGTTTTAAAATCATTATTTGGAATTATTGCATGATAAGAATGTCTTTATCAAATGTAATTTAACTGCTACGGTTTTAAATAACTATGCATGAATAAACTTTATTTACTTACTTCTATGTAATGTGTACATAAACAGTCACAATACTTCAAACATAGAAAACATACTCACAGTTTGTGTAAAGGGGCATCCTGAAGGGCTTCCCCTTTGAGACCACAAATGCAGTTATGATGCAGCCGAAATTAGTAATCACCCATAAAGATGTTGTTTCAAAACCTTGCCCAAGAGATGCTTCTTTCTGGGTACCATTTAGTAAAGCAGACATGCTTTCATTTTCAGAGATACAAGCACTGCCAAGAATAACATCAGTGTTTTAGTACATAATTCCCCCAAAATATTTGATATGAATTCAGTGCAGAACATTGTAAAGTTTTCATCACATTTAAATTTCAAGCTCAATTACGGTTATCACCACTTTCCGTAACTCGCACTATACCCATGCAAACCATAACTTACACACCAAATGCAATGCTCATGACCTCACCATTTTTTTTTACAGAGTTTTATATAGCGCAAACTTGGCCCGAATCGGGCATCAGAGCGCCTTACATTGCACCAGTTGCATTACATGAGAACACATTCATTTTTTTTTCTAGGCACAGGGAGATTAAGTGATTTGCCCAGAATCACAGGAGTCGAACCCAGTTCCCCAGATTAGAGGTCGACCGCCCTAGCCGTTAGGCCAACTCCTCTCCCCTTAATCAAACTGATGTACTTACAAATGTTTTAATTCATTTAAATGAATGTGGAGAATCCCCCATGGGTGCGGAGACTCCTCACTCATACCTTTACGAGTCGTAAGTCCCTTTCTTAATTCCTAACCAATACTGCACATTAAATGTATTTTTGTGGGATGAATTTCTGAGGTATTTTTAAGCATATGTTCTAGTGTTGTAATGAAAGCCAAACATAACTTCACTTTGACCTTTGTTTTTTTCAGTGGATTCATTTTTTTTATATATATCCCAGCTCCAAGCGTTCCCTTGGCCCTACCCCAAGGCTGGCTTCTAGGATAAAAAAATCTATGCTTTACTATTAACAGCAGAATGTCTCTGGAACCCCAAATTGGTAAGGTAATGGGTTATGAGTTTCACCAACTGAACAGCCTAAACTCTATTCTTCCTCTTCTGTCTCAGAAACATGTGAGCCTGGTGGTAGGTGTCATGGATACCTCTAGGCTGGAATACTGCAGTGTACATAACATGTCTCTCTGCAGCATCAGTAGGACAACTACAGAGAGGCCAAAAAGCAGCTGTATGGGCAGCGGGTGGCTCAAGAAAAGAGATCAAAACACCCTGGCAAGGAAGGCATTGCCTAAGCCTCTGGCAGAATCAAATCAAAATGAGCATGCTGTATGTACTAACACTACTATCATTTAGGACCTGGGTATCTCAAACAGAGAGTCTCTCTTTAAACTGAGAGTTGTACTTTACATAGTCATGATCAAGTTCTACCAATTATCCCAAAGAATGCACTCAAAGCAAGGGGCTGTAGAACCTTTTCAAACACAAGCCAATTCTCCTGAATTGCCTTCCAGCAAAACAGAGTGCTACCCTTGTTCACAAGCTTCACACCAGCCAAAACACCCATTAATTATAATCCTGAGAGTAAGATTGACACCTAGAAACCTCATTGACGGTAGTGTGTGCCTAACAAAGGGTATCTTTCATTCAGTGATCTATAGAAAGACTGTGTTGATTGCTAATGACATGATGCAGAACTACAAAATACGTAACAGTGTGAAGAAAGCGTTTACGGCTGCTATGATGTGTACGCATGCTGAGGAGGGTGGTGTTGTGGGCAAGGGGTGGACCAAACATGGAGGAGAGTGGGAAGGATGTCCTTTGGAATGCCATTTACAGTCAGAAACCGGTCTTAGGATGCTTGTTTCCAGTCCAGGGAGGACCTGTCCTAGCAGTTCGGGATGGACTGTTCCCATTTGGTGCAGGGTCAAGACTGATTTGCAAATGGCTGGGTCCAAACTGGAATGGCGTGGTGAGCAAAAAAACGATGGATTTAGGCCCAGATCTCTGTACTGGGGTTAGTGTATGACATTGTTCTGCATTCTGTCCATCAATTGTTCTTTTTGCATCTGTCACCCCGAGTGGGACGGGTATGCCCAGACATGGGTCCCGTGCTCGCCATGCCACTAGATTCAAGATAGCCTGGCTGATGAAGGGTGAAACCCCGAAACCAGTCAAGGGATGCTTGTTTCCAGTACAGGGAGGACCTGGCCAGGCAGTTCGGGCTGGACTATTCCCATTGGGCGCAGAGTCAAGACTGATTTGCACATGGCTGGGTACAAACTGGGATGGCATGGTGAGCAAATAAACAATGGATTTAGGCCCAGATCTCTGTACTGGGGTGAATGTATGACATTGTTCTGCATTCTGTCCATCAATTGTTGTTTTTTACAGGCTACAGACCAATGGGATTGAAAATAATTGATGCAGGCATGACATGAGGTTGGTGCAGATCGAGCAGCATGGGACGGAGAGTGAGACTGATTATGCGAAGGTCTCGCCATTTTAAGAACAGTGAGTAGGAGTGAGAATGAAGTAATGCAGGAGACTGATGAGATGCACTATTGACCCAAATGAGTGCAAAATGAGGTTATGCAGGGCCAGCATGAGGCGGGTTCACATAAGGAAGCTGATTTTGACTCTGCAGGACAACCAAGTCATCAGTAAGCACTGAGGGCCTCATATATGGGTTTCTGATGAAGGGCTGTTCAGCAAGTCGCCTTGCAGCACTACCCTGTGTCAAAAGGAAAGGGCAAGAATGCACCATACTTATTAAATACAGTGCCTTCCTGTCCTTTCCCCCTGTGCTGGTGCGATCTTGGCAGCCTAGCACCAACACAGGCACCCTTGCGTTGTTGGCAGGATTGTAGAGGTGTAGGAAGGGACACCTGCTTGCACGAAAACAATAAATAGCGGAAAGAACGAGGAAATACACATATTTCTCCTTGTCCCAGGTTTACAGATCCTTGTGAATCTGGGAAACCGTCCAAACCCATGGGTATTGCGTGGGAGCACCCACTGCAGTGCCCATGGAATGCCACCCTGATGCAGTGTAAGGCAACGCAGCAACTTGCACTGGTTTGCCTTACACAATATGTACGAGGCTATTGAAAGCCACGCAAAGTGGCTTTGCGTAGCCTCGTAGATATGGGCCGGCACTGGCAGCGTAAGGGGCTTGTAAATACACTCCTGAGTGTGAATGTGGTTCTAAATTGCTACCAAGGGGTGCGGTTAAACCATGCATAAGTGTGAATGTGGTGTTGACAACGGAGGTGCATGCACACCACTCAACAGTGTGAATGAGCTGGGGAATGGCCACCAGCAGGTGTGTGCACACCCCACATAAGTGTCAATGAGGTAATGAATTGCCACCATTAGGTTGGTACACACCAAGTACGATTGTGAATGAAGTGATGCTGGACTGCCAGGAAGTGTGCACACATTTAACGGGATTGTGAATATGGAAGTGATTGGCCTCCAGGAGTTGCAGACAAAGGACCCAGACCTGTTATTGAATTGATGAATGAACATCAGGAGGTGTGTTAACACCACACAGAAGTGTGAGTGAGGTGAAGAAAGAACACCGGATATGTGCACACCAAGTCTGGGTAATATCCACATCATTTTCTTTGTGGAACATGCATGGAATGAGCAAACCATTTTGTCAAAATTACTCATTATTATGCAAAATGCCTGATTTGGTATTTTGCATAATTCTTTGCACCCACTGGAGTTGGAATAGTAATTTTAACCCCTACGCTATCCAACGCTTTCCCTACTGTTGCACTCTTTGGAGTGGGAATAGTAATGTTAACCCCTACGCAATCCAACGCTTTCCCTACTGTTGCACCTACTGGAGTGGGAATAGTAATTTTAACCCCTACGCTATCCAACGCTTTCCCTACTGTTGCACCCACTGGAGTGGGAATAGTAATTTTAACCCCTACGCTATCCAACGCTTACCCTATGCTTGCACTCTTTGGAGTGGGAATAGTAATTTTTACAATATTGTTATTGTACGTTAATAATATTGGCTAATATTTAATTATATTTTGTTACTATATATATTTTAAGAAATATGATAAAATAATTTTTTTTTTACTTTCAATAATTATTTAATTATTATAAGTTAATTTAAGTATTTATAAGTATATTTTAGTAATTCATTTTTAATGCCTTAGTGCCTTAGTGCCGCATTTGACACTGTTTCACATGCGGTACTAATAAAATCTCTTCGTTCAATGGGCATCTGTGGCCCTGCCTTAAATTGGATCACATCCTTACTTGAAAATAGAACCTTTCAAATTTTCTCAAATTCCGTGTACTCTGATACATACACTTTTAAACATGGAGTCCCTCAAGGCTCAATTTTAAGTCCATTACTTTTTAATTTATATATGAGCCCTCTTGCCAAAATAGCTAAGGATACCGGACTGATAATGTTCTCCTATGCTGATGACTCTCAGCTTCTCTTTTCCCTTCCACCAACAGGCAATAATGATCCTTCCACCCTGAGAATAGGGCTTACAAAGATCGCTGGATGGATGAAAAATAATTTCCTAAAACTAAACGGTGAAAAAACCGAACTTATAATCCTAGGAAAAAACAAAGAACTCTGGGGACCTCAACATTGGCCTCAGGAAATGGGCCCTCCTCCGATTCCATCCAATCAGGCCCGAAACCTTGGCTTTGTTGTTGATGACACACTCAATATGCACCAGCAGGCCATAAAAACATCAGCCACCTGCTTTGTCATCTTGAAGTGGCTAAAGAAAATCTGCTGGATGCTACCAGATCATACTAAAAGAACTGTCATTAACGCCCTAATAACATCTAGATTGGATTATGCCAATGTATTATACTTAGGGTCCAACAAAGCCACAGTTCGCAAACTACAAACTGTGCAGAATGCTGCTGCAAGACTGCTAGGTAAAATCCCTATCCATGCACCCACTACCAAACTCATACGTGAATTGCACTGGCTAAAAATTGAGAATAGAATTAAATTTAAATCACTATGCTTTATGCATAAAATCTCTGCAAACAAAGCTCCTAAATATCTGCAAAGTCTGGTACAACGCTACCGTCCATTTAGGACGCTGAGATCTGCAACAGCGAACAAATTTGCTGTGCCCAAAATAAGACTATCACGTATGGGAGGCAGATCCTTTGCCTACCTTGGTCCCTATCTGTGGAACTCCATGCCACAATCTGTGCGCTCAGAGGCTAATTACATCAGATTCAGAAAAGCCATTAAAACCTGGCTGTTCAACATCTAAGCCAGCTGTCCTTCTCTCTACACTGAATCACAAGCGCCGGGAAACCCTTTGTTGGGTAGCTGTTTGCGCTATACAAACTAAACAAACTAAACTAAACTAAACTTAATATTAATTAAATTTAACATTGTTTTTAGTAAAGTCGATATTTTTTACAACTATATTTTTGTCAACGATATTTAAAACTCAATATTTTTGTACTTACCTGTTTGTACATAGAAAGTCGATATTTTGACAGTCCATATTTTGTCAACGATATTCTTGAAGGTCGATATTTTTTAGTAATTAATTTTTAATATTAATTTAATTTAACATTGTTTTTAGTAAAGTCGATATTTTTTACAACTATATTTTTGTCAACGATATTTAAAACTCAGTATTTTTGTACTTACCTGTTTGTACATAGAAAGTCGATATTTTGACAGTCTATATTTTGTCAACGATATTCTTGAAGGTCGATATTTTGTCATTCGATATTATTTCAGTGATCCGGGGTGTACACATTGAGTGGGAGTGTATATGAGGTCATGCAGAACTACCAGGCAGGGTATACACATTGAGTGGGGTGTATATGATGTGATGCATAACTGCCAGGTGGTGTCTACACATTGAGTGGGAGTGTATATGAGGACATGCAGAACTACCAGGCGGGGTGTATACATTGAGTGGGAGTGTATATGATGTGATGCAGAACTACCAGGCGGGGTGTACACATTGAGTGGGAATGTACATGAGGACATGCAGAACTACCAGGTGGGGTGTACACATTGAGTGGGAGTGTATATGAGGAGATGCAGAACTACAAGCGGTAGGTGCAAATTAAATGGAAGCGTATATGTAGTGATGTAGAACTACCAGGTGGTATGGACATATTGAGTTGGTGTGTATATGAGGTGATTGTGGGTGGTGAGAAGGTGGTTTCACATTAAGGAGTTATTTTTTTAAGAATGACACACAAATAATCTAGAAATAAATATACCTGAACACATCAGTGTTGCTGTACCATGGCTGCTGCTGGACCAGGAGATAGGTGCATACCACGGCAATCAGGTTGCAAAGAGAATTAACCACAGTGGAGATCACAACAGGAAGGGACACCAGGTGCCTCAGAGGTCTGATCGGAGATAGCTCTGGGGATGCTCTGTTTAAAGTTACTGAAAGGCAATTAAAACATGCATGTATTTATATGCCAATAAATTTCAGTTGAAAATTAGTATACAACGTTATGGTGCCGTCTCATAAATGGATTTTCTTGTTTAAAAGTCCTGCATTGCAAATCCTGCCCTCATAGATGAAATGAAGGAAGTGACAGTGTGATGCCAAACAACATATCCCAACTCCACTGAATATCTGAAAGTACATGGCTATCCATGACAAGATATCTGAAAGAGTGAACATCATCAGATGAGTGTGGGTGTGTGAGTGTATCAGGATCAGTGGGTTTGTGGGTGTCCCTAGGTGAAAGTGGTTGCAGTAATGAGACTAAGAATACTACTTATAGTGTTGTGTTGACACTGTAAAGTGGCCATAAACTAATTCTGCTGTCTACTTAACTAGCCTCCTTAATTAATGGAACACCAATGTCTTTAAAATCATTGATAGACTCTTAATAATAGAAATTTATTAATATGGACCCACCTGTCTCCTTTGAATTTTCAAATTGATTAGGAGATCTCTAACGGTCTCAATTTTCAAGTCTTTGGGTACATTTCCCATCCTTTAAATCTTTAATGAATGTGGCAGGTACTAGATTTTGTAACACAGAAATGAATGTGGCAACTACTTTAAATATCTCATGGAGAATAAGGCAAGCTTGAGATAAAGATAAATTGTCCTGTAGGGAATGTTGTCGGCCAAAGACACTGAGCGACATATTTATGAGAGGCTGGCATCACGTTTACACCCCTCAAAGTCATACATGCATGACGCATGCCAACCACCAGTGCCTGCAAAAAAAAACAAATGGGATATGGAGGCATCAGGATGTTTCTTTGGACTTCCCTCATAATGGATCTGTGGGTATCTGCAGTATTTGGTTCTCAGAACATGAAGCTGCCAAGGAATCTTGCCAACCGCAAACATTTCAAATAAATAGACACGCAGTGTAATCCAGGATGGTTGGGCTTTCATGGATCCAACCGACATTTCTTAACAAAAATGTTCTATAGACACTAAATGTTGGGTAATTTACCTATTTTCCTCACCTTTCCAAGAGGGAAAGTGCTGTAATCTGGGGGATCTCCAGGAAACAATGGTAAACCCATTTGTGTACTTGGCCAATCACCATCCACATGACTGCCTCCCAAATGTTAAATGGAGACATCAAGTTTTAACCTTTAGAATGATGTTCTTAACAGCAATGTGGGTAGCTGCAGTATTTGAGCCCAAGGTTGACCATCACTGATATTTTTGTAAAATAGACACCCAGATAGGTCCAGGATGGTGTAGCTTACATGGATCCTGCCTCACACAGTTTCCTGAGTAGAGGAAGGGGGACTGGGTGTTGGATTAGAGGTCCAGTGCCTGGGCTCCTTAGCTTATATCACAAACATAAATTTAGGGCTACTGTTCCTGGAGAGGGAGAGAATCAATAGCAAGCTTGTATTAGTCTGGAACAAGGACACAGGGGCAGTCAGCAAAACTGTTTCATGTTGCCCTCACACATCCCCAGGGGTTGTCATGCTACGTCATAGGGCCTTTGCTCTTCGTTGGACCTGCGCTGCAATGCCCAATGGTTCCCCCAAAGGGTAATTTTAATGGAGATCTTTTTTTTTAAATGCTGTATGATGAGTGCAAGGTAGAGTATAGGTGGGGTGGTTTCTTAAATGTAAAGATGTGAGTTAAAAATGATGAGGGAGGTCTCCAACTATTCTTTAATAACTGGACCGCTGTGCCAGATTGAAAGGCTTTATAGGTAAATGCTAGACCTCACTCCTCACTTTTAACTCACTTTTTTACACTCAAAAAACCACCCCACTTATACTCTATATAACACTCATCATATGTCATTTCAATAAAATATCAGCGTGAAAGTGACCCTTCGGTGGACCTGTTGGGCATTGCAGCGCTGGCTCAATGAGGTGCAAACGCCCTATGATGAAGTATGACATCCCCCTGGGGTTGTGTGAGGGCAACAGGAGACAGTCTTGCTGACTGCCCCCATGTCCTTCCTCCAGTCTCATACAACCTGCCTATATAGTCTCTCGCTCTCCAGGAACAGTAACCCTAAATGTGTGTTTGTTACATGGATCTTTCCACTTGTTGACACTCAGACTGTCCTGTAGATATCACATTTTGGATAAAATTACAGTTTTGTCTCACATTTCTTTTGGGAACGTTTTGGAATTCGCAGTGATAAACAAATGCCCTACTACTATTGACCACACCCTTCTCCTGATGAATCCCTAGCCTTCTTGTGTGGGTGGGTCAATGTTTTGTTATTGAGGTCTTCATATGGTTACAGTTTTGGTCCTTTCCTATGACGTGGATTAGATCCATAAACACAAGGGGCGAGAATTTCAGTCAGGAGAGATGAAAGTACGCAAGGTGTTAAGACCCCGGCCAAATTGCTGCAGAGACCGCCCTCAAAAGAGAGAGACAAGTGGGTGCATTTGGCATGTTTCTAAGGTTTGCAGGGCATGCTGGGCAAGAACACAATAAAACAAGTCACAACACCCTGTGTTGCTAGTTTTTAGAAACGCCCATGCTTAGTAGGATTTCCTAGGTGCCAGCGGACCCACTGCCCGAATACTGTACCATTCCCCACTGCAAGTGAGAGGAAATGTTGATTTCTTTGGTAGTATTGTTGACATATCGGCTGGCATAAAAGGAGTAAACTACCATTACGCCTTCACCCAAGGACAAAAAATACTGTCTGTGCCACATGCTCCAGTGCTCTACCCTAATACTTTTCGCATATTTTTTACAGATAGTTTGGTAGGTTTTAGCTCCTCCGTGTCGGCAGAGTAGGGCTTTTACCCACCATATGCCCTTCCTCTGGTGTGGCCAGGAAGCCTATCAGTCTATCAGGGAAAAAAGTGAAAAACAGAATGGGGTGCAAGTGTTGCTCATCCTGGAACTGGCCTGCAGACCCTAGGCACCAGGGATTGCTTTAAAAAAAGTGCGTGATGTCAGTTTGTCTTGAACTTGGGGTCTATCCCCAGACACCAGTTAGTCTTTATGTTGCCCCATGGTGGCAAAATGGGAAGAGTTGCTCCCTCTCTGTCGACTTATATATCAAAACTATGCCTAGAAGAATCCAAAGTTCTACTGCTTGTTCTATTGTATGTTTACAATATTTAGATTCTAACCCCAGGTGGCAGAAGGACTTTTTGGGCTCCAGAAGTGGGAAATGTAGCCCAACCAACCCCCACTACTTTTAAAAAGAAATATGGTTCTGAATTTGACATACCATGCACTTTCCATAGTGCACTGGATAGGAAAGACCCCAGTCCTCACTGCAGGAGTGAACTGTGACATTTAATGCTAGTGCTAAGAGAGCACACATGGCAACATGTTGAAACCCCGCTTTGTTTGTCACTGAAGGCAAACTGGCCTCTTCCCAAGGGACACACTCAGCGTCAACTTTGCAACAACACCATGACCTCCAGGAGTAGAAAAGTTTGCATGTGCTTTAGGGGTGGACTGTACAGCCATGTACCATGAGGGGACAACCCTAAAGTCATTCTGTAAATAAATAAATAAATACATCTATTGTGCCAGGAGATGCAGGCTCCCATCAGTTTTTTATACATTTTAACTAAATGTCAATCGATGGTGTTTAGTGTACTTTATGCCCCCCCCCAAAAAAAAAATGACAGACTGGGGTTAATCCTGCAGTATGCCACCCAGGGATGCAAAAGACTGTTTACTGTGAAGTCATTCCTGAGACCAAGATGGTTCCTCACACCCCAACCACCCCTGTTCTATTTTTTTTTGTATTAATTACCCAGGTGTCTAGTGGTCTTTATCCCCCCTGGGAGAGCAGATTGGGGGTAAACAAAAAGCCCTTTGAAACATTTGGTTGGTGTGCAGAGCATTGCCCATGCAGGTAGGGCCACTTCATTGACCTTTCATAGTCCTGGTGGGCCTGCAGCTGGGATGCACCAGGAAGCAGTACCATTGGAAAGGGTACCTTATCTCCTTTCCGACTAGACCTCTCCCATTGTGCTTGGGATGCTGAGATAGGTCCCTGTTACACGGTCACTGTGAAAGCAGCCAGAGTCTCAAGGCACATGTCATGCTGCACATCACAGCAAATAAAAAATGCATCTCATGCTACAAGGAGTTTCTGAAGTAGTAAACACAGGTGAGATGTTTGATAGCCGTACATGAGTTTTGATAAAGGTTTACAGTACATACACTGATAAAGATGTCTCATAAGCTGATAAAACGATTTCTTTGTATGTATGATAGAGGAGCTTAAAAAGTGTGTTAGATGTTTCTAGGATTTTTTTAAATAGATATGTACAAGTAAGTATGTTCATATATATGTGCAGGTTGTTTGATAGATGTATGAGGTTTGTTTGATAGCATCATGCAGGAGGAGTGTTCATTTTGTACAGTGTATTCTTTATAAGGTGATTGTTTTATGAGATATAATAATTGAATTGCCACCCAGGCCGCACACTGTTGAATGCACATATATTTCCAGTCATTGTCGACACAACTTCTTTGGTGTCACCTGTGAAGAAGTGAATGAAGTGTTGTTAAATATAAAACATATTCATTAAACTTTGTGATTACGTCTTATAATTGATGATTGTGAATTATTATTGAAAAGTACCCAGTTGAGATTTGATCTTGCAACATCCACAGAACATTTCTAAAACACATATTGGGGCATATTTATAATACTTTACATAAGGCAATGTTCAAAGCAGGTTGCTGCACTGTGTTGAGTGGATGGAGCTACCTCTATGCACTGGTACGGCTATGGCTGCCTGGCACTAATGCAGGTGCCCTTGTACCATGGTGCAAATATCCCTGCATCACAGGCAGACATTTTTTGTGTAGGAAGGAATACTTTCTTGCACAAAAACAATCCTTAGAGGCATATGCCTGTTAATACATAGAAATAGAAAGTAAGAAGGAGAAAGGAAAATATGTCTCCCTGTTAAGCCTCTGTTGGGTATGCACACCATTAGGGATCAAACACAGGTGTACAACTCCTTGTAAATCTGGGTGTGTGTCAAAATACGTGGGTGGATGCATTTGAACACCCAAGCAAGTAACACACTGCCCAACACAAAGCAATGCAAGACAGCACTATGTGCTGCCTTGATGTGAATTTGTCTTGACTAAGTCACGCAATGTCACTCAACTTGACTTTACGTAGCTTAGTAAATGCCAACATGGATTTTGCATCTTGGCTTCACCACAAAAAGTGATGCAACCTTGACACAACATTTTACTAAATCTGACATTAGTGTTCAGTGCCACTTTCAAGTTAGCTCTTGCTGTTCAGCAGGGATATCCAAAGCTTTTGAATTTGATACAACACACAGGTATTGAGTCTTACTTGTCAAGTAGGTGGGAAAGGCGATGGCCATATCTTGAAGGAGAAAGTGGTAATTTCCAAAAACTCTGTTTTCCTAAAAAACATACCGAAAAAATAAGATGGTCGATTTAGCAATGAAGTAAAGACATGATTTAGGTAGAATATGTGACAAAAGAGTGCAAACAATCCAAAAGAAGACTTGTCATGACACCATAACCAGTCAAAACCATCATCACCATGCCACCAGTACCATGCAGTGCGCCTTTCTTAATCCATGACGGCACAAAATGTTTCCTAACGCTGCTGCCGCCATCTTTAATTTCGACCACATGGAAATGGCATCCCTTCTTTCCAACCAGACAGAAACAGATCATGGAACTAGCAAAACTCCCATTTTATTGTAAGTTGACTGAACGCTCATGATCTGCTGTCAGTATATTCTCGTTAAGTCCTCATTCACACAACAGCCATCAGCCTCTGTGTAACCCAGAGACACCAGAAGAAGAAAGAAATCAACATTTACAACACAGCACCACAATTTCAGCCTCAGGATAAATATCAAACAAAGCTGGACCAACAACTTGGTTAGATGAGCTCCACACCCACATTCAAAGACACTGAGGGGGGGATTTACTTAGATTTACAAAAGTAAAGCAAAACGGGCCAAATCCTTTTTTCCTAATTAACTTTCCAGCACTGAACTTGTTTAGCGCTGCAAATAACGTATTTGCGCTGCTTCGCGTTACTTTGCGCCACGGGCGTGCCAAGGGTGATGCTTGGGCGTTCCGATGCAACCACCCAAGGTTTCTCATACTAAACCCAATTTACTAAATACAGTAGAATGCGCTTAGCGTGAGAAAACTGCGACTCTTTTCAACGAGGTGCAGGGAAGGAGAAATGCTTTTATTTCGCCTTTCTTTTCCGGCTTTGCATGTGTGCTGCACTGTGCAGCACGCATACAAAGTGGGAAAAGCTTCCCCTTGTGTCTAGTATAGTATTTTGTACAAGAAGGGTACCCTTCCTGTACAAAACCTATGCTACACTCATGCACACACCCCAGCGCTGCGGCGCTAAGGTGTGCGCATGGCGCACAGCAGCTAAAATCAGCGCTGGTGCAAGGGAAAGGGGAGGAAAGAGCCATATATTTGAAGATATGGTGCTCCCTCCCTGTCGCGCAACGCAGCACAGCCTCGTGCGGGGCTGCACTGCGTTGCACGACTTTTTTAAACATCTCCCCCTGAAATTGGTGGGTTTTGTAGAACATACAGTATTGAAAAAATGGTTCCATTCATAAATCAGCATCCCAAAAATGACATCATACATTTGAAGTGCGGGTGCCTGGAGGCTCATAGTGTATCATGGTGTATGATGCCAAAATGTGTAGACGAACCGGTTGGAGTAAACTGTGTCTTTCGTCTCTGTGGGTTGCCATGGCTAAAATGTTAATTCTTGGGGAAACAGTGAAGGAGAATGATTTAAGGAATTGAACAGAATCCTATCCATGCAGACACTCAGTGTGTATACAACAAATAGCACTAGCCCCAGTATTTCAGGTAGGTAGTTCTGTGCTGAATGAGAAGTGGGAGGAAACACAATTGTAGCACACAAACTGAGAAACAATGGATTAACACAGTAGAATACACATAAGGATTCATGAGAAACCGACAAATTAAATTCAGTGAATTTGTTTTTGTTTCATCAGCCCTACCTGTCTCAAACCTTTATAACTGATGTTACCTCCTCGCCCGCGGAGGTGAATACCACTCGCAGAGCTTCAACCACAGTTGGGCATTCGTGATAAAATGTTTTATCTGGATAGAAGTAGGGATCCAGAGGATTTTTATTATAATGTCTCAGGGTATACTCAAAGGTTTTTCATTTTTATTCATTGGGTGTCCTGGGCAAGATTAAAAAAATCATTTGTTTGAATGTCTACTGAAAGCAATGTTTCATACATCTGCTGGAAAGTGTGCCTACATGTTTCAGCCATCTTACCTGGCCTGAGGGAGCATTGTATTTCTTCATGACTTGGAAGATCCCAACCTAGTGAATTTAGAATCTCATCCAATCATAATAGAAGCATACAGCTCTCATACCTGTATTTTCAGCAGATCTTTAACCTTGTTTGGGATTTTATCTAAGTCAATGGCTCGGAAGGGGTTCACTTCCTTGTAGTCATGCATTCATCCAGGGTAAAACCTCTCCACTGCACCTAGTTGGTCTTGTTTCTGCACCGATGAAGAAAAACAGTACCCACTGCAGTCTCAGGTGCATCATTTTCCACAATAAATATTCAAGTTGTATCTTGATGTTAAGGAAAGGTGCCTGGGCAAAGAATCTCTTCAATTCATGGAAGGCTTCCCCAGTCTTATCCATCCACAGGAAGCCCCCTGACAGATTTTCCTTTATAAGAGTCAGGGAGATGTGACTTGTCATTTTTGCAAATTGCAAAAAAGCTGATAATAGAAACTTGCCAGTCCGGAAAAACTTTCAAGGACAATTCGGAATGTCCCATATCTTGTAGGGGTCCTCAGAAATTGTCCACCAAGGAGACAGTACACAGACACACACAAGTACACACACATATATAGACATCATTTGAGATGTCATCAGTGATGTCATGAATGATGTAATATTTGACACCATAAGCAGTGCATTGCAGGTACGCGAGTTATAGTTAGCAGAACTAACTATAACAGAGGAATTTCTATGGTTTTGTCTGAGTGAAATGTCCAACTAACTATAACACCCCTGAAACCTATGTTTTTTCTGTGAATTTCTAAGGTTTTTTAAATGCTAATTTCTAACTATAACGTCTCTGAAACCAATGGTTTTTTCAGTGAATTTGAACGGTTTTTTTAAATGCTATTTTTTAAGTGTAATACTAGTTACACCTATGTTTTTGTACTGATTTTTTACAGTTTTTTAACTGTTTATTTATAAATATTTTATTCATTAAATAACATTATATATTTTTCTGAAATTTGCACAAAAAAATTTACAAAAATATTCAAACTGAAGCATTCTTTAATTTTTGTGTTTTATTTTTTTATTTTAATATATTTATATTATTTTCGTTTTTTCCCAATTTTTTTCGGAGTCGCGCACCCAAAGCGAACACATCAGGGTGGGTGCGTGGATCCTAACCGCCATTTTAGAAAAGTCGTGAAAGTTCCGCGTACAATGTGCGACAGCTGCATGTTTTTCAGTTACATCATATACATTTAATATTACGTGATGTGCCCGATTGGTAGGCGACCAGTCCGCGACTCCTGCTCCAAGCATTTGTGACACATGCGTATTACGGTACGCGATGATTGCGCAGTGGCGGGTCCGGAGTCCCGTCATATACGTGCTGGGGCACGCTGTGCGCGTGACTCCTGCAAAAAACTTTTATGTTCTAAAATGATATGCATGTGTCTTTAATATACATATTACAGAAAGAGATTATCTAAGATATTCATAAAAATAATATATTTGTACTTATGATAAACGAATATTATTTTTAAATATATTTTTGCGAAGTCGCATCCGTGTGTGATTCGTAAGCGCAGTGCGTGGATCCCATGTGACCTAAAAAAAAAGATTTCATTGGTTCATAACCTTTCCCACTGTAACTATTGAAGGACCCCACCCATTTTAATCATTCTTGTTGGAGCATCTTTAGAAAGACATCTCTTTTCCTAAAAGAAACCCTTTTGCTTGTTTTTTTGGTGTTTTTCAAAAAATCAAACAAAATGGCTTCTGGACAGCAGCAGCAGCAGGAGGAAGTATCTTCTGAAGAAAAATTCTTGCAGGAGGCACCACGTCCACAGAGGCCGGAATCTGTTGTGTGGAAATTCTTCACTTTTCCACCTGGAGACAAAAAAGTAAATGCGAGAAAGGTGACGTGCAAAATTTGTGACCGAGTCCTGTCAAGAGGCAGTGAAAAAAGATACTCTTGTGGCACTGCTTCTATATACAAGCATCTCCGGACCACACATCCTCTCAATCTTGCTCGGGAGGAAATGAGGCGAGCTGCTTTGAACCCCTCACCTGCTGGGGCAAGTATGTCTGATCCCCTGATCCGTTCCTCCTGCCCTTTATGGTCCGTTATGCTGCAGCTTTCTCTACTGTCTGTCCATTATGGTCAGCTTGCTACCATTGCCTCTTTCCCCTCTGTTCTCTGTTGTCCATGTGCATGGGCCTGTCCCCTCCCTATTGCTTTCTATGGATTTTTGTGCTGCACTCCTGTCCCGCATGCCCTGTGTGGTGTATTGTGTGGCTGCAAACCCTGATGCCTGCTCTGTAGGGTCAGGTTGGTGCACCTCTCCATGTCCCACCTGTCCTCTGTTATCCGAGTCCATGTCCCTACCCCAATTCCTCTAGCCTTCCATGATCCAATGTACCATACTTGCTAACATTTTAAACTTGGTAAGAGGGAGATTTTGAAAAAAACCTGGAGTATTGATTTTCCCCTTTGACTTACATTGAAAAAGAGGAGATTGTAGACAGGAGACAGATCAAATAAAGCCTATTGGGGCTTAAAAACATTGGACGTTTCCTGGCTGAATCGGGTCTGTTGGCATGTATGGTTGTACTACCACTGCCTCTTCTTTCTGCCCACAATGGTCTATTACATTGCCACAGCCTCTCTTGCCAGTCCTGTATTGTCGGTGTGTTGCCCCTGCCCCCCCTTTCCACTGCCCTCCAAACTTTGTTGTGCTGCCACTGCCCTTCCCGCCTGCCCAGTGTGGTCAAATTGTTGTCTCTACACCCTCCTACCTGCCTTCAATTTTCAGAGTCCGTGCCCGTGGCCTCTGCCTATCAACAGTATCCTAATGAACAACTAGATTGCTAACATTCTATATTTATTACAAAAGTGTGGAACTGTCAGGATTTGCATAGCAAGTTGCGATCAGCAAAGGGTTAAAAGAAAAACAAAGACCAAATTGAACACTTATAGGAAATGTCCTTCTCACAAGAACAAGTTGCCAATGACCAAACTCTTTGTACGACAATGTCTACTGACGTTACAGAAGTCTGGTATGTCCGCCGTTAACTCCGCGCCAGAATGGAGTCAGTGGTCTAGTCTTTTTGGGCTCGCAGTGAGCCAGGTGCCTAATGCTCGTGTTCTAGAATAGAACTGTGCACTTCAACCATCGTTGTGACAGAGACGGTTGCATTTTCGTCTCGTTACGCTCCTGTTCTGCTTAGGTGAAATATTTAGTCTAGTCAGAGTTACAGTTAGTATTCGAAGTTTAGTAGTCTCCTTTCTAGACGCCTAAGTGGAGAAGTGTGGCTCAATGGTTAGAGCGGCAGACCCTGATGCAAAGGTCTACCCCGGGACCAGGGTTCAATTCCTGCCTCTCCTCTTGGGCTAAAATTTCCTCGGACCTGATAATTCTTGCCTCGGTGCCTATTCCAATCATGGGTCCCACTCTGCAACTCTGGGCAATAGCTTGCTCAATCTCCACAACGGCCCCAACAACGCTAGGATGCCTGACTTCACCTTGGGGGTGCCCAGGAGTGGGCACTTCACAGGGAAAAGCCAGGAAGGGTTCCACAGCGGTATGCGTACAATCGCTGAGATGCCTCATGGGTGATTCGTGCGCTATACAAGTACTACTACATTTACATTTACAAAACTTCAACGCATGCGCACTGTGGGATTCCAGAACACTACTCTCTTCTTCAAAATTCTACTAAGTAGTGCCCCGAATGCTGCTGTGCGAACACCAGAGACTTGGAGTGTTATTTGTTTTCCTGTGAAGCGATGGTAGGAGGTGTCATCACCAACAACAGCCAAAAAACTTGTTTTACATGATTTGCCTATGAAGTGAATAGAGCAGTAGTTTCTTCAGAGGAAACAGTCAATGTATGTAGAAGTTTGTGGAAAAGATAAAACTCGACATTGGTATTCATAGAAGAGCAGTTTACCGTGTATAAGGTAATCTTAGTGTACCACATTTAAAATATCAACAGACCCATAGAATAATTTAAGGTTTGGCTCACAAATGTGTTTATTTTATAGGTACAGATGTTGCACCTCTAATTAAATTCCAAAGGAAAGAAGCAATAGCCTAGGGGTTTACTGGTTATTACAAAAGTGATATTTAAAACAGTAAAGTGAGAATAAAAGTAAGTGTTGTTTGCTAAAGGTTTATTCCCACTGCAGGTACAGCACACTAGACCACGAAGAGCCCAGCTGATCCAAAGCAGCGTGCTGCACATAGATACCAACACCAGGCTGTCTCTCTTGTTTCTCCACTTCCCCTTTCCCCCCTGCTAGTACGTTGCCCAGAAGAGTTGTAACATTCAGGTGACGGTCTGGTGGAGGGGCGTTGGGACCATCTTCGGCTCCTGTGGAACAAGTTCTGATTTGTGACAGGAACGCCTGACGTCATCTTGATGTAATCAAAACTGTAATACCAAGAGCATTTCCTTTAGAAATGTTATATATGAGAGGGTCTTATTTGCATCAAAATGATGGTTAGTGCTCTAAAAAACTAAAATGAGGACATATTTTCTGAGTTTTCAAATAGCGACAAAGCACTTTTCAATTATTTGTTATCTTTATGTTTTTTTATCCAGTTGACCACTTGATTAAATGTTGCACTTAGGGGAGAGGATGTGGTGTTTCTTCTAGAGCTGCAGATTTTGCAACTGGGAAACCAGGTTGGAGTTTCTGCTTCAGCTCGACATTCTGTGATTCTGGTCAAATCACTTAATCTCCCCATGTCTGAAACCAAATGAATTTGTTCTTGTGTGATGTAACCAATGCTCATGTAAAGCACTCCAATACATGACAAGTCTGCACTATAAAAAACTGCAAAAACACAAAAATAAAAAGTGTTTTGCACACTTCTGTCATTGGGCAATACTTGGCTACATCTAGGTGATATTTGTGTGACATTTGGGCTCTTTTGTCTCTGGTGGCCATCTTGGGAAACTTCTTTGTTATTAAGTTTCCTAATTTCCACATTTACTACAGTCTCCTCAGTAGGAAATACTTTCAGTTTTTTTACTTTGATTCCATCAAGAAGGCATTCAGATGTGTCACACATTTGCCATAAATTCAGAATGTTAGCATTCTGGTTGCTTATTAGATCACTGTAGTAAAGCTACTGCTCACCAGGGACGTCTGCTACTGTATTGAAAGTGCATGTTTCAGTCTGCATGTCAGAAATGTTTAATGAAATAGAAGAGGATTTGAGAAGTCACTCAAAATGTGCCCTAATTTTTATTTCTGTAGCACTAATCATACTTTCTATGGCAAAATGAACCCCCTCATTTTGTTCCTTTTTAAAATAATTTTTTTAAGAGTTACCACTCTATTCCAATCAAGATGGCTTCAGGTGTGCAATACGTTTATCATAAGTAGGACTGTTAGCGCTCTAGTTGTTCTTTAGATCACTCTGGGAAGCTTCAGTAGAATACAAAGGAATCAACTGACGGTCTCTGCCCTTGTTGGATGTACACGTTTTACTGAGAATGTCAGAGTTTATTCTCACATGACTGAGAAAGATAATGTGAATTTAAAGAACATATGCTCTCAGTTTAGCTTAAAGATCACCTTCCAAACCTCTGTGGGAAAAGCATGAGAAAATAGTTTTCTCTCAAACAAGATTCATGATATCCCAGCAGAAGGCTTTTTCACATGGTAAAATCACCTTAGAACTCACCACAATTCCTAAAACGAGTATGGTACCATCAACAAATGGTTTATAATGTAACTAGTCTTAAAACCTTCTATTAACTGCAATGCTTTTTAATGAGGTGCTATCATGTATATTGGTCCTAAGATGGCTGCCAACACTTCTTGGATGAAGTGCTGACAGCCAATCAGATCTCAAGATGAGATGTGCCGTTAGGCTCTGCCCAGATATATATATTTCTTTTTCCATTAATTGTTAAAAAAGTACTGAACGGATTTACACCATTTAACAAAATGGGCTCTTTCTAAACCAAAGGGCTACCTTTTTGCCAAAGTTGGTGTAATTCCGTTCAGCAGTTCGTGCTGTAACCGTGTCTAAAGTTTCCTATGGAAAATTGTGTGGCGAAAACATGTTTTGGGATCCCCCTTTTTTTTCTCGGCCCCCGCTTGCCGAATCATCCCGAAACTTTTGAGATAGGAGCGGACCGAAGCGGGCCATAAGTTTGTGAAAATGTCACGAAGATTCGTGAAACGGCGCCAAAGTTATTGGGAATAGAATGTTGAGATTTTCCTATGGTAACTAGGTCCTAACTATAACTACTGACTGGTGACCACCAGTAGGTAATATATATATATATATTCCAGATTGAGTCAGCAACACCAGCACTGTGCATAGACACGGGCCTTAATATTGTCACAGCTTTAACGCCATTTAAACCAAGATCCACGTTCTGCCCCCTCATGTTGAAAGATAATATAGATCTATTTCAAGACAAAGTCTCTCTTGAGCTAAATCGACTTTTTCTTAAACAGACGAAAATCAAAAACAAACATCACTATTGTGAGGCCGCATACCATCAATTGATTAAGAAACTACAAGGTGATACAAATATCATCATCCGCCAATCAGACAAGGGTGGTAATGTGGTGTTGTGGCCCAGGAACCTATACATGGAAGAGGCTTGGGGTCAGCTCAATGATCGAGACTGTTATAAAAGAACCAACATGTGTGATGTCAAGCAGGCTTGGAATATGGTATCTGGAAAACTAATGGCATGGGGGAGTCTTGGTCTTGTTTCAATGGATGAGTACAAGTTCCTCAAAGTTGTGAATCCAGTGATGCCGGTGGCATATTTCTTCCCGAAGATACACAAAAACAGCTGCAAACCTCCAGGGCGTCCAATAATATCGGCATGCAAAAGTATCCTGGAGAATATGAGTAAATATGTTGACTTCTTTCTCCAAGAATATGTCAGGAATTTACAATCATTTGTTCTTGACACCGGAGATTTGCTCATCAAGTTGAGGGATGTACAATGGAAACCAGGGTATATGCTAATCTCACTGGATGTTTCCTCCCTTTATACATCTATACATCATAGGGATGGACTTAAAGCAGTACAGCGCTACCTTAACAATATACCTGTCTGTCTCAAGGATCATAGTAGAATGCGTCTAGATATGATTGATCTATGTCTGCACAACAATTATTTCCTATTTTCCAATCAGGTTTTCCATCAGGTAAGGGGGGCGGCTACGGGGGCCTGCTTTTCTCCCAGTTATGCCTGTCTCTATATGGGCTACTGGGAGGAACAGGTCCTCCTACCATCTTACCCGCACATATTTGCAAACAAGGTCATCAAATGGCTTTGCTATATCGACGACCTCCTGATTATTTGGAATGCTTCTGAGGAGGAGGCATCTACCTTTATCACTGATTTAAATTGTAACACTTTGAATTTGGGCTTTACTAGTCAGATGAGTTGTACCTCGATATGTTTTTTGGATGTGGAAATTTACATTCACAATCTGGAAGTACACACTAGACTCTTTAGAAAGCCGAGTGCCGGCAAGGGCGTGCTTCACGCATCTAGCCATCATCCAGCCCATCTGATACGCACCATCCCATATGGTGAGATGCTGCGTATTAGAAGGATATGTAGCTCAGATCTGGATTGTAAATTAGCCCAGAATGAGTGCAGGGCTAGGTTTTTGAGAGGGGGATATCCGTCAGAGATTGTGGAGAAAGCCATGTGTCGAGCAAATACTGTGGGAAGGGTGCAATTAGATCAGTTGCCCGCAGAGACACGTCCCACATCTCATGATGAGAGCAGACTGATTTTGACGTATAGCAGGCAACATCAGGCTATACGTAAAATTATACGAAAATATTGGCCCTTGATTTCCAGTGACAATGTCCTGGGGCTTCAATTGCGCACCCCTCCTAGTATCACATTTAGAAAGGCTAGATCTATGCGTGATAGTCTGGTTTCGAGTACTCCTGAAGTCAGTGTAGCAGGAAACTGGCTATCTGGCAGCAAAGGGTTTCTCAAGTGCTCGGTGTGCAAGGCATGCAAAAATGGTATTAACAAAAGCGAGTACCTGATTCCCTTCAGTGACAAACCAGTTCGTATCCGATCCAAATTGACTTGCAAAACCGAGTACGCGGTGTATGTGCTGGAGTGTCCGTGCAGCCTACGTTATGTGGGCAGCACCAAACTACCAGCACATAAGAGGATACTCCAGCACCTCCAAGCCATTACCAACGGCCACACCGCGTACCCGGTTGCAAGACATTTAGAGGAAGTTCATAACAAGAATCCAGAGGGGTTGAAATATATTTTAGAAGAGGGGGTGACCGAGAGGCACTCCTACGCAAATTGGAGACACGCCATATAATACTGTTCGATTGTATGATCCCCAATGGTATGAACTCTTGTGAAGACTTTTTTACCTGCTTGTAAATATTCCTGAAATTTGTGGAATTTATTGCTGACATATCAGTATTTTTGCTGCTCTTCCAACCAAATGAATGGTTTTTAAACTTTTTTATGCATTTTTGGTATTAGATGTGACACTTTTTAATAAGAAATTTTACACTTGGTTTTGATATTAGCGTGCTAGTATTTATTTGCAAACTTTGCCCACATACATTGCACTAGATTGCTGTTTGCACATTAGATATAGCCCACATGGGCTTTATTCTTTTCGAAAAATGCAATGATTTATATAGGCGAATTTGACAGTAATGAATAAAGGTGGAGGAGACATTAGAAAGGGTTCAATTTTATTTATAAGCTGGGCCATGTTCTCCACCTATGTCCATGTTGAACTGTTTGCATGATGGATAAAAAACACAGTAGCGAAATGATTAGACATGTATATATTGATTTTAACTAGAAACCTAATTTATTCATGAACTAGTTTTTACATGTTTTTATCGATTGCACTGTTCTTTTAATCATGCATATCAACTGCCTTTTTTATAATTGCATTTTACAGTTATTGCCCTTTTCATTGCATTGAATTCAAATGTATATTTTATAATACAGAGAGGGAGACGTTAGTCTGTCTTCCATGCTTATGCATTTTTACTAGCACGCTAGCACTTTAAAAAGGTCACCTTACATTTTCCGCATTTGTCATGTGATCAAGGCCCTTCGCGGGCTGAAACGCGTCATGGTCGACTTGGTGTTTGTGCTTGAATAAATAATTTATGCACCAGCTAAGGGTTCATCTCGTCTTTTGCCCAGCAGCTTTTAAGACGTTGTATGCCTCATATATACATACTAGCGGACCGTCCCGACGTTGTCCGTGTAAAAACAGGCTAGGCAGCAATGGTTTTAGTACTGAAAATAACATTTACTTCAAAACTTCATGGTACACCAAATTTCGTATTTCATGAGAATCAGGAAGTAGAATAAATTGGTTGTCGGAATTCCCCGACCTCGATAGCGCAACATATAACTGTCCATGAGTGAAGCAGTCCTCTCGTAAGTCTATCCCAATGACTTTGTATGTCTGACCTTGTGATTTGTTAATGGTGGCTGCAAAAGCAATGTTAATAGGGAATTGTAAGCATTTGAATTGAAATGGTAGATCAGTAGGGATCATGGGTATCCGGGGAATATGGGCTAACTGTCCTGCAGCAGGGCCAGTGAGAATAGTAGTCTCTATTACATAAGGTAAAATAGATTTAACTTGTAGGCGCGTCCCATTGCAAAGATTTGGTGGATGTAGGTTTCGTAATAACATGATAGGAACACCTACTTTCAATTGGAGTGAATGAGGGGGAAGCCCTGAAGGGTTAAGTGAGTGGAAGAATTCTTGGGGATAATGCACGGCGTCTTGCGTATCTAATACTGTATCAATGGAATTATATATTGTGGTTTCACCTGGGAATAGTTGTAGTATGTGTTCATTAATATGATGCACTGCAGAGGTTCGGGCGGCAACTATAGACCTTTCGCAAATCCATGTGTAATCTTTCCTGAGAAGATGCTGGGTGTCTGGGTAAACATGTTGTATGAGTTCATGTAGGGAACAGAGACGCTTACCTAAGTTTTGTATGTAGATAAAGCCATTTGTGTCAGGTATGTCTCCATTACCCACTTCTATTAGAAGATCTGCAAATTGTGTATCTCTACCTCCTAAATGTGTCCTCATGTTAGTGCGCAAGGTAATAGATTGTACAGAGTTCCATAGGTGTGATGCTTTTAAGCATGCTTTTAGTATATCAGCCCGCGTTCCTCTAGGCACCACAGGAAGAGTTTGGCGGAAGTCATCAGCAAACACAAAAGTAACACCTCGCATTATGTTGGATGAATTTCTAATGTTTTTGAGAGTTCCTTCAACTGCCTCAATATGTGAGCGGTGTGTCATTGTACATTCGTCCCACATGATAAGAGACACATTTTGAAGCAGTGTCCCCAAATGTCAGTTTTTCCGAATAGAGCATATTGAATCCTTTTCAAGGGAAGCTGTTAGAGGCAGTTTAAAGGTAGAATGTGCTGTTTTCCCAGCTGTTAGCAAAGTGGCAGCTATTCCAGATGAAGCAACAGCTAGAGCCAATTTCTGAGAAGATCGAACTTTGGCAAGTATGAGGTTGATTAGGTAAGTCTTTCCTGTGCCACCGGGGGCGTCTATGAACAATAGTTTGCCTTGCTTCTTTTCAACACTATCAACTTTGGTGTTGTAGGCGAGTTGTTGATCGGGAACTAAGTTAGGCAAGTGTTGAACAAGGTAGTTATTTAGCTCTGGAATATTGTGTGCGGTAACGATATTGTGGTATCCAGTTAGGTTCGTTCGGACAGCTGGCGGCAGGCTGAAATCTTGTAAGGACTTCTCGCTTAATAGATACAGCGAGTCTTCAATTTCTATAACTCCTTGGTTTATGATTTCATTGTTGATAGCAGCCCGTCCCGACGTTGTCCGGGTATGAATTGCTGCCAGCCAGTAGTATATTGTTTTGTAGGATTTCGTTTTGATAGCATTTCTTATCTGTGACAGGCCTGTGAAACGCTCCGATTCACAGTGCACTGCTGATGCACTTAAGAGTGTGTGTTCAGTAGTGTGTGAACTCGAGTTTCCCTACTATATTTTTCCTTGCAATATTATATAGCGCAAACTCAACAACATGGCATGAGCACAATTTACATTACAGAAGAACACATTCATTTGTGGTAGGCACAGGGAGATAAAGCGATTTGCCTGGAATCACAGGATGTTGAGCTGATGCCGAGATTCAAACGTAGCTCCCCAGCACTAAAGTTCGCAATTCTAGAACTTGTGGCAGGAGGTGTGCCTAAAAGTGTATGTCGGTGCTGGCCATCAATGAGAGAGACCTGTGCATTTTTCAAATGGGTGGTGAAAAAATATGAGTATGTTGCTGGAGATGTGGGCCGCCGTGCCACCAATGTACTTACCTGGGGAGGGTAAACACCGCATACCATCACTCCGCATACTTTCATTACGAAAGTACCATGACTCCGCAATGCCATTATAACGCATGGCATTACATTTTATATGCTTTTACCACGCATACATTTACAACGAAATTTGTTGTAAATGCATGAATGGTAAAAGCATGTTTTTTTTAATGTTTGGATAAGGTAAGTATGGGTATAGGGGTATATGTTTTGGGGGTACTGAGGTATATGTTTTGGGGTGTTTGGGTATTTTAAGGGTTCAGATATAGTTTTGGGGTATGGGGTACAGGGGTAGTTTTAGGATTTAGGGATAGGTATGGGTTTTGGGGTACAGGGGTATTTTTAGGGTTTAGGGGTAGGTTTGGGTTTTGGGGTACAGGGGTATTTTAAGGGTCCATGGCTAGGTTTGGGTTTTGGGGTACAGGGGTATTTTAGGGTTCAGGGGTAGGTTTGAGTTTTGGGGTACAGTGGTATTTTTAGGGTTCAGGGCTAGGTTTGGGTTTTGGGGTACAGGGGTATTTTTAGGGTTCAGGGGTAGGTTTGGGTTTTGAGGTACAAGGGTATTTATAGGGTTCAGGGCTAGGTTTGGGTTTTGGGGTACAGGGGTATTTTTAGGGTTTAGGGATAGGTTTGGGTTTTGGGGGACAGGGTATATTTATAGGGTTAAGATGGGTTAGTGTTTAAGGGTGTTGGGGTATTTTAAGGAGTGAGGGTGGGTTATGATTATGGGGTGCAGGGGTATTTAAAGGGAGCAGGGTGGGATTAGCACACGATATGAGACATGCCATGAAGGGCGGAACATACCACACGCCCCCAGCATTTGTCACGCCCCGTAGCACACGCCCACAGCACAACGCAGACACGCCCACAAGGGACTACTTCGCTGTCACGGGACTTTGACCTTTTAAATGTATATGGTGGGCGTCTGCATAGCCTATGTCTTTCTGCTGCAACTGCCCTTTCCAACGCTGTATTGGATTGTTGTGATTGGTGCTGTGGTTCCTGAGATTACCAGCCTCAAAGGTTTGGGCTCTCTCTTTATTATATTAGTATGGATATATTTATCTATAGTGTTAAATATTTGTGGAATTTATGTAATATACATTATATGACTGTCATACACTAAAATGTTTACAATTTACTACTTGAACTATATACTAGAAAAAGCATATTTCTGTACCTTTTTGGGTGACATTAATGTTAAATTATATTTTATTTCTGATAATTCTGTATTTACCATTAGAAGTATAAGGATACAATATTTGGGGAAACTATAGTTTTGACATGATATTTGTGTCAACCGACATTGTTTACCTCGATATTGTTAGTGATCGGTTGTGTCAGCGGCACATGGTCAGCTGGGTAAAAGCAGAGGTAAATTCAGAGATTGTAATCCAGTGAAGAATGTGATGGCAGCACTGTGGGATAGATTATTGATTTTACTCAACCACCCTTACACTATCTTTTCCTGGAATGAATACCCAATTCTAATTAGTGAGAAAAGGTGCTAAAATATATAGTAATTTGAAGTTGTATAAAGTAGGATGCTCAAGGGAATTTGAGCATTTTACCCCGATAAGAGCTGTCATCTGTTACCCAGAGGGGAAGAAGAGTGGATCAATTGTTTTGCTGACTATAGGGCCCATGGCTTTGTTTCTATTGCACTGCCTCCTTTAATAACAATTTCATATCTGTAGCATTGAGATCTTCAAGCTCTTTAGTTCCTCTACTCCTTAGATGTGTTATTTTTCCTCCTGTTTGCTGCTGCCTCCCTCCACGAAGCCTCTCTGAAGGCGAGCCATCAGATGAGGGGTGGGTAATTTTTCTTTTATTGAACGGGACAGCAATCTTCATTGGCCTCTTTTCCACATGAGCTGACCAACGGATTGTCTATGTCTCAGCAGCAATTTTCAACTAAAATCAAGCACAACAATTTATTGTGTCAGGCTCATGCAGACGCTTTCTGCATGCACACTCTCTCTGACCGAATTTCCAAGCAGGTCCTGAAGAGACTTCAGACCATTTGGAACGCCACCGCTAGACTCATGATCAACCTTTTCTGCTACACCACCATCTCACCTCACCTCAGTGGGCTTCACTGGCTCCCCAGTCACACACACAGCCAGTTCAAGATCTTCATGCACATCAACAAAGCCCTACACCACATTAGACCCATGCACTTTTGCAATCACCCCATACACCTTAGCTCTGTCTCACTCTTGAGTGCACACACTCACTGCATTCACAAAAGCAGTGCAGAATGCCACTTGTCCTCATACTGCACACCAAAAACATGAAACAACCTCCCGCAACAGATCAGAACCTCCTCCTCGCTACTTGAGTTTTGCAGGAAGCTGAAGACTTGGCTCTTGGAATAATTTGGCTGTGACAGCACTCTTACAATCCTGCTCAGCACCAGAACACCCTCTACTTCTAGAGCACTGTACAAATCAACATAACACAACATTCAATTTAAGTGGTCATATTAGGGTCCAGTGTGTAGTTTGGGTTACCGTTTATTATGTTGAGCATTGATTTCAAGGTTTTACCTTCAAACCTTTCTACTGGATCATCTGTTTCTTCTCTAGGAAGCAGAATTTTGCTCCATATAAAGGACCCCGCCAATTTTTCCTCTCCAGAAAGTTCTTTGCAAATTTGGGGGCCTTTTTATACAACCATCTTTCAATAATTTGTTCTGTTGAGCTGCTTCTCAGGTTTCTTTTACACTTCTAGAAGAGGGACTGCCCTAGCTTGCTATCAAGCCCTAATATGGGTAGTTACTCGTTCAAGTTCATTATTGATGATCTGCTAAGTATAAACCTTTTTTCACTTTTGTCCACCAAATAAAATTATTCAATGTAGATTTCTTTAATCCACAATTTTTGTCTTGCTATAGTTCTGTTTTGGCATTAGTACTCAACAAGTCTCCACTTGCAATAACAAGGCTACCCCAGAAGTAAATGATTTCAAAAACGAATTTATTTATGAAAAATGTTTAGCTATGTGTAAAGAAAGGCACATAAAAGAACAGCATGAGGCCTATTTGGTCCTATATATATTGTGAAAGTACAAACAACTATATACAAATGTAAAGAGATAATTTAATTAACCATTTACTATCGAACTGATCATTGGAAGTGCTATAAATCAATTTTTTTTAAATGCATTAATAAAAAGTGTCATAATGAGTGAATTAATATGTGGGTACAGATTAAAGTGTTCAAATCCTGGTTATTTAATAAGGTTAACCTTACCCAATAAATCAAAAGAAGACAGTTGCAGACCATTAGGTTGGTAATGATGATGTATTTGATGACACAGAAGGAAGAAACTAGAGCACAACGCCCTTCTCTGTAAGTGAAAAGCAAGAAGTTCGGTCAATATGTTAGGACACATTTCGATAATTTCATTGAAACATTTTTCATTGGATTTTATCAAAGGAGAATTATTTTTTAAATAACATCAATGGGGTTTCAAAGAACATATTATCAATGTATGCCTGCCCACCATCTACATAATGACAGCCCATATCAAGAATAAGCACCCTTCTGTAATAGTAAAAAAGCATAATGGGTTGTTCTTCAGTACTTAATGAAAAGTGTTCATTAATAGATCAACTTATGAAGGTAAATCAATGTGAGAAGAATTATCAGGTGGTTATCTTGGGGGAAACATTAGCCTGTTGCATTTGACCATGAGCTCATGTGCTCTGTAAAGGGAGACACCCCTACATACTCTGTAGTGATTTCTAACTTAGTATCTAACTTATCCCATAGCCATTTGATTCCATAATTCTAGCTACATGGTATATGTGGGGAGCTCATCTGTGCCCCAATTGGCCATTATCACCAATTGGGTGATCATTAAAAGCTATTGGCATAATACCTGTTTTGCCCACTTCACTGGGTATTTGTGGATGATTGCTTCCCCCAGTAAAATGTAGTATGGGTTATTTATAATTGAGAAAGATAATATGCCTTTAATTGATGACCAACCCATCTCCCGTATTTCTTAGATTGTAAGTGTATGAAACATCAACCTTTTTAATCAACATCCCCATGCAAAAATAATTTCTTATGTCTGATAAATCGCTGTTTAGTCTTAATGGCAAGTAGAACCAACTCAACTGACTTCTTTATATTGTACACAAATTAATGAGACATAGATTCTGGCGCACATCTTGCCACATGAATCTGAATTGGTCCACTTGTCTAGGTCCTTTACCCACAGTAGCTGAGGGGGAAGTGATAAACCTCACCAAGGAAAATGTTGAAGAAACATTTGAAACTATCCATTGTATGAGTTAGAGCTTGTATAAACGGTCAGTTTCATGAACCCACGGATGAATAAAAGGGAAAGCCTCCCTTTTACTCGGACAGCATTAAAAATCTTTTAGATAGTCCGGCTTTTCTTCCCTTAGATTAATGTTTACCTGTGGAAATATCTACCTGAGGCACCTTGATTGCCAACTTATCACCTGGATAGAAATATTCATTTTGACAGCTGCTTTCCTACCAGCCATGAAATGAAGAGCTGTACTCAATTTTGAAGATACTTATCTAGACCTATAACAATAAAGGATAGGGAAAGACATTCAGTTCTCCTACATTTCTTACAATCATGCCCCCCCATGTACTGTAAGCCTTTCCTGGCCCAAACATGTTGAGGTAGATGTTGGAAAATGAGGCATTAGTTGAGTGGCCTGCAAAAGTAATTGGACTACATATGTCTTCCTTTGTAAACCAAACATCCAATTCTAGCACTTGACTCTCATAGAGTAACGCTTCAGAGCAGTCCAAGACCAACTCAAGGGAGGTGGAGTGGCTGGTAATCCCCATTCACAGATAGACATTAATAACATTCAATAAATGATTATCCGAACTGTACTTTCTTTAGAAAACGGAAAACGACATTGTTTACACACGCATTACTCAACTATACAACAATTTACAAATTTACACAAGCTGATGAAATTACTTTTGGGTAACATTGCATAATGTTACCCAAAGGAGGGGGGGGGGGGCGGCTAGTACCATAACTCACATGTCTAAACAATATCTTGTCCCTAAATGCCACGAGTTGAAAATAACTTGGAGGAAGAGCACTTAATACTGACACCAAAGCAAGTTGCTGTCCACCTCCATATTTCAATAAGCATTTCACCATAGAAATACATGCAATAAGTACATATAACCGTGACTAAGGGCACCTAATACTGGCAATAAAGTGTGCAAACCTTAATCTTGAGTGGCTGTCGGTGTCATTATTCAAATAAAGCATGAGCAAGAATCAATGTCTAAGCATGACTGGAAGTGCGGTGTACTCATTATAACTGTCAATATGAATAACACAATTTGATCTCATATAATTACAATACTGTGCAATTATAATTAGTGCTTGCAGGATACACTTCAAAAATGTTCATCATATAATACTGCATTTTAAACATATTGCCCGATTCACAGAACTAACTTAAGACAAAATCTTAAACTTACTACCATTTTGGTATTCACAAAAGGCATTCACTCATTTTGGTATTCACAGAAGGCACTTACTCATTTCGGTGTTCACAGAAGTTATGAGCCCTAACTTTAGGACTCCTAAATGCCTTCTGTGAATATCGAAAGTCTTAAAGTTAGGATCTTTCTCAGTTTAGGAGTCCTAAAGTTAGGGCTCCTAACTTTAGGACTCCTAAATGCCTTCTGTGAATACCAAAAGTCTTAGAGTTAGGATTTTTCTCAGTTTGGGAGTAGTAAAGTTAGGACTCCTAACGTTAGGACTCCTAAACTGAGAAAAAAAAACTACATTTATGACTTTCAGTATTCACAGAAGGCATTTAGGAGTTCTAAAGTTTGGCCTCCTAACTTCTGTGAATACCGAAATGAGTAAGTGCCTTCGGTGAATACCAAAATTGTAGTAAGTTTAGGATTTTGCCTTTAGTTAGTTCTGTGAATTGGGCCCATAGTCCTTAAATAACACCAAGTCTGTAATTACTACACATATAATTACAGACTTTACCCCTACAGGATGTCAACAATCCAATATGAAAGCTCACATTGAGCAACTTTTGGTCACTAAGTTTGCAACCATAATCATTGCCCCTAGAGGGCACAGACAACCTAGCTGTAGAGGCTGAGCTCCAGCCTAGGGAAGACTTGAAAATATTTGCAAATCTGGGGTTCATGATTCTCTTGGAGTTCCACCTAGCTTAGCCTGGGTACTCTGGCAATCTTTTTGGGGGGAGGCTGCACTGCTCCTGCAGATCACCCAATCCGGTAGCACCATTTTGGGAGTGACCCGCTTTCCTGGGGGAGTGTGATGAAAGTTCCTGCGGCCCTGGGCTTCTCTGGGCTCAGCGATGGGGTCCTAGGCCCCTTCCTTTGAACCTAGGGAGTGCGACTGCACTCCCTTGGATCAGTTTTTTTGCTGGGCCCCAGGGATCGGGTCCAGGGCCCCCTTTGACTTTGGCAGGGGGAAGCATGTTGGCACTCCCCTCATCTTTATTTTCTCAGGGCCCAGGCATGGGGTTATGGGCCCCTCCTTCCTGCTGGGGGAAAGCACAATGGTTCTTCCCCTTCAACTCCTTCACTCTTGGGGCCGTTCCAGGGCCCTGTCCCACCCGGGGACACTGCTGAAAATGGCAGGGGAGCCCTAGCTTCATTGCTTGTGTCCCACAAAAGGCAAAAGATCACAGCATTTTTAATGAGGATATGTTGGGTCCCGCAGGTCCAAATTCGACTGCCTTTGGCTCCTCCTGCTCCTGGTGGCGCGACCTAGCTAACTGAAGTACTTTCATATGATCTGGTCATGCCCATCACTGTCAAGATTTTGGGGCAAAGTCTCAGAAGGCCTATCGCACCTGTTGGGAATAAATTCCTGGTCATCCTTGGACTCCTGTCAATTGGGTCTTACTCTACTGCCTAAAACAACTGAAGTGCTCCGGCACTTTACCCACCTTTCCTTACTACTGGCGAAAAGAATGTTAACATAATGCTGGAAGTCACAACGATCTCCGCGGGAGGGGGTCTGGGGGGAGGAGGTTTTACGTTGGGCTGCCGCGGAGGGCGCGGCACTGTGGCAAGAGGAATACAGAGGGCTCCACAAGAAGCCAATATCGTTAGATTGGGCTTTCCTGCTGGAGTGATTCAGTGCACACATTACACAAACAAAGCCTGAAAGGTACAAGGAACGACTATTCTTCCCAGCTAACTGTCAAGCACATTAGGCACTTTCCAATGCATTGACATACCTAGGCCCCTCATGTGCCCCCAACCGCCTGCCCCCTTACCTAAGACACAACCACCCAAACTGATTTCAGGAGAGAGGGTTAAGGAGTTTGTTTTCTTGTTTGGGACATTTTCTATCACTTTGCTACAGTACATACTTGCCTATAATGTAATACTATTGCCTTAACCCCGTAGACGGATCTGTTTTTATTGCATAATACTGTACACAAAACTTGCATAAATGAAACAGGCATGTAAACACGGATGTAATTTGTTGATGCAACATAGGCACTTTGAAAAACCAATAAAATGCTTAAAAAAAAAAAAAAGAATAGGCAGTGGGAAACTGACATCCTAGGATCAGATGTACAACCCTTTTTTGTGGCCACAAATGGGAGATCCTTCTGCAAAAAAGGGTAACAGCATGTACAAATGCTATACTCAACCCAGAAAAGCTGAGTATAGGGCTGCCATAAAAATCTATAAAATGGAGATAAAGACAGCACAAGTTCTTTTTTATGAAGGGAAAATCAATGCGGCGGCGAATGCCCCCAGGGAAATCTTCAAAATCGCTAAATCCCTTATTTCGCCTCCTGCTGAGCGTCCCTCTGCTGAAGGCGCTCAAAACCGTTGTAATGATTTGGCCGTCTTTTTTTCTCAAAAGATTCAGGCCATATACTCCTCATTTAACAACACCACGGATGATCCGAAATCCCTCATCACCCCTGACCCCTCTGTTCCTTGTAAGCTGGAGGAAATCCCACTCCTCGACAACCCCGGACTAGACAAACTGATCCCTAAGATCACCCCTGGCTCTCCCAACGACCCAGCACCTCCTCAGACCCTCATCAAGGTCTTGGACATCGTTCGTACAGTCATCTTAGACGTTCTTAACGCTTCCATCTCTTCCAAATCTGTTCCACCATCTTGGAAATGTGCGATGGTGAAGGCTTTGTTAAAAAAAACCAACCTCGACCAGAGCAACTGGGCAAACTATTGCCCTATCTCTCTTCTTCCGTGGCTGAGCAAATTGCTTGAGAGGCACGTGAATAACATCCTAATGGACTATTTAGAGTCCAATAGCCTATTGCGTGCCTCTCAGACAGGTTTCCGTCCTCAGCACGGAACCGAAACCGCCCTCCTTGCGGTAACGGAAGAAGCGAGAGCCGTGCTGGATCGGGGAGGAAAAGTCGCCATCATTCTATTAGACCTCAGCGCCGCGTTCGACATGGTTAACCATGCCACGCTATTACATCGACTGGCAGGCATGGGCGTGTCGGGCGCGGCCCTAGAATGGCTGACATCCTTCCTGGATGAGCGTTTTTTTTCAAGTCTTTGAGGGTGAAGCGGTGTCTCCCAAACACCCACTTAGGTGCGGGGTCCCCCAGGGCTCCTCCCTAAGTCCTACCCTTTTTAATGCCTACATGGAACCTCTAGACAGGATAGTCCATCCCTTTGGTGTGCGTATTGTCACCTACGTGTCGATACCCAATTGGTGGTCTCTTTAGACCACTCTGAGGGATCGTCCCCCACCTTAGGCCCCTGTCTAGAGGCTGTTGCCAGATGGTTGCAATCTTCCTGCTTAAAGCTTAATGGGGAGAAGACAGACATCATCCTACTGGGCAACCCTTCTCCCTCTGCCCTTGCATCCATCTGGCCACTATGTTTAGGCCCGTCCCCCGTCCCTAAGTCCCAGATAAAGAGCCTTGGGATCTGGCTTGATAAAGCACTCAACTTTTCGGTCCAGGCTACCAAGACGGCCGCCACCTGTTTTAGGCTAATGAGGATGCTGCGGAAGGTGCTCCCTCTGCTCCCATTCCAGGCGAGGAGGGTCATGGTCCAGGCCCTGATACTCTCCCGCCTGGACTATGGGAATGCTCTTTATATGGGAGTCCCGACCTCCGTCACTCAGAAGCTCCAAGTCACACAAATCAGTGCGGCTCGCCTACTTTACAACATCCCCGCTGGCAGTCAGCTAAGAACGCCCTAAAGGAACTTCACTGGCTCCCTGTGGCGGCAAGAGTGCAATTTAAGGCTATGTGTATTTTACACAAATCGTTCCATCGAACGGGCCCTGTAATTCTACACCCTGTGGTCACGCCATATGTTCCGTCCCGTTCCCTTCGCTCTTGCACCCTTCAGCTGGCAACGTCCATCAAAGTCAAGAAAGCCCGCTGGGGAGGCCGCTCTTTCTCTCATACGGCGGCGAGACTTTGGAACTCCCTCCCGCTTTCTCTGCGGGAACACAACAACCATATGTCTTTTAGGAAGGCCCTGAAAACGCACCTGTTTGCTAACACCTGCTGAACTACCCTGAGCCCGCACTAAGTAATCATTCACAAGCGCTGCGAGGCCTCCGGGTAGCTACACGCTATACAAGTGCAATTTTCATTCATTTCATTTCGTGAATCAGTGACTCGCAAAATAGCATTTGCAACTCTTGCTATTAGGAAGGGGCGTCCATTCCTAATAGCGAGTCACCATGCTATGTACTAATGTTTTGCAACTGCATTTCCTGCCACAAAACACTTGCAGTTTACCACCTTTAAATATTTAACCCTTTGTGAATGGCTGAGAAAATATTTTATAAGAGCAGGTAGGGGCCCCAGAGACCATTGCCTGGCTTTAAAAAAATGAAACTGAAAAGTTTCATTTTTCTTTTTTAAATGCATCAAGTTTTTCTTCAAGGAAAACAGGCTGCATTTAAAACAAATCTGCTTTATTGAAAAAGCAGTCACAGACTATGTGTTCTGCAGACCCCAGCAGGCCACCATCCCTGTGCATGCTAGCCATTCCGAATGGGTCGCTAATTGCGCCTGCCTCATTAATAATAATGAGGCATGCAATTTGCGACCCCATTAGGAATCGCAAACAGTGTCTGAGACACTGTTGTGCATTCCAATTAGCGAGTCGCAAATTGTGAGTTGCAAATGCAACGCAATTTGCAACCCACTAATTGGTGAGTGGAACATCTGCCCCTAATCCCTACAGCGTTGCGTCCATGGGCTCTGCCTCCATTGTAGTGATAAGGCTCCAAATGTTGCATCAACGGGCTCCTTGAGCATGTCAAAGATGTCGCTCTTCCCCCGCCCAAGTCACTGTGACCGCCACCGACAACCTGTCAGTGACGGCTTGCCTCACATCGTAATCAGACCCTAAGCGACTGCATTATAGCTAGACCAAACGCTTTGCTGAAAATTTTTTACATGTGTGGAATTTGACAATGCATGTTAACAGTTGAGTGAAATGCTTTGATTTAACTATTCTTTGCCGTTTTGTTATCTCTGGGACCCTCCGGTGGATCTTTCTCATTGTGTATATTTTTATAAATTGGTGTCGGATTTCTTTGCTGTCTTGTCAATTTCTCTTTCAATAGTTTTGATGCTGTTTAAATGCTTCACACATGTTCCTATGTGTAAACCTTGCTTCTCAAAGCCACAGCTACCCAGAGTTGAGCTGAAGGTTTGACAAAAGAAACTCGAGGGCCCTAAAAGGATTAGTAAGTGCACTACACAGTAAGGTGGCACAACCACACCATATAATGCACCCCATTTCCTTGCACTCACCAATGCTGGGAAAAAGCAAATTAACATTTCTTTCAGTACGGAAAGAATATTGAGATAAAGAATTGATGTGTCGAACAGTGTGATGATTGACTGTAAAATAGTTCCTCATATACCAATAGAAGCACTTTCTATAGGATGGAGCCAATAGTTTTAGATTAGCGGGAATTGTCCTCAGGGCGGAGCCAAAGCCCATTCTATGTCTATTTTAAAGAATCAGTAACAATAGGGCTCAATCAGCGGGACTGTCGAGCCAGAACTAACAAGGGACACATGACTTCCTGCCCTTACTTGGCCGTGTGGATTCCACCTGCTGGTAAGCTGGCACCGGGCCAATACCGAGGAGGGTGCTCTACTGCTGAACAGAATACCCAGAAGGCAAAATATCCCCACTCTTCAAAGCTTTGAAGGTACCTTGACTTTAGAATAAGAGTCAGCTGAGGGGGTGGTGTGTCAGATATTTGACAACAGAATACACAAGTTGTAGGTTAAGCTGGATGGTGTTGGCAGTAGGTGTTTGCCATACTTTGTGAGAAATAATGATTGCTGCTGTAAATGTAGGAACAGAACTGAACTCTTCTTGATTATACACTGATTCTGATACAAAGTGAATCCAAGAATAGAAGGCAAGCACATAACCAGATTTAGAAAGATGAAAACATGGATTTAAAAGTTTCAGCAATATTCAAGCTATCAGCAGACATGTGACCCATACTTTAGCAGTAAAGCCATGCTCATCCATGTACAGTGCATTAGTTAACATGTACAACAGAATCGATTGTTACATATGAAAGGGATGTAGTTTTGTACTTTCTTTCAATGAAGGTGCAATACACCCTCATATTGAAGGTTCACTATATATGGGATAGAGTACCCCCTGAAATACACTATAAGGCTATTATTAGTCATTGAGAAGTTCTATTATTATATAGAGAAACAAGCCCTAAGGCTGTGTTGCTCTGTAAGGTCATGGATCTCCTTGGTGACTTGTAATATCCCCAGACTGTGCAGCAGGGGTCCATCCTCTCATAAACAATTTGACAACTTTATAGGGAAGACTTTAATTGATAACAGACTGACAAACTTACTTGATTAACTTTGGGACACACTGAATGTTGGGTGTTTTGGAAGTGAAGGGTGAGGCCACTGACGCCTCCTGCTCTGACAGGGAGATCCCCGCGTGGGCCATTTTCAGAGCCTGAAAGAAAACCACATATGCATTTGAGGAACTCATCTAAGAGCCACTAAATCAACTTTTGAAGGAAGGCATGCATCATTTCCACCATTTTCAGACCATTGTTGGACCACTCATGGAGTTGTCCAGATCCTGAGGACTTCAGATCAGATTCTATAGGCCATGTGCGTGTCTTCTATGTGATTTACCACTGTGCAGGGGGGCATCCACCCAGTGGTCAGGTTGGTAAAATAGACCAGGCTAAAGCTTAGTATACCTGTTCTTAGACTAAATCTGCATAATTGCTTTCTACAGAACCCCCACTGTTTCTTTTGGCTTTGATATTTCTTATTCCCAATGCTTATAGTTTTGGAATTCTCAGGTGTGAAGACCTCAACAGGGCTGCTCAGCATGAAGCAGAGATCACAGCATGTCTTGTCCATGTTCACCAACAAGACCAGATTGTTAAATTAATTCCTAACCACTTTCACTGACCACAGGCAGAGAGAGTGCTGTGTTTCTGTTCCCACCTGAAGTCACCACGGCAGGAGCAGGGAAGGATGGTGGCTCACGTCTGGCACACAGGTGTGCCATGGATACAGGAAGCCGGAAGGGACAACAGGGGCTTTGGGACTTCCTCTGTATCCCAGCATGGACACAAATGCTGTGTGTGTCCAGAGTGAAACAGGGACATCTATTATAATAACAGAAAAAGGAGGAATACAGTTATTTTTCACTCATCAGTCTCATAAAAGAGCTGCTGCAGGGCCCTGATCAGCTGGGGGTGGAGCACTCCATAATCCTCAGAGAAAGAGCAGGGACACTACAAATGTGTTGCTGAAGGTATGTGGGGCTGCCAGGTGTTTGACAATCCCCACAGAAGCCCCACTAAAGTGTTCTCCAAGTTGCACTCACTCTCCTAGGGTATTAAATGGGTGACCCACTTGGGAGTTTCCACACACTTTCAAGCACTCCTACAGCTTGGGATTTGGCTGATAGGCTCTAGAGTGTAGGAACCTTTGTTAGTGGACACTAATGCTGTGCTTGCAGCAAGTTACAAGTGGAAGAAATACATCCTATTTTATTGAAATTGTAATGAATAATAAAGGTGGCAATGATTTATTCAATGTTTTAATGAAAGTCAGAAAGATATTGTTTAGATTATCACCAGATTAATAGTCAATAACAGCTTTAATGAATGTCCACATGACTTCCTGCCCATACTTGGACATGTGGAGTCAATATAACAGCTTTAATGAATGTCCTCATAAGGTGGTAAAGGTGGTATTGACCATACCCTTTTTAATGGTGTTGTAGCAATTTGTGATAATGCAATCTGCTTTTTTGAATGTGCTGACATCCAGACAAAGCCAGTAGGCCCATATTTCAATAACTCTATATGGTGTCTAGTATATGTGGAAAAGTCATGGTGTTAGGGTTCAGGGTGTTAGGGGTGAGGACTGTTACGAGAGTGTCACCCGCCTACTTATAAACATTTGTAAATTAATGCATAGTAAAGTACTTTCCCTTTTTATAAGTAAATGCACTAGCTGGACAATGATGTACTGGTTTGTTGTTTACCTGGCAATAAAAAGGTTAAACTGATGTTATAGTTAGGTATCGTAATAAGATCTTAGCTTACATTTAAGCCAAAAAAGTTCACTGGAAAGGCTATAGTCTTGTTATAGTCAGTACTGGCTGCAACCGGACGGGTGGTGGGGCGGCGGGGGAGGGGGTGAATGAAAAAGAAAGCAAGTTACTTACCTGCAATGGCCTGCTGCCGCCTCTCCTCCATCCTCCAACTCTTCATCTTCGTTTTTCCTGTCTCTAGCAGGAAGCACCTGGGCATACAGGCTCCCTTGAGCCTATCACAACACTGAAATGCAGCGTTGTGAATGGTCTGATTGCCGTGGTTCGGTGCTCAGATGGGGACAGGGAGCCTGTGAATGTTCCTCATCAGGCTGTGCAATGCAGTCTTGTGGGGAACATACAAAGTGTGCATGACTGTTTGGCCGGCCCGAGAGGGCTGGCCAAACAATCATGAGCACTTAGGGAGTGCCAACCACTCCTCCCCCTGCTTTTGCCAGCTCCGCCCCACCCCAAGAGCCGCTGATTTCAATAGGAAAAATAAAACGATGACAGCATCATGTCAATATCATTTTATTTTTCCTTTTGAAGAGTGGGCCGATGCTCCTTCACCCTAGCGGAGGAGCCGCCACCGGTTGTAGTTAGATGTTAAAATGAGATAAAAATGAATGTTTAAAAAATGAAAAAGCTCTGAGAGTCGTGAGTTATAGTTAACGGAGATAACAATAAAAATATGGCCCTTCTCTGCAGAGAATGACATCACATATTACATCACCCATGATATGTTAAAACACATCTTTGAGGACATCACATATGACATCCCAAATGACATCATTGATGGCATCACTGATGACACTATTCAATCATAGGAACAGTATCCTACAGGATTCCTGGGCTTGAAGTGATTCAACACAATAGAACAGTACTTGAGGACAGCATATGGTGCCAGTGCTGTACCCCGCACCACAATCCCTGTGAGAAGCTGCCCCCTGCCCTGGTTACAGTTCAAAGGGCTCTGCCTACAGCAAACTTAAACATCCTTAACAACAAGCCTTCTCCGCCTATTTTCACCCTCAACAATTTGGATCCAGGACCAGGTGAAGGGGAAGAACTGATCAGAGCTTGTTTTGGGTGTAGATCACAGAATCCCCCACACAGAGGCACCAAGTATGCATGTAGGACCTTCAGAATCCACCATCATAATGCTCCTGGGCCTGTGGAAGATTCAGAAAAAACTGTCCTACTGCCAGAAGGGCTGCCCTGCTACTGGAAGGACACACTTGATATCTGAAGAAGGAGGATTTTGCCTGATTGGTTTGAATGCAGGCTACACAGGGGGACCCAAGGGTCAGTTGGCTGAACTCCTGTGTGAACTTACAGAGAGACAACAACCTTCCAGAGGCCTCCCTGCAACTGCCCAACACCAACTGGATCTGCATGGACCTGCCTGAGCCGCTGCTGAAGTGAGTCTTGATCCCCGTGAGTTGTACCGCAGGTCCTTGACCATTGTCTGGCATCAGTCTGAGCCCCTCCTCAAGTAAAAGGTGAAAATCCTGAAGTTTTCGCTCTTCACAACCTCAAATGGTCTCATTTGCACTAAGATTCTGCAGTCTGAGGGAGCTGCCCATGCGAAGTTCCAGTGGGACTTGCTCTTTGCACCAACAGCGACCCTCGCAACGACCGCCAACACAAGCTGTGCATTTTGCGCCAACAGTGACTGTCTGCGATGACCCACCAAAGTGAAGGTCCAGTGATGACCAGCTCTTCGTGCTAAGGAAAACTGGTCCCGAAATCTCGACCAGCTCTTCACGCTGAAAGGCTTCTCCTCACAACCCCCTCAAAATGTGAACAGAAAGCTTTGCACTCTACCCAAACATAAACGCAATCTTTTTGATTTGCTTACTGATGAGGCGCCTGATGCGCTATTTATCACTGAATCTTGGCTCAACGACAACTCTGGCCCTGATATCGCCGAAGCACTGCCCAGTGACTATGCCATTGTCCGCTGTGACCGTCCTGTAAGGACAGGAGGCGGTGTGGCAATAATTTTCAATAAAAAATACCAATGCCATGCTGATTCTATTACTCTGAGCAAATGTGATGCTCTTCACTTCAAGCTCACTCTAAACCCCAATTCGACAATTACTGGACTTTTAATGTATTGTCCCCCTGGCACTACCAATTCTTGGTATACCCAATTTTTGGATTACATAGCTTCTGTGCTCGTATCTTCCAGTAACTTTTTTGTTATTGGTGATTTAAACTTACATTTGGACAACCCCAATGATAAGGCTGCTGATAGTTGTATCACCGATCTTGCTGCTATGAATTTAACCTTACATAACAAGGGCCCCACCCATAGGGGTGGACATCTTTTAGATCCTATTTTTTCAAACTCTTCACTAATAACATGCTTTCCTGCCTTACCTGTCCCTTGGTCAGATCATTATCTAGTTAAATTCACTGTAGCTACCAATAAGACTCTGACCACATCAAATTCCTCCCTCAATTTTAAAAGGAGAATCTGGAAGAATTTGGATACTACAGCTCTCAACTCAAAACTGCTTGATCTTTTGCCTAAATATCAACCTAACTTAGACAATATGAACTTAGCTGCTAATTCGGTGAACTCTTGGCTCTCTGAGGCTATAAATATCTGTCTTCCTCTTACAGACAAAAAAAATGTTGTCCATAATTCTCCCGCCCCATGGTATAATGAAACTCTTCGTCTACACAAAGCTCAATGTAAGAGATTAGAACGGGCCTGGAGGAAAGACTACTCTACTGCTGCCGGGCTTACGTATAAAGCCGAACTGAAACTATACCACAAGGCCTGTGTTCACACCAGAGCCACTTATGCCACAAATTTGATTACTGAAGCCATAAATAAATCAAATGTTTTATTTAAAGTGGTAAAAGACCTTGCTGGTTCACAGACAGTCGCTATACCCCCTCCTCTTTCGAGTAAGAAATGTGACGAACTTGCCCAGTATTTTACATCTAAAATCGACACAATCTATAGAGATATTAAATCACTTGAGGAATCTACTGCCTGCCCTTGGTCACCCCCTATTACCACTTGCCCTTCCCTGGCCTCTCTGCAGACTTGGCCTGACCTTGTACCTGCCACTCTCTTAGAAATTCTAAACAATATCAAATCTGGCTCACCCATGGATCCTGTACCTATTTCGGTTCTACGCCAGCTTGAACCTTCCCAACTTGAAGTGATCTGTTCTTTACTTAATGCTTCCCTTGCTTCAGCCACGGTCCCCCATTGCTGGAAGCATGCAATGGTTACCCCACTTCTCAAGAAACCCACTGCAGATCCTAATGTTGCTGCTAATTTCCGGCCTATCTCATTGCTGCCAGCCTTTTCAAAAATTTTGGAAAGACACATCCATCAACATCTCTCACGTTTTGTCACTTCCAATAATCTTCTTCACTCATCTCAATCTGGCTTTCGCCAAGGTTTCTCCACAGAAACCACTCTATTAGGTGTTACTGAGAACATTCGCCAATTATTAGATCAAGGTCAAACAGCTGCACTGATTTTGCTTGATCTCAGTGCAGCCTTCGATACTGTCTCCCACAATATCCTTCTCGATAGCCTTGCCTCTTTTGGCATTTGTGACAAAGCCTTACTCTGGTTTTCGTCCTTTCTTTCTGATAGGACCTTCTAAATCTTCTCTAATACTTCCACTTCGAATATCTACAATTCCCCTCATGGTGTTCCCCAGGGTTCTATCCTTAGCCCTCTCCTCTTTAATCTTTATGTTGTCCCGTTGGCTCATGTTGCACAGCTTTCTGGCCTCAATCTTTTCACTTATGCTGATGATTCTCAGATTGTGTTTTCCTTATCTCAAGCAGACCCTTCTTTACCTTCCTCTCTGCAATCTGGTCTTAGTGACATTTCTCGCTGGATGAGCCGTAATTTTCTAAAACTTAACAGCGAAAAGACGGAGGTGCTTGTCTTCGGCAACAAGCCTGACCTTTGGAGTCCGAGACATTGGCCGTCAACCATGGGCGTTCTACCTACTCCATCTGAACGTGCTAGGAACCTCGGGGTTCTCATTGACAGGGACCTGTCGATGAAAGACCAAGTCAATAAAGTCTCAGCCACCTGTTTTACTATTCTTAGATGGCTGAGAAAGATCTTCTGGATTCTGCCATCTGACACCCAAAGATCTGTTGTGACGGCCCTGGTGACCTCTAGATTAGATTACAGTAATGTGCTCTATCTGGGGGTTACCAAGACGATCTTGCGTCGTCTCCAATTGGTTCAGAATGCTGCTGCCCGGCTCCTGTGTGGATGCCGGAAATATGATCCAATCACGAAACGTATTAAGCAACTTCATTGGCTTAATATTGAAAATCGTGTAAAATTTAAGGCACTATGCTTTATGCATAAGATTAAAATTGATGTTGCTCCCATTTACCTTCGAGCACTCGTCAAGCCTTATTCACCCACATGCTCACTCCGCTCTTCCTCCCAACAGTTGTTCTGCGTACCTAGGTTCAGGCTCTCCAGAGTGGGAGGCCGTTCCTTTGCTGTACTGGGGCCCAAACTGTGGAACTCCCTTCCCATCGACTTACGAATGGAGCAGTGCCATCTCCGTTTTCGAAAAGCCCTAAAGACCTGGCTGTTTGCCCAATAATTCTTCTCCTTCTGGATCAATCATGTTGTTTACTGTCAATTAGCGCCGGGAAACCCTTACGGGTAGCTGTCGCGCTCTATAAGATTAATAAATAAATAAAATAAATAAATAAATAAATTGCACTGGACTTGAGAAGGTTACATTTCAGCTGGACGAACCTGGTCCCTGTTTCTGGCCTGCACTCCATCATGGACTGCCTGAACGTATGTCTGTCCCCTAGCCCAGAGCAAACTGGTGGAGAAGCGTGGCTCAGTGGATAGAGGCGGCAGACCCGGAAGCTGAGATCGGCCGTGGACCAGGGTTCGATTCCCCGCCTCGGCGGGTCTCGGGCTCAAAATTCCACGGAGTCGACAATTCTCGCTCCGGTGCCTACTCGACTCACGGGGTCACACTCTGCGACTCTGGGCAATAGCTTGCTTAATCTCCACTACGGCCCCTCGCGGCGGGATGCCTGGCTTTCACCTTGTGGATACCCGGCCGGGGTATCTCACAGGGGAATACCAGGACGGGTTCCCTAAGCAAGCGCCTTGAGACCCCTGGGTTAAAGTGTTGCGCTATATAAATCGAAACACATTTACATTTACATTTACATCCTTGAGTGTTGCTTTCTGCTTTTTTCCCCCATTTCCACTAAAAGCTTTACATATCAATATCTATGGTTCTACTGATTGGGTTTTTGTCTTTCTGGTATCATTTCATTTATTATTATGTACTCTATTTTTCCAAATTGGTATGGGATTTTTCTTGTGTTGTGTTTTTACTTTATTATTGTTTACATGCTGAATAAATATATTACACATTGCCTCTAAATTAAGCCTGACTGCTTTTGTGCCACCGTACCAGAGGGTTAAGCACAGGTTTATTTACTGGCTTTTTTGGTTCACCCTGACAAGGATTGTGGCTGTTGTATGAGAAGGGCTTACACTCACCTCAACCAGCAACACAAAGTCTCACACCCAATTAATCAATAATGGAAACACGGGGACCCTCACTGAATAACTATTGGAAGCCGGGGACTCCTGCTGGGAGGCAGGAACCCTGGACAAAGCATTTTTGATGACTTCATTTCCACCACAAAACAATACACAGAAAAATACAGACACAACCATTCATCAAACAAATATGCAAATGATGAAATATTTTATATAATTCAAAAACAATAATTAAAATAATCAAAATTTTAACGGAAAGGTTGAAACTTTTTCAAATTAAATTAAGGCCAATCATCATCCAAATCTGTATTCTGTTTAATGCTCTTGCTTTGCTCCCACTATTCAATCTGAGGATATTGACCTCATTTTAAACCTCTAATTTCAAATTCCTTGACATTTACATTTTGCTTCTTCCCTTTATTAATCAATTTATATTATGTCATTTTCGAAGCAGTCGCCACCCCCTGAGTAGGCTTTGCAGACCCCGAGGGGTACCGGACCCCGGTTAAGAACTATTTTATTGGATGGCAACAAAAAAACACATAGCACTTGCATTTTTATTTTTCAGCAATCCACTTCATTATGTGTTGTACACCACGTTAAGCTTCTTATGATGAGCACCAATGAAAACTGCTCTCTATATTGCATGATACAGCCAGGATGGGGGGCTGTTGTACAGGCGTAGATGAGGGGCTACACTTAGCAGACTCAGGATCCTCTCCACGTGAAGCTTAATCTTCCCTTCAAAACATTGCACTACAGATCCATGAAAGGAACCTAGGCATCAAAGCATCATGATGATAACTGCTCCTACTCCTGAAGAAACCCACAGCAGACCCTACTGAACTTAAGAACTACCGCCCCATTTCGCTCCTCCCATTCCCCGCCAAAGTCATTGAGAAAGCCGTCAACAGTCAACTCGCCGCCTTCCTCGAATCCAACAAATCCCTCGACCCTTCACAGTCCGGCTTCCGAGCCAAACACAGCCCCGAGACCGCCCTCATCTCAGCATCAGACAACATTCGAACTCTACTGGACAACGGAGAAACAGCTGCCCTCATCCTACTTGACCTCTCCGCAGCCTTCGACACAGTCTGTCATAGCACTCTGATACAACGCCTCAGCAACGTCAGGATACAAGGAAAAGCACTGGACTGGATCATCTCGTTCCTCGCCGGAAGAACCCAGAGAGTCTGCCTCCCCCCTTTCACCTCAGAAGCCACCAAAGTCATCTGCGGCGTACCACAAGTATCATCACTCAGTCCCACCCTCTTCAACGTATACATGAGTCCCCTCGCATCCATTGAGTGCCAACACAGCCTCAACATTATCTCCTACGCAGATGACACCCAGCTGATCCTCTCCCTCACCAAAGACCCAAACACCGCCAAAACCAACCTACATGAAGGGATGAAAGAAGTAGCCGAGTGGACGAAGAACAGCCGTTTAAAACTGAACTCGGACAAAACGGAAGTCCTTATCTTAGGATCATCCCCCTCCCCCTGGGACGACTCCTGGTGGCCACCGGCCCTGGGAACCGCACCCATACCAACAGGCCACGCACGTAACCCGGGCTTCATTCTGGACTCCTCCCTCACGATGACCAGACAAGTCAACGCCGTCTCTTCATCATGCTTCAACATCCTACGTATGCTCAAAAAGATCTTCCGTTGGATCCCCATCGAAACAAGAAAGACGGTCACCCATGCACTGGTCACAAGCCGACTGGACTACGGAAACACCCTTTACGCCGGAACCACAGCCAAACTACAGAAAAAACTCCAACGCATCCAAAACGCCTCAGCCAGACTCATCCTAGACATCCCCCCCAAGCTCACATTTCCGGTCACCTGAGAGACCTCCACTGGCTCCCCGTCAACAAGAGAATAACGTTCCGCCTCCTCACCCACGCACACAAAGCCCTCTACGACCTAGGACCCGAATACCTCAACACGCGCCTGTCCTTTTACACCCCCACCCGACAACTTCGATCGTCCAATCAAGCCCTCACGCAATTCCGCGCATCCAAAGATCCACCATGGGGGGAAGATCCTTCTCCTACTTAGCGGCCAAGACCTGGAACTCTCTCCCCACCCACCTTCGCCTTACACAGAACCACCTCTCCTTCAGAAAACAACTAAAAACTTGGATATTTGATAAGTAAAGCTCCCCCCTCCCTCAAGCGCCTTGAGACCCTCTGGGTGAGTAGTGCGCTATACAAATTTAAACTTGACTTGACTTGACCTTCACCACATTGTATATTGGCATATGGATCAGATGGGACCCCCTTTTTTTCAAGGACCATTGCTTAGGAAAAGCCAGCTTGACTGGGTTGTGTAGCAGTCGGTGTGAATATGGTTGAGGAATTGACCTGCTGCTGCTTTGGTTGATAATTTGCGTATAACTAGTCGGCTGGAAGCCAGTAGGGTCTGGAGACAGCTAATGAGTATAGAGGCAGCGGGCTGTGTTTTCTAACAAGTGGTCTCTCTATTCATCTACTGGATGCACCACCAGCTCAGTTCATTGTTTGGCTTAATAAAGGGGCAGTGGGCAAGGGCCAGGTTTAGAGGCAGGGCGTATTGCAAAAGGGGCGTGGCCACTTCATATGAAATGGGCAACATGATATACCACCCACCGATCCTGTATCTACAAAATGTTCTATTTTTCTGAACAGTGAAATATGTTTAACCTCAAGAGGCAAGTAAGTGGGCAGTCTTAAATGTACACTATTGAAATAACCCTTAAGTTCCCTAGTAAATAATATATCGGAAAGAAGAAACAAGCAGGTACTTTTACTCACCCCACAATCATTAGCTCCATCTCCGCACATCCCAACATAGTAACTGTAATAAAAAATAAATAATGACATTATTGTCTGGAAAAAGGTTTGCTTTATGAGTTCATTTTCATTATAACACAAGGGAGCCTACAGCCCCTTATATGGAAGCCAGTCCCCTACTTATTACAGTTGATCGGTGGCATCATAATCCTCCCTGTGAGTAGCCAAGTTCAAGGGTAGGCCCCGAAGTAACATCACAGCTGCAGTTTAAACAACCAAACAAGAACTGGCTGAGTATTCTTGTGATATGTTTTTTTCCCTAAAATTAACAGTGATCACCAAACTGCTTTTTGTTGTGTTTAATTTCACACTACAGATTACGCTTTTATTCTGCAAGTCTCCAACCTTACTATCGCTTTAAATTGGGACAGCTGATGGTGTAATAATGTATTTTAAGGAATACAATACTCTGCAATATTTTAAAAGAATATTGCAAACCAATAGGTGTGTCATGATCTTATTAAGGTACTCACTTTTTTTTGGTTACATTATTCTATATGGAAATGATATTGCTTGGTTTCTTACAATATCTTAATTATGTATGGCCCAGGGTACTACATAATTAGAATTAGAATAAAAACCTGTCTCTAATTTCCTTATTACAGTTGTTTCGTTACATCTCCACTCACATGCATTTGGAAAATGATGCAGCTGCTCAATGGTAATAACTTATTACAGTTGTGTTCTACAGTCATAATGCCTACCATTAGAGCCAGAAGTCACAGTGAAAACAAAAACGGAATTTTCCTCAATGTGACACTTTTTTGTAAAATGAAAAGTGATCAGAAGGAAGGAGAGGTTTATGGCAATGTGTTTATTTTTTCTCCACAGAGTTAATATTTGGAATGAAAGAATCTTCTTGTGTATTACTACATATTGTGACCCATACAGATTCTCTATTTTTGTTTGGTCGGCAACCATGTTATCTCTTTCACATGTTAAGTAAGACACTAAGGAGCAGATTTACGTGGCACTTGCAACGCATTTGCCCTGCCGCTGTGTCACTTCTGTGACGCAGCGGCGGCGTAAAGCAAGCGTCATGCTGCAACGGAATTACAACGTGACGCATCTCGGGAGATGCGTCATGCTGTAACCCCCTATGCCACATTATACCTGCGTCAGATATAATATGGGCATACTTTCGCAGTGTGGGCGGGCCGTCACAGGAAAGCCTCGGAAAATTGCCTGTGTGAAATCTACAAGATTTCACTCAGTCACTTTTCCAACGATGCTGCGTCTAAACCTTGTGCCTGCTTGAAGCAGGCGTAAGGCGAGACGCAGTATGTTGGAGATAGGCCAGGTTGGAACAGTGCTGAAGTGGCGTCGTGCCCACGACATGACTCGAGCACTGAACCAACCTTACGCCACCAGATACGACACGCATATGCCTATCGGTGCGCCACGGCGCGCCGCAGTGTAAATGCGGCGCATCCGTGCTGGCTCACGGGTAGTTTACCGTGTCACAAGTATTCTGGCGCATCCCTGCTGATTTACAGAGATGCGCTAGAACTTGTAAATCTGCCCCTAAAGATTTTAGTAGTTTTTTTGAAGGGTGATGGTGTGAATAAGTATGACTAGTAAAAAAGTACCTTCTTCCTTACTTTGGAAGGTTTTTACAATTCACTAAGATGCGAGTTCTGTGACTTTAAAAAGCAGCTCAGCGTGGCGTTCGGCCTCATTCCTTTACATGTTCATGGAACTCCTCTGTCATGACCAAAATCTTTCTAATGTACAGCATGGGGTTCACTATCACATATATAATATTGCAATCATGACCATACAATGGAAAAAGATGCTCTTGATTTTGCCTTCTTAATGAAAGTTGGAGCAATGAAAAGATGTACAAAGACCCACTCTAAAACCAAGATATGAGATTTGACACTGGCTGGTTTATGAAAGTGTATGCCATTCGGGACGAGACCTGTAGATCACATCACAAATGAATATCACCAAATGATAGCAAAGCGACCTACCTGATGAATCTCAGGCAGGCAGGTCAACATTTGTGACCCCAGAGTAAAAAGCTGTGGATGTTGTAATGATGGTCTGAGAGGGACAGCAGATCCCCATCCTTGCCTTTAATGCCCCAAACTGAAACAATAATTGTAAAGCAGCCAGTGTTCATGAAAGGGATTAGTGCCGCTTTAAGAAATGTTCGAGTGTTTTCATTCTGGGAGCACATTGGGGAGACTGGAAAACCTCACCCTTTGAGAAACAGATAGACCTCCTTTAGAGATATTGGTACCTGATCACTGCTTTGTGACTGTAATTTCTGCAACAATATTACATGGACTCTCCAAAATAAGAGGGGGGTGCTATTGACAATCCCAATTCTAATAGGGATACATACTGGATCACAAATCCATTTTTGGAGTTGGAAAGTCTTCTATGACTCGACAAAGGAGTTTTATACATTTGAACACAAGCTTTTACAGTCACATACCTTGAGAATTTGAGATTAGCGGGATTTGCCACCATAGCATCTTTTTGTATGTTGGGAAAGCACAACAGGTGAGAATGTGACATGAATAGCTGACTGAAATTAAGTTTTAACATTGATAAAGTTGGGGCATGGCTTGACGGCCGAGCGTGATAGCTAAGATGAGGTGAAGCTCCTGACACAGAGGGCCTCAAACCGCCCTAAATATCAGTATATTTTCCGTTCTCACGCCAGGAGCACAGCGGAGTGCCAGGAGAACACCTGCTGTGGCTCCAAAAATCAAATCACTGCGCCGAAGATCGGTGGAAAAGAGGAGCCGCATAGAGATGGGGCCTGAAACCCCCAGGCTTGACTTCGACAGCAGCTGGGCAGTAGTACCATGAGTAGGGGTGGGCAGAATTTGCGAAATTCACTTTCGCAAATTATCGCAAAAATTTTGAAAATCTCCGCGAACATGCCGAAATATCGCAAAGACGCAGAAGATTTTTTTCCCGCCCGTTCGCGATATTTTCTGCGCGAGCACGTTGAAAAATGTCTCGTCAACTTACCCATGCGGTCGCTCATGGGCGCGGCCATCTTGTTTTCACTTGTCCCACCCGCCTGCGGTGGAGAATGACGTGTTCGGGTTCTCTCGCTACTTGTCGTGTTCTATATGACGTGTCCGCGTCCTCATGCTCTCGCACGCTGTGGGGAATGACGTGTTCAAGATCTCATACTCTCGCGGTGCATGATCGAAAGACGAATTACGTGATTGCGCGACAAATTACCTTAATGCGGGCGCGAACTCTCGCGAGATAGCGCAAATGGCTACCAATATTCCAACATCTCATGGAGAACGCGACCGAAACGGGAAAACTTGTTGGCGAACGCAAGGATTCAGGTAAGGCGATTACGCGCATGCGAGAATGTACTATTTTTACAGCGCGAGCAAGAAAAAATTTCAGGTACGATGCAGATTGCAGAAATTTTGACATTTTTGCGCTCTCCGCGGAACGCAAAAATGTCAAATTATTGCAATTTCCGCGAGCGGAACGGAATTGGCGCCCAGGCCTAACCATGAGGGGCGGCCGCAGATGTCAGGAACTGGCGGTGCCCCGGAGAAGCATAAGCCTCATTGCATAACCAGACTCCCGGAGCCTACAATCAGGGTATCTCTCGCTTTCCTCCCCCCCTCTGGACTGTGGCAAGCATAGCCACCGGGGGGAACAAAATGCAAAATAGCGAGCTGTGACATAATGACTCCACCTTGCCGGACGCCCAGCGGGAGTATCAGGGACAGTATACGTAGGGCCAATGAGGGGAATGTGGATCTTAAGGGTCGAGATTCCACCCATGCAGATAAGCCCGGTGGGGGGGAGCTGGGTATGGGCTAAGCGCAAGAGGCCTTCAGCTGAAATGAAACAGCATATAATAAAGCACATTGGAAAGAGACTAATTAAGAGTGGGGGGTCACAGGAGCAAACTACCCCGGCTACGTGACCTACAAATAAATCAAAAATAGTTCAGGAAAATAAGCATTATTTTAATGAGAACAAAGGGATGGTTCAATCGGCGCGGACCCTTCGGGAGGCTTTTAAAAGAGTAATAAGGGGACACGCGATCTCCGAGATCTCAGGAGGGAAGAATGAGAAACATGCTAGACTTCTCTGATTAGAAGAGGAAATATTGAAACTAGAAGAGGGACTCACTATATCCACAGAGCAAGACAAAACACACATTCTAAATTTGACAAAAGAGGAATATAGAAATGAGGCGAGAGAAGCGGCCAAAACAATGATTAGCCATAAACTGGGAAGCATGTACGAATCAGGGGAAAAAGCGGGAAACTATTGGCTTGGTTGGATAAGAGGGAATTAGGGAGCCGACTGGTTTCAGAGCTATGGACAGACACTGGGAGACACCTCACCGACCTGCAGGGCATCGCGGATAAGTTTGCTTGATATTATGAAGAAATTTACACATCTAGGACCACAAGGCAAGAGTTGGAAACAAAAGAATTGATCACAAAAATTCATCTGCCGATACTGGCAGAAGAGGAGAAAAAAACATTGGAGGGAGACATGACACCAGATGAAATTGCCCAGGCCATATGCTCTCTACAGACAGAAAAGGCGATGGGCCCTAAAGACCTTCCAATAGAGCTATACTCGCTCTAACTATGAGGTTAAGGGCGTCCAGAAGACTATGGCTGATGTCAGAAGACCCTGGAATAAATTAACACCAGAGAGCTTTAGGGAGAAATTTACCGAACCTAACTGGGCCGAATGTGGTGACAACGTCACCACTGCACTAGCCAACTTTAATGAAGCCGTAACCACTTCCATTAATCATGTTGTTCCTTTTAGAACATATAAACCACGCCCTGCCCCAAAACAAGAAGTCTGGTTCACAGACGATCTCAGACAACTAAAGATAATTGCACGGAAATCAGAAAAACGATGGAGAGTCACACGTAAGGCAGAGGATAAAGAAATTCATAGGACTTCCCTAAAAAGTTACCATAAAGCTATTCGGTCTGCCCGGAAACATCACATAGCAGCCCAATTATCAGCAGCTGGTAAAAATGCTAAAGTCCTCTATCAAATCTTACAGACCTTTATCAAGCCTGCAGCCTGTGAAACAGAGGGGATTGAGTCTCAGGAACTCTGTAACAACATCTCACAGTTCTTTGTTAGAAAAATAGAAGGCATTTACGCTAAGATCTTAGCCTCAAAATCTACCTCTAATAACTTGAGAACTGTTGACAGTATGGTTCCGCCACACCTTAGCACAGCAGAAAACAATGCAAGCAAGCTTGTTGAATTCCCCCCTATATCAATGGAGGACATAAGCACTCTAATCAATCAAACTAAGAGTGGATGCCCTTCGGATATTATTCCAGCTCGGATCATGTCACTTCTGAGGGATGATCTGGGTGCCGGAATTCGGCGGGTAGTCAATCTATCCTTGAGGTCAGGGGAAGTCCCCCTAGACTGGAAGCGTGCTTTGGTGAGGCCTCTAAGGAAGAACAACTCCATTCCTTGGACTGACCTCACAAACTTGAGACCCATCTCTCTCCTCCCTTTTTTAGGGAAGCTCACCGAGAAGTTTGTTAACCGGCACTTATCCAAATACATCGAGAGTGCAGGGGGACTAGACCCCTCCCAATCGGGTTTTAGGCCCAGGCACAGCACTGAGACCGCCTTGCTGTCCGTCGCTGACAATCTTCATATGCTTCAGGATAAGGGGTACTCCGTTATCCTGGTGTTGTTAGATTTGTCAGCGGCGTTTGACACTGTGTCACATGATATCATGACCACCAGACTAGTTGACATCGGCCTGGGAGGCAAGGCGTTGGCCTGGTTAAGGAGTTTTTTCACCAAACGCACTCAGAGAGTCATACTTGGTCCCTACCAGTCAGAGGAGGTGGAGATCTCAAAGGGGGTGCCACAGGGCTCCTGCTTGAGCCCAACGTTATTTAACATCTATGTGGTCCCCCTAGCTAACATCATGAGATCCCACAGGTTTATCCCCGTATCGTATGCAGACGATACACAACTCCTCTTTCCGTTTAGAATCAGGACTCCTGAAGTGCGTAACTCCTTTGCCCAGGGGATGAAAGAAGTGGCACATTGGATGGCAGCAAACTTCCTTCAGTGTAACGTCTCTAAGACGGAGGTGATGCTCTTTGGGGAAGCCAAACGTCTGTGGACTCCTGACTGGTGGCCGCGAGATCTAGGCCAGTCCCTGAGCCCAAAGTGGTAGTGAAAGATCTAGGAGTTAAACTGGATCAGGAGCTCACTGTTAAACATCACGCTACTCAAGTAGTAAGCTCCTGTTTCCATGTTATTGGGCTTCTCCGAAGGGTGTTCCCCCTGTTACCTGATACCACCAGGAAAACATTAGTTCAGTTGCTCGTGCTGAGTAGACCGGATTACTGTAATGGTTTGCTGCTAGCCGCCAATGAGGGGACCACTGCCAGACTTCAAGTTGTGCAGAACACGGCTGCACGCCTTGTTCTCAATGCCCCGGCTCGGACTCCTTCAAAACCCCTACTCAATAAACTCCACTGGCTCACGGTAAAACAAAGAGTGATGTTCAAAACTTGTTGCATCATCCACAAGTGCCTTTCCGGTAAAGGCCCGGATTATTTAACAAAGAAATTCATCCCATACATCCCGCAAGATCTCTGAGATCTGGAGACCGTGAATTACTATGCGCCCCCAGATTCTGGAAGACACGACAAGGAGGAAGGGCTCTATCAGTAGCATGCCCGAAGCTTTGGAATGAACTTCCATTTGAAATCAGATCATGTAGGGAACACTTTCCCTTCAGGAAAAAATTAAAAACTTTCCTGTTTAATTATTAATTCTGGTTGAGCATCTAACAACACATGACAGGGTTATTTGCTTTCTGATGTTGCCAAAGGCGTGGAGATACTCCTCAGGGAGTCGATTCCCAGCGCGGTATAAGTTTGCAAATAAATAAATAAATAAATAAAATAATTACAAGCTGCAACCAGATAAAATAGCCTCTCATCTCAGGTCAATGTTCGTGGAGAGTCTTGAGAAGGGACTTATTCCACAAGACCAAAAAATAGCCACCCTGGTAGTAATACACAAAGATTGGAAACCCAAATATAGTTGCACATTGTATCGCCCTATATCGCTGCTGAATGCAGAGGCCAAAATACTAGCTAAATTACTAGCCACCCAATTGATCCGAGTTATTCCTGAGCTGGTCCATCCCGACCAGGCTGGATTCATGACGTCAAGGAACAGGTCCCTGAATCTACACAGAGTGCACAGGGTGATGGGAAGGGTGGACACCATCATGGAAGATGCAGTGGTGGTATCCCTCAAAGCTACCATGGCGTATGACACCATAGAGTGGTCATATCTCTTTGCTGTCTTGGAGAGGTTGGGATTTGGTCCTAAGTTTATTAACTGGGTCTGACTCCTATATATGGACCCACTTGCACAAGTCGTAGTAAACAATAAAAAAATCAGCCATATTTCATCTCCGCATGGGGACGAGACAGGGGGGACCATTGTCCCCACTGGTATTTGCGCTCACACTTGAGCCCCTAGCCTGAGGCCTACGCTGAATGGAAGTTTGGGAAGACCGCATATCGCTCTACGCAAACAATATTTTGCTGTATTTGGCCTCGCCAAATATATCTCTGTGTAGAGTTCTCAACATCTTCACTAATTTTGGTACATACGCCGGATACACTATCAATTGGATGAAATTGCTCATTTTTGTACTAAAGGGAAGAACACCAACCCTGCCAAAAGAGTATCAACTTAGGATAGCAACTTAGGGGTTTAAATACCTAGGAATTTTTATCACTAGAGATCCCAAATTTTTTTAGGTATCTAACCTGCTACCGCCACCACAGCGACTGAAGTGTGATGTTGAACACTGGAAGTCTCTTCCATTGTCGCTCTTGGGGAGAGCTGCATTGTTTAAGATAATGTTGCTACCTCGTTTTGATACATTCTTCAAACTTCACCTGCTCTAGTCCCCATATTGCAATTCAGACTGGTAGAAAGTTTCAGACTGGTAGAAAAAACACTTCTTGGGGAAATAGTATGCCAAACATCTCATTCCCAAAGCTAGTGAAAAGCTGGTATGATGGAGGAATCCATTTGCCAAACATCAAAAAATACTTCTGGACGGCAGAACTAGCGGCCATTAATCACTGTATATATCGACCCCTAAAGATCCGGGATATGCCATGAATGGGTGGCTACTCCCCGGTAGCAACCACACATGAGCACTGTATTCAAAGCCCAAAAAATTCCAACTGACAGGCCCCACAAAACACTCTGTGCAGGTGTGGCACTCAGTCCAAAAACTGAGGGATTCCGAAACCTACAGGTGCAACATGCTCTGCAGGCAGTGATTCCGAAGGCAGAGACCCCTCTGAGGCCTCTCCTCTTCAGGATAGGCCTTTGGACGGATACAAGCCCAAGAAGGCAATTTCCCTGACATATTTAAAATTGATAAATAACTCACCGGATCCTCTTCCACAGCTCCGTGTAAAATGTGAAAGCGACTTAGCAGAGTTAGAAGAGGAGGAATGGATGGAAGCGCGAGCATTACCAAGAGTGGGGGCAATATCCTCTAACTAAAACTGGTGCAGTTGAAAATACTGCACATAATTTATGTTACCGGGCCAACATTGGTCAAGATGGGATTAACAGCTAGATTCATGTAGCATTTTTGCGGGCGCAAACGGTGCGAATCGCAGAATTCGGCCGTTTGCACCCGCAAAAATGGCATTTGAAATTCATCATTGGGTCATGTACTCGCAATTTGAGAAATAGCAAAAAATTGCGATTTCTTAAATTGCGATCGCATTTAAGGAATCTCAATTTGAGATTCCTTAAATGATATTCATGACCCAATAAAAAATTGCGAATTCGCTATTTTTTCCCGCTATTTACCACAAAGTCAGACTTCCTGGTAAATAGCGAAAACTTAGAAAAATGCATTTAAATGCATTTTTCTAAGTTGCATGTTACACACACACATGTTCTTTGGACATGTGTGTGTGTGTAGCATCTGTGTAAATTTACATTTCCGGGGTGTTACAGGGTGTCCTTTGAACACCCCTACACCCTTGAAATCGCAATCTCATTTGCGATTAGCTAATTGCTAATCGCAAATAAGGAATGACTCCCCATTCATTCCTATGGGCCTTAAATAAGGAATGACTCCCCATTCATGGGGAGTCATTCCTTATTTGCGATTAGCAATTAGCTAATCGCAAATAAGGAAGCTGTAGGAATCGCAAAAAATATTGTGATTCCTACATGAATCCCGTTTTGCGAGTCTGGAATAGCGATTCCTTAATAATCGCTATTTCAGACTCGCAAAACTTCACAATGATGAATCGGGCTGATAGTCCTGAGTCTGGCTGTCGACGACTGTGTGGCCGAGAGCTCAAATTTATTTATACAATATGGCGAATGCCCCTATATTAGTAGATATTGGAGTGATGTTACCTCATGTATGGGGAACTTATGGGAGAGACAATAACAACTGAAGCAAGCGGTTTCTATGAAATATATGGGAAGCAACAGACTTGGGTAGCACAGAGAAAACATGGGTGACGCTAGGATTGATGGTCGCCAAGAGGAAAAAAATGGATTAAAATATGGGGGAAATGGAATGAATATAGGGGAAATATATGTGAGCCACCTAAGTTACTGTCACAGTTGCCCCCAGAAGAATTAATACCCTAACATGCCAATGCTCTCTGCCAAGAAAAGGTTTTACATAACAATACTGCACAGTGTGCAATGTGACACCGTCTATCATGCTATTTTTAGTTTAGTACATGGAAACTGTGACTTTTATTTGGTTAACAAAAAAAGAATTAAAAAAATGGATAAAGTTATAGTAAAGTGAAAATGTTCAAGAAATTCCATATTTTGCTTTGTTGATTCTTGTCTAATATCTGGAACGAGTCAATAAGAAGACATGTCGCCGATCTTGCTCTCGCTCAACTATTATCTTATAGAATTGTGAAGTGTTTTCAAGTTAGCTTGCATTGTTCATGAGTTTATACATGATATTTCAATGAATGAGTGTGAGAGTGAGTATAGATGAGTGAACGCGGGGGAGTAAAGCAATGTGAATGAGCTACAGTGAGTGAGTGTGGAGGAGAATGTGACAAGGAGTGTGAGTAAGTCAGGAGTGTCACTATTAATGGTGCAGTAAGTGCAGTTGCAAAAGGGCCCAGAGGACTGAGGGCCTCCTGAAACATATTTATGAAAGCAGAGTGTCCCCTCAGGATTTCATATTAGAGTCCCTGTACACCAGTAGTTGGGAGTGAGGGTCAGTGATTGTGAAACAGTGAGTGTAAATGGATTTGAGAATGAAATTAACAGTGCAAATCAGTGGGTGTGAGTGTATGGGTGCATTGTGTGTGTATGAGTTAAAGTGAATATAAATCAGTAGTGAGAGAGTGTGAGTCAGAGGAAGGGAGAGAGAGAGACAGAATGAAACAGAGAGTAATTATGAGTGAAAGTGGGTAAGAGTGTGTTTGTTAACATGTTTTCTACTTGTGAGTCTGCTGCTGGTCAGGGCACACTCAAGATAACTCTTGGGTATGTGGACACTCAAGATAGCTGGCTTTCATTGACAATTCATTGATTTGATGTTATTCTTGGCATATGAGTGAGCTCCTGTTGTAAAATGTGGGCCCTGGACATACTGGTTGTAATTAATGCCATGGGGCAGGGGCACCTAGGGCAAAATGATGGTACTGGCATACTGGAGGTAGAACTTGGTGACCACAGCACATTGGGAGTGGGGTCTGGCAGGGGGAGCAAAACACAAGAAAATCCTGGCTTTGACATGTGAGTAATATAAGACATATGGGTCACCCATGCCATGTGGCTAGCATCAATAGCAAAATTCTGGTACTGTGATTGTATGTGCAGCTCATTGCATAAGTGATTACCATGAACACATTCTGGTATTGTCACACTTGTATGAATTCTTACGATATAGGGGACACAGAAGACAAATGTGGAAAACAATGAGGTGAACCTGTGTCAAATATTATGGCCTACCACTTAAGGGATCATGAGTCACCACTGCCTTGAAGAAATCAACTTCTCTTAACCAAGCTTTATTATGGAGTGGTCAAAGAGTCCGAAATGTCATTCCACTCTCTATTAAAATTATTTTAACCCTTTCAAGAGGGGGCTCAGTTTACTACTCTTTCAACACCATTTCTAACTGGATTATGTGTGTGGACACTTTCAACTTGAATAATGATTTAGACCTAGTCACCCACTGCTTTAGACTCGTGATATTTGTAGTACTTTGTACATATTGGCTCAAATGTGCATTAGTTACTTTTCCTGTCTCCGTAAGGTGTCCTGGTGGGTGTGGTTCACTTCCTAGAAAACTATAAATAAATGCTCTAATGCCATCAAGTAATGTAAAGCAGCCTCTAAGCTACAAAACATATTACAAAGATAAAGTGTGTTTTACATGTTTTAATTTGAAGTTATTCTACCCAACCTTTCTTGAACAAACCATAGCTTTGCATGCCCTGCCAAGAACAGGGATGTTTGCACAAGGTCTCACTGCTGGCACTGTTGGCGATGCACCAGGAGAGGAGCTTAGCCTTTTGAAAGTGAAACATACAAGGGTTTGGAGAGCCGCGGCTGGTCCTTTGGGGCCATGCCCCCCATCTTTTGCCCCTCACAAACAGTGTCTGTTAGGCTGATTAAAGGTCAGCCTGACAGACACTGATCATTTTCAGGTCAAACATCCAGGAGCTAGACATGCGCTAAATGCGCTGGCTCCTGGCGCCAGAGTTGAACTTTACTGGGCTGAGAAAGTCACAGCTCCTGTGGGCGGGACCTCTTCAGCTCAGCAAAGGTCTCTGAAGCCCTCCCCTCAGTGATGAGGGGTAGTGTCACTGATTGTCTTAAGCCCTGAAGCGCCCAGGGTCGAGTGTCAATCAGTGACACTTCATCACAGAGTGGGGTGGGGTCAGCAGTCTAACTGACCCCATCCCACTCTGTGATGATGTTAGGACTGCTGCCTTCCCTCATTGGCTGACTGTATTGCTCTGCCCTCCCAAATAATAGAAAATACCACCCTCCCACACGCAGGCAGAAACACGACGAAGCAATAAACACACATGGAAAGGGATATCACTCTCCTAAAATGAGGTATTAAAAACACTGTTTTCAAAATAAGCAGATAATAATAATGGACGTCCACTGTAAGAAACCAGAAAGCTGGATACACTAAATACATCAGATAATCATAACCACTGGAGACTTAAATGAGGACACAGACACACTCGCACATCACAATACAATTACAATCAAAAATGACACATCACTGGTTTCAAACACTGCACCTTAGCCCACTACTGACTGGGGCATTCACAGCCGGGGACAAGAGACTCAGCAAACCGGGAACTCCTTCACTGAAGTAGATGCATCCGCCTCCATTCAGGTCCAATTCCCGCTTTCCAAGTCAACAAACCCCAGTTTTATAATCTCAAACCACTAGAAGTTTCAGAGAGGTCTGTGCCTAAGAAACATACTGGAGTTGACCACTCTTCATGTAAGCATTCCAAAGGCAAAGGAGTTCTCCTGTATCCTTCTGAGCTCCCACATGTTCCAGCCCCTTATCTTAGCAAAACTTATGAAAGTCTCCAAGAGTACAGAAAACAACCTTGAACATGAATAGCCTAAACAACTTGAGTGACCTGGGGGCCTGCCGTGTGCACAAAGCTCAAGCGAGACAGATTCAGAATGCAAGATGGCATGAGGGCATGTCAAAGGCAATAGTAAGAATTTCATAATATATACTAATGTACTACACAATGCACATTTGAGCACCACAGCTTATACCACTTCCCTGCTAGACCGAGAAGTACATTCCACACCTCTCTCTCTCTCTCTCTCTCTCTCTCTCTCTCTCTCTCTCTCTCTCTCTCCCCTTCTCTCTCTCTCTCTCTCTCTCTCTCTCTCTCTCTCTCTCTCTCTCTCTCTCTCTCTCTCTCTCTCTCTCCCCTTCTCTCTCTCTCTCTCTCTCTCTCTCTCTCTCTCTCTCTCTCTCTCTCTCTCTCCCCTTCTCTCTCTCTCTCTCTCTCTCTCTCTCTCTCTCCCCTTCTCTCTCTCTCTCTCTCTCTCTCTCTCTCTCATCTCTCTCATCTCTCACATGCTTTCAAATGCACATTCTACTCTGTCTGTTCCTGGCAAGGCTGCTCTACTCTGTGAAAGAACTCCCTCTCTGCAGCTACAAGGAGACATGAAACAAATCTCAAGGAAAAGTGCACATGCAGGAAAAATGATATCATACATTCAAGCTAGGATAAAGTAAAACACCAAAGGTCAATTAAAACAATGGTAGTCAAAGGTCATCACGTGGTCCCAATATATGGGGGTGCCTCTGGCACTACACTGACCTTAGGTCAGCCAATGAGGGAAGGCAGCAGTCCCAAGCCTCCCGGGACCTCTGAGGCAGAGCTGCAGGTAAGTTGTTTTTTTTTGTTAATATTTGGTGCGTTTGTGCGTGTATGTATGAAAGTTTGGTAATGAGTGGTGTCTCATCTGTTATGGCCCTGTTGGATTTTGAGCAAAAACTTCTCCGAGAACCAGGAGGAGTCTAGGACCACCCTGCTTGCAAAGAAGCCCCTGGAACTGTCTTCAGCTACAGCCCTCTTCATCAACTCGGTGGAGATTTTTGAGTTGCAAAATAGAGACTAAGGGTCAGATTTTTCACACATTCACAAAACGCAACACTGCAAGACACCTTGCTATGCTCCTTGAAAGGGAGAGGGCAGGAATGCGCTGTATTTTAACATTATACAGCACTTTTCTGCTCTCTGCCTGCGCTGGTGCACAAGCTGTGGCATAGTGACAACGCTGGTGCCCTTCACCATGGTGCAAGGGTGTCTGCATTGTAGGCAGTATTGTTTGCACAAGAAAACCGGCTGCAGCTTTTTTCTCATTCTATGTGTGCTTCAGAATGCAACACACATAGAAAAGGAAACACACTAGGAGAAAAAACATATTTCCACTAGTTATGTCTCCCCTAGGGAGGCATAGCAGATTGCCTCTTTCAAAGGACTACCACGAATGGTAAGTTTGGGAATGTGCCAAAATAGATGGTTGAATGTTTGGGAACACCTACGCAATACCCATTGAATGCCTCCCTGGGGCACAGTACCACCGGGCAGCAAATTGTGCTCCCTTGCACTAATCTAGATTTGCTTAGCAACACAGGGCCATACAAGGTTAAATAAAATAAAAGGACAATTACGCACTTATATAGCGCACGACTACCCGGAGGCATCTCTGCGCTTGTACGAATACCACCGAGGAACCCTTCCTGGCCTTTCCCTGTGAGGAGCCCACTCCTGGTCACCCCCAGGGTGAAGGCCAGGCATCCTTAGCGTTGTGGGGGCCGTTGTGGAGATTAAGCAAGCTATTGCCCAGAGTTGCAGAGTGGGACCCATGATTAGAATAGGCACCGAGGCGAGAATTATCTGGTCCGAGGAAATTGAGCCCGAGACACGCCGAGGCGGGAATTGAACCCTGGTCCCGGCCAGACTACTGCATCAGGGTCTGCCACTCTAACCATTGAGCCACACTTCTCTACAAGGTGACCTTGCTTTGGTTGGTAAATGTTACTTATGGAATGTGTTGCCTTTGATGCACAAGAGCAACTCAATTCCCTACTAAATCTGACCCAAGTCTGAATGAAGAAATCTTCACTATGGCATTGACCCAAGGCTTACAGACTCTAACACTCCCTCCTTGGACACATCCTTGGCCTCAGAACTTGCTTTCTCGGAAAAGTTTTCCTCAAAATGTCTTCTAAGTCAGAAGGCAAGCGCTGACCCGGCCCGATCCACTTCCTGTATGTGAACCGCACTCCATCGCTATTGGACATATTATTTAACTTTGACACTGTCTCGCACAACTAGCTGAAAACTGTTGATATTTTTATCTTTTAGTTGGTAGTTTTTAAAAAAAAATGTAAAAGTTCAGACCTTTGGTTCAACTGAATTATCGTCATTTTGGTGTCAAAGTAGTTATCAAAATGAACTCTATTGTTCCAAATCAGTGTGGGGATTTTCTTGTGTGGTGATTTCACTTTATTAATGTTTGTGTGCTGCATAAATACTTTACACATTGCTTCTAAGTTTAGCCTGTCTGCTTTTTGTGCCAAGCTACTCAGGGCTTAAGCACAGGTTAATGTAGTGACTTTTTGTGGTTCACCTTGCCAGGGATTGTGGCTGTTGCTTGACCAGGACTCCCACCCCAGTCAATCAACAACCCAATTCCTCACAAAGATATTTCTCTGTTGTGTGCTGAATGAAGAATACCCTTGAACCTCTGTGCTATTGAATGGCAAATGTAACCCAAGGAGGAGGAGCTCTTTGCGTTCACATAACAATTGGGGGCATATTTATGTAGGAGTTGCATTGTCCTTGCACTGAGCAATGGGGCGCAAGGAAGACACAACTCCTAAGTTTGATTTATTAAGCTACGCACAGCAATGCTGCATGGCTGAAATATCCAGAATAACACAACACAGAGCAAATTGCTGCTTTGTGTTACTCTGCCCCCTGGCAGGCTTTTCATTGGTGGGGCATGCGTGTTTCTTACATGGAGCCGGAAGCTTTCACACACATCAACGTGAAGAAAGTTGCTTTATTCAAGATAAATCCAAACCCCTTGCAGGCAGCCACTCGCTGACACCTCCAGCTCGCAGATACCTCCAACTGTTACCCCACCCCTGAACATTTCAAATGAATGTCAGAACAGTTATGCAGAGTAGAGGTGTCAAAAGTGGGACAGATGAAAGACCAACTCCTCTAACATTAGTGCATGCTATACATGGAATATATCACCTTTCCCCCTTTTTCTAACACATAAAAATAAATTGCAAATAAAAATAACAAACCGGTACCTTGCCCAAAATTAAAGTTACAAGATATACCACAAACTACAAAACAATATTAAATTGCTAGATATATCTGATAAAGGCTTATAACCAATATAGAACAGTACAACCCCCTGCTGAAGAAGCCATCCTTAGACCCAACAGACCAGAACATTTCAGACCAATCTCCCTCCTCTCCTTTCCAGCCAAGGGCATAGAGAAGGCCATCAACACTCAACTCTCCGAGTTCATCAATGTTAACCACATCCTGGACAGGTCCCAATCCGGTTTACGAAACAACCATAGCACAGAGACCTCACTCCTCGTTGTCACAGATGACAACTGCTCCCTTCTCAACTAGGGTGAAACCACAGCCCTCATCCTACTAGGCCTCTCAGCCGCCTTCAAGACTGTCTCCCACTGTACCCTATTCTACAGACTTCACGACGGCGGCATCCATGATAAGGCTATGGACTGGATCCATTCCTTCTTCACCGGCCAGACCCAGCGAGTCAGACTACCACTGTTCCTCTCGGAACCCACAGAGATCAGTGGTGGACTCCCTCAGGGATCCTCCCTGAGCCCAACCCTCTTCAACATCTACATGGCCCTCCCTCACTGCCATTGTCAGAAGCCACAAACTCAACATTGTCTCCTCTGCCGACGACACCCAGTTGATTGTCTACCTCACTATTGAACCCTCAATTGCCAGAACCAACTTCCACAGTGGAATGAAGGCTGTTGCATCGTGGAGGAAAGAGAGCTGCATCAAGCTCATCTCGGACAAGACCGAAAGTTCTCATCCTGGGACGACTCCTGGTGGCCAGCTACTCTGTGTGCTCCCCCCACCCCAATGGACTACGCATGGAACCTCTGCATTATACTGGACTCTTCACTCACGAAGGACCACCAAAGCATCTAATTTTCATCAGCCTGTTTCCGCATGCTCCGCCTGCTCTGGAAAAAAATTCTGATGGATCCCCACAGAATCCTGAAGGATGGTCACCCACGCAGTCATCACCAACAGAGTCGACTACAGCAATGCACTCTACACTGGCGTCACCAAGAAACAGCTCAATAAACTACAGAACGTCCAAAACGTGGCTGCCAAGGTGGTCCTCGACATTTCCCGCCACAGCCACATCATGCAACACCTCCAACAACTTCACTGGCTCCCTGTCAACATGAGAATACCTTTCAAGCTCCAAACTCACTCCTACAAAGCCCTACATAACGAAGGACCAGCGTACCTGATCCACTGCCTCACATTCCACATACCCACTAAACAACTCTGATCCTTCCAACTAGTCCTCACCTCCATCCCAAGGATCCACAAGACCAGAACCGGAGGAAGATCATTCTCCAACCTCACCACCAAGACATGGAACACCCCGCCCCAGCACCTCAGGCGATCAGCGTCACTGACCCGATTCAGGAAGGACGTCAAGACCTGGCTCTTTGAATGATCCTCCACCCAGTCTGACCAGCAGCTCCCCACCCCCAGTGCCTTGAGACTCTAAGGGATTAGTAACCGTGCTTTACAAGTCCCTGATTGATTGATTTGTGAATGCTAAAATGCAACATTTCAAGTCATTACACAGTCTTTAAATCTTTCGGGAACGTTGCTGACATGATTCTCCAATGTAGATGAAGTACAACTCATAATTTTGTACCCCACAGATTCATTGTACGTCTGTATGGTGCCCTTCACCTTGACTAATCTTGCAAAATTCCACCATTGTTCATTTTGCAATTTTACAGCATAACCGTCTTTGCTTACTTCATCCACACAACAAGCAGGACCAAACCTCAATTTACCCTTGGCACATTTGGCATCAGGTAATTTCACACACACATAATCATCCTTCTCCAACACCATAATTTTAGCTCTTTTAATGATGTCATACCTTTCTGTTCTTCTTGTTTGACTATCCTTAATCCTATTGGCAGCCAGCTCAGTATCATTGTCATTGACACTGCTGAAATAGATTTTGGGCACAATGTCCAACTAAGCTGACGTCAACCAATCCGGAGTACCTCTGCCCCTCAATGCTGAAAAAGGTGCATTACCTGTCCCACTATGAGGAGTGTTGCGATACGACCAGAGCATGGCGCACACAGCATCCCTCACATCAATGACTTCAAGTACAGCTCCCATCCTTGTTGCCAATGTTACAGGGAGACAGTAGCTTCCATGCAAATCAAGGTGAAAAAAGTTGCTTTATACAAGTGAAATCCAAACTCCTTGTAGGAAGCCACTCGCCGACTCCTCCATCTGTCACCTCACCACTTAACATTCAAAATAAATATCCGATTGGCGATGCAGAGCAGATGCATCATGAGCCGGACAGAACACGAGCCAACCCCCCTAACATTAGTACATTGAATATAGCAGGATTCCCACGTACCGTCCATGGAGCTTGGCTCATCCGCAGGTTTACATCAGTGGTAAATCTGTGAATGCATCAAAATGCAACGGTTCACCGGGTGAGGCGTAAGTAGAAGAAATAGCTTCATTTCTGCTCATTAGTTCCTCTTTCAATATGTGCTTAACCCCTTGCATGCTCATGATGAGCTGAGCTCGTCATGGCCTTTAGAACGCTAGCACGCTGGGCTAATTCCCCTGCTGTGCTGAGCGTTCTAAAGAAACAGGTGAGGCCAAGACGAACTCAGCTCGTCATGAGCATGGGAGCACTGCGCGTGCCCCCCCCCTTCCCCCCAGCACAGCAGGGGAATGTGCCGAGCAGCGAAGGGGTTAATTCTGCAGCACATCTAGAAAGTGGAAAATGCCTCCAGGGATTGTGTTTGTGCAGGAAGGTTTTCCTTCCGGCACAAAAACACTCCTGCTTAAAATGCAGGCACCCTTCCGCCATAGTGCAAGGGTTACTGCGTTGGCGCTAGACAGCACATTGTGTGCCAGCGCTATGAAAAGACAGGAATGCGCTGTATTATGTTAAATACATTCTTTCCCTATCATGCAGAACAGCAAGTTGACTTGCTGCTCTGTGTGATGATTTCATAAATATGCCCCTTGGTGTTTTGCTATTCACCTATCCATTATGGCTCCCCAGAATGTTTTGCTTATTTTAACCCTATTTCCTAACTTATGTTAGGGTTACACTTTATGCAGCATTATACAAACCCTTGTATGTTTCACTTTTAAAGTCTATGCTCTCCTTCTGGCAGTGCCAGCAGGGCCAGCAGTGAGCCCTGGTGCAAACAGCCCTGTCCCTGGCAGGACATGCAGCTCTCAGATTTAATCAAGAAAGGGGGGAATATAACTTCTAACTAAAGCACGTAAAATAAACTTTAGCTGTGTATTAGGTTTTGTAGCTTGGAGGCTGCTTTAAATAACTTGATGGCATTAGAGCATTTATCTGTATTTTTCTAGGAAGTGAACAACACTCACCAGGACACCCTATGAAGCCAGGTGGAGTAATAAATGCAAATTTGAGCAAATATGGACAAAGTACTTCAAATATCACAAGGGTAAACCAGTGGAGCGTTAGGCTTTAATCATTACTCAAGTTGAAGGTGGCCCCTCCTGTAAATATTCCAGTTAGAAATGGTGTTGAAAGAGTAGGATACTGAGCCCCTGTTGAAGGTAGTAAAAGAATGTTAATAGAGTTCACTCTTTGACCACTCCATGATAAAGTTTGGTTGAGAGTTGTTGGTTTCTTCAAGGCATTGGTGGCTGGTGATCCCTTAAAGTAGTGGCACATAATATTTGACACAGGTTCGCCTTATTGTTTTCCACATTTGCCTTCTGTATCCCCTACATCTTAAGAATTAATTCCAGTGTGACATTGCCAGAATGTTTTCATGGTAATCCCTTATGCAGTGAATATCATGCAAAATCACAGTAGCAGAATGTTGCCATTGATACCAGCCACATGGCATGGATGACCCATATTTCTTATATTACCCACATGTCAAAGTAAGGATTTTCTTGTGGTTTGCTTACCTTCGCCAGACCTCCACTCCCAATGTGCCATGGTCACCAAGTACTACCTCCAGTATGCCAGTGCCATCATTTTGCCCTAGGTGCCTCTCCCTCCCATGGCATGAATTACAACCAGTATGTCGAGGGCCCACATTTTACAACAGGAACCCACTACTATCCCAAGAATAACATTACATGTGTCAGTGAAAGCACGCAGTATTGAGTGTCCTCATTGGCCAAGAAGTATTTCGGGTATGCCCTGACCAGCAGCAGACTCACAACTAGAAAACACGCTAACAAACACACTCCTGCCCACACTCACTCATAATTGCTCACTGTCTCATTCACTCTCTCTTCTGCTGACTCACACTCTCTCACACATTCTGATTCATATTCACTTCCACTCACTCCTTCACACACAAATGTGTCCATACAATCACACTCACTGATTTGCATTGCTAATTTTACTCACATATTCACTTACACTCACTCTTTCACAATCACTGACCTCACTCCCAACAGCTGGTGTAAAGGGACTCTGATTTGAACTCCTGGGTAACAGGTGCTCTGCTTTAATAAATAGGTTTCAGGAACTCCTGTGGGACTCATGCGACCTGGGTACCAAGACAAGAGAGAGTGCCTTAGTTGTGGTTTTGCCCGAGTCAAGCTAGGAGTCATTTGTTTGCCCTCTAGGCACAACAATCCTTTCTGAAGCCCTCCCTGGCTCCCCGCGGTTCCCATTATTGCTATTTCCCCTCCCATCTGGGCTAAACCATTTAGCGCAGGGCACGTGTCAAAGGGTAGTCTATATTTGATAATAATAGAGGTATTAGGAAGTGGGATGGTACGAGAATCAATTGCCATGAGGCCATCGACTATGGCTCTATTGAAAAAGCTAAGTTTCACTAAATCATTTGGCATCCCTGATAAGTTTATCCTTTCCATATGCTTTATGTCTTCCCTTATAATGGAGTAGCAGTGTCATGTTTCCCTCAACAAAAAGGTTATTTTATTCTTGAGTGAGTCAGGGTCCTCTCGTCTATCACTGGGGAGTTTTGGGACCTGCACAAGATGGATTTCCACTTCATCACGCTGGACACAAGTTTTAGTGTAAAAGCCATCTCTAATACCCCTCTTATAAATGGTCAAACCAGGCTAGACATAAGGAAGCACCCCTCATCGAGTACCAACTATCCTATATCGGGTTCTCTTCCCACCCCCCTGCCCTGGGAGGTGGACCTCGGGATATAACTTGTCTACCACTATAGCCATTGTACCATTGTGGCATCTTGAGTGGTTAGTAGGAACTCAACTGTAATGCTGGATGGGAATTCAGTGAGTCTGTTGAGTTTTGGCGACAACTGCATCCCTATCATGCGTCCTTGCTGAGCCAGATTGGACGGGGGAGAGCCCTTATGGTCTTTAACTAACACTTTTGTTTGAGTCACTGGGGATTGAGCCCTTCCAATGCTCACCCTCCCTTCAAAATCAGGAACCACCTTTCTTGGTGATGCAAAAACATCCTTGAGGCACTAAATAGTGTATTTTACGCTCTGCAATAGGGACAGGTCTTCATTACTTGTATCATTCAATCCAAAATTAACACACACTTTTGCTCCATCAATCACCTCTGAGAGCGCCGGCTATCTATTGTGACATTCAACGTAATCTACCTGAACTTCTGCGAAAGTGTCCAAGTGCTGCTCACGAATGCCAGCGGGTGGTTCTGTATTTCTACTTCGTAGAATATTCCTGTTACCCATTCAGGGCTTACTAACCATCTATGGAATTTGTTTTAAAACCTTCTTAGCAGGGGGAGGAACAGGAAATAACTCTTAGTGCTGGTGAAAAAATATCAGAGTTATCGGGGTTAGCAAATAGAGCAGAAGGAAGGGTGGTCGTTGTTAGAGCACTTTCTTGGCATTCCATGAGAAAAGCATCCATCTCAATGGAGAAAATAGCACCAGAGGACATTTTCTTGGACAGTAAGTCACCCTGAGCTTTATCCTGAACTTTCCTTTTAACCCCTTCCGCGCTGCTTGAATGTTCGCGCTGTGCGGGGGTTTTATTGAGTGGGCAGGATTCAGACGGCCGCTGGCCGTCGTCTGCGCACGCCCACCGTTACTTTGGATGGCCGAGGCCGTCCGAAGCACACAAGGGGTTAACTATTACTAGACAATAACAACAACCACCAAAAAAAACACTACTGATGCACAAAACCAAATCCCATAACTTACAGTTTTCTTAATCAGGAAAATACCTCAAGGGATCCCAAAATGTTCCAGAGGATTGTTCACCTCCTCTCTTACTCAGAGCCTCACTACTGGGGTGTAGTTAACTCCTTGATTTGCCGCATTCCAACCGGTCACAATTAGAGGCAAGGAAAGAGGAGGAGCATAATGGTATCAAGGCTAAAACAGAAAAATACCCTTCGATAAGGTGCAAAGCCCAGCTGAAGCGAGAGCAGTGCAGAGAGTCAAAATCCACAGTGAAGGGGGGTTGGGGAGGTGGCCCTGCCTCCTCTTGTCACTGATGGTTGCAGGCCGGGCCCACCCTTGGCCCGGGCTTTACCCGGGCGCATCCCATGCTGCAGGGTAAGAGGTAGCACGTTTGCCACACCTCCCCCATGAAGCCAGCAGCAAAACCAGGCAACTGGTGCACCCTGGGACTGGGATTCCCACTAAGGTGAAATGCAGCAAGAGTGGCGAGATGGTGGCCCCCGTGAGTCAAGGGCGTGCAGCCAAGCGTCCCAAGCCGTGGGGTAAGAAGCTGGTATCTGAGGGTTCAAGGCAGGTTCCAGGCATCAAAGCAGTCCTTCCCGGTACAGCAAAGCGGTCTTGAAGCGTGCACAGGAGGTCACAGCAGTAGGCAGTCCTCTGAGGGTCCTTATGCAGGTCCAGAAGCAAAGTAAAGTGTGGGTCTGGTGGTCCTTTTTTTATACCCTGGTGCTCTTTCTCTGGAAGCTGGGGGAAGCTTCTAGAAAGGTTCTCTGAAGTTCATTGAATTTCCTGACTCCACTGCCCCGGCACCAAGCTAGCTGCAGGGACAATGTGGAGTTGAAAAGTCCTTTCTGTGAGAAAGCAGAGAACAACCTATTCAGTTGGAGGTGGGCCTGCCCTCACCACTGCCCCTCATCCTGCCCATTCAAGCACACCACCTAATCCATCTATTGTATGACTGCCTGTGAGGAATTTGCAAAGTCAAATCATCATGTGGCTCAAGGCAGGTGACAGGCAGAAAAGGGCTAAGGACAGGAAAATTACAACTTTCTAAAAGTGGAATTTTCAAAATTGATGTGTGAGGTTTTCATCACTTTGCCCATATTTACTCAAATATGCATTAATTACTCAATCTATCTCTGTTAACTGCTCTGATATCCTGGTGTGTGTGTGCACTTCCTAGAAATATACAAACAAATACATATTTTGATGCATCAAACAGCCTCTAAGCTAGATTTATTAGGAATGACTGTGTTTTATATTCTTTAATTACAAGTGACTATTGTCACATGTTCTTGTTTAAATCAGACATGCCATGGACAGGGCTGTTTGCTCATGGGTTAACTGATGGTACTGCTGTGGCGGTACTGGAAGTGAAACAAAAAAGGGTTTGTATACTTCTGCATGGAGTGCAACTCTAAGATAAGTTAAGAATTGGGATTAAAACAAGCAAAGGCATTCTGGAGACATAAATAAATATGTGGGTAGCACATCAATTGACCCTTCTCTGAGCTTGAACTAGTTGCACCTCCTGGAATTATAATTCCTAGTCAATTGCATAGTGGTTTAAAGTCATACTCACATCAGCACACAACAGAGAAATGTCTGCAGACAAATATTTTTATGATGCTCACAGAATAAAAAAGCAATGACAAATGCAATAGGTCTTGGTATATGAGATCTTTTGTTTTTTTTGGAGTGGAGTGCAGTGGAGTGGCAAAGCATGACGTGAAGTGGCATTGGGTTGTAGGAGAGGAGAGGCATTGTGTTGCGTGTAATGGAGTGGCATGGTGAACTGTGGAGTGAAGTTTTCATTGTGTGACATGGACTGGCATTGTGTGGTGTCAAGGAGAGGGAAGTGGAATTGTGTGGCATGGAGTGGAGTGCAGTTAAATTGTGTGTAGTGGAGTGGAACTGATAGGAGTTGAATTGTGTGGCGTGGGGAGGAATTGTTTGGTATGGAATTGTGTGTCATGGAGTTGAATTGTGTGGCATGGAGTTGAATTGTGTGGCATGGTATTAAGTGACATTGTGTGACATAGAGGGGCATTGTGTGGACTGCAGTCTCATTGTGCAGCATTGAGTGGCCACCCACCTCAAAACGTTGAAGACATGGATTTTCCCAGCAATAAATCAGAAGAGACTCTGGATACCTCCTGTCATTTGACTATCAGCTGAGTGGAAATGCTTTACTTTCAATGCCTGCCATCTGAAAGTCTGCTACTAGCACAGGGACACACAGGTGATGTAACCATGCGCTCTATAAATGGATAAATAAAATAAATAAATAAAAGTGGCATTGTGTGGAGTACAGAAGAGTGACATATGTCATGGAGTATAGTGGCATTGTGTGGTATGGAGTGGAGTGGGGTGTCATATGTGGAGTGGAGTGCAATTGAATGGAGTGGAGTAAAGTGAAGTGAAGTGGCATTAGGTGGCATGAAGTGGGTGGAGCGTTGTGGAATAGAGTGGAGTGGAGTGGTATTGAATGGAGTGGAGTGGTGTGATACAAAACACAGTTGAGAGAAATTGTGTGGGTGAAGTGGAATTACGTGATGTGGAATTTTGTGGCATGAAGTGTAAATGTACAGTGTACAGTAGAGTACAACTGTGTGGTGTGGAGTTGTGTGGTGGAGTGTAGAAATGTGTGGCATGTAAATCTGTGGCATGGAGTGGAATTGTGTGAAGTGCAGTGTAGTGGAATTTTGTGGGGTGAAGTGAAACTGTGTGGCATAGGGTAGAATTGGGTGTCATGCAGTGGAATTTTGTGACGTTGGTTGTGGTGGGGAATTGTGTCGAGCAGAGTGGATTTGTGTGGCATGGAATCAAGTGGAATGGAGTGGAATTGTGTGGGGTGTAGTAGACTGGAGAGGAGTAGAATTGTGTGAAGTGGCGTGGAATTGTCTAGCATGGATTGAATTTGTGTAGTGAGGAGTTGAACTTTGTGGCATGGTGTGGAGTAGAATTGTGTGATATGGACTTCAATTGTGTAGAATGGAGTGGAATTGTGTGGTGTGGCATGGAGTGGAATTGTGTAAGGTGAGATGTAGAGAATTGTGTGGTGTGGAGTATAAATGTGTGGTGTGGAATTATGTGGAGTTGAAATGAGTGGAGTGGTGTGAAATTGTGCGGAGTGAAAGTCTGCAGCATGGAACAGTGTGGAATAGAGTGGAATTGTGTGAAGTGGAATGAAGTGGAATTGTGTGCTGTAGAGAAGAATTATTATGTGGCGTGCAGTAGAACTGTGTGGTATGGAATTGTGTGTTGTGGAGTGGAATTGTTTGGCCTGGAATGCAATTGTGTGTCATGACAAGCAATTGTGTGACGAGGAGTGAATTGGAATTGTGTGGCGTGGAATGTAATAGCATTATTTGGCATGGAAGAGAAGACTTATGTGGCATGAAGCAGAGCAGAATTGTGTAGCATGAAGTGGAATGTAGTGGAGTGCTTTGAAGTGCAATTGTATGTGGAGTAGAATTGTGTGGTGTGGAGTGGAAATGAAAGGCATTGAGTGGAGTGACATTTTCTAAGATGCAGTGGAATTGTGTGGCATGAAATTGTGTGGTGTGAGGTGGAATTGTGTGGTGTGAAGTTGAATTGTGTGGCATTGGGTGCTAGGGGGTGGAATTTTGTGGCATTGAATGGTGGTATGGACTGAAGAATTGTGTAGCATTGAACTGAACGGCATTATGTGGTGTGGAATTGTGGGGCTTGGAGTTTAGTGAAAGTGTGCAGCATGAACTGTGTAGTTTGGAATGAAATTATGTGGCTTGGAGCAGAGTGGAAGTGTGTGGAGTGGAACGAAGTAGAGTGGGGCAGTGTATACATTGTGTGGCATGGAGTGGAGTAGGGTAGAATGGCATTGTGTGGCATGGTGTGGAGTGACATTGTATGGTGTACTGTAAAGTGGAAAACATTATGTGAAATGGAAAATGTTACACCTATCAGCCTTATTCCCACAAACATTTTGCCTTCATCCTTACTATTTTTGCAGATTGTGTTTTTGCTGGCTTACCTTATTACATTTATTAAGCTGTAATTTACAAATGAAAACAGGTAACCAGTTCATGTTCAGTCTCTTTGGAATTGCAACAAAAAATCCTAACATGTTGAAGTCTGATTTTAAATTACAATTTTTTTTAAATGGAATGATGATGTTTTTTTCTATGCATCAATATATGAATGTTTATAAACGAATGACAAAAGAAAAAAAGTAAAATTAAAATTACCAAGATAAGCTGAAGAAATGTGTTTACTTTTGTGCAGAAATTAATTGCACATTTAAAAGATTGCCTTTTCCTGCCTTAGCCATTAAGTGCCTGCAGTATGTCTCTGGGTCACATGAATGGGTGTAGTTGACAGTTGGCCTTTGTGTATCCCTTCCAGGCAGCCACGCACCACAGAGAGCATAGGTGCATCTGAATGGGCCATCGCTGACAGGAGGTGGGTGTAGCAGGGACTGCCCTTAAGTGGTTGCAGTCCTTTCTCTCCGATAGATCTTTTGCGGTATTTGAAGAAGATGTTCTTTCAAAACAGACTCCTCTGCAGTATGGCGTCCCCCAGGGATATTCTTCAAGCCCTACCATGTTTAACATCTACATGAGGTCCCTTGAGGACATTGTGCTTCCCTGGGGGGTCCAGCTGGTCACCTACGCTTATGACACCCAGTTGGTGGTGTCCCTCAGCCGACATGATACTAGTGACAAGAACCTGACCTCTTGCCTGGTCAGAGTATCTGAGTGGATGGATCTGTATTTTCTCAGACTCAATGGTTCCAAGACGGAAATTATGATGCTAAGACACGCGGCTCCCCCTAATTTAGACCCTTGGTGGCCTAGCTGTCTTGGTCCTCCCCCTTTACCAAAGAAACAAATCAAGAGTCTAGGTGTCTGGTTGGACCCTTATCTTAAAGTTTCTCAGCACAATCGTGTAAAGTTGCTGCTACCTGTTATGGTCTGATTAGACTGATGAGGAAGAATCTGCCTCTCCTTCCTTTTGAAGCTAGACGCTTGCTGGTTCAAGCCCTTTATTTATCGCGGCTGGACTACGCCAATGCGGTCTACCTGGGCGCACCGTAGGGAACTATTAAGATTCTACAGATTATCCAGAACTGTGCCGCTCGACTTCTAATGAATGTGCCAAAGCGCAATTCTTCTAAGTCAGCACTTTGTCAGTTGCACTGGCTTCCAGTGCAGCAAAGAATCAGGTTTAAGGCCATGTGCACCGTCAATAAGTCCATTACCGGCAACGGACCCCCTTTGATTCAACCTATGCTGCAATTATATGAGGTTTCCCAGACACTCAGATCTAACAATAAAAAACTTCTGACAGTCCCTAGGATTAAACGGGCACATATGCGTTGCCGACGTTTTTCGCTTCACGCAGCAAAATTCTGGAACCAGCTTCCCGACTCTGTTCATCTTGAACCTAACTATCTCCGTTTCAGGAAACAGCTGACAGCCTTTCTTTTTCCATGATTAGTGAAGAATGATTAGGTGTCACAATTGCGCTGGGATGCCCTAGGGTAGTCATGCGCTATATAAATGCGTATTCATTCATTCATTCATGGGAGGGAGGAGCTGGGCACAGCCCTACCTTCGCTTGAACAGACTATGTCATGCCTCCAAACAAAAGGCTGCATATACTATGTAGTTAGTAGGAGCCAATGCAGTGGAGGCAGGGCACCTGCACACCTCAAAGGGAAGGCTCTAGAAGGCACAAATGGTATAAATATTGGACCTCAAACACCAACCCTTCAGTACACTGTCCACACTATCTCTTGTCTACACTGCCGCCGTACACTTCTGGACCTGTGGCTACAACGCCAGGACGAGGCACTGCTGTGCTACTGAAACAACTGCCACTCTGCTGGATTGATGACCATTAGGGGATGCTGTCATGCTGTGCTGACCTGCTGCTTTTTCCTTGATGAGGGTCAGGACCTGCGTTTCTTGAACCCAGAACCCCATAGTAACTCCAATAGGTAGTTGGTTGGTCTCCTGATATGAATCTACAGAATGCAACAACCCTATATCTGCACCTGGACTTTGCCAAGTGATATTACCCCAGTCCTAGACCCACAGACGTGGGCCTAAGGTGCTTTGCCAGCCTCAGTTGGTCCAAACTAACTGATGCATCTTCCCTGCTTCGCAGTGCAACCCTTAGCAAAATCAACGGATCACTGCAGCTGCATGGTTCGCAGCCTGTCGCCTCATCGGAACCGCTGTTGTGCAATGCCTCCTTGCCACAGGCCCTAGCATCCCTAATTGACAGCAGCCTCAACAATGATGCCTGTACTCTGCATCTCAGCCTCATAGCTCATTGGAACTGACTAATCACCCTGACTGCACAACACATTCTTAAATTCTCATCACAAGTCTTCATCATGGGGATCCTCGACGACGATGCTGGATCTCACAACGCAGCCCCGCCACATCTCAAATCCGATGCATTGCTTCAGCTATGCAGCGAGTCTTCTACATTGACCCACGCAATGCTCCACAAACCAGTATTTAAGGAACTTTGTTGAGCGGATTTAACTTGGTCCCTGTAGCTGGCTCATGCTCCATTGTGGTCAGACTCAACTTGTGATTTTATTCTGGTCCCCTGCGACCAGATATCCACAATTGGTGCTTTGTGCCTTTTCGTGCTATTTTTACTAAACATTTTAAACCTGAAAATCGCCAGGTCTACTGATTGGATTGTTGGCGTTTTGGTCTTTTATTTAATTTATTTACAATTGCTCTATTTTTCTTACCTGGAGTGAGAATCTTTTGTTGTGTTTTTTTTTACTGTGTTACAGTTTGAAGTGTAACCCAAATACTTTACCCATTTCCTCTAGGATAAGCCTGACTACTCTGTTCCAAACTACCAGGGGTTTGAGCGCAGGTTAATTGGGGTTGTCCTTATGGCTTCATACTGAGAAGAATTGTGATTGTTGATTGAGAAGGGTTTCACCCTCCTCAACCTGTAACCTAATTTCTCACAGCCTGAGATGCCACTGATATGCCCTGTAGTACTTCAAAGCCTTTTGCTATATAAATACAATTATAATCATATATTTTACCAAAGATTGCGACCTACAATGTATGTAAATATCTGATACTCAGACCGTATCAGCATTTTAATATCTGTAGAGTTTTATTCTGATTTTGCTAAGGTGGGCGTACAACAGCTGGATCCATTCCTGATATTACCTACTGGCGGTCGCCAGTAGGTAGTTATAGTTAGGATCTAGTTTCCATAGGAAATCCGCAACATTCTATTGGGAATAACTTTGGTGCCGGTGGACGAATCTTCACAAATTTCTCAAAGTTCGTGGCCCACTCCTTCCCTGAAAATGTGGGGGGATTCGTCAAGCGGGCCTGAGATAAAAGGGGGGTCCTAAAACGTGTTTTCTCCATGTTAATTTCCATAGGGCGGTTGAACTCACTTTTAGCCTGAACGGCTGAATGGATTTCCACCAAACTTGGCAAAATTGTAGGGACTGGTAGCCCGATGTGCCTTTGCTATGTCTCAAGATATGTGCTCCAGTGGATTTTGAGTAATTTAGGTTAAAAAAAATATATATATCTATGGCAGCGCCCCGGTACGCGCACCAGGGAGCGCTCTGGGCGCGCCACGCGGGGTGCGCACGGAAAGCTGATTGGCTCTCGGGTGTCTGTAAACATTCGAAACAGTCCGGCCGCCATCTTGTGTCTCGGTAGGATAGAGACACAAGAGGTGGAAAAAAAAAGGGGAAAATGACCATAAGGGGGCAGGGTTGCTCCCCCCTGACCCCCTAGGTTTGATGTGGGGGTTATAAAAGGGCCCCGTGGAGCAAAATATATATATATTTATTTTTTGATTTGCGCGGGGAAAGCGCCCGGTACGGGCACCGGGGAGCGGCCCATGGGGAAAGAAGGATGATAGAGTTTTTAAAAAATGTAGCCTTTTTTATAAATTGGAGGTAGTTCTAAACAGAACTGTTTTTTTTCTTCTTTTTGTTGTTTTATATTTTTTATTGTTTTTTTGAACATTTTTTACTTTATTTGGGTTTTCTGAACAGTTTTATATTTTTTTTGTATTTTTCATGGGGAGAAACGAAAAAACAGGGAATTGATAATGGCTCAACTGGAGCCCAAAAAAAAGAAGAAAAAATTAGGGTTTTTTGGGGCATTTGTGGTTGTCCCCAGCTAGGACTATGAGCTTTATGCTCAGTTCACCATCAATCAATCAATCAGTGACACTTATAGAGCGCGCTACATACCCGTGGGGTCTCAAGGCGCTGTAGAGATGGTCTTCCCACAATGAATACAAGTAATTCGGAAATCCGCAAACCGTGGCTGAATGCAAGGGATTGTCTCCCTTGCCTCTGGTCCCGACGGAGTGGGTTGCTTTCTTTTGGAGGTGGTGCTTGTAGATTGGGGAGGGTTAGCGGCCAGTTCCCTCATCTCTGCAGCAGAATAGCTCATTGGATGCTTGCGCTGCATGTGGCGAATCATGGTGTTGTTTCCGAATGAATATTTTTTATTCGGGATCCCCCTAGAAAGTTCCATGCCACAGATTAGGCAAGTCACCTTGGCCGCATTGACTTTTTTCTTCCCCTCTGGGATAAAAAAAAACTCCCATACAATGTGTGGTCTTGGCTGGTATGGGGTATTGTGTTCTTCAAGGCATCTTCTCCTCCCCTCCTCCTCCTCCTCCTCCTCCTCTTCCTCCTCTTGTTGACCACCAATGTAATCTTGTGGTGGTCCTCTTGGTGGTTGTGGTGGTGCAGATGCTCCAGCTGCTGCTGCTACTGAAGCCATTTTATAGTTCAAAAAGGTACAGAGAGGTACAAACAGGTCTTCCTCAGTCAAAGGACAAAGTCAGAATAAGGAAAAAAGGTGGGGTCTTTCATCATTTGGAAAAAAAAAAGGCCTGAACCAATGAGAAGTGTTATTTTCAAGTCACAAGACCAGGGATTTCATCATTATGAAACCAAAACTGTTCTGCACCAATTAAAAGTGTTATTTTCAGGTCACATGACCGACGCGCTTACGCGGTGCACCCCCGCACGTCACATGTTTACGTTGCGCGATCGTATTCGCTCGAGTGCTTCCGGGTGCATTTACGCCGTGCGTATCACGCGGACGCGGCTACGCGATACGTCACGATTATGTTTTCGTTCGCGGCAATAGCGATTACGGGACGCTCTCCGGAGAGCGTCCCGGGGCGCTTCAAAAGACTACGCTCTCTGGGGCGCTCACCGGGGCGCCCCCCGGGAGCGCTCCAGGGTAAAAAAAAATTATAATTTTTAAAGACAAATAAAATATAGGATTCATTCATTTTAAAAAATATTACATTTCATAGCTATCGACATTTGCTATTAACAACATTTTGAAATTCAAAGAAAAAAACATAGGTTTGGGGCCTTATATATAGTTAGGAATTAGCATTTAAAAAACCTATGATATTCACTGAAAAAACCATAGGTTTCACATCAGTTATAGTTAGGAATTAGCATTTAAAAAACCTGTGAAATTCACTGAAAAAAACATAGGTTTCACATCCATTATAGTTAGGAATTAGCATTTAAGAACCCTATTAAATTCACTGAAAAAATCATAGGTTTCACACCAGTTATAGTTAGGAATTCACTGAAAAAACTATAGGTTTCACATCCGTTATAGTTAGGAATTAGCATTTAAAAAACCTATTAAATTCACTGAAAAAACCATAGGTTTCACACCAGTTATAGTTAGCTGGAAATTTTACTGACATAAAACCATTGAAATTCCACGTTATAGTTAGTTGGACTCACTATAACTTGCGCGCCTGCAATGCACTGCTGATGACGTCACATATTACATCACTCATGACATGGTCATTGACATCACTCATGACATCACTGATGACACCATCCTTGTGACAGACTGACAGACCTCCTTTCAGTGTAATGTAACCCTTGAAACACATATTGAAAAATAGAAACTAACATTTTCTTAAAAATAGAGATACCCATACCAGTTACAGCAACCAATTCAGTAATTCCACCTTCTATATACACATCCTCTCATTCAGCAACAGTTCTAAATAGTCACTCATACATATACTCACTCATCATATGTAGTGATACACATATACATCCTGTTACACACCGACAGTCATCCAAAAGTTACTCACACACATACTCACACATTCAAATAAACTATTGAATATCCATTTATTTGCATATACAACTATGCACACACTACCACCTTACTTCTAATGAAACTTACACATGCTTACTCTCTTAAACAATCACTTATAGAAACACATACGTATTTAAACAAGAACTCTTTCAATCTCTCACTCCCACAAATACTCACTTATAAACATCAATACTCACATATACTAAATTAAAACAGATGTAGTTACTGATAAAGACACTAGTGAGGCAGTCATTCAGTCACTAACACACACATATACACACTCATCCACCCATACAGTCCTGCACATATGCTGTCTTTAAAACACATACAAACAGTGAGTCAGTCATTGGTGCATCTATGTGCTAAGTAATACCCCCACCAAACCATACAGACACTCATACTGATACTAAAAACAACATCTAATAACCCATATACACACACATGTAGCTACTCACCAACCCATGCAGCCACTTATACACAAAGTGAAACACTAATACATATATTTAAATATTTAAACATTACTCACTAATATATGTATTCACTAAGATACACTTAATAAGCCAGTTAACCAATCCATTTTTTTAAAAAAACATCCATTTAGACACTTATTTAAACATTTATTCTTCCATCGAATTTTACATACACATATAGAAAACATATTTATTTTTCAGAAAGACACACATTCACTGGATGGTGTCATCAGTGATGTCATGAGTGATGTCACTGACCATGTCATGAGTGATGTAATATGTGACGTCATCAGCAGTGCATTGCAGGCGCGCAAGTTATAGTGAGTCCAACTAACTATAACGTGGAATTTCAATGGTTTTATGTCAGTAAAATTTCCAGCTAACTATAACTGGTGTGAAACCTATGGTTTTTTCAGTGAATTTAATAGGTTTTTTAAATGCTAATTCCTAACTATAACGGATGTGAAACCTATGGTTTTTTCAGTGAATTCCTAACTATAACTGGTGTGAAACCTATGGTTTTTTTCAGTGAATATATATATGAGTGGAATACATGTACATACCATGAATCTATGTGACACACTTACAGAGTCAGGGTAGGTGTAGAATTAAGGGCTAGAGGCATCTGCCCTTACAACACTACCACAAGAGGCCACATGATGGCGCCACATTGCTACAAGTGGAATCAATAATACCTTGTTGTTAGAGGTGAGGGAATGTGTGGTGAAGTAGTGTGGCTCACTGATTAGAGGCGGCAGACCCGAGAGCAGAGGACGGCCCGGGACCAGGGTTCGATTCCCGGCGCGGCAGGTTTCTGGACCAGGGTCAGCGGACTCGATAATTCTCTCACCTCGGTGCCCACTCTGATCAGCGATCACACTCGGCAACTCTGGGCATTAGCTTGCCTCATCTTCACTAACGGCCCCACCAGACTGCCGGGGATGCCTGGTCTCACCCTGGAGATACCCATTAAGGGACCATCTCTCAGGGAAGCCAGGAAGGGTTTCGCAGCGGTCGAAGCGCCTTGGGACCCTCCGGGTAAGTAGTGCGCTATATAAATGCCTATACATACATACATACATACAATGCTCAGATGGGATGCTTGCATTGTTACTTGTGCTCCCAAAATACAATAGTTACCTGTACTGATGCTGTACATCTCTTTGTCCTGGTCAGTGTGACTGCTCTACCCCGCGCAGCTCCATCACTACGCTCAGCTCTCTGAGCTCACAGTTGCAGGATGTTCGAGGCCCTCCTCCACCCTCAGGCTCCTGCCTGTGCCTCATCCCTGGTGGTCCAATGGGATAGCACTCTCCTCTTCTGCTGTCTTGCCTCTGCCCTTCTTGACTCTTTCCTTTTGTTCCCTCTTTTTCTCTTTCCTTTCCTTTCCTTCTCTTTCTTTCTCTTTCCTTTGTTGCCCTTCTGTCACTTTTCTCTTTTTTTTTGTTTTTCCCTTGTTTTTCCCCACTGCTGCTGCCACCGCAGCCTCTCCCCCCTCAAGTGTGTCCTTCCTGCTCCCACCTCCCAGCTGACCTGCTCTCCAACCGATCGCTACTTAATGGCATCCACTGCATGGCCGTGCAATGGATGCACACAGTGAGCGCTTTGCTGGTGCTCCAAAGGCACGCTAAAGGCATACCGTCTGCGTCCATTCGCAAACTGACTGCGACCAGCACCAGGGACTCTGGTGCTCTGACCTGCGTCAGCTACAGCTCAAGCACCCTCCATGATCTCAACCCCAAACGCAAAAAGAACTGCCAGCTCTTGAAGCCGACCAACACCCACGGACCTCTCTCCTGTCTACACTGCCTCTGCACCTTCCCCCACCTCCTTTCCCAGAAGCATCTCTGAGCCTACTGGACATCACCTCCCACAAACCACTCAACTGCATCCACCTCAAGATATGTTCCCTACACAAGCACGCCACAGAAATCTGGGACCTCCTCAACACCTACTCGCCCGATGTCGCATTCCTCACAGAAACCTGGACCAATGCCAAATCTGCACCCAATATCGCCACCACCATTCACAACAGATACAAGATATTGCACAAGGACCACCCAATCTGTCCATCACCGTCATCTACACAAGCACCCTCTGCATGACCAACATCTCAGATGACACAATGACCCTCATGCAGCAACTCCACTTCCCGATCCAGACCAGCCCCAAAATAACTCTCCGCAGAACCCTCATCTACAGGCGACCCGCCCCCGTTCCCTTAACCAATGCCATTATCGACCTCATTGCACCCCACTCCATCTCATCCACGGACTACATCCTACTGGGAGACCTAAACTTCCACCTGGATAACCATGACAACTAAAACAGTGCTTCTCTCCTAGAGAACCACGCCAACACAAGACTGAAATAACTAGTCGCTGCTCCCACGCACACATTGGGACACACACTGGACCCTGCTTTCATCAAAGGAAACAGCATCTCCTACAGCCATGCCACGGAACACCTCTGCACAGATCACCACTGCATCCAGTTCTCCTTAAAAAAACACCGTAAACAAGCACCCCCACCACCTCCCCCACAGATTCTGGACCAAAGTCATGAAGACCATCTCACCTCTGCCCTAGTCAGCACCCCATCAGTGACTACGTCAGACGCAAACACCGCAGAGTGCCACCACCATCGCTGGATCATGAACTGTCCTGACACACTTGCCCCTCTCAAAAAAGCCACTGGAAGACACATTAAGAAAACAAGCTGGTTCACCCTTGCACTCCAAGAATCCAGAGGCTCCTGGAGACAACTCGAAATTACATGGAGGAACTGCATAACCCCAGAAACACACAAGGCCTACAAATCAGCCACCACTGCACACCAACAACTCATCAAATCCACAAGGAAGAAATCCCTCCAAGACAGAACACTCACCAATGCACACAACATCAATGAACTCTGCTCCATCCTCTTGGAATTAGCCAAACCCTGCAGAGAAACAACAGATGTCCCACCCTCCCAAGACCTCTGAAACAGACTCAGCACCTTTTTCCACCATAGATTAGGATGATCTATGACAATTTCAACACCTAAGACCACCTCTCTGCTCCAGCTTCCCTCTCAAGTAATGCCACCCAACAGGCCCTGCTCAAATGGATCCCACTCATGACCATGAACAGGATCCACTCCCGAGCACTATCAGACCCCTGCCCACACCACATCTTCCACAGAGCCACCTCTGCCATCGCACCTGACCTATGTTGGATGACCAACTGCTCCTTCGAGACCGCCACCTTCCCTGATGACTGGAAACACGCCAAAGTCAACCCCCTCCTGAAAGAAACCATCTATGAACCCGACGGACTTCAGGCCAATCTCCCTGCTACCATTCGCAGCCAAGGTCATCCAAAAAGACCATCAATACCCGCTAGCAAACTTAATTGAAGCTAACAACGTCCTGGACATCTCAGGAACCAGATTTTGAAGCAAACACAGCACCAAAACCACCCTACTCACCACCACTGATGACATCCGCTCCTTCCTTGACCAGGGCAAAGTCGCAGCTCTCAGCCTCCTGAACTTCACAGCGGCATTCAACATCATCTCCCACCGCACCCTGACCACCAGACTCCATGACGCTGGCATCCATGGCAAGGTCCTCTACTGCATACGCTCCGTCTTCACCAACAGAACCCAGCAAGTCAGACTCCCTCCCCACCTCTCAGAACTGACAGAGACCAATTGTGGAGTGCCCCAGGACTCCTCCCTCAGCACCACCCTTTTCAACATCTACATGGCCCCCCTCGCAACCATCATCAGGAACGACGAACTATGCCGACAACACCCATCTGATCCTCTCCTTCACCAACAATCCCAAAAATCACCAAACGCAACTTCTAAGAAGGGATGAAAGCCATCACCACCTGGATGAAGAACAGCTACTTGAAATTCAACTCAGAAAAGACAGAAGTCCTCATCATTGGCATCACCCCCTTCGCATGCGATGATTCCTGGTGGCCCTCCACCCTCAAAAATCCCCCTACCCCAAAGGACTACACACAAACACTCGGCATTGTTCTAGACTCTTCGCTCACAATGAACCGCAAGATCAACTCCATATCCTCTATCTGCTTCAACATCCTCTGCATGCTTCAAAAGACTTTCAGTTGGATTCCAACTGAATCAAGAAAAACTGTCACACACGCACTCATCATCAGCAGACTGGACTACGGCAACGCTCTGTATGCTGGAATCAACAAGAAACTTCTTCAGAAACCCCAGACTGTCCAGAACGACGCAGCTAGACTGATCCTCGACAATCCCCTTCGCAGTCGCATCACCCAACACCTCTGCGATCCCCACTGACTTCCACCTGAAAGCGAAATAATCTTCAAACTCCTCACCCATGCATACAAGGCCCTTCACAACACTGGACCTGCATACCTGAACAGCCATCTCTCCTTCCATGCACCAAAAAAACACCTCCGATCCACCCAGCTCTCTCTGGCCACAATCCTACGTATCAACAAGACCAGAACAGGAGCAAAATCCTTCTCCTACCTCGCAGCCAAAGCCTGGAACCAACAAACTCCGCTCCTGCAATATCCCACATTGCCCTAGTTCTGTAAGACCTGGTTCTTTGAATGACCCCAGCACTCAAATGAGCCACCCCTTACCCCCAGCGTCTTGAGACCCACACCGGTGACTAGCGCATTTTACCAACCGTGATTGATTGATTGATTGTGCGGCAAAAGGATCAATTTGATTTCAACATAACAATCAACTCCGCATAAAAGGAAAAAAAGCATAGCATACTCTAGTTTTTGGAATTCTTCGACCAGGCTGGTTTTCTGTTGTGGAGACATTCTGGCAAAAACAACCCCATTCAGAAGTAACTGCAAAGACAAAACCAATACATACTGCATCAGGGACTCTAAAGCAGGTGGAAATAAAGGAAACAACCTGGACTATTATTAAAGCTAGGTTCAACAGAAGAAGACACATTCTGACTTTATTTTTTATCATTGTGATGCTTGATGTGAACTCAATCAAATGACTTTGATTCAAATGTACTATTTGTCAACTGGTTTGCAATGACTCAGAGTAGTCAGTTTTGAATCTGTGAACTGAGTCTCCTCAAAATAACTTCAAGCAACACCAGGAAATGAGGCTAGAGTGATATGTTTTGGATCACATTCTTTTGGTGATATAATGTAGGCAGGCCCAGGACCCAGATCCCCTGGTTAAACACCCAACTTACTCCCTTGGTTACAGACACAAAACTGAATATTACCTCATCATTAGACCATTGAACAACGCCCTGTGAAAAAGTCTGACACATTAATGAAGAAGAGCAAACATTTCATTGTACTTTTGATACACCTATAAGTCCATGATGTGATGCACTGCTATTTAATACCTGCTGGGCAATAACATATTCGGATATATGTGTCCAGTAATCTTTTAGACTGCATTTCTCCTGTTGGTTCCGCTGTCTGAAAGCTTCCTCCAGAAGCCAAAGGAGTTGGAGCAGTCAGAGTATGGACATCAGATCACCCGCCCTATTTTGAGCAGATGATCTGATGTGTTTGTTTCTGTTTGAATCCTGGCAATCTGGAACCAAACAAAACGACTCAACATCCTCAGAGAAAACTCCACAGGTGTGGGCACCATTAGTGTTTGCTTTTTTTATAAAACTGCCACTTTAGGAGTAAACAAAAATGTTTGGAGCACAGCTACCTGAAAGTTGACAGTAACACACCAAACTAGCAGTGCCATCTGGGGAACCACCATGGCTGCATTTGCTCTGAAGACACAGAGATCACAGCTGGGGCAAATGGTGATCTCCACACATGGTGGTCTTGCGGGTCAGGGTGGCGGGTGTAATATCTTTCTCCACCCTGTTGGACAGAGTAAAGACCGCCACGGTATAGATCAGGTCCTATATTTGAACTGGTCCATGTTAATATCTTCCCCTCACTTTTCCAGTCCTGGCATCTTTCTCCTTGAGTTCCTAATGACTGCCCCTTCCTTGCCAGACTTTCATTTAAGTGTCTCCTATGCAGATCCGTTGTTGCACTGATATCAAATTATGATCCCACGTCTCGTAGAGTACTCTAGGGCATTCTTTCACTGTCAGTCCAGCAAAGGACTCCTCAGTTGGGTCTTTACTAGAGAATGTCAGGGATCCACCATTCAGTGGAATAGACTCTTCTCAGGAAGGCACACTTCATTGTTGTTCCTCTTTTCCACTCTGAAGATTTCAGTGTGTTTGATGCAATCACCCTCTGTCGTTCAGAGAGTAATCACTGGCATTTACAAGGCTACCTGCATCACACCCTCTCTTGTGTCCTTCTCTCTAGAACAATTTCAAACTTAAAAGCATCAGCAGTCAAAGCCATGGTAAGTGACTTGTTTGCTGACTTCACTCCACCAGGCCTTGGACTCACAGGCTTCCACAACTTCCTGCTCTACAGGGTGCACAGATCTATGTGTTCTTCTCTTATGGTAGCTGCATCAGGGGACTGTAAGCAGCACAGCAGACCCCCTATACATTGGTTTAACCTAAACATGCACCTTCAAGGTGTCCAGCCTGGAGCTCAAGGATGGAGGTCTTTCTGTGCCACATATTTCTTACTCTCACTGCTTCTTCCATTAGTCATGAATGGCTTCTTGGGTGACACTACTAGGCACTGCCAGCTGCCCCTCCTGCTTTCCATCCATGCCAACCCTCTGGGCATGACCTTGGTTCAGATGAGGACACAAAACCTGGAGTCCCTTGGAAGGGACCAGTGGTGGCTCAATGAGTTTTCACAATCTTTTATCAACCTGCACATTTATATGGGACAACATTGTATAACCTCCCCTCTTCTGAAGGCAAAATATCATCACATTTACATTTATTTTTTCTGTGGTAAAAGTGATTAATATAGTCAATCAGTAAATCAAATTCATATTTTTGTGACAGTGCTCACAGACCTTTACAAAGAATAATGCATGACCTGTTCCAAAAATGATCCTAAACGAATGACACATCACTGTACGTTGGAATATGTTCCTCACCTGCAACACTTACTTTTGGGAGCATGCTGTAGAAATGCTGCATTATGACCTGATAGGATTTCCCGCTCATGGCAAAATAAAATTCATCTGCTGCATATTTAGGGGTGGGTGTTTCATCCATCCTTACGAATATGTCCTGTTGACAAAGCGAGAGGTAGTTTCAGATATGTGAATAAATAATATTTTTATATTTTGTTGAAAAAAATCAGGATACTTTCAGAGCCAAAACAAAGCACAAAACAAGAAAAAATATGTTGTTTTTTCTTGGCACACGTTGAAGTGCATCTTGGTAGGACCTTTCACAGAATCAAACAAGAGTCCTCTCATCTCACTCATCACTTAATTCACTTTCCCAGGTGCTTCTATGGCAACAACAAATGCGCCAAATACTCATCACTATGATAGAAACAGCTGCACTTGTGTTAATGGGGTAAAGGGGCCAGCTTTACTAACAAGTGGTGCACCACAGTGCGGCACACAAAGTTGCTGAGCTGCTCTGCGTCACCTGAAGAGGGCAGAACTGTGTCACATCTTGAAAGCAACAGGTCAGTTCTTTTCTCTCCATGTGTTGGCACAGTTTGTGATGCCCAGCACCAACACAGATACCCTTGCAGCATAGTACAAGGTTATCTTCCTCTACAAAAATTAACCATTTGGGCTGTGAGAAATCAGGTTTTTGGCTGACTTTGGTGAGAACCCTGGTCAATCAACAGCCACAATCCCTTGTAGGATGAACCACAAAAAGTCACAAAATGAACCTGTGATTAACCCTGGCGAAGCTTGGTACTAAAAGCAGTCATGCTTAACTTACAGGCAATGTGTAAAGTCTTTTTGAAGCATAAAAACAGTAATAAAGAAAAACATAACGCAAGAAAAATCCCACACCAATTTGAGAAAATACGTACATTTTAATAAATCATTTGGCACCAAAATGACAGAACTCCACATAGTAGAATGGGAGATATTAATTTTTATGTTTTTTGTAAAAACTATATCCTAAAAGATCAAAGCTCTTACCGCAGACTGGATCAAAGGAAAAAAATAAGGCCTACCGTAAAGGAGCATGGTTCAGAAACAAGTACTGTATTGGGCCTGGCAAGAGCTTACCCAATCTAATTTCTGAGAAAGGTGCAAATCAGCAGGGCAAGGCTCCAGGAGGATTCTGAAGAGGGAGTGTAGTCATCGGATAGCCTTGGATAAAAGCCACGTTGAAGATCTTTTGGATGCAGTCTCTTAAATGGAAGTCAAAAAGCTCCAACAGGGGGAGGCAGAGGGCTGTAGCCAAAGACAGCTTCACAAGGCCATATACCAGTTTGGTGAAGGACAGCTGAAAAGGATTTGTTGCGGCTGAAAAGAAAGTAGCGGAAGAAGTCGCAAAGTCAATCCAATCTGTGATGTTCCTCAGGAGGATAGGTGAGCAGGTTGATCTTGTTCTCCTACTGGTTCTCAGAGGAGTTTTTGACCACAGATTTTCAAAATCCTTAGTTATGGGATTTGGCCACCTGGGCACCTTTAGTATCACAATTAAAGGTCTAGGACTGGCGGGACACCTCCAGGTTGTTCAGGACTTACTCAGGCTGGGTCCAGGTGCAGGTTCAAGAAGGTGAAAAACGTTTGTGTCCCTGTGACTCTGAACTAGACGCCATCAAACTAGCCCTTGAAGTTACTCTGGTAGTCCTGGGTACAGGTGAAGATGCAGAGCTCAACAGTAGGCCATGCCTTTGAGGGCTTAAGGCATGCTCCAAGCAGAAAAGCAGTCATTCCAGCTACTGAAAAGCAGTCTTGAAGAGCACACAGAAGGCCACATCAGCAGGCAGTCCACTGAGAGTCTTTCTGTAGGTCCAGGAGTAAACAGAAAGTGTGTCTGAAGGGCCTATTTGTATACCATGGTACCCTTCTTGTGGAAGGTGGGAGAAACTTCTAGAAAGGTTCTTTAAAGTGCATGGAATTTCCTGCCTCCTCTGCCCTGGCTTCAAATGAACATGTGAAGGTGTTAGGTCCTGTATGTGAAGACAGAGCGCACCCTATTCAGTTGCAAGTTAGGCTGTGCACATATCCTGCCAGCAAATGGCCCACTGAGGCACACCTAATTCCTCTAATGTCTGACGGTATGGAAGGAGTTTACAAAGTCTAACTGCCAGCTACACCCAGTCATGTAACCCAAGACAAACTTCAGGCACAAAAGGCTAAGAACAGGAAAAAAACAACTTTCTGAAAGTAGCAACATGACAAGATGATGGACACTGTGATGAAACTTTCAACCATTCACCCACAGTCAAAAGATATCTATTAAATCCATCATTTATTTGCTCACTATGTCACCCCAGTCTGGACCCAGCCATATGCAAATCAATCTTGACCCTGCTCCTCATTGGAACAATCCAGCCTAAAATGCCAGGCAAGGTACTCCATGGACCAGAAAAAAGCATCCTGGGACCGGTTTTGGGGTATCACCCCTCATCAACCAGACTAGCTTGAATACGGTGGCACAGCAAGCAAGGGCCCATGTCTGTGTATACCCTTGGGGAGCAGGTTCAGGACTGATTTGCATATGGCTGGGTGCAAACTGGAATAGCATGGCAAGGAAAATAAACTATGGATGTAACCCATATCCGTGACTGGTGGTGCATGTTTGATTTATTCATCATTCCTCCCATCATCAGTTCTTTTTGCATTTGTCACTCTAAGTGGGTCCCTTGCTCACTATGCCACCAGATTCAAGCTAGCCTGGCTGATGAGGGGTAATACCCTGAAACAGGTCCCAGGATTCATGTTTTATGCCCAGGGAGAGTCTAGCACTTTGGGCTGGATTATTGTCATGGAAAGCAGCGTCCACACCGATTTGCATATGGCTGGGTGCAAACTGGAATGGCATGGCAAGCAATGAAACAATTGTAATGTGTTTGGGGTGAATGTTTTGCTTGATGAGCATTCTGTCCATCATCTATTCTATTAACTTTCTGAAAATGGCAATTAAACATCTGACTTAACCATTAGAGAGGTTTTTTCTTCATTAGTTCTTAGATACCAAACATGAACTGTATATCTGGTCCCAATCAAAATTAAGCACTCATTAGAAAGTAATAAAGCAACCAAATGTTATCCTATGTAACAGGTAGGCATCACCATAGTGAAAAACGAGTGTAGACGTTTTTCACTAACAGGACATGTAAAATGTAAAAGTATATATCCAACCATTAATTTACAATTATTCCTGCCCAGTGGCCTACCTAGGGTTTACCTTAGAGGTACATGATATGGAAATTGGAGTTTAAGGCTTGGCAAAGGGGTTATTTTGACAGTCGAATTGGAAGTTTAAAACTGCATTCTGACTTTAATGGCAGGCCTGGGAAATGATTTACAGTACTACTTAAGTGTGTGGCACAATAAGTGCCGCAGGCTCACTGGTAGCATTGAGTTTACAGGCCCTGGGTATATGGTACACCACTGTACAAGGGACTTGTAAGTAAATTAGATATGTCAATCAGGTGTAAGCTAATCAAACAATGTTTAGGGGAGTGAGCACATGCACTTTAGCACTTTACCACTGGTTGCAGTGGTAAATTGTACACAGTCCTAAGGTCAACAAAAACAAATTGCAGCACAAAATTGGAGGTGCGAATGCCAAACTTTCAGAGGGAAGACCATCCTAAGGCTGGCAGGTGTAACAGGCTATTTGTTTTTTGTGTGTGTGCTGCAAAATCGAAGAGGAAATAGCAAGGATAAAAAAATATATATATTTTTTGTTTTGCCAGCATCAGTGAGGCACACTATTGTGGGGCAAATCAATACCTGTGCGTCATTGAACATGTGAGTTTGCATCAAAATACATGTTTGGGTGTACAGGAATGCCAGTGCAACCCCCACTGAATGCCTCACAGATGCAAAGTAATGCAAAGCAGTGTAATGTATTTGTTTTGTATTTTTACAAGGCAATGTATACAGCCATATCCTTTGCTTTGTGGCAAACAAAAACGATTTTGCTTCAAATCTGCGTAAAGAAAGTAATGCCATACAGATGCAAAACCTTTGTAAATCTGTGAGTCTATTTATATCATAAAGCTTGTATCATAGACAGGGGTGGATTCACAAAATTAATTATGCTAGCATCATTTACAATTGATGGAATTAATGTGGTAAATTACTGTAGATGTGGGAGAAGTTAGCAGCAAAACCTCCAAACAAGCACAATTCACCTTTTAATGAGATGGCCAAGGGCTCTATTATACAATTACCACAAGATTGTGGGCCTGATTTACAAAGGTCCTCCGCACTCATGGTGTAGACCTCTGCCCCTAGTGCAGACTATCCCATGACTGTGGGGCTTCCGCTATGAGCATGGGGGCCCCTAGTGAATCAGGTCCTGCGGCTGTTTTTTGGGTGGACTCAGATCTATTCCAATTAGTAACTCACCTTTTTACAATTTCCCTCTCAGGACGGTGCAGTTGGGCTCTACACTATAGTCTATCAACAAACTGTTGAGAGAAATGATAGTCACCTAGGTAGTTTTGAAAACTGCCTTGACTCAGCCTTTTACAATGAGGGATTAATGGCATTATGTATAACATGGTCGATGGCCTGTTGTCCGCCAGGGTGACGGAATAAGCTACTCGATCAAGCTGGTGGTAATTTATAAAGCATTGGTAGGCTCCACTTTTAAGGCAGTTCCTGTCAAATCATTTCATTATTTTGTGCAGGGCTCTGTTAATGTGACAGAGCCATATATCAGTTTTCTTTTTATTTTCATATAGAGAGTCCCAAAACAGGATGTTCTTTTTGAAAATGTTATATTATGTTATGTTATGTGGAATTGTAGAGTGCAACCAATCACATGTGAGGTTATCCAGGTGCTGGAGCAAGCTTGTAGGTCTAAGACTGAAGGTGTTGCATGTCTGTCCCACAGACACAGTCAATGAGCCAGGTCTGTAGCTTCTTACCAAATTCAAGAAGTTAGGAGGAGACCCTGATGTGTTGAGGTAGGTCCTTTCATGTCTTGACTTCAAGTAGAAGAATTCCCAACCCCCAGCTTAGCTTTTATGGATGCAGGAGGTGCGCAAGAGAGAGTGGGACTGAGCGTAGTTGTCTGATGGGATGGTGAAAGGAAAGTCAGTTTTTGGTCCGGTGTTCTACAGTACTTTGTATGCATGCTTGAGTAGCTTGAATTGACTGCATTTGAGTATGGGGAGCTATAAAGTTCTCTGAGGTGTGGTGCATCTTGAGAGGTCAAAGATGAGTCTTGCTGCAGCATTCTGGATGGTCTTTAGACAGTGGGGGAGATGGTCAGAGATCCCTGCGTAGAGTATATTGCAGTAGTCTAATCTGCTTGTGATGAGGGTTTGCATGTCACTGTGTCTAGCATTCAAGGGAAGTCATTTGAAGATCTTAGGGAGCATGCAGGGAATATGAAACAGGAGGCGCTGATTGCATTGACTTGTGCTGGCATGTTGAGCTTGTCATCCATAATGATTGCCAAGTTTCTGGAGTGGTCGTTTGGTGTGGTTCCAAACTATGATGGCCACCAGGTGGAGTCCGAAGGAGAGTTCTGGTTCCCAAAGATTAGCACTTCTGTCTTGTCAGAGTTGAGTTTCAGACACTAGGATCTCATCTAGGAGTGGGCGGAAGTTGCGAAATTCACTTTCGCAAACTATCGCGAAAATGTCCAAAATCTCCGCACACACGCGGAAATATCGCGAAGACACAGAAGTTTTTTTCCCCCACCTGTTTGCGATATTTTCTGCATGATCACATTGAAAAATGTCTTGCCAACTTGCCCATGCGGTCGCCATCTTGTTTTCACTTGTCCCGCCCGCTAGCGATGCTTATTTCCTGTTCGGGGTCTCGAATACCGTGTTCGCCATCGCAAACTCATGCGGGACAGCGCAACCGGCTACCAACAATCCAACATAGGAAAACTTGTTGCGAATGCAGGGACGCTACCGCGCGCCCTCTAGAACGCATTTTTAAAGTGCGAGCAAGAAAAAACTTCCATTTTGCAGAAGATTGCGAAAGTTCTGACATTTTCGCGCTCTCCGCGGAAAGCAAAAATGTCAAATTATCGCAATTTCCGCGGGCGGAACGAAATTTACCGCCCGGGCCTAATCTCATCCAGTCTGCTCCGTTGATCATGCAGATGGAAAAGTAGGCTCTGTTGGTGGTGAATTTGCTGGTGTAGAATATGATGACAATGTCTTGTGATCTGATGATTTTGTCAACTGGTGTCATGTAGAATTTGGACAGGGTTGAGCTAAGCGATGATTCCTGGAGTGCTCAGCAGATCAGATTCTAGGATTCAAATGTGTATGATGATATTCTGACTCTCAGTGTTCTTCCTGTGTGGATAGAGCTTATCCAGTGTTGGGCCAGTCCTTAGATGCCTCTGTTGTGCAGTCTTCTGACAAGGGTGGGAGGGAGACTGTACCAGGGCAGCAGAGAAGTTGCATAGGATGAGCTCTGCAGTTTCTCTATTGTGCATTATGATGGAGGCTGCAATGAGTTCAGTTTCTGTCTTGTGGCTGCTCCACAATCCTGCTTGTGCATAGTCCAGCAGGTTTTGGGGTTCTAGGGGGTTGGTGAGTTGTTTGCTGATGGCCTTCTCTATCACTTTGGCTGGGTATGGGTGTAGAGAGATGGGTCAGAAGTTGCTCAGCTCACTGGGGTCAGCTGATGGCTTTTTGGGGACGTGTTGACTGCTTTATGTTTCCAGTCTTCAGGGAAGGTGGTAGATTTAATGTAGGGGGTGATGGGGTGAGGGTGTTACTGATTGGTTGTCTTCCCATGTTGTAGATCTGGTGGGGCATGGGTTCCTTTTGGGCTCCTGAGTGGACAGGTTTCATGTTCACTGCGGTGTCTACTATGTGTCTTTTGCATTAAGTCAGGTGTTTGCCTTGTTTGGTGGTGGTCAGGTTAGCGATGAGATCTTAAGGTTTGATTGTGGTACGATGTTGCTGTAGATCTTTTCTATTTTACTGTGGAAGATGCAAAAAGAAAATGCTCCCATAGCAATGGGAGTCCTCTTCCATGGTGAGGAGAGCATTTAGAAGTTTCCACTTGCCATTAACACCAGGGTTTTCCTAGCAGTGACAGGCAGTGAAATCTAACCTCTAGTTCCATTCATCTAATATAGGTGGGTGGAACGAAGAAGTCTCCCTCTGATGGCCCTTACTCTGCAAGGTTGTTGGAGATGTAGTAGTCTCCTCTGTGAGTAAACCGAAGGTCTGCCCACATAAAGATTGGGTGGGTAGACCATTATCTTCATGGTAAAGAGACTCTATTGTGATGGCGTATTGATAGAGCCACAATATAAATCAGCTTCTAAGATTGTTAGTGACATAGGGTAAGTCAATGTAGTTAACCCAAAACCCAAAAGGTCAATTGGCAGTGGCACAGAACGTTTAAACCAGTTGTGTGGTTCTGCTCAGACTGGTATGAACATTGCTGAAGGCCAAGACGTGTTATGGATGCCTCTAAATATCATTGCAGGTAAATGTGGGTATAAGAACATTTGATTAACATTTCTCTAGAGTTGCAAATTCTGTTTGACTTCATCTTACATTTAACATATCAGGTGCACACTGCTAATGTCTCTTCCAAATGATTCATTGTAATATATCCCAAAGTAGATAACCTAAGTAGAAAGAGATAGCTACATTAATCACCTGCCCATTCCTCACACCATCCTTCTGGGTTTGAAATGTAAGCGAGGCGGGTATGGATCCTTTTGGCTCATTGGCCTCAACCACAATCACCTTGCTTCTTTTTGGGATCATGCCTGAATGTTTGGCAACAGTAAGAGCGGTCTGGAGGTTGTCACCTGTGAAAAAGAAAAAGATTGATCTAAGTAAACTTGTTGTGAAACGATGAAAACAACTGTTATACATCACTGTGAACCATTTACCATACAAAGAAATGATGTGTCATTAAGCATAATAATGCCTACAGAAACTTAGCCCAACATAAATATTGTTTAAAATTATACCATTCCCTGGGTTGAAATGAGCATCACAATTCTACAAACTGATGGTGGTCAGCAATGGGATAGTCAAGGGTACTCTTTGTATCAACTTCAGGAAATTATATAGTTTGACAGGGTTCAAACATGAATCAATAGGTAGGAGGCAGCATTAATACTCTAAGCAATGTTAATGAATGTATTGATGTATTAATGGCCTTGGTGTTTGCCCGCGAAAATGATAATAATAAATAACCACAGCAAATCCATATCAGCATGTAAAACTACAGTGTTTTGAACAAATGATCATTTGTTGGGGTTAAATGTAATGGTTTCACTAGCAGAAAGCAAATAAGTAAACTCATAATTCTTCCACACAGATAAAAATATTAAAAAACAATTGAGCACCGGAACAAAACAAGCACCTTGAAAATAGCAATACGTGTATTGCTAGAAGCAGAAGACCAACTCATAGAGTTAATCCCACTTATAAAATCAGGTGTGCCACAAGACCCCTGCCCCCCTAGTATAATGCACATGATCCCTGCTCAAATACCACAATATTTAGGGCAGATATTTGATAACATGTTTGCAGAAGGGTTGTTTCCCTCTCCCTGGAAACTAGCCTTGATTCTCCCCTTACTAAAAAAAGATAATTTGAACACCCGGGACCCAAATAACTATCGTCCAATATCAAGACTTCCCTTTGCTGTCAAGCTGGTAGAAAAAGTAATGAACCAACAACTCTCTGAATACTTAGAGGAAAACTCTCTGCTGGACGACACACACCATGGTTTTAGAAAATAAACCACAGCATAGAGTCTGCCCTGATGGTAGCAGCAGAGGATATACAAAAAGTACTCGATAGGGGGGGACAGTAAAACTGATTCTGATGGAAATTTCCCCAGCTTTTGATATGGTTAACCATTAGATCTTGGCTGACCGTATGCATAGGCAAGGGATGGAGGGAACAGCCTTGACCTCCTGCAATATTTCCTGATAAAAAGACAAAATAACGTGATGATGGGAAAGTTTGTCTCCACGTCTTTCTCCCTGCCCTGCGGAGGTCCCCAGGGCTCAGCACTGAGCCCAACTCTTTACCTTTACGTTACAACACTTGCGGCAACTAATAAAAATGTTGGTCTCTCCCAGACATCATATGCTGATGACACCCAAATTGTGGCATCATTGGCAAATCCTAAAAATAGTCTTGGTGCGGATTTCAGCTCATGTATGAGTAAGGTAAGCAACTGGATGAATCGCAATTGCCTTAAACTAAATGCCTAAACAACTGAGCTCATCATCTTTAGCAATAATCCTTCTTTCTGAATACTGGACTGGTGGCCACCAGAGTGGGACTCACTACCTGAACCCTCAAATAAATTAAGAAACTTAAGTATCCTGGTAGACAAAAAATTTAAATTTAAGGACCAAGTAAACAAAATAACACTGGCCTCTTTTTGCTGTCTAAGACTAATAAAAAAGCTAAACAATATTTAGCCCCCTGAACTTCTGAAAACAGTAACAATGGCATCGGGTCTCTCAAGGATTGATTACTGCAACAGTCTGTATCTTCCTCTTGCAACGGGTCTTCTTAAGCGGCTTAAGACACTGCAAAACATTGCGGCCCTTTTTCTCCTAAAAATTCTGAAACATGAGTCGGCCAGAGGAGCCATTAGGAAATTACACTGGTTGCCAGTCGAGCAACGCTGTAGCTTGAAGGCTCAATGGCTGGCCTATAAATCACTGCATGGACTCGCTTCAGACCATTTGAAGAAGAAATTCAAATGGTATATCCCAGCAAGGACACTTCTCTCAGGCTCTGCTAGAAACCTGACTGTCCCCCCTTTCAGGAAAACTACCTGGGGTGAGAGAGCTTCTTTAGGGCCACAGCCATGCTCTGGAACAGTATGCCACTGACACTAAAAGCTGCTCCCTCTCTACTTTCATTCAGAAAAGCCTTAAAGAGCGGGCTTTTCACACAGGAGTAGAAGATATTAATGCACCTGCTTGATCTGACAATATTATTGCTGCAACCTAAATCAGACGTCCACAGAGCCAAACGCCATAGGGCATGAGTTTGCGCTTTATAAGTCATATTTCATTACATTTTATTTATAATGTATGTCTTTTGGTTGAATTGCAGTAAATATATGAATACATCTCTCAAAATTAGTCTAAGCTTTCTCAGATGTTCTGTCAGCTGCAATTGGGCACAATGATTCATGTTTTTCAAAAGATAAATAAATGTATGGGCCCAATTCTTTTTATTAACCCAATCCACGCTGCGTGAATTTTTGCGCTGTGTGGGGGTTTTATTGAGTGGGAGGGATTCGGACGGCCTCCAGCCATCATCAGCACACGCCCACCATGACGTTGGATGGCCGGGGGCTGTCCGAAGCACACAAGAGGTTAAGCTTGATTCATTTGACAGTTGAGTTTTTTATCTGAACTACTTTCAAACTGTGATATCTTAGCAATTGAGCAAAATATCTTACCCCTAAATCAGTACAAGGTCAAACACTCCATATTCTCCAAAGTCCTACCTTGTATAACAGGTTTTTATATCCAATATTTCATTTGATGTCATAAGTGTTAAATGCAGCCCATATTCATAGAATCACAGAACAGGGAGAAGGTGTGGTCTGAAAGGTCTTTGGTGAAAATTCTGACATACATTCTACCATTTCCTCTCTCATATTGAAACACTGTTTCTTTCCTTTCATTTTTCCCTCTCAATTACTACAAATGAAGTATTTTCTTTTACTCCTGATCAGTTCATCGGGTCCAGGTACATTGAGTCTTCGACCCTCATTCTGGTATCGCATAGGCCCAGCACCGACAGGTAAACAGTGACAGACCCACCAACATCCATTAAAGCGGTCCAGCCACCGGATTACAATCCAGCGGTAGGAAGCATCTGGGGGAGGGACTGACTGCTGATGTTCCGACAGTCTCTTTGGAAGCAGTGGTGGAAATGTAATACCTACAATAAATGCTATAGGGATTACAATGTCTCTTTCCGTTTGTCTTTCTATTGCAGTCCGAACATTATGGGGCCTCAGGGACAGCAGTGCTGCCCCCCTATCTCCATGCAGCGTGTGCCAGGCACCACTTGGTGCCTAGCACAAGGTGCATGAATGTTTGAAAACATCAATCTTTCTATTGTAGCTTGTGCTGCAGGCCTTTTCTCGCAACGGCACAAGATGCAATGGAGAAGTGTGGCTCAACGGTTAGAGGAGGCAGACCTGGAAGCAGAGGTCAGCCTGGGACCAGGGTTCAATTCCCGGCTCGGCGGGTCTTGAGTCCGAAAATGTCCACGGACTCGACAATTCTCGCTCCGGTGCCTACTCGATTCATGGGTTCACACTCTGCGACTGTGGGCAATAGCTTGCTTAATCTCCACAACGGCCCCTCGTGGTGGGATGCCTGACTTTCACCTTGTGGATACCCTGCCGGGGTTATCTCACAGGGGAATACCAGGACGGGTGCCCTAAACAAGCGCTTAGAACCCGGGTCGGTAATTTGCGCTATATAAATACATGTACATTTACATTTACATTTACAATGGAAAAGTGGATGTTTCTGCCTGCCCTAGGGTAGTCGCATAATAATTCATTTGGTGGAACAGCCAACTAATAGTCGGGCGGATTCCATCGCGGTACAGTCAGATGACCAACTTCGTAATAGGCCCCTTAGTCCTAAATATACATTAAAAGTATTAAATATAAAAATACAAATTTTCCAATACAAGCTGGAACACTTCAAGTTATTCAAACATATGTACAAGGAAGAATGGTTTAGCCTCACTAATCAATGCAAATTTCTAAGACTGGTACCCATGTTATTCATAATATGTGTGTAAAGAATAAATTGATACCTTAATCTCTTAAAAATAGATAGACTTTACAAAGTAAAATTAAAATAAGATATCAAGTGGTATTTTGTGTTGATTCTTTGACAATCTAAACTTAAGTTTATGAAGAATTCAGGTTTACCCAAATGTATGCAACTTTTGTTAGTCTTTCTTAAATACAAGATTATATTATTAATTTGCAATGTATAAACCTATTGTTGATGTTTTAGGAAATATTTTACTAATATTGATTACTTACAAAAAAACTTTATTTGTGATGAAATCTACTTCTATTTTTGTTTTCAGGTAAATGGATATTTATAGATATTATTTTTTAATTGAACTATACTTTTGTCAATGAAATATGATTTAAAACAAATATATACTTTATGTGTAATTTAAAATACATAACGTTCTCCCACACATCAGATCCTCATCACCTCTTCTTACATTCTACTAGAACATGAAGATTTAGCTCTTCGAGTAAGTCCTCCTGGAGGCAAGCCTTAATTTCTTGCTAGCTCCATGATATACTCATGAGTGTGCTATAAAAATACATATAACATAACAAGAAAATAAATTCATTTTAATGTAATGAAAAAATAGTGTTTTTTAAGTATTGCAACTTTTTAAAATGTTAAATACACTTTAAATAAATAGTTTTCACATGTTAAATGATATTATTGATATTGTTTCACATGCATTTTGGCATTAACCATTTTTGTTAATTCTATAGTTACCTTTGTAAATTACTATTATTGTAATCTATATTTTTGTCTTACGTATTGTTTAACTTGACATATTTTTGTAGCAATATATTATGTAATCAATAGTTTTGTTCTTTTAATTATATTATATGGCTACAATATTTTAGTCAATACTGTGATCCCTATATATTGGTAGGTCAATAGTTTTGTATACGATACTCAAGACTACAGCCAATATTAGACAGAGGTGATACTTTTATTCACCACTTTTTAGGCTTACCAGAGCCCATTCTGGAAACTCACTAAACAATTTCCCACTCAATTCGTGTTCATATTTCAAGACTCTAAATAATGATGTTAGCAGAAAACTGCTGACCAGTCCCAAGGCACACTGTGTCAGATGAGCCTGAAGGCTGAATCCATTTGAGCAAGATTAAACATAATAACTTTCAAATTCCAAACATAAATTATTTAATGCATAATAAATAAGTTGCCTTACTGTGATATATTCTCTTCTAAAGTTCATCATTCACTGTGGAAAATGAATGTCCAAAGCAATTCAAATACATTCCACTGTTCAAAGATCAAAATCCCAATGCATTTTGGGTCAGTGACAATTTATAAGGGAAGCTAAGGCTAAAATTATCAGTAAAACAATGCAAGGTATTGGGAAACTGTGTGCCACACCTCGTGAAACATGATTAAAAATACAGCAAGCTGACTAACCGTATAACAACACGCTCATGATAGAAGAATCCAGACATATGAGCTAATGTTAATCATGCAACCTTGTGATGCATGTAATGGTAACAAACATGCTTAGACTAATACCTCGCGTGCTCACTGCCTATTGTTTTCAACACTATCAAAGTCAACGAGCCTCAGTTCAAAATACTGTGAGTCTCAACAACATAACACCAATCTCAAAGAAACTAGTAATGTATGGGGTTGTATACTGGTTTTTGAATTTTGAAATCCAAGATGGGTGCTACCCTGAAGATGAAGAAATGAACCGAGGTGATTGCATACAATATATTACAAATGAACATTGCAAAACAATACATCCAACAGAAACAAAAATTGCAACAATGGTTTAAAGCTATCCCATACAACATATCATGAATAAGGTTCATGATACATCTCAAAACATATAGAACATTTAGAAAGATCGTATAGTTCATGGGGTTTGGTAACCTCCAGCAGAAAAGGGGACTTTTAGTAATCACAGGTTTGCAGGAAGGCTTGCACTAGTGGTAGGGAGAGTCCTATATATATCTCATTTCAAGAGGAAAAGGATGCCTAAGGCCATCTCAGGGAGAAACAATATTGCAAATACAAAGAAAGATGACTTTACCTATAAAACTTCAGTATGCAGGATATATTTATAATTTGAAACACCTATCCAGCAATGGACCTAATTCATCAGATTGACACATCACATTGTCTCACTCTTACCTTTTTTATGCTAAAGGAGTTTGCTTTAGCCTGCCCCAAAGCCAAGCTGACATTGTGGCGCGTTCAACTGATGCAGCCTTCCGCTTTATCACAATTGTCCTTGTCAAAAATATTAAACGTAGATAATTTTATCTTACGCAGAAAAAACAAGACAAGAATAGAGGTTGGTGGAACTCACGGAGTTTCACTCCCTGGACTTCCGCAGAGTTACATAAAATCTCTTGAGTTCCACTAGTGGGTGGATTTCGGATGTTGTGCTGCTCATGCTGATTTTTAGAGCCGGGAGCTTTTTCAGCGGTGGAAAACCAGCATGAACAGCACCACAATGTGTGCCAGAGGGCACTGCTTCTTTCTGCCGCTCGAGTAGATTTTCAACTTAAAAGGCAGCTTTCTCAACGCAAACGGCCACAAACTTCTGTCACTGCCTATGTTGAGAAATCACATCAGGAGGCATCTTAGCACCTGAAAATGTGGCTATGGGATGCAAATTCTCGTTCACACTCTTCAACTTATCATTGGGGGAGCTGTGCAAAAGAAAAAATTCCATCATGCAGAGGTTAGCGGAGTTTTGTCGGAACTCCGTGTTCTAAGCAGAACATGGAGTGGGCAAAAGTCTGCGAACTACGCAAGCAGAGTGGAATTGTTTCGATCCCTACACAAAAACCCAGTTTTATTGGACTCAATCCCTTGCAAAAATACAATTGTAGGAATGTTGAAAGCAGTTAAAAATAAACAAAGTACAAAGTTTGGCAACTTTGCAAAACCTTATGGGCAACAGCTACTTTTTTCTCTACTTGTATTACTAGTTCCACCCCTGAAAATCCAGCACCACAAAGTCACATAAGGGGTTTGCTCATATTTATGAGAGTCATAAATGAATGTGTTGAGTAATCCCTGATAATGAATACTGTGCTCTAACAGCGGTGCTCTTTCCATGCACTATTTTTTGTATCTCCGATCACATGAAGGAAAAGAAGCTTTGGGAGAGAACGTAGCCTTCGACCTCGAAGCTGGGGAACCGGGTTTGAGTCTTGGCAACGAAGCTCAACATCCTGTGATTCTGGGCAAATCACCTAATCTCCCCGTGCCTAAGAAAAAAGAATGTGTCCATTTATAACAAAACTGGTGCTCATGCAAGTGCTCTGATACCCGATTTCTCGGGTCTAGTTTGTGCTATATAAAACTCAAAAAAAAGAAAAGCTCTCACTTACCAAACCGGCTGGAATGTCTTCAGCATTATCACCACCATAAAACTGACTACCAAAATACCTAACCTGCCAGCATAATGAAGTAATGACTGCTTCATATACCTGTGATCATAACCGCCCTGATTTGAGCATTCAATAGCTCCCGTAATGCCGGCTTGGTCTCAGCCTTGTTTTTATTTTCCATTACAAGAAGTCCAAGAAATTCCAGGTCTGATTCTACTTCTTCCCTAGAAGAGCAGGCAAGGGAAAAAGAAAATATCAAAGAAGGAGAAATTACCACTCAGAGCACAGCTTTGTGAAACAGTCTTTTGAACATGATCAAATATAATGTGCCATGGTGCATGCATCATATTTATTGTTAGAGATCATTTACTTATTCTTGTATTTATTTACAGTTTTAATACTATTACTGCACCAAAGAATATTGGGGTGCTTTATCAACAATTCTATTAAATGTATTACAATTTAAATAGATACAATTTCCAACATTTTGACAGTTCTTCTATGGAACTCACAGGAACCTATAAAGAACAGCAAAGAGCCTTCACCACCTAACAGGTAGTATGAGTGTGTAGATAGTGGTCTCCCCACCAAAAGCTGTCCATAGGACCATGATTGTGACCACGATTGTGCGTAGTAGGGGCTTGGTAACCTAATTGGCGTGTTTGTCTGGAGGGAGTGATTTTAGTACTCTTTATAAAGATATGCAATAACATACAATACAATGCAATTGTAGAGAGCGCAGCTACCTCTGAAGGGGGGTCCTGGCGCTAGCGGAAAGGATTACCTACAGGAACCCAAGCAGAAAGATTCTAAAAGGCAGAAGTCCAATAGTTAAGTTGTTGGGCTGTTTCTAAAAACCGTTTCTAAGTGATTACTTCTCAACCCAAGAGGAAGTGCATTCCACAATTTGGAGGTCAGGAAAACAAATGATCTACCTCCTCTTCTGGCGTTATGAATTTGTGGGATTTGGAAGAGATTGTGTTTGTTAGATCTTAATGATCTCTCCTGGACTTTCAGCTTAAAGCAGTGCATGAGATAGAGTGGACCTTTATGGGAGTAGGTTCCAATGGCAAAGATCAGTCCCTTGAAGTAGATCCTTTTATTCACTGGAAGATAGTATAGATAATGTAAATGACTTGACACCAATGCCCGGAGGGAAAATCGGGAATTTGCCGGACAGCAGAATGCTAGATGATTTGAAGATACTGATACAAGCTGTTGGTGTAATTCAATCTCCACATGGATGAGCTGCAGCATCCTCCTAAGGGACCTAAGAGTGAAGAAGCAAGTGGGGGCTAGTGCCTGGAATTGGGGCTCAAGTGTAAGGTCAGAGTCGAACTTCGTCCCAAGGTTTCTTACCACAGAAGTCAGAAGGAGGAGGGGGGTTAGCCCATTTTCTAATACCACCAAAGGTTGGATATAGTGAAAGTCTTGGCTCCAAAGAAAATATTATCAGTCTCATCTGAGTTAAGCTTCAGACAGCTTTTCTTCCATCAAGTCCACAACTGATTTGCGACAGAGTTTGAAAGAGTCCAAGGTAGTGGGTGTTTTTTCTTGGAAGATAAGGATGAGCTGTGTGTTATCTGCACAGGATACATCTCTCACTCCCCAAGACTCTACTAGCTTCACCAGAGGCTCCATATGTACATTAAAAATGGTGGGGCTAAGAGACGAACCCTGAGGGGCTTCACAATCTAGCAGCTTCAACGCTGAGATAAAAGGTGGAAGGAAAACAGCTTGGGGGCATTCAATAAGAAAGGCTTTCAACCATAACAAGGCGTGGTCTTCAACGCCTTAACCGTGGCGGTTTTAATGCCGCAGTGTGGGCGTTCTAAAGGGTGGGCGGGGCTGCGTCGGCCGTTGGTCGTGCGCAGCACTGGGGAGGGAGTGCTCGTGATGGCCGACGGCAGCACATAACAGGTTAATACCGATTGTTTCAAGTCTCTCAAGCAAAATAGCATGAGAAACCATATCAAATGCAGAGGAGAGGCCCAGAAGCATAAACATGACTGATGTGCCTGAAACCCAGTTTTTTAAAATATATTCTAAGACTTCAAGCAGCTGATTAGACTCCAGAAAATATGATATTTACTATTGACTTTTTTCTCAATAAGTTTAGCAAATGTAGGAAGGAGTGAAATTGGTCTAAATTTACTGAAAGCTTTAGGGTAAGCTGATGGCTTCCTAACCACGGGTAGAAGCTGAGTTTTTTACCAGCTGGAAGGAACCAGTGCCTGTTCAAGGGACTCATTTTAGCAGTCTGTTCAAGATAGGATTCACCATGGGTGCAGCAAGTTTGTGGATGGCTGGAACCAGGGACCCAGATTGGAGCTAGATTTGCAACTTGCAAGTTCAGCTGTTGATTCTTCTGCAGTTATATGGACGAATCTAGCAAGTGATTGGCTGGAATAGAAGAAAGACATTGGTCCTTGATTAATTGTACCAAGAGAAGGTAGTTTACGTTGCTGTGGGAGTTTGAACAACCCTCAAGGTTTTTTTGCAGCCTCAAAGATGGATGAGGAAATGAAATTGTTTTGCCCTGATTGACCAGTGTCTTGGTATTTTTTTAGAGTAGCCTGGTAAATAGTTTTGGTGCCCTTGTCATATTTGTATCTCCAATGCATGCTGATTTCTCTGACTTAAGGGAATCAAGGCACAGAAGGCTTAAATCTCTTTGAGAAGAAGGATTTCAAAGGCACAATGGTATCTATAGCATCTGGTACCCAGTCATTAGACATGATGCATCCTGCTCTAAATCGCCTAACCCATGACAGGAATTGGACAGACGACTCTATAAGTAGGGAGTCTGAATTGTTATGCAATTGCCTGGATGCAGTCCTCTTGGTCCTTGTGAACCGCTAGGAGCTGGGGAAACTATGTAAAAAGAGACCAGAACATGGTCAGACCAAATTAATTCCAGATCTGGTTGTACTCCGGCAGTTGCAGGATTTGCTAAGACAAGGTCCAGTGTATGGCCTGCTTTGTGTTAAGAGGGTACCTTAATAATCTGATCTAAGTTAAAGCCTTCCAAGGATGTCAGAAATTCCTGTGCAGGTTTATTGTTCAGGTCAACCACAATGAAGGTTAAAATCACCCAATACCAAATAGTAGGCATGGAGATGGGATAGTCAACCTAGTGTGTCAATAAATAGTTGGAGAGAGGCAGTTAAAGCATCAGGAGGACGAAAGATGGGCATGCCAGATTCTCCAAAGCTATGGGCTAATATAATGGTAAAGGACATCCCTTCAATATTATTGAAGTTGGCTAGTTTTGATACAGAGCAGGAGTAGGAGGAACGGTGTAAAATAGCTTCCCTCTCCCATGTTCGTCAGTTCTATCAAGGTGCTTGATAGGGAATTCTGTGGGAATCGACATAACAATATTGGTTGCCAAACTGTCTTTAAGCCAGATTTCAGTTACTAGTTTATTGCAGATTGTGCAATGAATTCTGATGCTCGCAAGCTCTAGAGCACTTGCCGGGATCATTGGTGTACTGTAGCCTTACTTGGTAGTGTATCTCCTGGTGGCAAATGACGCACACCTTAGGATGTGGACAGAGTACTTCCATTGTGCTCCCTTTCTGACCGAGCAAGATGGTGTGAGCGGATTTTTTATAAATTCTTGAGCATGCTTGTCGTGACATAAGAATACTTTTATTTACACAAAGTGCACTTTACCATCTGGGCCACTACCTTCTTTCTTCACTTGGAACTGTAAAACAAATTCCACACAATGATAAAAAAAAATAGAATCTTCCAAGCTGCTACGTAGGATCTTGAGCAGGAGACGCCATTGTTTTTTAAAAGTAAGCAAAAAACACCAACAATGAAACAAAACTCTTGATGTGGATGCACAGGTGTGAATTTTGACAGCCACACATAAAGGATGAAAAAACCGGGAGGGGTCTTTCTCTATAAATGATTTAAAGCTGTTTTAACCAGTAAAATTCATTTATTCCTGTGTTACCTGGGATTCGGGATGTTGTCACAATGACGGTGCAACGTCATCATGAGTCCAGAAAATATATTTAAACAAATGTTTTATACTTCATTTCCTAATCATTATAAAAGTTCCTTTATTATTTTTGTTAATCACTTACCTCAAACATTACTTTTAAATACTCTATATATGTTTTTAAGTACTGTCGCTGGTTTTGTGAACTTCTGCGATACTGGATTATACGGATCGGGACGGATCGCAATGGATTGGCAATTCTCAAAATAGGTAATAAAAAAGCAAATTCTGCAAATCCTGTTAATATGAAGCAACCGTACCAATAAACTTAGATGCGTGACCATGGTGCAGCAGGTGAAGTGAGACTGGAGTGGCAAGAAGAGTGCAAGCAGCTCACTTCAAAGAGATCATCATTTGGTTTGTAAATATCAAGCAACAGCGTCAATAATTTCAGGTGTCTAACCAATAAGCGGTACGTTCAGTGACATGAGAGCAGACCCAACAGTGGATGACATCTGTTCACCAATACACCTTTGTGTATATATATATATATATATATAAAACACTCGCAGTCACTGGATGATGTCATCATTGATGTCATTTGAGATGTCATGAGTGATGTCTATGACCATGTCATGAGTGATGCAATATGAGAGGGTATAAGCAGGGCATTGAAGGGGTGAAACGTATATTTAGCTCACTAATTATAACAGCTGAATTTCTCTGGTTTTGTACGAGTGACAGCTGAGCCGAACCATAACATCTCTGTAACCTTAGTTTTTTTCAATGAATTTCTAAGTTTTTTCTTTAATCTCATTTCCTAACTATAACGTCTCTGTAACCTTTGGTTTCTTCAGTGGATTCCCAAGGTTTTTTAAATGCTAATTCCTAACTATTTAAATGTAAATCCGTTTTGTAAAGCACAAACTACTCACCCTTATGGGTCTCAATTCGCTGGGGGCCGTCGTGGAAATTAAATGAGATTTTGCCCAGAGTCACATGGTGCTGAGCTTAGCTGGGGCCGGGGATTGAACCGCGCACCCTGTGCTCCGACGTCAGCTGCCCTGGCGGCTGCACCACACGTCTCCAACTATAAAATCAGTGTAACCTTTGGTTTTTCCCAGTGAATTTCTAAGTTTTTTAAAATTAGTAGTCATGTTTGTAGAGTGGTGGCAAAAGGGGGCATGGCCCTCAAAGACCTCTTAGCAATCTAGCTTTGTGGAACTTATTGGAGATAATAAGAGGGGTAGTTGACCCGAAGGACGTTCTTTGGGGCCATCTACGCCTCCTGTTACCTCAAATATAGTCCCACAGAACAAGATTGCTGAGACCTGGTAGGAGACCATGCCCCCTTTCAATACCACTTGCAAACTGTCACTTTAAGCCCTGGGCTGCTAATACTGTAAAAGTCTTAAATTGTGAATTCTCTACTGTTCATTGTGAAACTTTTGAGCTCAGAAAACACTCAGTGAGGGCTTATGTCATGTTAAAGTCAGTTCTGGGGATGGCACATTATCTTCTTTCCTTAACTAGCGCTCATGACAGATTTGAAATCACTCATTTTAGAATGAACTATCTTCATTTTCTTTTAGCATCCCCGGCTGGATGTTTCCCTCTAAATCAAATAGGACCCATTGTGGGTACAGATTCCCTTAGGGCACTCTACACTTCTTACTACCGTGCAAATTTCTCCCCTTGGCAAAAAGGTGGTTTCTCCGGCCCCTTCTAAAGATCCTGAAGTTTAGGCATGCTAAAGTGGCACTTTTGTATTTACAGTAGCTGCCAAATGCTTATACCCTATGTGCAGTGACAGGTTTTCTGAGGGCTGCTTACAGATCCCGGCTCTCTAGCATTGATTAATCTGTGCAAGGCCAGCGCACATGAAGCTCCATTTATTTGATGGTGTGTACTGTTTACAATTCTTTAAGATTTTTAGATTTTTAAAACTGATGATGCATTAGTTTTAGGTGTTGCTTTTATCCCATACTGTGTATTTTTTTTTATGTATTGCTATATCTTTAGGGACGCTTTTGCTTCCAAATAAAGAAAGAATTATAATAATAATACAGGAAGCTGATGACCTTGAGTATATGGGTCCATGTATGGGCAGGAGCTGACTGTCCAGTAAACCTTGACATTAATTACATGATAGGAATATTGTTTAAATTGCCTCAGGTCCTCCACCCTATTAATTTAGGAAAGCATCACAGCACATGAGCACCATCCATACCCTGGTCCTCACCTGGCCAGAGAGTTCACCGCAGCATATGATCACCATCCATCCATTGGCCCTCATCAGGACACACGTATGTGATCCTTACTTTTCATTTGACTTCATCAAGTCAGATTGCTTTTCAGCATTGAGGACAAAGACTAAAGACAAGGGTGTTGCTGAACAAAAGTTTAACACACCACAGACTTTGCTGCAACACCTCTCTACCACATTCATATAGGTAAACAAAATACTAACACCTTATTTTTCTCATCAGCACAGGGGACAAAGAGGAGTTTACAGTGATGCTTGTTAAGAGGGGAGTAGTATGTGTTTGGAGATTAGTTGGCTGTCACAACCTGTCTAGTCTGCTCTGGGCCAATCAGTCTTCCCTGTCTCAGGCTGAAGCCTGGCTCCTGAGTGGCTGGACACATGGGCACTTATTTATGAGGCCTTGCGTCAGTTTTGCGCCGCTGGTGCGTCACTTTTTGTGACGCACCAGCGGCGTAAAATATGCGCCTTGTTGCGCCATATTTAAAAAGTGACGCATCTAGGTAGATGCGTCACTTTTTAAACCCCTGCGCCACATTATACCTGCGTCAGGTATAATGTATGCAGAGGGGGCGTTCCCTTGCAAAAAGCCTCGTAATAGTGACGCAGTGAAATCTATGAGATTTCACTGCGTCGCTTTTAGGATGCTGTTGCGTCAAAATCTTGCGCCTGCCTCACAGCAGGCGTAAGACTGATGCAAGCCCTTTCACATGGGGCTTTCCCCATGTGAAAGGACGCATTGCTGGAGTTGCGTCACTTTTGTGACACACTCCAGCAATGCGTCACTTTTGCGCTTACAGATGCGTCAGAAATACTGACGTATCTGTAAGTCCTTGCGCCATGATGCGTCATACATTAAATATGACGCATCATTGGTGTCGCAAGGAGGGCGCAGTGAAAAGTGACGCATTGCTGTTTTCACGCAGCGATGCGTCACTTTTCATAAATGGGGCCCATAGGGTCTTTGTTGGTGGAAACCTGGGATGATGGTGACTGAGGACTTGTTCATCCGGAAACGGTGAACTGGGTTGCGGTGATTTGGGAGATGTGTTGATAGGTTGCTGTTAAACAATTTAACACAATTATTTTCTCTTTTGTTCTGGGAGATTTCACAAGTGAATTCTGCACTTTCTTTATCACAAAAATCCACTTAATTTGTTGGATTTTCTATAAAAAAATTGAAGAAGAATCTTGTGAAGTTTGTAAAGTTGGTGAAGGTTTAAAACAAACTGCATTCTCTCTTTCTGATCCACGAAGAAGGCTGATTTAGGATCAGTAATAGATTATATTTGCATGTAAGTGACAATTTTAACCATCAGATCAGAGTTACAACCCTGTGGCTTACCTTGGGTAAGTGTCCACTCCAACATCTGTCTTCAGAGCCAGGGTTTTATATGCCAGTCCGATCACCCTGAACCCTTGCAAAGTGTAATATTCAAGCTCACTTAAGAAATTTAAAGGCACTGAGTGGGAAAGGATAAACAATATTCTAATCACTAGTGTATACCACTGCATTATATTTACATAATGTTTTCTATTAATCAATAATCAATATAGCAAGCAGTATCTTTATTAAGAACAATTATTCATGAAACAAGGCAAAAGGCAGTTACACAGTTGTATAACTGTCTGAATTCCCCAAAGCTTATTAATGTAGTAATAGTTCATGGTTGTTAAAATATTTCATGTCCCTTGTAGCTGAAGTTGTTTAAGAAGCAATTTTTGTAATGAAAAAGAATTCTACATGTTTTCCCAGTAACTGCAAGGAAGCTCTGCATTTCTATAAAATCTGAATGTTCCCATGTTCAGACTAAGGGCCCAATTAGGATCTTGGTAAACAGGAATATTCCCTCACAAACGTGACGGATATCCTGTCCACCGTATTACAATTCCGTTGCATCCTATGGAACTTGTAGTAAAGCGAATGGGATATATTTTATGTTTGTGACGGAGTATCCTATCCGCCAAGATGGTCGTCAGGTCCTAAGTCCATCCTGTACCTAGGGAACCAAACTTCTTCAGGGAGGTATAAGGAAAATCGGCATGATATACATATATATTTTTCAGGGGGAAAAATAAAATCTGTGTAGAAAAAATGTAAAGATGAAAACAATAGTCTTAATTTAATGCCTATTACAGGTAACACTACATCAAACTACAGTTCCTGTATTCATTAATAAATAGAAAAAAAGTTATTGAAATGCTCTCTTCTCCAGTCACTTTAATTGGATCTTCCAGTCAATACCTGTTTCCTCCTCATACACATCTCTTCTTATCATGGTCTCTGCACCTTCCAACACATTGACTTGTACTTTCTTTATTCACCAGTGTTCTGTATGTATGAACGTACAGTTTTTTTTCTAGAAGGTGGATGACGAGAGAGAGGAGGAGTAGGAACGAGAGCGGCAAGGCAGGGTAAGTGGCAGAAAGACAGGGAAGTCCCTTCTTTAAATCTTTTAAATGATTTGGGAGGGGGAGGGAGTGGCTAAGTCTGCTCCACCACGGAGGCAGAGTTTTTGCCTACTCTACATTCGCCACGGAGTGCAGAGTAGGCAAATCTCAGCAAAATCCGCCAGTGGATCGGAGTTACCCGCCCGGGGTTAGTAAAGAATCTATGCAACACTCAAACAGTAATAAGGTGAAAACACCAATTGAAAACATAGATTACATTTTAATACATTATCTGACATCAAAATGAGAAACATACTATCAGTAGCAGTGAAGATATGAATTTGTAATGTTTTTAGCAAAAACTAATGCCTAAAATATCAAAGCATCAACCACAAACATCTAGTCAGGAGAGACCAGGTTGAAAATGAAAAATCTGACTGAATGCGATGGAGCACAGGCCAGATACAAGAAGTGGATTGGGCCTGGTCAGGTCTTACCTTCATACTTGAAAGAATTTTCAAGGAAATGTTCTGAGAAGGTAGGGTTCAGTGGGGCAAGACTGCCGGCGGTGTCCAGGGAAGGAGTGCTGTCGTCAGGAAGTCTCTGGACAAAGTCTCGGTTAGGATTTCTACATTCAGACGTAGGGCCTGATTTTGAATTTGGGGATGTGGGGGAGGGATGGCACACCACCTCCCCACTCCGCCAAACCTCATCACTGGCCCCCCCATAAGATTAAAAGTTGTAATCTGGGCAGGTGGTCCTGCGGCCTCTGGCACACAGCCCTGCCTTTCAAAGGCTTGTAGGAGAGCCTTAGAAAGGACAGCCACAGCACTTTCCAGGATGGCATGGACTGTAAAGTCCATGCTGTGCTGGAACAGGAGGGGCAGAAAGACAGGGAGCATACCATGTGCCCCCAGGCATACACTTCCCCTGCACCGAGTCACCAGGGGGCCCTGTAGGACCCCCTAAGTTTATTCACTGCCATCTTTTTCATGGCAGCCTCATCACCATAAAAATGAGGGCATTGAGGGAACTCATAATATGCTTTGCGGTCTATTCAGGACCCTATGAGATCCTTCCACAGAAAAAAAGTTAATTGGTTGCCATCTAGGACCGAGCCACCAAGCTATGTCTCATGAAACAACTCCCCACTGGGGCTGTTCACATGCTCTGGCAAACCTATGATGTGCACATTGCTTCTGCATGAGGGTACCTGTGAGACGTTTCTGCATCTCTTTGACTGATGGGTGCTTCATCACTAAAGTAAATTCAATTAGTGCTTCCCTTTCAGTGAGGTTTTAGCAATGTGCTCTGAGCAGACATGCCTCCAGGGCCATAGCTTCAATTTCAGATTCAAGAGTAGTCTCAACATCGAGAATAGCCTGCAAGATAGCATCAAATTTACCTGAAGGTTCTGAAAGGGTTGCTTCCATGTAAATGTTGGAGCCCTGTGATGGGCCCTCTTCAGTATTTGGAGGGCCTGCTGCCACCCTGTGCTCCACACCCTTGGTGCCCCATTGCTTCACCATCATAAGTCTTTCGTTTTGGTTATTACTTGGATCTCGCTATAAAAGACCCAGTCTGCATGTGACCGCTTAGTGCCCGCATTGTGGAGTTTGATCATCAGTCTCTGATTAATAGGAACATTAATGTCAGGTCAGACACCCTGGGGTATAGACCATATACATTTATTCGCAGCCGGTAAGGGGTGATTTGCCCCTATTCTTCAAGGCACCATCTCTCAATGCCCAATGCAGAGGGAGGCAATGTCCACTAATTTACGGGAGTTGTGGCAGATTTTATTGGCCTCTGTTTCTATCAATCTCTATAGCAAGGTATGGATTGAATACTTTGGTGCCCAAGGGGCCACAAGGCCTGTGCACCATGTGACGTCTTGAAAATATCAATACAGGTAACACAGCATTATTATAGTCAAGATTCCCACTAGGCCTCCCAGTCCCAACCATTGTCCAATCCTGCAGCCATTGTTAATAAAGTGACCTCCGTGACTCTGCATCTCAAGGTACCCGGGCTACTGCCCGAGGATAGGCCCTACAAGGAAGTGGGTGCCTCCCTATATGCAGCTCCCTCAGGATTCTGAATAGATTAGCTTCTGGAGCAGGTGCGAATGTTGTTCTGGAGGAGGGAGGGTATTCTCTTCTGGAGTGGGGGCATATTCTCTTCTGGAGTAGGGAATAATTCTCTTCTGGAGAAGGGGTGTATTCTCTTCTAGAGTGGGTGAATTCTCTTCTGGAGCAGGGGGTTTAATTCTCTTTTAGAGAAGTGGTGTATTCTTTTCTGGAGCAGGGGTTGATTCTCTTCTAGAGCAAGGGTATATTCTCTTCTGGAGCAGGGGGAATTCTCTTCTGGAGCAGGGGGTCTATTCACTTCTGGAGCTGGGTGTATTCTTTTCTTGAGCAGGAGTGTATTCTCTTCTGGAGCTAGGCCCCCGACCACTCCAAAATAAATTCAACTGGTATAAGCCTACCCGCTCTCTTCTTTCCTCATCGTTAAACCTTATCAGCGTTTCCAGAATCAAAAAAGCCACCTGTGGGGGAAGAGCGTTCAGTATAGCTGCAGCTCATTTATGGAACAACCTCCCTACTGACATCAGAAGAGCAAACAAACCGATGGCCTTTCGGAAAAAGGTTAAAACATGGCTCTTCCCAAAAAATCTAATTGATTAGCACCTTGACCACTGTCCTCTTCTGTTCTACAGGATTCTCAGCTATATGAGTACCTAGCGCCAGGATGCCCATAGGGTTGCAGAGCGCTCTACAAATGCCATAAATAAATAAAATAAAGGGTTGAATTCTGTTCCGGAGTGGGGGTTTACTCTCTTCTGGGGCAGGTGTGAATTCTCTTCTGGAGCTGGTGTATTTTCTCCTGCAGCACAGATGAATTCTCTTCTAGTCGCGGGGATATAATCTCTTCTGTAATGAGGGTTGTATTCTCTTTTGGTGCAGGTGTGAATTCTCTTCTAGAGCAGGGGTGGAATGTTTTCTGGAGGGGAGTGTATTCACTTCTGAAGCAAGGGGTGTATTTTCCTCTGGAGCACGGGTGAATTCTCTTCTGGAGCAGGGGTGAGTTTTCTTCTGGAGCAGGGGCTGTATTCTCTTCTAGTGTGGGGGTAGATTCTCCTATGGAGTGGGGGTGTAATCATGACTGGTAATAGGGAGAACTCACTTACTTTGTAGATGTGGCTTCCCACAATGCGTTACTCCCACAATTCCTTGGCATCAGTCAGCCTCACGAAGTGGCAACCATGTATTACCAATATGTTTAAACCTGTGGCTAAAGTACATAACTTGCTATGCTTTTAGCATTTTTACAGACTGTGGCATCACAGAAACTCTACCTACCTGTCTGTGGCCGGCAAAACCTGACAACCATTTCCGGTGCTCCTTTCATAAAACCCATCAACTCATTCGATCCAATGACCTGGGTAACAACAGACATCCGCTGCAGACTTGAGGAAAATGGAAATTGTTGCATAATAACAACTCCATCAACTGGCACCTTTGATGAAAGCATAAAACAATACATTGAAGCATTAATAAAAAGATCTAATGCAGGTCTGGTTAATTTGCAGTCTAATGTAAAATGACAAGATACTTTTAGTGAAACATTTCTCATACAAATAGGTAGTTTAGATTCTCCCTTTTATGCTGCATGTAGGAGGATGCAGAACATTGTGGGATGCATGCAGCTGTATACAATTACATCCGTCTACAGTCTAGTTAAGGAAATTAAAACAACAATGATTCCTTTCACAAACATTAATGGGCTTATCACGATGTCGGTTGGAGTTGCCTCCGACTGCCACTGCCTCTGACTCGGGACGGACCGACTTCAGGCCAGCGGTTCTGACCGCCTGATTACGATGCGTCCGATCACTGTTCGCCGCATACTTACTTTTCTCTATGGGAGCTTATGTCATAGCTGTAAGCCGACCGTAATACAGGCGGTGTGTGTAAAACCCTGTGCCTTGTGGAAGGCACCCCATGGTGTCTTGAACACAGTAGGCACACCATGATGCCTACAAACTGCGTAGTGCATGGCTGGTGGCCCTGTGTACTTGTCGGCACTGTACAATATTTGCAAATGGCATCTTGCACAGTGCCAGTTATGATAAAATAAGTATCTCATCTTTATATGCTAAAGAGCATATAGTACTTTCACAAAAGCAAAACTGAAAAGTTAGCAAGTAGTGAGAGAGGTGATGATTTTTGGATCCTCCCTAACCTAGGGAGATAACCAAGCAGGTGCCTTGAAAACAAAAAGCACATCTTGTTGAACGATTCGGTGGTGCTTTCATCCTCTTAGGACCACTTCAAGCACAAATATTGGCAAAAAAACAATCCCAACCAAAGGCCTTGCAAAGCATTATGGGAAAAGAATAGCAGTGGGCAGTGAATATTAGTATCCAATATCAAAATAATTCTACAAAGAGCTGCAGTTCAACTAGTCGTTACAAGATGTCCCTCACGAATCAAATGCGAAAGCATTGAAATTATTCTTACATCAAGCTGCAGTTCCACTAGTCGTTACTAGATGTCCCTCACGAGTCAAATGCAAAAGCTTCATGAAAGAGTTTCAACGCTTTTGCATTTGACTCGTGAGGGATATCCTATGCATAGCCCCAGGAAGGTGGTGGTCCCCGGGGACAGGGGTCAACAACAGACCCCTGTATTCTAATTTGTGTATACCCTGGGGAGGTGGTGGTCCCCGGGGCTGTATGGGGAGGGCAGGAGCACCCCCACACTTACTTTTAATGTATGTTGAGCCGGGGAGGTGGCTGTCCCCAGGGCTGCGGGGGTTGCAACCCCCCCACATTTAAACATTACAGCCCCCAGGGAGGTGGCGGTATCCGAGGCTTGGGGGGCCCACAAGGCCCCCCAAGCCTAAATGTAAAAATGCCCCAGGGAGGTAATGGTCACCAGAGCAGCGTGGGGGGCAGGAGCCCCACCACACTGTTTTATTGTTTTAGCCCCTGGGAGGTGGTGATCTCCAATGCTGTGGGGGCCCCCATGGGACGGGGGCTAATAAAAAACAAAGCTCAGGAACCAGCGATTAATTTTTGTTTTATATTCTCGTCCGGATTTGAACACCCACCGCTAATTCGGCTGTTTTTTTTTAATGTTTATTTTGGCACTGCGGGTCCTTGTGGGACCCCATGAGCAGGCCTTGGGGGTCAGGGTGTTTCTACCTCCCCATTTTCTTTTTTCAAATCTTTTTTCTACTGTTTTCTTGTGACTTGGTTACCCAGTCACAAGATGGCTGCCAACACATTCTGGTTTGGAGAATGAAGCTCTTGATCGGGAGGGTTCGCAAATCCTCCTCGGTGCTCAGATATCGATATTTAAAAAAAAAATTCTCACCAACTACTGAACGGATTTACACCATTTACAAAATGGGTGCTTTCTGATCCAAGACCTACATTTTTGCCAAATTTTGTGTAATTCCGTTCAGCAGTTCAGGCTGTAGCCTGTTCCAAAATTCCTCTGGAAATGAAAGTGTGGAAATGCGTTTTGGGACCCCCTTTTTTCTCAGTTGCAGAGAGGTGGTGGTCCATGGCCACGCCCCTTTTTTCACCTCTCCGCAACACAACTCTGTTGTGCTTACTGAAGGTACCTGGTGGGCTAGTTGGCCCCTGGGACCCTTAGTCTTCAAGGGGACTTATTCCCCCAACTTAAAGCATGCAACTGAGCATCAGGTCCAACCCCCTCCCTTCACCACTATGCAAATGGGCCCTCTGGCATGTTGTAAGTTGGGGAAATAAGTCCCCTTGAATCCTGAAGGTCCCTTGGGTCCAACTAGCCCACCAGCTACCTCCAGTAAGGGCCACAGAGCTGCGTTGAAGAGAGGTGTAAAAAGGGGCATGGGCTTGGATCACCTCTCTCCAACGCAGCTCTGTGACACTTACTGGAGCTACCTGGTGGGCTAGTTGGCCCCCAGGGACCCTAAGGATTCCAGGGGAATTAATCCCCCAACGTAAAACAAGCCAGGGGGCATGTTTGCATAGTGGTGAAGGGAGGGGAGGGGGCGGGACTGATGTGAAATGTGTGTACTTATCCAAACACTCCGCCAAATCCCAATCACTTATAAATTCACCATGTACTCTCCTTGTAGTACTCTAATCACCCAGTCACTACCAATGCACTCATGCAATGACCCATGCACTAACTTATGCACTGCTACAATATCCTGAGCAGTAACCATGCAGTCCAGCCATTGCCATGTCAGTACCCATGCACTCCTTTAATCACCCAGCCAGCACCATGTACTTATCCAGTCACTCCACCAAAACCCAAGCACTTATAAATTCACCATGCACTCTCCTTGCAGTACTCTGATCTTCCAGTCAGTACCCATGTACTTATGGAATGGCCCAGGCACTAACACATGCACTGCTACAACCGCCTAAGCACTTCCCATGAAGACCTCTAACCACCTACACACTACTGATTCACTCCTCCAATTACCCAGGTAGTACCCATGCACTCCTGAAATACCTCTGTCACTACCCATGCACTCCTCAAATCACTCAGCCAGCACTATGCACTTATTAAATCCCTCCGCCAAAATCCAAGCACTTATAAAATCACCATGTGCTGTCCTTGCAGCACTCTAATCATCCAGTCACTACCCACGTAGTCATGCAATGATCCAGGCACTAACACATACACTGCAACAATCCCTGTGTACTACCCATGCAGTTCTCTAACCACCTAGACACTTCTTTTTCGCTTCTTCAATTCCCCTGGTAGTACCCATGCAGTCCAGAATTCCCCTGTCATTCCCCGTACAGTCTTCCAGTCACCCAGCCACTAGCATGTACTAATTCAAACACTCCGCCAATACCCAAGCACTTATAAATTCATTCAGGCACTCTCCTTGCAGTATTCTAATCTTTCAGTGAGTAGCTATGTACTCATGCAATGATCCAGGCACTAATGATCACTGTTACAATCCCATATGCCCTACCCATACAGTCCTGTACCCACTTACACACTTCTCATTTACTCCTTCAGTTCCCCAGGTAGTACCCATGCAGTCTTCCAATACCCAAGCACTTATGAATTCACCACGCACTCTTCTTGCTTTACTCTAATTATCCACTCAGTACCCATGTACTAAAATGACCCAGTCACTAACACATACACTGCTGCAATACCTTGAGGACTACCTATTTAGTCCGGTAATCTCCCTGGTACTGTCTATGCAGTCCTCCAATCACCCAGCCAATCCTATGTGCTTATCCAATCACTGCGTCAAACCCCAAGCAATATAAAATCAGCATGCACTCTCCTTGTAGCACTCTAATTATCCAGTCACTACTCATGTACTCATACAATGACCCAGGCATTAACTCATGGCAAATACAGAGCATTTAAAAAACCTTTAGAATTCACTGAAAAAAACATAGGTTTCAGGCACGTTATAGTTAGAAATTAACATTAAAAAAACCTTAGAATTTCACTGAAAAAACCATTGGTTTCAGAGACGTTATAGTTAGTTGGAAAATTCACTCATACAAAATCATAGAAATTCAGCCGTTATAGTTAGTAGACCTAACTATAACTTGCGCCCCCACAATGCACTGCTGATAACGTCACATATTATACCACTCATGACATGCTCAGTGACATCATTGATGACATCACTGATGACATCTCAAATGACATCAATGATTACATCATCCATGTGATCATGTGAATCACCTCCTCATACCCTAATAAAACCTTTCATACACCCACTCTAAATACAGACCACCAATATCGAAACCATAGACAGACCAATAGCAGTTAGTACCTACCTGCTCAGTGATTCATATGTCTACACACACATCCACCCACTAACCCATACAGTCACTCCTACACACAGTCATTCATCTATACAGCCACTGATACATCCACTCATACACACATATAGACACTCACACACTGCCACTCACCCAAAGAGTTACTCATACAACTGGTCAGTCATGCAAAGAAACTATCACACACCCATGTCCTTGCTTATACAGTCGTATACACACCACCGCACTTATTTATACAGATACTAATACATACTTACTCTCTTAAACAATCACTCATGGAAACATGCATTCATCCATGCAGATACTCTTGCAATCACTCACTTCCAAATATAGTCATTTATATACTCCAACACTCACAACTATTTTCCTTTAAAACATATACAGTTTCCCACACTTGAACCACTTAGACATCCATTCACTCAAAAACACACCATACACACACTCACCCACCCAAACAGATGTTTCCATATGCACTCTTGAACCAATACACCCAGTGAAACAACCTCTCACATATCTATGCACAGAGTCACACAACCCCCACCCACCCACAAAGACACTCAGGCACCCATACAGATACTCAGATAACCTATAAATAACCCATACAGACACTCATGTAGCTACTCAACAAGGGGCATATGTAGGTAATTTCCATTTTGCGATTTCCAAATAGCGATTTTTAAGGAATCGATATTTGAGAATAGCAAAATGGAATGTAGGTAAAAATTCGCAGTTTTTTTGTGAATCTCTAACATTCCTTATTTGCGATTAGCAAATTGTGAATCGCAATTAAGGAATGAGTGTCCCATTCATTCCTATGGGCAAAAAGGCCCATAGGAATGAATGGGGATACATTCTCAGCTTGCGATTTTCTGTGTGAAAATCGCAACTTGAGAATCGCAATTCCAAGAGTGCCAGGGTGTCCAAAGGACACCTGTTGCACCCTTGGAGTGTGCCTGTAAGTACATGTGGCGCACATGCATGCCGTAAGGGCATGTCTATGCGCCACATTGCACTTTGCATTTTTTTAAAAAAATGCAGTTTTGAAGGAAATGGCAAAATACCATCTACTTGAAGTAGGTGGTATTTTGCGATTCCTTATGCAAAAATGGCAATTTTCAAAACAGCCCTACACAGCATTTAAGGAATCGCAAAATTGCGATTCCTTAAATGCTATAAGCAAAATAAGGAATTGCAATTTTTGCGATTCCTTATTTTGCTAAGTGGCACCTACATATCAAAACGCCGTTTGCGATTCGCAAACGCCGAAATTCGCCGAATTTCGGCGTTTGGGAATCGCAAAGGGCTACCTACATATGCCCCTAAGCCATGCAGCTGCTTTCACACTAACTAACAGACTAATTAAGACATTCACACAGTTTAGTCACTAACCCATGCATTTAGTAAGGCACATTTAATCACTCACTTATACAGTCAGTCACACACCTACTAAATCATCCATTCAGACACTCATACACACACTCATACTTCAATACACCTTTGCATATATATTCATAAAACATATTTTTATACTCTACAGAAACACATATTGACTGGATAATGTCATGAGTGATGTCATTTGAGATGTCATCAGTGATGTTATCAGTGGTATCACTGAGCATGTCATGAGTGATGTAATATGTGATGTCATCAGCAGTACATTGCGGGGGCGTGAGTTATAGTTAGGTCCACTAACTATAACGACTGAATTTTAATGGTTTTGTACAAGTGAAATCTTCAACTAACTATAAAATCCCTGAAACCAATGTTTCTTTCAGTGAATATATATATATATATATATATTATTATATATATATATATATTTTTATATATATATATATATATTTTTATATATATATATATATATATATATATATATATATATATCTATATGCAGAAGCTTTCTGTCCTTTCCTCCAGCGGCAACACAGAAACACTGGACCACCAAACAGAGTGTAAGTCGAAAGATTTATTCTTCCTTGTCTCTACTTCGCATGATGCGTTTCGGGTAACCAGTACCCTTGATCACATGACGAGTCAGCAGTGCAGCACAGGTTTAAATATACATTTTTTCATTTTTTTCTCTTTCTTTTACCCATGTGACCAAAACGAGTGTAAAAATACTTAAGTGTGCAAAGAACGCAAAATCCACAATATTCCTAATGCACCATATACAATCTTCAACAATGAATGTTTGTATAACAGCATGAATGCATAGTTTGTAAAGTGCATATTTGTAAAATGCGTATGACATCCATTTGTTACTCACCTGTGCATAACAGCATAAATGCATTATAGCGTTGTGCAAATCTCGCAATCTACATGATAATATAACTGCATAAATGTAAAAGTCTGTAAAGTGCATGTATAGCAGCATATTTGTCTTATTACGTTGTGCAAATCTCACAAATGCATGATTATATAGCAGCATAAATGCAAAGTCTGTAAATTGCATAATTGTCTATGGCGTACAACATATATCGATCAGTCCTCCATAGATAGCAGCAAAGAAGCAAAATTAGTTTGTGCAAATATCGCAAGTTCAAGATAATAATATAGATATAAACAATAAATAGCAATAAATATTAATACATAACATAATATTTAAAATCCTCTATTTACATAATTGATAAATATGACTCCACAAAATAAAATGTGATCGTACTCTCAGCTAGCTTTATGACTATATGTCTGCATAAATTCTAAATTTAAAGTTATACCTTAACATAAGCTGCTTAAATACTATTGTGTATTGTAAGAGCATCAAACTCACTTCTCAAGCTCATCACAGGACTTAATGTGATTCTACTGCTAATACGATAAAGACTTTCAAATAAAGATGTCATAACATAGTGGACTTGCAAAAATACTAAAGTGCTAAATTCCATGGTGTAAAAAATAATAAAGTGAAAATAAAAAAATGCATGACAACCCATATATTCTAATTCAACGCCTGAGTCCCTCCGGTGAGCCGACCAGAAGAAATGCCGCCAATACCCAAGCCTGAGTATATTACTATGGATTTAAAGTTTTACAAAGCATATATCAAAATTTCCTCATTGCAAGCCTACAAGAGTGTAAATATTGATAACTATTTTATTTCTACAGTTACTTCGTAATTAACCATTTTTAACAACAAATAAATATTAACAATTTAGAAAAATGTGTGCATATCCTCCGTCGTGTTGAGAACATTTGGGCATTTACTGTCCAAATTTAAAATATACCTCGTTTTCCACTGTCTCAACAGTTTTTCCCTATTGCCTCCTCAACGAGGCACGGTGACGGAGTCAATTACAAAATAGGATAGATCATTGATGATTTTATCATGAAATTTCTTGAAATGTCTAGCGACCGGATACGCCGGGTCGCAATTAATAATGGCTCTTATATGCTGCAATATTCTCACGTGCACCTAGAGCTTTGTGCTTCCCACATATCTAAGCCCACAGGTGCACGTGAGAACATGTACAGCATAATCAGTGTGACAGTCATACTTGCCAATGATGTCACATTCTTTCTCTCTAAATGGGGTGCTGTATTTAGTGGTGTTTATACCAATTTTACAAGCCCGGCACGATGTGCACTTAAAAAAACATTGTTTAGCTATCAGCCAAGTTTTGATCGTGGCTGTCTCTATTTTGGACCTGGATAAATGAGTCCCCATGGACGCAGACTTTCTGAATGTCACAGTTGGTTTTGACGGAAGTTTATCATTCAGAATACCATCTGTTAAGATGATAGGCCAGTTCTTATTATTGATAGATCTTATTTTACGTTCCTGGGCACTATAAGTTGTAATTAACCTAGGTGCTTCTTCAGCCTCAACTGTGCCATCCTCTCTTGGTGTTTCTAAAGGCAACAATGATATTCTGGATCTAGTCCTAGCTTTTGTTACAGCCTGATCCAATATCTTTCCTGTGTAGCCTCTTCTTCTCATTCTATTCAAGGTCTCAAATTGACATCTCTCAAAGTCCTCAGATGTACGGCAAATACGTTTGAGCCTAAGGATCTCCCCATAGGGGATACTGGCTATGAGATGTCATGGATGTGTGCTCATCGCATGCAATAAAGCATTCCCTGCGGTTGGTTTTTTAAAAGCACTTGTTTGTAATGCGCCGTTCTGTACATACACGCTGACATCTAAAAATTCAATTTTCGTTGGGTTGATGTGTGAAGTAAAGTGCAAATTAAAACTGTTGATGTTGATTCTTTCAATAAACTTTTCTGCACTAGCAACATCACCCCTCCAGATTAAAAAAACGTCATCAATAAATCGAAGCCAGTGCTCAATCTTATTGTCAAAGGTTTCTTTGTAGTGTTCCATGAGGACCTGCTTCTCCCTGAACCCTACGTGCAGACACGCGTAGCTTGGAGAAAAGCAGGCCCCCATGGCCACTCCTTGTATTTGCCTGAATATACTGCTGCCAAATGAGAAAAAGTTTTTGTTTAAACACCATGTAATCAATTATGACAACATTTTGTTATGTAAAACATATTTAGCAGGCCGAGTGTTTAAAAAATGTTCTGTTGCTTGTAAACCACACTTAAGTTCTATGCTGGTATACAGCGACTCTATATTTAGAGTTATTAAAATCAAATCATCCGTCCATATGATGTTGTCAAGTTTCTTTAAAAAATCTCCAGTGTCCTTCAGATAGGAGGGCATACTCTTCACTAAATCTTGTAAATAAAAATCAATGTATTGCCCTACTCGCTCCGTCATACTATTGATTGCCGAAATGATCAGGCGGCCAGGAATTGGGACTATTCCTTTATGAATTTTCTCTAAAGATATAATGTGGGCATCTCTGGATGTACATTTAACATAAAGTTGTATTCATCTGATGTAATTTGGCCCTTATACTTCCAATTCTGTAGTTCCTTTTTAGAGGCATCCTTAGCTTTATCATACATCTTCATAGAAGTTTTTTCATAACATTGATTATTATTAAGGTGTCTCATGGCTTCTGCTTCATATTGTGATCTTGGCCATAGCACGATGTTTCCACCCTTGTCTGATTTCTTCACAATAATTTCAGTATTGCTACTGATCTTTTTAATGAGATTTCGATATTCAAGTTGTTTCTGCTTGACCTGTTTCTTTTTAAAATGGACCTGACGATGTAACTTTTTTTTAGATCATCACTGACTCTGTCATGGAAGATGTTGACGGCATCTTTTGGCATCATTGGAAGAAACGATGATTTGGGTTTAAATGGACTTTCCCCAGCTCCCTTTTGAAGTAGATCGATCTCACCCAATCTCACTTGTGTTGAAGCTTGAGAATTAAATAAATCTTCGTTCCCAAGGTCATGTATTGCTAATAGTGCTGGTACATCAGCAGCTTGTAAACCAATGTTTGTATGGTGAGTGTGCAACTCCTGTTTGTTTGCCAACCCAGTTTTGAGTGCAAAGAATTTTCTCATTTTCAGCTTTCGGATGAAACAAAAGATATCCACATGGGTTTTAGCATAATTAAAGTCAGTTACTGGACAGTAATTCAATCCTAAAGCTAAAAGTTGTTCTTCAGCTGTGGTTAATGTCATAGGGCTCAAATTCACAAATTCAGCCTCTATTTCTTGCACCAATAGCCTCTTCCTTTTTTCGCCTTCGCGTTTGCGTTTCTGACGCTCTGTCCGCCTGACTGTAGCCCGCTTTTTTCTTTTTCTGGTTGGCTTTTCTCATTCCGTGGTCTCAGGGATTTTAACCGAGCCTCCACCAAAAAATCCACCTCCTCTTCTAGACTCAAAATCACCATGTTAGAGTCTCTGCCCCCCATCTCATTGCTTGACTCACTAGTTAGTGATTCTGTGTCTGTCTCAGGTGTTGCTTTATTGGTTCCTACAGCACCAGATCTTAGCACATTGGGTTTTTGTGTATTTTTTACTTTTAATTTCCGCACACTATCATATTTTCGTGCAAAGGTATAAATTTGCCCCAATTGATAGTCCTCTTGATCGTGGGCAAATTTATGTACCTTTTTATGGTTTTGTACAAGTGAAATCTTCAACTAACTATAACATCCCTGAAACCAATGTTTTTTTCAGTGAATATATATATATATATACCCGTGATCAAGGCGAGGTGATCGCTGAAACGTGTTGGGTTTGTTCCATCTCTCAATTTGAACATGCTGGAATAAATTAATCCTTATTTGCAACTCTACGTGGATGTGATATTTTTATCGGAGCGGAGTGCATTTGCAGAACCTGTTTTCTGCTGTAAAACTTATATATATGTATATATATATATATATATATATATATATATATATATATATATATATATATATATATATATATATATATATACAGTTACCCCCGTGTACTGCCTTCCAACCCTGATGAACTGTGGGTGATGTAGCCAGGATTTCAAGACTACAGAAGGAGTGCTCCAAAACAACAGGGGGCGGAGCTCTCCGACCAATGAGGGAGGAGGAGGAGATACATAAGGTAGAGATGGAATGGCGGCTCGTGTGTGGTGGCATCTGACGAGGCGAAGGGTCGCCGAAATGCATAATGCCCAGTGTCCACATTAAAGACTCCCAATTGGATTCCTCTGTGTGGCCTCTTACCTCTTGTAATTATAGGGGTGTGTTTGGCTGTTTCACGCGCTGGCCAGTGGCATGTTAAGGGCCCCGTTCCACTTAAGAGGCTGGAGCGTTGCTGGCAACAGTTGTGGACTCGACCAAGGTTTTGGTAGCTCCGGCCCGCCTCGGACTGCGGCAGCTTGGAATTGGGCTGTTTGCCCGGAGCAGCTCGACATGGTGCGAGGAGCCGGGAATCATGTGTCCCGACTCACGGCCCGCCAAGCCTATGCAAGAGAGGCTGGAACGTTAGTGGGGGCCTGAGGGAGTCGTCGGACACCATGCCCACACTGGACAAGCTACCGGTACAGCAATCATCCTCTCTCCCCGAGTAATCTAACATCAAACAGTTACCCCCGTGTACTGCCTTCCAACCCTGATGAACTGTGGGTGATGTAGTCAGGATTCCAAGACTACAGAAGGTGTGCTCCAAAACAACAGGGGGTATTTGCAAACAAAACAGGTGATGGACCGAATGTGGATCAATGTCACACATTCACCCCAGTCCAAAGATCTGGGCCCAAATCCATCGTTTTTTTGCCCTCCACACCACCCCGGGTTAGACAATGGCGATATGCAAATCAGCTCTGACCCTGTGCCCCATGGAAACAGTCCAGTCCGAACTACAAAAGCCATGTCCTTCCCAGAACGGAATCAAGCATCCGAGGACCGGACCGGTTTCGAGGTAACACCTCTCATCAGCCCGGCTAGCTTGACTCCAGTGGTGTGGAGTGCCTGGGACCCACGTCTGGGCATCCCCAGCGCACTTATGGCGGTATTTGCAAACAAAACAGGTGATGGACCGAATGTGGATCAATGTCACACATTCACCCCAGTCCAAAGATCTAGGCCCAAATCCATCGTTTTTTTGCACTCCACACCACCCCGGGTTAGACAATGGCGATATGCAAATCAGCTCTGACTCTGTGCCCCATGGGAACAGTCCAGTCCGAACTACAAAAGCCATGTCCTTCCCAGAACGGAATAAAACATCCGAGGACCGGACCGGTTTCGAGGTAACACCTCTCATCAGCCCGGCTAGCTTGACTCCAGTGGTGTGGAGTGCCTGGGACCCACGTCTGGGCATCCCCAGCGCACTTATGGCGGTATTTGCAAACAAAACAGGTGATGGACCGAATGTGGATCAATGTCACACATTCACCCCAGTCCTAAGATCTGGGACCAAATCCATCGTTTTTTTGCACTCCACACCACCCCGGGTTAGATAATGGCGATATGCAAATCAGCTCTGACCCTGTGCCCCATGGGAACAGTCCAGTCCGAACTACAAAAGCCATGTCCTTCCCAGAACGGAATCAAGCATCCGAGGACCGGACCGGTTTCGAGGTAACACCTCTCATCAGCCCGGCTAGCTTGACTCCATGTGGTGTGGAGTGCCTGAGACCCACGTCTGGGCATCCCCAGCGCACTTATGGCGGTATTTGCAAACAAAACAGGTGATGGACCGAATGTGGATCAATGTCCCACATTCACCCCAGTCCAAAGATCTGTGCCCAAATCCATCGTTTTTTTGCACTCCACACCACCCCGGGTTAGACAATGGCGATATGCAAATCAGCTCTGACCCTGTGCCCCATGGGAACAGTCCAGTCCAAACTACAAAAGCCATGTCCTTCCCAGAACGGAATCAAGCATCCGAGGACCGGACCGGTTTCGAGGTAACACCTCTCATCAGCCCGGCTAGCTTGACTCCAGTGGTGTGGAGTGCCTGGGACCCACGTCTGGGCATCCCCAGCGCACTTATGGCGGTATTTGCAAACAAAACAGGTGATGGACCGAATGTGGATCAATGTCACACATTTACCCCAGTCCAAAGATCTGGGCACAAATCCATCTTTTTTTGCACTCCACACCACCCCGGGTTAGACAATGGCGATATGCAAATCAGCTCTGACCCTGTGCCCCATGGGAACAGTCCAGTCCGAACTACAAAAGCCATGTCCTTCCCAGAACGGAATATATATATATATATATAGAAATATATATATTTATATACATATATATATATATTTATATATATATATATATATATATATATATATATATATATATATATATATATATATATATATATATATATATATATATATCACACAAGCTAGGTGCTCCTCAGGGGGATCCTTCGTCTTCGAGGGGTGGCTCGTTGCCGGTGGAGCAACCGGTATTAAATATCGTAAGTAACAAGGGGTTCCATCGATCACTTAGGTCAAATAACACACGACAGGCCATACCTTAAGTCAAAAAATCCTGGTTTATTACAGTCATAAACCAAACGTGACGCGTTTCACACTTCAAGAGCGCTTGTTCACACAATTTGGACTTAAAAAAGTTACTCTATTTACCAACTCTCGTATCGTTCCAAAGAAAAGTGCAATCATAGAAAGCGGACTGGAGTAGTAATAATGGGCGCCATCATTGAATATACAGACTCAAGTAATATAGTGAATGTAAAATACATAGTGGCAACCAAAATTATACTGAAACAAATAGTGAGTGTATAAATCTGGAAAGGTTGAACTCGGTCTGTGTAAGAACTATAGACCAAGTAAAATGTATTGACGGGAGAGAATTGGCCGCCGCAATGCATTTTGGGTGATATAGTTCATAGCCCAATTTATCATAAACAGTTTGTTTTAGCATGATCTAGACAGTTAATAGAGAGAGTATCATATATGTGCTGTTTCTAAATAAAATGGTCTGGTACTCATGTATCTTAGTGAACTATTAGTAAAAGAGATAATAACAGCTCAAATTGAGTCATATTATTTAGGCTTGTTAGTGCCTTATCTCTATGATGGTAGTCCCCATTATGTCATATATTCACAGAGAAACCAGAAATGAACTGCACATCGCGGAGCACTCGATAAGTAACCAGAATTATGTAGATACACAGTGCTCAAAAGAAATAAATATGTCATGAAAGTGCATAAATGTGAAATAAACAAGGAGACAACGGTGAAAGGATTAGGGTGGCACTGCCGCAGTCCTGAGGCATAGTCCCTCCCTTACATCCTGTGATAGAGAAAAGAGAAAGAGAGACAGAAGTTAGAAAGATATGTACAAGTAGCATTTCACTTGATAGACATTACACAATATTCTATACAAGTTATGCTATATTAAATTCCTGTGATACAGTTCACATATCTTTTTCACATATATCATAGGATGCAAAATGGCGCTAACTATTCATTTGGTGTCATGCAGGTGTATGGCCATCTCCTCATCCATCTTGTGCCCTTTAGGATATCTTGTGCACATGCTGAATATTTGTCTGGATTCTTTTTGCCTGAGTTTCAGAGTGCGGTTCCCCCCTCTCACTTGCAAGGGCACCTGTTTGATAATGAAATAATTCAGTTTAATGGGATCAGAAAAATGATATGTCTCAAAGTGTCTGGCCACTGGATATAGCTGATCTTTTTTGCTAATGGCTCTCGTGTGTTCCAAGATCCGTTTCTTGGCCATGTGAGTGGTACTACCCACCTACATCAAATTGCATAGACAGACTAAGATATAGATCACAAATGTGGTTGTGCATGTGAGAATTTTTTTTATGGGTTTCATGCTGTTAGTGCTAGCGTTCCAGTATTCTTTGACCATGTGGCTGTGATTACAGGCTTTACAGTGGCCACATGGATAAAACCCTTGAAAATCCACCCCTCTATTGACAATGACTTTGCCTATGTTGTTATGAACGAGGAGCTCTCTAAGATTACGCCCACATTTGTAGGTTATCATGGGTTGGTCAGGAAGTTCAGGACCGATTATGGGGTCTCCTTTCAAGACATGCCAGTTTCTATTGATACATCTACATATCTGATTACTGTTGCCAGTATAGTTGAGAATAATACGACTAACTGGCATTTCAGTGGGTTCATTAGTTTTAGGGGTGTTAATGAGTAAGGATTTACGATCTAACATCTTCACTTTCTCAACTGCTTTCTTAACCACCCAGCTCGGGTAACCTCTTAGTGTGAATCTCTCAGTCATGAGCTTTTGTTCCTTGAGAAAGTCACTTTCTCGGCTACAATTACGTTTGGCCCTGAGCAGCTCACCGTACCGAATACTCCATTTAAGAGTTTCTGGATGGCTGCTCAGGCCATGTAGCAAAGAATTACCCACTGTGTTTTTGCGAAAAAGAACAATCTGTATAGCGTTAATTTTGATCTGTACTTTGGTGTCAAGGTATTCTACCTCTATGTTACTGATATTGCTGGTTAAGACAATGTTAAGTTTGTTATTATTTAGTCTGGCGTTACAGTCAAAGGCTTCATCTTTAGTTCCTTCCCAGATCATAAAAACATCGTCAATATAACTGAGCCAAGTAACGACTCCCGTAAAATCAGGTTTGAACACGTCATTACTCATGATGTCATTTTCCCAGGCGCCCATAAAAAGATTCGCAAAACTGGGCGCAAAACATGTTCCCATTGCTGTCCCATGTCTTTGAACATAGATCTCATCATTGAAAAGAAAAAAGTTATTAGTAAGACAAAATAAAATCATATCCAATATCATGCTGGTATGTTCTAAATAGCAGATATTCCTTTGTCTCCAATATCTGGTACATGCTTCTGTTCCCTGTTCATGTTCAATTATAGTGTGCAAGGAATTGACATCCATCGCTATTAGTAAAAAGTTACTTTGCCACTGAATGTCATCCATTTTTTCTAAGAAATCCTTAGTGTCACGGACATACGAGGGTAATGTCATAACAAATTCTCTAAGAAAGTGATCGACATATCGGGAGATGTTTTCCAGGACACTTCCTTTAGATGAGATTATAGGTCTGCCTGGAGGGTCAATTCTACACTTGTGAATTTTGGGAAGTAGGTAGAGCAGAGGTAAAATAGGATGGTCATTTTTTAAGAAACAATATTCTTCCCATTCAATGAGACCCCTGTCTTTCCACTCCGAAAGTTTTTCCCATATAGTGTGGATGCTGTTGTTGTATTCTCTACGGTTGGATTTGTTGTAGGTTTTCATATCATTAAGCTGTCGTTCAGCTTCTTTGATATACATCTCCCTTGGCATGATGATAATATTTCCCCTTTTGTCGGCAGGTCTCACCAAAATACTCTCATCTGCCTCGAGATCTTGAAGGAATTTTTTCTGGGATAGAGTCATATTATGTTGGAATTATTTCATCTGTTTCGACCAATTTTTACTTCTAAGGTCGAGCATGTCTTTACCCACTAACTCTTGAAAGTTGTTGATATTATCGTGGTTCATCTTAGGTACAAAGGTGGACTTGGTTTTGAACCCAGTACAGGTAGCTAGGTCATGTTTTATTTCCATGGCATCTAGGGTCTGTACGGTGTCAATACTACAGTTTGTGTCAGAATTTACATTATTCAGTTCATCAAAAGCAACCAGGGCATCAATATCCCCAATGACAATTTCATGTTCACGTTGGGTGGTTTTATCTGCGTTGCTTGTCTTGTTCTTGGCAGGTTTCAGTTTGTGCCACTTTTTAAGATGAAGTTTCCTACAGAATTTGAAAATGTCAATTTTTTCATCAACGTAGTTCATGGGTGTAGAGGAACAGAAAGTAAGACCCAGACAAAGGGTGCATTTATCCTTAATGCTAATATCTTTGGAGGAGAGATTAACAATGGTTAAGTTTACCTGTTCGTCATCCATGATTATTTCCTCTTGTGTTGAGCCGATTTGTTTCCCACTTGCTCCTGAGCGTTGTTTGGCTTGTTTCCTCCTCTGTTTGCATTTCTTCCGCCTCTTGTTCTGGTACCCCTTGGTATTCCTCTTGGATTCACTTCCGTGGAGTCCTTCCTTTCTCTGAGTCTGGAGGATGATCTGGTTGCTTGCCGGCTCTGTTTCATGAGTCGGTATTCGTCTAAAAACATTCCGACGTCTTGTTACCCTTTCTACTTCCGAATCCGATTATTCCAATCTGCTAGTAATTTCTGAGTTTTCTGTGTTAGTGTCACTGGTACTTCCTGTTTCCCCATCTTGTTGTGTGATCTGGTAATTTTTTCTCGTTCCAGTGCTTCAGCTTCATAGAGATGATCATATTTCCGACTATGTGTCAGGATATGTCCTGACTCATAGTCACCGCAGTCCCTATGTAATTTGTATTGTTTCCTTTGTTTAATCTCTTCTTCCATTGTTTTCAGTCTCTTTTTCATGTCTTCAATGAATTTGGTAATTGTTTCTTGATCCGTATGTTTGTCGAGTATGTCAGTTAGTTGTTCAATTTCTTTTTTAATGTTAACCCTGTCTGACCAGGCATATTTCACCAAAATTTGTAACATTTTACGGGAACTTGTGACTGAATTTTGTGACCACTCTTCAAGCATCTGCGGATCAGGTGAATCGTAGGAAGGAGTTAAATAAATTCTCAGACCTCTGGGAATAATATTTTTATCTAGGTAGTCTTTCAGTGAGGTGGCTTCCCACCACTTAGAAATCTCAAGTTTATGCAATTTTTCAAATTTCCTCAGTGTTTCCATGATTGTTTTATCAACCGTTGAGGGAAAGGGAGTGTTTTTGCCCACTCCTGGTGCCCGTGCAAAGAGCACTTGCGCTGCTTCTCTTCTCTCTTTGTCGTCTTCCATGGTGCACTTGGATCATAAAATCGATCCATTTGACTTTATCGGGATGGTTCTCTTGTGTGTATTGACCCCTCTGTTAGTTATACAGAGTTCCCCTTTGTCTCGTTTTTTTGGATGTGTCCTGTTAATAATGCAATGAATTACGAGTTCGGGTGAAGTAGCTCCACGTTAAAAGAGATCATTCAAGACTCAACGTTTCCTTTAGGGAGTCTGTAAGAGACCATATAATGTGGCATACTCTGGACCATAAATCGTAAACAGATCAGGACTTGTGAATCAGTCAGTCTATACAGTGTGGTCCAAAAGTAAGTTCAAAATGTCTTACCTACACGGTGCATCCAATCCAGGATGTCGTGTGTTTCACAAAGCTCTTCAGGTTAGTACATCCAATGTCGGAGACCACGTAAATCTCCTCAATCAATATCACACAAGCTAGGTGCTCCTCAGGGGGATCCTTCGTCTTCGTAGGGGTGGCTCGTTGCCGGTGGAGCAGCCGGTATTAAATATCACAAGTAACACGGGGTTCCATCGAGCTTTTAGGTCAAATAACACACGACAGGCCGTCCCTTGAGTAAAAAAATCCTGGTTTATTACAGTCATAAACCAAACGTGCCGCTTTTCGCACTTCAAGAGCGCTTGTTCACACAATTTGTAGAAATAAAGTTACTCCATTTAACAACTCTCGTATCGTTACAAAGAAAAGTGCAATCATAGAAAGCGGACTGAAGTAGTAATAATGGGCGCCATCATTGAATATACAGACTCAAGTAATATAGTGAATGTAAAATACATAGTGGCAACCAAAATTATACCGAAACAAAGAGTAAGTGTATAAATCTGGAAAGGTTGAACTCGGTCTGTGTAAGAACTATAGTCCAAGTAAAATGTATCGGCGGGAGAGAATTGTCCAACGCAATGCATTTTGGGTGATATAGTTCATAACCCAATTTATCATAAACAGTTTGTTTTAGCATGATCTAGACAGTTAATAGAGAGAGTATCATATACGTGCTGTTTCTAAATAAAATGGTCTGGTACTCATGTATCTTAGTGAAATATCAGTAAAAGAGATAATAACAGCTCAAATTGAGTCATATTATTTAGGCTTGTTTGTGCCTTATCTCTATGATGGTAGTCCCCATCATGTCATATATTCACGGAGAAACCAGAAATGAACTGCACATCGTGGAGCACTCGATAAGTAACCAGAATTATGTAGATACACAGTGCACAAAAGAAATAAATATGTCTTGAAAGTGCATAAATGTGAAATAAATGAGACAACGGTGAAAGGATTAGGGTGGCAGTGCCGCAGTCCTGAGGCATAGTCCCTCCCTTACATCCTGTGATAGAGAAAAGAGAAAGAGAAAGACAGAAGTTAGAAAGATATGTACAAGTAGCATTTTACTTGGTAGACATTACACAATATTCTATACAAGTTATGCTATATTAAATTCCTGTGATATAGTTCACATATCTTTTTCACATATATAATAGGATGCAAAATGGCGCTAACGATTTATTTGGTGTCATGTAGGTATATGGCTATCTCCTCATCCATGTTGTGCACTTTAGGATACTTGTGCATATACTGATTATTTGTCTGGATTCTTTTTGCCTGAGTTTCAGAGTGCAGTTCTCCCTCTCACTTGCAAGGGCACCTGTTCGATAATGAAATAATTCAGTTTAATGGGATCAGAAAAATGATATGCCTCAAAGTGTCTGGCCACTGGATATAGCTGATCTTTTTTGCTAATGGCTCTCGTGCGTTCCAAGGTCTGTTTCTTGTCCATGTGAGTGGTACTACCCACATACATCAAATTGCATGGACAGACTAAGACATAGATCACAAATGTGGTTGTGCATGTGAGAAATTATTTTATGGGTTTCATGCTGTTAGTGCTAGCGTTCCAGTATTCTTTGACCATGTGGCTGTGATTACAGGCTTTACAGTGGCCACATGGATAAAACCCTTGAAGATCCACCCCTCCATTGACAATAGCTTTGCCTATGTTGTTATGAACGAGAAGATCTCTTACGCCCCCGTTTGTAGGTTATCATGGGTCCGTCAGGAACTTCAGGACCGATTATGGGGTCTGCTTACAAGACATGCCAGTTTCTATTGATACATCTACGTATCTGATTACTGTTGCCAGTATAGTTGACAATAATACGACTAACTGGCACTTCAGTGGGTTCATTAGTTTTAGGGGTGTTACTGAGTAAGGATTTATCATATAACATCTTCACTTTCTCAACTGCTTTCTTAACCACCCAGCTCGGGTAACCTCTTTGTGTGAATCTCTCAGTCATGAGCTTTTGTTCCTTGAGAAAGTCACTTTCTCGCCTACAATTACGTTTGGCCCTGAGCAGCTCACCGTACGGAATACTCCATTTAAGAGCTTCTGGATGGCTGCTCAGGCCATGTAGCAAAGAATTACCCGCTGTGTTTTTGCGAAAAAGAACAGTCTGTATGACTTTATTTTTGATCTGTACTTTGGTGTCAAGGTATTCTACCTCTATGTTACTGATATTGCTAGTTAAGATAATGTTAAGTTCGTTAAAATTTAGTCTGGCTATGAAGTCAAAGGCTACATCTTTAGTTCCTTCCCAGATCATAAAAACATCGTCAATATAACGGAGCCAAGTAACGACTCTCGTAAAATCAGTTTTGAACACGTCATTACTCATGATGTCATTTTCCCAGGCGCCCATAAAAAAGAATTGCAAAACTGGGCGCGAAACATGTTCCCATCGCTGTCCCATGTCTTTGAACATAGTTCTTAGTATTACAAAAAAAAATCATATCCAATATCATGCTGGTATTTTCTAAATAGCAGATATTCCTTTATCTCCAATATCTGGCACATGCTTCTGTTCCCTGTTCATGTTCAATTATAGTGTACAAGGAATTTACATCCATTGTTATTAGTAAAAAGTTACTTTGCCACTGAATGTCATCCATTTGTTCTAAGAAATTCTTAGTGTCAAGGACATACGAGGGTAATGTCATAACAAATTCTCTAAGAAAGTGATCGACATATCGGGAGATGTTTTCCAGGACACTTCCTTTGGATGAGATTATGGGTCTGCCTGGAGGGTCAATTCTACACTTGTGAATTTTGGGAAGTAGGTAGAGCAGGGGTAAAATAGGATGGTAATTTTTTAAGAAACAATATTCTTCCCATTCAATGAGACCCCTGTCTTTCCACTCCGAAAGTTTTTCCAATATAGTTTGGATGCTGTTGTTGAATTCTCTATGGTTGGATTTGTTGTAGGTTTTCATATCATTAAGCTGTCGTTCAGTTTCTTTGATATACATCTCCCTTGGCATGATGATAATATTTCCCCCTTTGTCGGCAGGTCTCATCAAAATACTCTCATCTGCCGCGACATCTTGAAGGAATTTTTTTCTGGGATAGAGCCAGACTATGTTGGAATTTTTTCATCTGTTTCGACCAATGTTTACTTCTAAGGTCGAGCATGTCTTTACCCACTAACTCTTGAAAGGTGTCGATATTATCGTGGTTCATCTTAGGTACAAAGGTGGACTTGAATGCACTTTTCTTTGTAACGATACGAGAGTTGTTAAATGGAATAACTCTATTTGTCCAAATTGTGTGAACAAGCGCTCTTGAAGTGCGAAACGCGTCACGTTTGGTTTATGACTGTAATAAACCATGATTTTTTTACTTAAGGGACGGCCTGTCGTATGTTATTTGACCTAAGTGCTCGATGGAACCCTGTGTTACTTGTGATATATATATATATATATATATATATATATATATATATTCAATGAAAAAACCATAGGTTATAGTCCATATATAGTTAGGAATTAGCATTTACAAAACCTTATTTTACTCGCATAAAACCATTGAAATTCCATATATAGTTAGATGCGCTAACTATATATCGCGCACCCGCAATCCACTGCTGATGATGTCACATATTACATCATTCATGACATGGTCAGTGACATCACTGATGACATCACTGATCACAATATCCAGTGACTGTATGTTTCTGTAAAGTTAAAATATGTCTTACATATTGAAGAATGAGTGGATGTATAAATGTCTGGATGAAAGATTTAGTAGGTGCATGACTGATTGTATGAGGGAGTGATTAAATGTGTCTCACTGAGTGCATGGGTTAGTGAATAAACTATATTAGTTTGTGCATCATTATATCTGTTGTTCTGTAAACTGCTGCATGTGTTGATCAGTAGCTATATGAATAACTATATGGGTTATTGATTGGTTGCTCAAGTATTTGTATGGGAGACTGAGTATATGTGTGAGTGGCTGGGAGGTGTGTGACTGTGCATAGATGTGTGAGCAGTTGATTCACTAGATGTATGGTTTCAAATGTGCATGTGGAAACAGCTGTATGGGCGGTTGACTGTGTGCATGAGTGTATTGGTGAGTGAATGGATATCTCAGTGCTACATGTCAAAGTAAGTACATATGTAAAACACAGTACATGTGAGAGTTAACATATATAAATAACTGTGCATTAGAGCCAGTGAATGTGTGAATGGCTGTATGGATCATTGTGAACTTTTATTAGGGATTATATAAGAGAGTAAATATGTGTTAGAATATGCTTCAATAAGTAAGGTGTGTATAACTGTATAGTTGAGGAATTGGAGGTGTGATTGATTCTTTGCATGACTGTCTAGGTGTATGAGTAACTCCATGGATGAGTGACAATCTGTGAGTGTCTGTTTTCACTGAGTGTATCTAAGGATATATCAGAGTCTGTAGAGGTTCATCGTATTAACACATGAATGATGTCATCTGTGATGTTGTCAGTGATGCCATTTGAGTTGTCATCAGTGATGTCATTTGAGATGTCATCAGTGATGTCATTTGAGTTGTTATCAGTGATGTCATCAGTGATGTCACTGACCATGTCATGAATGATGTAATATGTGACATCATCAGCAGTGGATTGCGGGTGCGCGATATATAGTTAGCGCATCTAACTATATATGGAATTTCAATGGTTTTATGCGAGTAAAATAAGGTTTTGTAAATGCTAATTCCTAACTATATATGGACTATAACCTATGGTTTTTTCATTGAATTTCAATGGTTTTTTGAAAGCTAATATTTGTATCTGTAAAATGTATTCTTCTTTAAATCATAAAATATATTGTACATGTTTTTTATACATTTAAAAAAAAAAAAAAATTGTTCCGCTCCTAGTCCGCGAACTGGTCAGCTTCCCGTTAGCTGAATTCAAAGCCGCGACTTGGTGCGCGAGCCGGTAATCGTTCCTTAAGCGTAACTGTTACGTTATCATGACGTTTTGCGTTGTCGCGTAATACGTTTTCCGACGCGCCAAGTTAGCGGACCCGGAAGCGGATTGGATAGTGGCGCAAAGCGCGAAACGTAAAGACAGCAGGTCATGTGACTCGATAATAACACTTTTCATTAGTTCATTTCACTTTTGGTTTCCTAATGATGTAATACTAGGTCATGTGACCTAAAAATAACACTTTTCATTGGTTCAGAACTTTTGCTTTTCCCAAATCATGTAAACCCCTCCTTCTTTCCTCACTCTGACTTTCATCTTGGTGAGAGAAAGACCATTTACCTGAAGTTCAACAATGGCTTCCATTCTTGCTGCAGCTGGTGCACCCCCACCACCACCTCCACCTCCTCATAAGAAGAGAGGACCACCAAGTCAATTTACCTCCAACAGAGAGCAGGAAGAGGAGGAAGAAGAAGAAGAGGATCCACATCAACAACAATTTATCCCAGAGTTGCCCCGTGTTTCAAAGAGAAAAACTAGTTTCATCTGGCAGTTTTTTTCCATCCCTCCAGGGGAGAAGAAGGTGAATGCGAAATATGTCACCTGCCTCATCTGTGATTACAGATTGTCAAGAGGCACAGAGAAGAAATATAGTATGGGCAACTATACTATGCATCGACATATGACCAGGTGGCATCCCTTGAACTACAGCCGGGCTGAGTTAAGGGACCTACAAGACAATCCCCCGACAACTCCTGTGGCCAGATCTAACTCATCAATGTCTTTGTCAGGAAGAGAGGCACAGGAAACTGTGCCAAATATTCAACCAAATTTCCAACATATGAGGTTTACTTGTATATATTGCGGTGCAATGTTGTCGTATGGGAACATGAGAATCAATTTGATTAATATGGTGTTCGAAAACCATAAGTGCCCTAATGCACCCAAGAAGTAATTTTTTTTTTGCTCCTGTTGAGCCGTTTTCAATGCCTGTTTTTTTGTTGTTTCCCCTCCATAAAAAACACAAAAAAACATAAAACTGTTCTAAAAATACAAAAAAATCAAAAAATGTTCAGAAAAAAAAAAAATATATATAAAACAACAAAAACAAAAAAAAAAGTTCTTTTCAGAACTACCTCCCCTTTCAAATAAAATTGCTAGAATGTTTATCACTCTGGCAAGCTCTATTTCTTTTGGTTCGCTTCAAGTTCGCTGACCGGTTCGCGAACTTTAAGCGAACTAAAAAAATATTTTTTAAAAAAAAAGAAGAGTTAGTATAAGGGAAGTAAACAGAGAATAATGTAAAAAGAAAGACAGCTATAGAGAGTAAATGAGAGATAGTGTCAGTGACATCATCAGCAGTGCATTGCGGGTAAAAAGAGTAGAAAACATTTACCTTATAATTCTTGTTACCTTTTTAAAATATTTTTTCATACTTTCAATCTGTAAAACAGAGAACAAACATTTCCAAAAATATTAAAACATGTACTTAAAAATTAGAAAAGACAAGGGAAAAGGTTCAAGAACAAACAGTTTTTCAACAACTTTGACATTTACAGAAGTCTCTGCTTCTCTACGTCCCCTACACAATCCTAAATATATATATTTTACAAAAAACTGTATCTTGATGTTGAAGATGTAAAGCCATCATAAAATTGTCTCTAATATTTTAAATGATAGTTTCAGGATGCAAATAAGATGTCTGCTTTGAAGAGCTTTCTTTGAGGTGAGGCCTATTCCTTTTAAAAAAAACAGTACCCGGAAATACAGCACTATAAGCATTAAAATTGACACTTACAAAAGACTCAGTTTTTCCATATCTACCTCACATTTCTAAATGTATATCATAAGTACAAACAGAAGAACATTAATTATACATGTTAAATGGTTTATTTTTGCTGTTCTCAGAATGTATCAAATTTCACTTAAATCAGTGACTTGAAGATATTCATCATGTAACAGCGGGGAAAAAAAAACACAATCAAAATGACTGTGTTTAAAAAACCCATACAACCTAAGAAATCTGATTTCAAAACTCCTTAAAATTAACTTACTTTCAATGACGTCGAAGGATCTCCTATGAACAGCATCCACTCTATTGTGCTATAAATATTTTCAGCCCGCCACTTTCTGAAAGAAAACCTCCATCGATACGAAAAATATGTTACATAGAAAAAAAGACTTCTCTCATTCTATCACATGTTTCCACTAGGCCAAATCATGTTGCCGCGATTCGCAAGTCTTGTAATTCTTCCAATCAAATCCCGACATTTTCTATTTTCGCAACTTGCAAAAAGAAAACATTTGAGATTATTTTCACAATCCTGGACTACTAATATCTTACTCTTCTTTGTCACTCATGTTCTCCTTTTCCTATGACACTGATACTGCTTACTATGAAGCAGACTTACTTGCATCAGGTTTATATAGTCGGATTTTACAAAATAACATTATAATTAAAAGTTTTGGACCAATAATCTAGACAGCATTGCAGACTTACATTCCCTCAACTTGATGAACCTTTTCCAATTCTTCACAGGAAATCTCGAGATTCTTTCTTTAAAATTTTGGTTTTAAAAACACCAGGTAAGAATTTTTAAGGTCAAACGGCAATTTTTTTTTGAAACTTACAACGGAATCATTGCAGAATGACCAGCCGTTTCGAGACTTTAAATAAGCTGTATAATGTCCTGAAGTTGTTGAAGGACCATCGTGATAGATAATTGCTACAGTTACAAAAGTCCTTCCTGATATTGAAAGCTGAGAAGCCACAAAATTTTTTATTAAAGTTGACAATTTTGATCCATCAGGCCTACATCGTTGGATCATTAAAATGACATACTGTCCATATCTACGTATAAGTAATGTTGACATCATTTCAGATTTACATTGGCTACACTGCATGTTGTGATCCGCTGCATTTACTAGCTTATTAAAGGAGACTGATTTACTGTCTGGCAAAGTTAAGTATATAAATCTTTCTGAGTCTACACTAGTAGTACTTGATACCCTACAATTCTCGCAGTCATGCTGCCATTGATAAGAAAGCCCAAACAGGTGATCTACATCTACACCCTCAACTTGCAATATATCAAGCATATACATTAAAAACTCCTGACAATCTTGCTGATTATTTTCAGAGAAGTCTGTTTGACCTGAACATTCATCTAACAGATAACGAACTTCAGACACACTTTCTACTTTTGTTCGATCAGTGCTACATTTCTCGAAAACAGAATTCAACAAACAGCATAAAATTTGTTCAGAATTCAACAGAATCTGTTCTTTTAAACTCTCTAGTGAAAAGAGAACATTAACCACTACATTTGCATAGCAGTTGACACCAGAACTGTTTTCAAATTGAAAACCGACAACATCTTCAACAGAATCCACTTTCTTTCTGCTAACAATTTTCGGTTCATTGACTTTTAGTCTTTTTGCAACAACCTCCCTACTATTACTGCTATTTCTACGTTTGCGGCCTACCACACGTTTCTCAAACAAAGGATATTGAGGCAAATGTGGCGCATACTCTCTTCTTAACCTATTGTATTCCTTAACACAATCTAGATCCGCACAAATGTTTGTGACATCACAGTCAATCAAGTACAATCCCGATAAAGTTCTAACTCGTGACAATGCCACATATGCCATACCCTCCTTGAACACAGAACTGCCAATATTCACCAATGCACAGTCTACACTTAAACCTTGCGATTTATGGATTGTCACCGCATATGCCAAGCAAACAGGAAACTGTTTACGGCGAACATATAAATCTTTAACAAGCAAAAACCTAGCAGAACAACGACCAATTTGCTGTACTTCCTCAATGCCATCAAATTTAATTCTTAAAAATTCTATTCCATCTCTATTTCTGTATTTCTCAAAATCAACAACATTACCCATTGATCCGTTTACCAGACCTCTTTCTACATGTAAATTCCTTCTCAAAATAATTCGGCAATTTAAACATACATTCAAAGTCTTTTCAAAACCCGCTGTTTTAGATATAGTCTTCTCTAATGAATCCAATTTTGATTTCAAATTGTCTGACAAAATAATTGTTGATCCCATATGCTCTAATTTGTCGATAGCTTCAAGTTTCACAATCTCTTGCTTTTCTAAATTCAACATTTTGTTGTTGAAGATGGCACATTCTGCAAGAGTTGGCATGAGACATATCCCGGATTTCTTCTCAGTAATTTTCTGAAAAATATTCTCAGGCACAATCTCTTGTTTGGGATATAAATTTGACAGTAATCGTGCATTTAAAGCTTCTTTCCCATGCTCTGTCACTTTTCCAATTCTAATATCTTGTAGAATATTCTTGTAATCTTCATCCTTTGCCTGACGCATATTTTGATGCAGTTCTGCATAATTGAAGTTTAACCATATATTGACGTTGCCAATGCTCCCTAGGCACTTCCTGGTATCTTCATGCGTGAGTATTTTGAACACAGGTTGACCTTTTACTGGTGTCAGCTGCAGAAGATCTCCGAAAACAATGATGTGTTTCCCACCAAATAACACATCATATTCAGTTTTAAGTACTTCTTGCATTCTCAAATGCACAAAGGCAAGCATGACATTGGAAACCATGCTTACTTCGTCAATGATAAGTAGTTTCATTTTCCTCAAGACTCTTGAAACTTCACAGCAAGCATCTCCAGATAACTTGTTGTATTGTAATTTGTTGTCATGCTCCACCGGCAGCATCAGTAGACGATGCAAAGTAATACCTTTAATGTTATGTGCTGCCAGTCCAGTAGGAGCGGTGACAACACAAGACAGCGATGACTCAGTCCTTTCCTGCAAATAACAAGAGATTGCTTTAATGAGGAAACTTTTTCCAGTTCCCGCTTCTCCACTCACGTACAGTCGGACAGGCTTCAACGATGTACATGAGCACTTGTTCTTCTCATGACTTAATCCGTGCTCAATTTCCGTGGTAACTTCATCATATATTTTCCTCTGCTCAACGTTGAGTTGTTTTTCCAAGTCTTCTAAGTTAACTGAATCCTCCTGAGCATGTGCCATGGCTCTTTCCACTTCATTCATAGCAGTGGCAGCTTCATTTTCGATAATAGGTCCTCCAAGTGGATCTTGACTCAATGAAACAGAACTCTGACTGTCCTGAGAACTGTCTCTGGCAATCTCGGCTGCAATCGTTGCTTCCTGCTCAATTTCCAAAGTTAGCATTTCTTGATATTTAGAAAAAGCAGGACATTCTATGGACTCCTTGGCTGCATTGAAAGAGTCTTCGTAACAGAGGAAATCTCCAAGCAGTTCCTCTTCTGCACGCCAAGGCTTGAAAAGTTGCAAAAGTGCTAAATAAAAAAACTCCTTTTTTGCTGGAGATTCACCACTCAATTTTCGATGGTTTACTAATTGGCATTTTCTTTGCTTGACCAGGCATCCCTCACTTCCAATTACAGCATACACTCCTTTCTCAATATCTTCTTTGATGTTCCTCTTGAATATATAATTTTGGAGAACCTCATATAGACAAACATTCTCAAGGTGACTGCTTCGATTTGGATAATATGTATCCAACATGTTGGTCTTCAAAATGTCGGTACTGTTTGGTTCCTTTTCCGCCAAATACTCAATTTCCCGGACAGGTTTTAGAACTCGATTTCGCGTTGCAGCAAGACCAAGACTCGCCCAAACGAGACTCCTGGATTTGGCATAGAGACTTGCTGAAGACAACCGGTCAGAACATTCGTAAGCTCCGATTTCTCGATGCGACAACATCTTCAGACTGAAACTGTACAACTTCTTGCTGAGGCTCTTTTCATGAGAAATATCCTCCCACATATCCTTCAGTTCGGTCTTTTCTTTTTTGGTGATGTAAGATGTCACATACCGAGCCACAGCCATACAGTTGTCAGCCACAAACTGTATATCCATGTTAGCATTCCACATGGACAAAATCACTGGGTTGTAGTCATTGATGTACTTGGACTCTTCGTTCCTTTTCAAATTGTATGTATTTTTGGGTGATTTCCTCGTCACATTATGTCGCAGCGAAGACATCAAACTGTTCACTCTTCCTTTAGAAATCACCGGTCGTGGAAAGTTGAAACGACATTTGGTGTAGAACTTGTCCTTGTTTCTGAATTTACGACGACAGTACTTTCCACAACGATGGCTTTGGAAACGTAGAACTTGTTCTCTTAGACTTTTCTTCTCTGTTGCGTTTGGAACAGCACACGTAGAATACTGTTCGATGAAATTCATCACTAAGTCATCCGGATCTGTTCCAAATTTAGGTGCATCCTTGATCCACAACAACATATGTATATGAGGGGCACCTCTTGCTTGGTACTCCTTTCTCCAGAAGAAATCCAACACCTCTCCAAGAGGTGGATTCTTTTTATTTGTGATGAAAGACATCATAGCTTCAAATCTATGATTGAAGTACCTGCATACATTCACTGGATCCAAAGAACACAGTTCTCCAGGTGTCTTGAATTCAATGTTTTCAATATTTCCATTTGCCTCTCGTAGAAATTCAAGTAAGTCTTCCCAGCCATACTCGGCACAGCTCAGAGTGAGGAACCATGTTGGAGTTCCTAAGTTCCTCAGCATACATTTTAAATCACCATGACGACGGTACCAGTACTCATTAGTACCACGCTGACACGCCATGAGATTAATTAAGTGAGAATCCAAAATACTGTCTTGGACATTGACTTTATGCATAAAGTCACTTGCCGAGATGTTTCGCATCTGTATACCACTTTTTAAGATGTGGTTCACTGCATATGACAGTCCAGACAGATCGCTTTCAAACAGGAGATGAAACAAATAGGGAATGCATTGCCGAAACCTAGGATCTGCTGCATACAATCGTAAAGTCCGGTATTCAGACGCAGGAATTTGATGAGGTCGCTCATCATATCTTCCTCCTTGACCTGTGGGAAATAGCTGTGGGAAACACCGAGCTTCCAAACTTTCCTCCCAAACACTAATGGGACTCCCTTTGGCTTGTTTCATTTGAAACAACTCAATAGCATTCCCCATGACTTCCTTGGAATGCAAAGGATGAACACTATAATGTTCATATATTTCTTCACTTTTAGAGGCCTCTACTTTCTCAATTTGGCCAGCACACAAATCGCTATCCTCTTCATCACTTACTTCCTCTTCTGCAACATATACATTCTTATAGTACTTATTATTTTTCTTCAAATACACTGTTGCCTTTTTGACTTTCCTAACATCCACTAAATCTTGCCATATTTTCTTATTCTTTGTCGGAACCCCATTAACCAAGATAACCAGAGGTTCCTCTTCCACTTCTTCTATTCCAATTGTATTAATGTTTTTGTTCAAATCTAGAGGCAAATAAACAACTCTTCCCTTTAATCCTCTCTGTAAATCTGCTGGAGGCAACTTCCCTGTCTTTGGCTCCATTCTTACAATAGCCTGAAAGGGATGGATACTTTGAATCAAAATAGATTCATAAGTATTTAAATCCTTCAATTCAGAAGGAATCTCAACCAATTCCAGATTATTATGAACTGCCCTAGCAGGCATCTGGTTTTGGTTTAATTTATTACAACAATAAGTACACACACGTTGATCCGATCCCAAATCAAAATAATTTTCTACCATCAAGTATGTGGCAAAATCCTTCCATTCACTATTATTTTCCCTTTCACTTTTTGCATATAAATCCACTACCTTAGTCTGATTCTTATAATAAGTGCGTCGACAACATACACAAGTGAAATTAGGCCTCTCACTTGATTTCATCTGAAACGTGGCAATTTCCTTCTGAAAATTATCTGTACTGGAAACCTGTACATTATCTTCCACATTACCCTCTACTTCTGGGTCAATTTGAACATTCTCATCTTTACTACCAAAGTAACAAAACTCAATTTCTTCACAAATATTCTTCACATCTATTTCAGAACCATGCAAAAGAGCAGCACATAATTGTTTAAGCATAATTGCTGGACTCTTAGCATAATACAACATTCTCACTAATTTTCTCACTTTATTATGATGCACTGCTAGCATCCTGAAATGATGAAAAACACTCTGGCATACTCTCCTGGAAAGACAAGCCAGTGAATGACCACGCAAACCTGTCATTTGTCTCACTCTGCAAGGATCTAAATCTTGCAACAACTTCATTTTCTGCTTCAAACTTTTCTTATTAAATGTCCGTATAAAATCACAAAGCAAATTGATGGAAACCTGTCGCACACTGCAAATAGAACTACACTTCCAAATGTACACAGGACCCTTAGGACGTCTTCCTAAAACCTCATCACTTAGCGCCTCTTCTGTCTCTGTTGTCACAAGTTGTTCTTTTTCAACTGGACAACCATCCTTCACTTCATAAGCTCGACCACTGATGTCAACTGCATACACCAAATCATTATCCTGAAAATAACTCTCCTCATTAAAAAATGCCTCAGAACTTGAACTATGCATCCATTCTCCGGAAAAAACTTCACAAAAGTTAGTACGATTTACTACTCTCTTCCATCTACTTTTTGTTTTGAAATCAGAAATTACCTTGCTTAGTTTCCTAATTCTATTGATTACCAAAATAAACAACTTTCGCTTAATTTCAAAAGCATGATCAATAATTTTCTCTACATTTTTCTTCTTCTTATAAAATGCCGCTTTCTGTTGGCCTTTCTTTTTAATATTTTTCAATAAATTAACTAATATCCTATTACGGAACATTCGATTTCGAATGTCCCTAAACTGTTGTTTCCTTCTACTATCATGCACAGAGTTATCTCTTCCTCTACCAGTAACATTTGTGATGGGTCTCTCCTTTCCATTTAAATTACTTTTCTTTTTGTGAACTGAAACATTTTTTTGAGCAAAACTTTTTTTACTACAAATATTTCTTAAGAATGATTTCGTGCTCTTACCCGGACCTTTCTTGGTGTTTTGACAAGTATTTAGGGAAGAGGACTGCTGCAATAAAACATCATCCTGCTGTCTTTGACGTTTTCTAGCCTTTCTTATTCTACTTTTGGAAGGCATTTTACAAACTATGAAAGAATCTGCAGTTGAATCTGTGGAAAAATATAATATAAAATGTTATTAACCACTATTACCAAACAGTAAATAAATAACAGTCATCTAAAACTTAATGCCGTACTAATTATTTAACATAGCAAATATTTTCCACCAGCACTGCATCACAAAAATGACACTCAATGGTATAAAACAGGCATACAACACTCATAAATCACTCCCTAATATTTTAAATCATTAATTCAGGATGACGATAAGATGTAGCCTATCTAAAGATTTGTTTAGGCCCAGATCTTTAGACTGGGGTGAATGTGTGTCATTGATCCACATTCAGTCCATCACCTGTTTTGTTTATTTGAGGTGAGGCCAACACATGGTTGCAGATAAGATTATCACTGAAAAAAAACAAGGTAAAAAAACATGTGAAGGCCTACCAATGAAGTAAATCATTAAATGAAAACCAATACATTTCTGGAAATATGCACTACTAGTGCTTCATAAGATGTTTTGGGTCATATTTATAAGGCATTTGAGTGTCTAGTATGCTATTTTACGTTGTTCATGGTGCAAATTTATTGTAAATACGCTCCCACCTGCAGTTGGCAAATTTAGATTTTGATTATGGGAGTTAGATAGGCATGTTAATAATTTCCCAAAAATGGTGTATAACCCCAAACAACCTTTGAAGCAAATGCTCTTAACCATGTTATCCACCTCCCATTGGATAACATGGCTAAGAAGTGCTTGCAAATGTGAAAAAAAACGGCCGCAATGCATGAATATCGCAGAAAAATCAGCGGTATTCATACATTTTCCAGCAAATGCTCTTAGCCATGTTATCCACTTCCTATTAAATAACATGGCTAAGAACTGCTCAGGGCCCCATGAGGAACGCTTTCCATTTAAAAAGGGAAAAATAACATCAAAAACACTAAAATGCCTTCTAAATATGACCCCAAACAACCTATGAAGCTCTAACAGTACATATCCTGAAATTTAATTGATTTCAAAATTCGTTTTTAAACACAGCATATAAATCAATTGTATACCTGCATTCATGAAGAAATGACTAAAAATGTCCTTGAGACACATGAAAGTGTTTTCTGGAATGCCCTAGCACCATTTTTGGGACACTATTAACATGGCTAGGTAACTCCCATAATCAAAATCTAAATTTGCCAAGCGCAAATGGGAGCGTATTTACAAGACACTTGCCCCAAGAGGAACACTTTCCATTTAAAAAGGTAAACATAACATCGCAGAAAAGTCAGCAATATTCATGCATTATCCACCAAATGCTCTTAGCCATGTTATCCACCTTCCATTGGATAACAGAAAGCTGATTGGCTCTCCGGTGTCTGTCAACATTCTAAATAGTCCGGAGCGGCCGCCATCTTATCTCTCGGTAGGATCGAGAGAGAAGAAGAGGTGAAAAACGAAGGGGGAATTTATTGAAAGGGGGCAAGGTATACCCCTCTTGACCCCCTAGGAATGTTGTTGGGGTTATTTAAGGGTCCCGTGGGGAAAATAAAAAAAAAATGATTTTTCACGGTAGAAGCGCTTCACGGGCCGCAAACTGGGCCGCAAACTGGTAGCGAAACGGGAATTCGCCATTTTGTGCTTCGTTTTAATTGTTTAGAGACAAAAATTATCGCCGCACATCGGCCACAATGCATGAATATCGCTGAAAAGTCAGCGATATTCATGCATTATCCAGCAAATGCTCTTAGCCATGTTATCCACCTTCCATTGGATAACATGGCTAAAAACCGCTCTGTGCGTGAGCTTTTTTTTTTTTGTTTTTTGCTGCGTGACGTTTGTTAACGTTCGATTCGATGGAAATCAGGAAGTGTTGAACACCATTTTGTCACTGCGAGTAAATATTTTATTATAAATGAATCCTTATTGATAAACATTGTCTGCGCCATCTTGCGTTTTTGTCCAATGCCACAATTTTGTCGTGCACGGCAGCCATTTTAGATGCCTTGACCAGGGCCACTCTCTGCACGCCGCCGATTCTCAGCATGGCTCCCCACCCTCGCACGCATCTCCCCCACGCAATGGTCACCCCCGCTCTCTCTCTCATGCATGGGCCATATACTTCCCCCATCTGCGCTGCTCTTCTCTGAGAATCACACCCTGTGCCCGCTCGACACCTCCCTTTCACCCTATTCACTACCGCACCCTCTGACACTTCTCTTCCTCTGTGTCCGATTGTCCAGGCCGGACCTAGGCTATCACCTAGCCCTGCGGATGTAGTTTATGGCCCCAGCTGTAGAGTATCCAGACATGCCAACCCTCCCGATTCAGGCGTGAGACTACTGATTTCAGTGCTAGTCTTTCGCTTCCCGATTCCTGCAAGGAAAAACCCGGGGGCATATTTCCAACAACTAGCGGTAATTTTTGTCTCTAACTTGTTTAGAGACAATAATTATCGCCGCACTTCGGCGAATTTTATCGCACATAAATTGATTTCTTAAATCGTTTTTAAAAACAACATATCTGTTTCAGCTTACATAACAAACCATGGAATGGGCTCCATGTACCACAATAACTTGTGTTACTGCATGCCAGAATGTTACACCAAATATGCAATTACAATTTCTCTATAAAACTAATTCTATTACTATATCACTAGAGACAAAACCACATTTTAAAAACACAGCTTTCTTCATCATTTTCTCCTTAAATCATACTATTCTCTATCTAAATTAAATAAATCTTTTCTCACCTTAGCAAATATTGTTTGAGTTTTGAAAACAGTCTCAGAAATACACCAAATTGTCTTCAGCAGAAGAAAAAGGATGCACTCCAAAGGCTGCAGCTATTGAAAGCACAGAAATACAGATATTCATTTCACATATCTCTCATATTAGCCAATCATACCTCTTCCCTCACTTTTTTCAAATCAAAACCCTTCCCCCCTCTGCCCTCTCTCCCTTGTTTCCATAGCAACCACCTCCTGGAAGACCTCTCATGTTTGCAAATTCACACAACAATGTTTCAATTGAACTCTGAACTCTCAGTGCACCTGCGTATCCAGAGCAATCTTTCAATAAATGTTTCTTCCTTGACCATTCAAATTACATCTTTCAAAGAACACATCCATCCACCCTAACTTTCTGTTTTCAGAAATGGAAATGCACCAATCACTGCTAATGAATCATTAGCATTGTAAATCCACAGTTTTTTTTCTTTAGAAACTCCTACTGTTTCAACTGCCCTTTCATTACCACACTTCATCTGACTGCAGAACAACCTTCTCCCACCATGTTTAAGGTCTGGATTGTTGGACATAGTTACATCCACTGGGCTCAAAGGTATGCTGAGAGCAGAAATTTACCTAACCTCAATTTACAAGATGTGGAAATTAAGTGGTTGGGCCAAAGAGGATTAAAATGTCACCAATTGATACCATTGGTGAAAACCTTTATGCATTTGCCAAAACCTGACCTGTTAATAGTGCACTGTGGAGGTAATGATTTGGGCACTTTGACAGGGGTAGGTCTGGAAATGCTTTTAAAGGACACCTTTGAGCAATTAATGGCACTTTTTCCTCAAACTGCCTTGGTATATTCCAATATATGCCAAAGACAGAAATGGAGGTGGTCCAACCAATTTTGTCCACAAATTGAGAAAGCGAGGAAGCATGTAAACAAATCTGTTTCAGCTTACATGAGAGACCATGGAATGGGCTCTCTGTACAACAATAACTTGCGTTACTACATGCAAGATATCTACAGAGGAGATGGAGTTCACTTCTCAGATGAGGGCAACAGAATTTTCATTCTGAATTTAAGACTGTGCATTGGTACCTACTTATAAGTACCTAAATGTACCATAAACCCAAAAGCTCTTCTCAGAGCTACCCTACATCTGATCACTCACAATTATTATTTTTCTCTAACTTTTTTCACTAATTTTCGACAAAATTCGCTCCCCGGAGCGCTACCCGGTTTGCTAACCGAAAGCTAACCTCGCGGAATTTTTAAAAAAAAAGTTTTTTTTCCGCACATATAAGCCTCCTCAGCCACGCTCAGAAAACCTAGGGGGTCAAGATAAGTCTACCATGACCCCTTCTACCCATTCTAAACATTATTTGCCCTCCATCTTGTATCTTAATGCGACCGAAACACAAAATGGTGGACTCCCGAGACGCTTAAGGTTCGCTAACCGGGCCGCTTCCCGGAAAGCGGTCCTAAAAAAAGGCGGGAAAGTAATTTACAGAAAAACGACTAGAGACACTCTCACCAAATATAGATTAGCTCATACTACATAACAATCTCTTCCATTCTCACAAATTTTATTGAAATTCCATTTAGCCATTTAGCCTGTAGACCTCTCCAAGTACCGTGAGGTAAATTACTTCACAAAACACATCTGAATTGTTGGAATTGACAACCAATGAAAATGTTACTTTCATTTTCTACTTTTATTACCTGACATTTGATTGGTTATATACCTGTATATATATAAAGGGAGAGAAGGAAACACAGCCATTTTGACTACTACTTGTTGTTGTATATATCATTTAGAATATCACTAATAACATCTACTTGTTTCTAAAGGTAAGTTGTTATTTTTAAAACTGAAGTATATTGTGCACTATAAGTAAATATGGTAAACTTTTTCAGATAGTTATATACTATCCCTCTGTAAGAGTTAGACATTCAGAAAGGCTTCTTTATTATAATTATGGACTGATTTAGGTTTCTGTGGTATAATTATGAATTTACTTAGGCTTCTTCACAGGCACTTTTTAATAGTACTACTTCACGCCTGAAACCATACAGTGCCCATAGATTACTTCTCTGTTATAAACTCACAAGTGCCTGTCTGAACTTAAACCCAACAGTGCCCTATCTCTACTGATATATTTATTTTTTATGCAAATTACAGCAATAAAATGGAAGGTGAGCAGAATGTTTCCTTCGAAATTGTTCTGGAGAACAACACAGAAAAAGTTATTGAGGACAATGATGACTCAGATTTCATGGATGAATCACGGGACCATGAATTAGTTCAATGTATAGAATCTGTGGATCATTTACTTCATTATGATGACGGTCAAATGTTGGAACTTATGTTCACTGAACAAGAACACATATCAGACAGTGAAATGCTAGACGTTGTATTAAATTTTGAAAAACAATCCGAAAAATAAAATTGTATGTAATATTAAAAAATTGTTTGAGTCTTTAATCATTTTTATATGTAATTCATAAACTAGTTAAATGTTAGAAATGTTATTAAATTTTGAAACACAATCACAATAATAAATAATTGCTTAAAAACAAGAAAAACAACAAACAATTAACATACAGTATTAGAAAAGTCTTTCATTCTTTTATCCATAAAGTTCGCTGCCCAGAACGCTTTCCGGTCCGCGAACTTGGCGCTTACCACGCAAAAAAATCTTTTTTTTTTTTTTTTTTTGGACCCTCCTGGGCCCTTTTAAAACCTCCACATAAAACCTAGGGGGTCAACGAGGATCTACTATGCCCCCTTATGGTAATTTCCCCCTTTGTTTTGCCCTCCTCTTGTCTCTCGATCCTACCGAGAGACAAGATGGCGGCCGCTCCGGACTGTTTAGAATGTTGACAGACACCGGAGGGCCAATCAGCTTCTCATCGCAAAGTTCCGTTACGCGAAAGGTTCGCTAACCGGATAGCTGCCCGGAGCGCTGTTACAGATATATATCTTGATTTAAACGTTAATTTCTCAAAATCCACTGAAGCACATATATTGAGACCTAGCAAAGGCACATCGGGCTAACAGTCCCTACAATTTTGCCAAGTTTCGTGAAAATCCATTCAGCCGTTCGGGCTAAAAGTGAGTCCAACCGCCCTATGGAAATTAACATGGGAAAAACGTGTTTTGGGACCCCCCTTTTTTCTCGGCCCCCCCTCCACAAAACCCCCCCAAATTTTCAAGGGCTGCTCAGAAACAAAATGTGCCATTTTCCTGAAAATTTCAGCCAATTCCGTCCACAAACGCCAAAGTTATTAGGCATAGAATTTTCAAAAGTCCCATAGAGAAAAAATCCTAACTATATATACCTACTGGCGACCGCCAGTAGGTAATATATATATATATATATATATATATATATATATATATATATATATATATATATATATATATATATATATATATATCCTATCCGTGTGCGGCAGGACTGTGTTTAAAACTTTCATTTTGGCCCACACCCTGTTCATAGACTCTGGGCGCTGAGGAAGGCTGGATTATGCCGAAATGCATACGCCACTGAGAGTCACAGCTTCAATAAAGGTGTTCCCTGTCTCCCCCCCTACTTGGCCTCTGCTTATTTTTCTAAAGGAGTGTTCTGCATGTTCCACGCGATTGCCAGAATCGCGTTACAGAGGTCACCGCACTTAAAGCAGGCCTGGACTTCACTGGTAACCGCTTCGGCGCTGCATCCCTTCAGGTTACTGAAACTTTGCCAGGCTCACCACCAAAGTACGACACTTGGATTCTGGCGGAGTTGGAGGCACTTGTGCACCACAACGGGCAAGCTGGATTTCCGGACGAGTCCCCGCTATGTTCCTGTCAATTCTTCGGAGGTTTGTGCGGGTCAGGGGACCGGAGGGGACACTTTGTGAGGAGCAACTTACAGGACACCAGTGGATGCCAAGATGATGAGCCTCCGCCGCAGCAAGCACCACAAAAAAAACCCCTGCATCACTCACCTTCATGAAGTGCTGCATCCTGGGATCTGTAGTTTCGCTGCAGTCTCCCAGCTTCAGGTGCAGTAGATTGAACACTCGGGAGGAGGGGTCATTGGCTAACCTATCCGTGTGCGGCAGGACTGTGTTTAAAACTTTCATTTTGGCCCACACCCTGTTCATAGACTCTGGGCGCTGAGGAAGGCTGGATTATGCCGAAATGCATACGCCACTGAGAGTCACAGCTTCAATAAAGGTGTTCCCTGTCTCCCCCCTACTTGGCCTCTGCTTCTTTTTCTAAAGGAGTGTTCTGCATGTTCCATGCGATTGCCAGTATCGCGTTACAGAGGTCACCGCACTTAAAGCAGGCCTGGACTTCACTGGTAACCGCTTCGGCGCTGCATCCCTTCAGGTTACTGAAACTTTGCCAGGCTCACCACCGAAGTACGACACTTGGATTCTGGCGGAGTTGAAGGCACTTGTGCACCACGACGGGCGAGCTGGATTTCCGGACGAGTCCCCGCTATGTTCCTGTCAATTCTTCGGAGGTTTGTGCTGGTCAGGGGACCGGAGGGGACACTTTGTGAGGAGCAACTTACAGGACACCAGTGGATGCCAAGATGATGAGCCTCCGCCGCAGCAAGCACCCCAAAACCCCCCCCGCATCACTCACCTTCATGAAGCGCTGCATCCTGGGATCTGTAGTTTCGCTGCAGTTTCCCAGCTTCAGGTGCAGTAGATTGAACACTCGGGAGGAGGGGTCATTGGCTAACCTATCCGTGTGCGGCAGGACTGTGTTTAAAACTTTCATTTTGGCCTACACCCTGTTCATAGACTCTGGGCGCTGAGGAAGGCTGGATTATGCCGAAATGCATACGCCACTGAGAGTCACAGCTTCAATAAAGATGTTCCCTGTCTCCCCCCTACTTGGCCTCTGCTTCTTTTTCTAAAGGAGTGTTCTGCATATATATATGTATATATATATATATATTACCTACTGGCTGTCGCCAGTAGGTATATATAGCTAGGATTATTTGTCTATGGAACTTTTGAAAATTCTATGTCTAATAACTTTGGCGTTTGTGCACGGAATCGGCTGAAATTTTCAGGAAAATGGCACATTTTGTTTCTGAGCAGCCCCCGAAAATTTGGGGGGGTTTTGTCAAGGGGGGGCCGAGAAAAAAGGGGGGTCCCAAAACGCGTTTTTCCCATGTTAATTTCCATAGGGCCTTTGGCCTCACTTTTAGCTCGAACGGCTGAATGGATTTGCACGAAACTTGGCAAAATTGTAGGGACTGTTAGCCCGATGTGCCTTTGCTAGGTCTCAATATATGTGCTCCAGTGGATTTTGAGAAATTAACGTTCAAAACAAGATATATATCTGTAACAGCGCTCCGGGCTGCGCTCCGGTCCGCTTACTTTTCGCGAAACGGAACTTTGCGTGCAGAAAGCTGATTGGCTCTCCGGTGTCTGTCAACATTCTAAACAGTCCGGAGCGGCCGCCATCTTATCTCTCGGTAGGATCGAGAGAGAAGAAGAGGTGAAAAACGAAGGGGGAATTTAATGAAAGGGGGCAAGGTATACCTCTCTTGACCCTCTAGGAATGATGTTGGGGTTATTAAAGGGTCCCGTGGGGAAAATAAAAAAAATATATATTTTTCACGGTAGAAGCGCTTCCCGGGCCGCGAACTGGGCCGCAAACTGGTAGCAAAACGGGAATTCGCCATTTTGTGTTTTGTTTTAATTAAATTACTAGGTATAAGGGGGTGCGGGAGACGTATCCTGACCCCTTATGTTTTCTGAGGGTGGCTGAGGAGGCTCATATATGTTGATACATGTCTTCCAGCGGCTGTGCGTGAGCTTTTTTTTTTTTTTTTGCTGCGTGACGTCTGTTAACGTTCGATGGAAATCAGGAAGTGTTGACCACCATTTTGTCACTGCGAGTAAATATTTTGTTATAAATGAATCCTTATTGTTAAACATTGTCTGCGCCATTTTGCCTTTTTGTCCAATGCCACAATTTTGTCGTGCACGGCAGCCATTTTAGATGCCTTGACCAGACCCACTCTCTGCACGCCGTCGATTCTCAGCACGGCTCCCCACCCTCGCAAGCATCTCCCCCACTCACTGGTCACCCCCGCTCTCTCTCTCATGCATGGGCCATATACTTCCCCCCATCTGCGCTGCTCTTCCCTGAGAATCACACCCTGTGCCCGCCCGACACCTCCCTTTCACCCTATTCACTACCGCACCCTCTGACACTCCTCTTCCTCTGTGTCCGATTGTCCAGGCCGGACCCAGGCTATCACCTAGCCCTGCGGATGTAGTTTATGGCCCCAGCTGTAGAGAATCCAGACATACCAATCATCCTGATTCAGGCGTGAGACTACTGATTTCAGTGCTAGTCTTCCGCCTCCCGATTCCTGCAAGGAAAAACCCGGGGGCATATTACCAACAACTAGCGATAATTTTTGTCTCTAACTTGTTTAGAGACAAAAATTATCGCCGCACATCGGCGAATTTTATCGCAGATAAACCTTGCTATTAGCAAGGTTTATCGCAAATGCGATAAAAAACGGCCGCAATGCATGAATATCGCTGAAAAGTCAGCGATATTCATGCATTATCCAGCAAATGCTCTTAGCCATGTTATCCACCTTCCATTGGATAACATGGCTAAAAACTGCTCAGGGCAGGTGTTAGCTTTTGGAGATATTCGCGCTTAGCGCGAATATCTCCAAAAGTTGGTAATAGGAGATAGCGATGGTTAGGGACTGTTTCCAGTCGCTAACATCTTGGCACGCCCACTTTGCATGTCATTAGTGATAAATATCACTGACATGCAAAGCGGGGCCCAATGAATCCTTATTGATAAACAGTGTCTGCGCCATTTTGCCTTTTTGTCCAATGCCACAATTTTGTCGTGCACGGCAGCCATTTTAGATGCCTTGACCAGACCCTCTCTCTGCACGTCGTCGATTCTCAGCACGGTTCCCCACCCTCCCAAGCATCTCCCCCACGCACTGGTCACCCCCGCTCTCTCTCTCATGCAGGGGCCATATACTTCCCCCCATCTGCGCTGCTCTTCCCTGAGAATCACACCCTGTGCCCGCCCGACACCTCCCTTTCACCCTATTCACTACCGCACCCTCTGACACTCCTCTTCCTTTGTGTCCGATTGTCCAGGCCGGACCCAGGCTATCACCTAGTCCTGCGGATGTAGTTTATGGCCCCAGCTGTAGAGAATCCAGACATACCAATCCTCCCGATTCAGGCGTGAGACTACTGATTTCAGTGCTAGTCTTCCGCCTCCCGATTCCTGCAAGGAAAAACCCGGGGGCATATTACCAACAACTAGCGATAATTTTTGTCTCTAACTTGTTTAGAGACAAAAATTATCGCCGCACATCGGCGAATTTTATCGCAGATAAACCTTGCTATTAGCAAGGTTTATCGCAAATGCGATAAAAAACGGCCGCAATGCATGAATATCGCTGAAAAGTCAGCGATATTCATGCATTATCCAGCAAATGCTCTTAGCCATGTTATCCACCTTCCATTGGATAACATGGCTAAAAACTGCTCAGGGCAGGTGTTAGCTTTTGGAGATATTCGCGCTTAGCTCGAATATCTCCAAAAGTTGGTAATAGGAGATAGCGATGGTTAGGGACTGTTTCCAGTCGCTAACATCTTGGCACGCCCACTTTGCATGTCATTAGTGATAAATATCACTGACATGCAAAGCGGGGCCCAAGATGGTCGCTATCTCCTTTTAGCTGTCACTAACTGGTGTTAGCGACAGCTTGGTAATAGGGAGATAATTTTATCTCCTTTTTTTTGGCTTTTAAAGCCAAAAAAGCGGAAATAAACCCCCTTGATAATATGCCCCACGATTCCTCGGGGGTTTCAGCTGACAGGGCTTGGTATTGTGTTACGTGCTAATTCTTCCAGGAAACGTCAGAGGGTCGATGTAGGGGTTCTAGAAGGGGTGATAAACCATTTAAGCCTCATGAACATGCGCATGGTCTTTTAAAGATTTGTGAAGTACTCGGGGCGGCGGTGTGTGTGTGCCCTCTTTCAGGAGCGGGCGGGGGGGCACTGCCAGCAACTTGCCAGGCCAGGCAGTGTTCAACACGTGCATCACCCTTTCTCTGCCTGCTATTGCGCTCCATGCTTCGGAAAGGTAAGAAAAAGAACGTGCATTTGAGTTTGAAATGTCCGATCCTGTAGCAGTACACTTGCAAAGCCCACCCATGACAATAACCCGATTCAAGGCCCCATTCACCCGATTTTTAAAAAAAATATAGTACTCCAAGAAAGTTGGATTATAAAACTTTATTAACTTTTAAATATAACGAACGCAACAAAAACTGTAAATATATTTAAACATTTTTTGATAAAAAAAAACAACAATGGTCAGAAGCTGTCTTTTGTGCGAATAGTCCCAAGGCAGCACAACGTGCTGAGTTGTGGAAGGCACCCAGGTGAAGAACCATCCCTTCTTTAAACCCCATGGTGACCAACTATAGTTTCAATGAGTGCTATGTCCCAGGTTTTACATAAAGTAGTGTTTACCTAGAGTGGTGCTGTGTAGGACACTCTGAATGGAAATTAACCAGAACTATAACGATAACAACAACAACAACAATAATATAACTTTTATGCCCAAATTACGCAAACATTTAGCTAATCTGCTAAAGGGGGGAGTCGCAATTTCTTTACAATAATCAATAATGAAAAATCAACATCAATAGGGTTGTACGTATTCCCGATGCAGCACTATAGTGCAACATACACAACACCTGGGGTGTCAAGAGTGAACAGGTTCTAGCTGCTTAACCAATGACTGACAAATGCTATATTAAACACTTACTATGTATAATACTTGCGTTCACAATAGTTTTACTTTACAAAACAGAACAAAAGATGTCCCCTGTAAGTAAACCCATATTAGCTGTTTCAGTTATTGAACATCCTAAGGTTTTATGACATGGGGAACAGTGGTGATATCCTGGGCCACCTATCCGTAGCCTCTCTAATCTCCATTACAATGTGTTTCTTTGTTCCTTAAAATGTCATCTGTGTCAACCTCTTCCGAGAATGCTGATGCGTTAGGGATTTCCTTGTGTTTCTTAATAGCATTGGTGTCTGCACACTTCTTTGTCAATTCTGTGAACATGACAGCTGCTTCATAGACAGACGATATCTTTGTTTAGTCATTAGTGTTAAGTGTGTCTGAAACTACAGTGCCCTTCTGTTTTTCTTTCTTCAGGCTCTACAGAGTTTTGTGTGTTGTTCTTTTGAGCGACAAATATTCCAGAGGTTTCAGGTTCACTTGTTTTGTCCTGCAGTGAGTTAACAGCTTTAGAGACTTCATGTTTATTTGCTATGTCCTGCTGTGCGCCAACTGCTTCAGAGACGTCAGCCTCATTTGTTATGTTTGACTAGATCCTGGACCTGCCCGGCCGCGCCCAAAATGGCGCCGGTGTAAATGGGACTCGTAACTGCTTGTTGTGTACTGGTTGCCCAACCTTGATATCACGAGATACGTATGCAGTTTTGAAGCACATGGCGGAGGCTCGTCTGCTGTAGTGGGGTGCCCCTTTATCGTTTCAGTCGCCATTCCGCCCGCTTTTGCTACACTGTGCCTTTTCCGCCATTCAGCTGTTTACCGCCCGCTCTTACGGCTACAGCGTCTCGCTCACCATGTAGTTGAGTTGCTCCCACTCTTGCGGTGCAGCGATAGGCGGCTGCCACAGGACTCTTAAAATGGCGGCCGGCTCTTCGGATTTGGGCCTGGTCCAGTAAAATGGCCCTGGGAGACCTTGGAACTCGGACGCTTGTCTGCCAGGGCTTGGGTCCCATTCTCGAAAGCGTCCCCTCAGCCTTGAAGATTGTACAAAAGTCTTGGGGGCCCTCGACTCCCGCAGGCTTCCGGTGGGGAGCGGCTGCCATGATTGCTTGCGGAATGGCCACGACAGAGCTACGAGATGGTGGTGCTCTCATGGTGACGCCAGCTTCAGTCTGAAACATCCAGAAACAAGGTGGGGCTTTCATCGTTTGGGAAAAAAAATGTTCTAAACCAATGAAAAGTGTTATTTTTAGGTCACATGACCTAGTCTTACATCATTAGGAAAACAAAAGTAAAATGAACCAATGAAAAGTTTTATTAACAAGTCACATGACCTGTTATGCTTACGTTACGCGCTGCGCGGCGCGCTCTGGATCGTTTACGGGAAGCTGCGCCTTGCGCACCGGAGCACTTCCGGGTGCGCTAACGCGGCGCGTCATATGACGCATTACGCGACAACGCAGGTCCAGAATATAGTCAAAATGTCTTCACCAACCAGCGGTCGGAATACAACCGCTTTCAGCAGTCCAAAAAGTTCTGTTAAATCTTAAGACCGGGAGCAACTCAACTACATGGTGAGCGAGACGCTGTAGTCGCAAGAGCGGGCGGTAAACAGCTGAATGGCGGAAGAGGCACAGAGTACCAAAAGCGGGCGGAATGGCAACTAAAACGGTAAAGGGGCGCCCCACTACAGCGTGTCTTCAGGTCAAATGGATTGTGGGACAAGGTCCAGAATGGAAGAGTCATCAAAAGGCAAAAAATTCCGCCGGACCCCGGGAGCCGGCCGCCTATGTTGGGGGCGATCTCAGGCCAGACCAGGGCAACACGACTTGGGGAGGGGGCAGGAGCCAAGCGCCCCCTCCCAGTCCGCGCCATCTCACCGCCCCTCGGGGGCCTCCGTCAAGCGGTTTAGGGAGGCACCGCATCACATTGTTTTCCAATGCAGTCAGGTCCACAAACGGACCTCACTTACTTTGAATAGTGAAGCTGCAGCAGGTGCAAATAAGGTTTAGACAGTGTTACAAGCGCTGCTTAGAACTCTGAAGTATGGCACTCAACATCCAGAACTTATGCCATTTGTGTAAGGCAGTGACATCGAAGCAACTCAGGGACCAAAAGCATGAACGAACACTCACGTATGAAAATCTTATTTGGGGAAGGGGCAGGATCCAAACGCCCCCTCCCAGTTCGCGCCACTACACCGTATGTAGAAAATCTGAAGCCATCGTTCTACAAACTCTCAACGCTTGCTATCAGTGCATGAGTTTCATGCTCGATCGATTGAGCTAGCCGGATCGGGCAACAAAAAGTATAAAATAGTTATGTAAAAAGTTATTTAATAAAATGTTTTACCCTGTTTCTTTGCTGGTGTGTTGTCTATATTTATAATATTTGCATAGGGTTTGTCGTTATTTTGGGCGGGGTGGGTGACGGAGCCGAGCTGTCTTGCAGCCCTCATGGTGTGGAGCTCAGTTCATTTCACTATTTTCGTATTTCTCATGAAGGGTTGTTCCTAATGTTTGTATTTTAGCGAGGTCAAAAAGAGATCCAATTAGTGGTCTACTGATTTTGCACGATTACTTTTATTTTTTTACACGATTTTTCACTATCTGCAAAGACTAAACAGAGTATTGCGACTTTGTGCTTGTTTGTAAATAGAGAATGATCCAAAGAGAACCAATTCTAAAACAGTAAATGCTTGGATAACAATCAATCAAAGGGAGAGACAAGCAGGTACGACGGATTACAACGGGGGTAAAGGTCTGCGTTAACTACCCTTCACTATCTGCAAAGAGAGAGTACTACTAAGAGAAAAGAGGGGAGTGGGGGGGGGGAAGCGTTTAAAGCACATGAGCGTGCATAAACACGAAAACGTTTTTACCTATCACGTACTTGACATTTGACAGCTTTTGATATTTGCTATTAAAAAACCATTGAAATTCACAGAAAAAACCATAGGTTATAGTCCATATATAGTTAGGAATTTGCATTTACAAAACCTTGAAAATTCAATGAAAAAACCATTGGTTATAGAACATATATAGTTAGGAATTTGCATTTACAAAACCTTATTTTACTCGCATAAAACCATTGAAATTCCATATATAGTTAGATGCGCTAACTATATATCGCGCACCCGCAATCCACTGCTGATGATGTCACATATTACATCATTCATGACATGGTTAGTGACATCACTGATGACATCACTGATGACATCTCAAATGACATCACTGATAAAATCACTGATAACATCTCATTTGACATGACTGATCACATCACTGATGATATCATTCATGTGATAATACCATGAACCTCTTCAGACTCTAATATAACCTTAGATACAATCAGTGTAAACAGACAGTCACAGACTGTCACTCATCCATGGAGTTACTCACACACCTAGTCAGTTATGCAAAAAATCAATCACACCTCCATTTTCTCAACTATACAGTTATACACACCTTACTTATTCAAACATATACTAACACATATATACTTTAATCTCTTATACAATCCCTGATACATGTTCACAATGATCCATACAGCCACTCACACATTCACTGGCTCTTATGCACAGTTATTTATATATGTCAACTCTCACATGTACTGTGTTTTACATATGTACTTACTTTGACATGTAGCACTGAGATATCCATTCACTCACTAATACACTCATGCACAGTCAACTGCCCATACAGCTGTTTCCACATGCACTTTTGAACCCATACATATAGTGAATCAACTACTCACACATCTATGTACAGAGTCACACACCTCCCAGCCACCCATACACACACGCTCAGTTTCCCATACAAATACTTGGGCAACCAATCAATAACCCATATAGTTACTCATATAGCTACTGATCAACATATGCAGCAGTTTGTAGAACAACAGATATAATGATGCACAAATTAAAACAGTTTAGTCACTAACCCATGCACTCAGTGAGACACATTTAATCACTCACTCATACAGTCAGTCATGCACCTACTAAATCCTTCATCCAGACACTTATACATCCACTCATTCTTCAATATGTAAGACATATTTTAACTTTACAGAAACAAACAGTCACTGGATGTTGTCATCAGTGATGTCATCAGTGATGTCATTTGAGATGTCATCAGTGATGTCATCAGTGATGTCACTAACCATGTCATGAATGATGTAATATGTGACATCATCAGCAGTGGATTGCGGGTGCGCGATATATAGTTAGCGCATCTAACTATATATGGAATTTCAATGGTTTTATGCGAGTAAAATAAGGTTTTGTAAATGCAAATTCCTAACTATATATGTTCTATAACCAATGGTTTTTTCATTGAATATATATATATATATATATATATATATATATATATATATATATATATATATATATATATATATATATATATATATATATATATATATATATATTTGCCTATTGGTAGTCACCAGTAGCTAGTTATAGTTAGGACCTAGTTTCCATGGGAAAAGCATCTGGGAGTCTTGGAAAGTGTGGGGGTGATCCGTGGAGAGGGGACTAACCTAAGAACCGCACACGCGTGTGCTTGTTGTTTTGGCCCACGCTATTGGCCTTTGTGTGCGTTTTTTTAACAAATACAGCATGCAATTGGCCAAAGGCGGGCACATTGCTCCGCCCATGGCTTATTGGTATCGGTTACTCACACGGCCGCCATGTGGTTTCAATTATCGTGCACTGTTGCATGCACGATAATTGAAAACACATGTCTCGGTGTGGCAACCGGGCGCACACACCAGCAGGTCCCGCAACTCATTTTGTCCCCGTGTCCACCATTCCTCCCCTTTCTAGTCATTTCTTGTTGTATAAAGTCACATTGCATCGGATTTCACTGGGTGCTGGGAGCATTGCCTGGGACTTTTGTAATGTATTTACTATTTTTAAACGTGCGCTCTGTGTATACAGCATGCTGTAAACTGACTTCCAATGCATGGCACTGACCACACCAGAGTCCCAGAGGTAATTACATGAATTCCTTAGAGGAAACCAATGCCGAGGGGACTTTCGCCGGGCAGGCCAAGTGCTTGAACGTACACTTGATGTTTTTATTCTTTTATAGCCGTCTCGTCGGACTGGGAGGGACTCATTACCCGGAGTTATCAAGATGCAGGTTTCCGTACTTTTTTGTAGAGCAGATTTGTTTTCATAGTGGATCGTTTGGTATGCACCATAGCCAGTGCGGAAACTCACAGGCACGAAGAAAGTTCAATAAAGCTTTAGTAAGATGACTGACTAGAACTATTAAAGATGGCATTATCGCCAGACCTCCCAAGAACCTCACCAAATTTGCTGACCTCTTTTCACTCCTTAAAAAACATGTTCACAACCCGTCTCAGTCCACGCTCCTGCCGATCCACATCTCGCCCAATCCGCCTAGTATGCCTTGCCATGCACTTAACACTCCTGCCAATGACCTCATCACTGAACGTCCCGGCCCTGACACCCTCTCACAAACGCATGCCAACCACTACGTGCCCACTCCACCGAACCTTGACCTTCAAGTTCCGTTGGCCTCCGAAGCTCCTCCTAGGGACCACCTCACTTACCAACCTAGCCCAGCTATCGTGCTTCCAGAACATACCCTCAGAAGCTTGTCTAAACCCTCAACCTGCTGTCTGCAGAATATTCCTGCACTCCGGGCTACGCAAACTAATCTGAGTAGCACCCAGGCAGCCGGCCTTCAGCCTGCCCAGACCCACCTCCAGTCTACCAGCACACTCTATCAGGAAGGACCTCTCCTCGGCTACTGGCCCCCTGCCGGCCGGATCCTACCTCCTTTCGACACATTGATGACCTTCACCGCAGAGCCACAGAATTGACCCTGGGTATCCCCAAGTCCATTCTGGACCTAAAGCAACTTCTTCACATCACCGTTCTCTCCTTCTCCAAGTTTTGGTTCTCGCAGAAGGCGACCCATATCCTCCTTCACGCCCCACCTCTTTCCCTCAGACACCTGCTCCCCCGCAAGCAACCCTGCCCCCTCTCAGAGGAGGAAATTCTTGCTCTCCTCCATTCCTACAATCCCACCCCTGACTCGCCTAATCCCTCAGAACTCTCGGAAGAAGAAGTGGCTGACACCCTCAGTAGTTATGACTCAGCCTTAACCACCCCCCATGCCCAGCTGACCTGAGGGAAGTACTCCCTATCAACACAATTGTATATAACCCTAATAGACCTGCTACCCTCTGTACCAGAGGGGTGGTAAAAAGCAACCTGCCCAGAGTTCCCGTCTCTGATCCTACCCCGGGCACTCACTCCGGCCCGTCCCTAGCCTGCCTCCTGATAAATTGCCTGTCAGCTGTAAAACATGCATTTGATGTAGCCGACCTCATCTTGAGACACAAATTGGACCTAGCAATCCTGTCTGAATCTTGGCTCAAGGAATCCTCATCGCCATACCTAGACCTCCTTGTCCCACCCAATTATAACATCGTAAGGATGGACAGGCACTCAAAGAAAAAAGGAGGTGGCATTTCCTGCGTCTACTGCTCCAACTTCCTGGTTACAGAACTGCCGGTGGACCTTACAGACTCCTGCGAATACCTCACACTCGCTATATCCAACAACACCTCACAGCTGTGTAAACTACACATCTTTTACCACCCACCAGGCAAGAACGACACCTTTACGGACCTCCTCAGGGAAATCATTGCATCCAAGATTTCCCCAAACTCCAATGACATCTCCCTTGGTGACTTCAACTTGCATTGGAACGACCCTAAGGATCCGCAGGCCATTGCCATTATAGACTTTCTTGGCCGATCAAGCTCTTATCCAAGCCTGCTCCCTCCCCACACATTCGAAAGGTACCAACCTAGACTAGATCATTGCTAAAGAAGCAGCAATCAAACTTATCTCTATTGACCCTTGTGATTGGTCTGACCACAACTCCATTACCTTCCTCCTGCCCAGCACCCATATGACATGGACACCTCAACCTGTGATTCCTAAAAGATGGGTTAGAGACACCAAGAACCTTGATCTAGAGAAATTGGCAGCGCTTTGTGATACCGACCTCCCCCCTCAATGCACTTCGGTCGACAACCTAGCAGATCATTACTCTTCTACCATATCCGACATTCTGATGACCTGCCACCACTAAAACTAAAAAGAACCCAGATCAAAGACCGAAATCCCTGGTTACGCGGATCCCTCAACAAGGAGAGGAGATCCCTTCAACAGACTGAACGTAACTGAAAACAACATCCTTCAGAAGCACATTTAAAGCTTCTCCGCCAGGACAGGAATGCCTACAATAAGAAAATCCTCAACTCAAAAAAAGAATTCTTCAGAACGGAACTGGAGAACGCCAAAAATCGACCTCGCAAGCTGTTCGACTTGGTCAAACACCAGTCCAACAAACTAGCGAAATCCTCCAAAGAAATACCTAATCCCCTAAAAACAAGTAAGGAATTCTCTTCATTCTTCTGCGACAAAATCTCTGCCCTAGATATGGAACTCAAATCCGCAACTCAACGCCAAAATCAAAATCTGCCAGCTCTACCTCTTCGCCCCACGTTGTCCTCCCAAACCTAAAAACCTAGCACACTGGTCCAATTTTATAACCTATGACGAACACTCTATCTTGAACATTCTTGCCTCTTTAAACCCGAACCATCACTTCAAAGATCCTCTTCCTTCTAACTGTCTAGCTGCAGCCTCTCAAGCCATCATCCCTTCCTGGACTGCAATAATCAATGCCTCCCTCCTCCAAGGCTCAATTCCGGACCCACTCGAGGCTCGCCAAGTTGTCCCCATCCTAAAAAAACTCACTCTGGACCCTGCTTCCGCTGAGAACTATAGACCCATCTCTAACATCCCACTCCTAGCGCAAGTTCTGGAAAAATGTGTACAACAGCAATTGAGCCTACACATCAACAAATATCACTTGTTACATGACTTCGAATCCGGGTTCAGATCAGGCCACAGCACGGAAACCACCCTCCTCCACATTGTGTATGACGGATCACTGACAGAATATCGACAGTCAAAATATCGACTTGCCAAAATATCGAGGTAAAAATTTCGAATGCCAGAATATCGACTTCCTATCTACAAACAGGTAAGTACAAAAATATTGACTCAAAAATATTGATAGGAAAAAATATAGACATTCAAAATATCGAATTTTTTAAATATCTTAAAAGTGATTTAAAACTAATATAATAATAAATATAATTAATTTAAACATACTTAAAATACTGAAATAAACTTAAAATAATAAATAATTAATGTAACTTCAAAAATAAAAATACATTTTTTTTAAAACATATATATATATGATATATAATATGTATAATAAATATATACATATTATTAACAAAACGTATACAATATTTTTTCCGTAGGATAGCGAGAGGGTTACATTTACTATTCCCACTCCAGAAAGCGCAACAGTAGGGAAAGCGCTGGATAGCGTAGGGGTGAAATTACTATTCCCACTCCAGTGAGCGCAACAGTAGGGAAATCGTTGGCTAGCGTAGGGGTAAAAATTACTATTCCCACTCCAGTGAGTGCAACAGTAGGGAAAGCGTTGGATAGCGTAGGGGTAAAAATTACTATTCCAACTCCAGAGAGAGCAACAGTAGGGCAAGCGTTGGATAATGAGAGGGTAAAAATTACTATTACCACTCCAGAGAGAGCAACAGTAGGGAAAGCGTTGGATAGTGTAGGGGTAAAAATTACTATTTCAAATCCAGAGAATGCATCAGTAGGGAAAGCGTTGGATAGCGTAGGGGTAAAAATTACTATTCCCACGCCAGTGAGTGCAACAGTAGGGAAAGTGTTGGATAGCGTAGGGGTAAAAATTACTATTCCCACTCCAGTGAGTGCAACAGTAGGGAAAGCGTTGGATAGCGTAGGGATAAAAGTTACTATTCTTACTCTGGAGAGTGCAACAGTAGGGAAAGCGTTGGATAGCGTAGGGATAAAAATTACTATTCCCTCTCCAGTGAATGCAACAGTAGAGAAAGCGTTGGATAGCGTAGGGGTAAAAATTGCTATTCCAACTCCAGAGATTGCAACAGTAAGGAAAGCGTTGGATAGCGTAGGGGTAAAAAATACTATTCCCACTCCAGTGAGTGCAACAGTAAGGAAAGCGTTGGATAGCGTAGGGGTAAAAATTACTATTCCTACTCCAGAGAGTGCAACTGTAGGGAAAGCGTTGGATAGCGTAGGGTTAAAAATTACTATTCCCACTCCAGTGAGTGCAATAGTAGGGAAAGTAAATACTTCATATATAAATATAAATAACATACATATTAATACCAATTACAAAATAATTAAAATATTTTAAAATTTTATAAAATATATTACTAAATCAATTAAAATTACAAATAAAAATTAACTAATATTAATAATTAAATACTAATACTAATTATTTAACAATTACAAATAAATTAATTTACAATATAAAAATACTTAAAAATTAGACACAAAAAATATTTAAAAAATGTAATTACTTACATTTAAATTACTTCCCAAGCTATTACACTATAAACACAAAACCCACTACAGAAAATAATGTAATAAAAGTAACATATTTATCAATTAATCAATTACAATAAATTACAAATTGTATTTTAAATAATTACCAATTAATAATTAATTAACAATTAATTCTATATAAATAACAATAAATAAAATAACATATTTAATTATTTATAATTAAATTGCTTCCCACCCTATTCCCCTATAAACCCACAACCGGCTACAGAAAATAAATTACTAAAATTAACATATTTATCATGTAATCAATTAAAATTAATTACCAATTATATTTGAAATAATTACCAATTAATAATTAGTTGACAATTAATTTTAAATAAATACCAATAAATAAAATAACATATTTGATAAATTATAATTAAATTACTTCCCACCCTATTCCCCGATAAACCCACAAACCGCTACAGAAAGAAAATTACTAAAATTAACATATTTATCAATTAATCATTTGAAATTAATTACCACTTATATTTTAATTAATTACCAATTGATAATTAATTAACAATTACTTCTAAATAAATACCAATAAATAAAATAACATATTTAATTAATTATAATTAAATTACTTCCCACCCTATTCCCCTGTAAACCCACAACCCGCTACAGAATTATATTACACAAAAATTAAAAATTAATGTTAACTTACCTTAAATTCGATATTTTTGTTGTCTATATTCTGTCTAGTCGATATTAAGTCCATTCTATATTTTTGATTCGATATTATGTCCATTCTATTCGATATTAAAATTTTCTAGTCGATATTTTGGTAGTCTATATTCTGTCTAGTCGATATTATGTCTATTCTATATTTTTTACTCAATATTATGTCTAGTCGATAATAAAAACTCGATATTTTGACTCTATACCGTAGATGACATTTTCCAAGCCCTCGACCAAGGCAAAACCTGTCTCCTAATCCTCCTAGACCTTTCCTCTGCCTTTGACACGGTAAACCATCAATTTCTGCTGGAAAGCCACAAACTCAGGATGGGGTTGGAGGGCTCCGTCTTTGAATGGTTTATATCCTCCCTCCAAAACGGCACACAGAGAGTCCTCATCAACGGCAATCTATCCATCCCATCTCCGGTCACAGTTGGAGTTCCCCAAGGATCTACCCTCTCACCTCCCCTCTTCAACCTTTACCTGGAACCTCTGACTGAGGTTCTACGTGCCGCTAGCTTCTGCTACCATATGTATGCTGACGATACTCAAATCTACATAAAAATCTCTTCCCCTGAGGACACTTTCTCCCTGAATGAGGCCTTGAAGCTAACAGTCCACTGGCTCACCGCCAACCAGCTTAAACTCAACGCAATTAAAACTGAATTCCTCCTGATCTCTCCTAACGAACCCAACCCAGACATCCAAGGTTGGATCGCGATAGGTAATGGCATGCGATGGTAGCTACCAGCTTCTTTAATTCAACAGCCCACGCCTAATATTTAGGAATAGAATTGCCAAGAGGTGTGCCTGTTGATTTTAATCACATCTGTTTGTCACGAGCGGATTATTTGGTTCTGCTACGACATTCTTTTTCAATTCTTGGTTTTTGTTTGGACACACTTTTTCTTTCCTTTTGAACTGAATGACGACCAGTGATGAGAAAAGGGGCCCAGTCTGGTGAGTACTTGCCAGTTACCCCGAGGGTGGTGTTCCCCGTGAGGTGTCATTCTGTTCTTTACACATTTTTTGCAGAAATCTGTCTGCTTTCAATCTCATGTGGTGGATGCACAATCAGTTCTGGGAACAATCAAAGTCCTAACCTTTCCCTGAACACTAGATACTATTGCGATTGAACATTTAACCTTCTTTTATTGTATTTTAAATATAATTCTTTTGTATGATTGAACATGTCCATATCAATTTTTATCAACATAATTACATTTTTTATGTCATCATAACACTTTGTTGTTCTACCTCCCTTCTTGTGTTTATTTTATTGTACTGTGTTCTTGCCAGATATTTACGTTGATTTTGCCTGGGTATTTACCTTTGTCATAGATTAAGCTTTCAGACATCCTGTGTTGTTGTTCTAGGCGACTGTCAAGAGTTGTTGGCCAATATGTTTTCTTTTTAACTTTCTAAAAATACCGGACGTATTGCTTTAAATACCCCCGAATAAATGATAGTGGATATGGGAGTGTAACAGAGATCATGAACATGTGACTGGTCTGTTGCAAGATATACTGACATTACTTACGCCCAAAGGACAGGGTTCATTGATTGTTGATGTCTCCATTACAGCATCACTGGAATCAATGGAGATAATATCAACATTCCATGCCATTGAATGGATTTTAAAACCTTATATTATCAATTATCAACATTGTCGACAAAACTTTAAATAAAACATAAAGTAGTAGAATCTTACTTTGACTTTCACTGGGCTTCCCCTGCAGCACTGAGCAGACTCAGCAAGGAATTCAACACTCCTCATCCCATGTACAAAACTACAGGTTCCAGGCAAGTTTTATACCCTCCCTTACTGTTGCACTAATAAGGAGAGGAATATACACATTCTAAACCTGTGCAAAGGTTATGGGGTGCTCATAAAGCTCACTTGATCAGACCAGTGAATATTTTTTCAGCTACTTTTCATGGTTGGTTTATTTTTGTTATTCGGCTTCGCGGTACATCTCAATTATTTTTAGGCTGGGTGCTCCTTCCCTTCAAAGAGGCTCCCAGCAAAGGCTTTATATTGCGGCAGCCCTTAGAGGCCAATCAAACACTCACACCCAGTCAAAAGATCTGGGTTTAATCCATCACCGTTCTTTAGCCCACTCTGCCACCCCAGTTCAGACATGGCTATATGCAAATCAGTCTGACCCTGTGCCTCATGGGAACAGTCCAGCCCGAACTGCCAAGCCATGTCTTCCCAGGACTGGAAACAAGCTTCCGAGGACCGGTTTCGGCATTCCAGCCGTCTTCAGCCCGGCTTGCTTGAATCCAGTGGCAAAGTGAGCAAGGGACTCACGTCTGAGCATACCCTGCCACACTTATGGTGGCCAAAAGCGGTACAAAAGGGGGTGGTGATGGACGGAGCACCTGAATCAATCAAACACTCACCCCCTGTCAAAAGATCTGGCTTTAATCCATCACCGTTCTTTAGCCCACTCCGCCACCCCAGTTCAGACATGGCTATATGCAAATCAGTCTGACCCTGTGCCTCATGGGAACACTCCAGCCCGAACTGCCAAGCCATGTCTTCCCTGGACCGGAAACAAGCTTCCGAGGACCGGTTTTGGCATTCCAGCCGTCTTCAGCCCGGCTTGCTTGAATCCAGTGGCAAAGTGAGCAAGGGACTCACGTCTGAGCATACCCTGCCACACTTATGGCGCCCAAAAGCGGTACAAAAGGGGGTGGTGATGGACGGAGCATCTGAATCAAGCAAACACTCACACCCAGTCAAAATATCTGGGTTCAATCCATCACCGTTCTTTAGCCCACTCTGCCACCCCAGTTCAGACATGGCTATATGCAAATCAGTCTGACCCTGTGCCTCATGGGAACAGTCCAGCCCGAACTGCCAGGCCATGTCTTCCCTGGACCGGAAACAAGCTTCCGAGGACCGGTTTCGGCATTCCAGCCGTCTTCAGCCCGGCTTGCTTGAATCCAGTGGCAAAGTGAGCAAGGGACTCACGTCTGAGCATACCCTGCCACACTTATGGTGGCCAAAAGCGGTACAAAAGGGGGTGGTGATGGACGGAGCATCTGAATCAAGCAAACACTCACACCCAGTCAAAAGATCTGGGTTTAATCCATCACCGTTCTTTAGCCCACTCCCCCACCCCAGTTCAGACATGGCTATATGCAAATCAGTCTGATCCTGTGCCTCATGGGAACAGTCCAGCCCGAACTGCCAAGCCATGTCTTCCCTGGACCGGAAACAAGCTTCCGAGGACCGGTTTTGGCATTCCAGCCGTCTTCAGCCCGGCTTGCTTGAATCCAGTGGCAAAGTGAGCAAGGGACTCACGTCTGAGCATACCCTGCCACACTTATGGCGGCCAAAAGCGGTACAAAAGGGGGTGGTGATGGACGGAGCATCTGAATCAGGCAAACACTCACACCCAGTCAAAATATCTGGGTTCAATCCATCACCGTTCTTTAGCCCACTCTGCCACCCCAGTTCAGACATGGCTATATGCAAATCAGTCTGACCCTGTGCCTCATGGGAACAGTCCAGCCCGAACTGCCAGGCCATGTCTTCCCTGGACCGGAAACAAGCTTCCGAGGACCGGTTTCGGCATTCCAGCCGTCTTCAGCCCGGCTTGCTTGAATCCAGTGGCAAAGTGAGCAAGGGACTCACGTCTGAGCATACCCTGCCACACTTATGGTGGCCAAAAGCGGTACAAAAGGGGGTGGTGATGGATGGAGCATCTGAATCAAGCAAACACTCACACCCAGTCAAAAGATCTGGGTTTAATCCATCACCGTTCTTTAGCCCACTCCGCCACCCCAGTTCAGACATGGCTATATGCAAATCAGTCTGTTCCTGTGCCTCATGGGAACAGTCCAGCCCGAACTGCCAAGCAATGTCTTCCCTGGACCGGAAACAAGCTTAGTAATATGGCATTGGTTTGCAATCGCACACATTTTACCCAGAAGGTATAATGCAGTGGGCACACTGTCTTTCAGTAAGCACTGCAGACCTAGACTATGAGTGCTCACTCACAATATAAGGCAGGGAGTAATCCAACTGATTATAACTGCTAAATGTGGAAAAACATCAGTAGTCAGTGCCAAGGCCTTCTGTTTGGCTGAGCCAACCACTGCATTTCACAGAGGGTGCTAAGAGGAACAAAATCCATATTTGGTGAAAAGCAGAATACCTTTCCAGCTCTGGCTCCTGGTTTGATCACCATGCTTGAGGATTGGTTGTCCTTGTGTTCATCGGAACTACAGTTCTCAATGGTCTAGGAAAAAATAAAAGATACTCAGCAATGTATAGAATATAAAAATGCAGCAGAACTTCATTGAGAATGAATATATTTGGTTCTAGAAATGTAGTTATCGAACAGCTGTGCTATCTGACTTCCCAGGCCAAACAAACAAATGGTGAGGTCATACACATTCACCGACAAGCAGATCAATCGCAAACATGGCAGATGGAAAAGTTGACTAAATTATGTGGATAGAAAAGACAAAATGTGCTAACCAATGAACCACATTCTCTGTCAGTAATATTTTGCTATTTTGAGATTTAGAAAAACACTGAACACAGTTTTGGCTCATGTGTTACCACATTAGTACCTTATTCTTGAAATCAATGCACATCTACTATAAAACATATGAAGTTGAAACTACTAGCCATGAATTTTACAAACAGAACCTCTGAGTTTGTTCTTTTACTGATATATACCTGGTTTTTGCACATGAGGAAAACAGTTCCAAGATGGTAAAAGTATGAAGAGGCCAATTTTTTAAGAACATATTGCAATTCTTGATTGTTAATTTACGCTGTTTGTATCAAATTGTGTTTATTGTGCAGTTCACAAAAAAGTGAGTCCTATATTACCTGGGCATATTTGTGTCAGCTGTATTTGAATTTATATTAAGCGTCGGTGAAGAATCCGGCTCTGCCGGTGGAATTTGTGGAGTTTTGTCCAATCTGCACTCCATGTGGAGTTCAGAAAACCCCATGGAGTGATGCGGAACGAAGTTTTTTCTCTCAAGTGGCTAGCCAAAGGTAAGTTGGCAAACGCTCACGAGAAAAAATCATGCACTAGATTTTTTTTCATCACAGGCAGTTGCAGCAGGTCGCAAACACTCTCTTCGAGAAATCTGCCATTCGCTATGAGGAAGCTGCCGGTCGAGTAGAATGTCTATTGGAGCATCAGAAAGCAGCAGTGCCCTCTGGTTAGGCATGTAGTGTCACTTGGGCTGATTTTACCATGTGGGACAAACTCCCGGCACTAAAAATCAGTGTGAGCAGCACAACAGAGTTTTTCTGGCACTCCACGGAGTGCAGTGAACTCTACCCAAGCCTAATTTATATATATTACAAGCTGTCAGTGGCACTTCAATTTGTGCATCTATCAACAAAAAAAACTATTTACTATCCAAATTGATGCCAACATTTGACACTACACAATGTATTAATGACAAATTACAAAACTGCCAACAGCTTTTGACAAATGTATCAAAAACAAGGCCAGTGATTTTTCTGGAGGAATTGCTCTTCCCTCCCTTATGCTTGTTGTATTGTCTGTTTGCTTTTGTTTGTCTAGTTTTAGGTTTAGGTGCACCAAAGCATTTTCATAGCAATATATTTTGATCTCTTGAACATTGCAGAAGAGGAAGATTTATGCCAACATTTTGATGTGTAAGGCCACCACACCACTTTTCTAACTCTGTCCACTTCTTTTCCTGCACCTACTCAATTAGTGAGGTATCCTAGAGAGAACTAAGGGCCATATTAGCAAGAAGCTTGTTAAAATTATCGCTGTTTTAGCTGCAGGAAACTGCCGCTAAAGCAGCGATAATGGGCTTGCTAATATGCGCTATAGAATTCCATAGAAGCCCAGGTTAGATGTGCAGGACATCTAACCTGGGCTTTTATTGGAATTCTGTAGCGCATATTATCAAGCCCATTATCGCCGGTTTAGCGTCAGTTTCCTGCCTCTAAAACGGCGATAATTTTAACGAACTTCTTGCTAATATGGCCCTTGTTCCATCTGAATAAGGGCATTTCTTATCAGAATTCCTGACATTATATGCCACTTTTACAATGCGAGGTACATTTCTTTTTTTTATTTGTACCAAATATCTGCTCTATGTAAGCAATAGGATGTTACCAAATATTTCTAGCCAATATTTAATTATTCTGCTTTACCCAGGCAGTTCCTTCAAACATCTTGAGGTCCAGTGGATCTCCCTGCAGTTTACCATCCAGAAAGATGAGTGAGTGACAGCTGGCCAGGGCAGCTAACAGTGGACTCCAAGGCAATGCATCAGCATGAGTGAACCTGTGAACAGTCTGAAAACTGAGACAAAAAAAGAAGCCAGAGGCATGTGTTTAACAACTTTGCATCAGTTGAAAAAAGCATGAAACAAAGAGCAAACATTCACTTGAAAATCTTGCTAAATATAACATCTGTCTAGTGATCTAAAGGGTAGCCTGCTAGAAATGAAACCGAATGCCAAGGCAATCTTTGATAATCTTTTTTTTTCAAAGTCTTGTATTCAAATAATTGATGAAATCAATGATTTATCAGAGTTATGTACTGCTCCTGTTGAAAAACAAAAATATACCAAACACAAGACTCTCCGAGAACACCTGACGTTTTACAGTCATAGTCACCTTGATCGAACAATTAGTAAATCTTTGTTGGATGATATGTTTCACCTCAAAATGTACTATATTCTACATAGTAATAATAAATTAAACCATTTAAATAGAATCACAAAACAGCCTCTAAAAGAAATCAGTTACTCTCTTCATACCAATATCAATATTTTCAAAAATGTATCTGAGAATTATATTTATGCTTCCCTTTTCCAACACATGCTAAAAACATATCTAATATGATGGAATATGTGACATTTTAATAAACTTAATAGTAATATTTTACTTAAATTTCATAAATGTCATTTAAGATGCATTTATTTCAGTCTAAGTGAATATTACTATAGTTACAATGGCCATGTTCTTTTACATGATAGCAAAAGTAAAACCATTCACTGGCAACGATGTCTATTAGTAAATCAACAATATCTCGCTATTAACAACTCATTTTCAAATGTATATTGTGAATCTGCTTTGAATATACATCAGGGTCTCTCATTGTCATGGTATGACAAGTACAAGTACTTTTATTGGATGATTCTGAACTTGCTTTTCCTCCAAGATGAGATACTTTCCAGAACATGTTCTTTTTGGAATCAGTGTAGAATGAATTAATGATTGCACTCAAATTAATGTAATACATTTTTTTTATTTGTGTAACTCTCTTACCCCCTTGTTGCATATCCATTAATTGCAATTATGCTTTCTCCTTCATAGGCATGCAAGTGAGTCAACAACTGAAATTACTCTATTTACTAAATATATCTGAAAGCAGGAAACTAATGACCAACCTGTCACTAGGAAGCAAGGACAATTTGTTATTTTCAAGATTAGTGATCTTGTAAACCAATGATGCGAAAAGAAATTTACTGGAAAGAAACATAACATAACTCCATTCAGATGAACCTGGAGTTTGAAACTCATGTATAATTAAATTGTGATTAATAGTTGGCAACAATAATTGAAATTGTAAATCATAGGAACATCTACCATTGTGCATTATTTAGTCATGCATCCTGTATTGTCTTTGCAGATTCTCTGGCTTGCTTCTCTATTAAATAACATGTTAGTGATGGTTGTACTTGAAGATGCAGTTTTACTGTCCTGGCTGAATATGTGTGCCTTCCTCCGAAATCCAGGGCCTCATTCACAACATTTTGGCAAAGGGCAGCATCGAAAGGCTTCATGCTGCGCTACCCTACATCAAAAGAAAAAGGCAGGAACGCAATGTATCTATGATATATGACGCATTTCTGTCCTCTTTTACTGCCCTGGCGCACAGATGACTACCTTGCACCAATGCAAACACCCTTGCACCGAGGTACAAGGGCATCCATGTTGTAGGAATTATTGGTTTTTGTGCAGGAAGGGACACCTTTTTGCATAAAAACAATCAATGGAGGTGTTTTCCTCTTTCAATCAGCACAGATAGAGAAAGGAGAAAACAAGGAGAAATAAAGTTATTCCTCCTTGTTATGCCACCCCTGGGGATGCAGATTTCCACTATGTTGTAAATCTGGGAGTTTGTCAAAATTCATGGGCGTTGCTTCAGAACACCCATCGCAATGCCCATGGCACACCTCCCTGATGCAGTGCGAGACAACACAGCACATTGATCAGTGTTGCCTTACACCAAATCTATGAAGCAATGAAAAGCCACACAAGTGGCTTTGTGTGGTCTTGTAGATATGGGTCTGCTCTTTGCACTGCGGAAGAGTCAAAAAAGTGTTGCTCTGGCGGCACACAGGGCTTGTAAATAAGTCACACATTTTGGATTTTGTTTGAAAAGGCCTCTTGAATATGTTTTCATCCATAAGGCACTCCACTGCAATAGAAAATACATCATATTGTTGGGTAGATGAGAAGGGGGAAATTCTATGAGCAGCTAGTCTTGATTTATGAATAACTACCAAACGCATGCTGAGCTTATACTCTGAGGAATGAAAGAAACAGAGACCATTTTACAGGATAAAGTGGGAAGATAAAAACATTCCTGCTGTTGAGAAACATGGATGGCTGCTAAACCCCTTGGAGCATGCTTCAAGAACATGTTTTAAGTACTGTAAATACATTCTTTTTGGACAGACCCACAGGCACAAATGGGCATTGGACTGCATTGGCAGCCAGGATTCCCCTGCTGGAAAACATGATTCCTTGACATTTGTGTGCTGGAAGTTGTTAAGGTCCTACACAAAGATGAAAACTTGTCACTAGTTAAATATTCCCTGTTAACCAGCTTTGTACAGGGTGAAATATGTGAACTTGTGAATGCGTTGCTGAGGCAGCGGCCCCTGCACCATTTCCTAAAATCACTGATTCACTGGAAAAAGTCAAATAGCCGGACCTAAAAGAAATTAAATGCCTTTGGCTATGAATCCTGCCAGACTGTTGACTCATTGTAATACATAAAATCATATAAGGGTTTGGAAGACTATGGGGGCCCTGGAGCATCACTCCTAAATTTAGTTTGGCCACTTTGTCTTACCTGTCCTCTACCAAACTTATCATTTTCAGCTTTTTCACTAAATTTGGTTTAGGGATATATTAGGATTCAACATTTAAAAAAAGACTTTACATTCTCATTATGTGTCTACATATTAGAGATCATTATGTGTTTGTATAGACTTGAAAGGACAATGGCAGCACACTTGCTTCTGACCCTGCATGCAGTGTTCAAATAACACAGCTGTGACACTGCCAGTTAATGTCATAGCAGACTACCAGATGCCTCGATGGTTGTAGGGGGAGTAGGTATATGGACAGAGAGTCTGATTTAGGAAGCTGTTGCAAATCTATGACTTTTAAAGGGGGTAGAGGTACACAGGGGGCCAACAACAAGATATTGTACTAGTCAAGATTGTCCAGTAGCAGATTGTTAAGGATGGATGTGGCATTCTGGACTGCTTTCCTGTATCAGCTGAACTTGTTATTGTACCTGACAGCATGATGGGAGGTGCCAATACTGCCTTTAACGTTGTACATTGATAACAGATATTCAGTTCTCATTGCCATAATTTGCATGGAAAAATATGTATCCTTTGAATTATTTCCCAATCATACCTTTGCCCCTTTGATGGAATCAGCCCCCAGAGGTCCATGCCTTCTTCTGTGAGGGTGCCAGTCTAGGTTTAAAGGGACATCAACACATGAAAAACAGCAACAACTCTTTCTAAAGTCACCATGTAATTGTGGTATGAAACAATAAATGTATTCAAGCCTGAAACAAATTAAATACATGCATTTTCCTGTCTACAATGTATTGATTGACCAATTAACCTTGGCAGTATATGGAGTGTTGTTCAGGCTTGTCTTCACCAGTCCTCGTCTTTATGAAGTCCTCCTCGTGTACCACCCTTAGAGAGCTCAAGTCAAATACGCAGGACACTTTCAGGATGGTGTGGTACTGAGGGATTCTGGCGGTGTGGTAGAGCTCGAGTGTAGTTATGAGTATCCTCTTAGGCAACTCACTCAGTCAAATGCTAACTGTGGGACAACTGTTGTTGGATATGGAGGAGACCCTCAAACCATGACTGGGGGCTCAACTGGTAGATTGAGGAGACCATCAGGGGGTAGTCTCCTTAAGAGAACCTCAAGTGCTGTTGAGGGTGTGAATGGAATAATGAGAGCACTTCATGTAGTGAGTTACTGAAGAAGTTATCATGTGAGAATGGAGACCTAAAATAGAATTCTAGGTAGATTATTTGGTGATGGTATATTGAAGAAAACCACAGGTGGTTGCATACAGAAGAGTTCGTAAGACCCTCAGGTGAGGAGTAGAGGGGACCCTTAGGCAACAGAATATTGAGAACCTCAGGTGATTGGGTATAGAGAAGACCATCAGGCAGGAGAACATCAAGGACCTTGATGTAGTGGAATATTGAGGAGTTCCTATGGATTTGTACGAATGAAGAGAACTTCAGATGAAGGAATACAGAGGAGACCCACATCTGTGAGTAGCCTCAGAAAGTCATCAAATATATTGATGCTGAATAAACCCTGAGTTGTTCTTGTATCAAGGAAACTCAGAAGAAGTGAAATATTGGACATGAGCATCATGACTGTTCTTTTGTCTCTGCTGTGAGCCATCTCCTTTAGAGTCAAACAATTAAATTGCACAGAGTGTTCTATACTGGGATGTTTGATAATTCAGACATTGTAAACAGATATTCCACAACACTCCTAAGCCTGTCTTTGTGCAAATGTCCTCCTGAATCATTATATTACATTACATGAGGTGTAGTGGAGTTTAAGCAGTTAGCCAAGTGTCAGCATGAGCTGTCACCTCCTGTCATGAGCAGTGTATCAAAAGTGCCTTGTTAGAGTATCAGCATTTCTGTTCAATGTAGTTTTAACCTTGGACGTGGTTATGTTGAATAACAGTATTTTAATAGAGGCTTTCAAACATTTGTATATATTATGACAGCTTCATTAGAATAAATTGAAAATATGATTATTACCATTAAAAATGCATTTACTAGCTGATAAAGGCCACTTACATCCCCTGGATGACATGGTTAATTGATATGTAAAAAGAAAAATGTAAATTGATACTTGTATAGCGCACTACTCACCTTCAAGGGTCTCAAGGAGCTTGTACGAATACTGCTGTGGAACCCATCCTGGCTTTCCCTGTGAGGTGTCCACTCCTGGGCACCCCCAAGGTGGAGGCCAGGCATCCTTAGCGTTGTGGGGGCCGTTGTGGAGATTAAGCAAGCTATTGCCCAGAGTTGCAGAGTGGGACTCCATGATTGGAATATACACCGAGGCGAGAATTATCAGGTCTGTGGAATTTTGAGCCCAAGACCCGCCGAGGCAGGGAATTGAACCCTGGTCCCAGGCTAGACCTCTGCATCAGGGTCAGCCGCTCTAATCATTGAGCCACACTTCTGTGGCTCAATGATTAGATATGACATCTACCTGTAGCTTCATGGTTAATCAGTGCTGATTTTACGAGTAGTATCCTTACAACTACCTACCTTTTTATGTGCTGATACCCTGTTGCGAGTGCCCAGATTCCGCAGTCGAAAATATGATACTGGTAAAATTCCTTTGTGAATTGCAGAAATTTGTAAACTTATACAAAAGTATAAGTTCACCTTTGTAAATCAGCCCCAAAGTGTTCTAGTTATGCTTAAAATTACTTATTTGAGCAAATCAAAACACCAAAATACAAAAAGGCCTCGGGATTGCAGGGATAGCATTACAAAGGCTGCAGTGATATCAGCAACCATAGACCAGGCACACACAGATGAAGACACACACACATTTTATTCCTAGAACACACAAACACAGCTATGATCATGTACCACACACATTGAAACACATACATACACACATATGCTTCAAACGCTGAATATACCTTAAAGGACACACATACCAAGTATGCATGCATGCATATACAAACCACACAAACAAAAACCACACCATGAACATAAATGTTTTGAACACTCACAAAACATTAACACAAACTGCATTGACACACAAACACTCACACACTCTTACAGTCCTACAATACAAATACACCACTATTTCTACACACAAGCACACACACACAGTTGCACGTGCAAATGCTCACAAAAATATAAAGCACACACAGCATTGACTATACAGCACAGACAACAAAATGTACACACCTTCCATACTGTACACACCAAAAGCACGCCCTACATATATGGTGGGAACGAAAAACTATACAGCTACACATGCAGATATACAACCTACACCATGCACACACTAGCACTGTACAGAGCAAACAACATACACACAACATTGAAAGACACATACCCACACACCACATACACTGCACATACAGATGAATGTACAAACACATACATAGGTGTACATAACACACTCTCCAGGATCACTTACAGAACCACTAACTACCCACACTAATGCACAAAATAAACACAAGCACACTGACACCCCCTCACACACACACAGACACAACAAACACACACAGCATTACCATTAGTAGAAATTAAACATGGACACGAAAGCAGTCTTACTATACACTTTGCAATCCCACAGATACAAAAAAACATGTCTCCATGTAAATATCAAACAGACCTTCACCCACACAGACACACACACTCATCTAATTGAACATTTTCAGATCTCTATTCAACTTAGCTTACAGCATCTCCTCCAATTGAAACAGCAGAGGTGAATAATTATTTTGGGTCTATACATGAATTTGTACATATTTGTCAAGCAGGTTTTTAAAGAAACATATGGTTAAAAATTATTAGCAATTGATGCAGAATCCTGAGAGATTATCGGTATACAGCAAGGCCATGACTTACAAAGAGTTCACGCAATGAAGCCCAGCTGCGTTGCATGACATGGAGAGAGCAGAACTGTACCATATCTACTAAGAAGTGGAGAATATTTGCTCTCTTCCTGCACTGGTGCATTTCGACTCCCAAGAGCCAATGCATGTTCCCTTGCTCTATTGTTCAAGGGTGTCTGCATTGTTGTCTGCATAGCTTTTTTTGCAGGAATGGGCTCCTTTCCTCTGCAAAATGTTTCATTTTAAGGCATTTTTTAGGTATGTGTTCTGTAAACTGGTTTGCATATGGCTGGGTCCAAACTGGGGTGGCATAGTGTGGCACTGTCATGTTGATGGAGTCACACAGCATTTACAGGAACCACTGTGATAGCAGTTCCAGTAAATGCTAGAGATGTCCACTGGGCCCTGGACATCTCTAAAGTTGACATGCAGATTACCCTTACCATGGCAGGAGTAACTTTACTACTACTAAATGCCTTTTGTGAATAGAGAAAGCCATAAATGTAGGATTTTGACTCAGTTTAGTAGTAGTAAGGTTAGGAATCTTAACTTTACTACTACTAAATGCCTTTTGTGAGTACCGAAAGTCTTAAAGTTAAGATTTTGTCTCAGGTTACTTTTGTGAATTGGGCCCAGAGTATCCCAGCAGGGATGGCTGTGGTGATGTCCGGTGTTGAGGTTGTGGTCAACTGGAGGTCTGATGCAGCATCATCCAGCAAGTACCAGAACTCCATGGTGTGTTCACTGAGTGAGCTTGTGTTGAGAAGCAAGCATGAAAACACGGAGTGCTGTGCAGGTAGGTGTTGGTTTGATGGTGCTTGAGTGTAGGAGTGTCTGATGCTGTTGGTGTGGTTGTGGTGGTGTTGGAAGAAGTGGGTGTGATGGTGCAGGCGAAGGCTCCTTCAGTGTTGTGCGGAGCAGCAGCACTGTGGCGAGTGTCAGCAGTGATTGAGGGCTCGTAGAAATGCAGGGGGGTAATTGTCGGTCAGTGCAGGACTATGGGTGGGCGGAACTCATGGAGTTTCATGTTACCTAAAAACTCTGCGAGATTCCATGGAGTTCTACGAGTGGTGGAATTTTGATACGTTCAGCTGCTTGTGCTGCCTTTTAGCACTTGGATTTTCTCACTCACCAACTTAGTGTTGGTGAGCCGAGTGCGAGAAAAACTTTGCCAGTGGAGCAGAGTTTACTGCCCATCTCTAGGAAGGACCAGGGTTTCTAGAGTGGGCTTGCCTTTAGTGCATTAGTAGTATGCCCTCTATGAGCGTCCATGCTTTAGCCACCATTACCATTAACCAGTTCCTGGGAATTTTAAGGAGTGCAGGGGGTGATGGATGAGGCCAGGAGGGTTGTGGGAGGTGACAGAGCGGGAAAGAGCAGGAGGCACAAGTGGAGGAAAGTAGCAATGGGGAGAAGTAGTACAAAGAAAACAAGTGGGAAATAGGACAGAGTCAGCAGTCACAGAGAAATGCAACAGTGGCAATACACACAAGGAGGAAACAGTGGCAAACCAAACAAAACCATGTACAAAATAGAAAGACTGGCAAGACAAAGGCACAAACCAGTGGCAAAAAAGGGGCACAAAAGAGGAAGCCTGGCTAACAAAGAGCACAAACAGTGACAACAAAGATTGGCACAAAAGGGAAGGACTGGCAAGGCAAACGGCTCCAAACAGTGGTAATACAAATAAGCATTGGCAAAGCCAATAGATTTCACCTGTGTGAGATCTATTGGCTTTTTCAGCGTTAATTTTTTACATGTTGCATCGCAGCATGAGCTGCAGTGCAACATGACAATGTTTTTTTTTAAAGCACTATGATGTGGCCAGTGTTGGCCATATTATAGCACTTTTTTCCTTCAAGCCATGTTGCATGTTTTGGGGGGGCAAGCAACATTAGAGAGAAGGGCGGGCAAGTCTGAACAAAACCACGGACAGCAGGAGGAGGGCAGGAGGAGGTAAACCACTGACAATGTGGGATGGGTGGGGTCTGGGAAACCATGAGCAGTGGGAGGATAACCCAGGGACAGTGGAAGGAGAAAAGGGGGATGAGAAACAATGGATAGGAGAAGGAGGGTGAGGGAAGACAGCAGGAGGAGGACAGGGCTGGGAAGCCATTGATAGAAGGAGGAGGGTGGGGTGTGGGAAGTTAACTTGCGGACTGCAGAAGGAGGTCTGCCTGGAGTGACCACAGACAAGACAGGCAAATAAGTGCTGCTGCCAAGTACTGAAGTATCATAGATGATAATAGGGAATCTCAGAATAGACCCAGACATCAGACCCTCAGATGATGGCGGCAGCCCACAAGAGGAGGGCTTGTTTAGCATGGCCAATATGTTTTTCTTCTCTCTGAATGTTGGACTGCACACCTTTAGGCTCTTTTTCTGAGAAAAAAGGGAAAAGATTCAGGAGTTCCCTAAAATCAAAAAAACAACAACAACTGCATCTGTTCAAGATAATAGCTTTGTGAAAAATTTGAAGAAAACAGGGAAAATATTGTGTTATATTATGGCTCTCAAACTGGAACAGAGGATGAACTTTCCAATTGCCTTCCCTAAGATGTCGACTGGTACAGCAGGTGTGGGATGTCGGCTGATCCCTAGGACCTGAGGTGGATGATCTGACCAGACTTATTGAAATCGACAGTGCACTGGCAGTGTTCTGCAAAGCCATCTATGGAGAGGGAGGCCTAACTGATAATGCAGTACCTTTTACAACTGGCTTCAAAAGACAGATACAGACCCATGTGGGCTCAAGTACACAGTCTTTGGCCTTGAGAACAAACCCTACAAGCCCTTTGATGCTACGGGAAAGTACATGGACAAGCACATGGAGGAGCTTGGTGGAGAGCTCATTTTCGAGCTGGGGATGGTAGAACATGTTGGAAACTTATGGGAAGAGGATGAGGATTTTAAAATCATCACACAGGAGCAATAACATAGGGTAGAGGGATATGGGAGGGACTGTGGAGACATGCACTCTATTAGAGTGCATGTTAAAAAGTGAAATAAGAGTACCAGCAGGAGGCTGCTGTTTATGGAAGGACACTGACCACAGGCAGATAGCTCTACTCATTCCAAGCTCCGAAGCAAGTGTTTTTCAAAAAACATTAACAAGACAAAGAGAGAAAGAGAAAAATGTGGTAAAGCAAAAGCGCAAAAGGGCGAACAGTGGCAAAGTCACAAAAGAACAGTGGCACAAGAAAGAGAGTGAGAGCATTGTGAAAGGAGTGAAAGAGAGAGAGTTGGTAAAATAGAGAGAGAAGACGGAGGCAGGAGCCTTGAGGAATTGGAGCCGGGGCCACAAGGGCATTGACCACAGTCACAGGTACGTCCCAGGGGCTAGGGCTATTACCTGCGTAATCAGCCACAGAGAATAGTAAACCATGTGAGCAGATGAACACAACCCATGATAAAAACAACTACATACCTTGTCAAAGCAGACGAGATTGAACCAGCCCAAAAGGCTTATCTTCTTAGGGCTGATGCAGAAAATTCCACTCTTTTTCAGCCTCTTCTGGGCATACATGATTACCACTGCCAGGCCAGCTGGGAGGGCAGGGGGAACCATAGTGGTCACTATAAAAAGTCCAAGTACCACTATGTCCCCCACAGGTACCTAGGAAAAAGAGCATTCAATTCAGACACTTCGGTTGTAGCAAACAACTTTCAAACACCTTCATATGATGTAAACATCAGAGCTAAGCTCTGCTATGCAGAATTATACTATCTGGAATTAAATGTGTGTATGAATATTAAAAATAAAACAGAACACCAGCCAATGTAAACAGACATTCCATCTACATTGTTTTACAGGAAAATGTCATCTTTAAAAATGTTCAGAATTAAAGTGTTACCGGGGGTGGGTGAAGGTGAAGAATCCTCACCCTTGATTGTTTTGAAACTGGGAGAGCTTCTCAAACTACAAGGCCTGTAAACTGACTAGTATCTTGAAAGGGTCCCTGTGCTACAGCAAGCATGTAGGGCTGTGGGTGTGTTGGACCTGCCCCTCTCTGCAGGGTCACCCCAAAACATATCGCCTTTTACCCTTGCTTACCCCTCCTATAGGATAACATTGGGGATTCTTTACTTCATTTAATAAGCTGTAATTTCCAAATTGGGAGAAGGTAGCAATATCAAGTTTGATATCTTTGGATTTGAAGAGAAATACCCCATTTAATGAAAAAGTCACATTTGTTAATATGATTTTAAAAATGCCACTTTTATAAAGTTAAAAATACAACAATTGGGGGTTGGGCCTTTGTCTACAACCAAAATGGGCCTCTATCTACAAGCAAAACAACTAAAAAAGTAGGTGCTTGTGTTTCTTTTTGTCTTTTACTTTTTTTCACAAGATCATTATACTTAATAAACATGACCTGTAAATCAATTATGACATATTACAGCTGGCAGAAAGTTGCCATTTGTCTGTTATGTTATGTTATGTTACTTTTGCTTGTATAAGGCGCACAGCTACCCAAGGGTTCCCCGGCGCCACCTGAATATACACAAAAGGGGTAGGTAGGACCTATTGATTGAATAGCCAGGTTTTTATAGATCTGCGAAAGTGAACAAGACTAGTCTCATTCCTCAGTAATAGAGGTAGAGAATTCCACAAGGTTGGGCCCAAGTATGAAAAAGAGCGACTGCCCACCCTGGCCAGTCTATGCCTCAGGACCCAAAATTTTGCTTGATTTACTGACCGGAGAGAGCGAGAAGGGATTTAAAGTTTGTTAATGGAATTCAGATATTAAGGGGCCTTGCCTATTTTTATCTTATTTTTTTATTTTTTTTTTTGTCTGTGAAAGGAAGGGAGACAAGTGTCAACCGAGTTAGAGATCCAATTTATGATAGTATTTAGATTTGTCATGGAAACCAGGTTGATAACAGGCATAGTTTCAATTAAAGATTTGTTGAAAAATTCCATGTCTAGTTTACCCCAGTTTCTTGAATTTATCCAACTTCTTAGGTTGGATACAGTTAAGTTGGTCAACTCTATTATGACCCTGAAATCCACAAGAAAGAGATCAGACCAGGTCACAGGAAGAGCCGGAGAGCAGCGTATGCTGGGAATATTAAGAAAAAATGGATCTAATAGATGGCCAGCCTCATGAGTAGGGCCTATAATAGAAAGCATGATGTTCATGGCCACCAAATAAGATATTAAAGTAGTACTAATAGGACAGGTAGAATCGTCAAAATGAAGCCTAAGATGGTGAAGTTAGCTGCTCTAAGTAGGTAGGGAGCAACCAAGTCAGGAAATGCAGAAGCCCACAGGCCAGCAGGGCCAGGGAGGCGATAGAGTGGTATTCCTGAAAAGGTAAACTGAGGGGTTCAGGTGAGTTGAAATAACATAGCCTCACTGCCATTCCAAATTAATTTATTGGTTTTACACTTATACTAATTATCAAAAATATTGGCCAACCCGCCATCTGCTTTTCCTACACGATCCTGCCTTACTATTGAGTACACAGCTGGGAGCGCCACCGCTACATCAGGGCCTGAACTTTCATGGAGCCAGGTTTCCGTTAGGAAAATTGCATCCGGGAGTACACTGATTAAGAGATCAAATATATCTGCTCTATGTTTTGGGAGTGAGTGACAGTTCATACTAAAGGATCTAAATTCTCTATTCGTACTTTTTACTTCTGCCCCATGGGCATAGGTGGGGTTACTAAACTCTGTGTGTCTCCTTTGAGACTGCGGAATCAACATATAGCCACATTTGTCAAAGCTCCTGGACATAATTTCAGTGGAAGAGGGGTGCATCTGTATGCAGTCTATATGAGGAATGGTGCACAGATTTTTCAATGGTTTGGAAGAATATGTACAAGGGGCTGATGGTACAGATTCAGGGATTCTGGCCCCTAGGCCCCTACTGGCACGGACGGGCGCAGACGGGCTTGCCTTTGGCGCGCCTGCTGCACGTCCGCTGAGCGTCCTTTCCGTGTCCATTAAATAGCTTAATAGGTGGGCAGCGTGCAGGAAATAGATCGTTTAGCAACTACAGCGCTACCCACCCAAAACTCGTGGCTACCCGCAGAGGCAGTCACGTAAACTGGAAATGTTACTTATTAACAAAGAAGTATAGCACACTCCGTGAGCAACTAAAAAAGTCAGTTCACCCAAGCTGGAACCTTTTTTTAAAAGGAGTATAACACACTCCTTGCACAACTAAGAAGTGTCAATTCCCCCAATTATTTCCACAATATGGTGCAGCATCAAATGTTTTAAAATTAAAGCAATTTTAAAAGAATTGTCAGCTAACACAGATTATTAAAAATGATTCAATGACCAACAGTCCTTTTGTTCCTATAGCATGACCTTGATCACATGACTGTGTGTAACTGACAGTTTGACTTCATGAATTCCCACCAGTCACACATAGAGGGAGTAGGTTTGGCTCAATGAACCATCTTCTGGCAAGATAGGGATTGCGGAGCTGAGCATAGCTACACCTGCAACAGAATAGCCTATGTGCTGCCTTCACATAAAGGGTCTCACACCTGACACCGTCACTGCATTTAGCTGGGAGCGAGGGTTGGGGAGTCATTAAATTCGATGCATTTTAAAGTCACTGTATAGAAGCTTCTGCCACCATCCAGAAGGAGGACACCATGGTATAAAAATGGGACCTCAGGACACCAACTCTTCAGTACACTTCTGGTCCTGTGGATACTCTTCTGGGAAAAAGGCCTGCTGTGCTGCTGGAAGGACTGCTACTCTGCCGGTCTGCTGCCTTGAAGGGCTGCTGCCCTTATGGATTGCTACCCTTTTGTACTGCTGCGCTTCTACCTCTGCCCGGGTACACGGACTGGATCTTCATGTGTCCCAGGGTCTCCAGACTGACTCACTAGGGATAGTTTACTGGCCTCCTGTTAAGAACCAAAGGGACATGAAAGGTTTCCTTTGTCTTGAGCCCACATCTGGACCCACTCTTTGTGAGTTTTGATCCCACGCCCCCAGTACAGAACAGTCCAGCCCGAACTGCCAAGCCATGCCTTCCCTGGACCGGAATCAAGCTTCCGAGGACTGGTTTCTGGCATTCCAGCCGTCTTGACTGTTCCCATGAGGCACTGGGTCAGACTGATTTGCATATGGCCATGTCTGAACTGGGGTGGTGTGGAGTGCAAAAGAACGATGGATTTAGGCCCAGATCTCTGTACTGGGGTGAATGTATGACATTGTTCTGCATTCTGTCCATCAACTGTGGTTTTTGCATTTGTCACCCCGAGTGGGATGGGTATGCTCAGACGTGAGTCCCATGCTCTCCACACCACTGGATCCAAGCAAGCCGGGCTGAAGATGGCTGGAATGCCAGAAACCGGTCCTCGGAAGCTTGTTTCCGGTCCAGGGAAGGCATGGCTTGGCAGTTCGGGCTGGACTGTTCCCATGAGGCACAGGGTCAGACTGATTTGCATATGGCCATGTCTGAACTGATGTGGTGTGGAGTGCAAAAAAACGATAGATTTAGGCCCAGATCTCTGTACTGGGGTGAATGTATGACATTGTTCTGCATTCTGTCCATCAACTGTGGCTTTTGCATTTGTCACCCCGAGTGGGATGGGTATGCTCAGACGTGAGTCCCATGCTATCCACACCACTGGATTCAAGTAAGCCGGGCTGAAGACGGCTGGAATGCCAGAAACCGGTCCTCTGAAGCTTGTTTCCGGTCCAGGGAAGGCATGGCTTGGCAGTTCGGGCTGAACTGTTCCCATGAGACACAGGGTCGGACTGATTTGCATATGGCCATGTCTGAACTGGGGTGGTGTGGAGTGAAAAAAAACAATGGATTTAGGCCCAGATCTCTGTACTGGGGTGAATGTATGACATTGTTCTGCATTCTGTCCATCAACTGTGGTTTTTGATTATTTTAGAAACAAAGCATCACTTTTAAACAGCCACAGCATGCATTTATTGCCCACATTAAGGTGGTGGTCAGTCTTGTTTTATTTTCCTAGCATATTATTGCAATTAAATATTTAAAAACACATTTACCCATTACAACACCAATGTGAAACCAGACTTAATGGCTTTGCAATGCTAGGTTTCACAGTTGTTGAAACCTGAAAGTGTGGGAGCCTTTTCTTGTTTTTGACACTCACAAGCAGCTCCTTCTAGTCCAACTGAACACTTTCCACAAAGAAGATGGAATAGGACACTTTAGACTAGTTTGAAGTGTCAGATCCCTAGCTATGTTGTTCAACTTCTCCAGGGAACTGATGAGGATTTTGAAGGAAAATTGGGGGTCCCTATCCATTGGTATCTGAAGTTACCTAAAATTGTCCTCAGGTGAAGACATCCTGCATAGGTCTTTCCAATATTTGAATCACGCTAGCGTAATTCACTAATTGTGTGAATTTATTGTGACGTTTCTAACGTGAAATTCCCCAAACTTACACCACGACTCAACTTTTTATATCTACATGCTACTCTCTCTAAAACCTTACAGTTATGAAGCCTTTTGTTGTAAAAGTTTACCCAGACGCACTGGAAAAATAAAAAGCGAGCAGCTGTTGATCGCAATATTTTGTTCCAATGCACTCTTGTGCCAACATTTTTTTATGAGGATCCATTTTTCACTTTAATTTTGCAGCGCTTTTGATTATTCCTGCAAAAGTAAATATAGTAAATTTTGCAACCCCTACTTCTGTGCCTCAACACATTACTTTAACTATAGGATACATAAAAATCTCCTAAAAATGAACTTACATGAAACAGAATTCTTAATAAACAGCTCTAAAGCCTTCTCTCAGAACATCAAATAAGGTCTGACATGCTGTCTGAAAATGGCCTCAAAATCATTACTAGTTCACAAACTAAATCTTTTGAATCCACACTAGACTCTCAAATTAAAATGACCAAAAATATATTTTTAAAACCTCCAATTTCTCCGCCAAAGAGGATTAAGTTACTCGGGGACATATTACAGGATATAATGCCGTCACAACTTCACTTTTTTTAAGCTGAGGCAGGGTTTTTTTTAGCACCATATTTACAAATTGATGCTATAGCCCTTTAGCATCACTTTTTCACTGTTAGCGGCCATTTTTTCAACATTAGTTTAGCTAGCAGCATTTTACGAAAAATGATATGCAAGGAAGGTGTCCCCAGGGAAAAACATTCACAAAACTGATGCTGCCATATATACGAGGATTTTCCAAAATGTCACTATTTTTCAAAAACTGCAGCAGTTTTTTACCACTAGGCAAAAACTGGTCTTAAAAATTATGCTAGCATACAGGTAGAAAAGCAAAACAGACCCAAATCACTTTGGCAAGCTCAACTATGCGATGGATCTTCTGCTTTTACAGCTAGGAGCACCAAGGAGCCCACCACAGATGCAGAGCAGAAGCACCTCATTGCCCTCTGGGAGGAAAAGATAATTGCCTATTTCATGCACAAGAGGGAGTCCATTGTCCACCTCCTACACCAAATTGCACCAAGGCTGCCGCCAATGTCCCTCCTCAGGCCAAACTACTGCCTGTCCTGCACATGCTGGCTTCTGGAACTTTTCAACCCACCACTGACAGAGTGGCAGGAGTCTCCAAGGAATTCTTCTCCAGGTTCCTTCCCACTGTCCTGGATGCCATCATAAGCCTCACGCCCCAGTGCCTCCACTTCCCCAACACAGTGCAACAACAACCGCACATCAATCAAGGCTTTTATGCCATTGCTGGATTTGCACATGTGTTGGGGGCAATGGGCTGCCCACATGTGCAATTTGAGCCTTCTACTGCTACATCCATCCCATATCAACTGCAACAGGAAAACCATTTATTCAATGAACATGTAGGTAATCGTTGACAATCTGGGCATTTTCATCAATGTCCTTGCCAAGTACCTGGGCAGTGCACATGACTTACTCATCGTCCTGCATTCCGCCATCAATGAGCGTTTCCAGAATGGGACCTATAGGAATAGCCTGCTAGTTGGTAAGTACATCTCATGAACATGATGGACCACAAGGCACTCAATCATGTAGGACTATGTTGACATATCAGAATTGGGTTGAATGAGACATTCCATGTATGGTTGGTGTGCCCCCATATACTTGTCCCATACTACATGACATATGTGCAGCACATTTACTACATGTCACATATGCCAACACCAACTAAGCCACTGTAGCCCAGATGTACAACTCAAATGGCCTGATGGGGTTTTATCAATCATGATGCACTAGAGGAACAGGTACCCAAATCATGTCAATATGACAAGGCTAAGTATGTCTGCATGACATTGCAAGGCCTCGTAGGTATGCACTAATGGAAGCCAAAGACAGAGTGCAGCTCTCATTCGCCCTACATTAAGGAGTTCTATCATGGGCCTTGCGTTGGCCTTTTTCCATCCAACATCAATGAAGATCATAAACGTTTACACACATCCTATGTACAGGGGCCCTGCAACAGTGTGGCACTAACTTGCCTCCCAAGGAGAGGTGAAAAGAGGATACATAATCACTTGCCTCATTCTCATGTCTAATTGCAATGTGTTCAGCATTCTGCATGACACATTGAATGATGAAATAGTGCAGTTTGTTTGGAATTGGTGCTGGAATGTGTCCCTTAAAACAATACGTCACGTCCGACTCGGAGCTGCCCATGTGCACCATGGTGAAAGGGTGGCATGCTGCCACTAGTCACTATTATGTGAATTTGTGAATGTGGACAAACCGTGGATGTGCTGTATGTCAACTGAAAGGCACATTCCGTCACTACATGTTGGATGCAGGTTAGCACCGCTTTTTCATTACCATTGATGCCCAGTGGCTACAAATGCTACTGAGGACCTGTGTGCTTAAGCAATTGTGTCAAAGACCCTCCCATAGCTAAACAATAGTTAAATAAGGCTTTCAAAAACATTGTTGTAATCACTTTCTCAAATCTGTGTATCACATGTCAATCCCACGGGCAGGAGGCATGGAGATCTATCCCTCACATGTATAACTGAGAAATATGGGCATATCTTAACCTCACTGAATCAACTCAACCTTGCTACATTACATCACACATCATATGCACACATCACCTCCAAAGTGCACAACATGTATTTGTTTTTGGTGAAGAAACCAATACAGCAGTCATCCCAGGTAGCAGACTGTGAGGCATGGTGCCCCCTCATGCACAAACTACATCCCCATGAGAGCCAACAATACTGTTTTCCGAAAAATAATGTGGCTGTCATGGAGATATGCTGCACTGCTTCCGCACAGACACACAACCATGGACACTGAATCATGTGAAAGATATGGCCTACACTCTCCCCAAGATGTATGGCACTGAAGTGTACGCAGTCAATCTTTCACATTGTAGAGTGCAACATTACCATATATCTATTAAGTGAGTATGGGCGAAATTTGGGAATTCGTATTCCACGAATTCACGCGAACTCGCATTTGCAATTCGCAAAATCTGAGAATTTGTGCGAATTTGCGTATTTTTGGTTTTATGCGTGTTCACGGGGCTTTTTGCGTGTTCGCGGGTCGCTTGCACGGCAAAGTTACACATGCGGTTGTGTATGGGCGCAGCCATCTTGTTTGCATGACGTGTTTCCGTTTCCGGGCGCTAGTTGCATGCTTGCGTCATATGCAGCGCGCGATTACGTGTTCGTGGGCGTTTTCGCGTGCTCGCAAGGGAAATATCGCGCAAACTTACCCACGCGGTCCTCAATGGGCGCGGCCATCTTGTTTTTCATTCATTGCTATGGTTCTGTGCATGCTTTCTAATCCTCCTTTCATCTGTGCAATCCTTTGTTTCTTTGGACTTTTTTAAATCTTTTCTACTCTATATCTATCCCTCTTTTTTTCTGATCTATATTTTGTGTTTTTTTCAACTTTTCGTTACTTTTAAAGCTACTTTTTAAAACTTTTTTTCTTTACTTTTTCCCTATTCTTTCCTTTTTTTTTCTTTCTTCTGTACAGGACCATGGCAAAGGGAGCCGGGAAGGAGAAGGGGAAGGGTCCCGCACCCCGTACCCGGCTCCCTTGTGGGCGGTTACGAGGGGAGGAGTAATGGCCAGGGAGATATTCAGCCCGGTGGAGGTGGGCACACTGACCTTTTATGTGCAGCGCCACCTCTCCAAGACCCTGGCAGCAGGGGGCAGGCTCACGTCAGGGTATGCCCTCCGGGAGCGGCGCCAGCTTGGGGAAAAGGTGTGCCGGGCCATGCAGAGGGAGTCAGGGGTCCAGTGCACCTACCAGCAAGAGACGCACCGGTGGTCGGACCTCCTTGACCGTGAGCAGGATCTGCTCCACCTGCTCAGTGTGGAGATCCCTGGCCTTGGTGAGTAGCTATTTAATAACTACTTTGTTTTCTTCTGCTCTGTGTTATATTGCTAATATATGTTTTTCCCGAAGAGCAAGAATGCTGCCAATTCGATTACATTGCAGGAAAATTAACGTTTAAATAGCTTCTGTGATTGCAGGTGCTTGCCTGCACAGTGGCGTTGCTACTATGCTTACTTGTTTGCAACTTTGTGCTCATTTGGCCTGAATATGTATGAGTGTAGTACTTTACAGAACTGCGTAATGCTAGAGAGACTAGAGACTCAAGTCTAGTCCTTCCTTTGTACTCCTTCTGCCACTAAGAAGAAGAGATAGTGATGGATTGATAGGTTCAGGTTGAGTATATTATGACTTGTTATTAGTAGTAGTCGTAGTAGGACATTTTTTAGTGCTCTGCAATCATGATGACGGACTGTGTCTGTCACGTCGCGTGCTGCTGAGTGCTGGCAGTTGTAGTAGAACCTTTTTGTTGTTGGTTTAGTTAGTAATTTACATAACTTTCCAAGTAGACGGTCTGCGAATCCAGCAATACTGTACTAGTGTCCCCCTAGTTGACCAGATCAGATAGGTCAATACATGTAGTGCAATTGTTGCTAATTTGTTTCCCCGAGATAATTTAGGATTGTGGTCAAAGAAATCAAATATTTCCAAAAAACAATCATTCATTTTGTGTTTATTTCATGATCATCAGCACCTCCCAGGGGCAAGACGACAGCACCACCCCAGACTCCGGCGGAACAGAGTGGGCAGGAGGAACGGTCCACTGCAGGCTCTTCTGCTGGCCCCAGTAAGTAGTTCTGTTTTTAAGATAATTATACTTCCCTAACACTATTTTTTACAAAATAGTCTTTGATCTTCTTGTAGACTGTTTCTACATTCTTATCCTGCCTCTCTACCATCACTATTTACTATTATTTATGAGTCGGTCTGTGTAGGTAGCTAAGCTTGCCTAGTCGGTAAACGGTGTTAAACAAAACTCTGACCCAGCAATAGCTCTAGAGGCACTCAGTGCAGTCCTCTGGGTTGCCCTTGCTGTCTATTCCAGTCCTCTTAATGTTAGTGCTTTGACAATTTCCAACAACAAAATGTCAATGTCCACCGAGAATAAACTATTAGTTGTCTTTTTGATTTGATAGTAGCACATACCATACCGCTAGTGTTTCAGGGACTATTCTGCACATACAGAAGTATGGACAAGAGAAATAGGACATTGTTGATGAAAGGTGCAGTTCGACTTTCCACATACCTCAGTCAGAAGTAACTGTGTGGGACTCGGGAGCCCTCACCTTGTTGTAACTTCAAGTCCTCCTGGTGGTGATGGGGAGTAGTTGGTTCTGTCTGTAATTATAAAAAATGTTGCACGTTAACCGCATGCGTGCGGCGCGAATTCCCCGCCTATGCTGACTCCGCCTTGTGCGGGCGGAGTCATGACGGAACGGTTCCGTCATTAGCACAGCTCAGCCGATGCTGATGACGGAACCGTTCTGTCATCAGCATCGAAGGGGTTAAAGAGCAAGCATTCATCAGTTGTGCCAAAAAGAGTTGCATGTTATGGCTAAGCATATAAGTTAACACCCTCCCCAAAACTGTTACTTCTTTTCAGTCCCAATAATTAAAAATTGTTTAACATTTTCTCTTCCATTACGAGACAAAGTAGGGGGTGGTGTATGGCATCTAAAAATATGACATGTTTTTTTAGGCGTCACAACATCTGATGCAGCACTTGACACCACCTGTGCCGGGGCCAGCAGCACGGAGGGGTCCACTCAAGCGGTGGCGCCACCTGGAAGAGCTGAGGGGGATGGCTCAGCAGCGGCGGACGGTGATAAGTTATAATTATACTCCTTACTTATTGACATTTCAGAGTAGGCTCGCAATGTACAGTAGAAAGTACACTACTACAAGTACACTGTACTGTTAAGAACACTTACTGATTTAGAACTAAATTTTTTTTAGCCAATCACGGAGAAGTCAGTCACCCTTGACTTAGCAATAGCATTAGCGCGGTAGTTCTCGAGTAAGCAATGGCCCCTCTTTTTGACTTGAAATCAGCTGGGAAACTTTTATCGTGAAGCCAAGTCATATCAGATGAACTTGAGGGATGTGATGAACAAAAAGGGAAAGAACTTTGGGTCAATGGAAGGACGAGCGAGTCGTGACATTTATGACTAAAGAATGATACGTGTTTTTGAATGCAGACAGAGGTGGCTGATAGGAAGGAATCAGATGCATGGCTGCTTGAAGCAAGGATGGTTGGAGGAGAAAGAAAAAAATGACTGCCTGTGTGGGTCAATCAGAAAATTCATGTGTGGTGTGCATTGCAATATATCATTTGAGTGAAACTCAAATGCAAGTCAAGACGGTGGTTTACCAAATAAAATGAAAAGGGTGTTATTTAGTTATTGAGAAAAAGTTAAGTTGTTACAGTTGAGACATTAAGAAGAATGATAGACGTTTACTTTGGAAGCCTGGATGGTATCTTCTTCCTCATACATAGCAGAGGTGTATGTAGAGCAGACACTCAGTGCATGAAGAGTGTTACTTTGTTCAAACAGCATGTCCGTGCCAGAGTAGCAAAGCAGAGGAAATCCATATACTACAAGTTGTGATTGTTCTAAAACTCTCCCTTGCCTAAAATAACAGTACAGTAGTTTACTTTGAAAGCACGGCATATATTGTGTATGTATTGTATAGTTGACAATTATATCAAGTCAAGTCCCTTCCTCCGGCAATAATGGTTACCACACTCACTTCCTATGTTCATAATTTTCTTTCTGCTGTGTTAATCATGGGTGGACTATCGCTGTTGTTCACTCAATCTATTAGAATAAAGCACCTAAAGCCATGCATCACATAAGCAAAGAGATCATGTGATCGGCTGGAGACATGATCAGAAATGAATAATCTTAATTTCCTTTTGTAGTACTGAAGGCTCAGGGGTGGGCAGTGCAAAATATAAATTCCATTGAGCAGTAGCCCTTGATGTAACAGAGTATGGCCAGTGCCACCCCTATACAAAAGTAAGAGCTTCCCCATCCCCACCTGCATATAATGCCTAAAGGAATGCATGCAAGTCTGCGTCATCATGGCTTGTGTCTCTTTTTCTTGGGTGCAAGCTGACTGAGCTGGCATTATGCCGGCTACCACAAGTTCACGTACAAGTAATTTATTTCCCAAAAGTAGAGAAAAAAAGTTGAATACTGGTGCACTCTCTGACTATTTATTGAGTCCATAGTGCTGCCTGGTAGTAGATTTCCTGAAACTCCCACTGTTACAGGCCTACAAAGACGGCAGAAAGATACATGCCAAAATGTTATACTGTGCTTGCAAATTGCTAGTGTTACTGTGAGACAACTTTCTGTTGAATTATTTTGTGTTATTGTTAAAGAGTATTGGTTACATTATTTTTCATTCTTTCTTCATATAGATGCTCCCAAAAAGCTCACCAGAGGGGAGATGGCTGTCCGGGCCAGGGCCCAGAAGATGGAGGCCATTCGTGTAGAATATTGCCGGTTTTGGGCTCGGAAAAACGAGGAGGGAACCTCAACAACCTCCTCAAGCACTGCCCCTGTGTCCACCAGCCAGCAGCCTCCATCCCAGCACCGTGCTGGGGCAGCCCCCCGCCGTCGCTCAGCTGCAAAAAAACCATCAGCAGCTGGCCCCCTCAGAGCCTGGAAGGCACGCGTGCGCCGCCTAACGTTACGAGTGGACTTCCTGGAGCGCAAGGTGGACGACCTCGAAAAAAAGCTCCGGGACCTCAGCAAGGATCGCCTGCCCAAACACCGCCGGAGGTTACTGTGTCCCTTGCCCCTTTTTTAAAGACTGTTTGGGGGGTGGGAATCGTGAGTTGGGGATTATTTATTTTTGTACTACTTGCAATGGACCATTGTTTGTGTTAGGGAGGGGTGGGACTAGTTTATTTTTGTTAGGGGAAATACATCATTATTTATTTTACATTCTTCAACATAGTGTACGCTTTGATCCTATTTTGTGGGTTGGTGGGCGGGAGTTAAGGCACGTTTGGTTTTCCTCAAACTTACCAGCATGAATTATCTAAAACGTCCAAAAATTTTCAAAAGTGCCACTAACAGAGTTAGTGAATTCAATTGGCCTACTAGTACTTTACTTGTACTACTATCAGTCTCTCCTCCGCATCCTAGCCCATCTTTCTACCTCCCCAAAATGCTTATCTTACCTGTGATTCATGTTTGAGAATAGAGCTAGGCACAGCGCGGCTGCATGGCAAATGGCGATTACACCATCCCGGACCGAAATCCCATTGTTGTGGTGTTAGTAGGAGTGGTACCACACTAGCAGTAGCAGCATATGAAAAACACAGTAAAAAATGGAGACATTGAGTGGCCTGAGAGGACTATTAGAAGGAAGAGTAGCCTACGCAATGCTGAAGATAAGTATGGGGAGAAAAGAATTGCATGGATGATTATGGCTAGAACAAGAACAGTGACACAGCAGCGTAACACAACAAGTCTTCTTGACATGTAGGAGGATGATGTTGACGATGGATCCAATCGATGGTGGGCATGAAATTCAGAATTTATTTTAAAATACTCATTGTTGTTTTTTTAACCAGAATAACGATATCCTAGGATTCATCTAGCTGCCTTAAAATTTAGTTGAGGAGGTTGCTTGCACCTTATCCTCCCCAGCAAGTGTGTGGAATTATTGTTGTTATTTATTTACACCTCAAAGAAAACCACACAGCCCAAGGGAAGAGGGTTAGGGTTTTGGCTAATGTTGCATGTTGCATGTTTCCGAGTAGCTTGAAAAAGTGTGTCCAGGTCAACAACTACACTTTACTTGTCTCTAACCCCTGCAAAAGAGACCCAGTGTGCAGTGATGCACATGTAATCAAGGGCTTGGCAACTGGTCCACATGTCTGTTGTCAAGTGGATAGTGTGAACAGCACTCTTCTGCAAAGCTGCCCCAATCACCTCCAGCACATCTTGATGTGGTGCTGGAACCGCAACTCTGGCAAAGTAGGACCGGCTAGGAACCTTCCATTTAGGGCAGACTGTTGCCATTAATTCTAGAAACCCCATCCCTTCCACAAAAGAAAAAGGGAGAAGGTCCAGCGCTAGCATTTTAGCCATCTTTGCATTATACAGACGTACCGTTGGGTGGTTGCGTTCAAATGGCGCCTCCGACCAAAACATGCTTCTAATGGTGGGCTGGACCGTTTTACGTGATGATGATGATGCAGTCTTCAAACCAGTTAGGCTCATTGATGGACTTTTTTGCATTGGTGTCCGTCCCAGACTCTTAGTGTGCCTCATACATGTTGCAGAGGTAGAGGGTGTGGGCGCTACCACTGCAGTGCTGCTGCCAGGGGTACTGGGTGTACCAGAAAAAATGTCACTCGATTCTTGACTTCCCCCTGCACAATCAGCCCCTCGTCAGCATCAGATGCAATGTGAATGGATACATTTGTATCAGTTCTACTTTGTTGGTCTTTTGCAATCTTACTTAGGTGTGAATACCACTGGATAGGGTGGTGTTTTTTGAGATGACCTCTCTGGCCTCCGGTACCATAGTTGGTACCAAGCTTACCCCGACTAACGGATACTTTACAAATCGAACAAACAACCATGTTTTCCGCCTTTGCGCTAAGAGTAAAGAAGTCCCAAACTGGGGACTGGTGATGTCTGCTGGTGGTGGAGGTGCTACTTTGACTTTCAATGTCAGATGAAGTGGAGAATGGGCGTAGGTGAATTTGTTTCTGTTGTTCACTTACAGCACCACTACTTGAGGTCGAGCTGGATGGAGGTCCCTGCCGGCCCTTCTGACTAAAAAAGATGGAAGCTGTAGGTCATGTTGGTGTTGTAGTTAACTTCGTTGGTGGTGGTACCACTGCCACGCCGCCCACATCCCGCTCAGCAGCCATTCGGGATAGGGTCAAAATGCCTTTCTGCTGCATGCCCACTGGGGCTGGAGTGACGACTGTGATGACTGGGTCATCATCAGACTGTTCATCAGCAGCAGAAGACACCACTTCTTGTTCGTCGTCATCACACATAAGTCGAAGCCTTGCGGGAACCTTCGTTTTAGGCTTAGCTACCTTTGTCGGCTCATGGCGTGCCTCACTCTCAGACTGCATTTGTGGGTTCCAATCAGGATCAAGGTCATCAGAATGAAGGGGGCTTGAAGAAGAACTTGTAGTAGTAGTAGCCCTCCTTGACCTTTTTCTTGCTGGGGATCTGGAAGACAATGGATCATCATCAGGAGGAGTGGCTTCCGCGGATGATACCTCCTCTTGAATGTCAATTTCCTGATGTGCCCCTACTTCTGGAGGAACAAGTTTGTAGGCAGGTGTGCCGCTCCATGAACCTCTAGTTGCACTTCTCCATGCACCTGTCCATGCGCTTTTCCTTGCGGCTCTACTTGCGCCTCTCCTTGCGCCTCTCCTTGCCCATGTACTTGTGCTTGTACTAGTTGCACTTGTGGTTGTCGTTGCGGCTGCGGTTGTTGAACACTCGTCAGCTGTGTTACACCCGGCGTTGATTGGATGGTACTGTCTTGTGATGAGCCAAGATCACTGGTCGATGGTGATTGAACAACCAAAGTGGCTGCAGCAGCAGCACTCATGTTCTTGGACCTAACTTGGCGTGGTGGCACTGAGCCCAATGAAGCGGAGGTGGTGCTTCCAGCTTGGTCCGCAGCGGACACCGCTGCTGCTGCAGGCGTAGTTTTTTTTCCCCAAAAAAGGTGTTGGTGGGCACACCAGTCTCCTTGGTAGGTGGTGCCACTTGCTTCTTCTCTTCCTTCTTACTGGCACTGGCAACTTTTTTCGCTGAGGCGCTACGGCCACCTTTCTTTGGGGCCATCTTCTTGAGATGTCAGAACAGCAGGCCGCAGTTGCACAAGTTGCAGAGTTGTTTTGTCTGTGGCCACACGTGACGACACGTGATGTTGTGCTGCACACACCGCTGCAGGACTTTTTCCTGGCACTGGTGGTTCTCTTGTGCACCTAAAAGCAATGGAAGCCAGAGGAACATCAGTTATACACCAGGAAAAGTCAGAAAACACTCAGAAATCACCGCAATCCAATGCCATCCATGCCCTCAATGATGTTTAAGTTCAAGACACCTCACAGAAAGACTAGGCCCATGCACTACTGAGTACCCCTGGGCATAATGGTTGAAAGCAAGGCAAACTGGGTGCAGGCCTGAGCAAACTGCCTGGCTTCAAAATGGCCCATTGACCCCCACCACATGGCCAGGCCCTGTCTGTCCAAGGCCTCAAAATGGCCCCCACCCACATGGCCAGGCCCCAACACCACCGCAAAAAGTCAAAAAACACACAAAAATCACCACAATCCAATGCCATCCATGCCTTCAATGATGTTTAAATTCAAGACACCCCATAGAAAGACTAGGTCCATGCACCACTCAGTACACCTGGGCCTACTGGCTAGTGAGGCTTTACAGGCACCCCAAAATTTTAAAAAAATCAACATATAACAGTGAGCTAAAATTCCATGACATAAATGAGAATTAAGTAAAAAAAAATCAAAGAAACAGTTGTATCATTCACCCATGACTAACCCTGGGCCTACTGGATACTGTGGCTACCCACAATATATATTTTGTTAAAGTTGTGAAAAAAGTTTTAGAACTGTAGTTGCCTCAACTGCAATGCCCCAAACAAACAACACCAAATTACTTGTAAAATCTCAAGTCCAAAAGTGATCCAAACTCCAAAGTCCAAAAAGTCCTCAAATACAAATATCCAGCAGCAGCCACAAAATGTAATCCTTCCAGCTCCAGATCCAAATCAAAAGTGACCAGGACATGGACAAAGCACTGGGAGGAGCCTGCTGGACAGGAACAGGAAGTTGGAGACTTTCACCCCACCCCAAAAAATGGACTCCTGCACCAAAAAGTGCAGCCAAATGTCAATCTGAGGAGTTATTCTGATCAAAATCATCATTTTCACAAGGTTTATGCTTCCTGCAGTGGATTTCTTGTGCAGAATTGCAATTTTTGCTATTTTGGGAACGCAAGCTGTTTAAATCTCGCGCCGGATGTCAGCTGCGCGCTGCATCTACGTGTTCGGCATTGTTTACTCCCGCAATGCGTGATCTCAGGCCTTTATGACATACTTGCGTTGTTAAACTCCCGCTGTGCCGCGATAACGTAATTGCAATCGAAAAACTCTCACGCGATCACGCAGCAAGATCGAAAATGGCGCAGCACACGCAAACCGGGAGAAACACAACTTGGCGGACTCAAAATCACGGTAAGTCAACGCCGCACGCGCGATATTGTATTTTTTAAGCGCGACCAAGCAAAATAATTCGTAGCTTGCGAATTTGCGGATTTTTGGCCAAATTCGCGCGATTTGCGGATCGCGAAATTGCCAAAAAACTGCAAATTTGCCCGCAAAACGAATTTTACGCCCATGCTTACTATTAACACTTGGGTACAGTAACAATTGTGGACTCTGTGCACTGCCATGTGTATACTACCATGTCCCGTATCCACATACACCCACTAACCTTCCCATGACTGTACAGATAGAAACATGTTTCCTAAGATTATCAACACAAAATGTGTGTGACAGAAGTAAGACACATCACCAGCTACTGTTACTTGTCGTCCAATCAGACAGGTATCAGTTCAGGATTTGCTATTTTAGCCATAAATTGACAGAATAGATGATTGTGAGACATGTGCCTTCTCAACGGTAAAGAGGCTAACCTCATTGGTGACAAATCTTCACCTGCATGGCATTGGCACTCATGTGAATGACAAATACTAAGTGTATGTCAGAGAACATCACACTTGTGTGTTTAGCTCTGTGTTAGCCATTGCCAAATCCAACATTCCTGTATTCCACACAATGTCATACCATGTTCATGACAGTTTTCAAGATGTCTGATGCAAGCAGAACATGGACCAGATTGGAAATTAATTTTGGGCTACCCCTTCTCATGAGTCTTGACTAATACAACACCTCCTTTCTTTGAAGCAGACTAAGGTTACGCTCTAATGCCAAGGACCATGACTCCTGTAAAGATCCTGCAAACAGAAGCCCAGTAGACCTACAATCATGCCTTATGCTGCACCAGATCCATCACTGAGCAGACATTCGGAGTACTGAAATCATGTTTCCGCAGCATTGCTGTACTTATTTATTTATTTATTTTATTTTTATTTTAGGCGATTTGTAGAGCGCTCAACTACCCGTGGGTGTCTCTGCGCTGAGTGAGAGAACTAGTTCATGAGGAGTTATTGCTTAAACAGCCAGGTCTTTATCTGTCTGCGGAAGGAGAGCAGAGATGTGGAGGTTTTGATGAAGGATGGAAGACTATTCCAAAGTTTAGTGGTGGTGACTATGAAGGATCTATCTCCCCAGGAGACTTTCTTAGTCCTAGGGACTTGCAGTAGTCCAGCAGTTGAGGATCGTAGGGATCTGGTAGGTTCGTAAGGACGAAAGGAGTCTTTCAAATACGTTGGTCCTTGATCGTGAATTGCCTTGTAGGCAATGCAGAGAGCCTTGAACTTGGCTCTCTTCTTCACTGGCAGCCAGTGGAGCTCTCGGAGTGTTCCGGAGATAGAGGCGTACTTGGGGCATCCAGTAATCAATCTGGCCGCCGCGTTCTGCACCAGTTGCAATTTCTTTAGGACACCTTCTTGAGCGTTGACTAGCAGTCCGTTGCAATAGTCAATGCGGGCCATGATGAGTGCGCTGATTAGAGTTTTTCTCATAATCATCGGAAGGTAAGGTAGAAGTTTTTTTATCATCCTCAGAGTGTAAAATGAGGAAGATACTACCGCGTTGACGTGGTGCATGAGGGTGAGCTTGGTGTCCAGTATAACTCCCAAGTTCCTGGCTTTGGTTACGGGGAGGGGGGGAGGTCCCAAGGCATCAGGCCACCATGTGGGAGACCAGGCAGGGGAAAGATTGCCGAATAACATCACCTCCGTTTTATCGGAATTCAACTTCAGACAGTTTCGTGTCATCCAATTGCTTATTGCCAGCATTCCCAGATTGAAGTTGGAGGCCACTTCGTCTCCGTTGTTATTTATGGCTAGGACAATCTGGGTATCGTCGGCATAGGATGTAACCGCCAGGTGATGGATTTTTATGGTCCTCGCCAAGTCCGACACATAGATGTTGAATAAAGTTGGACTTAGCGAGGATCCCTGGGGTACACCACAAGGAAGAATGAAGGAAAGAGAATTGAAGTTGCCGAAGGTAACAGATTGAACACGATTGGTGAGAAATGAGGCAATGAGATCCTTAGCTGAACCCATGATGCCCGTCGATTCGACACGGTCGATCAAGATGGAGTGATCGACCGTGTCGAAGGCCGCAGACAGGTCCAGCAGAATGAGCACCGCCGCACCTCCACCATCCAAGGACTACCTAATTTCCTCTGTGGCTTTGATAAGCGCAGTTTCCGTCCCGTGTCCTTTACGGAAGCCAAATTGTGTTTCGTCCAGACAGTTGTTTCGCTCTATAAAGTCGGAGATTTGTCTGTTCATGATTTTCTCTACAATCTTGGCAGGGAGCGGGAGGCAAGCGATTGGACGGTAGTTGGCAACTATGGTAGGATCAAGAGAGCTTTTTTTGATAATAGGCTTGACAATGGCTCTTTTCCAAATGGAGGGAAAAGTAGTGGACAGGAACATAGCATTAAATATCTCGGTGAGTTTAGGGCTTAAGATTTCAGGGAAGTTTTTGAGAATGGAGGGAGGGCACGGGTCTTCTGGGGAACCGGAGTTTGTGGTGCCCAGGAGATGGGACACCAGTTCAGAAGAGATTTGAAAGAACTTTTGGAAGGAGTTGGAAGGGATTGTTCGAGGGGGATTGGTGGAATTCGTGGCCGGCGGAGATTGATCATTATAGACGGAGTAAGAGTGTCCAGTGTCACTAGCATGAGCTTCAAATTGGGAGAAGATGTCAGTGACTTTTTTTTAAAAATGATTTGCCAAAGAATTGCATAGATCTTGGGGATACGTGACTGGGGTAGATCGCTTTACCTCCCACCTATGGTCTGAAAAATTATCTTGGTGTGCTGCACTTTGCATAATATATGTGTCACGATCAATGTGCCATAACCAGATCAGACTGGGGATGAGGATGAGGAGGAAGATAAGGAGCCTCAGCAACCTGGAGCATCAGTTGCAGCAATAACGCAGAGGGACAATATCATCAATGATTTCTTTACTGAAGCAGGATTGTCCAACATCATAGGAAACATTGATGAAAAATTGGACATTGTACATCTATCTGTAAATAAAATGTCAGAGCACTAATACTGTGTAAGCATTTGAATTCCATACTACCACTCAAATTCCACATTTGATCCACTCATATATGTCACGAAGATTATGTATGTAGCAATGTGTACAAAACAGCCTTGAATATCCTCTGGTACACGTACAATAGAGTGCATGCCAACTACCTGTAGCAGATAGTCCTTCATTGCCAGCTACAATGACCCTGGTGTGGTAGCGTTGATGGTGGGCAAAGGCTGTGTGTGTGTCTCTCCTGATGCCAGCCATGTGCTTTGCCTCATACTTGTGGCTGACATTATAGGCCACTCTTTGTATGGTGCATCTGCAGGGTTCCACATGGGATGAGTATGGGAACACACTACCAAAACGACAGTCTACATATGCTTTAAATACTAACTTACCCACATGTCACATTGAGAAAGTTGTCTCAATTAGCACATACAAAACCTAAATCTACATATCATAATTTGCCAATGGTACCGTGCTGCATGTGTACACCCACTTTTATGCACAAGCAACACTGTCTTGATGCATAGGGTAGGTATGGAGTAACTTATGCAGCAATATATTGAAGGACACACCATGGAATGAATGGTGACCTACCAGACCACAATCACCACGAATGAGGAATGTGGTGGCCACAAATGATGACACTGCCATTGTCCTTTGTGGTATGACCCTTGGATACGAATAGCACTTATGCAAACAATTGAATAGGACAATCCATACATCCCCTTCCAGGTGTGTTCTTGCAATAGCTGAACACTTTAACATTTTAACTACAATCTGACGCCTCCACTGTGCGGCACAGAGTTATTTGGCTGGAGGCTGAGCTGTCATTGATGTGGTTTCACTGACCCCATAGAAGTGGTTGTCTCTGGCATCCCTGGGGAAGCTGATGCAGTGCCAATGGGTGACATTAATAACCTAGCACACAGAGCACCTCTGGGAAGGTGCACCATTGTGCAACCACCGGTGTGTGTGCACTATCCTTAGTATGTTCGATGAACCGGATGATCCCACACATATGTACACTTAATTAAACACAAATGCCACATGTGCAAACAGTGTAAACAGTTCAACTCTACCCCTCACACACAAAACAACAGGTACTGTCAATATTTACATGAACTGCATATCTCAAAACATAACAAAACATAATGTAGATCTCTCGCATCCCCCAAAAATGACGCTCCTCCATTCAGCATGAAATATTGCTGCCGCCGCATAAGTGATGAATAATGCTTTCCCCCCGTAAAAAAATTCAATTGTTAGACCTTTAGTGAAATAGACCCATTGAGCATCAGCGTACAAAAAATAACAACACATAGGCTGAAAACGAGCGACATCCACCCAGAAAGTGAAGCAATGGATGAGGAGAAGTGATGTAACGGATCCTGAATGCTGCAAATCAGGAACTGTAAAGTTACTTTCACTTCCACAATAAGTCAAAGTTTTACTGTCTGTGCTCTTCAGTGAGTGGTGGTGTATTGATTGTGCTGGAGAGTGTGTTTGGAGATTTTGTTGTTTTTGCATTGTGTCTGCTGTCCTAGTGCTGTCCATTAAGTCATTTTTGTGTGTTTTAGTGGTATATTGTTGTTTATTGTCCTGTGTGCTGTCGGGTGTTTGTCTCCTGGGATATATTTGTTATAGGGGTATTTTTTCTTTTAAATAATGGCAGGATTGCACACACATTTTATAAGCCCCTGATTAATTGATTGACCAAGTTGTGAAGCAGGTAGCATAAAATCAGGACCCTTGAAGTCTGGGGTTCCAACTTGGTGGTCAGTTAGAAATTTCAAGGGTTGACAAATTAACTTGTTGGTGAGTGGTAGAAAATAGGGATCTTATTATCTGATCTACTTTGTCAGAACCAGATCAGACAGATTGTAACACGGTTTTAAGATATATCACTTTCTAAAAACAATTTATAGATAGGATGAGATTTTTTCTATGGTGACTCCTCCTCAATACTTATTGATAGCAATGTTCATACTAAAAATGTACAGGATTACTCTGTAAAAACAATGGCTGCTTATGGCATTAAATTGTGAGGTAACAAATTGATAATTGATGAATTGGATGCTCTCTATTTGGAATTTGCTTTTTGAGTTCTTTGACCTAGGTTGTACAGCAGGATGCTTCATGCATTTTTTGAGTTTTTCAGATATTTTGTAAAGGAAGAATGATTCAAGTATGAATCAAACAGTTGTTGCCCATCAAGAAGACTAGGGGCCCAATTTAGATCTTGGCAGAGGGGAATACATTAGTACAAACGTGATGGATATCCGGTCCGCGTATTACAATTCCATTATATTCTTTGGAGATCATAATACAGCGGACGGGATATCCGTAATTTTTGTGATGGAGTATTCCATCATCCGAGATAAAGGTAGGGCATAAAGGTAGAATAAAGTGAGACCAAAAGAAAGAACTTCATGTAAGTGTTGTTATGGATTGCATGTACATATGAGATCCTACTTACCCCATTACTTTTAAGCACAATCGCCGAATAGGTGAATCCCATAAGAGATATGATCAGAAGACCGAGGATGAATCTGACTGCATCCCTGTAGAGCTTGGCATCAACCGGCTTTGAATAAAGAATAGACCTCACCAAATCACCCTTCGCTGTGTTGAAACCTAGAAGGACAGATTGTCACAAATATGAAAAGCACATTGGGAATTTCATTGAATCAATCAACAAGATTTATAAAAAATGGCAAACTACCTGTGAGGGTTTCAGGGCGGTGGAATTGCTAGCTGCTTTGCAGAGAAAGCAGTGAAAGAGGAGGCAATAGCAGGAGAAAGCACTCAGAAAAATGTGGGAAAGGAAGGAAACAGCAGTAAAAAACCAGGCAAGAGAAGCCACTCAGACAAATGGGAGAGAGGAAGGAGAAAGCAGTAAAAATAACAAGGCAAAAGCAGACGAAACCACTCATAAAAATGTTAGAAAGAAAGGAGAAAGCACTCAGAAAAATGGGGGAAAAGGAAGGGAAATTATTATTTTTTAAATGAAGCAAACCAGGAGAGAGCACTCTGGATACTAGGAGAAAGCGGAGCAGTGCAGCAGCACGGGAGAGCTAGGGCTGGGACCTGCTCAATGTGGTCAAGCTGCGGCCTCCATTAAGTAGATCTGGGAAGAGGGAGGCGGTGGGCAGTGCTATGTGGGAGGTGAGAAAACAGGCAACAGAAAGGAGCAACAAATTAGTAAAAAAATCCAAAAAGCAGTGAGTAACAAGGGAAAAACAGGCAAAGCACTCGGAAAAATTTAGGAAAGGAATGAGAAAACATTAAGAAATTAGGGAAAAGCAGTAGAAAGCACTCATAAAAACGTGGAGGATGGAGAGCAGTGCATAAGTCTTTTGACATTACTATACCTTATTATTCCTTGTCCATGTACCAACTATTTAGCTGGAGTACCAGTATCTTACCGGCTAAGGAGTTAATAAAAAAGTCTGGAATTTGTATCCCTCTAGTGGTTAGAACTGCTCACTGTTTCCAACCTGTAAATCTTTCTTTCACGTGTGCCAGGTGCAGCATCGACCCAGGCGCCCTGACCCTTGTTTCTAAAACATCAGGTATACCCATAATGGGGAGACGCAGGGTGGTGGCGGACCCTACAAGCAAAGAGCCTTCACACATTGGCAGCACTATGGATGCTTTTTTACTGCATGCAGCTGGGGTCCTGGACAAGGAGATTGAACGGGTTGTCTGACGCCTATCTCGTTCACCGGTTCACTGTTCTGCTCTGATCTCCCCAACCGTCCTGTGGCATTTTATGCTTTTAGTGGGAAAAGGGGCAATATGGACTTGTGGTTGATCTATTTCTGTAGTAGCGCAAAAAATAACAGACTGCAATGTGCCCCAAGGAAATGAGCAGCTCTATAAAATGAGAAGCATCCATACACATGCATAATTCCTAAGCTACACCTTCCTTTCAGAGTAAATAATAATAATAATCCACATTTGTAAAGCGCGAACAATCACCCGTAAGGGTCTCTAGGCGCTGGGGGCCGTCGGGAAGATTAATCGAGCTATTGCCCAGAGTCACATGGTTCTGGGCTAACCTGCTGCCGGTGTCAGGGATCAAACCGTGATCCCCAGATTCCAACGTCAGTCGCCCTGGCCGTGGCGCTACACCTCTCCCTGACTGTTTGACTCCACTGCCCCATGCAATTTAAATTCTAAAAAAAAAGTACTGGACATTTCATTGAGCTTGCAGTATAATCCGACATTTGCATGCCCAAGAACATAAATTGCCTATCTTGTTGACACTCAATCCCTGCTCCAGTCCTCTTCGGTAGACCAGGTTGTGTTGCCATCTCAGGTTGGGTGGCATTGTTCCTCTCTCTCCAGCAGTCGATACACAGCATGGCGTGCTCTCACCAGTTCTACTTCCAGCTTCTGGGTCCGGACCAGGAAAGCTTCCTGGTAATGGCTTGAGTGCAGGAGGCGCACAGAGGAAGTGCCCATCGGTGGGGGTAACATGGAACCGAAGTAAGAACACAGGACCTAGTCAACTCCAGTAGCACACCCAGCAACGCCCATCTGGAGGCAACTACGCTACATACGCTTTAAGCAGTCTTATTGTCAGCTCTGGACACCAAATTGGACCCCATTCTACACAGTCTTTCTGCACTGAAAAAGAACCTCAAAAAACTAGCAGCCTCCTTGCAAAGGGACTGTGCGTCTCTTACTGCAAACCTTCCCCCTGCAAGGCATTTATCTTGTACTGCTATCCCTAGCTCCAGCGGCAGTGGTGCGGGGGTAGGAACATAGTGGAGTCCACAGCAGCACAAAGGTCAAACCTTGTGGCAGCAGTTACTACAGACCAATCATGACCAGGCCTGCGCTACCCAATTGCCCAATTATCAGTAGGGGGGTTAACATCCCAAGCTCTTCCACTTCCCAACCTCGCCAACCTCAGAGTGTAAATGTTGGTGGTCTGTTTCGTTATGCTGACAGGCGAGATGGTCCTGATGGTATGCCCCCTTCCTGCAGTGTGGGCTCTGTTCACCTTCCTTCTGAGTCCACCCACTTGTTGTGGTGCTAGCCAACGTACCGCATCTTGAACCCGGGACCAAGGAAGATTTTTATCAGCTAAAGAACAAGGTTGTGCACTGGTTCAATTCTAACATTGCCCTCGGTCCTCGGGTGGAAAATCAAATTTGTGTGGTGCGCCAGACACCGTGCGTTGATGTCACAAACAAATCTTGGCAGGCGGATTGTATCATTGTTAATTTTAACAATTCATCTATTGTAAATCACATTTTAAGCCCAGTAGTGCAGTTCGATTATAGGTGCGGGAGCTCTGAAATTCTGGCACTCCTGTTGTTTTTTTTTTATCGACCGAGTACTCCCTATTTGGGACCCCAACGTGAGTGGCCTTTTGAGGAGGGTTATGGGGGTCACATGGAAGGGGTTACAGGAGTCAGCACTGTAAACAGATTTGCTCCACTGCGTACTTTTGAAGATTGTGATTGACTCTGTGCAGGTCCTTCGGACCTTGTGATCCTTTTCACACAGGGAAAGATCCCATCCCCAGAACAGGTGACGAGTAAGAACGGTGGGTGTAAGTTCCTCTCTTGGAACATCACGGGTTGGCAAGTAAGATCGACAACCCTGGGTGGCTGGCCCTTGTGAAATGATTTGAGGTAATATGTCTCCAGGAAACCTGGTCCATTGAATACAACTATCACCTGGATGGCTATAAAACCCTCTTTGTCCCAGCTATCCCGTCCTTGTCAGGGAGAGAAAAAGGGGGGCTTATTATATTTGTCTCATTAGCCGTCCTTTACATTTCAGCATATGTACTCCATGCCTTGCCCAACGTACAAGTGCTGTTGCTGTCTCGTGGCTAGAGTAAACTCCTTTTGGTACATTTTTACAATGCGGGAGCTACACACGAGAGTGAGTGTATTTATAACACAGTTGCTGTCAGTATTGCGGGGTTGCATCCTGAATATCCAGAATTGTTATCTTATCTTCTTAACAGGGGATTTTAATATCCACATGTATGGGGATATTACATTAGGGGGAGTGGAAGCCATGGGTTGTGCAGGACAATCAGGCCTGCTTATGGAACAAACCCCTCAGGGTATTGAGCTTAATTTACTCCTTTTAGAATTAGACTTAACTCTAGTCACGAATAAGCTGCCCCTGGGGAAAACAGACATAAACATTGCCCATGTAGATACTTGGACTCCCATTCTTACTGCTGTTATTAATGCCTGGGTCCGGGTTGGCCACCCTGATACTTGGGCTTTATCGACTATAGTCCTGATATTTAAAAAAGGGTGACTGGGACAGTACTTCATGTTACAGGCCCAATTCCCTCCTGGACTCTGTGGTGAAGGTGGTGGGCCGCATGCTTCTTGATAGACTGGTATCCTGGGGGGATGAAAGCAATTTTTTATCTGAGATCCAATGCAGCTTTCGCCCGGTCGATCCACTGTGGAGCAGTGTCTAAATCTGTATCTTGTCCTGAATAAGTACATGGTGGCTCGTGCCTGCCCTATATATCTAGCCTTTATGGACCTGTCCTCAGCCTTTGACTGTGTGAAAAAGTCCAAGCTATGGCAGCTGAAGTCATCCATCAGCATCGATAATAACATCCTTGTGTTTCTGAGGGATCTCCATCGAGATTGCAGGGCAGTAGTACGTTACTCAAAGGACTTGAAAGTGTCTTGCCAGTTTAACATTAAGAGAGGGTGTGCCAGGGGTGTATCCTCACACCCTTCTTTTTTAATTTATACATCAATTCTTTAGAGAAGGCCCTCCTAGCAACAAAAGCAGACACCCCCCAGGTAGGCAAGCGCAGCCTTCCGGTCCTCTTATATGCGGATGACACAGTCCTCCTGGCAAGGACTGCAAGGGGCTTACATCTTCTCCTCAATTCTTTTGCCTCATTCATGGAGGAATTGGACTTGTTGGTGAATCATTTTAAATCATATATTATGCAGGTGGGGCCCGGCAAAGCAAAGCAGCCCACTTTTAAACTGGGATGCTCTCCAATACCTAAAGTAAATGTTTTCTCCTATTTGGGAATAGTGTTTGACGACTCCTTGACCTAGTGAAAGCCTCTGCAGCAGTTTTTAACTTTGCCAGTAGAGTGGGAGGGAAACCAAAAGAGGCCCTCCTGAAGTTTTATCAGGCAAAATGTATCTCAAAGGTTAGATACAGGAGTGAGATATGGGGTCATACCAAGCTTTGGGCTGTGCGGAGCACTTAGAACTCATTCTTGTGAAGAGTTCTCTCTGTCCCGCAAGGCACGCCATCGTATGCTGTCCATGAGGAACTGGGGATGTCTTTTCTTGCTGATGATCTGGCCTTCCGCCCTTTGGCCCTGTGGCTTAAGATTTGGCCGAAGCAAGAGAATACACTTAGCAAAGTTGTGATACTTTCTCTTGATCATGCCTCACGTATTTGCTGGCTCCAATACATAGGAATTGGACTCGTCAGGCTAGGAAGAGCAGATCTTTACACGAAACCTGAAGGAATTAAAAAAAGGGACCTTGTTTGGGCCAAGGAGATTTATTTAAGAACACGTCATTGTGATAGAGAGGGTAAAGAGCTGTGTAAACCTAGTGTGCGAAAGTATGCTGTACTGAAAACTGTGCCTACTATTGAGCCTTACCTTTTAGGGCTTAAAAGCATTCTCGACCATTTCTTATTGACAAGGTTTCGGCTCAACCTCTTTCATTACTTATTAGCACACCCCCAAGGTTCCCATAGAGGCCAGTGCCTCATGCCCTGTGACTGCGACAGAGAGTCTCCTCAGGACATGTTGCACATTTTAATGTTTTGTACTTTTTATATTGTATCTAGAAAGCTATTTATTATTCCCATTTTAAAAAAAAAAAGGGTTTTAGGAGGGTGGGACCAGCATTTATCTTTTTACAACTTTTCACTAGCGATACCGTCTTGTACACTCTCAATTTTTTACGGGTCGCCAACAGACTTAGGAAAAGCTGTTACTAACATTTGCATTTGCATGGAAAATCATGTACTTTTATTCTGTGTTTTGATTATCTGCATTTTTTCGTTTTTGTCAACCTGTAACCTGAATTATGGAATATTGTAGGTTGTTTGACTTTCATGGTTTTATTTTTAAAGCCGAATAAACTTTGTTGAAGATGAAAAAGGTGCAAGGAAGTGACATGCTAACTAATCTAAAACAAATGGTAGGACAATTCATTGAGTATGTTGCTACATACTCCATGAATTGAGCTTTGAGGGCTGAGCACTGTGTGCTGGCGGGAGATTTCAACTTCCACATGGATGAGGGTGAGGATCCGGATGTGAACAAGTTACTCGATATTATGCCCCCCTCGGTCTTGTGCCTTTTCTTTCTGGCCCCACACACGACAAGGGTCACACTCTGGATCAGATTTTTTCCACGGCCCCTTTAGAGGACATAGAGCTTGTTCCGGTGCTCTGGTCTGACCACAGGCTGGCCAGGTTCTATGTACCGGGCAGGGAGAAACTGTCTAGCAATGCGCCTAGACAGCATGGACCTGTTTCTAGGGCATTCCATCGTGTGACTCCTGAGATGCTAGCTCAGTCTTCTCTTGACCATCCGTGTCCCCTCTCAGGTGATCTTGAGCAGGATGTGGACTCTTTGCAGCTGTGGCTGACGGAGAGGCTGAATGATTTAGCCCCTGTGTTGGCTCCCCGGGTTACATCAAAGCGGGTTTCTGCTCCGTGGTTCACAGAAGCATTGTTTGCCTCTCGTCGCCAGTGCAAGGTGGCTGAGAGGGCCTGGCGCTCTCAGTACGATCCGATGGCCAGACTTGCATATAGGACTGCAATCAAAGCTTATCATCGTGATATCCTTCGTGAGAAAAAGGCTAGGAGGATAGAGGCAGCCTCCAATTCATGCAAGGAGATCTTTACTGTTGTGAGGGAGTTTACGGCCCCTAGATCTAATCTCTCTCAAACTGCTCCCTCTGAGTCGAGGGCCTGTGATCTTGCAAAGTTTTTTACGGATAAGATTAAATTGATCCAGGACTCCTTCCCAGGGAGGTCGGTCGAAATGCCTCCCAGCAGTGGGGTTGGGTCAGTTCCAGCGCCTACCCTGGATTCGGCCTTGTCTGTTTTTCCGCCTATCTCCCCTTCTGCGTCACTGGCACTTTTGGCCAACCTTAAATCGGGGTCGCCGTTAGACCCCTGCCCGGACAAATTTCTGGCGAAGATGACGGCTGTGGTAAACCCATTGGTTAATCCACTTTTGAACCTCTCTTTGAGGGAGGGGATGGTCCCGCAGGCTTGGAAGCGGGCAATGGTGATCCCCCTCCTTAAAAAGCCTGGCCTAGACCCCGAGGTGTTGGCCAATTATAGGCCTATCTCGCTCCTTCCAGTGTTGGCTAAAATTATGGAGAAGCACGTTCATAACGTGCTCTCTGTTTTTTTAGAAACCAACGACCTGCTGCACTCTACTCAATCTGGCTTCCGCCCTAATTTAAGTACCGAGACGGCGCTTTTGGATGTGACTGAGGCCATTAAGGAGGCTCTGGATTCTGGAGGCAAAGCCATGCTTGTCATGCTTGATCTGTCGGCGGCCTTCGACACCGTTCCCCATGAGGGGCTCCTCGCCAGACTTTATAACATCGGTCTGAGGGGGACGGTGCTCAGCTGGTTTACATCTTTCTTAGCTGGCCGTCGACAAACGGTCTGGGTCCCCTCCAGCTCCGCTGAGATGCCGCCATTGGGAGTCGGAGTTCCACAGGGCTCTGTGTTGAGCCCGACTCGTTTTAACATCTTTATGACCCCTTTGGCGGCACTGGTGGAGTCCTTTGGGGCCCAGATCGTTTCTTATGCAGATGACACCCAGCTCCTCTTCACGTGTAAGAAAGGTGAGGATTTCGATGGAGAGACCATTCGGGAATGTCTCGGGCTGTTTTCAATTGGTTTCAGCAGAACAGCCTTAAATGTAACTCTGACAAGTCGGAGGTGCTGTTCTTTGGTTGTACCTCAGACCCTGACTGGCAAGCATGGTGGCCGATTGATATGTTCCCCCCAGCACAGGCATCCCAGCTGGCAAGAAATCTGGGAGTCAAGATCGATAATGGTCTGACGCTGAGATCTCAGATCCTCGGTCTTATGGGCACTTGTTTCGGCATTCTCAAGATGCTCCGGAAGTTTCTTCCTCTGCTCACAGAAGAGCACAGGAAGATTACGGTGCAAGCCTTAATTGGCTACAGATTGGACTACGTCAACGTCCTTTATCTGGGTCTTCCGGATTATCTTGTACAGCGGCTGCAGGTCGTGCAGAATTCTGCTGCATGCGCCATCTTTGGCCTTCGCAGGCGAGCCAGAGTGTCCGGCCTTCTGCAGTCGCTCCACTGGCTGCCTATCCAGAAGCGGATAGTTTTTAAGCCGCTGACCCTGGCTCATAAAGCACTTTTTGGCTCGGGAGCAAAATATCTTCAGCGTAGGCTTGTTTTTTATCGCCCGGCCCGATCTTTGCGATCTGAATCTCTGTCTCTTGCGGCGGTTCCCCGAGTAAAGAGGGCCCGTATTGGGGAATGTTCCTTTAGTCTGAGGGCACCACAGCTCTGGAACACTCTGCCTTTGGCCTTACGCAGTACTTCTAATCTGCTGTCCTTCAGGAAGGGCCTTAAAACCTGGCTTTTTACCCTTTAGTACATGTCACTCTGCTGTTAATGAATGTCTGTATCTGTTATGTTTTTCTTTTTATGAGCTGCCAATATAAAGTGCCGGGACACTCCAATGGAGTAGCCGTGCGCTATAGAAATTAAATTTAACATAACATAACATAACATACATATTCATGGCCCACATTATCCACTTTGACGCTTGGTATGGGGACTATGCATGCATGGGCTGTGGGTGGGTAATTTAGTGTTTCTTATGAGAGTGTGAACTGTCTTATATAGAACATTTCCATTGCCAAATCGTACATCAATTGTTTCTCAACTGATTGATATTTAATTCTAATAATGGGGTTTGTTTGGTGGTTCCATAGGCAAATCTCAACAACAAATGCACTGTGAATAAATGAAGGAAACTTTATTGTTCAGTAATTTAAAAATTACAATTAAAACCCATGGAAAATGAGAGTGCCCTATCATTAGATTATTACATAAAAGTGTGTTTAAAGGCTAAAGTATTAGGACACGGAACAACTGCAACTAACTGTAAAGTGTCCGGACCCGTGACACTGTTAGCGTTACTTGTTGTAGGCTGCTGGTAGTTTGTTGCCTGCAAGGACCTGGTTATGGTCCGCAGCATAGAAAGGTAAGTATTGTCTGGGAGCTGGCAGTTAACCGTGTATTGTTGCATTCATGATGTCTGTAGCTAACTAAATAAATAAAATGCAGGAAGCAATTGGAAATGTCTCAATAGAAAGGTGAAATTAAACTAAGTGCTGTCAGTCCATTTGGCAATATAACATGGGAGAGTGCTGATTGCTGTTGCATAATGAAGTCCAAAGATAAGCAAAGTGCAATCAGTGCATTGGTGTAAAATGATTATGTCCTGTACCGAGAGGAAAGTGCTATCAGGGCTTTGGTGTAAAAAGGTTATGTCCTGTACCTAGAGGAAAGTGCTATCAGGGCTTTGGTGTAAAAAGGTTATGTCCTGTACCTAGAGGAAAGTGCTATCAGGGCTTTGGTGTAAAAAGATGATGTCCTGTACCTAGAGGAAAGTGCTATCAGGGCTTTGGTGTATAAAGATTATATCCTGTACCTAGAGGAAAGTGCTATCAGGGCTTTGGTGTATAAAGATTATATCCTGTACCTAGAGGAAAGTGCTATCAGGGCTTTGGTGTATGAAGATTATGTCCAGTATCTAGAGGAAAGTGCTATCAGGGCTCTGGTGAAAAAGATTATATCCTGTACCTAGAGGAAAGTGCTATCAGGGCTTTGGCGTATATAGAATAAGTCCTGTATCTAGAGGAAAGTGCTATCAGGGATTTGGTGTATAAATATTATATCCTGTACCTAGAGGAAAGTGCTATCAGGGCTTTGGTGTATAAAGAATATGTCCTGTATCTAGAGGAAAGTGCTATCAGGGCTCTGGTGAAAAAGATTATATCCTGTACCTAGAGGAAAGTGCTATCAGGGCTTTGGCGTATATAGAATAAGTCCTGTATCTAGAGGAAAGTGCTATCAGGGATTTGGTGTATAAATATTATATCCTGTACCTAGAGGAAAGTGCTATCAGGGCTTTGGTGTAAAAAGATTATGGGCCAGATGTAGGTCGACATTTACCGACTGTTAACGGCCGATTCGGCCGTTACCGACCGGTAAATGGCTATTCCAGATGTAGGTGGCCTATTTTACCGAATCGGTAAATTTACCGAATCGGTAAAATACAGAATCGGTATTATTACCGAATCAGTAATTTTGAGATGTAGGTGGGACTCTTCTGAGTCCCACAGGCCTTACCGAATCGGTATTTTACCACCCAATCCAATTAGGGCATGTCTGTGTGCCACATGTCCCACACGCCTGAAATCGGGGTGCTAGAGGGTGTCAAAGTGACACCCCCTGCACCCTTGCAACATTCGGTATTTACCGAATCGGTAAATACCGATTCGGTAATGCCCATTGATTCCTCTGGGCTTCAATGCCCATAGGAATCAATGGGCATTACCGAATCGGTATTGCCGATTCGGTAAATACAGATTCTTACAGAATCAGTAATTCAATTACCGATTCTATCTACATCTCCCCCCTTCTATTTTACCAATTCATAAATACCGAATCGGTAAAATTCGGTATTTATGAATCGGTAAAATATACTTACCTACATCTGGCCCTATGTCCTGTATCTAGAGGAAAGTGCTATCAGGGCTTTGGAGTATAAAGAATATGTCCTGTATCTAGAGGAAAGTGCTACCAGGGCTTTGGTGTATAAAGAATATTTCCTGTATCTAGAGGAAAGTGCTATCAGGGCTTTGGTGTATAAAGATTATGTCCAGTATCTAGAGGAAAGTGCTATCAGGGCTTTGGTGTATAAAGATCATGTCCAGTATCTAGAGGAAAGTGCTATCAGGGCTTTGGTGTATAAATGTTATGTCCTTTACCTAGAGGAAAGGGCTATCAGGGCTTTGGTGTAAAAAGATTATGTCCTGTATCTAGAGGAAAGTGCTATCAGGGCTTTGGAGTATAAAGAATATGTCCTGTATCTAGAGGAAAGTGCTATCAGGGCTTTGGTGTATAAAGAATATTTCCTGTATCTAGAGGAAAGTGCTATCAGGGCTTTGGTGTATAAAGATTATATCCTGTACCTGGAGGAAAGGGCTATCAGGGCTTTGGTGTATAAAGATTATGTCCTGTACCTGTCCAGGAGCACTACGAGGAGCGGCGGACATGGTGCGTGGGAGGAGCGGTGACGTGAGGAGCAGCGGACAGGCCAGCGGCGGTGCGAGCAGCGTACAGGCGGGAGGAGCGGCAGCTGAGGTAAGGGGACCCATGTCGGGGCAGGCGGTGGACGGGCTGGGTGGGGGCCCGGGCTGCAGGAGAAAAGAGAATGATCCAGTGTTTTATGGTGAAACAGCAATCATTAACACACCTCTAGGCCAAAAAGATTAGCTATGATGTAAGCTTTATCTATACTACTATAATAAAGGAAGAACTTTCAGCCTTTGAGGCGGGTAAACTTGGGAACCACAGCGCCAATCCACACACCCGATACACCGTTGGAATCGTCAGGGTGTGTAGATGGTTATAGGCTATATAAATTTTAAAACAAAACGTTATTTAAAAAATTTACAGTAAAAAAAAAAGTAGTCCCTCCGAAGTAGCGCCGGCCGCGACGTGCGTGCTCACGTCAGGAGCGCGGGGAGGAGCGGCGTCCAGGAGCGCGATGAGGAGCGGCGGACATGGTGAGGGGGAGGAGCTGGGATGTGAGGAGCAGCGGACAGGCCAGCGGCGGTGCGAGCAGCGGCGGCTGAGGTAAGGGAGCGGCGGACATGGCGCGGGGGAGGAGCGGTGACGTGAGGAGCAGCGGACAGGCCAGCGGCGGTGCGAGCAGCAGACAGGTGGGAGGAGCGGCGGCTGAGGTAAGGGGACCCATGTCGGGGCAGGCGGGGGACGGGCTGGGCGGGGGCCCGGGCTGCAGGAGAAAAGAGAATGATCCCATATTTTTATTGTGAAACAGCAATCATTAACACACCTCTAGGCCAAAAAGATTAGCTATGATGTAAGCTTTCCCAGCCAATGTACACTCTGTAGAAAGGATTGGTCAGCTGTACACCTCTGCAAAGAAGAACAGACATATTTAAAGCAGTATATCAGCAGCAGACAGGCGGGAGGAGCGGCGGCTGAGGTAAGGGAACCCATCTCGGGGCAGGCGGGGGTCGGGGCAGACGGGGGTTGGGGCAGGTGGGGGACGGGCCGGGCGGGGACCCGGGCTGCTGGACAATGTCGGGCGGGCGGCGGTCGGGGAAGCCTGTTGCTCCCGGACAAGGTCAGGACGGGCTGCTAGTTAAATATAAACTAGCGTGCGCGTCGCTGAAGAATTGGGTGCGCTATGTTCTGATGGTGTACTAAGCAGGACGAAGAAACAAAAAAAAACCAGTACCTGCTGCAAAGCCTTCGAGTAAATCTATGTGTAGGCACACCGGAGGTTCGTGGAATACTTGGCTGGAAAAGCAATGAAAGCGTGCGCATCGCTGCAGAAAACACCGATACACAATAGGCAATAGCCTATCGCTGAAAATATAATCTGAAATGAAACGGCAAAAGAATGTTTACTGCACATGAGATGACGATAAAATGGCAAACTAAAATGGTGGCACGTCAACGTGGGAGATGCCGGGAGGTTCAAGGTGCGTAAACGTCCCCAAACGTCGTGAATCAGCCCGTGAATCAGCCCACAGACTTGCCACAAAGAAGACGTCACTGAAGCCTCGGACACCGTCGGAGGACTGACGAAAGGACAATGACGAGAAGGTGAGGCTGCTCGCACGAGCTGCATGCTGTGTTTTGAAAAGAAAAGCGGCGGACCAACTGCCAATGTGTGAATACATGGTCCGTCCATTGTATGTATCAGATAGTGTTTACTTTTAACACGGCGGACCAACTGCCAATGTGTGAATACATGGTCCGTCCATTGTATGTATCAGATAGTGTTTACTTTTAACACTCCCAGGAGATTAATTACACTGCGCTGCCTGTTATCTTTTGAATTCTCAACAGGACTGCTCCACCTCGTGCCTCTGAAGAGCCTCATTTATGAAAAGTGACGCATCGCTGTGTGAAAACAGCGATGCGTCACTTTTCACTGCGCACTCCCTGCGACACTAATGATGCGTCATTTTTAATGTATGACGCATCATGTTGCAAGGACTTACAGATACGTCAGTATTTCTGACGTATCTGTAAGCGCAAAAGTGACGCATTGCTGGAGTGTGTCACAAAAGTGACGCAACTCCAGCAATGCGTCCTTTCACATGGGGAAAGCCCCATGTGAAAGGGCTTGCGTCAATCTTACGCCTGCTGTGAGGCAGGCGCAAGATTTTGACGCAACAGCATCCTAAAAGTGACGCAGTGAAATCTCATAGATTTCACTGCGTCACTATTACGAGGCTTTTTGCGGGGGAACGCCCCCTCTGCATACATTATACCTGACGCAGGTATAATGTGGCGCAGGGGTTTAAAAAGTGACGCATCTACCAAAATGCGTCACTTTTTAAATATGGCGCAACAAGGTGCATATTTTACGCCACTGGTGCGTCACAAAAAGTGACGCACCGGCGGCGCAAAACTGACGAAAGGCCTCATAAATAAGGGCCCAAGTGCTTTGCCACTCGTGCTGTGTTTATACTGAAACAGCATGTAAAACAAGATTTAATCACACTCTGTCTCTTGTGCGTGTATAACCGGCAGATCACATTACCATTTCAACTTCAGTTGTGGTTTAAACATTTCCATGCTTTTATTTTCACTGTTCCTCACTTTCAGTGCAAATAAATAAATCTTTTCAATGACGTACGGCTGCCTCCCCTCTGCCCTGACTTGCTCATTTAGACAAAATAAATTCTCATGTTATCACGTTAGGCAGTTCTATTCAAAATAAAATCTTCACTCTTCCTGCGCAGATTACAATGAGAATGTTCCACACATCCAGCGCTGATAACATTAACGATGTTTTAGAATTACAGTATTTTCTTACAGATCTTCTTTTCCTCTTTTTTTTTTAATAAAATAAGTTAAACACGAGTCGCAGAGGTTTTTAAATGTCGTGAAAGAATCAAATAAGTCTATTTACTCTTTCATCCTTTCTTTTTAAAGAATGCTGAACAAAGATTAATGTCTCTTACCAGCACAGTAGTCCCTGACGCTCTACAGTATTAACCAAGCAATGCTCACAATAACAAGTAGGAGCTGGTAGGAAGAAGGGTTGTACAGGGACTGGCACACTTAAGTTGTATGCAGGAATAGACTGGCACATCCGATTTGGAGGGCGACCAGTGGATAGTCACTGGTGGGGCTTTGTTGTTGGATGGGGTGCCAGTAAACTTTGAATAGTTTTAAGAAATTCTTTTTCCTTACTTGAAAATCTTGATCATGAAGTTTCATGGAGATCCTTGAAGTTGCAAGCCGTGTAGGTAGTCCAAACGTCGCCAAATATAATAAAATAATCTGTAGCCGAGTAGTATTGATTGATGATGGTTTATTGATGGATTTCAGGTTAAATCATGTAATCATTCAAGTATCATTCAAGTCTCTCCTAAGCCCCACCAGGAGCAGCTCTCTTGCTACTCAGCCCTCTCTTCCAACTGTCATCCATCCACCAGGCATTCAACACATTCTATATGACCTCACACACTCCAACATTCCACCATTCATACACATAGGCTGAGCAGCAAGACAGGTTAATGGGAAAAAGCACATGGCATCCAAACCAGGATACTACAGAAAGGAATGAGAAAGCATTAAGAAATTAGGGAAAAGCAGTAGAAAGCACTCATAAAAACGTGGAGGATGCAGAGCAGTGCATCAGTCTTTTGACATTACTATACCTTATTATTCCTTGTCCATGTACCAACTATTTGGCTGGAGTACCAGTATCTTACCGGCTAAGGAGTTAATAAAAAAGTCTGGAATTTGTATCCCTCTAGTGGTTAGAACTGCTCACTGTTTCCAACCAGTAAATCTTTCTTTCACGTGTGCCAGGTGCAGCGTCGACCCAGGCGCCCTGACCCTTGTTTCTAAAACATCAGGTATACCCATAATGGGGAGACGCAGGGTGGTGGCGGACCCTACAAGCAAAGAGCCTTCACACATTGGCAGCACTATGGATGCTTTTTTACTGCATGCAGCTGGGGTCCTGGACAAGGAGATCGAACGGGTTGTCTGACGCCTATCTCGTTCACCGGTTCACTGTTCTGCTCTGATCTCCCCAATCGTCCTGTGGCATTTTATGCTTTTAGTGGGAAAAGGGGCAATATGGACTTATGGTTGATCTATTTCTGTAGTAGCGCAAAAAATAACAGACTGCAATGTGCCCCAAAGAAATAAGTAGCTCTATAAAATGAGAAGCATCCATACACATGCATAATTCCTAAGCTACACCTTCCTTTGAGAGTAAATAATAATAATAATAATCCACATTTGTAAAGCGCGAACACTCACCCGTAAGGGTCTCTAGGCGCTGGGGGCCGTCGGGAAGATTAATCGAGCTATTGCCCAGAGTCACATGGTTCTGGGCTAACCTGCCGCAGGTGCCAGGGATCAAACCGTGATCCCCAGATTCCAACGTCAGTCGCCCTGGCCGTGGCGCTACACCTCTCCCTGACTGTTTGACTCCACTGCCCCATGCAATTTAAATTCTAAAAGAAAAGTACTGGACATTTCATTGAGCTTGCAGTATAATCCGACATTTGCATGCCCAAGAACATAAATTGCCTATCTTGTTGACACTCAATCCCTGCTCCAGTCCTCTTCGGTAGACCAGGTTGTGTTGCCATCTCAGGTTGGGTGGCATTGTTCCTCTCTCTCCAGCAGTCGATACACAGCATGGCGTGCTCTCACCAGTTCTACTTCCAGCTTCTGGGTCCGGACCAGGAAAGCTTCCTGGTAATGGCTTGAGTGCAGGAGGCGCACAGAGGAAGTGCCCATCAGTGGGGGTAACATGGAACCGAAGTAAGAAAACAGGACTCAGTCAACTCCAGTAGCACACCCAGCAACGCCCATCTGGAGGCAACTACGCTACATACGCTTTAAGCAGTCTTATTGTCAGCTCTGGACCCAAATTGGACCCCATTCTACACAGTCTTTCTGCACTGAAAAAGAACCTCAGCAAACTAGCAGCCTCCTAGCAAAGGGACCGTGCGTCTCTTACTGCAAACTTTCCCCCTGCAAGGCATTTATCTTGTACTGCTATCCGTAGTTCCAGCGGCAGTGGTGCGGGGGTAGGAACGTAGTGAAGTCTACGGCAGCACAAAGGTCAAACCTTGTGGCAGCAGTTACTACAGACCAATCATGACCAGGCCTGCGCCACCCAATCGCCCAATTACCAGTAGGGGGGTTAACATCCCAAGCTCTTCCTCCTCTCAACCTCGCCAACCTCAGAGTGTAAATGTTGGCAGTCTGTTTCGTTATGCTGACAGGCGAGATGGTCCTGATGGTATGCCCCCTTCCTGCAGTGTGGGCTCTGTTCACCTTCCTTCTGAGTCCACCCACTTGTTGTGGTGCTAGCCAACGTACCGCATTTTGAACCCGGGACCAAGGAAGATTTTTTTCAGCTAAAGAACAAGGTTGTGCACTGGTTCAATTCTAACATTGCCCTTGGTCCTCGGGTGAAAAATCTAATTTGTGTGGCGTGCCGGACACCGTGCATTGGTGTCACAAACAAATCTTGGCAGGCAGATTGTATCATTGTTAATTTTAACAATTCATGTATTGTAAATCACATTTTAAGCTCAGTAGTGCAGTTTGATTATAGGTGAACTCTGAAATTCTGGCACTCCCGTTGTTTTTTTTTTTTTATCGACCCAGCACTCCCTATTTGGGACCCCAACATGAGTGGCCTTTTGAGGAGGGTTATGGGGGTCACATGGAAGGGGTTACAGGGGTTAGCACTGTAAACAGATTTGCTGCACTGAGTACTTTGGAAGATTGTTATTGACTCTGTGCAGGTCCTTCGGACCTTGTGATCCTTGTCACACAGGGAAAGTTCCCATACCTGTAACAGGTAACGAGTAAGAACGGTGGGTGTAAGTTCCTTTCTTGGATTATCACGGGTTGGCAAGTAAGATCAACAACCCTGGGTGGCTGGCCCTTGTGAAAATATTTGAGGTAATATGTCTCCAGGAAACCTGGTCCATTGAGTACAACTATCACCTGGATGGCTATAAAACCCTCTTTGTCCCAGCTATCCCGTCCTTGTCAGGGAGAGAAAAAGGGGGGCTTATTATATTTGTCTCATTAGCTGTCCTTGACATTTCAGCATATGTACTCCATGCCTTGCCCTACGTACAAGTGTTGTTGCTGTCTCGTGGCTAGAGTAAACTCCTTTTGGTAAATTTTTAGAATGCGGGAGCTACACACGAGAGTGAGTGTATTTATAACACAGTTGCTGTCAGTATTGCAGGGTTGCATCCTGAATATCCAGAATTGTTATCATATCTTCTTAACAGGGGATTTTAATATCCACATGTATGGGGATATTACATTAGAAGGAGTGGAAGCCATGGGTTGGGCAGGACAATCAGGCCTGCTTATGGAACAAACCCCTCAGGGTATTGAGCTTAATTTACTCCTTTTAGAATTAGACTTAACTCTAGTCACGAATAAGCTGCCCCCAGGAAAAACAGATATTAATCCCACTTTTATCGGTAGAGGGTGTGAGACTTTTGTAGATTTTACCATTGTATTTACCCCCTTCTTTTCCTTGGTCACAGATTTTTCTGTCCAGACAAGTGAATTCAGTGACTATAATCCTAGCTGTATAATACCAGGCTGATCCCGTGCACATGGACGTTCCAAGGTGGGTGCGGGAGGAGTCCCTCTTAAAGTGGGCGAGGCAGGGAGGACCTCAAAGTGGGGGTGTATAGAACCAGAGTTATTTCACGAGTCCCTCGAAACGCATTGTCGTGGGGAGTTTGCCACATGTCTCGACAGCGAGGCCAGTGCCTCGGACATCCTGGGCACTTTTGGTACCATGTCCACCGTCATATGGAGGCTTCTGCGTGCCCCGGATGGGGGCAGGGAGCCAGCAGACCCAAGATGGTTTGATTCTGTGTGTTAGCAGGCCTCTAGGAAGTTGAGACAGGCTCTGAGCGACAGGCCCTGAGACACGGTGGTGGTTAAAGGTCTTTGCAGAGCTTATAAGGCTGCACTAGCATCTCGCCAGTCCACTTTTAAGGGTGAGAAGGGATTCCGCCTGACCTCTACATTGCCCATGTAGATACTTGGACTCCCATTCTTACTGCTGATATTAATGACTGGGTCCGGGTTGGCCAGCCTGATTCTTGGGCTTTATCGACTATAGTCCTGATATTTAAATAAGGGTGACTGGGACAGTACTTCATGTTACAGGCCCAATTCCCTCCTGGAATCTGTGGTGAAGGTGATGGGCCGCATGCTTCTTGATAGACTGGTATCCTGGGGGGATGAAAGCTATTTTTTATCTGAGATCCAATACAGCTTTCGCCTTGTCGATCCACTGTGGAGCGGTGTATAAATCTGTATCTTGTCCTGAATAAGTACATGGTGGCTCGTGCCTGCCCTATATATCTAGCCTTGATGGACCTGTCCTCAGCCTTTGACTGTGTGAAAAAGTCCAAGCTATGGCAGCTGAAGTCATCCATCAGCATCGATAATAACATCCTTGTGTTTCTGAGGGATCTCCATCGAGATTGCAGGGCAGTAGTACGTTACTCAAAGGACTTGAAAGTGTCTTGCCAGTTTAACATTAAGAGAGGGTGCGCCAGGGGTGTATCCTCACACCCTTCTTTTTTAATTTATACATCAATTCTTTAGAGAAGGCCCTCCTAGCAACAAAAGCAGACACCCCCCAGGTAGGCAAGCGCAGCCTTCCGGTCCTCTTATATGCGGATGACACAGTCCTCCTGGCAAGGACTGCAAGGGGCTTACATCTTCTCCTCAATTCTTTTGCCTCATTCATGGAGGAATTGGACTTGTCGGTGAATCATTTTAAATCATATATTATGCAGTTGGGGCCCGGCAAGGCAAAGCAGCCCACTTTTAAACTGGGATGCTCTCCAATACCTAAAGTAAATGTTTTCTCCTATTTGGGAATAGTGTTTGACGACTCCTTGACCTGGCGCCCCTTGCTTAAGCGCCAGAAAGGGGACCTAGTGAAAGCCTCTGCAGCAGTTTTTAACTTTGCCAGTAGAGTGGGAGGGAAACCAAAAGAGGCCCTCCTGAAGTTTTATCAGGCAAAATGTATCTCAAAGGTTAGATACAGGAGTGAGATATGGGGTCATACCAAGCTTTGGGCTGTGCGGAGCACTTAGAACTCATTCTTGTGAAGAGTTCTCTCTGTCCCGCAAGGCACGCCATCGTATGCTGTCCATGAGGAACTGGGGATGTCTTTTCTTGCTGATGATCTGGCCTTCCGCCCTTTGGCCCTGTGGCTTAAGATTTGGCCGAAGCAAGAGAATACACTTAGCAAAGTTGTGATACTTTCTCTTGATCATGCCTCACGTATTTGCTGGCTCCAATACATAGGAATTGGACTCGTCAGGCTAGGAAGAGCAGATCTTTACACGAAACCTGAAGGAATTAAAAAAAGGGACCTTGTTTGGGCCAAGGAGATTTATTTAAGAACACGTCATTGTGATAGAGAGGGTAAAGAGCTGTGTAAACCTAGTGTGCGAAAGTATGCTGTATTGAAAACTGTGCCTACTATTGAGCCTTACCTTTTAGGGCTTAAAAGTATTCTCGACCATTTCTTATTGACAAGGTTTCGGCTCAACCTCTTTCATTACTTATTAGCACACCCCCAAGGTTCCCATAGAGGCCAGTGCCTCATGCCCTGTGACTGCGACCGAGAGTCTCCTCAGGACATGCTGCACATTTTAATGTTTTCTACTTTTTATATTGTACCTAGAAAGCTATTTATTATTCCCATTTTTTTTAAAAATGGGTTTTAGGAGGGTGGGACCAGCATTTATCTTTTTACAACTTTTCACTAGCGACACCGTCTTGTACACTCTCAATTTTTTACGGGTCTCCAACAGACTTAGCATAAGCTGTTACTAACATGTGCATTTGCATGGAAAATCATGTACTTTTATTCTGTGTTTTGATTATCTGGATTTTTTCGTTTTTTTCAACCTGTAACCTGAATGATGGAATATTGTAGGTTGTTTGACTTTCATGGTTTTATTTTTAAAGCCGAATAAACTTTGTTGAAGATGAAGAAGGTGCAAGGAAGTGACATGCTAACTAATCTAAAACAAATGGTAGGACAATTCATGGAGTATGTTGCTACATATTCATGGCCCACATTATCCACTTTGACACGTGGTATGGGGACTATGCATGCATGGGCTGTGGGTGGGTAATTCAGTGTTTCTTATGAGAGTGTGAACTGTCTTATATAGAACATTTCCATTGCCAAATCGTACATCAATTGTTTCTCAACTGATTGATTTTTAATTCTAATAATGGGGTTTGTTTGGTGGTTCCATAGGCAAATCTCAACAACAAATGCACTGTGAATAAATGAAGGAAAATTTATTGTTCAGTAAATTAAAAAGTACAATTAAAACCCATATAAAATGAGAGTGCCCTATCATTAGATTATTACATAAAAGTGTGTTTAAAGGCTAAAGTATTAGGACACGGAACAACTGCAACTAACTGTAAAGTGTCCGGACCCGTGACACTGTTAGCGTTACTTGTTGTAGGCTGCTGGTAGTTTGTTGCCTGCAAGGACCTGGTTATGGTCCGCAGCATAGAAAGGTAAGTATTGTCTGGGAGCTGGCAGTTAACCATGCATTGTTGCATTCATGATGTCTGTAGCTAACTAAATAAATAAAATGCAGGAAGCAATTGGAAATGTCTCAATAGAAAGGTGAAATTAAACTAAGTGCTGTCAGTCCATTTGGCAATATAACATGGGAGAGCGCTGATTGCTGGTGCATAATGAAGTCCAAAGATAAGCAAAGTGCAATCAGTGCATTGGTGTAAAATGATTATGTCCTGTACCTAGAGGAAAGTGCTATCAGGGCTTTGGTGTATAAAGGTTATGTCCTGTACCTAGAGGAAAGTGCTATCAGGGCTTTGGTGTATAAAGGTTATGTCCTGTACCTAGAGGAAAGTGCTATCAGGGCTTTGGTGTATAAAGGTTATGTCCTGTACCTAGAGGAAAGTGCAATCAGTGCATTGGTGTAAAATGATTATGTCCTGTACCTAGAGGAAAGTGCTATCAGGGCTTTGGTGTATAAAGGTTATGTCCTGTATCTAGAGGAAAGTGCTATCAGGGCTTTGGTGTATAAAGGTTATGTCCTGTACCTAGAGGAAAGTGCTATCAGGGCTTTGGTGTAAAAAGATTATATCCTGTATCTAGAGGAAAGTGCTATCAGGGCTTTGGTGTATAAAGGTTATGTCCTGTACCGAGAGGAAAGTGCTATCAGGGCTTTGGTGTATAAAGGTTATGTCCTGTACCTAGAGGAAAGTGCTATCAGGGCTTTGGTGTAAAAAGGTTATGTCCTGTACCTAGAGGAAAGTGCTATCAGGGCTTTGGTGTAAAAAGGTTATGTCCTGTACCTAGAGGAAAGTGCTATCAGGGCTTTGGTGTAAAAAGATGATGTCCTGTACCTAGAGGAAAGTGCTATCAGGGCTTTGGTGTATAAAGGTTATGTCCTGTACCTAGAGGAAAGTGCTATCAGGGCTTTGGTGTAAAATGATTATGTCCTGTACCTAGAGGACAGTGCTATCAGGGTTTTGGTGTATAAAGAATATGTCCTGTATCTAGAGGAAAGTGCTATCAGGGCTTTGGTGTATGAAGATTATGTCCAGTATCTAGAGGAAAGTGCTATCAGGGCTTTGGTGTATAAAGAATATGTCCTGTATCTAGAGGAAAGTGCTATCAGGGCTTTGGTGTATAAAGAATATGTCCTGTATCTAGAGGAAAGTGCTATCAGGGCTTTGGTGTATAAAGAATATGTCCTGTATCTAGAGGAAAGTGCTATCAGGGCTTTGGTGTATAAAGATTATATCCTGTACCTAGAGGAAAGTGCTATCAGGGCTTTGGCGTATATAGAATAAGTCCTGTATCTAGAGGAAAGTGCTATCAGGGCTTTGGTGTATAAAGATTATATCCTGTACCTGGAGGAAAGTGCTATCAGGGCTTTGGTGTAAAAAGATTATGTCCTGTATCTAGAGGAAAGTGTTATCAGGGCTTTGGAGTATAAGGAATATGTCCTGTATCTAGAGGAAAGTACTATCAGGGCTTTGGTGTATAAAGAATATTTCCTGTATCTAGAGGAAAGTGCTATCAGGGCTTTGGTGTATAAAGATTATATCCTGTACCTAGAGGAAAGTGCTATCATGGCTTTGGTGTATAAATGTTATGTCCTGTACCTAGAGGAAAGGGCTATCAGGGCTTTGGTGTATAAATGGTATTTCCTGTACATAGAGGAAAGTGCTATCAGGGCTTTGGTGTATAAAGATTATGTCCTGTACCTAGAAGAAAGTGCTATCAGGGTTTGGTGTCAAAGGATCATGTCCTGTACCTAGAGGAAAGTGCTATCAGGGCTTTGGTGTAAAAAGATTATGTCCTGTATCGAGAGGAAAGTGCTATCAGGGCTTTGGTGTATAAAGAATATGTCCTGTATCTATAGGAAAGTGCTATCAGGGCTTTGGAGTATAAAGAATATGTCCTGTATCTAGAGGAAAGTGCTATCAGGGCTTTGGTGTATAAAGAATATGTCCTGTATCTATAGGAAAGTGCTATCAGGGCTTTGGTGTAAAAAGATTATGTCCTGTATCTAGAGGAAAGTGCTATCAGGGCTTTGGTGTATAAAGAATATATCCTGTATCTATAGGAAAGTGCTATCAGGGCTTTGGTGTATAAAGATTATATCCTGTACCTAGAGGAAAGTGCTATCATGGCTTTGGTGTATAAAGATTATATCCTGTACCTAGAGGAAAGGGCTATCAGGGCTTTGGTGTATAAATGTTATGTCCTGTACCTGGAGGAAAGTGCTATCAGGGCTTTGGTGTATAAAGATTATGTCCTGTACCTAGAGGAAAGTGCTATCAGGGTTTGGTGTCAAAGGATCATGTCCTGTACCTAGAGGAAAGTGCTATCAGGGCTTTGGTGTAAAAAGATGATGCCCTGTTTCTAGAGGAAAGTGCTATCAGGGCTTTGGTGTATAAAGAATATGTCCTGTATCTAGAGGAAAGTGCTATCAGGGCTTTGGTGTATAAATGTTATGTCCTTTACCTAGAGGAAAGGGCTATCAGGGCTTTGGTGTATAAATGTTATGTCCTTTACCTAGAGGAAAGTGCTATCAGGGCTTTGGTGTATAAATGTTATGTCCTTTACCTAGAGGAAAATGCTACCAGGGCTTTGGTGTATAAATGTTATGTCCTTTACCTAGAGGAAAGTGCTATCAGGGCTTTGGTGTATAAATGTTATGTCCTGTACCTAGAGGAAAGGGCTATCAGGGCTTTGGTGTGCAAATGTTATGTCCTGTACCTAGAGAAAAGTGCTATCAGGGTTTGGTTTAAAAAGATTATGTCCTGTACCTAGAGGAAAGGGCTATCAGGGCTTTGGTATATAAATGTTATGTCCTGTACCTAGAAGAAAGTGCTATCAGGGATCTGGTGTATACAGATTATATCCTGTACCTAGAGGAAAGTGCTATCAGGGCTTTGGTGTATAAAGATTATGTCCAGTATCTAGAGGAAAGTGCTATCAGGGCTTTGGTGTATAAAGATTATATCATGTACCTAGAGGAAAGTGCTATCAGGGTTTTGGTGTATAAAGATTATGTCCAGTATCTAGAGGAAAGTGCTATCAGGGCTTTGGTGTATAAATGGTATGTCCTTTACCTAGAGGAAAGTGCTATCAGGGTTTGGTGTAAAAAGATTATGTCCTGTACCTAGAGGAAAGTGCTATCAGGGCTTTGTCAGTAAACTATTTGTTTTTGAAAACTACAAGATGAGTAGCAGCAATAAAAAAATTATATCTTGCCTCTAGAGCCCAGTGAAATCAATGATTTAATAGTAAACTGATTGTTCTTACAAATTAAAGAATAGACACAGCACATTAGCAACAAAAAGTGGTGTCCTGTCACTGTGAGGATTGCCCTTCAAGGTGTTCCTCAGGGAGCAGAAAGCTGACATTAGAGAATTACTTTTCCTTGGGATTGAACAGCAGTGGCTAGTAAATGTACCGCTTGAGTCAAAAATGACCCCCAAAAACTTCTACTCTTTCGCTGATCCCAAGGATAAGCCTTCTAGATAGAATAAGTGTGGAGGGCTTCGTCTTTTGATTAAGTTGGAGCCCGTGCTTTGCCATATGTTGCTGTAGGATTAATTAGCATGTGCAGGCCAAACAAATGTACTGTTAACCATTGATTCAACAGAAGGTGCAAATGCTTTGATATGCTCGTCTGCACAATTTCCTTTCCCTCCTTCAAGAAAGAGCTGAAATAACCATTTTTTTACTCTCTAATCCACAGACCAAACAGGGAGGTCTTCTGGGAACTGGGCTTTTAGGTGTTCTCCCCATCCACCCTATTGATGGGTGAGGCTGAAATCAGGACCACTAGCTGGTTAGCCTGTGAGTGGGTTCACTCTCTGGATAGATGTGCAAGTGTTTCTTTTTGTTATTTGTCCTCCCCTTTATCTTCACCTTTTCTTGACATGGTGATGTTCCCTGCCTATTCATTCAGGTACCATTCTCTTGTGTACATGTTTTGTCTGAGAACATATTTGAAAAGGCTCTAGCTTACCAGTTTTCAATCAGAAGCTCAATGAGCATGGAAGTAATGTGTTTTATTCAATACACACATTATCCTTAATTTCAGTCATTTTTGTTCACTGCTTTTTAATGTCTTTTGGTGCCAGTCATCACCCTCTAATAACTCTGAAATGCTTTTCTTCTTATGGCGGAATATCAGACTGAACAACGTGCAATTAGACATAAGATTCAGGAGATAGAGTCAGGGTCCACCATCCTGCATTCTTGTGTCATGATCCAGGAGAAGTGGATTTAGACAAACAAATTCTTGAAGACTTAACTTCCATTTTAAGATATTTCCTCGATGTAGAATTCAGCTCTGATTTGTGTATCCAGGCTATGCCACAGTTTGAGCCCAATGCTGCCATGGGTAGGTCCCCATGTTCCAGGCTGTTGCAGGGACATTTATTGATATGGTGATGAGAGACAGATTGAAGGTTGTGAAAGAGATGCATTGTGGGGTTAGCTTTTGTAGGTAGGCTAGTCCTTTTCTCCACTGGGCCTTACATTCAATCCAATCATTAAACGGTTCACTGACAGAATATCAACAACAATAATCTGATATAAAAATATTGTATAAAAAACATCTAACCAAAAATTTTGTTTTTCTATACTTGTGTTGCAAATGACAAAAATATTGAAAATAAAATAATGTTGTCACTAATATAGTTGTCAAAAATATTGTATTTTAATATATATAAACATAAGTAGTAAATATAAATATAGTAAAAAGTAACATTAATATAATGGAAATTAAATATCTTTATTTAGTTTGAAAATATGCATACCTACTATACTTATTTATAAAAATAAAACACACATATATATTATGATATAACAAGCAGGATCCCAACTGCTTATGGCAGCAGTTCAAATGGGCGCAGACCTCCACTCCACAAGCTGAATTTTTGATGCCAAATCACCAAGCCATTACGATAAGTAAGGTGCAGCAGTGCGTATTTATTTTAGCAAAATGAAAGAGCAAGTGCCCTCCCTGATGCGTTTCTTACATACATTTAATTTAATTTAAAACTATTAAGAAAGGAGGGGCCATGCGTCTTCCCTCTTGGAGCCTTAGATAGCCATGGGAACCACCCCCCAGGGCTGGCTACTGCTATGTCCCAGGGTGCCAAACCCTGGCACAAAGCTGTTTGCTGTGGCTTGGCAGGAGGTTTACCACACCCGCCAAGCCACAGCAAACACTCTTTTTCTGAAAAGTGAGAACATAAAAAATGATCTTGTTTGCTGGAAGTTGGGCATAATTGCCTTTAGACAGAGTTAGCTTAGCTGCTCCCTATGTCTAAAAGCAATACCTGCTCCCAGAGGAGGATGGGAGCTGGCAAAGACCACTGGGGCATTGAGGCTCCCCTATGGTCCCAGTGGAGGCACCCAGCAGACATGGGCAGGCCTCAGGGAATGGGGTCCCGAGGACTTAAATTGGACCACGTGCCCCGCTCCCCTATTATAGGTTTGCTGGAACATGAGGGATGGGGTCCCCAGGGGCCATATCAATCTGGGGAGGGGGGCTAAGCAGCCCCTCCCTCCAAATATATATATATTTTTTAAAGACTGGACCCCAGAGAATGAGGTCCCTAGGGCCAAAATCGGGCCCGCGAAGTATGGCGGGATGGCCCTCCTTCCCTAATAAAACAATAAAATATGTTTAAAAAGCCAGTCTCAGCAAGTTGCCGTAGGTCCTGACCCTTTCTCCATAACTATGCAAACACTCCTCATAGCGTACTACTGTTTGGGGATGAACCCTTGGATTCTGAGGGTCTTTTGGGGGACAAGAACTACTCCCGTTACCTTCACTAAGTCCCACATAGTGTGATTGCTGAATGCTGCTCGAAAACCCGATCCCCTTTCTCCACCACTCTGCAAATGCACCTCCTAGCACACTACTGGTTGGGGGATAAAGTCCTCTTGTATGCTGTGGGTCCATGGGGGCCAAGAAGATCTCCTTTTACCTCCAGTCTGACACAGCAGGATTCCTGAGAGCTGATTGGACGCCCGCAATTTACAGGGATGTTATAGTTAAGCTAGAGAATTTGGAAAACCTTTGAAATTTACTGAAAACCCAAGGGTTACAGGGGCCTTATAGTTAGGAAATGGAATATAAAAAAAGTTAGAAATTCACACCAAAAAAAGGTTACAGGGACATTATAGATAAGCTCAGAATTTACTTGCATAAAACCATTGAAATTCAGTAGTTATATTTACCTGAGCTAACTATAACTACACCCCCGCAATTCCACTTCTTATTACCTCACATATTACATCACTCATGACATGGTCAGTAAAATCACTGATGACATGTCAAATTACATCACTGATTACATAATCCACAGAACCACTCACAAACTCACACACAACCTCTCATACCTCTACTCACATATCCACACAATCACTCACATACCCATTCATAAACACATACCAGTACCCACAAATCCACTCACTCCTCCATAGAGCCACTCACACTCCCACTCACCCACTTGTGCTACTACTCAAACAACCATTCACTCACCCATACAGCCTCTCATACAACCAGTCTCTCACCCAGACAGCTAGTCACAAAGTCACATACCCACCCAGCTACTCACGCAACCTTTTATTTACCTACACAGTCACTCACCAACCTAGTTACTCACCCATACAAGCACTCACACACTCACTCACATGACAACATAACCACTTACATACCCATTCACAAATCTGCTCACTCACCCATACAGCCATTCACACAGACACTCACTCTCAAATATTGCCACTCAGAAACCAAACACCCACTCAACCTGCCACTTACTCATCCTTGCAATAAAGAATGACAAAACTGTTCCATATATTTATGGAGTAGATGAATTAAAATTTTAGAAAACATATTTGGATTGCTGTAGTATCCATAGTATACCTTGTCATTCTAAAAATAACTAAAATGTCTAGTGACATTGAGTAGTACAGTCTTCCATTGCAATATGGTTGAAGTAATGTCAATCGACTATAAGAACTCACCAGTCTGAAGTACAACTGCTTTTGCGGGTTCCATCCTTGATGTTTTTGACTGTATGAGCTCAGTCCCACAGAACAGGATGTGCTTTTTGTAATCCTCTTTTCTATGGATTTTCCATGGAATGGAGTTGTTGATGTTCGGCAGTGGGATCTTTGTAACCGGCACACTCTCACCTAAGGGATCAAATGTTATAACGTTAGACAAAGGACTGCCCATCACCTTTTTTCCAAACCCTGCAATCCTTGTCAAAACTGCAAGAAGCCATTTTGTGGCAATAAAACACTATAGTATTCTGACTTTTTTGGGGGATTGGCTATTCAATGCATATATTTTAGCAGCATGTTCTGGATTGATCTAAACTGAATCTACAGTTTTTTAACCCTTTGCAATACAATGAGAGGCACCTACCATTCAAACAACTCTAAAAATGCTTAATATTGTAAAATATAAGATGTGCTGATGTCCACATGCAAAGGCCCGTCATGTACTGGGATTCATACTTGCTATCTGCTTTGCTTTAATGATGTGATTGGTTTTTCAATTTTAACAGAAGCATAAAGATACTGTCCTGACAACAATAGATGCAATAAAAATGGTATAAAATTGAAGAATGCGGGGAAATTTCCACATTAGAATGTGATTCTTAAAGATATGGTACTTGTTGACTATACAGCTACCATTCATTTGGATACCTGTAGTCATGCCTTCTTTATTACAGTATCTGTAATGATGCCCTAATCAGCATATTACCTGTAAGCATGCCCTCGTCGACAATGCAGCTCCCATTAATGAGGATGGCATCACATGGAAGGTACAGTTTCTTTCCAGGTAATAGGATGACATCTCCTGGGACCAAATGGCGCGATTCTACCTCTTTGCAATCTGTGAACAAAATATTCATATGGAAATGGAACCACATTCATATTTTAATAAATTAACATTAAAATAATGACACAAAAGTATTGTTTGAAGCCTTGAAATTAAAGTGCAAATCCTTTGTAAGAAATAAATAAAACAGATAAACGTTTAGATATTTATAAAGTTTTATAGAAAATATTTATAGTATGTTTTAAGCTATGTTAAGCAATTCCAGGGATCCATCTGAGCTACACCTTGAATCCAGCTTTGGACATTAAATCTTGCCCCTCTTTTCAACTAAAAATGTATGTCTTTTACCCTAAATCAATGCTTTCATGCTTATTTAAAACATTAAAATCAGGTGTGTCATGAAATAGAATTATCTGCAAAATTTTCCAAAGGTCACAATTACAAACCAAGTTAATTTTAGTAAAGATTTAGGGCCAAGTTGATGAGCCTCTTTGAGTCACTCTTGCACCATGCAAACAAGGTAATGTAAAATGAGATTTGTGAAGCCACACAAAGCCACCCTGCGTGGCTTCAAAAATCTCGAGACTGTAACATATCAAAAAATGCAGCTTTGCATTACTCTACACCAGGGAGACATTTCAATGGGTGTTGCATAAGTGTTCCCACGCAACATCCAAGGATTTTGACACATTCCCAAATCCACAAAACAAGTAAAACTGGAAATGTGTAAACAAAATATACACCTCCCCAGGAGAGGCATAACAAGGACAAAGATCTTTCTATGAGTGCTGAATTCTGCAGCACACATACAAAGAGCAAAACGCCTCTCTGGATGTTTTTATTCAGGAAAGTGCTCCTTCATGCACAAAGACAATCTTGCCTACAACACAGACACCCTTGCACCATGGTGCAAGGGGGCCTGTGTTGGTGTTAGGCTGCCAAAATGTGACACAGGAAAGCGCTGCACGGTAAATTGCTGTGCCACCCTGTACCACAAAAGCCATAAATATGCCCCTTAGTGCCCTAAAGATTTAACAAGATTAAAGATGCAAAAGGGTAAAGCAAATCAGCAGGGCCATCTCTATTCCAAATCACCCAAAATGTTTGGAATCTAGTAAACCTAATCTTGCTAATTGAATTGAGGACAAGTATAATTTTTAAAGGATTCCTTCCTGTATCAACCTTATCTAAATTCAGGTCCAATTTTCCGTACTTCTGAACTACAACAGTCCCAAGACTTTCTTGAAAACGTTTTAACCAACTTTGGAGATAAATCCCCATTGACTCAAAGAAGATGAACAAAGACACCCACATGCTGGATCCCAGATAGCCTTTTATAGGAATTATATTTTTTAACTAGCATTAGAAAACACAATTTGACAGTTACAAAGTATGTATTTCTGGCAACCTAATTGAATTCCTCATTGGATAAAAAATGAAGACCTGACTTAGACTTTGATGGATGGGTTACATTGTCACAAATGTGACAGATATCATTTTTGCCATATTATGTGTCATTGGATATAATTGTTCTTTTAATGAATCAGACACATTTGTGATAGAGTATCCCATTTACCGACTCAAATCAATATGGTGTAATAGTGTGCATGAGTAGTTTCTACTCCTCGTGAGGAGTGGGCCTTGCAAGGCTGATATCCTGTAGTAAATTTGAGACCGCCCACATATACAAACATTTCTGGTTATCAATAGAGGTGAGATGTATTTTTAATTCCACTGTAAGTAAGTAAGTAAGTAAGTAAAATTTCTATTGTATGTAGTTAATTAAAACCTTTACAATATTGATAACATGAAAAAGAAAAAACACGTGATTTAAAACTGTAATGAACAAGCGGACAAATCATTAAAAAAAGAAAACTTTCTGTAACGTCTGTGTGCATGATATACTTGCGGATGTAACTGATTAATTGCACATTCACACAGTCAAATTTAATTCCACTGGTAAAATTGGAGGAATTTGGTAATTTCGCGTTACTCTTGTAATGTGCAATTACTAATAAATGTCTCCGTTCCATCAGGGGAATTAATCTGCAGTGTTTGTTTTTTAAACAGGGCCCTATGAGGGAGCAGTCACTCTATGTTTAAAACAACTGCAGTGTAAACATTTATCTGCAGTGGTTTCTAAACATAGAGGGACAGATCCCTTTAACGGCCCTGTTTAAAAACCACTGACTACACTGCCGTTCATACCCCTCGGCACCCTTACATACTTTGCAGTGATGACCTCTCTTGTACTAATAATAAACTCTGATTTGTCCCCATCTTCTGCCCCTTCATTCTCTTGCCTCACCTCTCTTTCATTTCTGCTTTAGTTGTGTGTGAATCAGGATGTGTAAAACTTTGACAGTGTGTGCCGGTGTGTCGCAAAGAGACTGAAAGATAATTGTATGTTTCAGTGTGAGAAAGTGAGGTGTCTAAATAGCTTGTTCAAGGAGTTAATTAGCAGCAATTTCTAAGCCAAATTCACAACCTAATCTTGATTAGAATAACTAACCAGCTTCATGAATCTGCTGTAGAGAGCTGCCTGTGGGCTGTTAGTCTGTCCTTCTTCCCTGTGCCGGCGCACAAACCGCAGTACACCAGTGCAGACACCCTTGTATCATTTTACAAAAACAAGGAGAAAGAAAAGAATTCTGACGCATTCCCAGGTTTACAAAATGTTGTAAATCTGGTAATGTATAAAATTTCCTTGGATGTTGCATGGGAACACCCAAAGCAAAAATCCATGGAATGCCCCTTTCATGAAGAGTTATGCGTGAAAGGGAAACATATTTACAAGGCCATGAAAAGTCACGCAGGGAGACTTTGCATGGCCTTGTAAATATGGGGAAGCACATTGCCCTGCCGGTGTCTCAATAAAAGTAATGCACCGCCAGTGCCATGGATTGTAAATAGGCCCCTGAGTATTTATACATTTTCTAATGTTTCTTACAGAGCCAGTGCCCCCTGCAGTGTCTAGGCTCTCAACAACGGAGCTGCGGTCAGACGCACCTCACTGCCCTGGATATATAATGCAGAAGCTTTTAAGGACACCAGCATGTTTGCAGAACTAAAATGCAACAGTATATATCTCCTCGGTTTGTGGATTAAATGGTGTTGAAAACCTCTCTTCCCCATTCTGTGCCGGTCCTGTTTCTAACCACGCTCCTCTTTCCTAATGTGGGCTTTTATATGACATCAATTGGTCTCAAATCAACAATATTAGATGGCACAGTTACCCCTCACACAGAGCTACGTGAAAGGAAAGAAAGAGTTAACCCGTTTTCTTCTTCACATATGCTGTTTCTAGATTACATCAAGCAGGTGCAACACCCATTGCGGGCTGAGTTCGAGTCACAAGATGGATGCCAACTCTTCTTGGTTGAAGTGTTGGCAGCCAATTAGATCTCATCATACCATGGTTGGAGAAGGAGAGTCATCCACTGTTGCTTCTGCAGATCCGGGTTGTGTGAGTGAGGGATAGGGAGCCAGAGAGCAGGTGTCTAGAGGGTTGGTGGAGGTTCAGGCAGTAGTTGACGTATGCTATTCCCTGGTATTATGAGGCTCTTTAGATGTCGATCAGCATCTTTAATTGACAACTCTCCCAGATAGGGAGCCTGTGGAGCTTCATGAGGTGCGGGGTGATGTCCGTCCACTTCAGGAGGGGATGTTGAGTCTGGACACTGAATTCTCTATGGTTTGTTGTCTCTTCAGGAGGTGAAAGGTGATTCCTATGTAGAGTGCATTGCCGTAGTCCAGCCGGCTAGTGACAAGGGCTTGAGTGATGGGTTGTCTGTTGTTGATGTGGAACCATTTGAAAATCGAATGAAGCATGAAAAGAGTGAAGAAACGGGCAGCAGAGACTGCATTGATCTGATTTGTCAAGGTCAGCTTGCTGTCAAGATCACACTCTCCACACCACATACATGATTTTGCAATGGTATTTAAAATTAGTATTTTAGTTAATAAAATACATTTAACCAAACCGGGATGCAAGAGGGTAGATGTGTGAACAATCACATTGAAGAGACTTGATGACTATTAGCTTTGTTTCACTGTGTAAAGTATTTGAACCACACCATCTGTGAGGCAACAAATAATGTTTTTCTCCTGTCAGCTTCCCTGTGCTGTTTGAACCTTGCACTGTTGTAACAAATGTGTGAATATGTGTTGATTACTTCAGTTGCTCTAAATACCATATTATCTGGCCATTATTTTTTACAGGTGTGTGGGGGGGGTGAATTTGTTTGTGGAGGGTATACGGAGGGTGTTTATTTGTACATAAATGGTCTGGAATTAGGAGATTTAACATAATCAAAGTATTGTATATATCTCAGAAAATGCCAATATTTCTGCTTCAAAAATATATAGATTATTATTTGCCCTTTAGATTTCTGTGAGGTGAGGGGCATGCAGTCATTCTCCTAACTGTTCATTTGCAAAGCAATTCTAATAATACATTGTTTCTTTTGAGTCTCAGTTATTGTTACAGTTTCTTAATTTTCTAAGTGCTGGAACATTAAGTGCCTCAGAAATTAATTTTTAGATTGCTTTATGTGAATTTAATTTAGGTAAAGGAGACCTGGATGGGGGGGGCTAACTGTGTGCCTTGCAGGGGGAGGCCTCGGGTATTACTACTCCACTGTGACAAGCACACAAAAATAAGACAGGTAGAATAACACTGTTTAGAATCCAAAACCTTCAGAAATTAACCCAAACAACCTCTCTTTAAGGAATGCACTGCTTCCTGCCACAAGTTGTTACAGATAATTTCACTCCCCTCTTTTTCACGAGTTTGAATGTTTGTTTCCTTTCAGCTGCAAATAGTTACAAACTAGAACATGAACATGCAAGATACATTTATAAACTCTAACTTATTTGCAACTCACCTCCATCTTTTTGACACACAGTAACGATGACGCTGTTGTGGACCTCAACAAGGTTATGAAGGTTGATGGATTGCTGTGGAGTTAAGGGTTAAAAGGAGCAGAGTTACAGACCTTAAAACTACACAGCACCAGGGCAAGTCCACCAGTTTCCGAACTCACTGAAGAATAACATACTCATTCAACCCTTTCATCCACACCCTGCAGAAACCAGCACATATTTACAAAAACCTGACCACAGTGCGGATGAGTCGTGCTACCAGGACCTAACATATTCATTATATGCGGTCTCCACAAATATCATACATTTATTATAAAGGTTTAACTAACATGGTTGGAAGACCTCAGAAATTTAAAGAATGCACAATTCAGGTGGTTTTCATATTAAAAAATAGATATATTCAATGTTTTATCCACTATCTATCAAATGTCCAATCATCTACTCAATTCTAATGGGCCTCAGCACATTGATAAAGCCTTCCTTTCTCAAATCAAAGGCCTTCACCTTCTGTTCATGGTCCATATGGAGTGAGCTAACAATGCTTATGTGCACTGTGCGCTGATTATTGTAAAGCGGTTTATATCAGCACCTATTGTACTGGACAATTGAGACACAGTCACCCTCATCCTCCTCGACCTCTCCGCAGCCTTCGACACAGTCTGTCATAGCACCCTGATACAACGCCTCAGAAACATCGGAATCCAGGGAAAGGCACTGGAATGGATCACCTCGTTCCTTGCCGGAAGAACCCAGAGAGTCCGCCTCCCACCATTCAAGTCAGAGGCCACTGAAGTAATTTGCGGCATGCCACAAGGATCCTCACTCAGTCCCACCCTCTTCAACATATACATGAGCCCCCTCGCGGCCATCGCACGCCAACACAACCTCAACATCATCTCCTACGCTGATGACACTCAACTTATCCTCTCACTCACCAAAGACCCTAACACCGCTAAAACCAACCTACATGAAGGAATGAAAGAAGTAGCCGAGTGGATGAAGCACAGCCGTCTGAAACTGAATTCCGACAAAACAGAAGTCCTTATCTTAGGTACCTCCCCTCTGCCTGGGATGACTCTTGGTGGCCAGAGTCCCTTGGAAAAGCACCCATCCCGACAGACCACGCACGGAACCTGGGCGTCATTCTGGACTCCTCACTCTCGATGACCAGACAAGTCAACACCCTTTCATCATCTTGCTTCAACATTCTTCGCATGCTCAAAAAAACATTTCGCTGGATCCCCACCGAAACTAGAAAAACGGTCACCCATGCACTGGTTACTAGCCGCCTGGACTACGAAAACACCCTATACGCCGGTACCACCGCAAAACTTCATAAAAAACTCCAACGCATCCAGAACGCATCAGCCAGACTCATACTAGACATCCCGCGTAACGACCACATTTCTGGTCACCTGAAAACCCTCCACTGGCTTCCCGTCAATAAGAGGATAACATTCCGTCTCCTAACCCACGCACACAAAGCACTTTACGATCTTGGACCCGAATGCCTCAACACACGACTGTCCTTCTACACCGCCTCCCGCCAGCTTCGCTCCTCCAACCAAGCCCTTGCTGCTGTACCTCGCATCAACAAAACCACCATGGGAGGAAGATCCTTCTCCTACCTGGCGGCTAAAACCTGGAACTCACTGCCCATTCACCTTCGCCTCACTCAGAACCACCTTGCATTCAGAAAGCAACTTAAAACCTGGATATTTGACAAGTAATCCCCCACCCTTCTCCAAGTGCCTTGAGACCCTCTGGGTATGTAGCGCGCTATATAAATTATTTGAATTGAATTGAATTGAATTAAATTGTAAACACATTTTCTGGACTCCACAGTATCCAACATACCATATCACTGATATGATTAGATCATTGTATTGGGTTCCCTTCAAGAAGAGTTTTTGTACACTTTAACTCAAACAACTCTGCTCCAAAGTAACTCTTAGCTTCCCACAGACTCCTGGTTGTGTCTAATTGAGCCAACCCCCTTAGGGTTTTAAAATACACTTTCAAAGTATCTAAGAGAATAATAAACCATTACATTTCAATAAAATGCTTTTCAACTGTGACCCTGAGCAGTTAACTACTGAATTTAAGGGCTGATTACGTACGATGGCGCTGAACCCACTGCCAACTGGCTGTCGGTTGCGGGTTCACCGCCATTGTGAGGCCATTTTCCGCCTGCCATATTATTATGGTGGGTGGTACCGTGGCAGTCAGAAACTCCAACCACCACACATATGAGAGCTGCCCTATTTCTGAAATGGCAGCCTACCAGACACCGCCATAGGGATTACGATGGTGCATCCCCGTCAGCCTTTCCATAGCGGTTCACCCACCATGGAAAGGCTGGCGGGGATGGAGTTTGGGGGCCCGTAGCGGGCCCCTTCCCCACGGGCACCTTGGTTTTGGATTTGGGGGCACCTATTGTGCCCCACTACATTTCCCTGCACCATGTGGCAGGCACCACATAGTGCCCGCCACGTAGTGCAGGAAATGTGAACTGTGCCATTTTTACATTGCGGCCAGCAGCACCCACCGCAATGTAAAATATGGGGAGTGCGACTGCCGTGGGACCGTCGCCTTGTAGGCGGGTGGTCTCACATCCCGATATGATGGAGGACGGACTGAAGTCCGTCTCCCATTGTAAGCACCCCCCTAGTTGTTTTTGCCATACTGGATTTCCAGAGCCAGCATACCTCATTGGGTTAGAGTGTGGATTAACAATCTGAAAAACAGAGATTTAATATAAGGACCAATTTAAACCTGCAGAAAATAAAAATATTCCAAAAGTTCTAGGAGTTGCTGTTGTTGTGCCTATCTATACCAGGATCTAGGACCAGGCTGTGCAGCTTGTGTATTAAACTGACATAACAAAGTAAATATCTTTGCACTTAGGAGAATTCTTGCAGGCAGTTCATTCAGACAACAATAGAAATATATCATGTCTGAAATCACTTCTACTCCTTCAGAAGGCCTGTTACCCTCTAGTGAAACAGACATGAAGGGGAATATTTACAACAAAATGCCAGACTCTGACATTTTCAAAATGCAAGTTTGTGCCGAATTTGCAAAAATACTGCACAGCCCTGCATTTCCCACAGCATGGTGCTAAAAAAGCTGCCTAGCCTTGTTGCAAGGGTGCCTGTGCAGCAGCGGTAAATGTTTATGTGCAGGAAGGGACACCTTCCTGCGCATAAACAATCCATAATGGCAATTTGCTCTTTCGATATGTGCTGCAGAATGCAGATTGCAGCACACAAAGAAAGAGCGAAAAGCAAGGAGATATTAATAATTTTTCCTTGTATCGCCATCCTAAGACAAGGTATTACCTGGCCTTGGTTTTTGGCGCTGCCCCAGTCTTGTAAATCTGGGGCAAAGTCAAAAATCAATGGATGTAGCCGAGAAATGCCCACGGCAACACCCACTGCCTGCCCCTTTTCCTCAGTGGACTGTGGTGAAAAGGAGCATTTTTACAAGGTGGCGTTAAGCCACGTTAAGGAGCTTAGCCCTACCTTGTAAATATGGGGAATGCCGCAAGGCCACCTAAGTGTCAAAATAGTGACGCTCCAGTGGTGTTAGCGGCTTGTATGTGTGCCCTAAAGTGTTGCAAAGGCAAGATGGAAGATAAAGAGAAGCCTTTGCATAAAGCAGCATTCTGCAGTGCTACATTTGCACGCATAGCTAACAAACTATCAATCATCAACAGACGATCAAATTAGCATGAGGAAAGTGGAAACAGCTGCTATGGTCCAAGGGCCTGAGCCGCAAAGGTAAACCTCCACTTTTGAGTAAGGTTACTTTTTACTTTGGCATAAAAAAGCATGAATTTCATTTTACTAATAGAAATGTTATGACTCGGAGAATTTGCACTTGTGGTGAGGACTCCACACATAAAAAGATAGGCCTACCCATTCTTTTTATGTGCGGAGTTCTCTGCCCCGACTGCAAAGTCTCCGCAGCAGTAAAATTATTATAAGAAAAATTAAACTCATTGTTATGAAGTACAATAACGCCAGTAGAAGATGAAATAACGCAGGTTTATTCTTCAAGTTATCAGGTAAGTATAAGACGTGATATCCACACAGCATAAGGAAAGAACTGACACTAGGATCTACTGAAGGCTTTCAATAATAACATTCTAGAACAGAAGGTGAGAAAACTGCCTTAAGCAACAATGATGAAGCATATGCAAAACCAATTAAGGATTGTCCTATCCACACAGCATAAGGAAATAACTGACACTAGGATCTACATGAAGGCTTTCAATAATAATATTCTAGAACAGAAGGTGAGGAAGCTGCCTTAAGCAACAATGATAAAGCATATGCAAAACCAATTAAGCATATTACACACCTTTCCCCTTTGCATGATTGTTTTAAAACAAAATCATGAAGAGCCACTGGAATTTTCCTTTCACGACAACTTCTACGCAACACAGTTTTCCCAATGTTTGTTTCTTTGTGACCATTAGATGTAACAATGACATTTTTGTGCAAAGGAGCAATTCTAATCAAATTCCAGATGCGACCATCAATTAACTTGACAGCATTTCAAAACATTTTTTGATAACAAAAGGAGGAGAATATTTTGATAAACCACTAATTCTCTTGTGTAAGCGAACTTTCACTCTGTCACCCACCTGTACAAACAGCATTCCTACAATCGAAATATCTCCTCCTTTTTAAAGCCTTTAATTTCTGAGAGTCATTATAACTATCAGAAAAACTCTCACCAAAAGTGGTTTTAGGATCAAAATCATGACATTTGTCTCTCATCCATGGTTGAAACAGATGAGTATTAGGACTCCGTCCTCTAAACAGCTCAAACAGTACTTTATTAGTGGTGGAATGAGGTGTGAGACGATAGATTCTCATACATTCAGCAATTTCTAATTTCCAGTCTTTTCCCTGAGCTATAGCTATCTGTACAGACTCCTTGAGGACTCGATTAAATCTCTCTACCATCCTGTTGGTTTCGGGATGATAGAGTGAGCACCGTTTATGTTTAATTCCATTCTTAGTTAAATACTCTTGCATTTCTTTTGAGACTAACTGGACCCCATTGTCGGTCAGTAGAGAATCGGGAAGTCCCTCCCTAGCAAAGATTTCTTCAAGAAAGTGAATAACATCTTTTGTCTCTGTACTCCTTACAACTTTAATTTCCGGCCATCTGGAGAACATGTCTATTAAAACCAACACGAAATACTGGTCAGAAGAACTAAAAATGAGTCCCAGCAGATCAACAGCAATTTCCTCCCAGCATCTAGAGGGTTCTTTACGTATTAACGTAGGTTAAACTCTCGTTGTTAAGGTTTTATCACATGTATTACACGGTGCACTATCTCTCACAACACGCTCAACTTGGAGATCAATACCTGGCCTCCAAAAGTGCATGCAAATTCTTTCTTTAGTCTTTGAGACACCAAGATGTCCCTGATGAGCTTGTTGGATGATTCTTGATCTGACACAGGTGGGAGGTATAAGTTTCGTACCTCTCCATAATACTCCAGAATTGATAGATAATTCATCACGAACATTCCAAAATTTGCAAACATCCTCATCAAGACCTTTCATACTCTTCCAACCTTTAGTGATTAACTCGGAGATTTTCACAAGGACCGCATCTTTGCTTATACAGTTTTTCCACTCATCCTCACTCACAACTTCAGTAATAATTTCACACACCTTGTAGTCATCATTTTCCCACAAATCACCTATGTTCTCAGAGTCTACATTCAAATTTGTCTGAACGAGATGGGAGAGACAATCAGATACTTTGTATTCTATGCCAGGTATATAACTCACTACAAAATCGTAGTCTTGGAGAGCAATGACCCATCTGCAAAATCTTGAGGAGACAGCGTCTAGGTTTTTTAAAGTAAAAAGATCTTTCAAGGGCTTGTGATCTGAACGAACCAAGAGTTTCCCCATAAATTTTGTTTTAATTTTCTGATGGCTCAAAAATGCAAAAGGTTTCTTTTTCTATAACAGAATACGCATTTTCTGGCCCTACGAGAGCTCTTGAAAGAAACATGATGGTCTCTTCCTTCCCATCTTTTACTTGTTTAAGAATGGCACCCAGGCCTTTAGAGCTGGCATCCGTAATCAAGATTGACTTAGCAGAGGTGTCAAAACTGTGAAGAGAAGGGGCACTTCTCAGGGCATTCTTGACATCAAATTGCTCCTTGCATTTTCTAGACCACACAAATGTTGTCCCTTTTTTTAAAAGTGCTCTTAAAGTATATGTTCTTGAAGCAAACTGGGGAACACATTTAATATAGTATTCTGCCATCCCAAGAAAACTAACAAATTCATCTCTATTCTGAGGTTCCGAAAGGCTGGCAATAGTTCCAACTAAATAATATCTAGGCCTAACACCTCCTTTGGTTAACTTATGTCCCAAATAATTCAATTCACTCAAATTGAACTTGCATTTGTTCTCTCGAAGTGTCAAACCACAAGACTTGAACCTCGACAAAACCTCTCTAAGCCTTTCATCATGCTCCCTTTGTGACGAACCATGTACCAAAACATTGTCTTGATATACCTTAACACCCGGCACATTCTGCAAAACATTTTCCATAGCACTTTGGAACACTAATGCAGCCGAGTTAAGACCGGAAGGAAGGCGAGTAAATTTATATGTTCCAAAGGGCACAATAAAAGATGTTAAATCCATGGAATCCTGATCTATCTTGATCTGATTATATGCTGCCCTCAGATCTAACGTACTGAAAACTTCTGCACCCTCAAGTTGGGTCAACATCTCAGAGATGTTAGGAAGTGGGTACTGGTCGGCATCGACAGCACGATTGAGATTGCGAAGGGCAACACATAACCTAATCTCGCCAGAAGCCTTGCGAGCCAAAACAACTGGAGCTAACCAATCGCTTGCCTCTGTTTCTACAATGATACCTTCACTCTTAAGTTTTTCTAATTCATTCCACTTAGGCTCCCTCAGTGCCAGGGGTACATTTCATACTTTGCAAGAGACTGTAAACAGAGCCAGGTTTGAGTATAATCTTATGAGTATAATCAGAGAGACACCCTAACTTTCCACTGAAGACCTCATCAAATTCTGACTTTAAATCGTGAGTATGAGTAACTTCAACTGGATTCTTAGAATGACCATCTTTATATGTAACCTTGTCTATAACTTGATTGGTAGAGGTGATAATAGGGTTTCTCAGAACTATACAAGGATCAGCACCAGGGACCAACATCACACCTAGGTCGGCTTGATGGAACCAACTGATAATACAGTCTCCCCTGCAGGATATGTAAATCTTTCCAGCAGTAATTCTTCCTTTATACTCAATCTCACCTGTAAAATAACCAAATAGTTGTATTGGCTATCCTCCATACGCTAAAGGTTTAATGTCAGGTTTGAAAATTTTAACTTTGTGACATGTTAGAATCATAAAACCCCTTAGGGATTAAAGTAATTTTAGCACCAGAGTCAAAAAGCATATTAACCGTACAACCATTTACTTGTACCCCATCAATCAGATTGTTTGATACTTTGTTAGTACAGTCAACAGATTGATCCAAAACTTCACCACAGTGAAGTTCATCTGATTCCGAATCAGAAATGAACACTTCTTATACACGTTTGTTTTTCTTATACATTTTTGTCTTACACGCCTTTGTAAAATGACCTATTTTCCCACACGTTTTACATTCAGCAGACAAGGCAGGACTAAATTTATCATTCGCCAGATGGCCAACAGTGTCACAACAAAAACACTTTATATAAGAACCTTTTTTTGAATTTGCATTGGCAGAATCTTTAAATCTAGGTTGTACATTGGTTGAATCTTTACATTTTGAAATGCTAGGTTTTGTCACACTTTGAACTTTATCAGTAGTACTAGCATTTTTCCACGCATGCAAGAGAGTGTTCAACACGTTTGGCCATTGAGATGATCTCATCTAATTTAGGATCATCTTTTTGCCACAACTCATCCTTTATCTTATCTGTGTTGCATCCCAACATAAATTGGTCGCAGATGCGTTCTTCAAGAGTGTTGTCAAATTTGCAGGTAGCTGCCAATTTCCGTAAGTGAATAATATATACTTCAACAGACTCTTGAGTAAGTTGCATCCTCCTTCCAGAATGGTATCTTTTTAAAACCGTGCTTATTTTTGGAAGATAGTGCTTGTCTAACTTTTTAAGACAAATCTCAAATTCATTTAAGCCGTTAGATTCTTCATCATCAAGTTCGGGTAGAGGTTCAAAAAACGTCTTGACCCTCAGATCCCAAGCAATGCATGAGAAGAGAAGATTTCCTTTCTGCACTCAAGGAGACACCGCAGACTCTCGCATAATTAAGGATTTTTTTTCCATTTAGACCAACGGATTGGAGGATCTCTAGGGTTTCACAAGAAAAATGGAGCTGAGGTGACGTTCTGCATTTTACAGTAAAAATAAATGTAAAGGCAAACACAAATGAGGGTCAGTTGAAGTAAAGAACTGTGATGGCAATGACAATACTTATTAAAGGTGTGTTTATCCCATTTGAAGTACTTGTGGAGAGTAAATAAGAAAAGACAAACACAATATAGGTGAGGTGTGTTAATCACCATGATAATTGAGCTTGGTAATACTGGTTAGAAAGACAAACACAAAATGAGGTGTGTTTATCACCGTGGCGATTGAAGCTGCCAAGGCTTGTTGAAAGACAAACACAATATATGTGTGTTTATTACCGTTGAAGTACTCACAACACACACTAAGTTATCCTGGGCTTACCCTCTGGTAGCTTGACACAGAGCAGGCAGGCTTAACTTAAGAGCCAATTTGTAAAGTATTTTGTCAGCATTTTGAACAATAACCCAGTGAAAACAACACAAAAGACTCAACACCAGGTTAGAAAAATATATTGGACCCGATTCACAGAACTAACTTAAGACAGAATCCTAAACTTACTACTTTTGGTATTCACATAAGTTAGAATTTTGTCTTAAGACAGACTTAAGACAGACTTAAGTTAGGATTCTGTCTTAAGTCTGTCTTAAGTCTGTCTTAAGACAAAATCCTAACTTCTATGAATACCAAAAGTAGTAAGTTTAGGATTGTGTCTTAAGTTAGTTCTGTGAATCAGCCCCAATATGATTTTATAAATAAATTCGATATGCGATATAGTCAACAAGGATGCAAGGTGAAGCATAGTCGATGTTTCGGTGTGGAGCCACACAGTGGATGAAATGCATACGTTTTCTCGGCTCAACTGTGGTGATGGGTCAATTCCAAGTGTGAGCACTGGTTCTTGATGAGAGGAGCGGCTGATGCTCATGAAGCAGGCGATGCGTCAATCCCAAAGTCAATGCACTGGTTCCAAGGGTGAGATGCCGGGACCGCTCCACACAACTGCAACCATGAAGCAGACTCAGTTTGCAGAGTCAAGGAGCAGATGCAAGTAGTTTATGTTTTTGATATCCATGAGACTAGGAACAGCAGGCAAGCCAGCAAGCCCTTGGAGTCACTCTGGCTTCAAGTGTTGCAGGCCCAGTCCTTCTCACCCAGTCACAAGAACAGCTGGCAGAAGGGCAGTTCATCAAGAGAACAGCAAGCAGAGTCCAGTATTGCAGCAATTCAGCAGAGTAGCAGTCCTTTCAGTAGCACAGTAGTTCTTCCTCCAGATAGAGTAGTCACAGGTCCGAAAATGTATTGATTTGGTGGTGTCAGAGGTTCAGTATTTACACTGGTTGTGCCCTTGAAGTGGGGGAGACTTTAAAGAAAGCTTTGAAGGGCACAGAGTCTGTGCCCTTCCATAACTGGCTTCAGAATCACTACAGGGGGTATGCAATGCTTTGTGCGGGGACAGGACACAGCCCTTTCATGTGTAAGTGTCAGCTCCTGCCTGCCATGCTGCTCAAATGGTCCACCAGTATGCAGATGGCCTCTCAGTCACACCTACCCTTCCGTTGTGTGTGGTTGTCCAGAGGGAATGCAGGAAGCCAGTGTCACCCACCCCAGACATGTATTCCATAGACAGGCAGGAGGAACCAAATGGCTAAAGTAAGCAAATACCAACTTTCTAGAAGTGGCATTTGCTAAACTGGAATTTCAAATCCAACTTCATCATAAGTTGTGATTTTAAATTGTAACTTCAGTGATGCCAAACTTGAAATGTCAATCTCTTCACAATTTTAAATTACACTTAAAAGATTTAATAAGGTAAACCCAATGTTATCCTAAGGGAGAGCTAGGCCTTACAGTATTGGAAAACTACCAGGACATGTAAACTATTGAAAGTACATATCTTTCTCTATTAAATACATGGCACCCTGTCCAGTGGGTTACACAGGGCCTGTTTGTGGGGTGACTTACATTTATAAAAAGGGAAAGTTTAGGCCTGGCAAGGGGGATACCTTGACAGGTCGAAGAGGCAATTTTAAAACTGTACATACAGGCTCTGCAGTGGCAGACCTGAGCCATGGTTAAAGGGCATACTTAAGTGGTTGGCACAATGAGTTTTTCAGGCCCACTAGGAGCATTTTTAATTTACATGCCATGGACACATGTAGTGTTCTTTACTAGGGGTTTATAACTAAATTATATATTCCAATTGGGGTTAACCCAATGTAACTATTTTCAGGGGAGAAAGCAGAAGCCCTTTATCACTGGTCAGCAGTTGTATAGTGTTCAGAGTCCTAAAAACTAGCAAACACAAGTTCAGAAAAATGGAGGGAGACCAACAAAAAGTTGGAGGAAGACCATAGTAAGGCTGCCAGGTCTAACAATAAGATTACGCTAGAGGGCGCCCCTACGAGCAATGGATCCCTTCCTTGGCTGAAGCATCAATTAACCTGGGAAGTCCTGGGATGCCAGAAGGGTAAGTGGCAGAATGGGTTTTGTCTGTCCCATCACTTATGGCACATGAACCTCCGTCTAGCCCTTGTTTTGATCATAGCTCTACAGTGTCCCAATCCCAACCACTGGATAGCACCACTTGGCAAATTGTAAAGCCAAATATTGTCACACTCCTGACACCTGCCCAAATCTTTCCATCTTTCATTTCAAGAAATCTACCAAATAATGCATTCCCAGAACTTAGCGTGTATTTAAAAGAATTTGGGTGCAAAGAGGCAACAGGTAAGAATAGGTGAAATTTCATTGTTATAGGTATTCAATAAAGGATCCATCACTATTCGGTTCACTGATGCAATATCGACACCTAAAATATCGGCTTACAAAATTGTCGAGACACTAATATCTCATAAAAAATATCGACTATATATACTTACCATTCAAAAATACAAAAATATCAATACAAATATTGTTGTTAAAAAATCTATTTAAATAATATGGAATACAAAAATATTTGAAACAAAACAAAACATAGAATTTAATAAAAATATCAAAACACACGATATTGACAACATAAATAGTGTTAACAAATCAAGTACAATTCTAAAAATAAAATACACACATTAAAATATATCCAAACAAAAAGATTGCCCTCAGAAGGAAATGCCATGTGATGTGAGGATGTGAGGAAGATTTATATAGCGCACTGCCACTCCAAGGAGCATCATGGTGCTTAGACTCGTGAGCTGAAAGATGGTAACATTTACTGTTCTCACACATTAAGAAAGGGATTTAAACAAGTGTTTTAAAGACTGAGTCAGCTAGGCCTTAAATCCAAGTTTTGAGAAGTTTCCTGAACTTATGTTCGGAGGTGATTGCACGAAGTTGATAAGGCAATTTGTTCCATGCCTCAGCACCTATTACTGCCAGAGTTTTTCCTCCTTTTGTTGCTAATCAAAATTTTGGAACAATCATCAGATTGGCTGTTGCTGATCTAAGTTCTCGAGTGGGATGGTATCTGTTAAACTTGTTATACAGATATCGTGGACCATGCTTGTGAAAGACCCTAAAGGTGATCGTGAGGACCTTATACAGGATGCGCTTCTGGATGGGCAGCCAATGGGGCGCATCCAGCGCGGTCGAGGCAGAGGATTTTCTTGGCCATCTGAGGACCAGCCTTGCTGCCGCGTTATGAACCATCTGCAATCTATGCAGGGCCGATTTATTTGCCCCTGCATATAGGCTGTTAAAATAATCTATTCTGGATGTAATTAGCGCCACCGCGACAGTACCTCGGGCTGATAGGGGCAAGAGATCGAAAAATTTCCTGAGGCCCTTTATGGTGTTGAAGCATAAGCCAGCAACTTCTCTAGCCTGCTGTTTAAAATAGAGGGTCTCATCAAATTTAATTCCTAGATTGCGTGCTGCCATGATGGTGTTTGCCGGGGCTTCGTCTTCTTTTGGCCAGCAGGTAAGAGCAGAGAAGAGGTTGTTTTGACCAAACGGCAGGATTTCCGTTTTGGCAGAATTACATTTAGGATGGTTATTGTTCATCCATGCAAAAGTCGCCGTCAGACACTCTTTCTGAATTGGTTCGGCTTTTCCCGAATCTTCATCTAAGACTAGAACTAGTTGAGTGTCGTCGGCATACGCTATAGTACTGATGTTAAAGGAGGAGATAAGATCGATCAGGGGGACCATATACAGGTTGAATAAAGTAGGGCTCAAACTTGAGCCCTGAGGAACCCTTGACTGAACCACCTTCTCTTCGGAACAGAACTGGCTTAGCATAGTAATCTGCCTTCTGTGCATCAGAAAGTTTTTAAACCACTTTAATACGGTGCCCGCTATGCCTGCATTGGCCAGGCGATGTAATAAGATAGCATGGGACACCGTGTCAAACGCTGCAGATAAATCTAATAGGATCAGGACTGCCCTCTTGCCCTGATCCAGTGCAGCTCTTATGGTCTCTGTAGTGGACAGAAGTGCGGATTCTGTGGAATGCTGAGCTCTAAAACCAGCTTGATTTGGATGAAGAATATCATTCTCCTCCAAATAGGCCGAGAGCTGCTTGTTGACAAAAGCTAGATAGAGCTGGGAGTAGTGAAATGGGCTGTAAATTAGATAGGACCGTGGGGTCCCGTAAAGCTTTTTTCTGTAGTGGTCTAACAGCTGCGACTTTCCAGCATGCTGGAATCTCCCCTGTTTGAAATGATGAATTGAGAATTGAATTGATCACAGGGTTGACCTCCTCTTTTCTAGCATTTAGCAGCGCAGGGGGGCAAGGATCGAGCGGTGATCCTGATTTGATTGTAGAAATATCTTGGGAGGACTCTTCCAGACTAACCATGGCAAAGGTTTCCCAACCTACTGAGTGAGGCTCTTTGTTTTGAATGTTAAGTATTGCCTCTAGCCCCTCCAGATTGACCTGAGGGAAATCTTTAGTAAGATTGATAATTTTCTGATCAAAGAAAGTTGCTATCTCATTGCAAAAGGTCTGAGATGGCGGAATTTCCTGAGAAAGAGTTTTTGGGTTTCTGAAACTATTAACAATTTGGAAAATTTCCTTTTGCTTATTTTGTGAGGTTTCAATCAGATTAGTGAAATAGGTCACTTTTGCGCGTTTAATTGACGCGTGATAGTTTCTCCTAGCCATTTTGTAAGCCTCCTGATCATTACTATTGTAGTGTCTACGCCATCTCTGTTCTAGTATTCTCACTTTTCGTAGTGTTTCTTTTAGTGAACTGGTAAACCAGGGAGCGGATGTTTTCCCTTGTCTAGATTTCTGCTTTTGTGTCCCCCGAGATTTCATTCTTTCCCTGATGGTCCTCATCCACCCCTCATAGCTTTGATTATCAAGTGTCACATCCCCTAGCAAAGATGGTCTGCTGTCCTTCACTCAGCTGTTAAGATCTGGTTGCTCTATAATTTTCCCCCAACGTGGGGTAGGTGTCTCCTTGCCTGACCTAGCCGTCTTCGTTACCTTTTTGCCATCGGTTCCAGGGCTGAACGCGATGAATTTGTGGTCCGACCAAGTTTGAGTCGAAGGTGATTCAACCTTCATAGTGTCTAGATTAGAGCTGATGCAGTCTAGGATATGCCCAGCTTTATGTGTGGGTTCCGTTTTTAGTACCGTCAGCCTCTAAACATGTAAGATCTCTTTGAAACATAACGCATTAGGGTCACTGATGCTATCCAGATGGAGTTTTAAATCATCTAATAAAGTAAAGTTGGCCGATTTGAGAGTTAAATTCCTTAGAACTTCACCCACACTTTCTAAAAACTAAGTCGCTTGTCCAGGGGGGCGATATATCAGTGCCCCAGAAAAGGTAAATGAGTCATGGGCCTGAAAGCTAAAACTAAGGCATTCTGCTCCTTTTATATCCGGTAGTTCCATAGTGGTAAATTTGAGGGTGTCTCGATGGATAATAGCCAGCCCTCCACCTCGCTGAGAGGGTCTGTCCAATCTCTGTATGAGGAAGCGAGGAGGCAAAGCCTGAACTACATCAGGATTAGACCAGTCACTGAGCCATGTTTCTGTGACTAATAAACAGTCCAGATCATTTTCTGAGATAAGATCGTATATGTGAAGTGCATTCTTGCACATGGAGCGGGCTTTACTGAGCCCCCCAGTTAAAAATCTACGTATTGGCTTCTTCGACGGTCTTTGATAGGGTTCTAAATTTTGTTTACAATAAAGACAGCTAGCGGGGCCTACCCACTTATCGACATTAATGGCCTGGTGGCAGTGCTTAGATGTAGTATTCAAATATAGTATATGATCTATAGATAGCTGACCTGTCATAGAAATCTGAGCAGTATGGGCCACCCCTAGCCTGTCCTTAGCAAGGATGGGTGCAGACGAGCTGGACTTTGGCTTGACTTCGGCGCAACATCGGCGCGTCTGCTGCGCGGAGCGGTGGCCAAATATCCTTAGTAGTCCCGTCTGCAGCGTTAGAGCGCTGGGACTTGTATTTCCTCAAATATGTACGTGAGGGAAACTGATCGTGCGTCTCCGGTCACAGCACCTAATAGTCTGTGTTAGCTCGGAGGGGACAGTGCAGGCTATTGCGGATTTTAAGAGTGTCAAGAGTCAAAGGTAAAATACAAAATGCGGCGCAAATGAAAATGGGTGAGAAACTAAAGACATTTTTCAAAATAGTGACAGACAAACTATCACCCGGCTTTCCGCCTCAGGTGCGCAATTTTTAAGTGGACATCACAACCATCATAGGTTGGTCTCAATTCTTTAATGTAGGTTCAGCGAGCACAACAAACGACAAGAAATCATGACGGAAATCATATGGAAATCTACTAAAACATAACACGCATAAAATAATATTAAAATAAAATAAAATAATTAAGCAATAGAAAACATTTATAATACTTTTTTTTCAAATTCATATTTATAAAATGTTTAGTAAATAACCAATAAAGTCTATAATTAATAAATATAAATAAAAACTATTTAACAAATAACATTTACTACCATTAAAACATCACTACACATATATTAAAGGCAAATAACAAATTTTCAAACATATTGAAATATTTATATTACTTAACATATATACATGTAATACGAAATACTCCTTTCGATGAATAAAAGATTTGTTCACTAAACCCACACATAACTGCCAAAATATTTAAACAGACTCTATACCAACCAAAATAATTAAAGTATAAATAACAAAAACCAATATAAACATTCAACTATTTAAAATAACAATATAAAAGAAGCCAATTAAGTAACAAAAAAATTACTTTACAGCCTACAAAGATTGTAAGAAGACGAAATACTGCAGGATTGCATCCCCAAATGAAGATCTTCAAAACCTTTACATCAAAAAATATAAATACAAATCTGACTACACTTAAAACAAGTAAAATGTACCAAATTAAATAAATAAGTGTATGCCCATTTTTTTCTCGTTTCTACAGATATAACACCTTAAACTAACAAACCTAACCAAAGAGTAACCTGCAGAGAAAATAAACTGTGCAACATATGAGATATGACCAACAACCTATTATTGGCACAAGAAAATAAACTAATCATTTACTAAACAAAGTATGACCACTAATTTATTTTGAGATGTAGCTAACTTATCTGCAAAACAAAATTTCCTAACAAATTAAACTAATAAATATTTTCCGACTTTTTTCCTTTATTCTACAGATTTCGCCAACTGCAAAGAATCAAACTACTTTAAATAAACAGAAATATCCACCTAAAATAGTAAATATTATTTTAAATAAACTAGATGAAAAAGCTATTAACCACCAACTGCCCCTAACTAAACGAAACCTAAAAACGTTTAACTCTGAATACAAATTATATTTCTCCTCCCAACAGATCAAAACAGCAATGTGAAAGTAAGAAAAATAAATAAATAATTTCAAAGAAAATACAAGCATAACATATATGTAAGTATTTAAAGAAATAAAAATGTATTCTGTAAATATAGCCATTACAATTACAAATGTATATTTATGTATACATTTACAGTATAATCCAGAAAATGAGAGAAGGGGCTAAATTCATATCCTCTCAAAAAGATTTTTTTTTTGCTCTGTTACAAGTGCTATACACGTTCAGCCAGGAAAGAACATCGTCTAACTATATTCATTGGAAATGTACCAAATACTACCGTAATTGCTGCTATGGGAGGGCAACAACTAGGTAAACTACAGTGATAAATGTACAAGAGCATAATCACCCCCCAACATCACTGAAATTGAATTCAGAGACACTTTAGAAAACATTAAAGAAGAAAGCACTAGCTCCCAACAGGCAAGTACTCAAATATTAAAAAATATCTTAACCCATTTTCCAGAGCACGTAACTGGCCAGTTACCTGCCATCCCAATACTGAAACGCATAATGGCCCAAACCAAAAAATCCACCAGCCAAACACCACCAATCCCAAAAACATTTAGAGAAATAGAAATCCTACCTGAATTCACAATTACATACACAAAAAGAACAATTCCTTCTTTATGACAACAAAAGTCATGATGAAAGAATGATTATCTTTGCCGCCCCTACTAATGTACAAAAACTGGCACAATGCAAAACATGAATGACAGATGAGACATTTATAATATTCCCCAACCACTTTAACAACTATACACAATCCACGGGGGACACCACAACACTAATATCCCCTTCATATATGCTTTACTATCTAATAAACAATATACAACTTTTATAGAACTCCTAACACAAATTAAAGAACTACTAATACCTACTACCTTAAAAAACATAATCATTGACGTCGAGCAAGCAATGATACAAGCTATTTAAAATATTTACCCACACTCAGCAATACAAGCACACAACTATCACTTTAACCAAACTATATGCCACCATCTACACAAGTCTACCTTAAGTGTAGAATATGCAACAAATAGCATATCAAATAAAAAATGTATAACCCTAGCCTATGTTCCCATAACTAAAGTAGCAAACCACAAAAACCTACTAATAGAAAGTCTCTTCAACTAAGCAAATGAAGCAAAATTACCCTCCCCCCCACCACCTTGACTATTTTGAAGACACATTGATAGGGTGACTACAAAGACGCCAATCAAAATTCCACATTCCTTGGTAGAATATGTATGACATTACACCAGCTCAACAAGCTACATCTAACAGCGCACTGGAAGGATGGCATAACACATTCCAATCCACATTACAAAGAACACAACCAACCATAGACAAACTTCTGAAAACTATGTAAAAAGAACAAAGCTACCAGGAACTTAGACTAGACCCATCCTTAACTAAAATGGGCCTAAACTAATTAAACAAACCAACACAATGTATGAACATTTGCAATATAGAACAAGACTATATTAAACACCCAAGGACTAGAATACCTAGAAGCAAAAGCAAGATCTCTTATTTAACATTATTACAAACAAAAAAAGTACCTAAAACAATAACCAAGATACACTAAAAACAATTATTTTTTACATTTTGAATGTATTTATTATATCAAAAATAAAATAGTATTTTAACCATAATAATTGACGTGTAATATAATTACAATAAAAGCTATTACTACCAATTAACCAAATTAGAAAACTAAACAAAGTAAGTAAACCATCAAATAAATTATTGCACATAAATTAGTACATACAGGGCCTAATTACGATGTTGGTAGGCACCACACAGTGGGGTACAACATAGGTGTCCCCCAGGTCCAAATGCGGAGGGCCGGAGAAGAAGAGGGCCCTTAAAAGGGCCCCCAAAGTCAGTTTCTGACAACCAATTCATGTTGGAAAGGCTGGCATGGATTGCCTGTCAGCAATCGACATAATAATCCAGACGGCAGAAACGCCGTCCTTAAGGAAATGATGGTGCAGTTCCGACTGACCGGCTGGCTCCTTGAGCATGTCAGAGCCAAGTTGCAGTCACCCGCTATTATACTAAAGCAGCGGTTTAAAAGTTTAAAATTACAATGTTGGTCGGAAAGACTCCAACCAGCAGTTGGAGGATTTCCAAGCCACATTGTAATTAGGCCCAAATTGTATTAACAGCAAAATACATAAAAACATTTATTTTCCCAACCATATATAAAAAAAATTAAAACATCTGACAATTTTGTTGCAAATCATTGTCCTTAAACAAGTAGAAATCACAAACAACAATGATCCAAATAATATTGCATAAAAAGTAAAAATCCCCCCCAAAAATGAAAATATACAACCGTACAAATAGTGATCCAAAGACGCAATCTTCTCTTTAGTCGAAGCACCAAAAACCCGAAAAATAGATTAAAAAAAGAAACGCTCCAGAAAATGTACTCAAAAATAGTAGTTTCAATGAAACTATATAACATTTCCTTTTAAAATAAAAAATAAAATGCATCTTCATCCCCACCATAACTCCAGAATGTAACTCTGCAAAAAATTAACTCAATGCCTTCTCGCAAAAACAAATACATTCCTACATTGTAATTTAAGAAAATAAAACATAAATTACAATGCATGACATAATTAATAACACATAACTAATAAACTACTACAGTATCCATCAAAAATGAATCAAAAAATTAACACTGAATACTACACTACCAAAACTACGCGACACTACACAATAACATTTAAAATACAAACTTTGTACTCTAAATACATCTCTACTACCTCCCCTAACCTCATATTACCTAAAAAATAGTTTAAAACAACTTACCTTGACCAAAGAGGCGCAGCTCTCAACCACGAGCTTCTCTCTGTAAACTAAACAACAATATAGATAGATAAAAAAATTAAATAAAAAAAAAATCGCCACTTAATTCAACTAGAAAACAGACTATTTTCCCATTGAAATGAACAGTGCAAAAATAGAAATTAGCAAAATATGCTTACCTTTTTGATTAATTTCTTTTATTATAAATGTTAAAAATATTTTATATTCTCTCTCTCTCGCTCTCTCTCTCTCTCTCTCTCTCTATATATATATATATATACTAGCAGCCCGTCCCGACCTTGTCTGGGAGCTTTCAGGCTTCCCCCTATCCCCGCCTGCCCCGACATTGCCCAGCAGCCCGTGCCCCCGCCCGCCCTGTCCCCCGCCTGCCGCCTGGCCCGACCCTTGCGTCGCCTGAGTCAATCCCCGTCCCCCGCCTTCCCCGACCCCCGCCTGCCCGGACATTGCCTTTTGGCCGTTCCCCGCCTAGCCCGACGCCCGCCTGTTTACCTTTTCCGCCGCTCCTGAGTACAAAGCTCCTCGCCGCTCTGCTCCTCACCGCTTGTCCGCCGCCGCTCCTCCCCCGCGCCATGTCTGCCTCTCCGTGCTGCTCTTTATGTATCCGCTCCTCCCCTGCGCCATGGCCGGAGCTCCTCTCACACCGCTCTGACGCTGCTCCTCGACGTGAGCACGCACGTCGCGGCCGGCGCTACTTTGGGGGGACTACTTTTTATTCAATATTAATTTTTTAAATAAGGTTTATTTTTAAACTTTATATAGCCTATAACCATCTACACACCCTGACGATTTCTACGGTGTATCGGGTGTGTAGATTGGCGCAGTGGTTGCGGAGTTTACCCGCCTCAAAGCCTGAAACTTTCTCCTTTATTATAGTAGTATAGATTATAAAGAGAGAACGCTCAGGCTTTTGTGCCTGAACAACGTTGTTAGTGGGTGTTAGCGTTGTAAAGAAATAATATCCTTTTAAATATCCTTAGTTATGTTTGTGATCATGGGTAAGTGTGGTTATATTTTCCACAAAGCAAAGTAGCATCAAGTAGCGTAAAGCGCCGTCAATTACTATACATCATGCCTCTTTTTGTAATGTAAATGCGGCAGCATCAAGTAGCGTAAAGCGCCGTCAATTACTATACATCATGCCTCTTTTTGTAATGTAAATGTGGCAGCATCAAGTAGCGTAAAGCGCCGTCAATTACTATACATTATGCCTCTTTTTGTAATGTAAATGCAGCTTATTTAAATCCTCCTGTTTTTTGTGTTCCTGTCCGCCCCCTGTGGCAACGTGTAATGTAGTGGTATTTTTTGTTAGAAGTGTAAGGAGTGTTATGTAAATCTTCCTTTTTTAGTTTCACTGCCAGCCCCCAACCATCAAGTAGCTGAAATCTGCGTCAATTAGTATACATCATGGCTCTTTTCTCAATGTAAATGAGGCTTATTGAATTCCTCCTGTTTTTGTTTTCCTGTCTTTCCCCTATCTTAATGTGTAATGTAGTGTGCCTGTAATGTGAATTTTAATGAGTGTTTTTTAAATGTTCATGGTTTTGGTTGAATGCCTGTGCCCCCTTGTTGAACCTGTGATGTGTTGTACATATTTTAAATGTGTTGTTTTTTTTGGCTAATTACAACGAGGGGTCAGAGCAGGGCTATTTGTTTCCCTCTGCAAGCATGTCCGCCCCGTTGTAATTTGTATTTTTGAGTATATTTTTCAATTAGCATGAATTCACGTTGTGTAAAGTGTCCTCAATGAGGCCCTGCTTGCCCCCTTTCCAGGGCCTTGAAACAGCATTATTGTGGCTCGTTCTGTGCCCTCTCACAACCGGTAAGTCCACACAGCAACAATGCTCTGACTGTGTATTGTGAGCGCTGTGTCCAGGGACTGCTGTGAACTCGTTTTTTTGCTTGTCCCGGCAAGAACGTTAGACTGTTACTTAAAGTCCATGATGCCTCCTTGTGTAATGTTATTGAGGCTTGTTAAATTGTCCCTGATTATTACCCTGGCTGCCCCTCGTACATGATGCCTCGCTGTAGAATGGGAAAGAGGCTTGTTCTCCATGAGTATTTCCCTGGCGGCCCCCTGTGTATCCCCTTTGAACAACAGTGCGCAACTACAGAATTGTTTTTTGAAGAGAGTACATGATGCCTCAATGGCTTGTGGAAATCGCCGTGCAAATTTTTCCGTGGCCTGTGAGAATTTGTCTTGCTCAGTTGTTTGCCCGAGTTAGTGGCCCCGACAGCAATAATGCTCCTAGGAATCACGTGCGTGTTGGACCAATGGCTGAAGGTTTTTATTAATTTTCTTTACAATGAATGTGGTACTTGTGTGATTGCTTGCGTGATTGGTTATTTATGTAATGTGTGTGGCGCCATTGGTTGTTAGCTGGAAGGTGCGGTGCTTGCGTGATTGGTTATTAGTGTAATGTGTGTGCGGCGATTGGTTGTTTTGCTGGAAGGCGCGGTGGCGCGATTGGATGGTTGTGCAAGGTTGTTTTCTGGGAGGCGCGGCCAAGAGTGTTGCGCGATTGGATGCTTGTGAGGCTTGCCCAACATTGATCGGCTTTTCGTCCTGAAGCCGCACCCTTTGCCTCACAACCTTGCTGAGGCCGCACCCCTTTGTTTATGTTGCCTCGAAACCCTGCGGAGTCAGTGAGTACTAAGCCTATTGCACATTCCAAATTAGCAATTTTGCACATATTTTAAAAACGATCATTCCTAATTTTCGATTTGCTCATATTTTAAAAACGGTCATTCAGAAATTGCGATTTTGCACATATTTTAAAAACGATGTTTATGTCCTGAAGTGGACGTGCATTAAACAGTGTTTTTGCTGAAGTTGCTATGTTGTGTGTGTGTTTGCAGAATCTGTTGGTTGCTGTGTTGTGTGTGTGCTATCAGAATCTGTTGTTGTGTGTGTGCTTAAGTGCTTGAAACCGAGTGAATGCTGCCCCTCTGCCAATGCTACCGCCCATATTGAGAGCAACGCCCACAAGGAACTACTTTCTCCGGAATGTTGTTTGCCCTTCGTAATGTATATGTTGTACAAATGTATAGCCTATGTCCATCTCCTGGACCTCCCCTTTCCAATGCTGTATTGGGTGTTCTGATTGATGGTGTACTTCTGGAGTTTACCCGCCTCAAAGGTTCCCAGTTCTCGCTTTATAATAGTAGTATAGATATATATATATTATTTTATAACAACATTTAATATATATATTATATCTGATATTGTAAAATGCAATTAAAAAAATGTTTACAATACTTCAAAAATGTAAAATGTTTGCATAAGAGAGAGGAGTTGGCCTAACGGCTAGGGCGGTCGACCTCGAATCTGGGGACCTGGGTTCGGGTCTCGGCAATGACTCCTGTGATTCTGGGTAAATCACTTAATCTCCACATGCCTAACAAAAATGAATGTGTATTCATGTAATGTAAACTGCTCTGATACCCGATTCGGGTCAAGTTTGTGCTATATAAAACTCTGTAAAATAAAAAAATATATATGGTGTTAAAAAATACCAATTTATAAATACTTCAAAATATTGTTTCCAAAAATAATTTTATGTTTCAACATAATAAAAAAAATTCTAAAATGAAATAATACTATCTAACATACAGTGCCCAATTATGATGAAGCTTTCTGAGCCTCTTCGCCGTTTCAATTTCGACCACTGCACCTGTATTAAGAGGGGTTCAAGGAGCCCGTCGGCTAGTCGGAGACCGGCAAATAATCCCAATGGACAGAGTTTCCGGTATTGGGATTACAATGTTGGTTTCCGACAGGCTTTACATGTCAGTCAGTTTCATTTCTCACCAACATCATAATGAGGCCCCATGTGTGGTCGCATTGTAATTAGTTATGCGGAGCCGCAACCACTGGGTGGGTGGTTCACATACAGATACAGCGTCCACCCGACATTGTAATAAGGCCCTAAATATTATTTAATACACATAAAAACTATAACAAAATGACTGCATAAAATTATTTTACATTGTAAAATACATATTAAATAATATTATCTCTATAAAATTATTTAATATGTATGAAAATGTTACTGAATGATTTTGAATAATTTTTGTCCGATATTGTTTTCAAATATATGTAATCCTAAAAAATATATTTATTAAAAAAATGTAAGAAGAATACTTTGTTCTACATACAAAAAATGTACAAATAAAAATTATGTTTTCAAATATATATATTTTTTTTAAATTTCAAACAATATGTACCACTGTGCATAAATACAAACATATACAAAAATACATCATATTATTTATATTTTCTATTTCTAATAAAATGTAAAAATGGCAAAATATTATTTTTGTGAAAAATTCTAACATAAGATGTTAACAACAAACCTCTAATAATTTAAATGGTATGCCATATGTTCAATTCAATAATAAAATATTTTGGGCCCTATTACGATTTCGGGTGGACTTGAGTCCGCCCGACACTGTATCGGTGTGGGAACCAACTGACCATAAATTGGCAGTTCCACACACCGTATTATGATGCAGCCCCACATGAGGGCCGAACACGATGCTGTCAAAAAAGGCTCCGACCACTGGTCGTAATTTGCCTGTCGGATTCCTTTCCACCCAAGTCATTACAATAGAGGCAGCCAGAAATGATCCGACTGGTCCTTCCCACTGGCTTCTGAAAGGCTCGGGAGCCCATCCGCCAGGCGGAATTCTGTCAGTAATACAAAGGATGGCTCTTTCCGCCCTTGGGATTACGATGTCAGGCTTCGACAGCCTTTCTGTGCCTGCCTTTCTGACACAGAAAGGCTGTTGGAACTCCACAGCTGGGCCCCCATGGGTTCACGGCCTTCGGTTGGAGGCCGAGTGTGCTCCCTCTGTTGATCAATGCACCCCGTGGCAGGCACCTTGAGGTGTCTGCACGGGATGCAGCAATGAAATGCCCTCAATGGGAGCATGCATTCTGGCCAGAATACATGCTCGCATTGTAATTTGTAGGAATGCGACTGAAATGTGTTCGGGCACAACCTAATAAGTCAGTCGTGACCACTGACTGGGTGTCGGTAGGTCCCATGACCGAGACAATATCGGGCGGCATTTCTCCGCCCAACATCTTTATAGGACCTTTGGTGTGGTGGCAAACTCTCCATGAGATGCCTGCCACACAGTGCAAAGAATTTACACAAACTCCCATTTCTCTATGGGAGCTTGTGCCGATGGCTGACATGAGGACAGAGGACGTGCTGCAGAAATTTGGTGCAAAACCCTGCCTGCTGCCTCAAGGACTTGACCATCATGATGTGTAGTCTCATTCTGCTGCTGTGAGGCCTACAAGAAACCCAGAGCACCTCCAACCCTTTGACAATCATCAGAGAACTTCCTTGTAGTAGAGGAACTACTCCCCTGCAGTCTGCAGGCAAGGATCCTGCAGAGTCCGGTTCACCAACTTGCTGCTCCCCGATGACTCTGCTGCGGCAACCTCGCAAAAAGAGGTAAACCAGTGTCAGAGGGTCAGATCTGTCCCCCCACCAAATGAAAGGACACCAGGACCTACCGGAGCAGTACCATGGCAATATCTGAGGTACTGGACCACCTGCAGCCAAGAAGAAGAGTCTAATCCTATCGAGTGACATTGAGATCCCTGAGACTCACTTTGTGATTGGCCCAGCTGTTTGGAAATCTTTCCTGTAACCTGCTTTCACCTGACCTCTCAGACTATCTTGACTCACAGAGCCCGGCTGACCTATCTACTCTGCACCCACCCTGCCTGGCCTGGGTACCGACAAACCAGCTGTGCTCCCATGGTCCTGAGGCCATTTTGACCCTATCCCTTGTTTGAGGTCCCCCGACTTACCTGTAAGTCCTCCTGTGCAGCCTATTTTTAGGTGGCCACAAATCTTTATAGAGCACCAGCTACCAATGACCTCAGCACCCTGCTCTCAGCTAAATCCAGGACACTCCAGATGATCCAGAAGAACACCGGACATGGCCCTGCTACTTACCTAAATATAGACGGTAGACTTAGAGAACCAGCTGAATAATTTTTAATCAATTTTTCTCTTTTTCCCGGTAGACTTCGATGGTGCATTAATTGAGCACAACTAAAAGTAATTTTCTGAAATTTGAAAATTCCTACCTTAAAAAGTACTTACCTGTGAAAGAAGTTCTTGGTCTTAAAAATTATATATAAATCAATGTTATTTTTACAAACTGGTCTTGGATTTATTCTTGAGTGTGTGGCTCATTTATTCTGTTTGTGAGTACAACAAATACTTAGCACTACATTTTGATAAGCCTAACTGCCTACCCACACTACTACAACTAGATCATTAGTATTATCTACTTTTGTCTCTGTGTACCAATCTGGGAAACACTGGACTCTCTGCACAGTGTACTTCATTTTAGTACACAATATAGAGACCCAGCTTCATACACATAGATTTTTTCAAACAGAATAAAATATGGGCATTTTCAGATTATGATCCAGAGCAGAGAGTTTGGATAATTGGTACAAAAATATACAGCAGTTAAATCCAGTTTTTCTAGAACCAGAACATCACATGCTGCCAGAAAAACTGATAGACTAGACCACCTGTAGACTGAATAGAATTAACAAAACATTACTATATCATAGAACTTGACTTATACTCTTTTTTTAGAGATTAGATTTGTAATCATACATAAAAGTTGAAGGACCCATTTAAACAAAATGTAAATCTTAACCTGTAAGTTTACTTGCTTGTATGAGTGCGGTTTTCTGAACTTTAAGAATTCGCAAATGTGCTGTAGTGCTGGGATACCCCCGGGTGACTACGCACTCTACAAAATTTTTTAATAATAATAATAATAATAAGTAGACTACTTTTGGAAACCTGGAACAAGGACAGGTTTCCACTAGTGCTTCATGAAATGTTTTGTGAACGTCTGCTTGCATGCATAGGGTTGGATTTATGCATACTTAATTGTACATAAGGTACAAATAAACCTAATAATATATTTGGATCCACTATTTTTTTCAGTTGTTTGCACTGAGAAGATATACTTACCTTAGGAAATATCCATTTCTCAAGCCATGACAGAAGTTTATCTCCAATCATTTCCAAGGTAACAATCCTGAATGTTAACATTGCTATTTCTGTATGGGTTACCTGATCTGTGTCAGAGTATAAAAAGCTGTCTGTAGTCATGAACATAATGGCATTAGCTTAAAATGAACTTCCCCAAAGATAGGACCCACAGGTGAATATAATCCACTTGGCCAACACACTCACCTTTCTGAGATCATGCACTGTGATACCGATGGATATGATTGTAAGTGTCAATATTGCAAATGAATATTCATAGTAAGCATAGGCCACCCAGAGGCTGATGCTGGCAGCTTGAAACCAATAGAATGGATTGAGGACCTGCAACAAATGCATAACATGGGTTATGTTTCTGTGATCAATGCATATCTCATACTGACTATGCCTCCACCTTTTATTGCTTTCTCACCTTGTACCATTCAGAATTTGTCAATCAATCAATCAGGGGTTTGTAAAGTGTGGCTACTGACCCATAAGGATCTTGGTGGAGGAGAAGGGCTTTGTGGCAGAAAATTTGTCAGACCATGTTAAATGTCCCTTACAACACAGATGGGATGACGGTAAAGTTTCTTTAGCAGAAAATCTAATCAAATTTCACTTTTTACTGGTGTGATATTTTTTAGAAAAGCACATATGTAAACCTATTGTCACATATGCAGATTTTTCTAAAAAAAAAATAATGTGAAATTTGACACCATTTTAAACAGTTATTACATTTGACAATCTTCACAGGCTTTGGTGTGTAACCTAGCATAAGCGTGGACGTCTTAGTGCATGGTCTCAAGTTTTAAAAGTATAATTCCACTTATGGTCATTATGTCAAAAAAGAGACCCCCTCTTAGAAGGAGTATCACAAGAGCTGTTATCTTTTCATGCAGTATACATTCATCAGTACACTTTGTAATTATAAAATGTGCTTTAACATCCAATTAACACCGCTTTCTCTCCAGCACAAGCATACCTCTTTGAAAAGTAGTTTCCAAATTGGGATGATATCCACTTCAATGGTATTTGGCCCACAGATCTTTTCCCTAAAATAGATTGTTGATTGACAGTGTTAGTCTCTTTAACCAATCCTTCAATTCCAGACTCATTATGATAACTAAGGCAGGTCCACTAACACTTAACACTTTCTTATTACACATATGAAGCAGGAAACACATGTGCACACAAGACGCTATCGGGCACAGGCCCAAAAATAAATCATGCCCTTTTAATTTTCCACCGACCTGTGCGAAATCTAAGATATGCCAACCTCTTCCAATCCAGTGTACCTAATACAAGGAGAGTGCGATCAGGTGGACACAGCTTTTTCTACAATGCCTCCACCCTATGGAACTCCCTCCCGCCCAAGCTCAGATCCACAACAGATTACCTTACATTCAGGAAACAGATAAAAACATGGTTATACCAGAACCTGCAGTAAAGACTCTAGGGGGGTCATTAGGATGGCAGACGGACTTTGTCCGCCTGCCATCATTTCGGGGATTGGGAACGCCCGCCATAAGGGGGGGGGCCCGTGTGGGCGATTAGGATGCGCCCGCCACAGTGGCGGGCGCAGCCTGCATTCCTGTCATTGTGGCGGGCGTGCACTCAACACCGCCCGCCACAATGTCAGGAAGGCATGTTGTGCACTTCCATGCACAACATGGCAGGCACAGTGCGGTGCCTGTCATGTTGTGCATGGAACTGCTGGGGGGTACCATAGGTACCCCCCATGTGCCACCCCCCACCCCCATCATCCTGGGGGCCAGCAACAGGCCCCCAAACACAAACACTGCCTGCCTTTCTGTGGCAGCAACACCGCCACGGAAAGACACCCTTCCGCCTGCTTCCTGATAGGGATGGCGGTGTCTAGCAGACACCGCACCCATATGAAACCCTTTTCTGCCCGGTCAACTCATTGACCGGGCGGAAAAGCGGCAGACGGTCTTCCCGTCCGCTGCAGTCCCCCCCTCCCATACTAATGTGGCGCGCGAAATGGGTGGCCGGCGGGCTAGGATGAAGGGCGGATCGCCACTGCCATGCGGGCATTGGCGATCCGCACTGCATCCTAACGGGCCCTTAGGTTTGTTTATCCGTTGCTGCGTAAGCGCTGGGATGCCTACGGGTAGCCATGCGCTCAACAAGAATTAATTATTAATAATAATAATAATAATAATATTAATAATAATATCTGCCAAAGGTTTGTTTTTTTTGTGTCTTTTGGGCTTAGGGCTCATTTGGGTATTACAGATGGGGCACTACGTTGACTAACGTGGTACTCAATTAACCATCACAAGAACCGCCAGGGATCTTAGAAATAGGTGAATTTTCTCATTTGCATGGTGGTGGTCCTGATACTTGGAGGCCCTGAGTTTCTATGATGATGCTCCCATGTAGGCTCTTATGCAACTGTAGATAGGAGGACACAATCCAAGCCAGACCATCAAGTAGAGGAGGGGTATGTGGTGAGGGCACGGAACGTATTATTGGGATCAAGGAAGGCACTGTTGTGGACTATGCTAAGTTGAGAAATGAACTATTACATTGTTAAACCCTATTGTGCAAGAACACAACTAAAATATCCTATCTGATGGCTTCTCACTGAAATAAGTAAACACAAATCTAATTAAATAAATATATTGTTCAATGTGTATTTGTAAATTAATGGATTATACTTTACTCTGTTGAAATCCTCACTCAATGTAATTCAGATTTTTAAAAACTGCTTACTTTTTCTAAATCATTTCTTATTCTGAGTTCTGTCAATGGGGAGAACCCCTCTTTGTAGCTTGCTTTCAAATCACCGCTCCCTTTCCCAAACTACTTTCTTACCCCTACATAATTTGCTCCATGTCTCTGTAATATGGTTGCTGCTGTGCATTTTTTTATGGAATTGGTAACGCTCAGCTCTTTGAGCTGGAATTGACATAGACCTTAACAGTGGTCTGAACCCTGCAAGTCTCCGTTGTGCCTAAGGATTTTAGAAGCGGATGGAGACTTTGAGGGGTGCTCAGCTTAAGTCCTGCAGTTGGCATATAATTGCTCAAGGGTATTGTTAGTTTCCTATAAATCTTCCATAGTGGGCACCACATTTAAAAGTACAAATTGTACAATTTCACACAATTAAATTCATTATTAGATATGACGCACAGACTTCATGTATTAGTTGCGTAGAAATGTCTTTATTCATACATTTCTGTTTTCTTAAAAATAATTTTTCTTCAATGCAAACTGCACACACAGGCACTGCAGTGGCAGGCTTGAGGCAGGTTTGAAAGGCTACTTGTGTGGGTGGCACAATGAGTGCTGCAGGCCCACTAGCAGCACTTGAAGTACAGGCTCTGGGTATATGGCATACCATTCTATAAGGGACTTACAATTACAAAAAATATGCCAATCAGATCAACACCACTGTTGTCATGTTTAGGGGAGAAACACATGTACTTTTATCTCTGATCAGCAGTGGCAGAGTACTCAGAGTCCTAAGGACAACAAAAGGTATCAGCAAAAGTGGGAGGCAAAAGGCATAAAATCGGGGGAATGGCCACCCCAAGGATGATAGGTCTAACACTGGAGCACTGAAATCCCAGACTGTCCTGTTACATGACTGGCCATCATAAACCAATAATCCAGGGAACTGTCCTTGGCTCAGGCCACTGCTAATATCTGCATCCTGAGGCTTTGGAGTACCCCCACCTGCCCTACGCCGCAGTACTAGTTCCGTGAGTTGTTCGAGGTGGCCGCTTATGAGCGGATCAAAGCCAGATGTTCTGACCATTATGATCATTTCATAGACACTTGTTGGCTCTTCCTCCAATAGTCCTGAGCACCACCCCCTCTACATGGCCCCCTCTAAATCAGGGTCTGCCTGCCTTGTTTACAGATGGCCCCATGCACTCCCACCACCTGCCCTTCTACGTGTATACCTGTATTGGCCTTCGGTTCACCCCCTGCATTTGCCAGTCTTGCTCCCATTACCCATATTCTCTACACCCTGTGGGGTATTGACCTAGATTATGTCAAACGTGAATCCCACAGATATTAAAAATTATAGGCCTATTTATCTACTGCCTGCTCCATCTAAATTATTGGAGAAGCACCTCAATTCACTGCTGGTGGCTTATTTGGAGTATAAACTACTTGATCCATCTCAATTTGGTTTCAGAACCCAGCATGGTACAGAAACTACATTGGTGTCAGCTGTCGATAGTATCCGCTCAATGGTGGATGCAGGGCAGGCCGCAGCTTTGATCATTTTGAATCTTTTCGCAGCCTTCTCCTGCTCTGTTGGCTGATCGACAGTGGAACCTGGGGCTTTCTGGGTCAGCATTAGATCTGTTAACTTGCTGTACGACATCCTGTTATACATGACGTCGCCTAAAGCTTCACTGAACTGAGCATTGCATATTTTTTATCCAGGCTGTAGGATAAATTGGTCTAAATCAGTCATTTATTACCTCAGTGGCAAGCTCCCCTCCCTGCCCAGAGGGACTATTATTAATGAAGAGGGATTCAATAGAGGGATTCATTAGAGGGATTCAAATACCTGGGAATCTATGGGACTCATTTATGAGGCCCCTTGCACCATCGGAACGTCACTTTTTGTGATGTTCTGTGCCGCAGACGCATGCACGATATTTATCAGGCAGCACTAAGCCACTTTTTTTGGCTTAATGCTGCCTGATAAATATCAGTCCCTTCAACGCAGTGTTCTGCGTTAAAGGGGCGTGCAATGAGTGTTGCTGGGGGTGTTCCCAGCAACATCCATAGCCTTTTGAAACTGCCCCAGATTTACGAGAAATCGTAAATCTGAGGCAGTGCCAAAAACGTACCCCTCCCAGGGAAGGCGTAAGGGAGGTGCAACGGGGATAATATCTTTATTTCTCCTTGTTATTTATTTTCCTATGTGTGCTGCATCTGAACTAGCTGGGAACACGATATAGCTGAGATGGAGGAGGAAGAATGGTTAGAGGCAATTGCCTCCACCAGGGAGATTGCTATCCCCTCCAGGTTGAGACTCCTGCAGCTTAAAATACTCCATAGAACATATCTCGGGTGCCCGGCGTTGGTAAAGATGGGCTATAGAACCGATTCAGGGTGAAGGAGATGGTGCAGACAGGAGGGCACCTTTCTGCATGTCATTTGGTGCTGTCCACATATACAAAGCTATTGAGCTTAACAGTTAAAGTGCATGGAAGAAGTGGTGGGGAACAAAATAGAAAATAGTATAAAGATGTGCCTCCTGAATATATGGGGTCAAACTGACTCAACCAGTAAGGGGAGAACATGGGTGACAATGGGACTGATCATCGCCAAACAAAATATAGCAAAACAGGAAACACCGTCAGTACTAGAAGGTTAAAGGGACATAGACTTGTGCATGGTGACTGAAAAGACAATTTACGAATCCAGAGGATGTTCAAAAAAGTGGTTACAGATTTGGGAAAAATGGAACGATTACAGGGGAGGAATTTGTGAGCCCCCCAAATGGGACAGGATCCGGGCCTGGGGTAGCTTAAATATAAGTAGGCCAGACATGGAATCGATTGAAGAACTTGTATGAGCTATGGTCAGTGTTATAGTGTGGAGATAAAACTGCAAAAAAATATATTTGTCAACTTGCATTTAGAAGGATAGAGCCCAGTTGGTTGTTATTAAGCACTTTAGTTCTGATCCGATCCTTATAGCCATGTGGGATGCCTCAGGGCTCCTCCCTGAGACTGACTCTTTTTAATATTTATGTCTCCCCGCTGGCTAAGTTGATATGGTCCTTTGGACTGCAGGCCCTATCCTATGCTGATGAAACACAAATTATTGTGCCCATCAGTAAGGATATGGAGGCCACAGCTATCAACCTCAAGACATGTATGCATGCAGGTAGTACTGACCTTGGATTCCTCTAGACTAGACTACTGCTATAAACTCTATTTGGGGATCAATAATAAGCAACTTCCAAACTACAATTAGTATAAAATGCTGCCGTGAAACTGATACTTGAAATTCTCAAACACCAATCAGTCTCCGAGGGGATCTCTAAATTACATTCGCTACCAGTGAGCAAATTCATTACCCTTAAGGCCTTATGCATTGTTCATAGGGTGGTGCAAAATGTTGGTGCCAGAAAACTAGATATCTTTGGTCGGCTAGTTACAATTTTGTAGTCATGTACAAATTTCCAAAGACCAGGTGGGGGGCAGGACTTTTTCTGTGGCCGCAGCAAAACTGTGGAGTTCTCTTCCATGAGCCATTAGTGATCTTCAAGAACAAAATAGTTTTCGGAAAGCATTGAAGATATGGCTTTTCATTATTTAATTTATGGCACACAATTTTCATAGCGATACGTGTTTTTCTTTGGTCTTTTTCCTAGGAGTTCTCCCTTCTTGAGCACCTTGATGCCTTGTGGTTATTGTGCACTTTATAAATCTATGTCATTTTGTTTCATGGCTGATGCACAGATTGGACTACCTCCCTCTCAGAGTGCCCCCAGGCTTAACTCCACCAACCCCTGCTCGTGCCGCCACTCTTCACTCTGGGGCACCACTCCCTTCTCCTTAGGGGTACCCTGCAGTAGTATTGACTGCCCCCATTTTGCACCCCTCCCCCTTTCTTTCCCCTTCTCTACCTTCCTTTTCATGCTCATTCCAGGGGGAGGCTGGTCTATTACTCCTCCCGCGCCTCCCCGTATTCTCCCTCCCCTCCCTTCCCTTCCCCAGCTGACCACACCTTCTGCCATGGTGATTCCAGGGCCTGACAGGTCCTTTCTGGGTTTCTCCAGCTCTTGACCTTTGCCGAACCCTTCTGGTTGAACCCCCAACCCTCCTCACTGCTTCTTGGTTCTCCTAGTTTGTATGCATTGTTTTGCAAATACCTTTTTTTTTTGTTTTGCTCATGTTTTCATAAAGAGTGTTTCAAACTTTAAAAAAGGTACAACTGATTGGGTTCAAATAATGGACAACACCACTTCAGGACACTTCTGCACCTGTAGATGCTCTATCCGAAAGATGGACTGCTTTGCTGCTACAAGGACTGCCACTCTGCTGGACTGCTGCTCTGAAGGAACTGCTGCCTTGCTGTACTGATCTGACGCCCTCTTACCTGGGACTTGACCTGCATCTCTTGAACCCAGAACTCAGAGCGACTCCAAAGGCTAATTCGCTGGCCTCCTGACCTGAGCCTCGGAGACTTAAGAGGCTACCCTGTCAAGTGGTGTCACCCTAGTCCTAGATTCTTGAGCTGAAGGTGCTCTGCCAGTCTCTGTGGACACAGCAAAACCGATGCATCTCCTCTGCTGCGCGTCACAATCCCAAGCTGAACCACTGCATCGTCGCTGCTCAATGGATTGTATCCGTCAAAAAGACCCACATCACATTGCAGCTCTTTGGAACTGCGGCGTTGCCCTGACTCTGATGCAATCTCAGTGCAGGCCCTCACATCCCACATTGATGGCAGCCTTGACTCCAACACTGGACTCTACATTGCAACCTTGCAGTTCTTTAGAACCAATGCATCGCCTCGACTTCACGGTGTATCTTCAAAATTGGACTTCACATCACAGGCCTTGTCAACAGGATCCTCAATTACAATGCAGGCCCTCGAACTGCAGCCTTGCCACATCTCAGATTCAATGCATCACGTGGCTTCGCAACACATCATCAACTGTCATAGAGCTCATACTTTCTCAGTCAAATCTGCACATTTGTCAGAGAACATAAACACCAAAAGGATATGTTTGCGTTAGTCCTACTAGCTTGCTGTGCACCATCTGTACCCTTAACCTGGTAAGGTGATAGATAGAATATGTGACCTAAGAATATGGCAACCCTGACTACCCAAATAAATCATGGTAACAGATCTAATACTCTTTCATTTGGCAACTCATGCATATTCAAATAGATACACAAGAAAATCACAAAGTGGCATTTCAGAATTTATTGAAGCATTATGATTCTTTGGTGAAACACATGTGCTGAGATTATTAATGGGAGGAAACAGAATAGAGTATTCAGCATTACGAGAATGGTGAAGAAGATAAAGAGTTCAACCATTGTACTATTACATCGATTGTATGCTTGTAAGTAAAGGCATTTATGTTTTGTGCTTGTACGTAGCGCTCCCTAACCTAATGTACTTACGGCGGGTAAATCTGCCAAAATCTCTGAAGGGTGATATAACTCCCCTGTTATCTGTGGGTAAGTGTCATCAAGGAACCCGTCTTGGTGTAGAGAGGGGCTCTGTCCCTCTCAGGCTGTAAACAGAAATCGACTGGGACGGAATTCCGACATGGGTGACACCAGAAGTGTCAGGAACATGCTCCTCCAACTAAACACAGGAGAGATGCCATTTATATAATAAACCTCATCCATTTTCCATGCCGAAGCTCAAGTCAGGCTGCGATTATTGATTCTAAGTCCACAGAGCTGTCGCCGACCGTACAAGAACAAATGACAACATTTTGCACGCTGAACTTAGCCCTTGTACTGAGTGTTCAAGGTTTGTGATAAAAATGCCAATGAAGAATTGTGAATGTAAGCGAAGCTTGTTCACAGAGTATTATCCTATAAAGGCATGCAAGTAAATGTGTAGCAAATGTCAATGTACTAGAAATATGTCAAGTTTAAAACGTGAACATGTAAGATGATGGTGTTCTTGCCCTGGCCTAAGGTGCTGCTCATTGGCCCTGTATCCAAAGGACAAGCTGGTGGATCTTGGAAGGTTTCTGTTCCCCAGTCCAAGATGATACAGGAAATTCTGAAAAGACCAGGAAAAGGTTCAGTTAGAACCAAGGATTCCTGAAGGTCATCTTCGGGAGGCACGAGCTTAGTTATGACTTTTTTGAGACAGATTGAATAAAAGTAAACATTCTACTGTAGGAGGGATTCTAATTTCTAATCAATATTTAAATGCATAGTTGTTTATTAAGAAAAACATTTTTGATTAACTAATTTAAAAAAATAGTTTCAAGATAAGATAATAGAGCTATACTTTTTATTTTGTACTTTACATATATATATATGGAACAGCTGCTGGTTGACATGCTTCTCTAGAACTTTCGAGAGAACAGGAAGCAGAGAAAGAAGTCTGAGGTTGGATAGATCAGCAGAGTCAGGCTGGGGTTGCTTCACCAGAGGCAAAATGTTAGCCTGTTTCCAGTCACGTGGTACTATGGCCGATGAAAGAGAGGCCTTCAAAAGATTATTGGCCAGTTAACCATTGACACCTACCCCTAACCCAAAAGGCCCAGGGGCATGGCTCAGAGAGAGAGCCAGACTGAAGGCTACAGATTGCTAATAGTGATCCTTCCAATGAGATCGGATCAAAGCTATCAAGTGAACGGGTTAAATCATGTATTAGGCTAGACTGCTGTTTGTCCCCCATAATCTCCTCCAGCTGCATAGAAGGGAGGAGTCTGGCTTGAATATTAACAATCTTATTCTGAAACTAGTGAGCCAAGTGTTCACACCAATTCACAGTGGGTTCCTCAAAACCTACACAAGCCTCCAGGGACGTGGAGGTATTCACAACTTTAACATTTCCCTAGACTTGATGCCTGCTTTTATAATTCTGTCAACAAAATAGAATTGTTTTGTAATTTTGATCTCTTAATGATATTTTTTAAAGCAGCTTTATATTTAGCTTTAGCAGTCAGGTTATATTATAACCTCTACAGTCTTTCAAGATGTTTACATTTACTCTTGACCTCTTTGAGGGAATCTGTGTACGAGGAACAGTAAGACTTAGGTCGGCGTGACCGCTACACGTTAGGCCACAAGTTCACAGGTAGAGGAGGCAATCCAATTCTCCAGGAGGCCCGCATCAGCAACCACAGCACCCGAGAGAGCAGGCATTTACCCTTCCAAAGCCCTACAAAATGCCTCTGACTGAATCTTGTGAAAAGCTCTCGACACCCGAGACATTGACCTAGTGGTTGGGTCCTCCCTACACATGTCCACCTAAATTTAATCAGATAGAGGTTCGCCCAGACTAGCAGTGTGGGAGAATCTACTTCCAATATTACATTAGAAAGTATTTGATCTAGAACATGAACTGCTTGATATGTAGGCTAGAACACAAATTGGGGCAAGGTAAAGGCAGAAATGCTTTCTTGTAAGGAGACTACCTTCGTCTCCTCAGTGATATCCATATGGAGATTAAAGTCTCCCAAAAGAATAAAGTGAGCGTATTCTCACTTTACATTATATTTTTAGTTTTCCCTCTACTTTGTCTTATAGCGATCTCCGCTCATGTGGTAGACGGCTCCACCTATGCGTAAATAGGTACTATTTACTCACACATTTGGCTTCACTCCCTTGTTTCTGGGAGTAGGGACATGTAAGTTTACATTTTGGAGTAACTTTACACTTTACTTTACAGTTACCGAAAGGTGTATGGGTACATTTACACATGACATGAGTAAATCTAAGCACATAAATTAAGGATCAAGGTGTTTTTGTGAGTGTCAGAAAACCAATTGAAGCAGGTAAGTGAGCGGTTATTGAATACCTCTATACAAAGCCTGGCGTTCACACCTACATGTGCAGATATGCAGAGGGGCAGAAAACATTTTGCTTAACTCGTCCCCCTCCATAGCTTACTCACAATCCGTCCAGAAATTCATTGTTTGCATTCACCACTTTTAACTGTTACAGAGCACCTACAGGACATGAATGTGAGTGAGACCAAGAGGAGTATAGGCCAACATTGTTTTGAAAATTCTTAGTCAAATGGTACCATTGATTTGTTGTACAAGACCACTATAAAGCAGCTTTGCATGCAGGAGCTCACCACATGATGTGCTCTTCGCTTGTAAATCCTGATCCAAATTTTGAATGTATCTCTGAGCAGGAGTATTTGTCTTCCAGAACCCTGCAATGAGTAAAGCAACATCTGCCAGGTTAGAGATCATTTGTAAGAGGATGTCTGACTATTGAGACACATGTGAACAGCAGGCTTAGCTCACCCAATTTTCTGGAACTGCTTCTTGGAACTGTCCCAGACATAGCGAATTTTCTGTACCTGGATGCACCTCACCTGCAGAGTAAAACAAGCTCAAGAATGCAAATAAAGTATTGACTGATAAGAATACTCCTAATAAACCAACTGCAGGCCCAAATGAATCTCAGTCTGCAGATGAGAGAACTTGAGCACTGGTTAAGAAGGATAAATGGGACAAAATGTTGGTCTTAGGCCTAGTGCTGAACCTGTGCTGCTTGAGGTTTTCTTTAGTGCAGTACAGGTTTGTTTGATTAGGAATTTCATAAAGTACAACATTCTTAATGACAGACAACAAAGAGAACTCTGAGGCCCTGACACCTTATATCAATACACTGACACAACATTACAGAAGCAATAGCGTAATTGCAAAACTACCAACAAATGAAGGAGGAGAATAAAGGCACAGAGTCATTATCATTATCCAACTATGAGGAATCATGATAACCACTATTAGATATATCCACTACACTCAACACCGTCTGCCATCAAAGAGACTTTAGAAACTCAAAGTTCCTGATCATCCATCAAAAAGGATCTCCAGCCATCTTAAAGGCCAACAAGGGCTACTATACGTCAATTTTGACTTTGATGTCAGCCAACGGGTAAAGGTGCGTGGAATGTTCCTGTAAAATCCTGAATAAGGGAATTGGTGCTTCCCCGAAAAACAGCACGTTGGCATGGAGACTTGACACTGAGTGTGAGTGCAGACTGTGAATATATTACTGGTATGGAGCCACGACACAAAAACTTGATCACTGTTGTTGAGCACTTTGGATTATCGATGGATTGTAGAAAAGCCTTCTAACTATGTACTTTGAATAATCACATCCAAAACCTTCGAAATTTGGGTATAGTATTTGTAGTGATCCACAGAGATAGAAGCCAGTGATCACATGGTATCAAAACACCCTACTCCCAGCAAGGTGTAGATCAATCTAAAAACCAAGGTTATGCAATTAGAGAATAGAATATAAATGATACAGAAGCACACATAATGTGTAGTTCATCATATAAATAGCTAGAGGATAGTCAATTATTAAATCCCAGAAGTGTTATTCCAAATTAGTTCAATGCTTTCACATGGCTCTTGATTATGGATTTGTTTTAACTGCAATAATAAGAAAATCACTATAAGAGACATATTTCCCTTTTTAGGGTAACGTCAAGAACAGAGGCTAATCTCACCCTTATAATATCAATAACCAGCAATGCCAATAGGCTGCTACTTGTCACCTCATCTTTCGTATGATAATAACTAAAAAGGTTCCAAAACACTGCAGCAAACCTGTTGCTTCACTGTTGCTCAATACCACGGTACTTTAAGCATATCTTTGGCTACCAGTTGAAAGATTCTTGATTCTAAGACACTGTCTTATCCACAAAGCCATTCAAGGGAAAGGCCTGCAATACCTAACACAACAATTCCACTAATATTGCAAAACATGGACTTTTCTTAACATTAGCACCTTGAGCTATTGTTCAAGAAGAAATCCTTGCCATCCAACCTCTGAAAATTCACAACCACTCAAAATTAAGGGATGGCGGATGCACATGTCTATTCCCAAAATAATGAACCCGCACAATTGGATACTCTGATTTTAGCATTAAACCATTTGGAGCGCTTAGCAATAAAATAGCCAAAGTCTCATGATCACGACATGTATGATCTGATCTGAGGAACACACCACAGTTTGACCACGAATGACCATATTTTCTGGTCACCCTCTCCAAGATCCTCTTCAGATGACAGCAATGGTGCACAAATTGCAGAGGAGGCATTACAACTGGATATCACATCAGCCAACTGTGACCAGTGCAGACTGTGGGACAAGCGCACACCTAAGCAGTCCAGATGAAGCTCCAATAACAGAGATAAACCACTGCAGGGTAGGACCACCATCAGAATATCATTGCCAAGATACTGAAACAAACCACTCAGGGGCAGGATATTAAAGTACTGGAGATCACTATGAATGCAGCACCCTTCCAAGTAAGAACACCCCTATTGTGTAGCATGCCACACACTCAAGAAAGTGCTTCAGTGCCCCACCTAGGCACTTGAAGCACTGTATAAATGTTTAAATGCAACACATGAAATGATGTGAGAAGGGTGATGGTATGAGGGCAATCATTCATAGCCACTTACATTAATCTCTTGTAGGAAGGTGGAATCTGACTACATGGTTGCCCCCTCTTTTTTTCTGGTGTTTTGATGGTTTTTGAATTAGTTTGGCTGGGATCCTGCTATTCAGGGTCCCAGCCCATCTGCTTTCCTCTCTAAATGGATTCCAAGTATTTAGGTACACTCCAGTTTGGTTACCGGGGTACTCTTATGAGTCCCTAGTATATGGTAACTTAGGTACCTAGGGCATAGGTACCCCAGAGGCCTACCAGGGGCTGCAGCATGTATTATGCCACCCCTGGGAAGCCTTCAAAATGGCACCACAGGACTGCTGCTGCATCCTGTGTAAGGTGGTGCATGCACCCCTTATTTAGATATAGGTTACCTATATCTACCTTAAATCACTACATACTTAAACCTATCAGTCACTCCTATGGCAGGCCTTACCAATCCTGAAGGCAGGGTGCTGGGTTTTGTGTGAGAGGGTGCCCATGCATGAGCAGGGCCCCTCTGCAGACTTCGGAACCTATTCTCTGGGGCTGTTCTGTGATGCTGCCAGACCATATACTCTTAAGTGCATTATAACCTTGTGGTAAATGCTAAATTTGGAATGGCTGCACAGAAACATGTCATATTTGGTGTCAAACACTTTGGAATCCTAACCCCCCCCCCCACCAGTCCTGGCGGTGGGGGTAGAATTCCACCCTGCTAGAAGGAGAGACATGTACACACCGGTATACCAGGTATCAGTTTAAAAGAGCCCTGGCATCACAAAATAGATGCTGCAGCCACAGACACAAGTCTGGCCTCCTGCTGCTGAACGAAACTCCAGCAGGGGTAACTTGGACAATAGGTTTCATGTCACAGGGAAGTATAACCACCTCCCAGACAGGCTCTAGTGTATTGGGCCTGGGTGGGCGCACTCCAAGTGTGCTTTGAAGTCTGCACTGGGGGCACATTTGGTGTCCCTGTGCATAGCACAGTTCAAACCTGTTGCAGGGGATACCAGCCCCTGCTCTAGCGTGAAACTGGACAAAGGAAATGGGTGCAGCCACCCCTCTTTCCAAACCCTCCCATAGGTGGGTCCCCAGAGTATGTCCAACCCCTTCCTTGGGTATAAGAAAGGAATCCCTGGCTACAGGACTGGGGATTACACCTGGATGAAACTCTACTACAGATATCCTCGAACTTAACAGTCTACATGACCAGATGACTGAAGAATCTCCTTGGAGTAAAGGAGTTACTCCCCTGCTTGGCAGGCACCAAAGACGCATCAGACCGGTCTGCATCTCCGAAGCTCCCGCCGGACTCCGAAGTAATTGCAGCCCAGGAGGTGGATTTCCAGAATTCTCCGAGGCTGACCTGAGTCCCCAGCAAAGATGAGGCACGCAGCCCTCGTGAGTACGTGGAACCAGAACCCCTGGACACAATGCACATTTGTAAGTGCATTTGCTTCTTGACGTTCCTTAAGGCTGTGCATTGGATTACTTGTAGCCCACATCCCGAGCACCTTTTCCACTGAAGATTGCTGGCCTACACTCCACAAGTGTTCCGTGAGCCGGCCCTTTGTGTTTTCGCTCGAGGTACCTTCATGATCCTTGGTCCGTAGACTGGTGGGTCCCTGAGAAGGCAACTTTGACTTTCCATGGGTTTTCCTGGTTGCTCCAGATGTGCCCTGACTCTCCACCACTTGGTGAGTACCTCGGACCTTGCTGGTTTGCGCCGAAGCATTTCTTCACTTTCTGCGTGGGTTGCTGTTGCCAAGGCTTGTGGGGTCCTATCCGGTCACCATCGCCGCAGCACTCGACATCCTTTGTGGGCCTGCTCGAATCCAGCTCCTGGTCATCGTCGACGCATCATGGTCCTCATGGCTACAGATTCGAGCTTCACCTCTTCAACCTGAAAACACCCGACATCGGTGGGCATTCGTCTATCGTGCCCCTGGTCACTGGCAAGTGACCCAGACTCTGTTCCCTCTGCTTTCAGGTTCTTCTCATCATCGATCCAGGCTTGGATCACACCGGACACTTTTCACTTCGACGGCAGCAGCACTTTGCAGCACCTCGCTATTGAAATCAATGACGATTCTCGACACCAAAAGACACCTATACACCCGGCTTCCCTGGGTGAGGTGACTCGAGTACTTTGGTGCTCCCGTGGGTGTTGGCCCTAGAACCCCTTAACTGTAAAGGGGTTCCCTCAAAGTCCTCTCCTAAGTCCTAAGTGTCCTTAATCTTTTAATTTCCAACTGCGACTTTCCCCATTGAAGCAAGCGGCCTCTCGTGGCTGTGTTCTCACAATGCACCTGTCTCCCGTGGTTCCTCTGTGTCACTACCTTGGGTGGTTCCTTGGGGGCCCAGTGATTCTACAGGCTCTAGGCCTTGTGTCAAGTCAAGTTGTGATTCTTATACCACTTTCTTAATATATGGTTTGGTACGCCCCTAGGGCTCAACGTATATTGTGCTAATTTACTGTGTGATATTAAGTATAACGAATGTGCTTTTACCTCTAGCCTCATAAAGAGACTAGCAGGGTGTGTTTAGAATAAATACAAATATTTTAAATATATACCTGGAGTGGTTGTCCTTTCATTTAGCCATTCAAGAGATTATAGGCTGGTAAAACAAGCTGCTTTACATTCCTTCAAGACTAAGCCTGAAGGCTGCTCTCCATAGCTACCAATAGAATAGCTTTCAAATAAGGTTGCCTTTAACTTATCACCTCTAAGGGGCTGTTTGGACTGGTATAAGGTGCCCACTGTAGTTAGTGGACAGCATATATCAGGCCAACTTCTCACATCTCTGATTACATCAAATCCTAAAAACGGAATAACAAAAAACACAACCAGTATGTCTGTGCATCTTAGCCTCTGCAGAACCTTTTCTTAAACCCCTAGCCCACTCGCACAAATCCACAGATTAACTTTGCGTAGCCTCAAAAGGCTATCCTCCTGGAGGCACCAGTCACAACTTCACTTAAGGCACCCTTACTTTATCTCACATATCCAGATGAGCTACAGAACCGTAACACTGACATACACCATCAGATCCCCTGAAAAACCCATCACATAAACCGACCAGTACTTTCATTATAGGCAAGGGGCTTGTAGTGTCATCCCTCTCAGAGACTGCATCAGCAACAGTCACAAACTGCAAAACTACCAACAAATGAAGGAGGAGAATAAAGGCACAGAGTCATTATCATTATCAAACTATGAGGAATCATGATAACCACTATTAGATATATCCACTACACTCAACACTGTCTGCCATCAAAGTCTCTTATGGAGACTTTAGAAACTCAAAATTCCTGAGCATCCATCAAAAAGGATCTCCTGCCATCTTAAAGGCCAACAGGGGCTACTATACGTCAATTTTGACTTTGATGTCGGCCAACGGGTAAAGGTGCGTGGAATGTTCCTGTAAAATCCTGAATAAGGGAATTGGTGCTTCCCCGAAAAACAGCATGTTGGCATGGAGACTTGAATTTTGGAAAAGGTGATGGACAGAGTTTCTGAATGATGCAGAATACTCCTACCCAGTCAAGAGATCAGGGCTTGATCCATCGCCGTTTTTTAGCTCACTGCACCATCCCAGCTTCAGAACCTGGCTACATGCAAATTACTCTGTTCCTGTCCCAGTGCATGATGGGAACAGGGCAAACCAAACTACCAAGCCAATTCTTATACTGGGAAGGAGACAAGCTACCGGGGACCGGTTTCTGGCATTTCAGCCGTCGTCGGCCCGGCTTGCTTGAATCCTGATGGTGCAATGAGCTAGGGACTCACGTCTGAGTATACCCTCCCACACTTAGTGTGGATAAAATCAATTTTGACACTGAGTGTGAGTGCAGACTGTGAATATATTACTGGTATGGAGCCACGACACAAAAACTTGATCACTGTTGTTGAGCACTTTGGATTATCGATGGATTGTAGAAAAGCCTTCTAACTATGTACTTTGAATAATCACATCCAAAACCTTCGAAATTTGGGTTAAGTATTTGTAGTGATCCACAGAGATAGAAGCCAGTGATCACATGGTATCAAAACACCCTACTCCAAGCAAGGTGTAGATCAATCTAAAAACCAAGGTTATGCAATTAGAGAATAGAATATAAATGATGTGTAGTTCATCATATAAATAGCTAGAGGATAGTCAATTATTAAATCCCAGAAGTGTTATTCCAAAGTAGTTCAATGCTTTCACATGGTTCTTGATTATGGATTTGTTTTAACTGCAATAATAAGAAAATCACTATAAGAGACATATTTCCCTTTTTAGGGTAACGTCAAGAACAGAGGCTAATCTCACCCTTATAATATCAATAACCAGCAATGCCAATAGGCTACTACTTGTCACCTCATCTTTCGTATGATAATAACTAAAAGGGTTCCAAGACACTGCAGCAAACCTGTTGCTTCACTGTTGCTCAATACCACTGTACTTTAAGCATATCTTTGGCTTCCAGTTGAAAGATTCTTGATTCTAAGACACTGTCTTATCCACAAAGCCATTCAAGGGAAAGGCCTGCAATACCTAACACAACAATTACACTAATATTGCGAAACATGGACTTTTCTTAACATTAGCGCCTTGAGCTATTGTTCAAGAAGAAATCCTTGCCATCCAACCTCTGAAAATTCACAACCACTTAAAATTAAGGGATGGAGTATGCACATGTCTATTCCCAAAATAATGAACCCGCACAATTGGATCCTCTGATTTTAGCATTAAACCATTTGGAGCACTTAGCAATAGAATAGCCAAAGTCTCATGATCACGACATGTATGATCTGATCTGAGGAACACACCACAGTTTGACCACGAATGACCATATTTTCTGGTCACCTTCTCCAAGATCCTCTTCAGATGACAGCAATGGTGCACAAATTGCAGAGGAGGCATTACAACTGGATATCACATCAGCCAACTGTAACCAGTGCAGACTGTGGGACAAGCGCAAACCTAAGCAGTCCAGATGAAGCTCCAATAACAGAGCTAAACCACTGCAGGGTAGGACCACCATCAGAATATCATTGCCAAGATACTGAAACAAACCACTCGGGGCAGAATATTAAAGTACTGGAGATCACCTTGAATGCAGCACCCTTCCAAGTAAGAACACCCCTATTGTGTAGCATGCCACACACTCAAGAATGTGCTTCAGTGTCCCACCTAGGCGCTTGAAGCACTGTATAAATGTTTAAATGCAACACATGAAATGATGTGAGAAGGGTGATGGTATGAGGGCAATCATTCATAGCCACTTACATTAATCTCTTGTAGGAAGGTGGAATCTGAGTACATGGTTGCCCCCACTTTTTTTTCTGGTGTTTTGATGGTTTTTGACTTAGTTTGGCTGGGATCCTGCTATTCAAGGTCCCAGCCCATCTGCTTTCCTCTCTAAATTGATTCCAAGTATTTAGGTACACTCCAGTTTGGTTACTGGGTAACACTTATGACTCCCTAGTATATGGTAACTTAGGTACCTAGGGCATAGGTACCCCAGAGGACTACCAGGGGCTGCAGCATGTATTATGCCACCCCTGGGAAGCCTTCCAAAATGACACCACAGGACTGCTGCTGCATCCTGGGTAAGGTGGTGCATGCACCCCTTATTTAGATATAGGTTACCTATATCTACCTTGAATCACTACATACCTAAACCTATCAGTCACTCCTATGGCAGGCCTTACCAATCCTGAAGGCAGGGTGCTGGGTTTTGTGTGAGAGGGTGCCCATGCATGAGCAGGGCCCCTCTGCAGACTTCGGAACCTATTCTCTGGGGCTGTTCTGTGATGCTGCCAGACCATATACTCTTAAGTGCATTATAACCTTGTGGTAAATGCTAACTTCGGAATGGCTGCACAGAAACAAGTCATATTTGGTGTCAAACACTTTGGAATCCTACCCCCCCCCCCCCAGCAGTCCTGGCGGTGGGGGTAGAATTCCACCCTGCTAGAGGGAGAGACATGTACACACCGGTATACCAGGTATCAGTTTAAAAGAGCCCTGGCATCACAAAATAGATGCTGCAGCCACAGACACGAGTCTGGCCTCCTGCTGCTGAACGAAACTCCAGCAGGGGTGGCTTGGACAATAGGTTTCCTGTCACAGGGAAGTATAACCACCTCCCAGACAGGCTCTAGTGTATTGGGCCTGGGTGGGTGCACTCCAAGTGTGCTTTGAAGTCTGCACTGGGGGCACATTTGGTGTCCCTGTGCATAGCACAGTTCAAACCTGTTGCAGGGGCTACCAGCCCCTGCTCTAGCGTGAAACTGGACAAAGGAAATGGGTGCAGCCACCCCTCTTTCCAAACCCTCCCATAGGTGGGTCCCCAGAGTATGTCCAACCCCTTCCTTGGGTATAAGAAAGGAATCCCTGGCTACAGGACTGGGGATTACACCTGGATGAAACTCTGCTACAGATATCCTGGAACTTCGCAGTCTACATGACCAGATGACTGAAGAATCTCCCTTGGAGTAAAGGAGTTACTCCCCTGCTTGGCAGGCACCAAAGACGCATCAGACCGGTCTGCATCTCCGAAGCTCCCGCCGGACTCCGAAGTAATTGCAGCCCAGGAGGTGGATTTCCAGAATTCTCCGAGGCTGACCTGAGTCCCCAGCAAAGATGAGACACGCAGCCCTCGTGAGTACGTGGAACCAGAACCCCTGGACACAATGCACATTTGTAAGTGCATTTGCTTCTTGACGTTCCTTAAGGCTGTGCATTGGATTACTTGTAGCCCACATCCCGAGCACCTTTTCCATTGAAGATTGCTGGCCTACACTCCACAAGTGTTCCGTGAGCCGGCCCTTTGTGTTTTCGCTCGAGGTACCTTCATGATCCTTGGCCCGTTGACTGGTGGGTCCCTGAGAAGGCAACTTTGACTTTCCATGGGTTTTCCTGGTTGCTCCAGATGTGCCCTGACTCTCCACCACTTGGTGAGTCCCTCGGACCTTGCTGGTTCGCGCCGAAACATTTCTTCACTTTCTGCGTGGGTTGCTGTTGCCAAGGCTTGTGGGGTCCAATCCGGTCACCATCGCCGCAGCACTCGACATCCTTTGTGGGCCTGCTCGAATCCAGCTCCTGGTCATCGTCGACGCATCATGGTCCTCATGGCTACAGAGTCGAGCTTCACCTCTTCAACCTGAAAACACCCGACATCGGTGGGCATTCGTCTATCCTGCCCCTGGTCACTGGCAAGTGACCCAGACTCTGTTCCCTCTGCTTTCAGGTTCTTCTCATCATCGATCCAGGCTTGGATCACACCGGACACTTTTCACTTCGACGGCAGCAGCACTTTGCAGCACCTCGCTATTGAAATCAATGACGATTCTCGACACCAAAAGACACCTATACACCCGGCTTCCCTGGGTGAGGTGACTCGAGTACTTTGGTGCTCCCGTGGGTGTTGGCCCTAGAACCCCTTAACTGTAAAGGGGTTCCCTCAAAGTCCTCTCCTAAGTCCTAAGTGTCCTTAATCTTTTAATTTCCAACTGCGACTTTCCCCATTGAAGCAAGCGGCCTCTCGTGGCTGTGTTCTCACAATGCACCTGTCTCCCGTGGTTCCTCTGTGTCACTACCTTGGGTGGTTCCTTGGGGGCCCAGTGATTCTACAGGCTCTAGGCCTTGTGTCAAGTCAAGTTGTGATTCTTATACCACTTTCTTAATATATGGTTTGGTACGCCCCTAGGGCTCAACGTATATTGTGCTAATTTACTGTGTGATATTAAGTATAACGAATGTGCTTTTACCTCTAGCCTCATAAAGAGACTAGCAGGGTGTGTTTAGAATAAATACAAATATTTTAAATATATACCTGGAGTGGTTGTCCTTTCATTTAGCCATTCAAGAGATTATAGGCTGGTAAAACAAGCTGCTTTACATTCCTTCAAGACTAAGCCTGAAGGCTGCTCTCCATAGCTACCAATAGAATAGCTTTCAAATAAGGTTGCCTTTAACTTATCACCTCTAAGGGGCTGTTTGGACTGGTATAAGGTGCCCACTGTAGTTAGTGGACAGCATATATCAGGCCAACTTCTCACATCTCTGATTACATCAAATCCTAAAAACGGAATAACAAAAAACACAACCAGTATGTCTGTGCATCTTAGCCTCTGCAGAACCTTTTCTTAAACCCCTAGCCCACTCGCACAAATCCACAGATTAACTTTGCGTAGCCTCAAAAGGCTATCCTCCTGGAGGCACCAGTCACAACTTCACTTAAGGCACCCTTACTTTATCTCACATATCCAGATGAGCTACAGAACCGTAACACTGACATACACCATCAGATCCCCTGAAAAACCCATCACATAAACCGACCAGTACTTTCATTATAGGCAAGGGGCTTGTAGTGTCATCCCTCTCAGAGACTGCATCAGCAACAGTCACAAACTGTAAACTCAGCGGTGAGGTCAGGCAGACTACTTCCAGGAGCTAGGAGTGGAGGCTCGCTGAAATACATGGAGAGCACAGACAAAATGGATGCAGGTCGGTTCTCATTCTAAGATGTTGTTGTTTGTATAAATACAAGAACAATTTGTTTACTTCACTCAGTATGATAATGTGACAGTATAGGGTAATCAGCTTAGCTTTGAAAAAGATACTAGCAAGAAGAACTTCAGAGATAATCCTAAAAGAAGTTCCAAATTTCTCCTGCCAAGTCATAACTTATGAATTATGTTGTTTATGTAAACATATTTCTATTCATTCCACTAAGCAGCAATTTACCCAAGGCATTGAATTTAAAATATTTACAAAATTCTTGTTTTTTGTCACACCCTTTGTAGATCTATTCTACTGTCTCTATACTCCTCTTGATCAATCTGTCTCTCTGATCTCTTATTCCTAGTATTTTATAAAGTTTATGAGCTCTATCTCTCTATGTGTCTGGACAATTTTAAAATATGGACAGACTCCTTTTCTGGATGAGAAGGAATCAGTTCTTATCCAAGATTGTCTTAACCTCCCTCTGCTTAGCATGACTCCAGTAGCTTCTAAACAGAAGATGTAACTCACCCAGATGCTGGCTGACTCGATTTCTTGCCTCACAAGTGTGGGAACCTGTTTAACCTGGTGACAATCATGCACAGTGTGATGTCCTATGTCCTACTCTCATTCGGGCCCTTGTTCTTCAAACACCTAAGGGTGGTATCTTAGGTATGCTGAGCGTCAAACTAATTATTACCTGTCACATAGTTTTTTTGCTGAGGCTGTTGCTCACCTTGGGCCACATGTACATATGTAAATGTTTGTGATTACCAAATATCACTTTTTTTGCAATTTGCTATTTTGTAATTGCAAACACCCATGAAGAAATGTGTGTTTAACATATTTTACGATTCCCAGACCTACCTGATAAATATTCATGATGTAGGCCTCGGTTTGCGACCCATTGGGAATCATAGAAATCACAGAGATGGTGGCCTGCTGGGGTCAGCAGACTACCAAGGATCGGTATTTGCTTTTCATTAAAGCAATGTTTTTGTATTGCTTCATTTCAGCCTGTTTTCCTTTAAGAAAAATGGGATTTGTTTCAAAAAGAAAAGTTGTCTTTTCATTTTTTATGAGTGGCAGTGGTCCGTGGGACCACAGCCTGCTCTTAAAAATGTTTTTATAAACATTTACAATGGGGCAGGCGTTTTTGAGAATGGGATTCCACCTACTTGAAGTAGGTGGTAAAATGTAGATGTTTTGCTAAGGCATTTATTCTTACATACCACTGCAATTCGGTATTAGGAAGGACTCTATAAACACGCCCCTTTCTAATACCGAATCACAAACCCAATATGCAATTCGGTAACTGGTTGCCAAATCACAATTAGGGTTTTGTGTTGGCAAACGGGCCAAAATCTATGAATCCGCCAATTTGCAAAACACAAAAAATCTTTTAAGTTAATGAACTGTGAGATGAAATGCTTCTTGTTGACATCAATATGTATTTATCACACCCACATTCTTGGCAATACCAGAAAGTTGAGCTACACTTGATCTGGTGATATTATTTTACTCTTGTGCAGGAGTTTCTGAGTGCTGTACTCACTGCTGCGTAGGAGGGTATCGCCCCTTAATGTTTATATTTTGTATCTACTTTCCTTCTTTACTTTTCACCATTGCAGTTAGATCTGGCTAAAATGCTGCCTAAGTACTTTGGTCTTTCTACATGTCTGCACAGAGAATGAACCTCAAGACATTCTGTGAAGCTCAGCCAAGCAGGACCCAATACAGTAAGATCACTTTTGTTGACTCTTGAGGTATATGGTTGTTGGGTAACTTGTGAACTATATTCCAGATTTCCTTTTAATAGTTTTAGAGACACCTGTCAGTGGTTTGATGTATTACTTTGATTATCTCACCTTAGAATAAGTTCAGTGGTTAATCATCGGTGAATTAAAGCTGCCACATCAGTGCCAATGCTTGTTATCTCACTGTGGTATTTGATAACCCAGAAGTAACAGAACACTTTGCACAGAATGTTTTTATTCCAACTACAGTGTTTCAAAGTGAAGTGCTGCACAAACATCAATATGTGTGTGAGTGCAGAAGGTCATGTCAGGTCTGGTGTGAGAGTGAAAAGAGATGCAGTAAAACCACATACTTTGGGTCAAGTGCCCAAGAGAACATAAGAAACAAGTGCTAAAGGTTCAAAGGCAACAAATACTAGACACATGTCTCTGCTTTTGAAATATTTGACTACATGTACGAGAAACAATGATTTTTTGTGCACTTAAAAGCTATTTATTGTTTATGAAATAGTGAAGATCGATTAATACTTATATAAAATTATCTTTCTCAAATGTAGACTTGTAATACAACTTACTTTGAGTTCTGGCTTCATGATCACTCTGTTTACAATGCATGATTCATCCGTACTGATCACGTCACCTTGTTCCCTGGTGCTCATGTATGTCGGCTCATATAGGTATATCCAGGTGACCTTCTTCTTGATGGATTGTTGGAAAGTATCCTAAGAAAAGATAAGGCAGAACACCTACATTTAGCCAAAGCAATGTGCAGCAACATTTCTGATTCCTTTTTATTAACATACCCCTACATTTAGCCAAGGCAATATGCAGCTATATTTATGAATCCTCCTACTCACATACATGCAACTTATTAAGTCCATGTATCTTACATGCACTCACATGAGACAATAGTACAAACATTTGAGCTTCTGACCAGCTTGTCCATTCTGACCAGACCTTGAGCGGTGACAATTTTTCAATGCCTCTATCAAGGCTTGGAAAATGTTGGTGCCAAGAATGATGGGAAATCTTGGCCACACCACACAGACAAAACTATCATAATGCAATATGAATGCATGCCAAAATAGAAAAAAACAAGGCAAGGCCAAAATACCTCCTAACCCATAGCTGGATCCATGGATTGTAATGCCTCACTTTCTATGCTGTCCACTTATTGTGGTGGTTTTCCTTTTCTAGTTTCTAGGTTTAAACGTGTTAGTTTCTAGGTGCAGACTCCTTAAGTTTCTGTTAGTTTCTAGGTGTAGACTTTGTTAGTTTCCAGGTGTTAATTCGGTTAGATTGTAGGTACAGACTCCGTTAGTCTGTAGGTGTGGACTTTGTTAGTTTCTAGATGTAAAATCCTTTAATACGGCAGGGCTCCGGGTCCTACTCCTACCTCTATTTGGACCTTTTACCTTGTTTCCCACAGAGGGGCTTGACTCAGAGCGATATCTTTGGGCACAGCTTGCCTGCTCCATTTTATGACACGTGAGTACTTGTGAATGTATATTGTGTATTTTAAGGTGGTTGAGATAACAGCAATGGACATCCTGTACCGTGAAATAACTTTCCAATCTTGTGAAGACACCTTCATCCTTTTTTATAGTAAAATAGCTGGAGAATGTCCTACATTCGAGAATACTCTAGGCTTGATATAGAGCAGATCTATGGAGACCTTAAATATGCATTAGTATACTGTGTTTGTTAGAACTGGTAAAAGAGTAAAACAACTACTCCTTCTCATCTTCAGAAGGCCACAGAAGCACTTGCTGCCTGGATCTTCTGGGCCACGGTGTCCAGTGTAGGGCACCGAGTGGCAGATCCGGTGTAAGTATGGTGTTGTATTTGTATAGAACAGACAGAGCCACTAGCTGCTGAGTAGAGTAGAGGGTCATTTTTAAAGTATTCAATAACTACTAGTACTACTATTTATACTACTACTACTACTACTACTACTACTAATAATAATAATAATAATAATAATCGTAATAATATTATTATTGGCACAGAGTGCCAGATCTTGTGTAATTTGTGTAGGACAGACCGAGCCACAACTGAGCCGAGGGTCATTTGTAAAGGATTCAACTAAGACCCTAATAATAATAATAATAATACATTTACATTAGCTGTTTTACAGTTTTCTGTCCATATTAACAAAACCGTGCAAATACACAAATTGCAAACTAGATAATAACTTCTTGCATATGTATAATCTTTTCTTAACAACAATACCTTAAAACGATAATACTTTTAAAAAAATGCATCTTATCGAACGTCGACTTTAGCAAAGACTCTATTTAATTTGACTTCAAGTATAAAAAACAGGGCAACTGCAATTGCTTCTGGATCAGACTGTAGGTTCAGTGCCATTGCCTATATAACATAATGGAGCCCGGCTTCAACAAACACAAATTTTTAATATATTTTACTTCCATTACCTTTTTCACCGGACATAAATACATAGTGGAAGATTTATCAATATTCCATGCAGCGCAGCAAGCCACCTTGCTGCGTGACAGGGCTGTAAGGCGCCATATTTAGCATAATACGCTGCATACCAGTCCTTTCCTTTCACTGGCTCACAATGTGCTGCTAGCACCAACTCAGGGAACCATGCACCATGGAGCAAGGGCGCCTGCATTGCAGACATGATTGTTTTTGTGCAAAAGGGGCACCTTCCTGCACAAAAACAATCCTCAGAGGCATTAACCTCGTTCTATGTGTGCTGCAGAATGTAGGACACTGAGAAATTGGAAACAATGAGGAGAAATAAATATATTTTCCTTGTTGCATCTCCTCTGGGAAGGCGTAGCTTTTTGATGCTTTCCCAGGTTTACTGCTTTTGGTAAATCTGTGAATGCACCAAAATCCATGATTGGATGCATGGGAACACCCATGCTCCACCCATGGAAGATCTCCCTCTGGCAGAGTAATACACTGCAATGATTTGCACTACCTTGCGGTACTCCAGATTTATCAAACAAAGGAGAGACACGCAAGATGGCCTTGCGTTGCTTGATAACTCTGACTTTAGTGTTGTGTCTTGCTTGCGCGGCACAAGGGCGACGCAACACATTGATAAATATGCCCCATAATGTGTGCAGGTCATTGGGTCTTCACTGTTGACATTTACATTTAGCTGGCCCCATTCAGGCTATATTGATTTGCTTGCAACCCCACCCGAAATAATGACAGTTCAAATTTGGAATTGGCACACTTAACAAGTAATTGGTTTCACAATGTTCCCTTGCTTCAAAAATTGATGTGAGGATGCATTTGATACTGAAATATAGCGGTAAATTATGGATTTACATTTCACATACTTACACTTAATTTTGCAAAGTTTCCATAACATTTCCTGTAATTAGGTGAAAGCAAATTACAGACATTTTGAACACCCCATCTCCCTAGTAACTTCTTCTTCGGTATCTTCTTCTTCTTCTCCTTCTTCTTCTTCTTCTTTTTCGTCTTATCCTCATTATCATTTTTATTTTTATTTTTCTATTAGTCTTATTTATTATTCTTATTACTATTACAATAATCAATCATCAATATTATTAATATTGTTATTTCCGTTATTGTTGTTTTAATAATTGGTATTACGTAGGTATGGTGTGATATAAAGAAGTAATCTTGCCCTACATTATTGAACAAATACAGGATGAAGAGAAAGGTCCCTCTGTTGGTTGACAGTTAAGCTATCCATGCGTGTTTCTAAGCATATGACATCAGTTGTATGATAGATTATTCACGACAAAAATATGAATGAATGAATGAAATATTATTTATAGTGCGCTACTATGCCCAATGGGCGTCAAGGCGCCTAAACCAAATAAAAAGCTGTTAGCAGACAGAAACAGAGCCTACTGGTATGCCTTAATAAAGAGCCAAGTTTTCAATGACTTCCTAAAGAGGTCGAGGGAAGGAAGCAGTTTGATTTCAAGGGGGAGTGAATTCCACATCAGAGGTGCCAGTATGGAGAAAGCTTTGCTCCCCCATCTAGCCTTCTTGGCTCTGGGAATTACCAGTTGATTAAGCTCGCTGGATCGTAAACATCTGCTCGGAACATATCTGGTGAGTAATGAACCAAGGGCATCAGCCGAACCTGCAGTTAGGGCCTTATATGTAAGGCAAAGGAGTTTAAAAGTGATCCTTGAGGGAATGGGGAGCCAATGGAGGTTCTTTCTCGCTAGGGTCATAGATGCCAACCAAGGCAAAGCGAGAGCAAATCGCGCTGCAGCATTCTGTATGACCTGCAAACGCTGAAGCAAGCCCTTGTTGGCCCCGGCGTACACTGAGTTGCAGTAATCAAGCCTTGAGCCAACAAGGGCAATCACCACCTGTTTCCGTGCCTGAGGGGACAGATAGTGCACGATCCTTTTCAGGGTCTTGATTACACCCCAACAGGTGGCCACCGTTCTGTTGACCTGTAGCTCCATGGAGAGCTGGGTGTCAAAGATGACGCCTAGGTTCCTGGCAGATTTGGTCGGTGTAGGGCAGCTACCTAAAGAAGGAGGCCACCAATCACCTGACCACATGTCCTGGTCCTTGCCAAAGACCAGGACCTCTGTCTTGTCCCCGTTCAACTTTAGGGAGTTGGCGACCATCCACTCTGCAACAAGTTGCATGCAGGCCCTAAAGTTAGAAGCAGTTTCACTAACAGAGTGGGTCAGGGATACCATAATCTGCGTGTCGTCAGCATACGACACTACCTCCATCCCCTGAGATCTTACTAGTCTTGCAAGGGGGGCCACGTAGATGTTGAACAGGGTCGGACTCAATGCCGACCCCTGTGGCACCCCACATTGCAAAGACTTAGCAGGGGAGAGGTATTCACCTAGCATGACACGCTGCTCTCGTTGATGTAAAAAGGAGCTCAGGAGACTGAGCGCCGGTCCAGCTACCCCTGCCTCCCTTAGCCTAGATGTTAAAGTCAGGGGAGACAGGGTGTCGAATGCTGCTGAAAGATCCAGCAGCACCAATACGGTGGTGAGACCCAAATCTACTTTTCTGCGGATGTTATCCATGACTTTCGTCAGGGCAGACTCCGTGCTATGTAGCTTTCTGAAGCCATGTTGGGACCCGTCCAGGAAGCCTGAGGTGTCAAGGAAGTTTGAAAGATGGAAATTCAAATGGGTTTCCAACATCTTAGCAGGGGCTGGCAGCAGAGAGATGGGTCTGAAGTTCTTCAGCACTCCAGGGTCTAGAGTGGTCTTTTTCAGAAGCGGCTTTACGATGGCTCTCTTCCAGAGTGACGGAAAGATACCCTGTTCCAAGGCTCCATTCATTACTTCAAGCAATGGAGGAAGAATGATCTCTCTGCAGTTCTTTAGTACTTTAAGAGGCACTGGATCAAGAGGGGATGAAGATTTAGTTTTATCCAGCAGGCTATTAAGATCTTCTAGAGAGAGAGCAGGGAAGTGTTCAAGGGACAGAGGGGAGTCTTTATTCCAAACTTCCAGTCGTGTAATTTGCAAGGAGTCCTCCGAACTAAGCAAGTTCCTCTGCAACTTTAGGGCTATGTAAATATCGTCTATCTTTTTGTAGAAAAAGTTTGATATATCATCACATAGCTCCTGGGAAGCAACTACTGGGTCAGGAACCTGAAGAGAGCAAAGGGAGTCTACAATTTTGAAAAGCTCTTTGGAGGATGTTAGAGAGCAGGTTAGGTTGGAAAAATAGTCCTGTTTTTCCTTGATGACTCTCCTTTTATACTCTCGTAGTAGACTCTTATAACCTTCTCTATCTTTGTGATCCCAGGATTTACGCCAGGCGCGTTCCTTCTGTCTGCATTTTTGTCTGAGAAGCCTCAGATCAGCAGAGAACCAGGGGGCAGATGGCTTCTGTCTAGCTGCAGGTTTCAAGGAAGGGGGGCTAGTTCGTCAGCGGCTCTGATAATGGCATCAGTGAGTTCTTGGGCCGATTCATCCACCTTCTGCTGAGTAGGGATACTGATGTTACGAATAAAAGGGGCAAGAGCCTCCTTAGTGAGATTTTTGAAACTCCTTTTAGATTGTTTTTTACCAGTGGCCATCGTAACATCAGGGCAGGGAATGTTTAAAGACAGCGGGACTGCTAGATGGTCAGACCAGGTAATTGGTACCGGTAAGCCGACCTCTAGTCTAGAATCGTTGGAAAAAATCCCGTCAAGGATATGACCCGCCTGGTGGGTCGGGTGGAGAACTAGTTGGGCAAAATCACATGCCTCCAAGGAATTGAGCAGAGAGGAAGTATCTTTTGAGGCAGAATCCTCTAGATGGAAATTAATATCGCCCAGAATGGTGAAGTGAGGTCTACCAAAATAGGGTTCCAGAATTCTGAAGAGTTCAGGGCAGAAGTTAGCTCTGGACCCAGGGGGCCTATAGAGTAAGATGCCGGAAAAGGAACTCACCGGGCTGTGCACAATACAAAAGTATAGCGCCTCAAAGGGATCCGTAGAGACCGATAGGGGTTTTATAGTGCAAGAAAGAGTAGATTTAAAAAGGATGGCTATTCCACCACTTCTACAGCGTTCTCTATCTAGCCTTAGGAAGGTGTATCCTTCAGGAATGGCCAAAAGCAAGTCGTGGCCAGCGGACTCAGAAGCCCAAGTTTCTGTGACAAAGACCCAGTCAGGATTCCTCAAACAGACAAAGTCGTGAAATTCGATCCCATGTTTGATCAGAGAACGAGCATTGATCAAAAAACCCTGTTTGGGTTGGGAGATATGGCTAGTGGACTGAAATGGGATAGAATGAATGCGGGCCTGAGTAGGACAGGTAAAAGAACTGTTGCAAGAGGGACATAGACGGGCCCGGCTCAGAACCTCGGGTCTAAGCCGATGATGGCAACGGAGCGCAGGGGGTCTCAGGGAAAGAAGAGTACCGTACAAGTTCTCCAATGAAGAGGGAGGCTGCACGCCAGAAGGCCCAGGGTCCCGCCCGTCCTGCAGCGCGTCCTCAGCGCGGACGGGCGCAGACGGGCTGAACTCTGGCGTAACTCCGGCGTCAGTCTGGCGTCCCCGCAGCGCGTATCCGCTGCGCGTCAGCATGGCTCTCTTAAGTATACGCCTAGCGTCCTCCTGGCGACTAGAGCGCAATACCAGCCAATCAGCGCTAATGCTCGACCATCCCCATCCAAGATGGCGCTAAAAACGGACCTGCGCCGGGAAGCGGACCCGCCAAACAGCGGTGAGTGTCCCAAAGTTAAATGCAAGTAAGGGCCAGGCGCTGTCAGCGCAAGTTAAGAACAGGGGATAATAACTAAAATCTCAAAAGAAATAAAAAACAAGGTAGTATTAAAACGAGCAGCAGCTCGGTTCCTGAGGTGCATTAAGCGCGTGCACACATCGACTGCCAGCTATAGAGGAAGAGCAAGAGATTTACCTCTCTTAAGTATACGCCTAGCGTCCTTCTGGCGACTAGAGCGCAATACCAGCCAATCAGCGCTAATGCTCGACCATCCCCATCCAAGATGGCGCTAAAAACGGACCTGCGCCGGGAAGCGGACCCGCCAAACAGCGGTGAGTGTCCCAAAGTTAAATGCAAGTAAGGGCCAGGCGCTGTCAGCGCAAGTTAAGAACAGGGGATAATAACTAAAATCTCAAAAGAAATAAAAAACAAGGTAGTATTAAAACGAGCAGCAGCTCGGTTCCTGAGGTGCATTAAGCGCGTGCACACATCGACTGCCAGCTATAGAGGAAGAGCAAGAGATTTACCTCTCTTAAGTATACGCCTAGCGTCCTCCTGGCGACTAGAGCGCAATACCAGCCAATCAGCGCTAATGCTCGACCATCCCCATCCAAGATGGCGCTAAAAACGGACCTGCGCCGGGAAGCGGACCCGCCAAACAGCGGTGAGTGTCCCAAAGTTAAATGCAAGTAAGGGCCAGGCGCTGTCAGCGCAAGTTAAGAACAGGGGATAATAACTAAAATCTCAAAAGAAATAAAAAACAAGGTAGTATTAAAACGAGCAGCAGCTCGGTTCCTGAGGTGCATTAAGCGCGTGCAGACATCGACTGCCAGCTATAGAGGAAGAGCAAGAGATTTACCTCTCTTAAGTATACGCCTAGCGTCCTCCTGGCGACTAGAGCGCAATACCAGCCAATCAGCGCTAATGCTCGACCATCCCCATCCAAGATGGCGCTAAAAACGGACCTGCGCCGGGAAGCGGACCCGCCAAACAGCGGTGAGTGTCCCAAAGTTAAATGCAAGTAAGGGCCAGGCGCTGTCAGCGCAAGTTAAGAACAGGGGATAATAACTAAAATCTCAAAAGAAATAAAAAACAAGGTAGTATTAAAACGAGCAGCAGCTCGGTTCCTGAGGTGCATTAAGCGCGTGCACACATCGACTGCCAGCTATAGAGGAAGAGCAAGAGATTTACCTCTCTTAAGTATACGCCTAGCGTCCTCCTGGCGACTAGAGCGCAATACCAGCCAATCAGCGCTAATGCTCGACCATCCCCATCCAAGATGGCGCTAAAAACGGACCTGCGCCGGGAAGCGGACCCGCCAAACAGCGGTGAGTGTCCCAAAGTTAAATGCAAGTAAGGGCCAGGCGCTGTCAGCGCAAGTTAAGAACAGGGGATAATAACTAAAATCTCAAAAGAAATAAAAAACAAGGTAGTATTAAAACGAGCAGCAGCTCGGTTCCTGAGGTGCATTAAGCGCGTGCACACATCGACTGCCAGCTATATAATTAAAAAATATTGAATAATTTACATACTTTGCACTTACAGTAAAAAATATTGACTAGGTAATTATATTGAGTTTTAAGTGTTAAATGGTATAATAACTTTCAAAATACATGTTATGTTTAAAACTGACAGTACAGTTTTAAAAAAGTATATATAATGTAAAAAAAATTATCATAACTCACCAAATAATATTTACTTTTGAATACATACAAAAATAAACACTACATTTGTTGCAAAAGGGATTCCCCCCATTTAGTTTACCAAGATTTTTTGCTTTTTGATCAACTGGTTTGGATTTTGTACCGTGGATGAGTCTCACTACTTGCGTCTCACCCACGGTAATACCAGGGTAAATGGACACAGTAGGAAACTAATACAAAGGTGTTAATTTTTCTTCTTTAACGACTCCTCTGTGTTCCCACTCTTTGGAGGGTTTACTTGTTCATCATGCTGGTCATTCTCTTCTTAGCATGCTACAGGGATGAGGTAAGTACTCTTACTATTGCAGACTAGTGTGCCTAGATAAGTTCAAGTTCAAGTTCAGGAATTTGTATAGCGCACTACTCACCCAGAGGGTCTCAAGGCGCTTGGGGGGGGGGGGGTGCATTATTTATCGAATAGCCAGGTTTTAAGTTCCTTCCTGAAGGAAATGTGGTTCTGGGTGAGGCGGAAGTGAGTGGGGAGAGAATTCCAGGTTTTGGCCGCCAAGTAGGAGAAGGATCTTCCTCCCATGGTGGATCTATGGATGCGCGGGACTGCGGCGAGGGCTTGATTGGACGATCGTAGTTTGCGGGTGGGGGTGTAGAAGGACAGTCGTGTGTTGAGGCATTCGGGTCCAAGTTTGTAGTGGGCCTTGTGTGCGTGGGTGAGGAGACGGAACGTTATTCTCTTGTTGACGGAAAGCCAGTGGAGGTCTTTCAGGTGACCGGTAATGTGAGCTTGGCGTGGGATGTCAAATATGAGTCTGGCTGAAGCGTTTTGGATGCGTTGGAGTTTTTTCTGTAATTTGGCTGTGGTTCCGGCGTAGAGGGTGTTTCCATAGTCCAGTCGGCTAGTGACCAGTGCCTGGATGACAGTCTTTCTTGTTTCGGTGGGGATCCAACAAAAGATTTTTTTGAGCATACGAAGTACGTTGAAGCAAGAGGATGAGACTGCGTTGACTTGTCTGGTCATCGAGAGGGAGGAGTCTAGGATGAAGCCTAGGTTACGTGTGTGGTCTGTGGGTATGGGTGCTGTGCCCAGGGCCGATGGCCACCATGAGTCGTCCCAGGCAGAGGGGGATGATCCTAGGATGAGGACTTCCGTTTTGTCTGAGTTAAGTTTTAGGCGGCTGTTTTTCATCCATTCAGCTACTTCTTTCATGCCTTCATGAAGATTGGTTTTGGCGGTGTTAGGGTCTTTGGTAAGGGAAAGGATCAGCTGGGTGTCGTCAGCGTAAGAGATGATGTTAAGGTTGTGTTGTCGCGCGATGGATGCAAGGGGACTCATGTAAACGTTGAAGAGGGTGGGGCTGAGTGATGATCCTTGTGGTACTCCGCAGATGACTTCGGTGGCCTCTGATTTAAATGGGGGGAGTCGGACTCTCTGGTTTCTCCCGGCGAGGAACGAGATGATCCAGTCCAAGGCTTTTCCTTGTATGCCGATGTTGCTGAGGCGTTGTATGAGGGTGTTATCACAGACTGTGTCGAAGGCGGCGGAGAGGTCGAGTAGGATGAGGGCAGCGGTTTCTCCGTTGTCCAGTAGTGTTTGGATGTCGTCTGTCGCTGCAATAAGGGCGGTTTCGGTGCTGTGTTTGGCTCGAAAGCCGGACTGTGAGGAGTCGAGGGAGTTGTTGGATTCAAGGAAGGTGGCGAGCTGTCTATTGACGCTTTCTAAATGACTTTGGCAGGGAATGGGAGGAGGGAGATGGGGCGGTAGTTCTTAAGTTCAGAGGGGTCCGCTGTGGGTTTCTTCAAGAGGGCGTTGAGTTCGGTGTGTTTCCAGCTTTCTGGGAAGGTAGCGGAGTTGAAGGAGCAGTTGATGACATCACGGAGATGGGGTGCGATGATGGACTCTGCTTTGTTGAAGATGTGGTGGGGACAGGGGTCGGTTGGCGAGCCTGAATGGATGGAGTTCATTAGGCGGATGGTGTCTTCAGTGGTAATTGGGTTCCAGGCGTTAAGGATGTTAGAGGGCGGTTTAGGTTCGGAGGTGGGTGGAGTGGACTGTTCTTTGGAAATGTTCACAAAGCTGTTATGTATGTCGGCAATTTTGTTGTAGAAGAAAGAGGATAACGAGTTGCAGAGGTCTTGGGAGGGAGTAATGTCGTTTGAGGCTGTGGTGGGGTAGGTAAATTCTTTGACGATGTTGAATAGTTCCTTGCTGTTTTGGGCGTTGTTGTCGAGGCGATCTTTGAATGCTGATTTCTTGGTGGATCGGATCAATTGGTGGTGTTTGCGGGTGGCTGTCTTGAAGGTGGTTAGGTTGTCAGTGGTTGGGTTTTTTCTCCATGTTTTCTCGAGAGTACGGCATCGTTTCTTGGATTTCTTAAGGTCCTCGTTGAACCAGGGGGCTTTTTTGCTACCTTGTTTGGTGTGGTGGTTTTTAGAGGGTGTTAGTTCGTCCGCGCTGTGAATGATTCATTGTTTGAGTTTGGTGGCCGCTTGGTTTGGGTCCGATGAGAGGGCGGGAGGGTTTTGTTTGAGCGATGTGAGGAGTTGGTCGGTGGTGATTTTGTTCCAGTTTCTTCGTGGAATAGGTTGTGGGGGGTTGTGGGTCGAGGTAGTTTTGTAGCTGAAGTGAACACAGCTGTGGTCCGTCCAATGGAGAGCTGTGGTGTGATCGAAGGAGATGTGCTTGCTGGAGGTGAAGATAGGGTCGAGCGTATGTCCGGCTATATGGGTGGGGGTGTCAATAAGTTGTTTAAGACCAAGATTGGCCAGGTTGTCCAGAAGGGTGGTGGTGTTGCTGTCGTTTTTCTTTTCCAGGTGGAAGTTGAGGTCCCCCAGTAGAATGTAGTTCTCGGAGGCGAGGGCATGTGGGCTGATGAAGTCAGTGATGTCTTCGCTAAATTGTTTACGGGTTCCTGGTGGTCTGTAGATGAGGGTGCCTCTGAGTGTGGTCCTGGTGTCGGTGTGGATCTGAAAGTGGAGGTGTTCGGCTGTTGCAAGGTTATCGTCGAGGCTGGTCGTGATTCTGATGGTGTTCTTATGGACGATGGCGATGCCTCCTCCTGTTTGGTTGGTGCGGTCTTTTCGGATTATCTTGAAGGCGTCCGGGATGGCTATGGCGATGTTGGGCGCTGAAGAGGGGTTCATCCAGGTTTCTGTAAGGAAGGCGATGTCTGGTGAAGCAGTGTCGAGTAGGTCCCAGAGTTCAGTGGCGTGTCTGTGGACCGAACGGGTGTTCAGCAGGATGCACTTCAGGTGGTTAGGGCCGGAGCTGTGTTTGGAGTTAGTGGATTTGGTGTGGGTCTTGATGCAGGCGAACTTGCAGGAGTGGCAGGCGAAGGGACCGTGGGTATGTCCTGGGGCAGCTTCGTAGCATTGTGGTGTGCGTCAGGGGTTGAGGGCTAGGAGGGTGGCGGCATCGTACATTATGCGGGTGGAGTGGGTTTTGCGAGGACCAGGGGGTCTGGCGCTGGGCGCGGTCCAGGCGCGGACGGGCGTAGATGGGCTTACCTTTGGCACACCTTCGGCGCGCATGGGGCGCGACCGCTGTTGTGAATGCTGCGCGCATAAGCATCTGTCATATGTGGATGGTGGAGGGGGCGGGGGCGAGGGAGGGTCAGCTGGGAGGCGGGAGCTGGGAGGAGACACTGGCCAGGAGTGGACACAACAACAACAAAATCGCTACTTAAACTGAAAAGCGAAACAGGGCACAGCCGAGGACCGGCAATGAATAAAATAGCAGGCTACGGCAATTTAATTCCCAACAATGCAGCGCTAACGTGCACAATATTAATCAGCAGGTACAATTTCAATTTTATAAATGAGCAGGCTACGTTAGTTTTGATTCGGCAATGCTGCGCAAATGGGCACTATTAGCTCTGTGCAGGCTACGATACCAGGCGCTATGTGAATGCGCGCGGTCACGGGTCCAGGCAGCAGGGTAGCAGGCAGCAATGAGGCACACGATCAGGCAGCAAGAAATGGAGCATGGGGGAGCGACCGCTTCGGGGCAAGCCCAGGTGGTCACAGCGCTAGGAAGGAAGGGACGAGCTTACTCTGTCTGTGGGAGGGAGGGTCAGCTGGGAGGCGGGAGCGGGGAGGAGACACTGGCCAGGAGTGGACACAACAACAACAAAATGGCTACTTAAACTGAAAAGCGAAATGGGGCACAGCCGAGGACCGGCAATGAATAAAATAGCAGGCTACGGCAATTTAATTCCCAACAATGCAGCGCTAACGTGCACAATATTAATCAGCAGGTACAATTTCAATGTTATAAATGAGCAGGCTACGTTAGTTTTGATTCAGCAATGCTGCGAAAATGGGCACTATTAGCTCTGTGCAGGCTACGATACCAGGCGCTATGTGAATGCACGCGGTCACGGGTCCAGGCAGCAGGGTAGCAGGCAGCAATGAAAGGGAACTGTTCCATTTAGATCTAGAGTTCCAATAAACAGTCCAGAAAGTCAACCCTAAGTAAAATCAACAATTCACCAAAATATAGGCTTCTCATTTGGTCTGGCACAATTAAGCATGGGCGGAAAATCCGTTTCGCTCGCGGATTTTGCGGATTTTCGGTAAATTCGCAATCCGCGAGATTCGCGAATCTCCCGCAAAATCCGCAAATCCGCGAGCAGCGGATTTTATGGCTTGCTCGCACTGTTCACGTGAGTTCGCGGCTTCCCAGTACAACTTCGCGCCCCGCGAATAAGCGCTAAATTGCAGAAATACGATCTTAGCAAAACTGAAACTACTTACCAGGTTCAAAAGTTCAGGCTCATCATTAGTAGCCATTTCCTGTAGTGCTTCCTGAGGGGCCCCTCCAGAGTTCAGTTGCCTACTTGCAACTATTATGTGACCCTGCTCTGAACCTCAGAATAGTTACACATATGCCACAAAGGTCCTGAATTACAGCTAAGGGAGACAAGCAGGAGCCAGGCTGGAAGTTCAAATCCATTAATCAGCCCCTAATTCATTATTGTCAGTTGGGGCAGGGCAGGTGTTGTAACTAATTTTGCAACAATGAAAGCACTTAGCAAGTGCAAAAGATCACTAATCAGGAAGCACTAAGGAAGCAGGTGCCAGCTAAAAAAATATTCTGTGACACATTAATCAGCCCCAAATTAATTCAGGTCACTTGAGGCAGGGAAGGTGTGCTTTGCTTTGCCACAATAATGTACACTGACTGGACAACCAGAGGGTGCTGTGATGAAACAGAGGGTGGCATGGGTGGGCCAGAGGGTGGCATGAGTAGTCAGAGAGTGGCATTGGTGACAGAGAGTGGCAGTGATGAAGAAGAGTGTCCCAAACAGGCTGGACACGTAGAAACAACAAGTTCGCAAAACTTGCGACCCGACAGGTAAGTTCGCGTTTGCGAAATTGTACAAAACACTCGCGAACTGGCAGAAACCCGCGCGAACACAAAAAAAAAAAATCCGCAAATTCGCGAGAATTCGTGGATTTTGCGAATTGCGAGTTCGCAAATCCGCAAAATTCGCGAACGCGAGATTCGCAAAATTCGCCCATGCTTAGGCACAATAATATAAATTTAGTTTACAGATGTTGGATTCTTATTGTAAATAAATATATTCTTTTAATATCGGTTAGTTATTTTTTACCAGAATCGGTTAGTTATATTTTTACCAGAATCATGTACTGAATATGCTGAGTTTGTACAAGATAAGATATATTCCTTGTTGGGTTTCGTCCATTCAGTGCCCCCAGATTTTATTTTGTGCTTTTTGGATCACAAGGTTTTGTACTTATTGTAGGCAAATTTTACTACATGTGTCTTACCCACAGTAATGAATTGGCACATGGACTGCATGTGTTTACCGCCAGTGTCCACCCTTTAAGATAAGGACCCTGCAATGCATCTAGGGTAAGGGGCACTTAGCTGGTTACATGTCAACACATGTGCACACATGTGAGGGCAGGCACTATGAGACTTCCATCATGCTCCGCTCTGTAACTACACACATATAGCCTAGCACTGGGGAGACTCTGCAAGGCTAGGTTGTGGCCTGGGATAGACGTTATAATATTAGTGGGCACCCATAAGTAAAGTCAGTATTGTTAACTGTTCTTCTGAACTAACACAGTATTACACAATTAGGGGGTAATCTGCCTTAGAGTGCAGAATCACTTCCTTTTGGCCCAGAAAGTCCAGCATGATATCAAACTGGAGTGGAAAGTGTGCATCCTGTTCAAATACATAAGTGTGAAGATCATACAATGTCTCTGGCTCAGCTCATGATCAGAGTCCAGGGTTTTTGTTACCCTGCTGGTCCAAGTTAATTACCCTGCTCCCCAGCAGAAGGAACAAAGGCCTCCTACACAAAAAGAAGTCATTAAAAGTGCATCCTCAGATCCTGAGGAGGAAGGCTTTGGGAATAAAATCTATTAGTGTTAATCAGCTGGCACACTATATCTGGGTTGGAAAAAGTCCAGGGCTACTGAACAAAGGAGGAAGCCCAGACAACTGGAGCCAACACAGGAGCTGACAACTGTTTGAAGTTTTGTTGGGAAAAGACCTGGCAGAGATGTCTGCGAGGCGTGGAGCTGAGGCTCTCAGAGGAGATCTCAGAGGAGATGTGACCAGTGAATTCTGAACTGTGCCATCTTGGACTGTCCCAGCAAGCAGTACAGAAAAGATGTGACAGGGGTCTAGAGTTGATGTGGCATCCTATGATTGGCCAGGCATGCCTGGCTTCCAGAACATTCCATCCCCATTTAAAAACTCTTGCACAAGGTAGAAAAAGTGTTTTTTGCTGTTGGGCTCTGGACACTGGGACTACGACTGCAGTAGTATGCATGAGCAGCTCGAAGAATGGCCTAAAGGAACAAGGAGTGTACCCCCAGTTGACCCCTAGACCAGTGGGATTCTCCAAGGGCTAATGAGGATTGACCCCTTACTTCCTCTGAGGACCAATTGATGGAAGATATGTACTTCTGTGTCCCAGCAGGAGGTCAGGAGCACCAGACAGAATGGAAAAGAGGAAAGCTGTCAAGGGAGCCAGTAAAATCAGCTCCCTGCAGAATGTGCCCCCTTGGAGGTGAGAGGGTCTGCTAAATCTGCTCCTGTTGGTTAGACCTCGTTACCAGCATGAAAAAGAGCACACTATTACCCAAATCTTCTGAACAGGCCTGAGTTATGGACTTTTGACGCTTTGTTACCTTTGACCACCTTTGAAAATGGAACGCTAGGGGTTTTTCAGTGTTCTTAGATATTATCTCCAGGGTGGGCAATACTGGGTGGTCAGCATGAGATTTAATTAATTATTTCAAGGGAGGAGGCGTACATGAGAGTTCCACTCTTTGTCCCTGGGGATCCCTATCTCCCCCGGGGCCAGCATAAAGAAGATTTGGGAGTCAGGGACCCCAGTCCAGGGACCCACAGCAAAGGAAAGGGCTGAGAGTGCCCCGTTGTAGTATTGAAGAAAGGACACTCCAAGCCAGACAGTTTACCACGTAGATTTATTGAGGTGGTAAATTGGATACAGAGAGGTGAAGTCAGAGTCTTAGTAGGAGCCCCACCAGGAGCAGCTTCACTGCTGCTCAGCCCTTCATCCAACTGATTCACGCATGCACACATTCCAAACACTAACATTCCATCAAGCAGTCATCCATGCATGTGTCTGGGTGTCAGAGGCCACACAGCAGGCTGCGTCTTGTCCACATTGAGCACAAGTGGGAAAAGAAGGCCATGCTGGCTCCCATGTGGGATTAGGGAGGTGACTGAGTTTGAGGAGGCTGGTCAGGGTGTCAGGGCCTTGCCCCCCCCCACAGGCCCCATCACTCCAGTTACTTTGGGCGTGTCTCAGGTGGGACCAGACACCTCAGGATAAAGAGGAAAAATGCCAAGGAAAAAGACAGGGGGATCCTGACCACAACAGGAACCCACTGTTAAAATATTCAGTGCCCCTAGCTGCCTTAATGGATGCACATTTCAATATTGTTCTTCTTCTTGTGGTCACCTCAGGAGGGCAGGAGCACACCAACAAGTTTAGGAAGTGCTGCAGGGGCAGCTAGAGTTGCAGCACCCCCAGAACACAATTTAAAAGTGACTCACGTCCTAACATTAAGGAACCCAGAGGATTTTTGCATGTTTTTAAAGCACTCCCGAGTTTGGAGCTTTTGCTCTGCAGCTCGGAGTGCAGCCATCTCTGAGGGTTGGTTCTATGGCTGCATTTTATGAGGCCTGAAAGTATAAAAAAATTATACAGCCACATAGTTAATTTTCAGTACTTTATTATTCATTACACTGACAATGATTTTTTGATCAATGTTGAAATGCTTTTTTGACTTTATGGATTGTATTGACACATGATTAATGACTATAGTGAAATGTTGATGAGTTTCGACAATTGCTTTGTGGTGCACTTTTGATATAGCCAATATGCTTACTTTATACATTGTGAAGATCCTTGATAAAGGTAATAGGCTTGTTGTTTTTAAAGTGATACCCTCCCTATATTGTGATGTCTCTCTAGTATAAGTGGGGGGTAGTGTGATTTTCGGGATCATGACCCCTTAGGTTTCAAATATGATTGCAGAATGTCATATAAGGTATTTTCAATCTGCCTGATGTATTTATTTGCAAACTAATGTGTAGTATTTAGTAGTATGTGTGTAATAAATGAACTGACTGGATATATATTTTGGGTGTTATTATTTTGGCCAGCGAATGGTGATTACTAGCTCACAACACCTCCCATGAAAAGGCCTTGGATTATTACACTACCCTGTAAGAATCAAAAGCGACAATGGGGTGCTTGGTAAAGGGAAATTGCACTCCTAATATTTGAGTAGGCACAACATCCTGCACAACCAATAATAACCCAATTTCCTACAACATTTAAATAAATAATCTATTAATAAAACACAAATCATAAGATAAAAATATGAATATTAATAATTAGAATAACAAACCCTTAGTATTTAAAAATATTAAAATAATATGTAAATGTAAATGTAATGTAAATGTAGGTGTACTTATATAGCGCAACCTGTCACCCAAAGGGCATCCTGGCGCTTGCTTAGGGAACCCGTCCTGGTATTCCCCTGTGAGAGGCCCCCGGCAGGGTGTCCACAGGGTGAAAGCCTGGCATCCCGCAGCGAGGGGCCGTAGTGGAGATTAAGCAAGCTATTGCCCAGAGTTGCAGAGTGAGACCCCAGGAGTCGAGTAGGCACCGGAGCGAGAATTATCGAGACCGTGGAATTTTATGAGCCCGAGACCCGCTGAGGCGGGGAATCGAACCCTGGTCCACGGTCGATCTCAGCTTCCGGGTCTGACGCCTCTAACCACTGAGCCACACTTCTCCACAATATGCATAGACCAGGGCCGGTCCTAGGCATGGGCGGTATGGGCAGCTGCCCAGGGCCTCGCGCTCAGGGGGGCCCCCCGCAGACCGCAGTGAAAAGTCACAGAGCCGCTGACATGAACAGGGGCGTAACAAAGGCCCCCGCAGTCCCCGCAGTGGGGGGGGCCTAGCTCTCCTGGGGGGCCCTCACGCTCCCCTGGCAAGCCTCTTCACGAATTAAATGGCCGACTGGCGGTCTCTTAACATAATGGTGCGCACGCACTCCTCGAGGGGCCCGGCGGTGGGGGGGGGGGCGCCAGGGGCCCCTTCACACTCGGCAAGCCTCATGAATTCAATGGACAGCTGGCTGCCTCTTAATATAATGGTGCGCATGCACTCCTCGGGGCCCCGCTCCAGGTCTCCCTCGCTCAAGGGCCCCCCTTCACACTACTACTCCGCAAGCCACACAGGCTCTTAATTAATTAAATGGTCGCAGTTGCACACGCAAGCAGGGGGAGGGGGGGGGGGGGTGGTCGGTGCTTCCGGGCTCTGAATCTTTAGGGGCATAATGACTTATCCAGTGACTAAGGGTGGCAACAAGACAACCTGCAATATATCTGTGCCTTTGTTTTAATAATATTATTTATATTGAAAAACGTGTTTGTGTTACACGACAACTCTTCACGGTTATCCTGCGTGATGTGTAAATAGTGAACTGGTGGGGGCGGGCGGGCAATGAAGTGATTTGCTCAAGCAAGGTCCACACATACACGAAATGGTGCACGGGCCCCGGCCAGGCCGCTGACTGAGGCTCTTTATTAATTAATTTTACACTGTGGTGGGTGGGGGCGCCCATTTGTCTGCTCAGTCTTCAGGGTGGGGCAGGGGCTGATGACCGATGTCATTTGAATTTGTCAGACATGCGCATTGCAATTAAAAGTGCGCTTAGACTTGTGAGCCTGAGGTGAGGGAGGCATCCAGGACCCAGCCACGCCACGCCTACCACCAGAGACTGAAAAGGACCATCACCGGCCGGGAATTAATTTAAATTCTTACTAGCCCCTGCTGCCCTGCTAGCTTCTTTGCCCTGCCTTTTGTGCTGCCCGCTCGCGCCTGCCTCTCAGTCTGAAGCTGCTGGCCAGCCCTCAGGTCAGGTGAGTGAGTCTGTCCGAGGCAGGAGAGGGGCCCCCGCGCTCCAGGGCCCCCTCACTCAGCAAGCCTCTTTTACTATTCATTATGAATTCAATTGTGTGCACGCCCGCCACTCGGCCCCTTACAATAAATTAAATGGTGCGCACGCACGCCTGGGCCCTGGCTGGGCCTCAGAGGCACTTCATAAATTAAATGGTTCGCACGCATGGAAGAGGCTGTTCGAGGACGACCCAGGTTGTAAGCACCTCTCAGCACTGCAACTGTGCCCCTGTGTATGTCGTGCGATCTAACGCGTTGGTAAATATATAGAAATACATATTCCTGAAAAGCAATCGCCATACGTTTGTATGCAGATCTGTTTAAAACGTCGTTTGTTGGAATTAATTGGGACATACATGTGAAAACAAATGCAGTTGTTTTCAATGACTTAAGAAAGGAGGCAGTTTATTTTACACATTTCTCACCACCTGCATGCAGGTGGTAAACAACTATTGCATTAAATCAGTCACTAGTTTGGAGAGACTACTGTGCATGTAACTCCTTGCCTGCTGAAGCGTCGCCTGTTTGCATTTCTGCTATGTTTTCAAGTGACAGAGACCGAGTCAGTGGAGTGAAATCACGTGTTGTGAAGACCCTATGTAACACTTCGGCCTTGTGTTGTGCCTCTGAAAGACCAATACTAAAAGACTGGGACAGGGTCAGCTGTTTAGCCTGGCAATTAGGTTCTCTGCGCCCAACCCCACATCTGGCTATAGAAAACAAACTAAGACAGCTTGTCTGCAGTCACAGTGCAGAGAATAATTCTGACAAATGGGTGCTAACATTTGACTTTGAAAAATAGGGTTTGCAGAGCCACTACACTTTGTTATTAAAATAATGCTGAAGCGTAGTCCATTTGCATTTCTGCCATTTTTTTCATGGCTCGGGCACATTATATGTTAATTTACTGTCCATATGGCAGGCCCGTGATCGGCAGCTGCCTGCAGCCAGTGGGGTGCCAGTCCGATCATGACTCAGAAGTTCTGCATTGGCATGGCTGCAGGCGTGGCTCCTGGTAGAGGCCCAGGCTGTGACAAGCGTGTGTGTTTACATTCTGGCCACCTTAAGTTAGCGGTTTCTGTCTCAAAACTACATGAGGGTAATTTTAACAGGTTTCTGACAATTTTGGCTATGTTGTATGGGTGATTATTGAGCCGGCCTCAGCCTGTGAGGATAATGGAAAATGGTGCTCAGCCTGTCTGCCTGCGAGTCAGCTAACTGACACTGTGTGACAGGCAGCTGAGATACCTGGATCCCTGTGTAACTTGTCTTCTTCATGTTGAAGCCTCACACATCCTTCCTGTTAGGCCGGGGGTCCCACGTTACATGGACAGAGAGAGGCCCTGGAGTCCTGATGTTCTCCTGATTGATTGCTGGCAGATAGGGGGCCATAGGCTGGCAATGATTTCTGGTGCTTTGCTGTAGTTTTAACATTTTGTTGGAGTTTCTTGTTGCTCAAATGGGTATAATTTCAGATATTCTTGTTTCCCTGTCTTCATTGCTTCATTTTGCTCGCGAGAAACTGTCACTCATAGTCATTGAAATGTCACTCATAATTACACTGAAATTATGAAAATGTCACACATAGCAATTTTAAATCTTGGCATCTATGCGTAAGACATCACTTTGCGTGCATGTCACAGAAGAGGTACGCAGTAGGCAGTTGTGTGTCCGATGGGTGCTATTGTTCTTTGAGTTGAAAGGTACAAGGTTCGCTATGGTGGCTCCGATAGATAGGGAGCTGAAAAAGGTAACATGCAATTATATAACTCTATATTTTAGTTTCAGGTTCAAATGGCCGAAAGTACATTCAATCCTAAGTACCAAGACTGTAGCTTGATCCAGGCACAATATCACTTGTATGTACCTTTATACCCGAACCAAGAAGAGATGCCTGCATATTATAACCAATACTCCAGTTTGCCATACGTTAAACTCAGTGACGAAGGACACAGGCCATATTATTTGCTAAGCCCTTCCTATCATTCAATCAAAAAGCATCTCCTTGTGCCCCACATGTCTGTATGTATATCCACCCCATGCCCCTCTATTCCCTGTTGTGCCTGAAAGAAGGCACATGACCTAACACTGATGAAGCCATTCATCAGTGACAGCTCTCAGCTACTCACACTCACGCATGTTGGACAGTGTGTAACTGCGCAGTTTTCGGCAGCTATGCCCCTCTGCCTTATAGTTGTGTTGTAACGCTTAAAAGATAGACATGCCTATGTTCCTTGCATCTCTGTTCCGAAGCAGAGAGTCGGTTGCAATCTGGCGTGCAGGTATCCTAGACAAACTTTACTTTATCTTTGCCCGAAGAGCAGCCCTCTGGGCCAAACGTGTTTCTGTTCCTATTCTTTAACAGGACACCTATTTGGTAGAGTAATTTAACTGAGAAGGAGACCATGTTCCTTGGCTTACAAACAGAACATAACATAATGGGGACTTATATGCAGGGCTTTCAGTGGACCAGGTCTTGCCAGTGCATAGCAATGGCAGTTCTTATATGCAGGTGCCAAGACGGGTCCCTAACAGGGTCTCCCTTTTTGCACTCACCATGAAAAAAATACATCTTACCTCTGCAGCAGTACCACCCATTTTTGCCTTTGATGTAACTTCACAGAGACTCGTTATAGTTCTTTCCCAGCCCTACTATTTCATAACTGAAACATTTTTAGTAACTTTTGATCTGTTTGAGCTATAAACAATTTATTAGTAAAAATCATCAGATTATGCAGCAGATGATGTATTATGTGGCAAATATGCATACTGGGAGTTGTAGTTTCACACTGTCCAATAAATGTTGGGCTTTGCAAGAGCTAAAAGGAGGGGGAAAAAAGCCACTGTTCAACTCTGGTCCATTTGTGTTAGCAAGCGGCTAATTTCTTGAACAAGTTTATAAATGGTGGACGTATGATCATATGGGCAACTGCTGTTTTCCACGATCAGCCCCTTACCATAACTAACTTTCCATTCCATCTAACTAACAACACTGCCATGAGCAAGCAAAGTATGTCTGTTTGTAATGCACACTTGTATATGGCTAGAAATACAATTGTTAAATGTGGAACCTTATGATATTTTGGACTATTAAACCATATATACTTGGTGGGAGTGATGCCATTTAATAGGACCGCACTCGAGAGGCCAGTGGGGTGGGAATAGCCTAAAGGCTGGCCGACAGGTCGGTGAATTGGTTGGTTTTTTTTTGGCTGTTTGTAGGCCGATTTTATTTGCTGGTGGGCTGTGCCAATACTTGTCTGTGGTTTTTTGGCTATTTGCGGGCTGATTTTATTGGCTGGTGAGCTGGTTTTTATTGTTAATTTATCTGATATTACTACAAACATTGCTGCAAGTCCAACTAATCATTAAAGCAGCAGGCAAGTGTTACACTCATGGATATTTGCTCACCTGTTTTCCATCCCCTCTACTTTTTGTCCATGTTACTGATATCCACATTAGTTTGCTTCAGTGATGCCAAATAAGATCAATAGTGCTGCGAAGTCACTTTCTATCATGTCACTTCTTGTGACGCAATATGCAATTAGAGGGGCCTCACATCTTCCCTTTCGCCCGGGGCCTCAGAAGGCCTAGGACCGGCACTGGCATAGACAATAGTAAAAACATCCAAATAAATATAATAAGTATTATATAAATTATGTAAATTAGAGTAATTTTTAAAATTAAATCACAAAAAACTATCTTTTTTTAAAATTCTTGTAAAAGAAATAGACTTGAGCTTGTCAAAATTTCTACTCCAACCTGACCCACAGAAGGGTAAAGGGTTGGACTTGAAGGGGTGAAATTTAATAGTCCCACTAGAAACCCAATTACTCCCAATAAAAAAAATACATACAAAAATGCTAAACTTTTAATATATTACCAAATTGAAACACCCAAAAATAATTATACATAATTAATGTTAATATAATGATGGTGAGGATGTGGTGTTACAGCCAGAGCTGACAAATTTGGAACTGGGGAACCAGGTTCTAGTCTCAGTGTTGGCTCAACATCCTGTGATTCTGGGTAGTTCACTTTATCTCCCTGTGCCTACAAAAATAAATGTGTCCTATTATAATGTAATGTAACTGCTGCTCGTGTAAAACTCTCTAAGACCTTTGGGTTGAGTTTGCTACATAAAACTGCACTATATATATTAATACCATTTTGCAATACAAAAACTAAAAATAACTCACAAAATAATAACAAATGATATGTTCAACTATATTAAAAAACAATATAAAATATTTATAAACAAAGTTCCATTCTTACCTGGAGTATTCTGCCCCACAACATTTCTGACATCGCAATATTTTTGAGACAAAATTTCCATCAATCAATATTTCCATAACACGCCTGCTGGATTTTTTCATAATGGTCTTATATTTTCCTATATATTGGCTTTGACCCCTTTGTTGAATAAAAACCATGTGGGTAAAAACAATGAGGGTATCACAGCTATAAACCTCCAAGACATATTTAACTGGAAATATTTGCTCATGTCTTTGTTACCTTTAAAAAACACCCTCTTCAAGGTCCTCTAAAGAAAGGGAAGTGTTGACCAGGATGAGAGGCCATGGTGGAGGCATTCACTGGGCCTGAGAAACTTTATTCCAGCTGCAATTATAAGACTGGATATAGGGGGACCAGTGCCCTCACCTATTTGAAGCTTGGCATCCCCACCAGAGACTATTGCCTATTTAAAGACAGGGTGTGAAGTTGTCAGTGCCCTTCACCAGTTTAGGGTAATCTTCTGTGCAAAACACTTAAAACCTTCAGTGGACCCACACTACACAAAACCAACAAAAGAAAATAAATGGTATTTGTAATTAAGTCCGGGTGGAGCTGGCGTAGTGCCTCTATGCGGAGTTCCACGGAGTTGGAAAAAAAGTCTGTGAAACTCCACTCCCTCCCCTTCCATAATTAATTATATATCTTTTTTAAAAGGCACTTACTTGCTGTGGCGGCCTCCTCCTCTCCATGGCCGCTCTCCTTCCTCGTCTTCTCTGTCTGTTTCTATTGGAAACCCCTATGTTGTACGTCTGGCACATGCGCAAGTGCACATGCAAGATGTACAACATAGTGGTTTAAAATAGACAAGGACAGTGAGGACGAGGAAGGAGAGTGGCCATGGTGAGGAGGAGGCAGACGCAGCAGGTAAGTGCCTTTTAAAAAAAAATTACAATTAATTAGGGAGGACGGAGGGGCTGGCTATCTCCGCTCCATCACAGAGTCAGAGTTTTGCCTAAACTCCGAGTTCGCAATGGAGCGCGGAGTAGGCAAAACTCTGTAAACTCTGCTGGTGGAGCAGAGTTGCCCACCCGGAGTTGCTTGTAATATGGCGGATGATATATCTGTCATGTTTGTGAAGGAGTAACCCATCCGCCAAACTCCAAATCTGGGCCAATGTGTTTAATTGGGGGTGAGGGGAGATTAGAGCCTCAAAAAACAGTTTGGGATCAGAACCTAATAAATTTATTTTTTTAATAACATCTCAATCTTTATTCCATCAACAACAATTGTCACCTCTGGTCAGATAACAGTCTATTGGCATTAGAACCTGCCATTACTGCATATATGCACACTGATGACAGAAGGGAAATAGAACTGAGCAAAAATAATGCTTAGCATAATTCTCCGGGGGCTGTAAAAAAATATCTTGAGTAACACAATCACAAGCTTTCAGCTACTAAACAAAAACCTCCAGAAACAAAACCTACAGCAGGAGAGTGACAACTCTGGGGAACTTTCTATGTAAGGCAAAACTCTTGTGCCTCAGTATTTTGTGACCACAAAAAACACAAAGCTTAAGGGTGCATGAGCTTGTTATAGGTTGTGCCTCTTTTAAGATTAGTTTGAAGAGGATTTTTTTTGGGGTGTACTTCTATCTGATTTGGTCAGTGGCGATTGATAGTGGTACTGATAATGCTCCAGAATTAAGAAATGTATTACCAGATGTAAGGTAATACAATTACTCCTGAGATTAAGTATTTATTAACAGATATAGTTTTGCTCCAGTGTCAACTCTGCAAAGTGGATATTACCACCACAAAGCAGTATGGTGGTAGAGGAGCTCAGAGCACCAGTCTGTGGAACCAGTTGAAGCTAAACTTTGAGATTCTTAACACTCAATGCACAGAAATGGGCATGACTGTAGAATACCAAATAAAAGGTCCAGTGAATGCTCCCACTACAAGATCCTGGGCATCCTCTGCATCAGCAGGTTCCTTCCCTCCAATCGCTCCAAGACCAACAGCCCAACTCACATCAATCCAATCCACACATTGTAAACTGAAATCCTCAACCACATTAAAGTGCATGCTTCTAAACTGCCGGTCAGCAGCCAAGCACGCCACTGAAATAGTGGAGGCTATCGTTCTCCATGAAATCAACTTATGCTTCCTGACTGAAACCTGGCTAAACAACCGCTCCTCAGCCATTATCAACCTACCTACCCCTGGGGTTTCTCAATCATTCTTCGAGACCACAAAAACCATACCGGTGGTGTACCAGCTCTCATACACAAAAAGGACCTCTGCCTAAAACCCTTCCACACAATTGAATACTCAACTTTTGTATACCTAGGAGTTCATCTCCCCTCTGAAAACTCTAATCCCATCAAACTCCACATCATCTATCACCCCCAGGTGAAAAACAATTATCTCTTGAAGCACTGGCAGACCTTATAACACTACATCAATCAATCAATCAATCAATCAATTGTTTATAAAGCACGATCACTCACCCATGAGTTTCTCAAGGCACTAAACTCCATGAAGGTTTCCACAGACCTAGGAACCCAAACTTGCACCTGAATGATGCCAACTAGATAACAGCACAAGACCTATCCACCCTCCTTGAACTGAAAGTTCTAACTCAACACCAAAAAAAACCCCCACAATAAAGGTTCTACCCTCGATGCAATCATCTCCAACCACAATGGCATATCCCTCCACTTTATCATTCCCCTCAAATGAACCGACCACCACCTAATTCTTTTCGACCTCAACATCCTACTATAACACAAAAATTACTGAACTGCTTGACACCATCGCTCCCCTAAACTCAGAAAATAAAGAAGCATCCCCTTCAGATCCTGGTTCAACTCAGACCTTATCAAGGAGAGACGACAACTCAGACTGATTGAAAGAAACTGGAAAAAACCCTCACCAGCGCATCTCTCTCAAAAAACACATCAACTGAAAAAAACGTCTTTCTTCTGAACCCAGCTGGACCGGTCCATAAACAGACCCAAGGACCTCTTCAATATCATCATACACAAACTTCCTTGATCCCCGAACATCCTATTGATACCTCCAGCAAGCACTGTAAAGAGTTCGCTAAATTCTTCTCAGACAAAATAACAAACATTGAACTCTAGTTGGACCCTCTCACCCCTCTCCTACTACTAAAGCCACGTAGAGAACCCAAACCCACTATCACCAATCACTTACATTTAAAAAAACTACACAACGTTGTCCAAGTTTGAAACCATCTTTGAAAAGTAAGTCTTCAAAATACTATCATGCTTTAATCCATCCTTCCACCTTTCTGACCCTTTTCCCTCCTGATTTGTCAAAAATCTCAGACACATCATCTCTCCAACTTGGACCAAAATCATCGACTCCTCCCTATCCAGCAGCTATATTCCAGGTACGGAGACCACATTCCTGAACATTATTGATGATCTGCATAGATTCCGTGATGATGGCGATGCCTGTCTCCTAATCCGCTTGGATCTCTCATCGTCCTTTGATACCATCAACCACAACTTTCTTCTAAACACCCTTTCACCACATGCTCATTGGTACTGCCTTAAATGAAAGATCCCACCTAATCAAGATAAATAATTCCACATCACCAGTGGCACTAGTCAAACAAGGAATGCTGAAACTCTACACGGAACCGCTTGCTGGGATCCTAAAACAAGCCAAGACATACTACCAACTTTCAGCTGATGACACCCACATCTGCATATTATATTATGGTTCTTGTTAGACCTGTCTGGCTTTTTGGCGAAGTCCCTCCTAATTTTTATTTATTTTGTCCCCCTTTTTGCCCCTCATACCCTTGTTAATTTTTGTGTCTACTGACTTTTTGTAGGTGTTGGTCAGGGGGATAGGTGTTTTCTTTTCCCCCTCATAATCTTTTACCTTAGGCCCAGAGGCCTGTTCTGACAGGAAAGTTGGCACCACCTAAAATGGTGGCCACCAACTGCCCCAACTGTCACCAACAGAACCTGGCCATAGCCTAACATAGGGCATTCCAGAACCTTCTGGTCCATTCTGGACCACTGAAGGGCAGCCTATATAAGGCGGAATGCGGGGCAGCCATTTTGTCTACCTGTGGAAGTCAGCTGGAGGACAGGCTGTAGCCAAGGGTGGGAGAGGTTAGGCATAGGGTTGACCTCCTAGATAGGGAAGCTGCCTTGGGTTGTCACCTCAAAATCCCCCTTTTGGGTTATTTGTCCTGACCCCGCTGTGTAGGATTACTGGAGACCCTGGGCGCCTAGCTTGCCCCTTGTCCAAACTGTACAGGGGAAGTTCGAGGAGAAGGAGACTGCAGTGCTGCGGTGCGCAGTCCTCTGCCCAGCAGAAAGAGACTCAGGAAGGATAACCTTCCTCCCTAAAATCCCAACCCCGTCTTCATCTCAAGTGCTAAAAGGACTTTGTGAGGAGAACTGGGTACAGGATCAAGCCAGCGCTGTCCCTACCTTCCTGGGTGCTGGGGAAGGCTGGTGTCCTGAGGAGCCCTGGCTGGATCTGCAGACAACTGATCCCTGGAGTCCTTGGTGGAAGGCATCAAGCGTTCTGAAAAAGCGCCCAACCCCGGGATCCACTGAGCCTGGGAAGCTTGTCAGGGCTTCCCTTCGAAAGCGGGACCCCGGGGGCACCTTCCGCGCTCCAGTCGCGTTACCGAGTGGAGTCCCGGTTGACAAAGAAGAGCCTGGGCGAGACGCTTTGCTAAGGCGCCATCGCGCATGCCCAGTCGGCGATAATATTTCCTCAGGAGGGGCCTAGGACCGAGCAGGCCCGGTGCAGTGTCGCTTCTCCCCCGCGCATGCGCAGGAGAGCCCGGGGGCGTGTGGAAGCGCCGACGCGACGCTGAGGAGAGCTGTCTGGAGGCAGCCTCGGCGAGTGGCAGAGATCAAGTGGGGCGCCGAGGGACAGATCCTGGACGGTGAGGAGCAGCCCTGTGGCGAGGCTGCATCACCGTGTCTGCGCTCCGTTTTCTGTGCTCTGGAGAGGTCTCTGCTCCTCTGAGAGGGAGCGAGGGGGCCGGGTAACAGCGGTGAAGAGCCCTCGAGTCCAGAGGGTGAGCGGAGGACTCGACTGCTGCCTGCTCATACAAGTAAGCGGGGAGGAGTGAGGGGAGGCGAGGGAGAGCTGGTTAGGCCTCCTTTTCGTCTGGTTTCCTTCCCACACTGGTTGAGCCTGAAAAGAAGAAGGAGGGGGGAGAGCCTGGAAAACGAGGGGCTTAACTGTGGAAAAACTACCTAAAACAAGGAGCCTGGCTCTTGTTCATTAATGACAGTTGGCCCCCCTCTGATGGAGTAGAGTGTCTGAAAGGCAAAATAGAAGCACATTGCATCATTAACTGTCCTATGGACTTAGAAGGGTTATCTACCAGACCTGGTGGTGGTGTATATTCAACTGTAATGAGCTATTGGAATTAATTATCAAACTGCATAGTAATTTAAGAGTGTTATTGCTATTGCTGAGACCAGTTATAGAGTATAGGTCATCTTTAGAAACTATGCCTAATTAAGCGCTAGAAATGCTAGGAATGTACAGCTGATGATTTAAGCTAGCACCTTGACAGAGTCTGTGACAACTTCCCTGACTAATAAGATTTGTGCTTTCATCTCATAAGGAAATCTACTTGTATTTAGAAGGCGCTGGGGTTTTTCCTCCCAAGGTTCTAGCAAAGTTATAATTCACCGGATTGATTCTAAGGTACAGTTTATCCTAATGTACAAGTGTAATAGGAGTTCAGGGATATAGCAACTGCTTTAAAGACAACGTGTTAATCTGCTATTAATTTCAAAAGTGTAACTGCTGATTCTAAAAGTGATTTGAAATGTTTTGAGATAATTACATGTGAGCTACTTATATTTGACAACACAGAGAACATTATTTTTATATAAAGCAGTACGTATTTTCATATAATTTTGGTGTAGTGTTTTCTTTTTGAGTGCTATTGCGTGGAATTACTTTTGGGTGGTCTGCAACCTTTACACTGTGCCTCTGAGATGCTAGTCTTGCCCTAGGCCAGGCTACCTAATTCCAACATATTGGTGCCTAGCGGTGGGATTGCGGACTTGGTTGCAGCTACTTACTAGTAATTTGACGTGATACACCCAACCTACACCAGGAGTTTTCTCCTTGCGGCCCTCCCAATTAGTCTTTTTGTTTTTTCTAAATTTATTCCTGGTGGTGGGTGGAGTTGGCTTAAGGTTGCCCTTGCCCCTTTGAAATTTCTGGTGTGTATCCAGGTTTGCCAGACTCACAATGGAGTTTGCGGTGGAAAACCTGGAAGTCTATTCCGTGCCCCAATTGAGAATGTTCTGCCAACGAATGGGGGTCTTTTTCAAACATGGTGCTAGGAAGGGGGAGCTCCAGACTAGCCTCAGGGCCTGGGTGGAGGCACACCAAGAGACAAAGGAGGAGGATGAGGAGGTCGACCAGGACACGGTGGGGGAGGTGGAGGAGTTATTCCGCCATGAGGGGGAAAACTTGCTCACCGGACCAGTGTCCTATTCCAGAAAGGGCAGTAGTATTTCTGGGAGAAGCCTAACGGAAGCCGAGCTCACCGATAGGAGGGAGAAAAGACAGCTAAAGTGGGACTTGGCTAAGATGGAACTGGAGAAAGAGGAGAGGAGGATGGTCCACGAGTTTAGACTGAAGGAACTGGAGCTCCAAAGTCTGCAACGGGGGTCCTCTCCTGTTAGGAATGGTGGCAGCGAACCGAAAGAGTCAGCCAGGGAGACCAAACCCTATATCCCAAAGGACCTGATAGCGAGCTTCAGTCAGGGGGATGATGTTGCTAAGTGGCTGGCCGCTTATGAGGTTTCTTTGAAGGTTCATGGAGTGCAGGAGAAGCACTGGGGGGGTAGTTTGTACAAGTACATGCCTCCTGCTGGTCGGGACACCTTGCTGGCCCTGGATCCAGAGGAACAGACAAACTACCCCACCATGAAGCTGGCGTTATTGAGGAAGTTCGGGCTCACCCCAGAAAGGTACCGACAGAAGTTCAGGGGGAGCCACAAGATGGGCACTCAGAACTGGGTGGACTTCCTTGATTACGCCAGAAAGGCCTTAGAGGGTTGGGTCAAGGGCAGTGAGGTAAAAGATTATGAGGGGCTGTATGATCTGTTTTTGAGAGAACACCTCCTCGAGAAATGTTTTCCCGAGCTGCGCCAACACCTGGTAGACAGCAAGCTGACCAATCCCCGGAAGCTTGCCGAGGAGGCGGACATCTGGACAAGTACCCGGGTGTCCACCAAGGGGACTGGAGGGGAATCTCAAAAAGCCGGACAGGGCGCCCCCCAGAAGAAGGAGGGGGGGGAGAAAAAGAAAGAGTTCTCTAAAGGTCCCCAAAATAACTTCCAAGGGAAGGGAGCAGGTTTCACCCCTAGGGCAAACCCGCCCCGGAACCCTCATCCTGGCCAAAGCCAGCAGCCCAGGGTTCTCCACTGTTTTGAATGCGGTGGCGTTGGACATTATAAGGGAGATGTCAGATGCCCAAAGAGACCACCCCCTCCCACCGGAGGAAAGTCACCGGGAGTAGCTAGTGTAGCGCTCGGGGAGGAGTTGCCCTTAGATAAGGGGGGTGAGTGGGCGGGTGTCACCTTAGTGTCCCTGGGAGAGCGGGAGATGGTGCCAAAGATCCAGGTGCCCCCAAATACTACAAAGTATGGGCAATGGGTTACCATCAATGGCCAGAGAGGGGAGGCTCTGAGGGATACAGGAGCCAGCATGACTATGGTGAGAAGTCAGCTGGTGTCCCCAGAGCAGGTTGTTCCTAATGTACTCCACCCCGCCGCGATGGCTGACGGCAGAATGGGCCACTATCCAGTGGCTGAGGTTCCCTTTGAGTGGGAGGGGGTTGCAGGTTCACTTCGAGTTGCCGTAAGCCCTGCCGTGCCAGTCGATTGTCTGTTGGGGAATGACATGGAACACAATACTTGGAGAGAGGTGGAATACCGGACGCATTCTGCAAAGCTGGGTACACCTGACTGGGCCTGTGTCAGCACACGGTCTGCGACTGCCCGGAGAGGGAGTTCGCCTGGGTTGGAGCCTGGAACAATGGCCCAACCCGCTGCTAAGAAGGGACAGACCCGGAGACAGAGAAAGCCTGCTCCGGCTTCCACACCCCATGAGACAGATCGGCCACCTGCGGTGGTGGACCAGGAGTCCGTGGAGGGGGAAGTAGACTCTCTGGAGGATTTGCCCATCCCTGCGGAGTGGCATGTGGAGGGAGGTCCTACCAGAGAAGAATTCTGTAAGGGGCAGAGGGAGTGCCCCACCCTTGAGGGACTGAGGCGACAGGCTGAAGCCCAAGCAGCAGGTGATGTTACGGGACATTACCATATTTACTGGGAGGATGGACTCCTCTACAGTGAACCCAAGGTACCCTCGCCTGGTTCATCGAGGGCCTTGGTAGTCCCGCAACAGTACAGAGCCTTTCTTTTGGAACTGGCTCATGCCATACCCCTGGCAGGACACTTAGGCCAGGACAAGACCTTTGCACGGCTTGTTCTCCACTTTTACTGGCCTCAGATGAAAGCGGCGTCCAACACATACTGTAGGACATGTGTAACCTGCCAGGCCAGTGGGAAAACAGGGGTGAAGCTAAAAGCTCCCCTGGAACCACTTCCAGTCGTTAGCACCCCCTTTGAGAGGGTGGGCATCGACATTGTAGGGCCTTTGGATCCACCAACAGCAGCTGGTCACAGGTTTATCCTGGTACTGGTGGATCATGCCACACGGTACCCAGAGGCAATACCTCTGAGGACAGTCACTGCACCTGTAGTGGCAAGAGCCCTAATGGGAATCTTTACCCGAGTGGGATTTCCCAAGGAAGTTGTGTCCGACAGGGGGACCAACTCCCTGTCAGCTTACATGCGGGCAATGTGGAAGGAGTGTGGAGTGACCTACCGGTTCACCACTCCTTATCACCCCCAGTCGAATGGACTGGTTGAGAGGTTCAATAAGACCTTGAAGGGCATGATCAGAAGTCTGCCCGAGAGCCTGCGGAGGAAATGGGATGTCCTCCTACCCTGTTTACTCTTTTCCTACAGGGAAGTGCCCCAGAAGGGAGTGGGCTTCAGCCCCTTTGAGCTTCTGTATGGGCACCCTGTACGCGGTCCTCTCAGCCTGGTGAAGGATGGTTGGGAGAAATCTCCCAGGAAACCCCCCCAGGATGTGGTGAGCTACATGCTGGCCTTCAGGAGCCAAATGGCGAAGTTGTGGAAGCAAGCTTCTGACAACTTGGAGGCCAGCCAGGCAGTCATGAAGGAGTGGTACGACCACAATGCTCACCAGGTGGAACTGGAGCCTGGACAGAAAGTGTGGGTGATGGAGCCTGGAGAGCTTAGCGCCCTCCAGGATCGCTGGACAGGCCCCTTTGAGGTGTTGGAAAAGAAGGGTAAGGCCACATACCTGGTGGACCTTAAGACCCCTCGACAGCCCCTACGGGTGCTACAAGCCAACCGACTCAAGCCCCACCATGAGAGGCCCGAAGTCATGCTGATGATGGTGACTGACGGGGAAGAGGAAGCGGAAAGCGAACCTCTCCCAGATCTCTTTTCGTCCCAAGAGAAGGATGGGTCAGTGGAGGGAGTGAATCTCTCTCCTACTCTCACTCCTGAGCAACGGGAAGACTGTCGCCAGATACTGGAGCAGTACTCTTCGTTGTTCTCCCTTGTCCCGGGAAGGACCCACCTGTGTACCCATGATGTGGACACAGGAGACAGCCCACCAGTGAAGTCCAAGACCTACCGGCTGTCTGACAAGGTGAAGGCTAGCATCCATGGAGAAGTTGCCAAGATGCTAGAGCTGGGAGTAATTGAACCTTCCAACAGCCCTTGGTCCAGTCCGGTGGTGCTCGTGCCAAAAGCCGCACCACCAGGCACCACACCTGAACTGAGGTTCTGTGTGGATTACCGAGGACTGAATTCAGTGACAAGGACTGATGCTCATCCGATCCCTAGGGCGGATGAATTGATTGACCGGCTAGGAGCTGCCCAATATCTGAGTACCTTTGACCTCACTTCAGGGTACTGGCAGATCTCCTTGACAGATGGAGCAAGGGAAAGGTCAGCCTTCTCCACGCCTGAGGGACACTACCAGTTCTGTGTGATGCCCTTTGGGCTCAAGAACGCCCCAGCCACATTTCAGCGGCTGGTGAACCAGGTCCTCTCTGGAATGGAGAGTTTCTCTGCTGCTTACTTGGATGACATTGCTGTCTTCAGTAGCAGTTGGGAGGACCATCTGCAGCATTTGCAAGCCGTTCTCCAGGCCCTGAGACAAGCTGGATTGACCATCAAAGCCAGCAAATGCCAGATTGGGCAGGGGTCGGTTGTGTACCTTGGACACTTGGTGGGTAGGGGGACTGTGCAGCCCCTGCAGGCTAAGATTGAGGCAATCATGGCCTGGGAACCCCCCAAGACACAGACTGAGGTCCGAGCTTTCCTGGGCCTCACAGGTTACTACCGTCGCTTTGTGAAGGGGTATGGCACTATTGTAGCGCCCCTCACAGAGCTCACCTCCAAGAAACAACCTCGACGGGTAGTTTGGACCAAGGCTTGTCAGCAAGCCTTTGAAAAGTTGAAACAGGCAATGTGTGCGGCACCGGTCCTGAGGGCCCCAGACTTCTCCAAGGAGTTCATTGTCCAAACGGATGCATCAGAACATGGCATTGGGGCAGTGTTATCGCAACTCAATGAAGAGGGCCTGGATCAACCTGTAGTCTTCTTATCCAGGAGGCTGCCTCCCCGGGAACAGAAGTGGAGTGCCATTGAGAGGGAAGCTTTTGCGGTGGTGTGGGCTCTGAAGAAGCTGCAGCCATACCTCTTTGGCTCGCACTTCCTGGTTCAGACCGACCACCGACCCCTTCGTTGGCTGATGCAAATGAAGGGGGAAAATCCCAAGTTGTTGAGGTGGTCCATCTCCCTACAGGGAATGGACTTCCGGGTGGAACATCGGCCTGGAGTGGACCACGCCAATGCAGACGGTCTCTCCAGGTATTTCCGCCTTAGTGATGAGGACTCCCAAGGGGTTGGGTAGTTCTCCCCACTTTCAGCTGGGGGGGACGCGTGTTAGCCCTGTCTGGCTTTTTGGCGAAGTCCCTCCTAATTTTTATTTATTTTGTCCCCCTTTTTGCCCCTCATACCCTTGTTAATTTTTGTGTCTACTGACTTTTTGTAGGTGTTGGTCAGGGGGATAGGTGTTTTCTTTTCCCCCTCATAATCTTTTACCTTAGGCCCAGAGGCCTGTTCTGACAGGAAAGTTGGCACCACCTAAAATGGTGGCCACCAACTGCCCCAACTGTCACCAACAGAACCTGGCCATAGCCTAACATAGGGCATTCCAGAACCTTCTGGTCCATTCTGGACCACTGAAGGGCAGCCTATATAAGGCGGAATGCGGGGCAGCCATTTTGTCTACCTGTGGAAGTCAGCTGGAGGACAGGCTGTAGCCAAGGGTGGGAGAGGTTAGGCATAGGGTTGACCTCCTAGATAGGGAAGCTGCCTTGGGTTGTCACCTCAAAATCCCCCTTTTGGGTTATTTGTCCTGACCCCGCTGTGTAGGATTACTGGAGACCCTGGGCGCCTAGCTTGCCCCTTGTCCAAACTGTACAGGGGAAGTTCGAGGAGAAGGAGACTGCAGTGCTGCGGTGCGCAGTCCTCTGCCCAGCAGAAAGAGACTCAGGAAGGATAACCTTCCTCCCTAAAATCCCAACCCCGTCTTCATCTCAAGTGCTAAAAGGACTTTGTGAGGAGAACTGGGTACAGGATCAAGCCAGCGCTGTCCCTACCTTCCTGGGTGCTGGGGAAGGCTGGTGTCCTGAGGAGCCCTGGCTGGATCTGCAGACAACTGATCCCTGGAGTCCTTGGTGGAAGGCATCAAGCGTTCTGAAAAAGCGCCCAACCCCGGGATCCACTGAGCCTGGGAAGCTTGTCAGGGCTTCCCTTCGAAAGCGGGACCCCGGGGGCACCTTCCGCGCTCCAGTCGCGTTACCGAGTGGAGTCCCGGTTGACAAAGAAGAGCCTGGGCGAGACGCTTTGCTAAGGCGCCATCGCGCATGCCCAGTCGGCGATAATATTTCCTCAGGAGGGGCCTAGGACCGAGCAGGCCCGGTGCGGTGTCGCTTCTCCCCCGCGCATGCGCAGGAGAGCCCGGGGGCGTGTGGAAGCGCCGACGCGACGCTGAGGAGAGCTGTCTGGAGGCAGCCTCGGCGAGTGGCAGAGATCAAGTGGGGCGCCGAGGGACAGATCCTGGACGGTGAGGAGCAGCCCTGTGGCGAGGCTGCATCACCGTGTCTGCGCTCCGTTTTCTGTGCTCTGGAGAGGTCTCTGCTCCTCTGAGAGGGAGCGAGGGGGCCGGGTAACAGCGGTGAAGAGCCCTCGAGTCCAGAGGGTGAGCGGAGGACTCGACTGCTGCCTGCTCATACAAGTAAGCGGGGAGGAGTGAGGGGAGGCGAGGGAGAGCTGGTTAGGCCTCCTTTTCGTCTGGTTTCCTTCCCACACTGGTTGAGCCTGAAAAGAAGAAGGAGGGGGGAGAGCCTGGAAAACGAGGGGCTTAACTGTGGAAAAACTACCTAAAACAAGGAGCCTGGCTCTTGTTCATTAATGACAGTTGGCCCCCCTCTGATGGAGTAGAGTGTCTGAAAGGCAAAATAGAAGCACATTGCATCATTAACTGTCCTATGGACTTAGAAGGGTTATCTACCAGACCTGGTGGTGGTGTATATTCAACTGTAATGAGCTATTGGAATTAATTATCAAACTGCATAGTAATTTAAGAGTGTTATTGCTATTGCTGAGACCAGTTATAGAGTATAGGTCATCTTTAGAAACTATGCCTAATTAAGCGCTAGAAATGCTAGGAATGTACAGCTGATGATTTAAGCTAGCACCTTGACAGAATCTGTGACAACTTCCCTGACTAATAAGATTTGTGCTTTCATCTCATAAGGAAATCTACTTGTATTTAGAAGGCGCTGGGGTTTTTCCTCCCAAGGTTCTAGCAAAGTGATAATTCACCGGATTGATTCTAAGGTACAGTTTATCCTAATGTACAAGTGTAATAGGAGTTCAGGGATATAGCAACTGCTTTAAAGACAACGTGTTAATCTGCTATTAATTTCAAAAGTGTAACTGCTGATACTAAAAGTCATTTGAAATGTTTTGAGATAATTACATGTGAGCTACTTATATTTGACAACACAGAGAACATTATTTTTATATAAAGCAGTACGTATTTTCATATAATTTTGGTGTAGTGTTTTCTTTTTGAGTGCTATTGCGTGGAATTACTTTTGGGTGGTCTGCAACCTTTACACTGTGCCTCTGAGATGCTAGTCTTGCCCTAGGCCAGGCTACCTAATTCCAACAGTTCTGATGTGGGGAGGGAGCAGATTCCAATCTTTTGCAGTTAAAGACATACATTTTCTCCACCACCCCCTAATTTGCAAGCCTAAATCAGTTGACAACCAATTTCTGAGCACCCATAGAGCAGAGATTTCTCCCCAGTCAATGCCATTTGAAGGAATGCTGCAGAAAGTCAGGGCCACATGAGGCAGGCATAGGGCCTTCAATGTAATGTGTTGCCTGGCAGGAAACCAGTAGAGCTTAGTGATGATCTGTGCAATGGACTTGTGTGTAGGGATGTGTGCCAAGGTTCTGGCAGCGCATTCTGTAATACCTGTTACCTGTTTAGATGTTAATGCTGCATATTAAAAAAAGGGCATTACAATAATCTAATGTGGCTAAAACTAAATCCGTAATGACATTTTTTGGGGAACTTAAAAGAATGAAACAAAATACTTTTTTTAAGCATCCTGGGACGTAAACAAACAGAAGATTTAATTGTGTAGCCATTAGCCCAAATGTCAGCTTGTCATCCACAACACACCATTTTTTTCACCTTCCTCACTGAAGCAAGAAGGGTGCCTGTTTCCTCAGCCCACCACAATGGGTACCACAGGGAAGGGTAAGTGCCAAACCAGATGACCTTTGTGTTCCCCTAGTTGAGTTGCAATTAATAATATTCCATCCACTTTCCAATTGCTTTCATATAGTCATAGAAGTTTCCACCCGCAAAATTATGGGGGGGAGGATAGAGTCACAACAATTTGGGTGTTATCTGCATAGGAGATACGATCCATACCAAATGATCTTTAACCATTCGTCAAAATCTTGTCACCTATAGACCTAAATACCTTGCTCTCTCTGATACAAACCTGGCTGACCAACAACCGCCTAAAGCTCAACTCCAACAAAACTGAGCTTTTGCTTATCTAGCCAAATATTAACCTGCTTCCTATCCATAACTGGCTTGACAACATAATGGCACTGAGCTGTAAATTATTCACCTCCAATTCACTTAAATCTCTGAGGATCAGTCTCGACAAGAACCACAACATGGAAGACCACATCAGCGCCTCAGTAAAAAGCACATCCTACACACTAAAACACCTTAAAAGAGTAGACCATTCATCCTCCTTCATGAACTGAAGAAAGTCACACAATTCTAGACCTCTCCAAAATGCACTACGGCAACGCAACAATCAACAGCACCCCAAAGATCCACCCCCTACCAATGAAGTCCAGACTCGACACAGCAGCCAGACTTGTCTCGCAAGAGAAATTGAAGCAAGATATATTGAAAACAACTTGCATAACCCACAAAGCCATCTACTCTGGACAGCTAAACCTACCTCACCAACAAACTATCAAGATTGGGCTGAAAGAGACCCCTACGAAGCTCCTGATTCCATTCAAATTCTCGACTAACAAATCTCTCACCTGCTCATTCTCCAGGAACTCTTCCAGAATTTTTAACGCCCTTCCAAAAAAACTATGTGACAACTGATCCTACCTACACCTCAAGAAAAACCTCAGACTTTTCTCTACAAATACTCAAACAGTTCCTCCTAAATCAAATCTTCCCAACAAGCTACACATGCCGTCCTTGGAATAAGCTATCCAACCTGACCCACGATGCTATGCCTCATGCCACAAACACTTTTAAAAACCTCAGAACTATATTGGCAATCCTCTCCTTCCCCATTGTAAATTTCACCCATTATAAAATGCGTGCTTGCTACCTGTATTATATCTCCTGTATCCAACCTATTGTTTTAAATCTCCTGTAATCACTATTTATGCATCCCTTGTAAACCGGTCTGATGCCATCGGGCCAAGTTTGTGCTATAGAAACTTGATCTAAAGAAATAAATAAACAAACCTATCCATTAAGAGACATGTTTACCTCTTGTATTCCTTCATTTAGAATTTTATTTAAAGCCCCGGCACTCTGAAATGAACAAAATGTGACACAGAATATTTTGCAAAAATAAACTTAAATAAATACATATATTTCAGCATTTTTGGTTTTATGTTCAATATTTTGAGTAACATTTGTTAATTTTAGCTTAGTTCTGATTTTTTTTCTTAAATAAGAGTAAACACACAAATGCATAACCTAATGGTCTAGCCCCCAAAAAAATTCCTTTGCAGGCCACCAGTGAGAATTTTATTTAGCTTTGCTTTAGGTTGTATCCCCCAGGGATGATTGAAGGTTTGGCTGCTGAGCGTCCAGTCGCTGGTTTGGCACAACAGACACCTTCACTGCTCCATGGACATCATTTGTCCCCCTAATAAGGTATTCTACCTTTACTACAATAGAAGCCATGCCAGATAAAAAAGCAAATAAGTGAGTAGTTGGTCCTGGTCAATTTGAAGGCCCCTGGTGTGGATGGTGGTGCTGGAGGGCGGGCAGCAAATATGAGGGGGGCATGTACTGCTCCGTTCATTGTGTGTTTAGCATGCAAGCAAGATCTGAGCACTGCCCGCAAGCCCCGCAGACCCACTCAAGACTTTGGGCCCGGTGTTTACATCCTGTAATTATCAGGTCTGAACTTTTGATACACAGTAATAACAGACCCAGAGGCATCAGGAATGTTGGAAGGACTGGAGTAGTAGGGTGAATACTACTCCAGGTCAGGGTGAATACTACTCCAGGTCACTCATAATTTGGGGATTAACTGGTTTATGTGTCATTACCTTGATGTTAGTGTAAATTCATCCCTCATTTGTGGTTACATAGGTATGGCAGTATGGCAGGGTTTCAGCTGTGGTTTGTTTGACAGGACATCCACAGTATATTTAAGGTTGTTGGTCATGAGTGACCTAAGGTTTTTATTGAATTTTCTCGGCATTCAGAGTCCAATGCGTTTAGACATGTTCATGAAAGGGGATAAGAGAAAAGTGTGATGATTTCTGTTTGAGTTGGTTTATAACTTATAAACACCCAACACTACGGAATTTGATTATGATGGGTTGAATCAAATGTTCCCATTTCATTGACATCCAGATATAAGAAAGCAGTGCTCACTACCAGCAAATTGGAGGTCGCGTCCACGTCTACATTTTGGGACCAGTACCCAAAAGCATATTTGAGTACAGAATGGGATGTTACAAGAGTACTCGTTAACATACTCAATGCAAAGTTGTGGATCAGCCACCAAACTTTGAACTCCATATTAGTGCAAATAAAAAAAAGAACAGTCTTTTCTATTTCCACTATTTGCATAAGAATATTCAATGAATATTCCTGTTTTCTGTGATTTGGAACTGATTTACAAAGGATTGTAGAAATCCATAAAAGAGTACTTCAGGAGGACTAATTTACTCCAAAATACCTTATGGAATAGCCTCAAAACATTTAATGGTACGTTTGCATGTGTATGTCCCAGCATCACAAACATCCTAAATCTTTTTACCCAAATCAATTTCTCAAGGTGATTGGCTGCATCTCTTGAGATCCAGTAGTAGGGAAATTGATAAGAGTTATCATAACAAAGGGCTTGATTGAGATCTTGGTGGACGTGTTACTCTGTCACAATGGTGACTGATATTCCAACTTCCCAAAAATAGATCCCAGAGGATATAATGGGATTTATATTAGGGCGGACGTGTTATCCATCACTGTTGTGATGGAGTAACCCATCTGCCGAGATCTAAATCAGGCCCAAACAAAATACTCTTCTGATACCTCACAATATTCTGCACAGCAACTCAAGACTTTGGGATATCCAGCCAATTCTATATACTTCCAAGCAGCTTTTGAGCATATGTTATTCCCACTATCATTAAGTTTTGAGGTTACCTGTCATATCTATAGCTAATGACATGACAATTCATTGGCTGTTTTCTCCTGCTGTTCCATTGTACAACGTTATAAAATTTAATTGCTTTTATCTACCTTTGAAAACTTGAGCTGCTAATTCCTTAAATCTCCCATCAGGAGATATCACACCTATCTTACGAAACAAGCTTCAAGAAACCTGTTACCTTGCTTGTGTATTTAAAGTGTGTGAAATTCTTATATTATGCAGTGTGTTTTAGTTTTTTTTTATTTGAGTGTGCATCTTGAATTCAAAAGTCTCAAGAGACACCAGAGGCAGACCGGTTCACACAGAATATGTCAGGGTAAGAGACATGTTCTACTAGGCATGGCATATTCTACTAAATCTAGTTTCTGACCGATATCGGACTAGACTTTTTTTCATGGTGGGCTGCTTAGGTAAAAAAAATATAATGCAAGATATTGACAAATCATGTTTTGCTCTTAAAGTATCATTTTGGTAGCATTCAATCCACATGTGAAGTCTTAGCAGTGCCCTTTATAACCCCCCCCCCCCCCGGGTAGATTTAAAAAATGCAAACACAAAGCTGAAAAGTGTCCCATCATAACTCCAATGAACCTATGAAATGCTTTGCCCAATAGAAAAATATCATCTTGTTCATCTAGGTGCCTGTTTTCAGTTACTACTAATATTTTTGCCCATCCCAGGTTAATCAAGCATCCATTCGCTCGGTTGAAGAGAACATCTTCCCTTGGACATACTCAGAGCATTGGACTGCATGCACATCAGTTATGGGTCATAGCAGTGACCCCTGGTATGCCCTTCACAACCCATGGCACTGTATTTGTGACCTTTGACCTTAAAGGTGTCAAAATCAGTGGCAAGAACACATTGGTGTCTCACGTTCCTAGCATCAAGCTCCAACCTCTATTTCCGCTCACTTCGTTTTACGCTATAGTGAATAATAATCTGTAATTCACTATTCATGAAATACAAAGTAGAGCAGCAGGGTCTGGAGAGGGAGCTTCACTGGCATCCTAGGATAGTAAACTGAAATTATTTTCAATGTATAGCATATGCGTGCATGTGGGTGAGTTAGAATGCTGGTAAGAGAGCATGTACAAATATGAGCATGTATGTTAGCATGTGGGATAGTGATAATGGGTGTGTGTGTGCTACAAAGTGAGTGTATAATAAGAAGAAGGAAGTCAGAGTGAGAGTGAGCAAGAGAGTGGGAATTAGTCAGAGATAGTGTGAGAAGAAAGATCTTGATGTTATCAGGTCTAATGTTATGTGACATCATTTCCGGTGTTGTGAATACAGTAAAAGGGTGTAGGACATCACTTCCACTACCTCTGGCATTTTAGTGAATCAAAGCCCTCGCTGGGCTGAAGATCTTGACAGGTTCTTGCCCTTCTGACTAAATAATATTCACTGGGGGCAAATCTTCATACTGTCTTCCATTGCTCAACTCCTGGAAAGAGCCTTCATTCTTCATCGTCTCCGGACAGTTTGGACAGAGCTGCCTGACTCCTATACTCATCAGTTGTCCATCGTCAGTGAGTCTAATCAGTACCACTAACATATCAACGCAGGTACAGCACACAACTCAGTCACACAATGATTCACTCTACCTCTCCATCACAACCTTTGGATGTCATATCGCTTAGGCACTTGCAACCAATCCATTCATATTTCCCAGTCATTCAAATGAGCACTTGCTTGCCTGCAAGACCCTCCTCGACCTGGTCCTCAAGATCGAGTGCAGAGGGCCTCCTTAAGTATGTTAAATGTTGTCTAATGCCCCTTTAATGGACATAGGGCAGGCCTACCACAAACTCAACTCTCATCCACCACAGCATTTGACTTGGTCACTCAAATTGTGGAAATCTAATCCATTCCACATTATTACTTATATTTCAAACATGATGTTGAGCACCAGGATGTGTGAATGTACCACTGGACCCCTGATGCTATTTGATTCTTAACAAAGACTCTTAACACATGCCTTTTTTACCATGGTTTCTTCATCCAACTTCTGTGAGTTTTCTAAGATCCATGGCACAACATCACTGCACTTTGTTAAGATCTACTGTTTGCCTTTCCTCTTGCCTATGTATCTCCTCTGTGCTGCTCAGCCAGGATGAGTGTTGGTGTGCTTGGAGATGTCTGGAATGTTGGATGATTGATGATGTCGTGGAGTGCATGGGTGCCTGGTGAGGTTGGGAGTGTCAGTTGAAGTGTGCAGGCTGAGCAGCAGGGTGGCTGCTCCTGGTGGGGGCATCACCTGGACTTTACATCTTCCAGTATTTATCTGAAGCTGTTATCTTATGAATAAATCTGCAACATACTTATATACCACTTGGCTACAGAAGATCTTTTTTTTACAACACACTTCATAAAGATAAACACTTAAACGTTCAACCAGATAGGGCACACTTTTACCAGAACCCACTGCGGTTCTTGAAGGAGCTGACCATGTCCCTGTCCTCACAACTATAAGTGGGTCATCCTTCGGCTCTGCCCAATCATCTCCAGACAGCTGTAACATGTGGCTACCAATGTAATTGTCCTTTATTGGCTCCAGCTGGTGCAGGACACACCAAACAGACTAGACTGAGGCAGATATAGCAAAATGTTGTGCTTACAAATTCTGAAAATGTTTCACACCTAAGTGAATCATCTACAAAGCCCCCACCAAGTTTTGAAAAGCCACCTAACTGAAAAGCCACCTCACCTCTCATCCCAACCATTTAGCAATTAGTGTTTAAGATAAAACAAACATACTGTGGTTTGAAGTAAAATAACATCAGCATCTTCCAAGGTGCAGGGGGTGCAGTGAGCCCAGACATCCCACTCTGGCTTCCAATAGAACAGCAGCTTCAGGAACCCCAGAGAGAAGAGGTACCCAAAAAGGCAGGCGATGACGCGACACGTCTGTGTCCTGAAGCCGAAGAGCTCCTAAGGATGACAAATAAAGGATACTGAAGCAAAACCAAAGCAAGTTTTAAACATTATGTGATACAAATATGGATTATTGTTGGTGATGAACTCTCAAACAGGATGGCAGAATTATCCTGCCCAAAGTGCACAGATCAATCAGCTTAAGAACTCACAACTTGAAAGAGTAGGTTGTACTCCTCATACAGGCTCGGGTAGCTCTCATATATATTTCTACAAATGTAAGGCGTTCACACATGTCATGAAATAACCACCATAGAAGAAAGGAGTTTCCTTGTGCCACAAAGAGAGTTCATTTGATTATTAATATTGTTTGCAGGCAAACCAAACACTAGGACTGTGGTCTCTTGGCAAATGACAAAGAATGCACAGGTAAGGGACTTGCGTTTGGAAGATCCAGGTAATTGAAAGTTTGTGGATGCACAAGAGGTCCAGTCATTTGTAACCAGAGCAGCAGCAGGTCCCTAATCCAATTGCTGAACAATGAAGGATTAACTGGAAGTTCCTTCCATGTTTATGAGTGAGAAGAAGAGAAAGAGTCAGAGGAGGATCAATGACTCCTGATTGGTCATAGCAGCTGCTTTTTGATTATTAAATGGAAGACTGGTTAAGGAAAGCTCAATGTGCAAAGCAAGCCAATTAAATTAAACCTGTCTGACCACTACCAGCCATCCCTAACCGCGGAACAGCATCCATTATGCCAACAAGCAGTGTAGGTGCATGGGAGAAAAGATATTCCATTGAAGAAACCAGCCAAACTAGTATCCTCTCTAAACTAAAGCTTTGCTTTCCAGATCTGGCAAAGATGGCTTTCTAATTTACTTCAGGCAATTGTATGTATGCTGTCTCCTCTTGATGCCCTCTACCCTTCTCTTTGAGCCACAATGTACAAGGTGTAGTAGTTTCATGGCCTGAGTACAGGGTAATGAAGGAGTCCAAACGCTATGCAAATGTACGTTATTGAATCATTGACCCTGTCTGATCAAGGTTCTAACTTTGCTGGATATGTTAGGAAGGACTGATATTGGATCACTGTTGCTGAAACTGGTCAATACATTGTGCCTTTTAACATATTCACAGGACAAACAGTTTGAAACTTTCATGAAAGTGGAGATAGCCAAAAAGGGCTAGATGTGGGGAAGTGGTTCTAGATTAATTTTGTCAGAATCTCATCTGATTTACATATTGTGTCCTAAATATTATCTAGAGAATCTTGCTCCATTGGAGCTAATATTAGAAAGCCTATAAGAAATGGGGCAGTACATTTGTAAATGAAATTTAGGATACAAAAATGTATGTTAGACAATATGTTTTCTAAGATATTCTGACAGACGGCAAACCCAGGGTGCATGACGCTAAAGTCACCTTTTGGGAATCTAAGTTTGCTAGGATCAGTCAAATAATGACACTGTCAGCATCCACTGACACCATGTACCGCACTGTACATTTCACATCTAACAGCACCTTCAGTATATTCTACTAAAATCCTGCTCTGTATCTGTGAAGCACTGATTTGAATCAGCGTTTGGCGTTCAATCAATTTGGAGGTCAAAGTTAGTAAAACCTGTGACAGATGAACCTATGAAGCTAGCAAGCATACGCAACAAAAACTGTCCTGCTTCATCAGTCAGAGGAACCTCAGTTTCTATGAGAATGTACCTGATGTACAAGGCTCTTCAATGAAATAATTTACTCCCACTGCATGATGTCATTGAAACTTTGCTAGATGCCACATTCGGACGACTGATTTCTCAGGAGAGATTTGTCATCTGATAAAACCATGATGTGCCTTGGAAGCTTTTTCAAGGGGGAGCTGCTGATACATCAAGGTGTGGAAGTTCAGTCGAAGAGCCAGGTCTTGAAGTCCTTCCTGAATAGTGTCAATGATGCAGATTGCCTGATTGTGGCGGAGCAGGGTGTTTCAGGTCTTAGACGTGAGGTAGGAGAAGGATCTTTCTCCGGTTCTGGTCTTGTGGATCCATGGAACGAAGGCCAGGGCGAGTTGGGCGGAATGGAGTTGTCTGGCTGGTGTGTGGAAACCTAAGCGGTGGTTCAGATATTATGGTACTACATTATGTAGTGCCTTGTATGCATGTGTGAGGAGCTTGAAGGTGATTCTTTGGTTGATTGGGAGCCAGTAGAGTTGTCAGGGGTTTTTGGTCATGTGGCTGCAGCGGGGGATGTCGATGACCATTCGGGCTGCAGCGTTATGGATGTTCTTTAGTTTCCTGAACTGTTTCTGGGTGTCACTGGAGTAGATTGTGTTGCCATAGTCATCTCTTCTAGTGATGAGTTAATTGGGTGACCTTCCTTCTGGATTCTGTGGGGAGCCATCTGAAAATATTTTGAAGCAGGCGGAGCGTGTGGAAATAGGATGAGGATACTGCGTTGATTTGGAGGTTCATTGAGAGCAAGGAGTCCAGTGTGATGCTGAGGTTGCGTGCGTGGTCTGAAAGGGTGGGAGGGGTTCCTAGCGGTGCGGGCCACCAGGAGTCATCCCAGCCTGTAGGAGTGGGTCCCAGGATGAGTACTTTGGTCTTTTCCATGGTGAGCGTGAGGCAGCTGATTTTCTTCCAGTTAGCAACAGCCTTCATTCTGTTTGAAAGTTGATTCTGGTGGCTGTGAGTTCATTGGTGAGGGAGGTGATCAGTTGAGTGTCGTCAGTGTAGGAGAAGATATTGAGTCCGTGGCTTCTGAAATTGGCTGTGAAGGAGGACATGTAGATGTTGAAGAGGGTGTGGCTGAGGGAGGAGCTGTGGGGTACTCCGCAGCTGATCTCTGCCGGCTCTGGGTGGAACAGGGGTAGTCTGACTCACTGTGTTTGGACAGTTAGGAAGGAGTGAATCCAGTCCAGGGCCTTGTAGTGGATGCCAGTGTCATGGAGTTTCATGATTAGGGTGCGGTGCTAGACAATGTTGTTGCCCGCCTAGAGGTCCAGTAGGATGAGGGCAGTGGTTTTGCCCGGGTCGAGGATGGAGCGGATGTCATCATTGGTGTCGAGAGGCGTGGTCTCGGTGCTGTAGTTACATCACCTTCCAAGCAATAACGCTTGAGGTTAACTATGCCTGTATGTATTTGTGTAGTGATATGCTGTGAACCCAGCTGGGGGCACTGGGCTTGATTAAAGTAGAATGTTCTGTGTCACAATTATGTGCCAAACACTTGAGTAAATCATAACAACGTTTTGGCCACTCTGACTTAATAGTACCCCAGGTGATTTTTCTTTTCGTGCTACCTTTCTAGTTGTATATTTCTATGGAAGTGAAAAAAATGGTGAACCAGCTCATCCTCAGTACAGATTCTCTAAGGACTACAACCCACAGGGAAGATAAACAAACGTCATCGAGAATCAGTCCACAAGAAGATTTCATCGGAAGATAGTGGGCTAATCTGGGAATCTGTAATGAACAACAGTGGACTGTACAAGTGAGGGTATAGTGGAGAAAGCGGAAGAGAGATGAGGGTGCTCGAAAATAAATGTTTTTCACTGATTTTGTACGAGGTATTTAGTGAATGGAAAGCTGCAAGTATACTAGTCCCAATCAAAACACAATGATAACAATCTTTGATTACAGTCTGATGGCTAAAGACATATTGTTAAAGGAAATGCTAGAAACCCAGACATTGTTTATTTAAATCCACATTTCAATGTTTTAAGAGTGCTCTGATTGGCTACCAGTAACATGAGAAACATTTTGATGGCTCCATTATAAGACTCTGGTCAGGAAAACTTGTACTTACTTCCACCTGGCGGAGGCATTTTTGAAACTCCAGACATGTGGGAGCAAACACAAAGTATGCCACGCGGCCCCCTCCCCTTTATTAAAAAAAGTCTTTGGGGGTGGAGTCCAGAGTGCGTAATGAGGCTCGTAACCCCATGCCCCTCAAAATAGTTAAGACCCTGTGGTATTGAGTTCCCAGGGCCTAAAAAGGAACATGAGGGGGTCACGTATCCTGTCCCCTAGAAAATTATTGTGACCCTCTGGATGGGGATCCCGGGCCTAATAAGGCTACAGGAAGAAGATGCACAGCCTTACTACCCTTTAAAAAAAGGCACTGATGGGTAGGGGTCCCCAGGGCATAATGAGGCTTGTGGGGCATGCAGCCTTCTCCCCTTTAAAATCGTTAAGGTCCTAAGGGATGTGGTCCCCAGGGCCGAATAAGGCTCAGGGAGGGGAGCCACGCATCCCCCCTCCCCTTTACAAAAAGAAGGTGCTGGGGGATGGGTTGCCTAGGGCCTAAGGAATCTCGGGTAAGGAGGCCATGTGGACCCCTCTGGTTTAAAATAGTTAAGACCTTGGAGGATAGGGTGCCCAAGGCCTAATGAGGTTCAGAGAGGACCACGCAGCCCTTCCCATTTAAAAAAAAATATGGCCCAGGTCGATAGGGTCCTCAGAGCTTTAAGAGGCTCAGGGAGGGGTCCACATGGCCCCTTCCCATTTATAATACAACAGGTTCTGGGGGTGGGGTGCCCAGGACCTAATGAGGCTCACTGGGGGGGGGGGCTTGCGACTCCAGCCTGAAAATACTCATGGCGGAGGGCTATGCAAACCCCTCCCTTTTTTGTCCAGGGGACTGGGGTACCTGAGGCCCAAGAAGGCTTTGAGAGGTGACAGCATGGCCCCTCCCCTTTTTATAGAACTGGCCCTGGAGATGGGGTTACGGAGGGGGCTGCATGCCTCATCCCCTTAACGTATATGTTTTGCTCCAGGGGTTGAGGTCCCCGTGACCCGAAGGCCAATCCTATTCTGTGCACACCAAAGGCTGTGCACGGTGTGGGGTTAGTAGCCTGCTGGGATTTTGTCACAGGGCTTAGCAGCAGGCCAAGCCCTGTGGCCAACAAACTGCTGCACATGGTCACAGGCTGTGTGCAACTTGGGGTTGGGTGCCTGTGTAGAGTTTGAAAAAGGGGCTGGATACAAGTCAGGCCCTGCAGCTAAACCCACTCAACACACAACCAAAGGCTATGGGTGGCATAGGGTTGGTTGCCTCTGGGTGGCTGTCTGTGGGGAGTAAGATGTAGTGCCTGGCTGCAACCAACCCTATGCCACCCATAGCCTTTGGAAGTGGAGGTCGACGTTTTTCTTATGTTGCCTTCAAAAAAATGGAATGAGCTTCCGGAACATATTCATTTGGAAGAAGATCATCTCTCCTTTCGAAAAATGTTGAAGACTCATCTATTCCCAGCCAGATAATCAGCTCATATCTGTCCGCTCTTTTCTTAGCGCTGGGAGGCCTACGGGTAACCATGCGCTTAACAAATGTCTTTTTCATTCATTCATTTGTGTGTTGAGTGGGTTAAGCTGCAGGGCCTGACTTGTATCTACGCCCTTTTTCAGTATATATTGCTTACGTCAACTCTTGTATTTACTTGTTTTATTATGTATGTATGTGTGCACAGGATTTAGCTATACTCTTTTGCTGTAGGATCTCCCCTACACACATTGAGGGGTTACAAGGTTCTCCCCTTCCTGGTCAGCACCATACTCACTAGTTTACCCAGACACACCAAACTTAAATTTGCTGAGCGCAAAGACTTCCTATGCACTAAAACCCTTAACTTAGTTATATGAAATGGATAAGAATCCCAGAAATTGGCTACAAATAGAGAACATCAGAGCGCCATCATCACTGGAAAAAGTACTATACGTATGACCCCCTTCAAATATCCAGAATACACCTGGGTATCAATGATAGTAACACACCATTGAGAAACAACTAAGAAAATCCCTCTCTACAAATAGTGAAAACATATGAAATGATTTACCTATATAATTGTAACTCCTTAGAAAAACTTCCACAATTTTTATTATTTTCACAAATTATCCCAATAAATCACTTCTTAAACAAATCTTTATACTGCAACTCCCATAATGCAAGATGACAGGGAACAGGAAAAAAGGGCAGAATAATGCACCATGTGATGTTCAAAATGTTTTTTATTGGCCCATGTGCCTGTCGTCATGTAAATCATGATCAAGTTCTCAGAGGAGAACGAAACACATTGGTGTGGCTTTTGAATACCTGATGGAATGAAAATAAAGAATTGTCAAACACCCAATCAGGGAGTGCGACCCTATTTCCTTTGTTTCAAAGGATCTGGAGAATATATATATATATATATATATATTCACTGAAAAAACCATAGGTTTCACACCAGTTATAGTTAGGAATTAGCATTTAAAAAAACGATTAAATTCACTGAAAAAACCATAGGTTTGACACCAGTTATAGTTAGCTGGAAATTTTACTGACATAAAACCATTGAAATTCCCATGTTATAGTTAGTTGGACTCACTATAACTTGCGCGCCTGCAATGCACTGCTGATGACGTCACATATTACATCACTCATGACATGGTCAGTGACATCACTCATGACATCACTGATGACACCATCCAGTGAATGTGTGTCTTTCTGAAAAATAAATATGTTTTATATATATATTTGTTAAGGACGATGGAAGAATAAATGGTTAAATAAGTGTGTAAATGGATGTTTTTTTTTAAAGAATTGATTGGTTAACTGCCTTATTAAGTGTATCTTAGTGAATACATATATTAGCGAGTAACTTTTAAATATTGTAATATATGTATCAGTGTTTCACTTTGTGTATAAGTGGCTGCATGGGTTGGTGACTGACTCACTGTTTGTATGTGTTTTGAAGACAGCATATGTGCAGGAGTGTATGGGTGGATGAGTGTGTATATGTGTGTGTTAGTGAGTGAATGACTGCCTCACTAGTGACTTTATCAGTAACAAGATATGTTTTAATCTTGTATATGTGAGTATTGATGTATATAAGTGAGTATATGTGAGAGTGAGAGATTGTAAGAGTTCCTGTTTAAATAAGTATGTGTTTCTATAAGTCATTGTTTAAGTGAGTAAGTATGTGTAAGTTTCCTTAGAAGTAAGGTGGTAGTGTGTGTATAGTTGTATATGCAAATAAATGGATGTTCAATATTTTATTTGCATGTGTGAGTAACTTTTGGATGACTGTCGGTGTGTAACAAGATGTATAGGTGTATCACTACATATGATGAGTGAGTATATGTATGAGTGACTATATAGAACTGTTGGTGAATGAGTGGATGTGTATATAGATGGTGGAATTACTGAATTGGTTGTTGTAACTGGTATGGGTATCTCCATTTTTTTGAAAATGTTAGTTTCTATTTTTGAATATGTGTTTCAAGGGTTACATTACACTGAAAGGATATCTGTCACTTTCTCACAAGGATGGTGTCACCAGTGATGTCATGAGTGATGTCACTGACCATGTCATGAGTGATGTAATATGTGACGTCATCAGCAGTGCAATGCAGGTGCACAAGTTATAGTGAGTCCAACTAACTATAACGTGGGAATTTCAATGGTTTTATGTCAGTAAAATTTCCAGCTAACTATAACTGGTGTCAAACCTATGGTTTTTTCAGTGAATTTAATCGGTTTTTTAAATGCTAATTCCTAACTAGAACTGGTGTGAAACCTATGGTTTTTTCAGTGAATTTCAAAGGTTTTTTTAATGCTAATTCCTAACTATAAGTCTCACTTTATAAGTAAGACTGTTAGCGCTCTAGTTGTTCTTTAGAACACTCTGGTACATTCTGTCATTGGGCTATAGTTGGGCTACATCTGGCTGATATTTGGGCTACATTTGTTTTTTTTGTCTCTGGTATTTTTATTTGTATTTGTATTGTGTATTTATAAAGCGCAACTATCGCTCCGGAAGGAGCATCCTGGCGCTGGCTGCATAGTAAGCAAACAGTTGCTGGGGCGGAATTAGATGGCGGCCATGACATATTCGTCTGGGAGATTGAAAATCCAGGTTTTTAGTTGCTTCCTGAACTGGGTTTCTTGAGTCTGAGACCTGAGATTTTTGGGCATGGAATTCCAGGCTCTAGAGGACAGATAGGTCAGGGTCTTACCACCTTTGGTTTTGAGGTTGAATTTAGCTAGTTTTATCAGGTTGTCATTAGAGGATCGTAGCGTCCTGGAAGGGTTGTAGTGGGGGTAACGCCTGGTAAGATACTTTGGGCCTGTGCTATTAAATGCCCGAAAGGCGATGATTAGAATTTTGAAGAGTTTCCTTTTGTGCAGAGGTAGCCAATGAAGGGTTTTCAAAGCAGATGATACTGAAGATTTCCTTGGTAGTTTTAGTACTAATCTGGCTGCTGAGTATTGTACACTTTGGAGTTTTTTCAGTGTAGATTTTTTCACTCCCGCCATCAGGCCATTACAATAGTCGAGGCGGGCGAGGATTAAGGCCACTGCTACCGTCTTTCTTGAGTCAGTGGGTAAAAAGTCAAAAAACTTCTTAAGAGATTTTATGATACCAAAGCAGCTTCCTGCCACATTCCTGACATGTTGGTCAAAAGATAACTCGGTGTCAAACAGGACTCCGAGATTTCTTGCTGTCGCCACGGTCTGAGGGGGAGCAGTGGAGTGCTCTTGCCACCATATGCTGGGACAGAAATTGAAATTCTTTCCCATCGGGAGAATTTCTGTCTTGCTGGTGTTACATTTAAGATGGTTTTCTTCCATCCAGTGGAATACATCCTTCAGGCAATTCTTAAGATTTTGTTCAGCATTAGTGGAATTTTCGTCTAGTGGCACAATGAGTTGAGTATCATCGGCATACGATGTCACAAGTATGCAGAATGATTCAATCAGGGAAATAAGAGGGACCAAATAAACATTAAATAGTACAGGGCTCAGAATGGAACCCTGAGGAACTCCCGACAGAACCTTTTTTTCTTTGGAGAGGAAAGGGCCTAATGCAATGGTTTGGGATCTATCTGTTAGAAATGATGTAATCCACGCTAGAACCACATCTGAGATACCAATGTCTTTTAATCTTCCTAACAGTATAGAATGCGAGATGGTATCGAACGCTGCTGTGAGGTCCAATAAAATCAGGACGGCGTTCTTTCTTTGATCCTGCCGCAGTTTTATGGAGTCTGTCAATTCGATTAATGCCGTCTCTGTAGAATGATGAGGACGGAAACCTGATTGTTGGGGATGGAGTACATTGTATGTTTCTATATGGCTTTTTAGCTCTTTATAGACCATCTGTTCAGTACTTTTACCCAAGACTGGGAGGAGTGAGATTGGGCGTAGATTGGCGAGGTCTGAGGGGGATTTATTTAGCTTTTTCATCAAGGGTTTTACAATTCCCTGTTTCCATTCTCGTGGAACTGTGCCTGTATTGAGAGAGGAGTTTACAATCTCATTTATGATGGGATCATTCACCACATCAATTAGCTGATGGAGAATTCGTGGGGGGCAGGAGTCAGAGGGAGCTCCTGATTTACATGCTAGGATTACTTTGCGTGTTTGGGACAGACTGACCGATGTAAAAATTTTAAGACTACCAATTGTGTTTTCTCCCTGATCAGAGAGGGTAGAAGTCTGAGAGACTCGGGGTGTAGGAAAGTCTTTCTGTATTAAGTCAATTTTCTCCTCAAAGAAGTCAGCTATTTGATTGCAGAATTCTTGGGATGGAGGTATTTCGGGCTGTAACGCTCTGGGATGAGTAAAAGTCTTGACTATAGAGAACAATGTTTTTTGTTTTTGTTTTGCTCCCTTGATGGCATTGATATAAAAAATTTTCTTGGCGATTTTTATACTGCAATGATATGCCTTCCTAAGCTGAGTATAGGAGTTTCTATCTGCAGAGTCGTAGGTTTTACGCCAATTGCGTTTGCCTTTTTTACATAGTAGATGGGCTGTGGCTAATTCTGGAATAAACCAGGGGGCATTTGTCTTACCTATTTTCTCCGTACGTCGAGAACGTTTGGGTGGAGCACGTTCTTTGATCTCATGCTGCATCCAACTATGGAAGCATTTTGAGTCTTGTTCTGCGTCACCAGTCAGACTGGGGATCTGTGTCGGAATGATGGGCTTGAGTTTAAAACTGTCCTCTATCATTGTCCAGTTAACATTTTCTCTGAATGCTGACTGGATTTAACTAAATTCTGGGGACGTGAGGTTCTAATGCAGAAAGGGATCAGACTGTGATCTGTGCAGATTTGTGGGACAGGAGATTGGGTTTCTAGGAGGGGAAAGTTGGTACAGACCCCATCTAATATGTGTCCAGCTTGATGTGGGGACTGTTTTATCCTTTGTTGTAGGTTAAAAATTTCCAAGGTCTGATGAAAATTAAGTGCCTGCATATCCGCTTTGGATTCAAGGTGCAGATTAAAATCACCCAGGAGAGTGAAATGCGGGTAGCGGATGAGGAGCTGACCTAAAGAGTCACTAAGAGATTCTAAGAATCTGGTTGCACTGCCTGGGGGGCGGCAAATTAGTCCTCCTGAAAAGGAGGAAGTCTTGTTTAATTTGATGGAAAAACCTAGGCCTTCAATTCCTTTGAGGGAGTCTAAATTGAATGTGTGACATTTGATGTGATTTCTTAACACCAGGGCTACTCCTCCGCCTCTCCCCTTCAGTCTATCCTGCCTAAAGATGGCATAGCCTTGTGGGAGGGCGATGGCTAGGTCTGGGTTACAATTATCAGTGCGCCATGTTTCGGTTATGAGAAGGCAATCCAGGTCTAACTCGAGGATGAGATCTTTCATATCTTGGCTATGGTTGCACATGGAGCGAGCGTTAATCATCCCTCCTTTAAAGTATGAAGTATTATCGACCGAGTTGGTTAGAGGAGCTATTGTCTTAAGCGGGGACCAAGAAGAGGTCCACCTGCAAAGCCTACAGCTAAACGGCCCTTCAGTGTTATTCATCTCAACCTTACAAGTACAGCTTTTTGCTATGTGTAAACTTCAAAGGAAGTTAGCCTGGTACCTTATGATGGAAGGTCCATGTCCAGAGTTTCCTGCGCCTGTCGCGTTCTTGGCGCGGACGGGCGCAGACGGGCTTGCTTTTGGCGCGCCTTCGGCGCGCTGGCGGCGCGCCCGCTGCACTCGTCCGCTGCGCGTCCGAGAGACGCACATGATTTGTAGGCGAGGAAGGCGATGTCGGGGGCGTGGCCTCAAAAAGGGGCGTGGCCTCGGTCTACGCCGAGATGACGGCGTGGGGGAAATGTAGGTGGTGGGGGCCACAGCAGCGCTAGATCCGCTTGCGTGTGACCGACCTGAGGTGTCTAGGAGCGAGTGCACACAAGATAAAGTGATGATTATACACAGGACAATGTTTTTAAAATTGTTAAAAATGCTCTCGGCTTTCGCCTCAAGAGCGCAGTCTATCCAGGTGCCTGGCGCTTGTATTCAGCGCTTTATAAGGCGACGTCGGGGGGCGTGGCCTCAAAAAGGGGCGTGGCCTCGGTCTTCACCGAGATGACGACGTGGGGGAAATGTAGGTGGTGGGGGCCACAGCAGCGCTAGATCCGCTTGCGTGTGGCCGACCTGAGGTGTCTAGGAGCGAGTGCACACAAGATAAAGTGATGATTATACACAGGACAATGTTTTTAAAATTGTTAAAAATGCTCTCGGCTTCCGCCTCAAGAGTGCAGTCTATCCAGGTGCCTGGCGCTTGTATTCAGCGCTTTATAAGGCGACGTCGGGGGGCGTGGCCTCAAAAAGGGTCGTGGCCTCGGTCTTCGCCGAGATGACGGCATGGGGGAAATGTATGTGGTGGGGGCCACAGCAGCGCTAGATCCGCTTGCGTGTGGCCGACCTGAGGTGTCTAGGAGCGAGTGCACACAAGATAAAGTGATGATTATACACAGGACAATGTTTTTAAAATTGTTAAAAATGCTCTCGGCTTCCGCCTCAAGAGCACAGTCTATCCAGGTGCCTGGCGCTTGTATTCAGCGCTTTATAAGGCGAAGTCGGGGGCGTGGCCTCAAAAAGGGGCGTGGCCTCGGTCTTCGCCGAGATGACGGCGTGGGGGAAATGTAGGTGGTGGGGGCCACAGCAGCGCTAGATCCGCTTGCGTGTGACCGACCTGAGGTGTCTAGGAGCGAGTGCACACAAGATAAAGTGATGATTATACACAGGACAATGTTTTTAAAATTGTTAAAAATGCTCTCGGCTTCCGCCTCAAGAGTGCAGTCTATCCAGGTGCCTGGCGCTTGTATTCAGCGCTTTATAAGGCGAGGTTGGGGGCGTGGCCTCAAAAAGGGGCGTGGCCTCGGTCTTCGCCGAGATGACGGCGTGGGGGAAATGTAGGTGGTGGGGGCCACAGCAGCGCTAGATCTGCTTGCGTGTGACCGACCTGAGGTGTCTAGGAGCGAGTGCACACAAGATAAAGTGATGATTATACACAGGACAATGTTTTTAAAATTGTTAAAAATGCTCTCGGCTTCCGCCTCAAGAGCGCAGTCTATCCAGGTGCCTGGCGCTTGTATTCAGCGCTTTATAAGGCGACGTCGGGGGGCGTGGCCTCAAAACGGGGCGTGGCCTCGGTCTTCACCGAGATGACGACGTGGGGGAAATGTAGGTGGTGGGGGCCACAGCAGCGCTAGATCCGCTTGCGTGTGACCGACCTGAGGTGTCTAGGAGCAAGTGCACACAAGATAAAGTGATGATTATACACAGGACAATGTTTTTAAAATTGTTAAAAATGCTCTCGGCTTCCGCCTCAAGAGCGCAGTCTATCCAGGTGCCTGGCGCTTGTATTCAGCGCTTTATAAGGCGACGTCGGGGGGCGTGGCCTCAAAACGGGGCGTGGCCTCGGTCTTCACCGAGATGACGACGTGGGGGAAATGTAGGTGGTGGGGGCCACAGCAGCGCTAGATCCGCTTGCGTGTGACCGACCTGAGGTGTCTAGGAGCGAGTGCACACAAGATAAAGTGATGATTATACACAGGACAATGTTTGTAAAATTGTTAAAAATGCTCTCGGCTTCCGCCTCAAGAGTGCAGTCTATCCAGGTGCCTGGCGCTTGTATTCAGCGCTTTATAAGGTGACGTCGGGGCGTGGCCTCAAAAAGGGGCGTGGCCTCGGTCTTCGCCGAGATGACGGCGTGGGGGAAATGTAGGTGGTGGGGGCCACAGCAGCGCTAGATCCGCTTGCGTGTGACCGACATGAGGTGTCTAGAAGCAAGTGCACACAAGATAAAGTGATGATTATACACAGGACAATGTTTTTAAAATTGTTAAAAATGCTCTCGGCTTCTTCCTCAAGAGCGCAGTCTATCCAGGTGCCTGGCACTTGTATTCAGCGCTTTATAAGGCGACGTCGGGGGGCGTGACCTCAAAAAGGGGCGTGGCCTCGGTCTTCGCCGAGATGACGGCGTGGGGGAAATGTAGTTGGTGGGGAACACAGCAGCGCTAGATCCGCTTGCGTGTGACCGACCTGAGGTGTCTAGGAGCGAGTGCACACAAGATAAAGTGATGATTATACACAGGACAATGTTTTTAAAATTGTTAAAAATGCTCTCGGCTTCCGCCTCAAGAGCGCAGTCTATCCAGGTGGCCATCTTTGGGCTACATTGGGCTACATTGGGCTACATTTGGGCTGTAACATATATATAGCCCAATGTAGCCCAATATATATTTTTTCAAAGTTAATTTTCTTAAAAACCACTGGAGCATATATCTTGAGACATAGCAAAGGCACATCGGGGGACCAGTCCCTACAATTTTGCCAATTTTTTTTTTGTATATTATTTTTTTTTTAAAAAGCGTAGTATTATGAAGCGCCGCGGGGCGCGTACCGGGGAACGTCCCGTTAGCGCCAATATGGCGAACGAAAACATGAACATGATCGTGACGTATCGCGTAGCCGCGTCCGCGTGATACGAACGGCGTATGCGCACCCGGAAGCACTCGAGTGAATAAGATCACGCAACGTAAGTGATGTCATTTGAGATGTCATCAGTGATGTCACTGACCATGTCATGAATGATGTAATATCTGACATCATCAGCAGTGGATTGCGGGTGCGCGAAATATAGTTAGTACAACTAACTATATAGGAGCAATTTCAATGGTTTTGTATGAGTGAAATGTCCAGCTAACTATAACACTAACACCCCTAAAACTTATAGTTTTTTGAGTGAATTTTAAAGGTTATTAAAATGCCAATTCCTAACTATATAAGGCCTGAAACCTATGGTTTTTTTAAGTGAATTTGCAAGGTTTTTTAAATGCTGGTTTTTTCAGTGAATTTCAAAGGTCAAATTTCAAAGAAAAGTCATAAACCGTGTCCGTGGGTCATATCTGCACAAATACCAATATTCCGAACGATCGAAAATGACTTTTCTTGAGATACATTTTGATTTGGATTATCATGTCCTATACTTTGGAATTTTTGAAAGACTGACTATGAGGATGCTATAAATTACTCAAGTCTGCCCGAATTGTGTTGGTAAAATTGATACCTAGTCACTTTGAATAAGAATGTACTTACGTCTCATCTAACATTTGGAAGAAATATCTAGTTATATGACAACAGGATACCGACATAACTTGAAGGAAATAAGAACGCCCTGAAGAAGTTCTGTGGTACAGAACGAAACGCGTCGGCTGGCTGTGGTACATAAACTTAAGGAAAATAAAAGCATTTGAATATACACCAAGATTCAGCGCCTCAATAAGGACTCTAAGTGATATGATTTGATTGGACTTGTGGTGCAAGTGGTGATGTGCCAAACTTTGGAATATTCTCCACTACTCTCTACTACTTACTCTCTCCTACTCCACTACTCTCAAATACTCACTCTCTAATACTCATTCTCTACTACTCTACTACTCTCTACTACTCTCTCTCTACTACTCACTCCCTACTACTCACTATCTACTACTCTCTACTACTCACTCTCTACTACTCTCTCTCTACTACTCACTCTTTACTACTCACTCTCTACTACTCTCTACTACTCACTCTCTACTTCTCACTCTCTACTACTCTCTACTACTCACTCTCTACTACTCTCTCTCTACTAACCACTCTCTACTACTCACTCTACTACTCACTCTCTACTACTCTCTACTACTCACTCTCTACTACTCTCTCTCTACTAGTCTCTACTACTCACTCTACTACTCACTCTCTACTACTCTCTACTATTCTCTCTCTCTGCTAATCACTCTCTACTACTCTCTACTACTCATACTCTACTACTCACTCTCTACTACTCACTCTTTACTACTCTCTACTACTCACTCTCTACTGCTCTCTACTACTCACTCTATTACGTACTCTCTACTACTCTCTACTAGTCACTCTCTACTACTCTCTACTACTCACTCTACTATTCACTCTACTACTCTCTACTACTCACTCTCTGCTACTCTCTCTACTGTTCTCTACTACTCTCTACTACTCACTCTCTACTCTATTACTCACTCTCTACTCTCTACCTCTCTACCTCTCTCTACTTCTCTCTCTACTAGTCTCTACCTTTCTACCGCTACCTCTCTACCTCTACCTCTCTACCTCTACACCTCTACCGCTCTACCTCTCTCTACACGCACACATATACACATATATATATGCATATATATGCATATGCATTTATATATATATGTATGTGTATGTATATATATATATACATACATATATAAACATATATAATCTGTATATCTATATAAATACAAATATAAATGCATGCATACATATACATATATGCATACAGATGCATGTTATTTACATGAAAGTTTAAAAAGCACTAATAAAAGCAAAGCTAAAAAGCCACCTCATTACAAACAGAATGGCTTTAACTTAAACGAGGGCGAGATCTATTGCATTTTCAATGCTTGTTTACTTTGGTTCCATCAAGAAGGCATTCAGATGTGTCACACATTTGCCATGAATTCTGAATGTTAGCACTCTAGTTGCTCATTAGATCACTGTAGTAAAGCTACTGCTCACCAGGGAAGTCTGCTGCTGGTATTCAAAGTGCATGTTTCAGTCTGCATGTCAGACTTTTTTAATGAAATTGAAGAGGATTTGAGAAGTCACTCAAAATGTGCCCTAATTTTTCTTTCTGCAGCACTAATCATACTTTCTATGGCAAAATATACCCCCTCATTTTGTTCCTTTTTAAATTAAATATTTTAAGAGTTACCACTTTATTCCAATCAAGATGGCTTTAGGTGTGCCATACCTGTGTAATAAGTAGGACTGTTAGCACTCTAGTTGTTCTTTAGAACACTCTGGGACATTCTGTCATTGGGCTATACTTGGGCTACATCTGGGTGATATTTGGGCTACATTTGGGCTCTTTTGTCTCTGGTGGCCATCTTGGGAGACTGAATTTTTTAATGAAATAGAAGAGGATTTGAGAAGTCACTCAAAATGGGCCCTAATTTTTCTTTCTGCAGCACTAATAATACTTTCTATGGCATAATATACCCCCTCATTTTGTTCCTTTTTAAATTAAATGTTTTAAGAGTTACCACTTTATTCCCATCACGATGGCTTCAGGTGTGCTATACCTTTGTAATAAGTAGGACTGTTAGCGCTCTAGTTGTTCTTTAGAACACTCTAGGAGGCTGCAGTAGAACACAAAGGAATCAACTGACAGTCTCTGTCCTTGTTGGATGTACATGTTTTACTGAGAATGTCAGACTTCATTCTCACATGACTGAGAAAGATAATGTGGATTTACAGAAAATATGCTTTCAGTTTAGCTTATAGATCCCCTTCCAAACCACTGTGGGAAAATCATGAGATATTAGTTTTCTTTCAAAAATGATTCATGATATCACAGCAGAAGGCTTTTTCACATGGTAAAATCACACCACAATTCCTAAAATGAGTATGGCACCATCAACAAATGATTTATAATGTAACTAAAGTCCTAAAACCCTCTATTAACTACAATGCTTTTTAATGAGGTGCTATCATGTATATTGGTCCCAAGATGGCTGCCAACACTTCTTGGATGAAGTGCTGACAGCCAATCAGATCAGATGTGTGGTTAGGCTCCGCCCAGATATATATATTTTTTTGAACCTAAATTACTCAAAATCCACTGGAGCACATATCTTGAGACGTAGCAAAGGCACATCGGGCTACCAGTCCCTACAATTTTGCCAAGTTTTGTGGAAATCCATTCAGCCGTTCGGGCTAAAAGTGAGTCCAACCGCCCTATGGAAATTAACATGGGGAAAACACGTTTTGGGACCCCCCTTTTATCTCGGCCCCCGCTTGACGAATCCCCCCAAAACTTTCAGGGAAGGAGCGGAGCGCAGCGAGGCAAATTTAAGAAAAATTACAGGCAGATTCCTCAACCGGCGCCAAAGTTATTCCCAATAGAATGTTGCGGATTTCCTATAGAAAACAATCCTAACTATAACTACCTACTGGCAACCGCCAGTAGGTAATATATATTTATATATATATATATTTTCTCGCTCCCAGGTTGTCCACCTTTGAGTAGCACGCGAGCAGCAGCTTTATTTATGTGTAGGTGAGGACGGGGATCCGCTTGTAGATGCCGCCCCGTAATGGATCTGCCCGACGCGTTTCGAAGCTCCATCTGCTTCTCTTCAGGGGCTTTAATGGAAGTGGTGTGCGCACCCGCTACACTTCTCCAATTTCATATGACTCACCCGCCGATGGGAGGCTCCAATGAGACTGTGCATTCTGGGAAGTGTAGTGCGGAAAGCACACAATCAAGTCCTGTATGGACTCCACAAGTGGGCCCGTCCTCGATCCCATGTACGGCTGCTACTTCACTGCCGTGACACGCAAGGCTGGCGGGGTGGTGCATACTCTGCGGCTGGACGGCCGCATATAGATTCTCGCTCCCAGGTTGTCCACCTTTGAGTAGCAAGCGAGCAGCAGCTTTATTTATGTGTAGGTGAGGACGGGGATCCGCTTGTAGATGCCGCTCCGTAATGGATCTGCCCGACGCGTTTCGAAGCTCCATCTGCTTCTTTTCAGGGGCTTTATCGGAAGCGGTGTGCGCACCCGCTACACTTCTCCAATTTCATATGACTCACCCGCCGATGGGAGGATCCAATGAGACTGTGCATTCTGGGAAGTGTAGTGCGGAAAGCACACAATCAAGTCCTGTATGGACTCCACAAGTGGGCCCGTCCTCGATCCCATGTACGGCTGCTACTTCACTGCCGTGACACGCAAGGCTGGCGGGGTGGTGCATACTCTGCGGCTGGACGGCCGCATATAGATTCTCGCTCCCAGGTTGTCCACCTTTGAGTAGCAAGCGAGCAGCAGCTTTATTTATGTGTAGGTGAGGACGGGGATCCGCTTGTAGATGCCGCTCCGTAATGGATCTGCCCGACGCGTTTCGAAGCTCCATCTGCTTCTCTTCAGGGGCTTTATCGGAAGCGGTGTGCGCACCCGCTACACTTCTCCAATTTCATATGACTCACCCGCCGATGGGAGGATCCAATGAGACTGTGCATTCTGGGAAGTGTAGTGCGGAAAGCACACAATCAAGTCCTGTATGGACTCCACAAGAGGGCCCGTCCTCGATCCCATGTACGGCTGCTACTTCACTGCCGTGCCCCCCAAGGCTGGCGGAATGGTGCATACTCTGCGGCTGGACGGCCGCATATAGATTCTCGCTCCCAGGTTGTCCACCTTTGAGTAGCACGCGAGCAGCAGCTTTATTTATATATATATATTGGATATTAGATCACCCAAAAACATAGAAGTAGGAAATCATCCGGCACTCCAAGGTAGGAAAAAGTCTTCACTTTATTTTACAAGACGAGGTAAAACATCAACGCGTTTCGGGAGTCAAGCTCCCTTATTCACGATGTTTGGCCACCATTTTGGCAGGGTTAAAATACACAATACAGTGGTAGTGAAGAGCGATGAAGGACACATAAATCAGAGTATATGGGTTTCATTCTGTCATCTGTGGGGCCATTTTAAAACATGCAATTTAAACAACATTCAATTATCTTAATAGACTGAAGTAATATCTTTTCAAAAGCCATTTCAAAGAATACATTTGTAATTCTTTACCTTTTCACAAAAATGCAAGTGCATATGAAAAAACTTATTGGCAATTACTTAGTTTATGGGACAACATCCCTGACAGCAAGCGCCCCTACATATTAATGGTCCCACAACTTTCTTGTTCATGGAATCTTAATTAGTTCATAATTAATTAAGAGAAAGAAGACATATAAAAGTGCTATAAACACCAACAGGTACATAATCTCATCAAGTACCTTTCTCTTGCCCTTATTGCATTTTGCTTAAACTAAGATATATATATATATATATATATATATATTCACTGAAAAAACCATAGGTTATAGAGCATATATAGTTAGGAATTAGCATTTACAAAACCTTATTTTACTCACACAAAACCATTGAAATTCGCATATATAGTTAGTTGCACTAACTATATATCGCGCACCCGCAATCCACTGCTGATCATGTCACATATTACATCATTCATGACATGGTCAGTGACATCACTGATGACATCACTGATGACATCTCAAATGACATCACTGATGACATCTCAAATGACATCACTGATGACATCACTGATGACATCTCAAATGACATCACTGATGACATCACTGATGACATCTCAAATGACATCACTGATGACATCACTGATGACATCTCATTTGACATTACTGATCACATCACTGATGACATCATTCATGTGATTATACGATGAACCTCTTCAGACTCTATTATAACCTTAGATACACTCAGTGTAAACAGACACTCACAGACTGTCACTCATCCATGGAGTTACTCACACACCTAGTCAGTCATGCAAAGAATCAATCACACCTCCATTTCCTCAACTATACAGTTATACACACCTTACTTATTCAAACATATACTAACACATATTTACTCTCTTATACAATCCCTGATACAAGTTCACAATGATCCATACAGCCACTCACACATTCACTGGCTCTTATGCACAGTTATTTATATATGTCAACTCTCACATGTACTGTGTTTTACATATGTACTTACTTTGACATGTAGCACTGAGATATCCATTCACTCACCAATACACTCATGCACACAGTCAACCGCCCATACAGCTGTTTCCACATGCACTTTTGAACCCATACATCTAGTGAATCAACTGCTCACACATCTATGCACAGAGTCATACACCTCCCACCCACCCACACACACACTCAGTCTCCCATACAAATACTTGGGCAACCAATCAATAACCCATATAGTTACTCATATAGCTACTGATCAACACATGCAGCAGTTTACAGAACAACAGACATAATGATGCACAAATTAAGACAGTTTAGTCACTAACCCATGCACTCAGTGAGACACATTTAATCACTCACTCATACAGTCAGTCATGCACCTACTAAATCCTTCATCCAGACACTTATACATCCACTCATTCTTCAATATGTAAGACATATTTTAACTTTACAGAAACATACAGTCACTGGATGTTGTCATCAGTGATGTCATCAGTGATGTCATTTGAGATGTCATCAGTGATGTCATCAGTGATGTCACTGACCATCTCATGAATGATGTAATATGTGACATGATCAGCAGTGGATTGCGGGTGCGCGATATATAGTTAGTGCAACTAACTATATATGCAAATTTCAATGGTTTTGTGTGAGTAAAATAAGGTTTTGTAAATGCTAATTCCTAACTATATATGGTCTATAACCTATGGTTTTTTCAGTGAATTTCAATGTTTTTTTTAATAGCAAATATCAAAAGCTGTAAAATGTATTCTTCTTTTAAAGGAAAAATATATTTTATATGAATTTAATATTATTTTTTTATGTATATAAATTTTTTGAGGGAACAAATTTATCAACTATCATGCTGAAGAAGAGTGTGGGGAAAAAAACCAAAGAGGAGGACTAAGAGGAAAGAACAATCAGTTCAAAAATACAATTGCTTTAAAGCATGAAGTGCTTTTCCACACATTTACATTCAAATAACCCATATTAGAACATACAAAATATCTACAGAGGAGACGGTGTACATTAAATTTTAGACTCTTCATTGGTACCTACATGTTGGTACTTACATCACCCACACAACACAACAGCTCTATTCAGAGCTACCCTACCTCAAAGCACTCTAAAATATTATTTTACTATTTCCCTTGGTTTTCCCCTTGTTACGCTTTCCGCAACGATACCCAGTGCGCTGACCGGGCGCTAACCGGGCGAAAATTTACATATATGGGCCTCCTCAGCCACCCTCAGAAAACCTAGGGGGTCATGATATGTCTCCCGTGCCCCCTTATACCCATTCCCAGCATTGTTTATCCTCCATCTTGTGAATAAATTCGTCTGAAACACAAGATGGCGGACTCCCGTTACGCTACCGGTGAGCTACCTGGTTCGCGTACCGGGTAGCGCTTCCACCGCGAAAAATCGAAAAAAAAATTATTTTCTTTTTTTGCCCCATGGGGCCCTTTAATAGCCCCCACATCAATCCTAGGGGGTCAGGAGGGGTCTACCCTGCCCCCTTTCATTCATTTCCCCCTTCGTTTATTTCCACCTCTTGTCTCTCGATCCTACCGAGAGACAAGATGGCGGCCGCTCCGGACTGTTTAGAATGTTGACAGTCACCAGAGAGCCAATCCGCTTCTCCTCGCGAAGTTCCGTTACGCGTCTGGTACGCGAACCGGGGCGCTAACCGGGACGCTGTCACAGATATATATATTTTTTTGAACATTAATTTCTCAAAATCCACTGGAGCACATATCTTGAGACCTAGCAAAGGCACATCGGGCAAACAGTCTCAACAATTTTGCCAAGTTTCATAGAAATCCATTCAGCCGTTCGAGCTAAAAGTGAGTCCAACCTCCCTATGGAAAACTCAATGTTAAAAACACGTTTGGGACCCCCCTTTTTTCTCGGCCCTCGCTTGACTAAACCCCCCCAGACTTTCAGGGGACACTCAGAAACAAAATGTGCCATTTTCCTGAGAATTTCAGCCAATTCCGTCCATCAACGCCAAAGTTATTCAACATAGAATTTTCAGGAATCCCTATTCAAAAAAATCCTAACTATATATACCTACTGGCGACCGCCAGTAGGTAATATATAACATTTCTATGGCAAAATGAAACCCCTCATTTTGTTCCTTTTCAAATTAAAAGTATTAAGTGTTACCACTTTATTCCAATCAAGATGACTTCAGGTGTGCCATACTTTTGTCATAAGTAAGACTGTTAGCGTTCTAGTTGTTCTTTAGAACACTCGGGGACATTCTGTCATTGTACTATAGTTGGGCTACATCTGGCTGATATTTGGGCTACATTTGGGCTCTTTTGTCTCTGGTGGCCATCTTGGGAGACTGCATATCAGAATTTTTTTAATGAAATATAAGAGAATTTGAGAAGTCACTCAAAATGTGCCCTAATTTTTCTTTCTTCAGCACTAATCATAATTTCTATGGCAAAATGAACCCCCTCATTTTGTTCCTTTGCAAATTAAATGTTTTAAGTGTTAACACTTTATTCCAATCAAGATGACTTCAGGTGTGCCATACTTTTGTCATAAGTAAGACTGTTAGCGCTCTAGTTGTTCTTTAGAACACTCTGGGACATTCTGTCACTGGGCTATAGTTGGGCTACATCTGGCTGACATTTGGGCTACATTTGTTTTTTTTTGTCTCTGGTGGCCATCTTTGGGCTACATTGGGCTACATTGGGCTACATTGGGCTACATTTAGGCTCTAACATATATATAGCCCAATGTAGCCCAATATATATTTTTCAAAGTAAATTTTCGTAAAAACCACTGGAGCATATATCTTGAGACATAGCAAAGGCACATCGGGCTACCAGTCCCTACAATTTTGCCAGGTTTTGTGAAAATCGATTCAGCCGTTCGAGCTAAAAGTGAGTCCAACCGCCCTATGGAAAACTCAATGTTAAAAACATGTTTTGGGACCCCCTTTTTTCTCAGCCCCCGGTTGATGAAACCCCCCCAAACTTTCAGGGGACGCTCGGAAACAAAATGTGCCATTTTCCTGAAAATTTCAGCCAATTCCGTCCATCAACGCCAAAGTTAATCAACATAGAATTTTCAGAAATCCCTATTCAAAAAAATCCTAACTATATATACCTACTGGCGATCGCCAGTAGGTAATATATATATATATATATATATATATATATATATATATATATATATATATATATATATATATATATATATATATATATATATATATATATATATATATACCAATAAAATAAACTATTTAGAAACCAAATCATTTTAAATAAAATAAAAAAGTAAACAACATATATTTCTTACAATTTTACAAAAATATTTACACATTACAAATATTAATATTTGTCAATATTATAATATTATAATTTTAAACAAGCAAAAAACAATGTAAATTTTAACAATATAAACTAAATTATATAATTTTATATTTAATATACATACTTTTCCCACTGCAATTTATACAAAAGTAAGGAAACTGTTCTACTAAAAAATGTATAAAATGTACTACTCCCACTGCACACTACACAACAGTAGGAAAACTGTTACATCACACAAGGGTTACATATTCTATTTCCACTCCAGTCAGTGCAACTGTAGGGAAAGTGTTGGATTGCAAAGGGGTAAAACTTACTATTCTCACTCATGTCAATGCAACTCGTTTGAATGGTGAGGGGCTACATTTACTATTCCTACTACAGAGGAGGAGTACAATTTTCTATTCCTACTCCAATCAGTGCAACAGTAGGGAAAGTGTTGGATTACGGAGGGGTAAAATTACTATTCCCACTCCAATGAGTGCAACAGTAGGGAAAATGTTGGATTGCGGAGGGGTCACCTTTACTCTTCCTACTTCAGTCAGTGCAACAGTAGAAATAGTGTTGGATTGCAGAGATGCTAAATTTACTATTCCCATTCCAGTAAGTGAAGCAGTAGGCAAAATACTGGATTGCAGAGAGGTAAAATCTACTATTCCAACTCCAATAGTTTTAAAAGTAGGGAAAGTGTTGGATTAAGGAGGGCTAAAATTTACGGTTACCACTCCAGTCAGTGCAACATTCGGGAAAGTGTTGTATTGTGGATTGGTAAAATCTACTATTCCCACTCCAAGGAGTGCAACAGCAGCGAGAGTGTTGGATTGTGGAGGGGTAACATTTACTATTCCGACTCCAGTCAGTGCAACAGTAGGTAATGTGTTGGATTGCGGAGGGGTAACATTTACTATCCCAACTAAAATAAGTGCAACAGTTAGGAAATTGTTGGATTGTAGAGGGGTAAAAACTATGATTCCCACTCAAATGAGTATAGCAATAGGGAAAGTGTTGGATTGCGGAGGGGGTCAAATTTACTATTCCCAATCCAGTCTGTGCAACATTAGAAACAAACAAATTATCTTCAACACAATAAAAGAACTGAGAAAAATTAGTAAAAAAATAAAAATATAAATATGTAAAAAAATACAAATATATTTTTATTAAAAATAAAATAAATACATATGACAATGTTAAATATATATTATAAAGAACTACATATATTATTGTAATTAAAATAAAAGACATTCAAATAAAAAATTGTATTTTAATATTAGTTATTAACATGCAACGTAAAATGTAACTTTAAAAAACGAATTTTTTACGCTATGAACATAAATATTTATCAATATAAGAAGTATCAGCAGTTAAAAATGTATTAAAACTTAATTATAAGTAATTTAATTTTCACAACATACCCCCACAAAACAAACATTACACTACTAAAATGTAACTTATCAAAAGTTAATTACACAATTATCATAATTAGTAATCAATGTAAAATAATTAATCTCAATTACAAATGTATTATAACTTGAATAAAAATACTTTACTTCCCACCCTATGCCTTTACAAAACCCACAACCCCCACAAAAAATGTAATTGCACAACTAACAGAACTACCATTTAAATCATTATTATTAAAACAAAGTTAAATATCAATAGCTTGTCAGGGCCAGACTGGGAACCAAAACCGGCCCTGGCAAAGTGCTCGGCCCCCGTCCCCCCCCCTGCAGGGGGAGGGGGGCGTTGAAGGTGGCGCTGAGCTCTTTGCCAGGGACGGTTTTCTGCCGATTTTGTTACAGGGACGATTTTGCAGCTATGAAGCAAAAACGGCCCTGTAACAAAAACGGCCCCCAGGGGCCTAAAACCGGCCCCCACCCTTGCAGCGCACCGGGGGATTGCCCGGTGCCCGCTACGGCCAGTCCGGGCTGCAACCTGTACCCCTATACACCTCAGAACCTGCACCTAAAATAAAAAATACAAATGTTATTAAACAATTAGCATAAATAATTATCAATTAAATAAATAAATGTAATTAACATCGAATTATTAACTAATTACATTTCAATTATTTCCCGCCATGTACACCTATAAACCCTACAACCTGCTCCTAAAATGGAAAAAAATGGAATTGCACATTTAACATAATTAATTACCATTTGAATAAATATTATTAATTAAAAATGAATTATTAATTTGTTGTAGATAAACTATTTTCCACCCTTCACCCCTATAAATACACAACCCACTACAGTACAAAAAATCTGATAAAACAATTCAATTAAATTTCGTAAGTACTAAATTCACATCATGCTCACTTAAAATATATGCTAAAATACATAGCAATAATAAACAACTATAGTAAAAATAAATAAACACCTATATTTTTGTAAACGTTAATAATGACTTCAATAGTTTATAAATTGATATTACTTACCTTAACATCGATATTCTTGACAACGATATTCTTGAAGGTGATATTTCCATATCTCGATATTTTGGAAACAATATTTTGGTATGACGATATTTTAACTTTGATATTTTGACTGAATACCTGGCAAAATGCACCCTTGCATTCAAAATGGACCTGGGCATGCATTTTGCACTAAGAAAATAGTGCTTAATGCAAGAGAACACAAACAGAAACAGCGAGCAGGCTCCAACTTACTAAGTTGCTTGTTTCTGTAGTCAAATTTTTGTGCCAAATTACATAGGATTATGTGAACGAGGTAATCACATTATTTTCAGTAATTTCACGTCAAAACTCAAAAGATTAATGTAAGATTACCAAAATTACTCCAATTGTTCAAGCATAATAAGAAGATTCACTCAGGCCTATTTTAGGTAGGTGGATGAGATTCCTTTCACATGAATTATGGTACACAATTGATAATTATAGATACATAGGGCCTCATTTTGATGTGTTAACTGGAAGTGTTTGAATGGAAGACAATTAGAATCAAGAAGTTCTGATAGGATCAATATCATCATTATTGTTCCATGTGAAAAAGATAAAAAAAGATACATCAGCATGTGAAATGGACTTTGAAGAATATTAAACCTCTATTTTAGTGCAAGCTATTTACAATAAGAGGAAATGATGGACATCCCACATGTGAAACAATCTCTCTCTTAAGCTAATTACATGCCTGATGGGTTTTTCATCCTCTTCTAATTTGAGCGTGACATCGTTGGAAAGAAAATAGTTTTCCCTTTCTGCAATGCTTTTTTCAAACTAATCCCTAAGAAGGGACCACTAGACACCAGGGCATATATTGTAGAAGTGGGGTTTTTGCTTCCTTCCTTGATTGACCCTCCAGGGGGGATACATTTATATATTTATGTTTTCCCTTCCCTGGGGGTGTGATCACCCCCACTAGGAAAGGAAAATGTGGCAACCATATTGGTTTTGAGTTTTATACTGCTTGAGACCTTTCTGGCTTTCCCAGGCAGCACAAAAGGTATAAAGGCATCAATGAAAAATGGAGTACTTCCCTTCTGCAGTGATCCCTTTTTCAAATTGATTCCTGCTCGTGGATCGGGGATTGACTGTGATTTATGATCAGGGACTACTAGGCACCAGGGATTTCATGTTAGAAGTTGCCCCCTTGCCATGTTCGACCCCCTTCAGATGCATATATTTATGTTTACCCCTCCCTGAGGGGGCCTCGATCACCCCCCCATGGAAGGAATTGTTTGGCAGCACTTTTGGTTTTTAGCTTTGTGCTAACAGGGGCCTTTCCAGCATTCCCAGGCAACGCAAAAGGTGTAAAGGTATTGCTTGGAAGAGGAGAGCTTCTCCACTTTCCAGAGATGCCTTGATGGAACAGATCACAGCTCATGGACCACAACAGCACTGCAACCCACAAGCAGGATTCCACTGGATACCAGGGATTATAATTTTAAAAGTGAGGGTCAACCCTCCCACCCATGGTAGACCCCCCAGTGGGCACAAAATTATATATTTATGTTTTACCTCCACTGGGGAAGGGCAGGTGGCTCAAGGAAAGGAATGATTGGTGGCCATTTTGAATTTAGTTTTGTTCTTCCCGGGGCCTTGCCAGATTTCCTGGGTAGCACAAAATGTATTAAAGCATTATTTGGGAGGGGATAGCTTCACCCCTTTCCAGCGATGCCTTGGGGAAACAGATCGCTACTTGTGGATTGTGCCTACATTGCATTTCATAAGCAGGGATAGCAAGGAATTCTTACTTTGTGTAGGGGGTTGGCGGCGCCTGGCATGTTTGACCCCCCCTGTATATTTTTCCTTCTTTGGGAGGGACCATATTAGGCCCTGAGGTGGGGCCCCGGATGGCCCCCACAGAGAAGGGGAACATTGCTGACATTTTTTCATATATATACAGAGATTTTCAAGAGCCCCCCGCTCATGGGTGGACAGCCACAGGTGTCACTATATAATATTTTTGATTTATTTTCCATGGGGGACTGATTTGTCCCGCGAGGTGCATGATCTACCTGCTAAGAAAGTGAAAATATGGCTGCCTTTTATTTGTACATGTGCCCAGTGTTTTTGACAGCCACTTATTTTGCACAGTGTTTTAGGTGTCCCCTCCCCGGGCCGCAATTCAGCCACTGATTAGTGTGACATTCACATTTTATTTCCATACAGCAGAGATTACGGGACAGTCGTGAGCCCACTTCAGACAGTGGCCAGTTATTCATTCATTCATTTTAGAACAGCCAAGGTATATTGGGAAGCCATAAAGGGTAAGCTGAAGCATTGCCCTATGCTGTTGTGTGTGGAAGCAAAATGTGTATAGCAGATTACCTGAGCAGCTGCTGAAGTGGATGCAGCAAAGCTGGCTAGACTTACCATGTGATCAGCACAATAACTGATAAATGGCTGAAAAGTGCTGTGGGAAAGTCATATATGAATGACATAAGAACTGATCAGTGCCTGATGTGGGCTGTGGTCAGTGGAAGCAGGGGGACATATGGTGCACATGGCTAACTTCACTGTGAGTCCCCAGCATTCAGCTCTTTTACAAGGAGCATGTCCAACAAATAATTTTCTCCAGACATCCAGGACAAATCTACCATTATGAGCTTTTGTCTTATTGTGTGTGTTGCAACATCAACTATTTTTCTTTCTTATTGCTTTCTCCTTGCTTTGTTGGAGAAGTTTTGGGCAGCGTTGAATCTTTGGAGACGTTCTTTGTGTCAGATAACTGCGAGTCTGAGACTGTTGTTGCTATGAACACTGTACTGCACTCTCACAGCATTACATTATTTCACTTCGTAGCACACCTTTTCACCCCCCTTTCCACAAATATCTCTGCATTAGTCCTAGGACAGAAAGGTTTTGTTAGAAGACAGAGATGGCCTCTTGTTGGATGACTGCTCCAGAGGCTTGAATAATGGGGGAGAGCCTTCAGGCAGGGTCTGAAAATGAGTTGCCATCAAAAGGACAGGGCCATGGATCAGGATCTAGGAGTGATTTTTCAGTTGGAGTCCTTCCGATGAGGACTCCTCTTCCAGTGATTCGGAGAAACATGACCCTGGTATTCGGTATTTGGTCCCTTAACAAGCACTAACTATTAGGCAAAGAGCCAGTGACTGTGTATACCATGTGGATTGCAGGCAGACAGGGTGCAAAGCACTGACAGAGAACTCGCTTAGCAGACTCCTAATTTAGTTCAGCCAGTAGTTCCCTCATTCACTGGAGATGCTGGGTGTATGATATATACAGAGCAAATATTTTGTCTATTGACTACTTCCAGCTTTTCTTTGTATACTAAAAAGTTTATGAGGGTGCATGGAGGAACAGTGGGGGCTGCACTTTAGGGCACAGCTATGGGCTTCCACTTCACTGTGGGAACTGAAAAACCTACTGGGCCTAATGATGAAGAGGGCAATAGTCCACAAACCAACCGTACAGCCCTACTCGTTTGCACGTGAACTTTGGGTATCACCCTGTCTCACACCTTCAGCGTTCATGAGCTGAGACATGACAATTCAAGTGCATTGCACTGGGACCACCCAAACCATGACAGGTTATTCTAAATTCCCCCTGTCGTTGAACATTTGTCTGCCAAGTTTACACCTGGAAAGAATATAGTAGTGGAGTCATTGGTATTGTACAAAGGGTTACTGATTTTCATGCAGTACATACCCAGTTAAAGAGCTGTTATGGTATCAAGATGTACACGTTGTGCTGTATAGTCAGGGAAGGACTACGCGATAAATACTACAGGTTGTCCTTCCATGTTAGGAGTTAGTGAGAAGATTGTATGGGAGCTTTCCCATCTCCCCTTCAGTGGAAAATGTTATGCGTCCAAGTTAAATGTTGTCCCATTTCCTGTAGCAGGCACTAGACCTACCCACACAAGTGAGGTACCATTTTTATTGGAAGACATGTGGGAACACAGAATAGTAGAACAGTTGTTATTACTGATTGGATTTCACTGCATTTGTGCCCTCCAAATGTAGGCAGAGTGCCCGGGGAATCAAGTTAGTTTAGGCACACACAAATTCGGAGATGTACAAATACCCACTGCTCCTAAACTCCATACCTTGTGCCCATTTCGTAAATACATGGGTCTCCTTGATAACCATGTTTCACTCTAGATATTTCACTGTATGAATTGGTCCATACATAATGACAAATCATTGTATAGTGCAGCTTAATTGTTGGCCCTGTGTATTTCAGGTTTTTGGTGTATCTACAAACCATATATATAAACTACACCAGAAGGGTCTAGCATATGCTCTTTATATTGCTTTGTAAATCACCCAGTGTGACAAAAAGATACAGATCAAAACGTCAACACAAATCGCTTTTTTTCCTAATCATTTTCAATATTTCTTTATTTCAACAGTTAGTTTCCTGGAAGAGCCTTATGGGACCTACACATATGACCCCTTGCTGAATTAAAAAATCTATAGTTTTCCAGAATCCCCCATGGTTTCACATTGGTTTTCACCACAACCTGGGAATAGGTTAGACGTATAAAAAATATGAAAAGTGGGTTACATCTTTGAAAAATGTGAAAAACTCTGGTAAAAATATTTTTTTTTTCCACTCTGCATGATATGAAAGCTGGAAGGTTGTGAATTTAGCTCTTTATACTTTTTTTGGATGCCAATTTAAAAAAAGAAAACATCACACTTATTTTTCTCCTGAAAATGTAACTTTAAATATATTGTGCCAATTTTTACTGTCCCTTCCAAGGGAATTCACATGCCCTGGGTACATTTAGAATCCCCAGGATGTTAGAAAAAAGGACGCAAATTAGGCGTGGATACCTTATAAAGAAAAATTGATATGGAGTGCTAAGCACAAACTACTCCAAATATCAGAAAAATGGCTCAGCACTAAGGGGTAGAAAATCATCAGCAGCTAAGGGGTTATCCATTCTCACACTAACACACTAATGCATGGATGGAAATATGCACACATACACACACATGTACACCGTGCACCCACGGGCATGGACATACAAGCACCTGCTGCTGCTTTAGTAACTGCTTCTATCTACCCAGATGGTCAGGGCTACCAAACGTAGTTGCAGAAAATGCAATATATAAATATCAGCCTTTTCCCCAGAGACGTCTTTAAATCTAATTTCCATGTGTACCCTTTCTCCAGTTTAGACTCACTGGGGCAGAATTACGAGACCCATGCGCCGCTGGTGCATCATGTTGTGTGACACACCGGTGGCGCAGCCTGCTGAGTGATATTTACAAGCACAGGTAAAGTCACCCTGCGTGACTTAACCTGTGCTTGTAAATATCGCCCCTGTTCACGCAACACTTTGCGTGTTAGGGGCAGGACATGGGTGTTCCTGTGGGTGTTCCCACGTAACACCCCTATCCACTGATGCAGTTCCAGATTTCAGGGAAATTGTAAATCTGGAAATGTGTCAGAATGCTATGCCACCCCAGTGGTGGCGAAGCCAGGTGCAACGAGGAGAAATGTTTTCATTTCTCCTTGTTTTTTCCTCTTTCAATGCGAGCTGCATTCTGCAAAACACATTGGAAGAGGAAATCACCTCAATTGATTGCTTTTGTGCACAAAAACTATCTCCCCACGATGCATGTATCCTTGCACCATGGTGCATGGATGCCTGTACATGCGCATGGCAGCAGGGGGAAGTTCAGAGATGCATCATATTGTTGTAAATATTTTGCATCCCTGTGCTTCGGAACTAACGCAGGGAGGCACAGCAAAATGATTTGCTGCATCGCGCTGCGTTAGTTTCTTGTAGATCTGCCCCTATATACATCTAGGAATACTGGCTCAGGGTGGTGGTTTTGGCTTGCACTTCAATTACCCTTTAACCAGGCAACATTTGCCCTTTCTCGCACACTGCAGAGCACCCTACCAATGCCTAAGCATTTAAAAGGTGGCCTTCTAGCAAGTTATCAACATGTCGGGATACTTTGGGCCTAATTTATGAGACCTTGCGTCAGTTTTGCGCTTCCGATGCATCACTTTTTGTGATGCAATGGCGGCGTAAAACATGCCTCCTGTTGCGCAGTATTTACAAAGTGACGCATCTAAGCAGATGCGTCACTTTGCAAACCCCTGCGCTACATTATACCTGCGTCAGGTATAATGTATGCAGGGGGGGCGTAATGTATGCAGGGGGGGGCGTTCCCCCGCAAAAAGCCTTGTGGAAGTGACTCAGTGAAATCAATGAGATTTCACTGCGTCACTTCTAGGACGCCGTTGCTTCAAAATCTTGCCCCTGCCTCACAGCAGGCGTAAGACTGACGCAGGCCCTTTCACATGGGGCTTGCCCCATGTGAAAGGACGCATTGCTGGAGTTGCGTCACTTTTGTGACACACTCCAGCAATGCGTTACTTTTGGGCTTACAGATACGTCAGAAATACTGACGTATCTGTAACTCCTTGCGACATGATGCATCATACATTAAATATAACGCATCAGGTATGTCGCAAGGAGTGCGCACTGAGAAGTGACGCATCGCTGCTTTCACGCAGCGATGCGTCATTTCTCATAAACGAGGCCCTTTATTCTGTATAATACACTGTTATTTTATTCACTATGCATGTGTTTTGCATCAAACCACCTTTTATTCCTAAACCTCGGACCATCACTGCTGCTTCCACGTCTCTCTCATCCTCGGTTTTACACATATTTCAAACTTCCCCATCCTTATTTTAAATCTTGCATATTTACAGACTTAAAAGATTAATCAAATTACATGATTCCTTGTCACTGCTGACTGGTGGCATTAAAAGTGCACCCTGCTGTAATTGTTTGTGTCTCTTTAGTGCTACCTTTACTCTTGTCATCAGATCACACCTGGGGGCTCACTCCCCAGTAGACTACCACAGGCAGCCACTGGACCACATGCCTTAGGGAGAAAAGACCTCTCCAACGGGGGTCACTTTAACAAACAAGAACCACAAATAAGAATATTATAAGCGTGTGGAATCATTCTTGTGCAGCCAGTAGTCATTAGCTCAGATTACTTGCTGTATTTAAAGGTTTCTTTCCAAACGATCTCGCGGACACCGCTGATTAGAGATAGTTTAGTCTTCAGCAGGGTTTATCTGTCACACAAGGTCCGTACTGAACAACATGATAATGTGGGAGAAAACATACAAATGTGTTACCAAAGCAGCAAGAACACTCGAGTGCGCAGGAGCACTGCACAAGCAGGCACACACATTCAAATAACGTTTCTTTGTGGCAGTGAAAGTAAAACTCACCATCTCGTTCTCCTCCCCTTCATTGAGGAGCGCCTGGTGCTCCTTCTTTGGCCTCGGTTTGCCCATCACTGTGTGGCTGCTTCAGCTGCCTGTCTCTGTCGGTCTCAGCTGCCTGTCGCTTGCCTGCTTCACCTGCCTGTCTGTGTCTGCAGCAGCTGCCTGCCTCTGCCTGCAGCAGCTGACCGTCTCTACGGCAGCAGGTAAGCCTGTCTCTGCCTGCTTCAGCTGCCTGTCTCTGCCTGCTTCAGCTGCCTGTCGTTGCCTGCCTCTTCCTGCAGCAGCTGCCTGTCTCTGCCTGCTTCAGCTGCCTGCCTCTTCCTGCAGCAGCTGCCTGTCTTTCCCTGCTTCAGCTGCCTGTCTCTTTCTGTAGCAAATGCCAGTCTCTGACTGCTTCAGCTGCTTGTCTTTGCCTCCTCCAGCTGCCTGTTTCTGCCTGCTTCATCTGCCTGTCTCTGCCTCGTCCATCCTGTCTCTGCTTGCTTCAGCTGCCCCCTCTTCCTGCAGCAGCTTCCTGTTTCTTCCTGCAGCTCCTGTCTGTCTCCTCCTGCTTTAGCTGCCTGTCTCTGCCTGCTTCCGCTGCCTGTTTCTTCCTGCAGCAGCTGCCTGTCTCTTGCTCCTCCAGCTGCCTGTCTCTGCCTACTTTAACTGCCTGGTTCAGCTGCCTGTTTTGCTCCTCCAGCTGCCTGTCTCTGCCTGCATCTGCTGCCTGTCTCGTCCTACAGCAGCTGCCTGTCTCTGCCTGCTGCAGCTGCCTTTCTCTCCTGCAGCAGCTGCCTGTCTCTCCTGCAGCAGCTGCCTGTATCTCCTGCAGCAGCTGCCTGTCTCTCCTGCAGCAGCTGCCTGTATCTGCCTGCACCAGCTGCCTGACTCTGCCTCCTGTAGCTGCCTGTCACTCCTGCAGCAGCTGCCTGTATCTCCTGCAGCAGCTGCCTGTCTATGCCTGCAGCAGCTGCCTGACTCTGCCTCCTGCAGCTGCCTGTCTCTCCTGCAGCAGCTGCCTGTATCTCCTGCAGCAGCTTCCTGCCTCTTCTTGTAGCAGCTGCCTGTCTCTCCTGCAGCAGTCGAGTGGGAGCTCTGGAGGGCTGCTGGTAAGGATGAACTTATGATGTGACTGTCCCTGCCTCGTGCTGCTCCCAGACACTCCCCCCCACCCCCTTGCACCCCACAGCTCAGCACAGCCCTCCTCCCCTCCAGGGGTTGTTGCCTGCAGTTGTTGTGGAATGTGACTGAACCAGCGGGGCACCGCCCAGACACTGAAAGAGGCACTAGAATTAAAAATTGAAAACTGATTGAACTCCACGTCCCTGCAGGGCCTTGACCCCTTGACCCCTTGACCTGGTTCACTTTCTCAGGAATATCGGAAACCTGTGGCACCAGCTCTGTGGAGTGTATAGTTTGTGTAGGAAAAGAATCGAATCTCTGTATTAGACAATTATTTTAAATCGTTGCTGTTCCATCGCACAAAGAATAAAGCAGCTGAAAAAATCACCAGAACAGAAATCAAACCCCAGTGACTGTTGCTCTCAGATAAATAAGATTCAATGTAAAACCAGGGTTGGACTGGGGCAGAAAACAGACCCGACACCAAAGTGAAACTGGCCCATATTGTCAAATCAGATCGATAAACAAGCGGCCTTGTTTACAAATAGAGGCAGTTTTGAGGCTGTAAACACATAGACCCTCATGCAGGGCAGCACGGCAAGCCCCCCTGCTGTGCTGCCCTCATGCAGGGCAGCACGGCAAGCCCCCCTGCTGTGCTGCCCTCATGCAGGCCAGCACGGCAAGCCCCCCTGCTGTGCTGCCCTCATGCAGGGCAGCACGGCAAGCCCCCCTGCTGTGCTGCCCTCATGCAGGGCAGCACGGCAAGCCCTCCTGCTGTGCTGCCCTCATGCAGGGCAGCACGGCAAGCCCCCTGCTGTGCTGCCCTCATGCAGGGCAGCACGGCAAGCCCCCTGCTGTGCTGCCCTCATGTAGGGCAGCACGGTAAGTCCCCTGCTGTGCTGCCCTCATGCAGGGCAGCACGGCAAGCCCCCCTGCTGTGCTGCCTTCATGCAGGGCAGCACGGCAAGCCCCCTGCTGTGCTGCCCTCATGTCGGGCAGCACGACAGGCCCCCTGCTGTGCTGACCTCATGCAGGACAGCACGGCAAGCCCCCCTGCTGTGCTGCCCTCATGCAGGGCAGCACGGCAAGCCCCCCTGCTGTGCTGCCCTTATGCAGGGCAGCACGGCAAGCCGCCCTGCTGTGCTGCCCTCATGCAGGGCAGCACGGCAAGCCCCCTGCTGTGCTGCCCTCATGCAGGGCAGCACGGCAAGCCCCCCTGCTGTGCTGCCCTTATGCAGGGCAGCACGGCAAGCCCCCCTGCTGTGCTGCCCTCATGCAGGGCAGCACGGCAAGCCCCCTGCTGTGCTGCCCTCATGCAGGGCAGCACGGCAAGCCCCCCTGCTGTGCTGCCCTCATGCAGGGCAGCACGGCAAGCCCCCTGCTGTGCTGCCCTCATGCAGGGCAGCACGGCAAGCCCCCCTGCTGTGCTGCCCTCATGCAGGGCAGCACGGCAAGCCCCCCTGCTGTGCTGCCCTCATGCAGGGCAGCACGGCAAGCCCCCTGCTGTGCTGCCCTCATGCAGGGCAGCACGGCAAGCCCCCCTGCTGTGCTGCCCTCATGCAGGGCTATTTAGAAAAGGGGGTGGTGATGAACAGAGTGTCTGAGTTAAACAGACCACTCTTACCCAGTCCAAAGATCAGGGCTTGATCCATCACCGTTATTTATCTCACTGCCCCATCCCAGCTCAGAACCTGGCTATATGCAAATCAGTCTGTCCCTGGCCCAGTGCATCATGGGAACAGGGCAGACTAAACTACCAAGCCAATTCTTCACCAGAAAGGAGACAAGCTACCGGGGACCGGTTTCTGGCATTTCAGCCTTCTTCGGCCCGGCTTGCTTGAATCCTGATGGAGCAGTGAGAAAGGGACTCATGTCTGAGTATACCCTGCCACACCTATAGTGGCCAAAAACGATTTAGAAAAGGGGGTGGTGATGAACAGAGTGTCTGAGTTAAACAGACCACTCTTACCCAGTCCAAAGATCAGGGCTTGATCCATCACCGTTATTTATCTCACTGCCCCAGGGCAGCACGGCAAGCCCCCCTGTGATGTGATGTGATGTGATGTGATGGGGTTTTTATAAAGCGCAGGCTGCACTCCAAGGAGCATCTTTGCGCTGTAGAAGAGATTCAAGATACGCCTGGTAGGTAAAGAGAGGAGAGGGGGGGGGGTATCTAGACTATGTTTTTACATTGTTCTTCAGAAAAGGTGAAGATCCAAGTTTTTAGGGCCTTTCTGAAAATCGCTTCAGTGGGGATTTGACAGAGATGAAGGGGGAGAGAGTTCCAAGCTTTGGAGCCTAGTACCGCCAGGGATTTTCCTCCTTTAGTCTTGAGTCTGAATTTGGGAATGGTGAGAAGATTGGACCCTTGAGATCTGAGGCATCGTGTGGGGCTGTAGTGTTTAAACATATTAAGTATGTAGGTAGGTCCCTTTCCGTTGAAAGCCCTGAAGGTGATCAGTAGGATTTTAAAGAGTACCCTTTTGTAGATGGGCAGCCAGTGTAGGATGTTCATTGCTGCTGTGGCCGAGGTTCTCTTTTTCCATCCTAACACAAGTCTGGCTGCTGCATGCTGAACCATCTGTAATTTGTGGCAGACTTCTCTATTAGTCCCTGCATATAGACTGTTACAGTAGTCGATGCGGGAGGTGATGAGGGCTACTGTGATCGTTTTCCTTGCGGAGAAGGGGATTAGGTCGAAAAATTTCCTGAGCCCTTTTATGAGTCTGAAGCAGGTCCCTGATACGGCAGTGGCTTGCTGTTTGAAGCTCAGGGAGGGGTAAACACATAGGCCCTCATGCAGGGCAGCACAGCAAGCCCCCTGCTGTGCTGCCCTCATGCAGGGCAGCACGGCAAGCCCCCTGCTGTGCTGCCCTCATGCAGGGGAGCACGGCAAGCCCCCTGCTGTGGTGCCCTCATGCAGGGGAGCATGACAAGCCCCCTGCTGTGCTGCCCTCATGCAGAGGAGCACGGCAAGCCCCCCTGCTGTGCTGCCCTCATGCAGGGGAGCACGGCAAGCCCCCTGCTGTGCTACCCTCATGCAGGGGAGCACGACAAGCCCCCCTGCTGTGCTGCCCTCACGCAGGGGAGCACGGCAAGCCCCCCTGCTGTGCTGCCCTTATGCAGGGCAGCACGGCAAGCCCCCCTGCTGTGCTGCCCTCATGTAGGGCAGCAAGGCAAGCCCCCTGCTGTGCTGCCCTCATGCAGGGCAGCACGACAAGCCCCCTGCTGTGCTGCCCTCATGTAGGGCAGCACGGCAAGCCCCCTGCTGTGCTGCCCTCATGCAGGGCAGCACAGCAAGCCCCCTGCTGTGCTGCCCCCATGTAGGGCAGCACGGCAAGCCCCCTGCTGTGCTGCCCTCATGCAGGGCAGCACAGCAAGCCCCCTGCTGTGCTGCCCCCATGCAGGGCAGCACAGCAAGCCCCCTGCTGTGCTGCCCTCATGTAGGGCAGCACGGCAAGCCCCCTGCTGTGCTGCCCTCATGCAGGGCAGCACAACAAGCCCCCTGCTGTGCTTCCCTCTGCCAAAGTGAAAGGGAAGGATTTCACCTCACTTAACAATACAATGCATTCCTGTCCTTTGTGCCTGCGCGGGCGGCTTTATCCCAGCCGAGCGCCGATGTCGGCTCCCTCGCAGCATGGTGCAAATGTGTCTGCGGTGCCTGCAGGATCTGTTCTGTGAGGCAGGGACACCTTCCTTCCCAACCCAGAGAGGCGTTTTTTCTTTCTATGTGTCCTGCAGAATGCAGCACTCATGGACAGAGGAAGAAACAAGGAGAAATGAAAAGATTTCCTCCACTCGTTACGCCTGCTCCGGGGAGGCGGAAGGTTTTGGCGCTTCCCCAAGTTTACGTGATTAAGTAAAAATGGGGCAGCATCAAAATCCACGGGTGTTGCACGGGAACACCCACTACAACACCCATGAATGAGGAGTGCGCAGAGTAAGGCCACACTGCGACCTGGGCTTCCTTGTCTTGCTGCAGATCTATGAGATCATTCAAAGCGGACTTTTGCGGGTCTCATGGGTATGGTTGAGAGGTATTCACCACCGGAGCGTCGGAAAAAGTGATGGTTCGGCAGTGCAAGCCTCTCCTAAATAAACAACATGATGTATACTTGGACGACTGCATGGACTTGGTCTAGCTGCAGGCAATGTTTGTAATATTATCAATAACAAACACCGGCTCGGCAAACCATAAAGGAGGCCCACAGTCAAAAACAGCCCATATATGACCTGACAGACCAGCTCATTGGGCACTGCCTGTTTGCCCTCTAGGCCAGGTTTATCCTATTTAAAACTCTATCCATGAGTTTCAAGAAGCAGCCAGTTAACTCGGAGTCATACACAACTTAACAATTCTTTCACTGACTCAACCCATTCCCTACAATTTAGTTGAAGAAAGAAAGAAATGTCTTCCTCAAACATGTCAATTCACTGCAAAAACAAAATTATATATAGTAATGACTCTTTGTCAAGTGCAAAAAATCTACATATAGTGACCATTTCAGCATTGGGTGCCCGGTTCACAAAGGTAAACTTAGACCAGAAGTCTAAGATTAGAACCGAAGTCTAACCTTAGACCTGAAGTGTAAGTTTAGACTTGAAGAGTAAGTTTAGACCTGAAGTCCAACTTAGAGCTAAAATGTAAGTATAGACCTGAAGTTTAATTTAGACCTTAAATGTAAGGTTAGACCTGAAGTCTAACTTAGACCTAAAATGTAAGTTTAGACCTGAAGTCTAACTTAGACCTAAAATGTAAGTTTAGACCTGAAGTCCAACTTAGACCTAAAATGTAAGTTTAGACCCGAAGTCTAACTGAGACCTAAAATGTAAGTTTAGACCTGAAGTCCAACTTAGACCTAAAATGTAAGTTTAGACCTGAAGTTTAATTTAGACCTAAAATATAAGTTTAGACCTGAAGTCTGACTTAGACCTAAAATGTAAGTTTAGACCTGAAGTCTAACTTAGACCTAAAATGTAAGTTCAGACCTGAAGTCTAACTTAGACCTAAAATGTAAGTTTAGACCTGAAGTCTAACTTAGACCTAAAATGTAAGTTTAGACCTGAAGTCTAACTTAGACCAAAAATGTAAGTTTAGACCTGAAGTTTAATTTAGACCTAAAATATAAGTTTAGACCTTAAGTCTAACTAAGACCTAAAATGTAAGTTTAGACCTGAAGTCTAACTTAGACCTAAAATGTAAGTTTAGACCTGAAGTCTAACTTAGACCTAAAATGTAAGTTTAGACCTGAAGTCTAACTTAGACCTAAAATATAAGTTTAGACCTGAAGTCTAACTTAGACCTAAAATGTAAGTTTAGACCTGAAGTCCAACTTAGACCTAAAATGTAAGTTTAGACCTAAAGTCCAACTTAGACCTAAAATGTAAGTTTAGACCTGAAGTCTAACTTAGACCTAAAATGTAAGTTTAGACCTGAAGTCCAACTTAGACCTAAAATGTAAGTTTAAACCTGAAGTTTAACTTAGACCTAAAATGTAAGTTTAGACCTGAAGTTTAACTTAGACATAAAATGTAAGTTTAGACCTGGAGTCTAAGGTTGGACTTCAGTTCTAAGTTTACCTTTGTGAATCGGGCCCTTAGTCGGCCACACCAGAAGCCTCTTTGTTGTATACTGAGCAGAAATTCCTTCAAATCCTGCCTTACATTATTTTTATTTGTGTTTCATACCATCCATCTGTGATGTTTTAGTTCACAAACAGTATGGCCTAAAGACACAGATGAAAGTTTTGCTTCTTTCATTGCAAGCTTTTTTTATTTGTCGCAGTCGTAAGCCCACATTCTCTATGACTTTAAACTGTAGAAACAATTCCATGAGCATCTGTTTTTGTGCTGTGCTATGAGGAAGGCTAAACAGTGATCCATAGGGGCCACATGGTGGGGTATCCTACCATTTAGAAGGTTTTCTATGGAATATTATCTGTCCTTATGATAATGTGGCCATGGGGGTCCCTATATCACCCCATGATTGGGCACCACGCAAACCTCAAAGCTTCCTAATTTGTCGCATAAAGAAGCTTTTAAGAGATGTTTGTATTGCCGCCAGGTACAAGTTGTACTACAGCGTTCAGCAAGCTTGCCATTGCTTAAATACCAACTTCCCCTTTTAAAGCACTTCAGTCCAAAGAGTACCACCAAAGTCTTATCATTATAAATGTGTACATTGTTATTATGGCAGTATTCGCATAATTTGTGCAACTTTCTTTGAAGACCAATTGCGGCTTTGCCTAAGATCACAGTTCAGAAAAGGGGGTGGTGATGAACAGAGTGTCTGAATTAAGCAGACCACTCTTACCCAGTCCAAAGATCAGGGCTTGATCCATCACTGTTATTGATCTCACTGCACCATCCCAGCTCAGAACCCTGCCAAGCCAATTCTTCACCAGAAAGGAGACAAGCTACCGGGGACCGGTTTCAGCCGTCTTCGGCCCGGCTTGCTTGAATCCTGATGGTGCAGTGAGCAAGGGACTCATGTCTGAGTATACCCTGCCACACCTATAGTGGCCAAAAACGATTCAGAAAAGGGGGTGGTGATGAACAGAGTGTCTGAATTAAGCAGACCACTCTTACCCAGTCCAAAGATCAGGGCTTGATCCATCACCGTTATTTATCTCACTGCACCATCCCAGCTCAGAACCTGGCTATAAGCAAATCAGTCTGTCCCTGGCCCAGTGCATCATGGGAACAGGGCAGACCAATCTACCAAGTTGGCAGGGTATACTCAGACATGAGTCCCTCTCTCACTGCACCATCAGGATTCAAGCAAGCCGGGCCGAAGACGGCTGAAATGCCAGAAACCGGTCCCCGGTAGCTTGTCTCCTTTCTGGTGAAGAATTGGCTTGGTAGTTTAATTCAGACACTCTGTTCATCACCACCCCCTTTTCTAAGATCACAGTGTCACCAGCATATAGTGAGATATTTACTCAGGATGGACTGGGGCAGAAAATAGGACCAGGCACCAAAATGAAAATGGCCCTCTTTGGAAAAAGATATAGCTGAAAATGTGGCCAATGTTTGTAAATTGGGCCAGTTTTGAATTTGTAGAACACATGCTATATTGTTTTTTCACAAGATATAGAAGCCTGCATGAATGAAATATAAACAAAATCAACAATAACAAGCATTGGCAAAGCCAGTGCACTCAATCTTAAAGACTTATTAGTGCAGCCATTTGTTTCTTGATGCTGTGCAGCGTTGACGTAGATGCTGCATATTTTAAAGGAAAGGTTTGTAAAAAAAAAAAAGAAGCAGACGTATGATGACACAGTTGCGGGGCTGTAACATTATGCAGGCACGTGAATGCTCTAAATATGCGTGCAAGCCTACACAAATGATGTAGTCCAGCAGCCATGGAAAAGCACGTTTGTTTTTTAAATTTGTAAATGGGGTGCCATAGCCAGCCTGATAGGGCACCAACATGGTTGTCAGTGTGGAGGGGAAGGGCAACAACACAGGGGAGAGCAGGGTACGAACAAGAGCAACATGAGGCGGGTGAAGGGCACACAAGCGCATGCGTGAGAGGCAAATATGAGCACAGGTGGGGCAACAAGGACACTGGTGAGAGACTAAAGCTTTCAGTAAAGAGTTGGGGGATAAAGAGCACAGTTGGGAGAGAGCAACACTAAGGGGGAAGAGAAGCCCATCAGGGAGCCAGCGTGCAAACACATGCATTCTTATGGGAAACTGCAACAAAAGAATAACTATCCCAGAAAGCACAAGCAGTGGAAGAATGTATGAAAGCACAATGCATGCCATTTCAATGTGGTTTCAACAACACAAGTTCTCTTACAATGCATTAAAATTACAACGCAAAATGTTACCACCCATATGCCTTTACAAAGCATGCCTTTACAACAAAGTTTATTGTAATAGCAAGATTGGTAAAGGCATATGGGTGAGTAAGGTTGCGATTGAAAATATGAGTGATAAAATATGAGTATTTTACAGGTAAGTATAAACACACACACTCACACACACACATATCCATACTAATATATTAAAGAGAGACGGTGGCGGCCGGTGACTTTTGAAAAGGGTGAGGCGTAAAAGTTGTGCATGAGTTACCTGCGGCGAGAGAGACTGACGGCCAAAAGAGGGGTTCAGGGAATTTCCCCCTGAGAAAATTTTGAAAAAAAGAGTGGCCAAATGGTGCATTTTCAAGCAAATTTGAGAAAGCAAGTTGGTTAAGATATCAATCAAAAGATTTCATATGATAATGACATAGATAGCAGCTTGACCAGTATATCCACAGAACTTCATAACAGATTTTGCCATAACACCTCTGAATATGCTAGTGAAGTATCTTACATCTGATGCTGTGATGGCAGAAGTGCCTCGTTATAGGAGCAAGACTTACTAAGTGTCACTGGTGGTTGGTGAAGTCTGAGAGTGGTGAGCTGAGAGGGGGCACAACATTTTTATGGAAGTCCATGGCGATTTACTGTGCATATTATTATGGGGTTACATTAGTTCTCAGGCTAATTGACAGAACGGAGTTACACATGTAGGGGGGGCCAGGCAAAGTTATTTTCATTGTAACAGTAGAGTGCACTGTTTACAATATATATTTTGTTATTGGGGGAGATCAACGCTGACTCATTCATAGGCCTAGCGAAAAAGTGCCACTTGCAGTCCAGTCTGCATCTGCAGCGTCTGAAGAGGAGACTCCCTTGCCCCTTGGCCTTTCCATAAATAAAGTCAAAATCCGTGGGAGTCAGAGACTTTTGGCACATCAGCACACTACCATCTCTCTCAAGATAAGGGCCTGCACTTACCCAATGATAGAGCCTATGTAATTGTAAAGCGACAATAAAGACAAAAGAGAGTTGATCAGGCCACATAACCTCAGAAGCTTGAAAACACTGTAGTTTACAGTACCCTTTGATAATGGAAAGGCAAGATTCCCTGCTCTTCACATGGGCGAACAAAGCACACTTTTTTACTGTTCGCTCATTGAAAAAATGTAAATAAATTCAGTCACACTTCATCCAAGGAAAAGGCCAGACATCCATTGTAATCTGAATAGTTTCTAATCTGCAGTGTGTCTGAGTCATGGCCAGCAATGCGTGCCCTACTGCCTAGTAGCAAGAAAAACACAAAAGTAACTTTTCATATCAGGGTGTAAGATGGTTGGAGCGCTTACATGAGCACCAGTTACGTTGCACAAAGACACATACATTTATTGTTAGGCACGCACGAGGAGATTTGATTGTGATTGCCCAGGATGACAGGAGGTTGAGCGAACGCCGAGACTCAAGCCTGGTTCCCCTGCTTGTTATTTATAAATCGTCACAAACACAATTTATTATTAGCAGCCAGCACCCTTAAAAATAAACAGCATCCCTAGCCTACAGCTGCATATTCGAACACTGATGACGGCGGCGTTGGCATACCATAGAAACACTACTTAAACATAAAACAGAGTGTTGTATTCTCTGCTCTTATGTTTTGCTGTATCTCTTTAAGTCTGACATTCCATTTTCCTGATGTCATTTTCTACTGTGTTCTGCCTAGTCAGTTAGCTCCCTGCTTTCTGATGGGAACACCAGTTATTCTCTGTAGTGCATAATAAATGCCTTATATCCTTTTATTAGCCTCATTACTTCATTTACATCACAGAGTTTACCTTTTGTTTTACTCTGTGCCCCCCGGTTCTGTGGCTTGGAACATGCTTGTAATTTCGACCCGGGACATGTCCAGTGGCGAGGGGACTCACGAGGTGATTAAAGGAGGGGTCTTGCTTGCAGCGCTCCCTGCCTCCCTCATGTGCAAAACAGTGGCAAAGTGCACAAGTGAGAAGAGAGGCAAAAGCAGAAATGGTCATCTGTATGGTCTGAAAACGCACAAGAAATCCGAATTCTTCCCACTTAAGTGTGCTCTGGGAGTAAATACAAATACCCACTGCTCCTAAACTCCATACCTTGTGCCCATTTCGTAAATACATGGGTCTCCTTGATAACCATGTTTCACTCTAGATATTTCACTGTATGAATTGGTCCATACATAATGACAAATCATTGTATAGTGCAGCTTAATTGTTGGCTCTGGGTATTTCAGGTTTTTGGTGTATCTACAAACCATATATATAAACTACACCAGAAGGGTCTAGCATATGTTCTTTATATTGCTTTGTAAATCACCCAGTGTGACAAAAAGCTACAGATCAAAACGTCAACACAAATCGCTTTTTTTCCTAATCATTTTCAATATTTCTTTATTTCAACAGTTAGTTTCCTGGAAAAGCCTTATGGGACCTACACATATGACCCCTTGCTGAATTAAAAAATCTATAGTTTTCCAGAATCCCCCATGGTTTCACATTGGTTTTCACCACAACCTGGGAATAGGTTAGACATATAAAAAATATGAAAAGTGGGTTACATCTTTGAAAAATGCCAAAAACGCTGGTAAAAATATTTTTTTTTTCCACTCTGCTTGATATGAAAGCTGGAAAGTTGTGAATTTAGCTCTGTATACTTTTTGTTGATGCCAATTTAAAAAAAGAAAACATCACACTTATTTTTCTCCTGAAAATGTAACTTTAAATATGTTGTGCCAATTTTTACTGTCCCTTCCAAGGGAATCCACATGCCCTGGGTACATTTAGAATCCCCAGGATGTTAGAAAAAAGGACGCAAATTAGGCGTGGATACCTTATAAAGAAAAATTGATATGGAGTGCTAAGTACAAACTACTCCAAATATCAGAAAAATGGCTCAGCACTAGGGGGTAGAAAATGATCAGCAGCTAAGGGGTTAACCATTCTCACACTAACACACTAATGCATGGATGGAAATATGCACACATACACACACACGTACACCGTGCACCCACGGGCATGGACATACAAGCACCTGCTGCTGCTTTAGTAACTGCTTCTATCTACCCAGATGGTCAGGGCTACCAAACGTAGTTGCAGAAAATGCAATTTATAAATATCAGCCTTTACCCCAGAGACGTCTTTAAATCTAATTTCCATGTGTACCCTTTCTCCAGTTTAGACTCACTGGGGCAGAATTACGAGACCCATGCGCCGCTGGTGCATCATGTTGTGTGGCACACCGGTGGCGCAGCCTGCTGAGTGATATTTACAAGCACAGGTAAAGTCATGCTGCATGACTTAACCTGTGCTTGTAAATATCGCCCCTGTTCACGCAACACTTTGCGTGTTAGGGGCGGGACATGTGTGTTGCTGTGGGTGTTCCCATGCAACACCCCTGTCCACTGATGCAGTTCCAGATTTCAGGGAAATTGTAAATCTGGAAATGTGTCAGAATGCTATGCCACCCCAGTGGAGGCGTAGCGAGGTGCAACGAGGAGAAATGTTTTCATTTCTCCTTGTTTTTTCCTCTTTCAATGCGAGCTGCATTCTGCAAAACACATTGGAAGAGGAAATCACCTCAATTGACTGTTTTTTTGCAGGAAGGTGCCCCTTCCTGCACAAAAACAATCTCCCCACGATGCATGTATCCTTGCACCATGGTGCATGGATGCCTGTACAGGCGCATGGCAGCAGTTTGTGCGCCAACGCAGGGGGAAGCTCAGAGATGCGTCATATTGTTGTAAATATGTTGCATCCCTGTGCTTCGGAACTAACGCAGGGAGGCACAGCAAAATGATTTGCTGCATCGCGCTGCGTTAGTTTCTTGTAGATCTGCCCCTATATACATCTAGGAATGCTGGCTCAGGGTGGTGTTTTTGGCTTGCACTTCAATTCCCCTTTAACCAGGCAACATTTGCCCTTTCTCACCAACTGCAGAGCACCCTACCAATGCCTCAGCATTTAAAAGGTGGCCTTCTAGCGGGTTATCAACATGTCGGGATACTTTGGGCCTAATTTATGAGACCTTGCTTCAGTTTTGCGCTTCCGATGCGTCACTTTTTGTGATGCAATGGCGGCGTAAAACATGCCTCATGTTGCGCACTATTTACAAAGTGACGCATCTAAGAAGATGCGTCACTTTGCAAACCCCTGCGCTACATTATACCTGCGTTAGGTATAATGTATGCAGGGGGGGCGTAATGTATGTAGGGGGGGGGCGTTCCCCCGCAAAAAGACTCGTGGAAGTGATGCAGTGAAATCTATGAGATTTCACTGCGTCACTTCTAGGACGCCGTTGCGTCAAAATCTTGCCCCTGCCTCACAGCAGGCGTAAGACTGACGCAGGCCCTTTCACATGGGGCTTGCCCCATGTGAAAGGACGCTTTGCTGGAGTTGAGTCACTTTTGTCACACACTCCAGCAATACGTTACTTTTGCGCTTACAGATACGTCAGAAATACTGACGTATCTGTAACTCCTTGCGACATGATGCATCATACATTAAATATAACGCATCAGGTATGTCGCAAGGAGTGCGCACTGAGAAGTGAGGCATTGCTGCTTTCACGCAGCGATGCGTCATTTCTCATAAACGAGGCCCTTTATTCTGTATAATACTCTGTTATTTTATTCACTATGCATGTGTTTTGCATCAAACCACCTTTTATTCCTAAACCTCGCCCCATCACTGCTGCTTCCACGTCTCTCTCATCCTCGGTTTTACACATATTTCAAACTTCCCCATCCTTATTTTAAATCTTGCATATTTACAGACTTAAAAGATTAATCAAATTACATGATTCCTTGTCACTGCTGACTGGTGGCATTAAAAGTGCACCCTGCTGTCATTGTTTGTGTCTCTTTAGTGCTACCTTTACTCTTGTCATCAGATCACACCTGGGGGCTCACTCCCGAGTAGACTACCACACGCAGCCACTGGACCACATGCCTTAGGGAGAAAAGACCTCTCCAACGGGGGTCACTTTAACAAACAAGAACCACAAATAAGAATATTATAAGCGTGTGGAATCATTCTTGTGCGGCCAGTAGGCATTAGCTCAGATTCCTCGCTGTATTTAAAGGTTTCTTTCCAAACTATCCCGCGGACACAGCTGATTAGAGAGAGTTTAGTCTTCAGCAGGGTTTATCTGTCACACAAGGTCCGTACTGAACAACATGATAATGTGGGAGAAAACATACAAATGTGTTACCAAAGCAGCAAGAACACTCGAGTGCGCAGGCGCACTGCACAAGCAGGCACACACATTCAAATAACGTTTCTTTGTGGCAGTGAAAGTAAAACTCACCATCTCGTTCTCCTCCCCTTCATTGAGGAGCGCCTGGTGCTCCTTCTCTGGCCTCGGTTTGCCCATCACTGTACGCCTGCTTCAGCTGCCTGTCTCTTCCTTCAGCAGCTGTCTGTCTCTGCCTGCTTCAGCTGCCTGTCTCTGTCTGTCTCTGTCGGTCTCAGCTGCCTGTCGCTTGCCTGCTTCACCTGCCTGTCTGTGTCTGCAGCAGCTGCCCGCCACTGCCTGCAGCAGCTGACCGTCTCTACGGCAGCAGGTAAGCCTGTCTCTGCCTGCTTCAGCTGCCCGTCTCTGCCTGCTTCAGCTGCCTGTCGTTGTCTGCCTCTTCCTGCAGCAGCTGCCTGTCTCTGCCTGCTTCAGCTGCCTGCCTCTTCCTGCAGCAGCTGCCTGTCTTTCCCTGCTTCAGCTGCCTGTCTCTTTCTGTAGCAAATGCCAGTCTCTGACTGCTTCAGCTGCCTGTCTTTGCCTCCTCCAGCTGCCTGTTTCTGCCTGCTTCATCTGCCTGTCTCTGCCTCGTCCATCCTGTCTCTGCTTGCTTCAGCTGCCCCCCTCTTCCTGCAGCAGCTTCCTGTTTCTTCCTGCAGCTCCTGCCTGTCTCCTCCTGCTTTAGCTGCCTGTCTCTGCCTGCTTCCGCTGCCTGTCTCTTCCTGCAGCAGCTGCCTGTCTCTTCCTCCTCCAGCTGCCTGTCTCTGCCTACTTTAACTGCCTGGTTCAGCTGCCTGTTTTTCTCCTCCAGCTGCCTGTCTCTGCCTGCATCTGCTGCCTGTCTCGTCCTACAGCAGCTGCCTGTCTCTTCCTGCAGCAGCTGCCTGTTTCGACCTACAGCAGCTGCCTGTCTCTGCCTGCTGCAGCTGCCTTTCTCTCCTGCAGCAGCTGGCTGTCTCTGCCTGCAGCAGCTTCCTGTCTCTCCTGCAGCAGGTGTCTGTTTCTGCCTGCAGAAGCTGCCTGTATCTCCTGCAGCAGCTGCCTGTCTCCTGCAGCAGCTGCCTGTCTCTCCTGCAGCAGGTGTCTGTTTCTGCCTGCAGCAGCTGCCTGTATCTCCTGCAGCAGCTGCCTGTCTCTCCTGCAGCAGCTGCCTGTCTCTGCCTGCAGCAGCTGCCTGTCTCTCCTGCAGCAGCTGCCTGTCTCTGCCTGCAGCAGCTGCCTGTCTCTCCTACAGCAGCCTATCTCTGCCCCCTCGGCTGCCTGTCTCTCCTGCGGCGGCTGCCTGTCTCTGCCTGCAGCAGCTGCCTGTCTCTCCTGCAGCAGCTGCCTGTCTCTGCCTGCAGCAGCTGCCTGTCTCTCCTGCAGCAGCTGCCTGTCTCTGCCTGCAACAGCTGCCTGTCTCTCCTACAGCAGCCTATCTCTGCCCCCTCGGCTGCCTGTCTCTCCTGCGGCGGCTGCCTGTCTCTGCCTGCAGCAGCTGCCTGTCTCTCCTGCAGCAGCTGCCTGTCTCTGCCTGCAGCAGCTGCCTGTCTCTCCTGCAGCAGCTGCCTGTCTCTGCCTGCAACAGCTGCCTGTCTCTCCTACAGCAGCCTATCTCTGCCCCCTCGGCTGCCTGCCTCTTCTTGTAGCAGCTGCCTGTCTCTCCTGCAGCAGTCGAGTGGGAGCTCTGGAGGGCTGCTGGTAAGGATGAACTTATGATGTGACTGTCCCTGCCTCGTGCTGCTCCCAGACACTCCCCCCCACCCCGTTGCACCCCACAGCTCAGCACAGCCCTCCTCCCCTCCAGGGGTTGTTGCCTGCAGTTGTTGTGGAATGTGACTGAACCAGCGGGGCACCGCCCAGACACAGAAAGAGGCACTAGAATTAAAAATTGAAAACTGCTTGAACTCCACGTCCCTGCAGGGCCTTGACCCCTTGACCCTTGACCTGGTTCACTTTCTCAGGAATATCGGAAACCTGTGGCACCAGCTCTGTGGAGTGTATAGTTTGTGTAGGAAAATAATCGAATCTCTGTATTAGACAATTATTTTAAATCGTTGCTGTTCCATCGCACAAAGAATAAAGCAACCGATAAAATCACCAGAACAGAAATCAAACCCCAGTGACTGTTGCTCTCAGATAAATAAGATTCAATGTAAAACCAGGGCTGGACTGGGGCAGAAAACAGACCCGGCACCAAAGTGAAACTGGCCCATATTGTCAAATCAGATCGATAAACAAGCGGCCTTGTTTACAAATAGAGGCAGTTTTGAGGCTGTAAACACATAGACCCTCATGCAGGGCAGCACGGCAAGCCCCCTGCTGTGCTGCCCTCATGCAGGGCAGCACGGCAAGCCCCCTGCTGTGCTGCCCTTATGCAGGGCAGCACGGCAAGCCCCCCTGCTGTGCTGCCCTCATGCAGGGCAGCACGGCAAGCCCCCCTGCTGTGCTGCCCTCATGCAGGGCAGCACGGCAAGCCCCCCTGCTGTGCTGCCCTCATGCAGGGCAGCACGGCAAGCCCCCCTGCTGTGCTGCCCTCATGCAGGGCAGCACGGCAAGCCCCCCTGCCGTGCTGCCCTCATGCAGGGTAGCACGGCAAGCCCCCTGCTGTGCTGCCCTCATGCAGGGCAGCGCGGCAAGCCCCCCTGCTGTGCTGCCCTCATGCAGGGCAGCACGGCAAGCCCCCTGCTGTGCTGCCCTCATGCAGGGCAGCACGGCAAGCCCCCCTGCTGTGCTGCCCTCATGCAGGGCTATTTAGAAAAGGGGGTGGTGATGAACAGAGTGTCTGAGTTAAACAGACCACTCTTACCCAGTCCAAAGATCAGGGCTTGATCCATCACCGTTATTTATCTCACTGCCCCATCCCAGCTCAGAACCTGGCTATATGCAAATCAGTCTGTCCCTGGCCCAGTGCATCATGGGAACAGGGCAGACTAAACTACCAAGCCAATTCTTCACCAGAAAGGAGACAAGCTACCGGGGACCGGTTTCTGGCATTTCAGCCTTCTTCGGCCCGGCTTGCTTGAATCCTGATGGAGCAGTGAGAAAGGGCCTCATGTCTGAGTATACCCTGCCACACCTATAGTGGCCAAAAACGATTTAGAAAAGGGGGTGGTGATGAACAGAGTGTCTGAGTTAAACAGACCACTCTTACCCAGTCCAAAGATCAGGGCTTGATCCATCACCGTTATTTATCTCACTGCCCCAGGGCAGCACGGCAAGCCCCCCTGTGATGTGATGTGATGTGATGTGATGGGGTTTTTATAAAGCGCAGGCTGCACTCCAAGGAGCATCTTTGCGCTGTAGAAGAGATTCAAGATACGCCTGGTAGGTAAAGAGAGGAGAGGGGGGGGGGTATCTAGACTATGTTTTTACATTGTTCTTCAGAAAAGGTGAAGATCCAAGTTTTTAGGGCCTTTCTGAAAATCGCTTCAGTGGGGATTTGACAGAGATGAAGGGGGAGAGAGTTCCAAGCTTTGGAGCCTAGTACCGCCAGGGATTTTCCTCCTTTAGTCTTGAGTCTGAATTTGGGAATGGTGAGAAGATTGGACCCTTGAGATCTGAGGCATCGTGTGGGGCTGTAGTGTTTAAACATATTAAGTATGTAGGTAGGTCCCTTTCCGTTGAAAGCCCTGAAGGTGATCAGTAGGATTTTAAAGAGTACCCTTTTGTAGATGGGCAGCCAGTGTAGGATGTTCATTGCTGCTGTGGCCGAGGTTCTCTTTTTCCATCCTAACACAAGTCTGGCTGCTGCATGCTGAACCATCTGTAATTTGTGGCAGACTTCTCTATTAGTCCCTGCATATAGACTGTTACAGTAGTCGATGCGGGAGGTGATGAGGGCTACTGTGACCGTTTTCCTTGCGGAGAAGGGGATTAGGTTGAAAAATTTCCTGAGCCCTTTTATGAGTCCAAAGCAGGTCCCTGCTACGGCAGTGGCTTGCTGTTTGAAGCTCAGGGAGGGGTAAACACATAGGCCCTCATGCAGGGCAGCATGGCAAGCCCCCCTGCTGTGCTGCCCTCATGCAGGGCAGCACGGCAAGCCCCCTGCTGTGCTGCCCTCATGCAGGGCAGCACGGAAAGCCCCCCTGCTGTGCTGCCCTCATGTACGGCAGCACGGCAAGCCCCCCTGCTGTGCTGCCCTCATGCACAGCAGCACGGCAAGCCCCCCTGCTGTGCTGCGCTCATGTAGGGCAGCACGGCAAGCCCCCCTTCTGTGCTGCCCTCATGCAGGGCAGCACGGAAAGCCCCCCTGCTGTGCTGCCCTCATGCAGGGGAGCACGGCAAGCCCCCCTGCTGTGCTGCCCTCATGCAGGGGAGCACGACAAACCCCCTGCTGTGCTGCCCTCATGCAGGGGAGCACGACAAACCCCCCTGCTGTGCTGCCCTCATGCAGGGGAGCACGGCAAGCCCCCCTGCTGTGCTGCCCTCATGTAGGGCAGCACGGCAAGCCCCCTGCTGTGCTGCCCTCATGCAGGGCAGCACGGCAAAAGCCCCCCTGCTGTGCTGCCCTCATGTAGGGCAGCACGGCAAGCCCCCTGCTGCGCTGCCCTCATGCAGGGCAGCACGGCAAGCCTCCTGCTGTGCTGCCCTCATGTAGGGCAGCACGGCAAGCCCCCTGCTGTGCTGCCCTCATGCAGGACAGCACAGCAAGCCCCCTGCTGTGTTGGCCTCTGCCAAAGGGAAAGGGAAGGATTTCACCTCACTTAACAATACAATGCATTCCTGTCCTTTCTGCCTGCGCTGTCGGCTTTATCCCAGCCGAGCGCCAATGTTGGCTCCCTAGCAGCACGGTGCAAATGTGTCTGCGGTGCCTGCAGGTTCTGTTCTGTGAGGCACGGACACCTTCCTTCCCAACCCAGAGAGGCGTTTTTTCTTTCTATGTGTCCTGCAGAATGCAGCGCTCATGGACAGAGGAAGAAACAAGGAGAAATGAAAAGATTTCCTCCACTCGTTACGCCTGCTCCGGGGAGGCGGAAGGTTTTGGCGCTTCCCCAAGTTTACGTGATTAAGTAAAAATGGGGCAGCATCAAAATCCATGGGTGTTGCACGGGAACACCCACCACAACACCCACGAATGAGGAGTGCAGAGAGTAAGGCCACACTGCGACCTGCGCTTCCTTGTCTTGCTGCAGATCCATGAAGTCATTCAAAGCAGGCTTTGCGGGTCTCATGGGTATGGCTGAGAGGTATTCACCACCGGAGCGTCAGAAAAAGTGCTGGTTCGGCAGTGCAAGCCTCTCCTAAATAAACAACATGATGTATACTTGTTTTGCAAGGTATGGACGACTGCATGGACTTGGTCTAGCTGCAGGCAAAGTTTGTAATATTATCAACAACAAACACAGGCTCAGCAGACCATAAAGGAGGCCCACAGTCAAAAACAGCCCATATATGACCTGACAGACCAGCTCATTGGGCACTGCCTGTTTGCCCTCTAGGCCAGGTTTATCCTATTTAAAACTCTATCCATGAGTTTCAAGAAGCAGCCAGTTAACTCGGAGTCATACACAACTTAACAATTCTTTCACTGACTCAACCCATTCCCTACAATTTAGTTGAAGAAAGAAAGAAATGTCTTCCTCAAACATGTCAATTCACTGCAAAAACAAAATTATATATAGTAATGACTCTTTGTCAAGTGCAAAAAATCTACATATAGTGACCATTTCAGCATTGGGTGCCCGGTTCACAAAGGTAAACTTAGACCGGAAGTCTAAGATTAGAACCGAAGTCTAACCTTAGACCTGAAGTGTAAGTTTAGACTTGAAGAGTAAGTTTAGACCTGAAGTCCAACTTAGACCTAAAATGTAAGTTTAGACCTGAAGTTTAACTTAGACATAAAATGTAAGTTTAGACCTGAAGTCCAACTTAGACCTGAAATGTAAGTTTAGACCTGAAGTCCAACTTAGACCTGAAATGTAAGTTTAGACCTGAAGTTTAATTTAGACCTAAAATGTAACGTTAGACCTGAAGTCTAACTTAGACCTAAAATGTAAGTTTAGACCTGAATTTTAATTTAGACCTAAAATGTAAGTTTAGACCTGATGTTTAACTTAGACCTAAAATGTAAGTTTAGACCTGAAGTTTAACTTAGACCTAAAATGTAAGTTTAGACCTGAAGTTTAACTTAGACCTAAAATGTAAGTTCAGACCTGAAGTCTAACTTAGACATAAAATGTAAGTTTAGACCTGAAGTCCAACTTAGACCTAAAATATAAGTTTAGACCTGAAGTTTAACTTAGACCTAAAATGTAAGTTTAGACCTGAAGTTTAATTTAGACCTAAAATATAAGTTTAGACCTGAAGTCCAATTTAGACCTAAAATGTAAGTTTAGACCTGAAGTCCAACTTAGACCTAAAATATAAGTTTAGACCTGAAGTTTAACTTAGACTTAAAATGTAAGTTTAGACCTGAAGTTTAATTTAGACCTAAAATATAAGTTTAGACCTGAAGTCCAATTTAGACCTAAAATGTAAGTTTAGACCTGAAGTCCAACTTAGACCTAAAATGTAAGTTTAGACCTGAAGTTTAACTTAGACCTAAAATGTAAGTTTAGACCTGAAGTCCAACTTAGACCTAAAATGTAAGTTTAGACCTGAAGTCTAACTTAGACCTAAAATGTAAGTTTAGACCTGAAGTCCAACTTAGACCTAAAATGTAAGTTTAGACCTGAAGTCTAACTTAGACCTAAAATGTAAGTTTAGACCTGAAGTTTAACTTAGACATAAAATGTAAGTTTAGACCAGGAGTCTAAGGTTGGACTTCAGTTCTAAGTTTACCTTTGTGAATCGGGCCCTTAGTCGGCCACACCAGAAGCCTCTTTGTCGTATACTGAGCAGAAATTCCTTCAAATCCTGCCTTACATTATTTTTATTTGTGTTTCATACCATCCATCTGTGATGTTTTAGTTCACAAACAGTATGGCCACGAGACACAGATGAAAGTTTTGCTTCTTTTATTGCAAGCTTTTTTTATTTGTCACAGTGGTAAGCCCACATTCTCTATGACTTTAAACTGTAGAAACAATTCCATGAGCATCTGTTTTTGTGCTGTGCTATGAGGAAGGCTAAACAGTGATCCATAGGGGCCACATGGTGGGGTATCCTACCATTTAGAAGGTTTTCTATGGAATATTATCTGTCCTTATGATAATGTGGCCATGGGGGTCCCCATATCACCCCATGATCGGGCACAACGCAAACCTCACAGCTTCCTAATTTGTCGCATAAAGAAGCTTTTAAGAGATGTTTATATTGCCGCCAGGTACAAGTTGTACTACAACGTTCAGCAAGCTTCCCATTGGTTAAATACCAACTTACCCTTTTAAAGCACTTCAGTCCAAAGAGTACCACCAAAGTCTTATCATTATAAATGTGTACATTGTTATTATGGCAGTATTCACATAATTTGTGCAACTTTCTTTGAAGACCATTTGCCGCTTTGGATCACAGTGTCACCTACATATAGTGAGATATTTACTCAGGATGGACTGGGGCAGAAAATAGGGCCAGGCACCAAAATGAAAATGGCCCTCTTTGGAAAATGATATAGCTGAAAAAGTGGCCAATGTTTGTAAATTGGGCCAGTTTTGAATTTGTAGAACACATGCTATATTGTTTTTTCACAAGATATAGAAGCCTGCATGAATGAAATATAAACAAAATCAACAATAACACGCACTGGCAAAGCCAGTGCACTCAATCTTAAAGACTTATTAGTGCAGCCATTTGTTTCTTGATGCTGTGCAGCGTTGAAGTAGATGCTGCATATTTTAAAGGAAAGGTTTGTAAAAAAAAAAAAGAAGCAGACGTATGATAACACAGTTGCAGGGCTGTAACATTTTGCAGGCACGTGAATGATAGAGATACAAGTCCCTTCTGGTGGTAGGCGATTTTAATTACCACTGGGATAAAGTACCCAGAGACCCCATAGCGACTGAGTTTGAAGCCAACCTTTCGGTGCTCAATTTGCAACAGTTAGTGATGGGTCCGACTCACTTGAAAGGCCATACATTGGACCTTGTTTGGTCCTCCCTGCCTAATACAGAAATAACGGAGGTTAGTCCATGCATCTGGTCGGACCACTCTATGATAAAATGCTGGGTTCCTGGTGACCTGGTGAGGGACGCCCCAAATAAGTCACGGAGAAATATTCGACCTTGGAACAAGGTAGAAGCAGACCTTCTAATCACGACCCTGCTCTCCTCCACTCCCCCTAAAATGCATGGTACAGACCTGGACCATGATGCTAGGATGCTAAAGACCTGGATGCTCGCCGCTCTGGACAAACTTGTCCCTGAGCAGATGGAGAGCATTAGAACGAAAGGGAAAGGAGCGCCATGGTTTGACGCCTCCTTGAAACAGAAGAAGCAAGCCCTTCGTAAGGCAGAGAGAAGGTGGAGGCTCCACTATTGTCAAACAGAGGCTGAAATTTTTAAAACCTTGCTCTCAAAATATAAGGCTGACATCCTGGAAAGAAAGGCTGTCTTCTACGAGGGAAGAATTAGGGAAGCAATAAATATACAGCGTGAGACCTTTACGATACTAAGGGAACTCACATAAAGAGAAGGGAAAATCTCAGCGTGTGATCAACCAGACTGTGACTCCTTCCAAACTTTCTTTCTTCGGAAGGTACAGGATATCATCGCTGACATCAACGCACGACCAGCCACAACTATGCTGCCTAGTCTGATTGCTCAGGTGCCATCCATGACTTTGAATAGCTTCTCTTCCATCGACGATAAGGGCCTAACAGAACTAGTCGGACAGATCAAGTCAGGGTCAAATATCGATCCTTGTCCCCCAAAAATTTTTAAAATGGCCCTGCCAGGCATCCAGCCTCAGGTACTGAGTTTACTGAACAACTCATTGAAAACAGGTTATCTGCCAACTCAGATGAAAGAAGCCAGGGTCTCCCCACTCTTAAAGAAAGCAGGAATGGATACGAAAGCCTTAAAAAACTACAGGCCCATCTCGCAGTTACCTTTTCTAAGTAAGATCTTAGAAAAGTATGTCCTCAGCACCCTAGCCGGCCATCTGGAAGAACATCATCGCCTTCATACCAGGCAGGATGGATTCCGGCCCCAACATAGCACAGAACTGGTCATGGCCTCAGTTGCCGATGAGTTAAGAGTCAGGGCAGACAATAAACAACCATGCGCCCTGATTCTCTTAGACTTATCGGCGGCCTTTGATACCGTCAGCCACACCATCTTGCTGGACCGTATCGCGAAACTGGGGATTTCAGGTCAGGTGCAAAAGTGGCTAGAATCCTTCCTGTCAGGTCGTACCCAGAGAGTGCAGCTAGGAGACCAACTGTCTGAGACCAGTGAAGTGACATGGAGAGTGCCCCAGGGGTCGGCTTTATCCCCCCTGCTTTTCAACATCTACTTACAACCACTGGTGGAGGAGCTGATGCGTATGAACTGCGAAATTTTTAACTACGCAGATGATACCCAGCTATCAGTCCAGCTGGATGACACCAAAGAGGCCCAGGAATCGGTGAGGAACTTGCTCAGCTTCACAGTCAACTGGATGACCAACAATTTGTTGAAAGTGAATGCTGACAAAACGGAGGTGCTGGTGATCAGCAACAAAGAGGACCCCTGGAGTGACCTGTACTGGCCTCCAGAATTGGGAACCACCCCATCTCCTGGCACTGTAGTAAAAAGCTTAGGGCTTAGGATTGACGTGGATCTTTCAATGGCCCCTCAAGTTTCTGCTGTCGTCGGATCCTGTATTGGTGTACTGAGGCAACTACGAAAATTAGCCCCCATTTTATCTGCCACCACCCTGCAATCAGTCGTATCTGCCACAGTTATCTCAAGAATCGACTATGGCAATGCTTTGTATCTTGGCCTGCCACAGAAGCTGCTGAGGAAGCTGCAGGTAATACAGAATGATGCAGCCAGGTTGATTCACTCCCTGCCCAGAAACTCGCATGCAACCCCCCTGCTTCAGAAGCTGCACTGGCTTCCAGTGAAATTTCGAGTCCAGTTCAAATGTCTCTGTGTGGCCTATAAGGCACTTTTTGGAAAAGCCCCAGAGTACATTAAACAACGTTTGAAGAGATATATTCCTGGAAGACCCTTGCGCTCTGGAACAATCTCCAATTTGATTCAACCTCGGTTTAAATTAAAAACCAAAGGAGGCAGGGCCCTGTCTGTGCTTCTTCCACAACTGTGGAATGAGCTCCTGCCCACCCTGAAGGAGGAATCACAGCTTCTACCCTTCAGAAAGAAACTAAAAACCCATCTTTTCAGGAAGGCTTTTATGACAGTCTAGGCGGTGGAACAGCTGAGGGTTTTTCAAGGGCATCAGTGTGTTATGTTTTTTTTCTGTTAAGCGCTTAGAGACCGGCGGTGATAGGCGCTATATAAATACTCCTAACATAACAATGCTTTAAATATGCGTGCAAGCCTACAAAAATGATGTCGTCCAGCAGCCATGGAAAAGCACGTTTGTTTTTTTAATTTGTAAATGGGGTGCCATAGCCAGCCTGATAGGGCACCAACATGGTTGTCAGTGTGGAGAGGAAGGGCAGCAACACAGGGGAGAGCAGGGTACGAACAAGAGCAACATGAGGCGGGTGAAGGGCACACAAGCGCATGCGTGAGAGGCAAATATGAGCACAGGTGGGGCAAAGAGGACACTGGTGAGAGACTAAAGCTTTCAAGAAAGAGTTGGGGGATAAAGAGCACAGTTGGGAGAGAGCAACACTAAGGGGGAAGAGAATCCCATTAGGGATCCCGCGTGCAAACACATGCATTCTTATGGGAAACTGCAACAAAAGAATAACTATCCCAGAAAGCACAAGCAGTGGAAGAATGTATGAAAGCACAATGCATGCCATTTCAATGTGGTTTCAACAACACAAGTTCTGTTACAATGCATTACCATTACAACGCAAAATGTTACCACCCATATGCCTTTACAAAGCATGCCTTTACAACAAAGTTTATTGTAATAGCAAGATTGGTAAAGGCATATGGGTGATTAAGGTTGCGATTGAAAATATGAGTGATAAAATATGAGTATTTTACAGGTAAGTATAAACACACACACTCACACACACACATATCCATACTAATATATTAAAGAGAGACAGTGGCGGCTGGTGACTTTTGAAAAAGGTGAGGCGTAAAAGTTGTGCATGAGTTACCTGCGGCGAGAGAGACTGACGGCCAAAAGAGGGGTTCAGGGAATTTCCCCCTGAGAAAATTTTGAAAAAAAGAGTGGCCAAATGGTGCATTTTTAAGCAAATTTGAGAAAGCAAGTTGGTTAAGATATCAATCAAAAGATTTCATATGATAATGACATAGCAGCTTGACCAGTATATCCACAGAACTTCATAACAGATTTTGCGATAACACCTCTGAATATGCTAGTGAAGTATCTTACATCTGATGCTGTGATGGCAGAAGTGCCTCGTTATAGGAGCAAGACTTACTAAGTGTCACTGGTGGTTGGTGAAGTCTGAGAGTGGTGAGCTGAGAGGGGGCACAAATTTTTTATGGAAGTCCATGGCGATTTACTGTGCATATTATTATGGGGTTATATTAGTTCTCAGGCTAATTGACAGAACGGAGTTACACATGTAGGGGGGGCCAGGCAAAGTTATTTTCATTGTAACAGTAGAGTGCACTGTTTACAATATATATTTTGTTATTGGGGGAGATCAACGCTGACTCATTCATAGGCCTAGTGAAAAAGTGCCACTTGCAGTTAAGTCTGCATCTGCAGCGTCTGAAGAGGAGACTCCCTTGCCCCTTGGCCTTTCCATAAATAAAGTCAAAATCCGTGGGAGTCAGAGACTTTTGGCACATCAGCACACTACCATCTCTCTCAAGATAAGGGCCTGCACTTACCCAATGATAGAGCCTATGTAATTGTAAAGCGACAATAAAGACAAAAGAGAGTTGATCAGGCCACATAACCTCAGAAGCTTGAAAACACTGTAGTTTACAGTACCCTTTGATAATGGAAAGGCAAGATTCCCTGCTCTTCACATGGGCGAACAAAGCACACTTTTTTACTGTTCGCTCATTGAAAAAATGTAAATAAATTCAGTCACACTTCATCCAAGGAAAAGGCCAGACATCCATTGTAATCTGAATAGTTTCTAATCTGCAGTGTGTCTGAGTCATGGCCAGCAATGCGTGCCCAACTGCCTAGTAGCAAGAAAAACACAAAAGTAACTTTTCATATCAGGGTGTAAGATGGTTGGAGCGCTTACATGAGCACCAGTTACGTTGCACAAAGACACATACATTTATTGTTAGGCACGCACGAGGAGATTTGATTGTGATTGCCCAGGATGACAGGAGGTTGAGCGAACGCCGAGACTCAAGCCTGGTTCCCCTGCTTGTTATTTATAAACCGTCACAAACACAATTTATTATTAGCAGCCAGCACCCTTAAAAATAAACAGCATCCCTAGCCTACAGCTGCATATTCGAACACTGATGACGGCGGCGTTGGCATACCATAGAAACACTACTTAAACATAAAACAGAGTGTTGTATTCTCTGCTCTTATGTTTTGCTGTATCTCTTTAAGTCTGACATTCCATTTTCCTGATGTCATTTTCTACTGTGTTCTGCCTAGTCAGTTAGCTCCCTGCTTTCTGATGGGAACACCAGTTATTCTCTGTAGTGCATAATAAATGCCTTATATCCTTTTATTAGCCTCATTACTTCATTTACATCACAGAGTTTACCTTTTGTTTTACTCTGTGCCCCCCGGTTCTGTGGCTTGGAACATGCTTGTAATTTCGACCCGGGACATGTCCAGTGGCGAGGGGACTCACGAGGTGATTAAAGGAGGGGTCTTGCTTGCAGCGCTCCCTGCCTCCCTCATGTGCAAAACAGTGGCAAAGTGCACAAGTGAGAAGAGAGGCAAAAGCAGAAATGGTCATCTGTATGGTCTGAAAACGCACAAGAAATCCGAATTCTTCCCACTTAAGTGTGCTCTGGGAGTAAATACGAGCAGGATGATCCCATTTCGCCTGTCTCAGAGTCTGTATTGCAGAATCATAATCTCGCCACAGTAAAGTTTGAATCGAAATTTTCAATGCGTCATGCCAGAGGGTAAAGGGCACATCGAAGGAACGCTGCAGACAGCTTAAAACGAAAGGTAAAAAAAAAAACTGTTGCTGATCTGTTTCGTGACCCCGCGTGTGAAACCTCTCAAAAATCAGGTTAATAATGAGCCAGAGGAAGGCACAATTCTATGGACAGCCGCCTAAAGTCAGCCAATCCAGGCGCAGCATTAACATCGCCACTGCGCCAGGATTGGCTAAAGAGCAGGGCTAATACTGCCCATAATGAGACCCGGCTCCCTCGGGTCTCTGCCTGTGTTAGTGCTAGGGGAGGAGGAGGAGGGAAGGGGCTACTGCGTGTGTGCGCATGCGTGGGCAAGTCATAAAAATGACTTGTCCTAAATGCGCACACACTGCTGCTGCCCCTGCCCTCCCTGCCACGCTGCAGCTTTCTCCCAGCATACCACTCACTGCCGCAGGCCCGCCTCCCACACCCGATCACGATGGAATCACTATAGTTAGTGACTCCGAGTCCGACCGACCTCAAAATAAATGCATTATGACTTGGTAAATTTTACTTTTGGTATCAATGCAGTGACGGTCGTCCATGGCTAGTGGGGCAACGCCCCAACGCCCCCAATGGACGAACCGCCACTGAAGAGAGAGCCCAAATCTTTGAGGCGGGTAATTTCAGGAACCACAGCACCAATCACAACACCCAATACAGCGTTGGAAAGGGCAGTTGCAGCAGAAGGACATAGGCTATGCAGACGCCCACCATATACATTTAAAAGGTAAAAGAACCGTGCCAGCAAAGTAGTCCCTTGTGGGTGTGTCTGCGTTGTGCTGTGGGCGTGTGCTGGGGATGTGACAAACGCTGGGGGCGTGTGGTACGTTCCGCCCTTTATGCCATGTCTCCTATCGTGTGCTAATCCCACACTGCTCCCTATAAATACCCCTGCACCCCATGATCATAACCCACCCTTACTCCTTAAAATACCCCAACACTCTTAAACACTAACCCATCTTAATCCTATAAATATACCCTGTACCCCAAAACCCCAACCTATCCCTAAACCCTAAAAATACCCCTGTATCCCAAAACCCAAACCTAGACCTGAACCCTATAAATACCCCTGTAGCTCAAAACCCAAACCTACCCCTGAACCCTAACAATACCCCTGTACCCCAAAACCCAAACCTAGCCCTGAACCCTAAAAATACCACTGTACCCCAAAACCCAAACCTACCCCTGAACCCTAAAATACCCCTGTACCCCAAAACCCAAACCTAGCACTGAACCCTTAAAATACCCCTGTACCCCAAAACCCAAACCTACCCCTGAACCCTAAAAATACCCCTGTACCCCAAAACCCAAACCTAGCCCTGAACCCTAAAAAAATAATGCTGTACCCCAAAACCCAAACCTACCCCTGAACCCTAAAATACCGCTGTACCCCAAAACCCAAACCTAGCCCTGAACCCTAAAAATACCCCTGTACCCCAAAACCCAAACCTAGCACTGAACCCTTAAAATACCCCTGTACCCCAAAACCCAAACCTACCCCTGAACCCTAAAAACTCTCCTATACCCCAAAACCCAAACCTAGCCCTGAATCCTAAAAATACCCCTGTACCCCAAAACCCATACCTATCCCTAAACCCTAAAACTACCCCTGTACCCCATAACCCAAAACTATATCTGAACCCTTAAAATACCCAAACACCCCAAAACATATACCTCAGTACCCTAAAACATATACCCCTATACCCATACATACCTTATCCAAACATAAAAAAAAACATGCTTTTACCATTCATGCATTTACAACGAATTTCGTTGTAAATGTATGCGTGGTAAAAGCATATAAAATGTAATGCCATGCGTTATAATAGCATTGCGGAGTCATGGTACTTTCGTAATGAAAGTATGTGGAGTGATGGTATGCGGAAAGAAAGTTGCGGAATAATGGGTGTTTACTCTCCCCCGGTAAGTACATTGGTGGCACGGCGGCCCACATCTCCAGCAACATACTCATATTATTTCACCACCCATTTGAAAAATGCACAGGTCTCTCTCATTGATGGCCAGCACCGACATACACTTTTAGACACACCTCCCGCCACAAGTTCTTGAATTGCGAACTTTAGAGCTGGGGAGCTACGTTCGAATCTCGGCATCAGCTCAACATCCTGTGATTCCAGGCAAATCACTTTGTCTCCCCGTGCCTACCACACATGAATGTGTTCTTCTGTAATGTAAATTGTGCTCATGCCATGTTGTTGAGTTTGCGCTATATAATATTGCAAGGAAAAATAAAGTAGGGAAACTCGAGTTCACACACTACTGAACACGCACTTTTAGGTGCATCAGCAGTGCACTGTGAATCGGAGCGTTTCACAGGCCTGTCACAGATAAGAAATGCTATCAAAACGAAATCCTACAAAACAATATACTACTGGCTGGCAGCAATTCATACCCGGACAACGTCGGGACGGGCTGCTATCAACAATGAAATCATAAACCAAGGACTTATGGAAATTGAAGACTCGCTGTATCTATTAAGCGAGAAGTCCTTACAAGATTTCAGCCTGCCGCCAGCGGTCCGAACTAACCTAACTGGATACCACAATATCGCGCCGGCACACAATATTCCAGAGCTAAATAACTACCTTGCTTAACACTTGCCTAACTTAGTTCCCGATCAACAACTCGCCTACAACACCATAGTTGATAGTGTTGAAAAGAAGCAAGGGAAACTATTGTTCATAGACGCCCCCGGTGGCACAGGAAAGACTTACCCAATCAACCTCATACTTGCCAAAGTTCGATCTTCTGGGAAATTGGCTCTAGCTGTTGCTTCATCTGGAATAGCTGCCACTTTGCTAACAGCTGGGAAAACCGAGCATTCTACCTTTAAACTGCCTCTAACAGTTTCCCTTGAAAAGGATTCAATATGCTCTATTCGGAAAAACGGACATTTGGGGACACTGCTTCAAAATGAGTCTCTTATCATGTGGGACGAATGTACAATGACACACCACTCACATATTGAGGCAGTTGATAGAACTCTCAAAGACATTAAAAATGTATCCAACATAATGGGAGGTGTTACTTTTGTGTTTGCTGGTGACTTCCGACAAACTCTTCCTGTTGTACCTAGAGGAACGCGGGCTGATATACTAAAAGCATGCTTGAAAGCATCACACCTATGGAACTCTGTACAATCTATTACCTTGCGCACTAACATGAGGACACATTTAGGAGGTGGAGATACACAATTTGCAGATCTTTTAATAGAAGTGGGTAATGGAGACATACCTGACACAAATGGCTTTATCAACATACAAAACTTAGGTAAGCGTCTCTGTACCCTACATGAACTCATACAACATGTTTACCCAGACATCCAGCATCTTCTCAGCAAAGATTACACATGGATTTGCAAAAGGTCTATAGTTGCCGCCCGAAACTCTGCAGTGCATCATATTAATGAACACATACTACAACTATTCCCAGTTGAAACCACAATATATAATTCCATTGATACAGTATTAGATACACAAGACGCCGTGCATTATCCCCAAGAATTCCTCCACTCACTTAACCCTTCAGGGCTTCCCCCTCATTCACTCCAAATGAAAGTAGGTGTTCCTATCATGTTATTACGAAACCTACATCCACCAAATCTCTGCAATGGGACGCGCCTACAAGTTAAATCTATTTTACCTTATGTAATAGAGACTACTATTCTCACTGGCCCTTCTGCAGGAAAGTTAGCCCATATTCCCCGGATACCCATGATCCCTACTGATCTACCATTTCATTTCAAACACTTACAATTCCCTATTAACATTGCTTTTGCATCCACCATTAACAAATCACAAGGTCAGACATACAAAGTCATTGGGATAGACTTACGAGAGGACTGCTTCACTCATGGACAGTTATATGTCGCGCTATCAAGGTCGGAGCCGTACATCGGAAACATTATCACAATGGGGAGAGAGGAGTAGTATCTTGCTACTTTAAAGGGACAGTACTTGTGGTCCTCATTACAGCGATTCCTGAAAACCTGCAAGGGAAGCCGTGTAGTCCGCAAGCCGACATAGTTTGGGGCACCATTGTGTGTTCGGGCACTGCATTACTTAATGCGTGCCTGCAGTGGATTCCAACTGTCCCTTGCTATGGAACAAGCCATGGTTGAAACTAAGGGGTGGACTACTTCTTTAACTCATTTTAAGTTGGGAGATTAAGTCCCCTTCAATCCTGAGCATCCCTGGGGTCCAATTAGTCCACGCGGAACCTCCAGTAAGCGCCTCAGATCTGCGTTGCAGAGAGGTGTAAAAAGAGGCGAGACTTGGACAGCCTCTCTGCAACGCAGCCCTGTGGTGCTTACTGGAGGTACCTGGTGGGCTAGTTGGCACCCAGAGACCCCCCGTATTGAAGGGGAATTAATTCCCCAACTTATTATGCACCACAGGGCACGTTTGCAGAGTGTTGCTGGCCTAGTCGATGCCGGTCTTTTATAAAAAAAAATTAAGAAGCGGAGATGTGTGGCCTCCCTTCCTTTTCTATTTTATTGGCCCTGGGGACCCCATCCCCCAGGGTCTGACCTGTATTTTAATTTTTTATGAAAGGGGGCCCTCCTCCTTGGGCCATATTCGGCCCGGGTACCCCATCCCCCAGGGCATGGCCGTGGTTATTTTTTATTTATTATCTTTGGAGGGGGACTGCGTGGCCCCCTCCTCAGGCCATTTATGTCCCTGTGGACCCCATCCCCTGGGGCCAGCCTTTGCATGTTTTTTTTTAATAAAAAATCATTTTAGTTATGGGGGAGGGGGGCCACTTGGCCCACCTCCTGGGCCACTCCTTCTCCCGGGGACCCCATTCCTTGGGGCCTGGCCTCTTGTTGGGGACCTTGGAGCAAGCCCCAATGCCCCGATGTTCCCAGCCGGCTCCCCGCATCCTGCGGGAGCCGGCTTTGCTTTTCCACACCGGGAGCTGCTGACATGCAGCTCCCCGTGTGGAAAAGCAATCTAGTTTGGATATTGGAAGAGAGAGCAGGTTTACTGCTCTCTCTTCCAAAATCCAAACCAGTGTTTGCTATGACAGGGCGGGAGCCGCAAGGCTCCAGCCCTGCCATAGCAAACTGCAGTGTCCCGGGGGTGAGCAACCTGCGACAATGCAGAAGCCGGCCCTGGGGTGTGGTGGTCCCCAGGGCCATCACAGCCTCCAGGAGGGGGCAGCGCAGCTTCCCTCCCATCACATCCACAGCCCCGGGAGGTGGGGGTCCCCAGGGGGTTTGGGGGTCCATAAAGGACCCCGAAATTAGCATTTTAGTGCTCCGGAAAGGTGGCGGTCCCTGGGGCATGTGAGGGGGCTTGAGCCCCCCACACAGTTAGATTTTTTTTTTAAAAGAGAAGCCCCGGAGTTGGCGGTCACTGGAGCTGCAGGGGGCAGTGTGCCCCCACAAATAATTGATGAAAGCCCCGGGGGTGATGGTCCCCGGGGGCTTGGGGGGCCTTGGAGGTCCCCAAACATTATAGAAACATGCCCCTGGGGGTGGCAGTCCCTGGGGCTGCAGGGGGGCCGTGTGCCCCCAACAAATATTTTATCAAAGACCTGGGGGGTGGCGGTCTCTAGAGCTGCGAGGGTCCCCCTGGCCCACCGCGATTTTATTTCAGCATGCCCACGGGACTTGGCCCATCCGGGGCTAAATAATAACAAAGCGCAAATTTGGCCGATTTTCTTTTTTTTTTAAATGCTTTTTTGTGTCTTGGGGATCCTTGTGGGACCCCTTGAGCAGGTCTAGACAGTCCGGGTGTTTCTACCCTGCCCCCTTTTTTTGTTTTTGCGTTTGATTTTCTCTTTTCTTGTGCCTAAGTTACTGAGGCACAAAATAGCTGCCAACGCTTGGAGTGTTGACAGCCAATTAGAATAAAGCTTGTGGTCGGGAGGGTGTGCGGATCCACCGCACCTCTATATATCGAAACTTTTTTGTCAAATTTGGTGTAATTCCATACAGCAGTTCGTGCTGTAGCTGTGCCTAAAGTTTCCTATGGGAAATAACAAGGAGAAAACATGTTTTGGGACCCCGCTTTTTTCTCGCCCCTGCTTGGCGAATCACCTCGAAACTTTCAAGATAGGAGCAGACCGGAGCAGGCCATAAGTTTTGAAGATTTCGCTAAGATTCGTCATCCGGCACCAAAGTTATTGGGAAAACAAAAAAATGCTTTTCCTATGGAAACTGGGTCCTAACTGGCGATATTACCTACTGGCGATCGCCAGTAGGTTATATATATATATATATATATATATATATTTATATATATATATACACTGAAAAAACTATAGGTTTCACACATGTTATAGTTAGCTGGACATTTCACTCATACAAAATCATTGAAATTCCCACGTTATAGTTAGTTCAGTTAACTATAACTCGCGCGCCCACAATGCACTGCTGATGACATCACATATTACATCACTCATGACATGGTCAGTGACATCACTCATGACATCACTGATGACATCTCGAGTACCCGCGAGTAAACAGACCCCCAGGGGCCGGAGCACCGATGAATCAAGTCCAGAATCATGGACATCACGAAACAACAAATTCCGGCTCCCCTCAAAGACTCCTTATCTTTAAGGAGAGAAAACTGAATAATCAATATAATCCCCCGCCAACATAAAGAATAATCTAGAAAGGTGGTGTACAAAACAACACACCGGTTGTCCCACGCCGTATGCTAAGATAACTTCGACCAATTGATTTGGTTACATTGATACAGAGTGTGTGGTCCTGATGAGAACTCGAAAAATATGAAGAGTTCGAAACGCGTAGACCTTGTATTGTATTATGCCATAAGAATGTAAAAGAATTTATGTATTTCTTGTGAAAATTTACAAATAGGCCTAAAGGAATATCTATGGCATTATAGATATATGATTTACATTGAATTCTGAATAACTGTCAATATGTAGCTTGTATTGTAGAGTGTGTTTGAGTGTGTTTGATTGTGATTCACAACTGAGTGTATGTGTGAGTGTTGGTAGGGGAGTGTTTTAAGTGTACATAATGTGTTTCATATTTTGTATGTTATATGTTTTTTTTTTCAAACTAAAAAATGATCTAATGAAAATCAAAAAAACTCAAATGAAGTAAAAAATCAATAAAATTGAAGATTCATTCAAGAGACATAGATCCCCTCACTTTTTGTTTAAATCGATTGTGAGATGTTGATATTTTGAGAAACAATTAATGGCAGCATTGGCGCTTTTTCGATTGTTGATATACTGTTCTCATCATTGGCACCATCGAGCTCAATAAAGAAAATGTGTCCAAGAAACACAAAGGAAGAAAGTTTTGTGAAAATATGCAGTGAAGGAAGACCACAAGGTAACCAATAAAGTGTCAAACAACATATAAAACCACACAGCAACAAAGATATGCAATTTTATTCTGTCTCTTGTGTTGGGTATGGAGGTTAAAAAAGGAAGTAGTTATGGTTACTAGCTATCCAACCAATACTACTTTACTTGCCGACATGTTTCATTGCCAACAGAATTTTTGGCAATTTCTTCAGGGCGTCTTATATATTAAGGCCACTGCATATGGACAAATTAGTCTTCACAACTGAAAAGACATAAAAACACTTTTGTATCAAACCTGCTAATAGAGCATGTGCCACCTCAAACCATTCGCATATAACTTAATGTGAATTACCCTCATTCGGCCATCAGTACTTGTACAAGCCGTGAGGGTAGAGTTGTCATGAAACTGCAACCGCAAATGTAGGTTACTTTTCCTTCCCCTTCAATTTTCTGCGAGGAATAAAAATAATAAATAAAACAAGTGTACCCAATACACGCTGTCTTTCTATCGTATTGTAAAAGAATGGTCGCTCACACCGTACTTTTCTCCACCTGCACTTCCAGATACACACTGACCCCAAGACCAACCTCCGAGGCACCCTCATCTACAGACCCCCGGGACCACGCACACAATTCAGCGAAGACATCGCAGACTTCATCAGCCCGCACGCCCTGCCCTCCGCCGACTACATCCTCCTAGGGGACCTCAACTTCCACCTGGAGAACAACAACGACAGAAACACCACCGCCCTGCTGGAGAACCTCGCCAACCTCGGACTCAAGCAACTGGTGAACACTCCCACCCACTACACCGGCCACACGCTTGACCCCGTCTCCTCATCCAGCAAGCACATCTCCTTCAGCCACACCACCGGACTCCACTGGACCGACCACAGCTGCGTCCACTTCAGCTTCAGAAAAACTGCGATCCACCACCACCCGCAACAGGTTCCCCGCCGGAGCTGGAGCAAGATCACCGCCGAGCAGCTCACCGCCTCCCTCAGCCAGAACACACCCACCAACACAACGGACCCAAAGGAAGCAGCCAGCAACCTCACCAAGTGGCTGACCACCTGCGCCGATGACCTCGCACCACTAAAGAACCCTCCCAGCAGACCCGGCAGCAAGAAAACCCCCTGGTTCACCAATGAACTCAAGGAATCCAAGAAGAACTGCCGCACCCTCGAGAAAGCCTGGCGGCTCGACCAGACCACAGACAACAGGACCGCCTTCAAGCACGCCACCCGCAAACACCACCAGCTGATCCGCACCACCAAGAAGTCGGCACTCAAAGAATGACTGGACAACAACGCCCACAACAGCAAGGAACTTTTCAGCATCGTCAAAGAGTTTTCCAACCCCAGCGCCGGAAACAACGACATCACTCCCTCGCAAGACCTCTGCAACTCACTCGCCACGTTCTTCCACCGCAAGATCGCCGACATAGATAACAGCTTCGACGCATAGACCATGCACCCTACCGCCGTACCAACGCTTGCCACCACCACCCTCTGCAACTGGACCCCGATCAACACCGAAGACACCACCCGCACGATGAACTCCATCCACTCCGGATCACCAACCGACCCCTGCCCACACCACGTCTTCAACAAAGCCAACGCCATCATCGCACCCCATCTCCGGGACATCATCAACTCTTCCTTCCACACCGCCACCTTCCCGGAGAGCTGGAAGCACGCCGAGCTTACCGCCCTCCTGAAGAAACCAACGGCGGACCCCACCGACCTCAAGAACTACCGTCCCATCTCGCTCCTTCCCTTTCTGGCTAAAGTCATCGAGAAGACCGTCAACAGACAGCTTGCCGCCTTCCTCAAGACGAATGGATCCCTCGACCCCTCGCAGTCCGGGTTTCGGGCCAACCACAGCACCGAGACCACCCTAATCGCAGCCACCGACGACATCAGAACCCTGATCGACAATGGGGAAACAGCGGCCCTCATCCTCCTGGACCTCTCTGCGGCGTTCGACACCGTCTGCCACCGCCCCCTAGTGAAGCGCCTCAGCAACATCGGAATCCGAGAGAAAGCACTGGAGTGGATCATCTCGTTCCTCGCCGGAAGAACCCAAAGAGTCCGCCTCCCCCCGTTCAGATCCGAGGCCACCGAAGTCATCTGCGGCGTACCACAAGGATCTTCACTCAGTCCAACCCTCTTCAACGTCTACATGAGCCCCCTCGCAGCCATCGCACGCCAACACGACCTCAACATCATCTCCTACGCCGACGACACCCAGCTGATCCTCTCCCTCACCAACGACCCCACCACAGCCAGAGCCAACCTACACGAAGGGATGAAAGACGTCGCTGACTGGATGAGGAACAGCCGCCTTAAACTGAAATCAGACAAGACAGAAGTCCTCATCCTGGGATCATCACCCTCCGCCTGGGACGACTCCTGGTGGCCCCTGGCCCTGGGCACCGCTCCCAAGCCAACAGACCACGCACGCAACCTGGGCTTCATCCTGGACTCCTCCCTGTCGATGACCAGACAAGTCAACGCCGTCTCATCTTCGTGCTTCAACACCCTGCGCATGCTCCGCAAGATCTTCGGATGGATCCCCACTGAAACCAGGAAGACCGTCACCCAGGCACTCGTCACCAGCCGACTGGACTACGGGAACACCCTCTACGCCGGAACCACAGCCAAACTTCAAAAAAGACTCCAGCGCATCCAGAACGCCTCCGCACAACTCATCCTGGACCTCCCCCGACACAGCCACATCACCGGACACCTGAGAGACCTGCACTGGCTCCCCGTCAGCAAGAGAATCACGTTCAGACTCCTCACCCACGCACACAAGGCTTTCCACGACCTGGGCCCCAAGTACCTCAATGACCGCATGACCTTCTACACGCCCACCCGCCAGCTACGATCAACCAGCCACGCCCTCGCCACCGTACCACGCATCCGCAGAGCCACCGCCGGAGGAAGATCCTTCTCCTACCTGGCAGCCAAGACCTGGAACTCCCTCCCCACCCACCTTCGGCGAACCCAGGACCATCTCTCCCTCAGAAAGCAGCTAAAGACCTGGCTGTTCGAGCAGTAACATACCCCCTCCCCCAGCGCCTTGAGACCCTCCCGGGTGAGTAGCGTGCTTTATAAATGCTGTGATTGATTGATTGATAGGAAGGTGTGTGGAGGACAGAGCCTGCTGGGTGATGGAGTCCAGGGAAACACTCCTCCTCCCAACCAGCACAACCAGACCACTAAGAACCATGCTTACCTGATAGTGAGTGGATCTACTGATAGAATGGCTGACACTGGGGACTTCTGTCTGGACAACTATGCCCTGCTGGGAGTTGTGGAGAAATAGGCACCAGTCATCTGTGTCAGAAAACGTGCAAGTACATTCACACTCACTGTCAGGGAAGATGAGTTACAGGTAGGCTTTTGATGATGGGTGGGACGGTCTGTGTTGGACAAGGCCTGATGTGACTTGCAGCCATTGCAAATACTCACTCACACACTCAGCCATGCTAACTCCTCTGGGCCTACGCTTACCTCACAGTGAGGTGAAGTGTACTCGCAAGGTGGATGACACTGCTGCATGGTATTGATCCTGAAACCAACTCCCATTAAGGCCCTGTGCACAAAACATCATGCAACTGTGTCAGCCATCTTGTTAGTACACTTCCATTCACTGTCAGGAGCCATTGCCACAGATGAGCTGGCTGTGCTGATTGGGAGGAGGAGTTTTTGCCATGACTATATCTACCATCTGAAGTGGTACTTAGTAGGTGCTGAAGTGTGCTACACTAATACTGAGATGGTACTGCTAAGGTGGTGTTGCACTTGTGCAGAGGTGGTGCAGATGTGGTGCTGATAGATGCTGGGGTGGTGATGCGGTGGTGCTGCCCTGATGCTGAGGTGGTTCTGTACTGGTGCTGAGTTGGTGCTGAAGGGGTGATCAGGTTGGGTTGAGTGATACTGAGTCATTCTGAGGTGGTGCTGAGTGATGCTGAAGTGGTGCTGCACTGATGCTGAAATGATGCTGCTGAGGTGGTGCACTCACTTTTTGAGAGCTTGGGATCCTTCACAAAAAAAGGCTGCTGGCTCTAGCTGAAGAGTCCTCCAGGAGGGTGGATTCCTTCTGCGTTTGGTCTCATTGACCTAGATTTGCTACTGTGGATAAGCTCAGAGTGGGAGAACCATGAATCCTCAGCCCAGCAGTAATGCTCCTCCGTCAGATCGGCTTGGTATGTTTGTCCTGGTCCTCTGGAATTCCTTTGGCCAGAAAGGTTTACAGGTTTTCAAGAGTGGTAGGAGAAGTTCAGCCAGATGCAATCGCGGCTCCTAGGACCTCAGGAACAGCAATTGGGGGTCAAGATTTACTGCAACAGAGGCAAAGAGAAGGAAAACAGCCTTTACCACAATGTTGGAACCCCTCATGCCTTTACCATGCATGCTTAACCACACAGGCGACACTACCATGCAAGTTTTTACAACACAGGAATTTACTACAAAAATGCCTTTACCAAGCATGCCTTTACAAAGAATTTTGCTGAAAAACACATATATGGTAAAGGCATATTTGTTCTAAAATATTTAAAGGTAAAAATTTATATGTAGTAATGTTTTTTTGTTTTAACTGCTTTAAGTGTTTTTATATATATATATATATATATATATATATATATATATATATATATATATATTTATATTAGAATTTAGGGAGGGTTAGGGGTATCAGACGGGAAGTCAATTTTTGGGGTTTAGGGTCTTTATGGGTTTTTGTGTGGCAAGCACATTCTTAGTGTTTAGGGTGGGTATGGGTTTTAGGGTGTTGTGGGTTTTTAGGGTTTATGGTGGGTTTTGGTTTTTCAGTAGCAAGGTTATTTTTGGGGTTTAGGGTGGGTATGGAGTTTTGGATGGTAAGTGAATTTTTTAGCATTCATGGTGGGTATGGGTTTTTGAGCAGCAAGGGTATTTTTAGGTTTAGAGTGGGTGTGGGCTTTTAGATGGTGAGGTTTTTTTTTAAGGTTTATTGTTTAAGGAGGGTATAGGTATTTGAGTGGGAAGGTAATGTTTTAGGATTTAGGGTGGTTATGGGATTTTGGGTGGTGAGGGGTGTTTACACTGTGTATGGGTCTTTGGTTGATAAATGGGGCTTTAAGGTCGGTATAGGTTTTGTGAAGGGTATTTTTAGTGTTTAGTGCAGATTTGTGTTTTTGGGCAGTAAGAGTATTTTTAGGGTTTAGGGTCGGTATGGGCTTCGGGGTAGCAAGCGTGTATTTATGTGTGTCTATATATATCGCCAGTTGGGACCTAGTTTCCAAGGAAAAACAATGTTTTCCTTGCCTAAAACTTTGTTGTTGTTTGACCAATCTGCATGAAATTTTCCCAAAAAGTATCAAGGTAGGTTCTGTGTGTCATAAAAAGTTTGGGGGTGATGTGTGCAGTGGGGTCAGAAAAAATAAGGGTGCATTTGTAATGTAGACTCCCATAGGAACTTTTAGGCATACCTACAGCCCGAACTTCTGGATGGAATTACACCAAATTAGGCAGAAAGGTATATGTTGTTACGCATATTGTTCTTCTTGTTATTTGGTACAAATCCATTCAGTAGTTTTTGAGAAATTAAATCCAAACAATATAGTGATATCTCTGGCCACCAATATTTCATGACAGTTTTGCAACAATTTCTCAAGTAATCACAACTGCACATGCCAATATGAACGCTGTGATTGGTAGGATGCAACCTAAAAAGAAAGTTGCAGATGTCATTTTATCTATCAGGATGGGTTCCTGGGGCTAAAATTTACTGTGAAAGCAAACATAAGGGGTCAGGGTAGTGGTACTCTGAGCCCATGTTTCAGAAATGGTGGTGTTAGTGACACAAGTTATGTCCAAAAAGTTTTTTTTAATTGCGCAGGATATTTGCGACAAGACAGCGATCACTAGCACGATCCCCCCGTGTACCATTGAAGGGAATCAGGGACATCATGACTATTGCAGCATCACTGCGAATATTGGTAGAAATATAAAACAAAAAATATATCAGTGGATCAATATTACACAGTGATTTCGAGACTATAATAGAATCTAGTGTGATGGTTAGAATTAATTATGTTGTTATAATTTTTTAATGTGGTGGTAGCTATCCCGCTTTTGCGTTTTCACAACATATTCACGAGTTCCGACATCATTGTGAACCCCAGCGTGACTGTGAAAATGGAAAATAGATTTTATAGGTGCTTTTTATAGAAACTTGCTAGAAGAACATGACTTTAGAGAATACTGTAATATACCCCTAGTGTGTAAAATACTTCAACATGTGTGCATATATATGTGTTTTAAAATTTGTGAATAATGTGCGATTGTCACAGTTAACGGCGTTGTCATGACTCCCCGAATAACAGCAAAAACAGAAATTAGAACTTAAAGATGGAGTTTAAAGACATTTAGCAGGAAAACATGACTTTAAACATGTTTTTAAAGATGCATGTATATAGTAATATATGTAGTGCAATGTTTAGGATGGATATTTTTAGTTAATATTTTTGGATGTGGTGGTGACAGTTAATGAAAAAAAGGATCTTTATAAAGAAAATTAACAATATTTCGGGTACTACGGTGGTCCTGACATGAGCCTTTGTGTTGATTGTGTGTATATGACAGCTACACATAAGACCAGATGCAGCGTTTCTGGTAACTTAAAAACACCCTGTTGCCTTTGCCTGTAAATTGTACTCCATCATTTCTATAAATTCCATGTATGTCAAAATGCAGATGGTTGTTATAGATACAGCCCTTGCAATGGTCTCTGAGGACTGCAGAAACAGTTTTATTAACATGTTTTCTGGCTTTGTCAATCTGTGGACAAAATTGATTTGACCACTTCCATTTCTGTCTTTGGCATATACTAGAGTACACCAAGACAGTGTGAGGGAAAAGCGACATAAGTTCTGCAGAGGGATCTTTCATTAGGATTTCCAGCCCTACCCTAGTCAATGTGCCTAGGCCATTGCCACCACAGTGCACAATCATGAGGTGAGGAGCTTGGCAATCCACAATGGTTTTAAGCACAGACAGGAACAGATGAGCCTATAACCCTCTCTGGCCAAACCAAGTAATCTCCACATTTGGCAAACCCAGGTCGCTGTCGATACCTCTCTTTTTTGCTCCCTCTTTAGCCCAATAGACATGGCTGTGGTCACAATCCCCACAGGAAGCATTTTCAAGTGAAGGAGCAATAGCAGTTAGGAAAAGGCTGGAGCTGAATGATGTAGTTTTTCAAAAGAAAAGCAGTTAATATGGCATTTTCTTTTTTTTTAAACATGTATTTAATTGGATGTTGTCAGTATGTAAGTGAATACAATTAAGTAGTAGGCTGCATGCATTACCAATAAGTCCTATTATTGCCAGTCCTTCCAGAATGTGCCTTGAACTTGTGACCTACTGATTCCACTAGGTTGCTACACACAGTCGGCTAAGAGTGTAATGGTGGAAGGGTGTTAAAGAGGTAGATTTTTTTTTTAAAAAGGAGTCATGAAAACATTTAACTAATTATACATTTTAAGTTTCAAGATTCAAGACTATGTAGTACACTGTTCTGAAGTATTTGAATTAAAAAACACTTAAGGTTAATATAGGTTGGACTCCCTTTTTTGTGATTACTCTGCAATATTCGCAAATACATTGTGAACAAACTAGACCAGAATCTCCTTTTGAAAGAGAGGGAAAGGGTTACCAGACACTAACCATTCACAAATGGAGATAGAGCACTCTAAAATGAAACATATGTTTTCATTTGCTGCCGTTTAAATCATCACAGATTGGAAGGTGGAAGAGGGTGCCATTTTATTGTTGCTTTGTATGAGAGTGGTGTACCATTCCTGTGCTTAGTTTTTACAAATCCTAACTGTATTAAAAGTGTTTAAAAAGAGCTAAAACAACAATACAATCTACAAACTCAATTTGCTGTTATGTACATAACTTTTTAGGTATTCAAAAGAAATTAAATTAGAAATGAAGTTGTATATGGGAGTTCGATAAAAAAGAGTATCACAGTGATATGAAAAAATGATATAAGATGAATTGTATTTATGAAAAAGTATGTGTTTAAGATGTTAGTACCAAATGTTTTGGGAAGAAAGAGGAAAATTATTTAGTGGCCCTTTATTCTATTATGTAGTTTATATAAAATAACAGTATAGTATTGTTGAAAGTTACAATGAGGAATGTATTTAAAACTAAGAATGCACCGGCCAAGTACAGTCTCCATACAATTACTGTGCTTCTCTGTTGTTTGGGAGAATTCTTTTTTCTTTGCTGCCCTTCACCCCAGGTCGGAGACATTTTCTTGCACCCCGTTGGTTCGGTAGTTTTGAGCAGCTGCTCATTTGTCTAAGCTCCCCGTGCCCTGCCATCCCCCCACCACCTCCTTTCGCTCCATGTTATCCATCAACTTTCCACTCTCTGCTCTCTTTCCTGTGACATACAGTCACCATCAAAAAATGCTGCTGCATTGTCCAATTTCGGACATTGAGAGCATCGATGTTCCACTTAGTTAACAGCAACATTAGCCTGACATCTATTTCTTTTCTTTTTTTTAGTCCTCTTATGTTAATCAGTGCATCTGTGGAGAAAGAAGAGAAAGCCAAATTAAATTCCAAATGACCCAGCCAGAGTGATACCCGCTCACTCCACAAGGGAGGGGATGGTAGCCATCACGGGATTCTACTCTTCAGGATAGGCATACTCTTTTCTCCAATTCGTACAGGTTCCCAATCTGTTGTCACCAATCCCTCTTGATTACTCTCTTAGCTTAATGAGAATATCCTGTACCTTCCTCATTCTTAATCATTGAATTAATGGAACAATCTTTAGAAAAAAAAGAGAAGGTTAGGTTACATGTTGAGGGTTACCTTTGATGCTAAATAAATTCCCACAAGTGGGGAGAAAAAGGAGATATCAACTTAGAGTGAAGAGGAGGTTTCAGTCCAGCTATCCCAAATATTCCAGTGTTTCGTTCTCTTATTGGAGAGTATTGCTCTGTCCATTTCAGCAATTCTGTGGATTGAATTTAACCATTCAGATTCTACTGGTGGAATAGGTAAAATCCACTTGATACACAATTCTCTTCGAGCCAATAAAACTTAGATGAATATGAGAGCCTTTAAAGATTTGTTAATGTTAACCCCCAATTCTTTCTCCGCAATACCCCTAAATATAACCAGTGCCAGACTCACCTTTACCTCATGGCGCACCAATTCTGACAGAATTTTACCCACTTTCTGCCAGAATAGTTGGCTAGAGGGACACCACCGGAACATGTGTGCTTCATCTACATTCGGCTCTTTTTGCAATACCTCACTGATTGCAGCACCATCTTAGCCAATCTTCCTGGAGTCCAGTAAACCTTATGAATAGTAAAGAGATGGTGTTTCTCTGGTTTTTCGCTGACCTCACATAGAGCCATAGTAACGATATAGATACTTCCCATAGTGCTTCAAGGTCAATCTCCGGTAGCTCCCTCCTCCATGTCTCTGTGTTCCATGTAGTCAAGTCTTCTATCGAATGTATAAGTGCCCAGTACCATGTTGAGACTTCTTTCTGCAGACCCGGGCATAAAGCTATTTTGGCCTCATAAGATATGTTTTGATCTCCAGTCTGTCTCAGAGATTTAGCCCAGCTTAAAAGCTGACAGTATTTAAAACGGGAGACCGCTCCTTCTGTAAGTTCTTGCAAATCCTGCCAGGCTATTAGTTGGGCGTCTTCCAATAACTCGCCCCATCTCCAAATTCTCTTTTCCCTGATCGGGGTTGCTAGATTGTCTTGCAAGCATTCAGGGGTACCAGGGGAATTCCATATTGGGGCATAGTGGCTGTAGTATGAAATGTTTAACATTTTCATAATGTGGATCCACAGTATACAGGCGCATTTAAGAGACTTTAATCTGATCTTTTTGAAAAATGTAGGGTATCCAAACTTATTGAGAAAATGATTAGATATGTCTGGTGGACCATACGTCAGGGCACGAAACAAAGGGGTGATATTGTTGGAGTCTTTTAATAGCTGTCTAAAGATTTTCAAGTGAAAGGCTCTCTGGTAGAATAAGAGATCTAGACTTGCTATGCCCCTATTTTTCTTTTTCTCCCTACATTTCTTTCCAAGCAATTCTCTGCCTTTTATTTCCCCAAATGAAGCTATTAAAAAGACCTTGGACTTTTCTAATCTACTCTAACTTAAATTCTAATTGTGTTAAAAATGAAGTTGTATTTGGGTAAAATAGATATCTTCAGTAAATTTGATTTTCCTAGAAAGGATAACGATAAAGATCCCCACTGCTGTAGTTGTTTTCTAACTTTAGATGTTACTGAGTCAAAATTGATTTTTGCTAGATTATCCAAGTTCTGAACTATCTCAATCCTAAGATATCTTATGTTTTTCCTAATGAAATTCCTCTTAAAACAGGTATTCCACTGCATGATCTCTGTTTTAGAGGTATTTACCGCGTATTCTGATAATTTACTGAAATCATCAAAATTTTCCCAGATAGCTGGTATTACCGGTTCCATATTTAAATATCGATAACAAAAATCTATTTAACAAAAATATCAATGTAAAAGTATTGATTACAAAAATATCGACTCCCTATACTTAAACAGGTAAGTACAATAATATTGACTCAAAAATATAGATGTAAATAATATAGATGTAAAAAATATCGACTTTAAAAAATAAAATACCTTAAATTAAATTAATTAAATAAAATTAATATCATCAACAAAATAAATAAATTTAATTTATATCATAACTAATTATAACAAATAAACTTAATTTAATAAATATAAACACAAAACATGTGTACATATACATATATTTACTTAAATACATTTTATTAACTATTATCTTTATTTACTTTCTAAACTTTAATAATTATATAAAAATAAAATAAACACATATATAAAACATTTTAAATAAAATAAAATATTTTATATTTAATTAACACATTTAACTATAAAAAATACATACATTTAGTAACGAAATAAAAACATTAGTAGTTAAAACATTGGATAGCGAAGGGGTAAAAATTACTATTCCCACTCCAGTGAGTACAACAGTAGGGAAAGCGCTGGATAGCGTAGGGGTAAAAATTACTATTCCCACCCCAGTGAGTGCTAGAGTAGGGAAAGCATTGGATAGCGGAGGGGTAAAAATTACTATTCTCACTCCAGAAATTGCAACAGTAGGGAAAGCGCTGGATAGCGGAGGGGTAAAAATTACTATTCTCACTCAAGTGAGTGCAACAGTAGGGAAAGCGTTGGATAGCGGGAGGGTAAAAATTACTATTCCCACTCCAGTAAGTTCAACAGTGAGGAAAGCTTTGGATAGCGGAGGGGTAAAAATTACTATTCCCACTCCAGTGAGTCTAATAGTAGGAAAATCGCTGGATAGCAGAGGGGTAAAAATTACTATTCCCACTCCAGAGAGTGCAACAGTAGGGAAAGCGTTGGATAGCATAGGGTTACAAATGACTATTCCCACTCCAGAGAGTGCCACAGTAGGGAAAGCGTTGGATAGCGTAGGGGTAAAAATTACTATTCCCATTCCAGAGAGTGCAACAGTAGGGAAAGCGTTGAATAGCGGAGGGGTAAAAATTACTATTCCCACTCCAGTGAGTGCAACAGTAGGAAAAGCGCTGGATAGCAGAGGGGTAAAAATTACTATTCCCACTCCAGAGAGTGCAACAGTAGGGAAAGCGTTGGATAGCATAGGGTTACAAATGACTATTCCCACTCCAGAGAGTGCCACAGTAGGGAAAGCGTTGGATAGCGTAGGGGTAAAAATTACTATTCCCATTCCAGAGAGTGCAACAGTAGGGAAAGCGTTTGATAGCGTAGGGGTAAAAATTACTGTTCCCACTCCAGAGAGTGCAACACTAGGGAAAGCATTGGATAGCGTGGGGGTAAGAATTACTATTCCCACTCCAGAGATTGCAACAGTAGGGAAAGCGTTGGATAGCGTAGGGGTTAAAATTACTATTCCCACTCCAGTGAGTGCAATAGTAGGGAAAGCGCTGGATCCCAAAACAATAAAAAAACTAAATTATCAATATTTTTTTAAAATTTAATTTCCAATATAAACATAATTAATACATACATTTAAATATATTATTATTAACAAAGATAATACAAAATAATTAATTACACATTATTTAACACTATAATATCCACAACACACACCTAAAATTAATTACACAATTTCATTTAATATTTACTAATTAATTCATGAAAATTAATGTATTATTATTTAATATTTAATCAATATAAAATTAATTACTTACCAGCTTTCACACAATATACACATATAAAAACCACAACACACACCTAAAATTAATTACACAATTACAATTAATATTTACTAATTAATCAATGGTAATTAATTTAAAAAATATTTAATAATTAATCAATAAAAAATAAATTACTTACCACCCTTCACACCATTTACACATATAAACTCCACAACACACACCTAAAATTAATTAAACAATTAACATAATTAATTATTAATTGACTAATTGAAATTAATTAACAACTAATTAATAAACTATTATAAATAAATTAACACAATAATTAATCAATTAATTTTATATAATTAAATTACTTCCCACCCTATTCCCCTATGAACCCACAACCCTCTACGGAACTAATAACTCAAAATTAAACATAAAATAAATTAATAACTAGTACAATTCTAAAAATATAATAAAATGACAAACAATTCTCATTAACAACACTAAAATACATAACATTATTAATAAATCGATATTTTTGTAAACTATATTTTTGTAAACGATATTTATTACAACTATATTTTTGTAATCAATATTACTTACCTTTCAGTCGATATTCTTGTCAACTATATTTTTGTTGTCGATATTTTTTTCAAACGATATTTCTGCAGCGATATTAATGTACCACGATATTTCTCCGTCGATATTCATGCTCTGCACCGGTATTACCGGGTCAAGATGAGTTGTAAAAATCACTAAATCATCAGGGTATAGACCAATGTTTTTTTCCTAGTTATTACAGATGAATGGAGGTGTACGTTTGCATTTTCTCAACTTGATGGCGAGTGGCTCAATGTATAAATTGAAAAGGATAGGGGAGAGTGGGCAACCCTGTCTAGAACCTCTGCTTATATGTACTGTATCGGAAAGAGAGCTATTTACCAAGACCCGGGCCATAGGGTTTCTATATAGAGTTTTGCTTGCTGATTCAAGTATTTCCTCCATACTAAAATGCTGAATTACCTCATATAGAAAGGGCCAACTAACCCTGTCAAATCCTTTTGCCGCGTCACACGTTATTACCGACAAGGGTTTTTCATACTCTATAGCTAAATCTACAGCTCCAATTAATTCATGCATAAGGTCCTCTAAATGCCTCCCCTTCATGAATCCATTCTGGTCTTTATGTATAATTGGGCACACAGACACTCACCTCTTGCATGCCGTTAGCGAAACGGCACCTATCTCCCCTCCATCACCGCCATGAGGGCAACAGCATTTGCACCAGTGATACCCACGCCGTGAGGGCAACGGCTGTAGCTTCTTCCCGCCGGATCCACCAACAGCGGGATAACTACAGCTCCCAGCTGCCCCGGCGCACCAGTGACGATCCTGACTCACCCGGAGGTGCTTGAAGAGAGAGGAGTGCAGAGCGCGCTTTGGGGCACACAGACACTCACCTCTTGCACGCCGTGAGGGAAATGGCACCTATCTCCCCTCCCTGACCGCCGTGAGGGAAATGGCATTTGCACCAGTGATACCTGCGCCGTGAGGGCAACGGCTGTAGCTTCTTCCCGCCGGATCCACCAGCAGCGGGACAACTACAGCTCCCAGCTGCCCCGGCGCATCAGTGACGCTCCTGATGCGCCCGGAGGCGGTTGAAGAGAGAAGAGCGCCGAGCGCGCTTTGGGGCACACAGACACTCACCTCTTGCACGCCGTGAGGGAAACGGCACCTATTTCCCCTCCCTGACCGCCGTGAGGGCATCGGCATTTGCACCAGTGATACTCGCGCCGTGAGGGCAATGGCTGTAGCTTCTTCCCGCTGGATCCACCAGCAGCGGGAGAACTACAGCTCCCAGTTGCCCCGGCGCACCAGTGACGCTCCTGATGCGCCGGGAGGCGCTTGAAGAGAGAGGATTGCCTCCCGCCCCGTGGTACGCGCGCGGGGGGCGCCCGGGAGAAGCCCGGGACAAGGGCCGTCTGCGGCCGTCTAAGGCAGGGCAGGGCCACCCCTCTAACGTGTGAAGTACAGGATTAACTCTACAACCAAGGTACTGTGCAAACTCGGGTAGGGCAGTTGCCGCTTGATATCGACTGTGGGTTACATCAGACCAGTCGGACAATATTCTTAGCGAGTTAGAAGGGTCCGTGAAAAGTAATGGGCAAAAGAAAGGCAATGGAGGGGGGTGGAGCTTCTGCTATCACAAAAAAAGGGAAGAAGGCAAAAAAGATCCAACATGCTGCAACTAATTGTGTTTTAACTAGCATTGAATCTATTGTTGAGGATTGTGAATATATTTTATTGGGGGCCCCATCTATAAAAGAGGCGGGAAATCACGATCCCCTGTTCGATGGCCTGACACTGAAAAGGAGCAAAGTGATCCCTGCAATTTTTTTCCAAGAAGTCAAAGAATACACATCCTGCTGATGAATTGCATTCTATCCCTGTTAATCCCATTGAGGCAAATGTTATAGAGATTTCAGGGGGGGGTCACTTGAGTAGTAAGGTTGATCTTCCGGCCAAATCAATGGAAAATGTAGACCGGTTAATGCAGGAGAGACCATGTGAAAAGGGTATTACTTGTTCTAATCGATTTTCTGTGTTGGAAGGGGAATCCAGGGATTTAAGTGAGGTATTATCACAAGGACATGGGGGGGTTGTGGAGGTTATGAATGGTACAGGCGAATGCCTCAGATGTTTGAATTTTAATAGGACAATCTTGAAGAAAATTGAAAATTTGGAAGGGGACATAGCTTGTATTAAAAAACTAATGATGGAATCATTGAAGCAGGGGGAATTACATGTGCGGAAGAGCCCTCAAGCAGTAATAGTGTCCAAACTGGCAAAAGCCCCTAATACACGAGCAGTACCATCGAATGAATGCTCCTAAAACAGTAGGAGGGCCACTATCCGAGATTTCAGTGCAAACTTCTCTAGTTAGTATGCCTGCCGGGTAGAATATCACTAGTTCCTACGCTGAGGTAGCAAAACCGCGGGGACCACCATTAAAGCATAAGGATTCAAATGGGGGTAAAAACATTTTAATGACTCGGCAGAGGCAATTAAAGAGGTAAATGCTGGGGAAATTTGGAGAAACAAACGGATTAATAAACCATTCAGCTCCCCAAATGCCACTGTCTATATGACTGGGGTCACTAAGCTTGGTGTTGCCAATGCCTATGAGAGCAGCGAATCAATCCGCAATAAAACCATTCACTGGCTGCGCCATGTGAGAGGGTGCAGATCAGTTATCAGGGAAGACATGATTAATGTAAAAAGACTGTCCCTGTTTAGTTCGCTAACAGACTGCATTGAGATACAGCTTGATAATGCAGCAATTGCAGAGAATTTAATAGCCCTAGAGTACAGAACATGCCCCCCAGGCTCCCGAAGCATTCTCTAGACGGTTGGCCGCAAATACCAATGTGATCAAGCTGCTTTCATGGAACATAGCGGGTCTCCAAAAAAACATGGAAAATCCAGAATGGAATGAATTTATTGATATGTTTGAGATATGCATATAACCAGTGCCAGACTCACCTTTACCTCATGGCGCACCAATTCTGACAGAATTTTACCCACTTTCTGCCAGAACAGTTGGCTAGAGGGACACCACCGGAACATGTGTGCTTCATCTACATTCGGCTCTTTTTGCAATACCTCACTGATTGCAGCACCATCTTAGCCAATCTTCCTGGAGTCCAGTAAACCTTATGAATAGTAAAGAGATGGTGTTTCTCTGGTTTTTCGCTGACCTCACATAGAGCCATAGTAACGATATAGATACTTCCCATAGTGCTTCAAGGTCAATCTCCGGTAGCTCCCTCCTCCATGTCTCTGTGTTCCATGTAGTCAAGTCTTCTATCGAATGTATAAGTGCCCAGTACCATGTTGAGACTTCTTTCTGCAGACCCGGGCATAAAGCTATTTTGGCCTCATAAGATATGTTTTGATCTCCAGTCTGTCTCAGAGATTTAGCCCAGCTTAAAAGCTGACAGTATTTAAAACGGGAGACCGCTCCTTCTGTAAGTTCTTGCAAATCCTGCCAGGCTATTAGTTGGGCGTCTTCCAATAACTCGCCCCATCTCCAAATTCTCTTTTCCCTGATCGGGGTTGCTAGATTGTCTTGCAAGCATTCAGGGGTACCAGGGGAATTCCATATTGGGGCATAGTGGCTGTAGTATGAAATGTTTAACATTTTCATAATGTGGATCCACAGTATACAGGCGCATTTAAGAGACTTTAATCTGATCTTTTTGAAAAATGTAGGGTCTCCAAACTTATTGAGAAAATTATTAGATATGTCTGGTGGACCATACGTCAGGGCACGAAACAAAGGGGTGATATTGTTGGAGTCTTTTAATAGCTGTCTAAAGATTTTCAAGTGAAAGGCTCTCTGGTAGAATAAGAGATCTAGACTTGCTATGCCCCTATTTTTCTTTTTCTCCCTACATTTCTTCCAAGCAATTCTCTGCCTTTTATTTCCCCAAATGAAGCTATTAAAAAGACCTTGGACTTTTCTAATCTACTCTAACTTAAATTCTAATGGAATTGTGTTAAAAATGAAGTTGTATTTGGGTAAAATAGATATCTTCAGTACATTTGATTTTCCTAGAAAGGATAACAATAAAGATCCCCACTGCTGTAGTTGTTTTCTAACATTAGATGTTACTGAGTCAAAATTGATTTTTGCTAGATTATCCAAGTTCTGAACTATCTCAATCCTAAGATATCTTATGTTTTTCCTAATGAAATCACTCTTAAAACAGGTATTCCACTGCATGATCTCTGTTTTAGAGGTATTTACCGCGTATTCTGATAATTTACTGAAATCATCAAAATTTTCCCAGATAGCTGGTATTACCGGTTCCATATTTAAATATCGATAACAAAAATCTATTTAACAAAAATATCAATGTAAAAGTATTGATTACAAAAATATCGACTCCCTATACTTAAACAGGTAAGTACAATAATATTGACTCAAAAATATAGATGTAAATAATATAGATGTAAAAAATATCGACTTTAAAAAATAAAATACCTTAAATTAAATTAATTAAATAAAATTAATATCATCAACAAAATAAATAAATTAAATTTATATCATAACTAATTATAACAAATAAACTTAATTTAATAAATATAAACACAAAAAATGTGTACATATACATATATTTACTTAAATACATTTTATTAACTATTATCTTTATTTACTTTCTAAACTTTAATAATTATATATAGGCTGTCCTGTTTTCAGTTTCTATTTTTGGTAAATTCTGGTGGGGTTTTTTCAGTGTTTTCAATATCTTAAAAAACAGTTGTTATCAGTGGTTACACATTTTCACGCCACTCAAAACAACAGAAAAAGTGTTTTTCCTGTGTTTATGGAACGTTTTGCTTTTATCATTGCTTGCTTTCTGCACTGATAGAACATGGTATATAGATAGTGTACGTACAGTGTATATGAGGTCCAAAGAGATTTTTGCAAATTAATCTTATTGTAGTACACCATACAATACTTCTTCAGTGAGTCTTTGGTCATGTGCGCTAGCGCTTTCCTTCCCATGTAAACTTCTGTGAAAAGGCCCTCTCAGCATTCATAGCCCCTTGATCTGAGAACCGTCAGCTAAGGGACACAGTTGGGATGACTCTTTCTTTGATGCCACATAAAGCACGAAATGATAAATATTTGCGTTTTAGTTCCTGGGCATAGGAAAACAGTGCACCAGAATGGACTAAAAAGTCAATACCATCCCTCATTAACTCTGAAGATTGTAAAGATGCTTTCAGCATACCATCTAACAAGTGGCAAGGATCTCCTACAGGGAATCACTTCAGCTCGGGTATCAATTTTGACAGGTCATCACACACATTTTTTATATACTTAGCTGAATCACTACAAATACAAACAATATCACTCCAATCTTTGTTGAACTTGGAAAGAACCTTTTTTGCAGAGCATAACAAGTGACAATGCTTTCCATGTTTTCCAAAAGTCTGGTGTCATGTTTTCATCACTATCCCACATGCTTGGTGATATATATACTTGTCACTATACCTTGCATTTAATGTTTAAAGCCTGAGGTGTTGGCAATTCATCTACTATCAATACTGACCCACTAGAAACTATGGTCTGATGTATTAAGGGTTTTTACCCATTCTCTGTGGGTAAATGTGATGACACATATTAGGAAAGATTTTAATGAAACTAGCCATTTTACCTATCAGTGAAAGAATCAATTGCAGCCAAAATATCAAATGTGAGTTTGATATGTCCTGATTCTCCCTAAAGAACAAAACTCAAGCAGAATAATGTTAGCCAGTGTTTCTTACTGCTAGCTTGTATAACAAAGTTACATTTTATTGACCCCTTCAGTAAGAACAAAATGACTTTCACTTTCTTTTTCCTTTCTTTGAATGGCATTTAGTTTGTGGTTGTGCGGGTGTTTTTTCAGTGTTTATATGTTTTCACAGCTGAGGGCTATTTTTCTTTCAGTGGGGTTTTATCAGTTATTATAGGTTTAAACCTAAAACCCCACAGCCTAATTATATAAAAATAAAATAAACACATATATAAAACATTTTAAATAAAATAAAATATTTTATATTTAATTAACACATTTAACTATAAAAAATACATACATTTAGTAACAAAATAAAAACATTAGTAGTTAAAACATTGGATAGCGAAGGGGTAAAAATTACTATTCCCACTCCAGTGAGTACAACAGTAGGGAAAGCGCTGGATAGCGTAGGGGTAAAAATTACTATTCCCACCCCAGTGAGTGCTAGAGTAGGGAAAGCATTGGATAGCGGAGGGGTAAAAATTACTATTCTCACTCCAGAAATTGCAACAGTAGGGAAAGTGCTGGATAGCGGAGGGGTAAAAATTACTATTCTCACTCAAGTGAGTGCAACAGTAGGGAAAGCGTTGGATAGCGGGAGGGTAAAAATTACTATTCCGACTCCAGTAAGTTCAACAGTGAGGAAAGCTTTGGATAGCGGAGGGGTAAAAATTACTATTCCCACTCCAGTGAGTCTAATAGTAGGAAAATCGCTGGATAGCAGAGGGGTAAAAATTACTATTCCCACTCCAGAGAGTGCAACAGTAGGGAAAGCGTTGGATAGCATAGGGTTACAAATGACTATTCCCACTCCAGAGAGTGCCACAGTAGGGAAAGCGTTGGATAGCGTAGGGGTAAAAATTACTATTCCCATTCCAGAGAGTGCAACAGTAGGGAAAGCGTTGAATAGCGTAGGGGTAAAAATTACTATTCCCACTCCAGAGAGTGCAACACTAGGGAAAGCGTTGGATAGCGTGGGGGGTAAGAATTACTATTCCCACTCCAGAGAGTGCAACAGTAGGGAAAGCGTTGGATAGCGTAGGGGTAAAAATTACTATTCCCACTCCAGTGAGTGCAATAGTAGGGAAAGTGCTGGATCTCAAAACAATAAAAAAACTAAATTATCAATATTTTTTCAAAATTTAATTTCCAATATAAACATAATTAATATATACATTTAAATATATTATTATTAACAAAGATAATACAAAATAATTAATTACACATTATTTAACACTATAATATCCACAACACACACCTAAAATTAATTACACAATTTCATTTAATATTTACTAATTAATTCATGAAAATTAATGTATTATTATTTAAAATTTAATCAATATAAAATTAATTACTTACCAGCTTTCACACCATATACACATATAAAAACCACAACACACACCTAAAATTAATTACACAATTACAATTAATATTTACTAATTAATCAATGGTAATTAATTAAAAAAATATTTAATAATTAATCAATAAAAAATTAATTACTTACCACCCTTCACACCATTTACACATATAAACTCCACAACACACACCTAAAATTAATTAAACAATTAACATAATTAATTATTAATTGACTAATTGAAATTAATTAACAACTAATTAATAAACTATTATAAATAAATTAACACATTAATTAATCAATTAATTTTATATAATTAAATTACTTCCCACCCTATTCCCCTATAAACCCACAACCCTCTACGGAACTAATAACTCAAAATTAAACATAAAATAAATTAATAACTAGTACAATTCTAAAACATATAATAAAATGACAAACAATTCTCATTAACAACACTAAAATACATAACATTATTAATAAATCGATATTTTTGTAAACTATATTTTTGTAAACGATATTTATTACAACTATATTTTTGTAATCAATATTACTTACCTTTCAGTCGATATTCTTGTCAACTATATTTTTGTTGTCGATATTTTTTTCAAACGATATTTCTGCAGCGATATTAATGTACCACGATATTTCTCCGTCGATATTCATGCTCTGCACCGGTATTACCGGGTCAAGATGAGTTGTAAAAATCACTAAATCATCAGGGTATAGACCGATGTTTTTTTCCTAGTTATTACAGATGAATGGAGGTGTACGTTTGCATTTTCTCAACTTGATGGCGAGTGGCTCAATGTATAAGTTGAAAAGGATAGGGGAGAGTGGGCAACCCTGTCTAGAACCTCTGCTTATATGTACTGTATCGGAAAGAGAGCTATTTACCAAGACCCGGGCCATAGGGTTTCTATATAGAGTTTTGCTTGCTGATTTAAGTATTTCCTCCATACTAAAATGCTGAATTACCTCATATAGAAAGGGCCAGCTAACCCTGTCAAATGCTTTTGCTGCGTCACACGTTATTACCGACAAGGGTTTTTCATACTCTATAGCTAAATCTACAGCTCCAATTAATTCATGCATAAGGTCCTCTAAATGCCTCCCCTTCATGAATCCATTCTGGTCTTTATGTATAATTGGGCACACAGACACTCACCTCTTGCATGCCGTTAGCGAAACGGCACCTATCTCCCCTCCATGACCGCCATGAGGGCAACAGCATTTGCACCAGTGATACCCGCGCAGTGAGGGCAACGACTGTAGCTTCTTCCCGCCGGATCCACCAACAGCGGGAGAACTACAGCTCCCAGCTGCCCCGGCGCACCAGTGACGATCCTGACTCACCCGGAGGTGCTTGAAGAGAGAGGAGTGCAGAGTGCGCTTTGGGGCACACAGACACTCACCTCTTGCACGCCGTGAGGGAAATGGCACCTATCTCCCCTCCCTGACCGCCGTGAGGGCAATGGCATTTGCACCAGTGATACCTGCGCCGTGAGGGCAACGGCTGTAGCTTCTTCCCGCCGAATCCACCAACAGCGGGAGAACTACAGCTCCCAGCTGCCCCGGCGCATCAGTGACGCTCCTGATGCGCCCGGAGGCGGTTGAAGAGAGAAGAGCGCCGAGCGTGCTTTGGGGCACACAGACACTCACCTCTTGCACGCCGTGAGGGAAACGGCACCTATTTCCCCTCCCTGACCTCCGTGAGGGCATCGGCATTTGCACCAGTGATACCCGCGCCGTGAGGGCAATGGCTGTAGCTTCTTCCCGCTGGATCCACCAGCAGCGGGAGAACTACAGCTCCCAGTTGCCCCGGCGCACCAGTGACGCTCCTGATGCGCCGGGAGGCGCTTGAAGAGAGAGGATTGCCTCCCGCCCCGCGGTATGCGCGCGGGCGGCGCGCGGGAGAAGCCCGGGACAAGGACGGGCCGTCTGCGGCCGTCTAAGGCAGGGCAGGGCCACCCCTCTAACGTGTGAAGTACAGGATTAACTACAACCAAGGTACTGTGCAAACTCGGGTAGGGCAGTTGCCGCTTGATATTGACTGTGGGTTACATCAGACCAGTCGGACAATATTCTTAGCGAGTTAGGAGGGTCCGTGGAAAGTAATGGGCAAGAGAAAGGCAATGGAGGGGGGTGGAGCTTCTGCTATCACAAAAAAAGGGAAGAAGGCAAAAAAGTTCCAACATGCTGCAACTAATTGTGTTTTAACTAGCATTGAATCTATTGTTGAGGATTGTGAAGATATTTTATTGGGGGCCTCATCTATAAAAGAGGCGGGAAATCACGATCCCCTGTTCGATGGCCTGACACTGAAAAGGAGCAAAGTGATCCCTGCAATTTTTTTCCAAGAAGTCAAAGAATACACATCCTGCTGATGAATTGCATTCTATCCCTGTTAATCCCATTGAGGCAAATGTTATAGAGATTTCAGGGGGGGGTCACTTGAGTAGTAAGGTTGATCTTCTGGCCAAATCAATAGAAAATGTAGACCGGTTAATGCAGGAGAGACCATGTGAAAAGGGTATTACTTGTTCTAATCGATTTTCTGTGTTGGAAGGGGAATCCAGGGATTTAAGCGAGGTATTATCACAAGGACATGGGGGGGTTGTGGAGGTTATGAATGGTACAGGCGAATGCCTCAGATGTTTGAATTTTAATAGGACAATCTTGAAGAAAATTGAAATTTTGGAAGGGGACATAGCTTGTATTAAAAAACTAATGATGGAATCATTGAAGCAGGGGGAATTACATGTGCGGAAGAGCCCTCAAGCAGTAATAGTGTCCAAACTGGCAAAAGCCCCTAATACACGAGCAGTACCATCGAATGAATGCTCCTAAAACATTAGGAGGGCCACTATCCAAGATTTCAGTGCAAACTTCTCTAGTTAGTATGCCTGCCGGGCAGAATATCACTAGTTCCTACGCTGAGGTAGCAAAACCGCGGGGACCACCATTAAAGCATAAGGATTCAAATGGGGGTAAAAAAACATTTTAATGACTCAGTAGAGGCAATTAAAGAGGTAAATGCTGGGGAAATTTGGAGAAACAAACGGATTAATAAACCATTCAGCTCCCCAAATGCCACTGTCTATATGACTGGGGTCACTAAGCTTGGTGTTGCCAATGCCTATGAGAGCAGCGAATCAATCCGCAATAAAACCATTCACTTGCTGAGCCATGTGAGAGGGTGCAGATCGGTTATCAGGGAAGACATGATTAATGTAAAAAGACTGTCCCTGTTTAGTTCGCTAACAGACTGCATTGAGATACAGCTTGATAATGCAGCAATTGCAGAGAATTTAATAGCCCTAGAGTACAGAACATGCCCCCCAGGCTCCCGAAGCATTCTCTAGACGGTTGGCCGCAAATACCAATGTGATCAAGCTGCTTTCATGGAACATAGCGGGTCTCCAAAAAAACATGGAAAATCCAGAATGGAATGAATTTATTGATACGTTTGAGATCTGCATGTTCCAGGAAACCTGGAGTATGATCCCCCTGTATAAAAGTGGGTATTCTACCCATTTTATCCCGGCAATCAGTGCAGGGAGAGGTCGCCCATTGGGAGGACTTCATGTATGGATTAGTGTGGCCTTGAATTGGGCACTCACTGTGCGTAATTTATCTACTGATGACATATTACATATTTCCATTAAGGGCCCCAATACTGGAAGCGCTATGAGCTGTTTAATGTGTATGCTAGAGGTACCCCGGGAGGCCAAACTTCACCTACCATAGCATTACTCGAGGTGGCACTAGCGGGAATTCCCCCCTCGTCTAATGTTATTGTAGGGGGAGATTTTAATTGCACATATGAACCCTTAAGCGAAGAAGATCTCTTGGAATGTAGCGAAGAGGATTCAAGACTTTCTATCCCGTCCCTGACTTTGGCGCCAATTAGGAAATGGATACCTAGAGCGAGCCAACTAAATGCACTAACATTAGAACATAATCTACGCGCCCTGAATGGCAGGACCATTTCAGACCTAAATGGTGCGATGACTTTTAATAGACTTAGTTGCCCGTCCCGCATCAATTATGTTCTACTTGACACCCGTTCTTGGGACAGATTAGTGGATATGGAAGTTAGACAGTCGCAGGACAGTGACCACAATCCGCTTTGCATGAAAATAAGATGGGGGAACGGGAGGGACGCACCAAATGGTCCTTTACTGTCTGCAAAATAGGTAGTTCCATCTAATTGTAATCGTAAATTAAAATGGAACAGGGTGATGTGCCAAGAAGACAAACTAATCAGTATTAGAACATTGGAATGTTGGGAGCTCCATTGAAAACAATGGAGTGCTCTGGGCTTATAATGGCTGGTATAAGCCTGGACCTCCAACATTCCAATGTTTCTTTGTTCACAGTTCTGGCTGTGAACAAAGGCTTCAGGGAACCTAAGGGGATTCCAATCCCCTCATGCTCCCAAAAGGCTTTGTTTTTTTTGTTAGAACATTCTGTCCTCTTCTGACAGAATGTTCTAATAGCCTTATAGCCCTTCGTAGATGGGCTATACAGCTATTAAAGTCCCTCTCCCTTGTTAAAGGCCCTCGCCTTCAGCTCGGGGCCTTTAACGCTGGAGAGAGCCTTTAATAGCCGGTATAGCCCTCTACGGCGGGCTATAAGGCTATATTAAAGAACTAGTTGAAGCAGAGACTAGAGAACTTTTACCCTTTTTTTTTTGTTCAGGCCACTGAACAAAGTTCTAAATTCATGGACTCCTACAAGAGCCTAATAGAGAAAATTGACTTATTTTTTACTATTGGGGACACTAAAGGGCCTAGGAAGAATAATCTCACTAAAATGGGTTCCCCATGGTATACGGCTGAATGCAGGAAAAGGAGAAAGGCTATATCGATTTCCATTAGGAGTAAGGATGCGGTAGACTGTTAAGGTAGCCAGAAAGGATTACAATTATTGCATCAGAAGGGCAAAGAAGGATTGGGAGGAAGAGCATTGGCAACAACTTAAGATCGCTGCCTGCTCGAAGGACTCTACCCTGTTTTGGAATTTGATTAATAAATTCGATAGAAGAGGAGTAGAGCCCCTCCCTAACCATATAACCGAGCAGCAATGGCATTCCCATTTCTCAAAACTGTATTGTGATGAGAATGAAACAGGGCAAATTTTGGGGGCACCAAATGATTTAACTATAGACAGGCATGTACCTGTAGAACCCTTTGCAACCTGGGAAGTTCATGATGCCATTATGAGTATAACCCCGTCTAAAGCAGCAGGCCCGGACGGGTTACCAGTGATTTATTTATATATGACCCCAAGTTATGGACTGATTTCATTGCCCTACTAATGAACCTAATTCTTCGTGGACATTCTGTCCCAGATTCATGGAAGGGCGCTGAAGTAGTAACTATCTACAAGAAAGGCAATAGGGAGGACCCTGCCAACTACAGACCGATTAGTCTAATCGATGCTATCCAGAAAGTAGTTGGCAGGGTCATCGTCAACAGAATAGGAACTTGGCTTGAAGAAGGGAATATACTGACTCACTTTCAGGCGGGCTTCCGACAAAATGTGGGAACGATGGACCAGGTCTTCAGGTTCTGCGCTATATACTGGAAATCTGTGAACATCATGAAGGGGAATTTATATCTGGCCTTCATAGACCTGAAGAGCGCTTTTGATCTGGTGCACTGTGATAAACTGTGGAAGGTGCTGTTGGACATGGGGTTCCCGCAATACCTCCTGGAGTTTATTGTTAAACTTCATCAGGACAATTACGCCAGAATTAGATGGGGGAGTCAGGGGCAACTAACAGAGAGGGTGCCTGTGAACAGGGGGGTGCGCCAGGGCTGTGTGATGGCCCCGACATTGTTCTCCCTCTTCGTTAATGGGGTGGTAGACCATTTGAGGGAGGACACCGCCGACGCCCTGGTCCTGGCAGGGGAGAAAACACCCTCCTCTTCGCAGACGACACCCTCCTGATGTCCAAAAAAACTCCCTCGGGTCTCCAGAAATTGTTGGACAGATTTAGTCTGTTTTGCGACGAACGCGGACTGACCATCAATACCACTAAAATAAAGCTGATGGTACTGCCCCCATTAAAAAAAGCAAAGAGAACTTACATCACTCTCAATGGGTCGCCGCTAGAGGTGGTGGAGGCATTTGACTACCTGGGAGTCAGGATTAATAACAAAATCAAATGGGACTCCCATGTCGCCAAAATGCTCCTAAACCTTAAAAGAGTATCTGGAGTAATTCTGAGGAACCAACGAATGTCCATCAGCAGCCCTATAGCCCCGGCTCTTGCTGTTTACGAAGGGAAGGCATTAGCCTCTGCAGTTTACGGTTCTGAAATGGGGCAGTGAGAACACAGTTGATTTGGTTAGAGCCGAGAATAAGTTTCTGAGGGACTTAGTTTTCCTCCCTACCTCGACTCCACTGAAGCCCCTCTTTCATGACATGGGCAAACGCTCGATTTCAGATATAGTTTGCGTCCGTCCTTTGCTGTTCTGGGTGCGCCTGAGAAGGACACTAGAACTGGAAAATTATGCCTTGGTGTTGGACGAACTGATCGCCCTGAATAGTGCTAATAAGATACAGTGGCTTAATAAGCTGAGGCAGATGGTTATGAATCTGGGATTGGCTGAATTTTGGATCTCCCAGTCCCCACCTCCCAAGGAAGCTGTCAAAAAAATCTATTGGGAGTGGGTTCATGCTGAGGAACTGAAGAGCACAAAGTGGGGAGCACTAACTACCCAATTTCTGGAACATAAGCCCACTAGGAAGCTTGAACCATTCTTAGATTTCAATCAAGTTCCAAAAGACAGATCACTTTTTCTGAAAATGAGGTATGGGACACTCCCTCTTAATAAGTTCACAGAAGGCTGGAAAGGAACGCGAGCTCTACTTTCTACCTGCCCAAGCTGCTCATGTGTGACTGAATCCTTACCTCACTTCCTGTTTGCCTGTAAAGCATACCAAAGAGCTAGATCACGATGGTTAAAACCAGTATGCAGGGAGCTGGGAGTTTGTGACTATAGGGTCGCCCTACACATCCCCTCATCAGACACAACATCTCTGTTCATTGTATGTGGGGTTGCAAAGTATCTATCAAGTGCCTGGCTCACACGTACTAGGTCGATAAATACAAACAAAGCCGAGAACTTGCCTGCATAGAAAGTCCATATGTATACCATTGTCTTGCACTTTATTTCCTGTCAACAGGTTTTTTTAAATTGTACATAGAATTGTTATTGTCTTTTATATTTGTGAATTGGGTATACTATTTTAAAAGTAATTTTATGTCCGAAATGTATGTACTTTTATGATATGTAATATATCGAATAAAGTAATTCAATCAATATAATTGAGCCAACCATTCGCTCCAACCTTTTATTAAGAATCTGTATATATTTTATAGTCGCTGTTGAGCAGCGATATTGGTCTATATAATTCACATATTCTTGGGTTTTTGTCGGGTTTAAGAAGAATAATAATGGTTGTCAAATCCCAAGAAGGTGGAGTGCCTTGTTTTGAAATGTAAGCAGAGTTAAAAAAGTCCAACAGAAATGGGGCTAAAACTTCCCTCAACAGAATGTAAACCTTATTAGGAATGGCATCTGGGCCAGCCGCCTTGCCCTTTTTTAAGTTCTGGATTGATATATGAACTTCTTCAAGAGTTATAGGAGCAGATAAATCCTCTCTATTTTTAACACTTAATAAGGGCATGTCCAAGTCACTAAAAAATGTGTCGATCTGATCTTTAGTTGGAAATATGTCCTCTGTGTACAGATCTTGAAAAAAAAATCCTTCTCTATGGCTCTATCTTTCGTAATTATGTCACCCGTGGCTTGGTTTATCAAATCCTTAATATTGTTCCTTCTTTCTATCCGATTTTGCCTTCCATGTCAATAATTTGCCACTACCGTCCCCACATTCATAGTTTACTAATCTACTTGCTTCCCATCTCTTTTTCATTCTAAGTTCAAGATAGGCAGCTAACTTTGCCTTAGCCTTAACAAGATCATCTTCTAATCTAGCTTTTATGCTTACCTCTGAGGCGTGGGACAATTTCCCTTGAAACTCTCTTATCTGGCCTTCTAAAAGGGACAATTCCCTACTTTTATTTTTATTTTGCAGCGCGTTATAACTGGTAAGCATGCCTCTAAGGAAGGCCTTGTATGGGTCCCAAACCATGTTTATAGAGGCCGTATTGAGGTTAAAAAGAAAAAATTATTTTGTTTGATTTATCACGTTCTTAACAACTGGAGGTTCAAAAAGAAGAGCACAATTTAGGGTCCATCAGCTTTCCTGGGGCTTAGCACGAAGGTCTAATTGTAATAGGACTGCCGACTGGTCCGAAAGATGTTCCAGAAAATGAACAATATTCTTTAAAGAGTTATTTATACAGTAGGAGGTCAAGAAGAAATCAATCCTAGATCGATGCCCGTGCTTTTTATTGTGGAATGTAAAATCCCCTGCATGATTACTCTTCCCCACCCTCCCTCTTATGTGTTTTATCCTCCAGATATCTGCTAGGCTGAGATCTTGAATCATAGTTTCCAGAGCTGACCTCATTTTAAGAGTTGCCCCATTGCGTGCTTTGGATGTGGTATCCTTGTCTAAATCAAGAATAACATTAAAATCACCACCTAATAGTATGGTATCATTGTAGTCAAGAAGATGAAGCATCAATGTGCAGAGTGGGAGAGGATCATCTATGTTAGGGCCATGGTATGAAACAAAATTGACCACATGCCTTCACATCTTGCCCTGGCAATCACCCATCTGCCCAAAGGATCGACAACCACTTCAGCTATTGTACATTGATCCAATCTTTTAAATAAAATTGCGACCCCCTTAATTGTGACTAGTTGAGAAGAGAAAATACAGTGCTCAACCCATGATTGAGTTTAATGATATCTAGCTATTCCTCTTTTAACAGATGGGATTCTTGGATAAGGATTACATACACCTCCCTCAACTTCAGGTTCAGAGCAAATAACCGCCTCGGTTATGTTATCACCAGGTAATAATTCGGCGGAGCTTGAAAATACAATGGTGACAGTACTCGCAGTGCTAAGGGAGAGGTTCACAACGTCAGAGCTTAACCAACAGAAAATATAGGGGTACTGTGAGGCTATGGAGGAGAAGATTACATCTTTAGTGGAGAGGGTGGGAGCAATGGAATTGTTACAAGAGGAGATCTCAATTAAAGTGTCTAACCACCGAGAGGAGATCATGAAACTAAAGACAAACGAAAGGGAGCTCAGAGACAATCTGGAGTCTTTAGAAAATAACACAAGAAGGAACAATATCAGAATTCTACATGTTCCCGAGGGGAAGGAAGAGGGATATATTAAAACATTTGTGTGTACTCTCTTAAAAGAATTCAATTCCCACCTGAAATTTGACACTCTAGAGCAAGATATTCAGAGAGTTCATCGCAATCCCTATGTTGCATGTCCGGGAAGAAAAACCGCCAAGAGGATTTTGGTGAACTTTAAAACATACACCCTAAAAGAAGCTATCCTCGCGGCGGCTTTAAAAGCAGGCAACTGGTCTTTTCGCTTTAGATCGGACATTTCTCGTGAAGCACTAGATAAGCAGTGGGAACTCGGGAAACATATCCAAGACCTAAAAGACCTAGGTGCCACTGCCAATATCCACTTCCCGCCACTTTAAAGGTCATGAGGAACAACAAAATGCATACTTTTAGAGATCCAGAAGATGTAAAATCTTTCATAGATCAGATAAGGGCACAGACTTCAGTTTAGAAGAAAATAGTTAGTCTGCCAAGGGGTGAGGGAGCTCATACAAGTTGAAAGTATACCTCACATCATTAGGGAGGGTTCCCAGGGTGGGTAGGGAGGGGCACCAGTAAAAGTTCAGGAACATTTGCAAGATACACTGGGGGTGGGAGCATTTGGGAAAAAAAAGAAAAATAATGAAGGAGCATATTAGCAAAAACCTCGTTAAAATTATTGCCGTTTTAGTGGCAGGAAACTGCCGCTAAAACGGCAATAATGGGCTTGCTAATATGCGTTATAGAATTCCAATAAAAGCCCAGGTTAGATGTCCTGCACATCTAACCTGGGCTTCTATTGGAATTCTATTACGCATATTAGCAAGTCCATTATCGCTGTTTTAGCAGCATTTTCCTGCCGCTAAAATTGCGATAATTTTAACGAGGTTCTTGCTAATATGTCCTGTATTGTTTGAGGCAGTCAAATTGGTTTTCGTTTGATCATCTCTCTTTAACATTAAAGGGGTCATTATGATTGCGGTTTTTCCGCATCCTCGGGGCCGGCGGAAGCCACCGCCGGCCCCGAGGATGCGGAAAAACCGCAGCGGACTGACCAAAGACCCACCGCCACATTAGGATGGCTGGTGGGTCCTGGTTTCCGTCCGCAGCTTTTCCGCCGCGGTCGGATTACAACCGCGGCGTAAAAGCTCTAATATGGTGACGGTGTCTTCCAGACACCGTCCACCATATTAGGATGGCCAGTGAATTATGCTTTTCCGCGGCGGGTTTTCCGCCGTGGAAAAGCATACGGAACTTCACTGCGGGGGCCCGTTGCGGGCCCCCTAGGTGAATGGGGGGTGGGGGGTGCACATGGGGGGTACCTATGGTACCCCCCTGCATTTGCATGCAGAAAGCGGCAGGCACCGCTCGGTGCCTGCCTCTTTCTGCATGCAAATGCAATGCGTGCATTTTTAACATTGCCGCGGGTGCAGCTTGAAGCTGCACCCGCCGCAATGTTAAAAATAGAGGATGTGACCGCCACCCTGGCGGTCACATCCTAATTGCACAGGAGGGAACTCCGCATGCCATGCGGAGGTTCCCTCCTGCTCTGGGGTCGCGGACGGACGCAAGTCCGTCCGCGATCCTAATCGACCCCTAAGTTGGGAAAAGGAGGTTACTACCTACAAAAAACACAGAATTACATAGGTTATTGCTGAGGAAGAGCAAAAGGTTATCATTGATGTATTATGTCAGGATCTGAGAAAAGTAACTCCTGAGAATGTTAACATGGAACGTGAATGGACTGAGAGTGGGCCCAAGGAGGACTAACATTTTAGAATTAGCCTGACATCTAATTTCCACTCATCTTTACAACCATTTTATAAACGTATCTAATTCCAGTGTAGCTTCTTTCTTTAATATATATACTTATTGCCTTATCGATTGTACTTTATTAGTTTACATATAACCAGAATATTCTCTTTAGGAGGTTCCTTAGTCCAAGATGGCTACCTCATGAAATTGTCTTATTTTAGTCCTTTGAGTCTGTCTGTGGCAAAAGCAGTCGTTCTCATCTCCCAGCATGCTGCACTCTTGGAAACCGATTGCAGTAAGCGAGAGCATTGGTGGTTATTCATTCTTTTGTTTATGCGATTCTTAGTGTTACATGAGAGCCACAGCGCCAGTGTCTTAATGTTTGTGGTACAATTGTTCACTCCTTGCCTTTACACTGTAATCCACATGTTTTAAAATGTCAAAACATGACTCCATCTCTAAAACCAATATTATGACAATAAGTGGCTATTTATGTTTTTTTTTAACGTGTACCCCTAAACTGAATAACAATATCCACCTGACATGAGGTGGTGGTTGCGATGATTTGTAATTTGCTTCTTACCTGCTGGTTAGTGACAGCTGCCTGCTGTCCTTGAACTGCTACTGTGGGCTGATGATCCTTTTGAGTCGGAGCAACTTGACTGACCTGCTAACATCTCACCTTTATCTTCAGACGTAACATCAAGAAGTAAAGTGTTTATGTGGATCCCTAATTTATTGAGCTCAATTAATGCACAATTTCTTTATCCTTCAGGCCTGCGTCTGTCCCCTCTTAAAAGGGGAAGGTATTGGGAAAAAATGTCACCTTGCCTACTGTGTTCAAGGCTCATATTCATCCAGATATTATGAACTTTTGTTCAAACTAACTTGCAGAAGAACAACAGACAACCCTATGCTGTCAGTGAATTAGCAGATATGAAGCTTTTTTTACTTGTATTATTTTGGAATTCGTGGTTGTAGTGGTTGTGCCAGTTAATTTCAGAATGTTTTTGTGTGCACACAATAGGCATTTGTTGGATATTTCAACTGCAAAATGGATTATGAATATTGTCTGCTTCTCAGAATGTTGATTTCTACTTCATTGGTCCATGTCTCTAAAACGTATGATAAAAATATAAATTTTAATGGCATTAGAAAAGCAAGTTATACAAAGGGTCAAAATGTGTATTTGCCTTTTCAATATTTTTAACATTGATCAGTTACAATTCACCGTTGGTGTAAATAGGGATGTGTTCACCACTACAATGATACTGTTTTTTATTTTGTATTTTTTTTAGGACGTGCCTACCAGGCAGTGAAAACTGACCCATAAGCTTAGAGCCTACCCATTCCCTACTGTTGGTTGACTTTATCACTCATCTTTTTACTTCTTCAATAGCTTGTTTTACTTTCTCGTGTTGATCCTTCCCCTAAACCATAGCCTCAAATGTTCGCTTTTAAGGAACTACTTCTCTTAATATTCAAGCAATCATGAGTGCACCTTTTCCACCTGCCCCCTGGTGTTGCTCTTTCATCAGCCACATGCTCTGTGTGAGTGTAACTTGAAGAGGGGTACGGATCGGCCCTCATTTTCAGAGCCAGGAATACGTTTTGGTGCTACTGGAATGGTGTGCTTCACAAAAAAAGCATTTGCAATGCAATAGGTCTCGCATTTGCAAGAGTTTGAGCTATTGGCATTATAAATGACACTTGATTTTATTTACATGTTTTGAAAACCTGCAAGCGGTGCGTAAACAAGCACTTTGTACTTATAGTCCTTGCTTATTAGAAGCAAAGCTTTCAATAAAAGAGGCACAGTTACTGCCAGCATTGCTTCTAGTAAGCAACAACTATAAGTACAAAGTGGGTGTTTATACACTGCATACAGATTTTCAAAACACATACATAAAAGGCATTGTCATTTACAATGTCAATAGCTGAAGAAGTATAGAAGAAGGAGATAGGCATTGAAACAGAAAGAACAAGTTGAGAGGGTAGGTGATAAGGCCTTTGCTTTGAAGAGGAAGCTTTTCATTTTGATTATAAATAGAATGAAGACTCTTGACAAAATGGTGTTGTGCATGAGGAGACAAAACCAGAAGAAAAGATTAGTGAATAGAAGTAACTTTTGTACAGTTTTAGTAGCAAATGGATACATACTTCCAGTACAGAGTCTTTCTTTAATGAAGAAAGCTATCTCAATGATAATAGATTAGTTCATGGTTTTGATGAAAGAGGATGATGTTATGAATGAAGAATGGCACTCCTGTAGCAAAAGAGGTGATGGTTCCTAGAAATGTAGAGCAAGGTATTGCAAATACATTGACAGAGCCAGAGTTAAATAAGATAAACCCCTGTAGTGAATTACAATGTGATGGATATCAAGAGGGCTTCGCTCCCTATTTAAGTAAAAGGAGATTAAAAAAACTAAGAACCTCAAGAGAAAAAACGAGATCAAACTAACATTGCCAGATGCATCTGCACTAAAGGGGAATGGGATATTTCCTATATTTAATAAATCAGCAAAAAAGTAAAAAGATCGAGGGAATCTAAATGGGGCTCATATGTCCGATGTAAACAGGACAAGTCAGGAAAAATCCTCTCTCTCGGCTAACCAAGCTAAAGCCACAATATCAACTGATAAAGCATCAGAGCATGAAACAATACCATGAGTGGTAATCAATGCAATAATGACATAGCCAACTCCATCCATCGTTATGATACCCACAAAAGACCGACATGTAACAACTGTACCACAGCTAAGGTACAGTGAAGTGTTATACCAAGGAATAGAAAACACTAGTACTACCTTGGTTAACTTATGTACACAGAATGAGGACAAAACTATGTCATCACAAAGCAAAGAGGAACCCTTATTGAAAAAGATTATGGATGGAATACTAGAGATAACAGAAAAACTAGAAGTCAGGGAACCAAGTAGTTCAATAAAAACTGTAAATATGGAAAAAACAGAGGGTATGGATAATTGTACAGATTTGGAAAATGTACAAAGGGAATGTTTTGTGGGAATTCAATAGATAAAGTGGGGGGGACTCCAAAGATCAAACAAAGAGAAATTATGCCAAGAGACCCAGTCTCCATATAATGAATCTTCATGTGGTGACGAATATTGTATAATCGACTTTATACCTGTATACAAGTCAGAAGGCTATCATGACATATTAAATCGGCAAAACATACTAAAGTTATTAAACTGTTTTGAAAATTTGAAAGAACTCAACTCAAAATCACTCATGGCTGTTTGTTTTGTCTCAGATGATAAAGCCAACACAGAGTACGAAATCACAGGAACAACATGAGTATCTCAGAGTGTGGTACTAAAGATACTAAACATCAACGACTTGTTAACCGACTGGGGAATCATATTCAGACAGCCGGAGAAACTTAAATATCCACATATTTTGAGAACTGCCAATAGAGGTACAGAATATGAAAAACAATCATTAAGTTGTAGATTTCCATACAAAGGTGCTGAAGATAACATCAGATTTGAGAACTTTCAAATCACCACAAGGAAATAACAGGATAATAATGGAATTTCCGCTGATGCTCCGCGTTTAGGGGATAGGCAGTATCTATACAAGGCCAAGAAGTAGTCCTGAAAGATCTAACATAAGGAAAGTCAAACAAACTGAGTTTTCAATAGTGTCTTGGAATATATCGGGTTTTGACCAACAATTAAAAAAGGCCGGGGACAAAATGATGACCTTCCTACAAGGTCAATGTGTAATATGTTTACAGGAAACCTGGCATTCCAGGAATTTAAATATACAACATTTTATAACACATGAAATTCAGGCAAAAAAACACCTTCAGAAGATCAAGCGGAGGATTGTCGATTTCAATAAATAGCAAATTATGTCTGATAAGTAAAAAACTCAAAACACTATCTAAATATATACTGCCAGTTATTTTAATACATCCAAACCTTATTAAATGTTTGATAATTAACATTTATTTCCCTTCTCAATTAGTGAAAAATAAGTGTAGCTATCAAACGACGCTGAACGAATTGGAAAAAATAATGTCAATGAATGAACACATGGTAGTCATATTAACAGGAGATTTTAATCACACTCTGTTCCCCTGGCGGATAATCTTGAAACAGAGGATCAACCAGATATGGCTTACAATATTCCACAAGTAGTATTTCCTTCACAATACAAGGTAAAAAAAGATTGGTACCTCTTGTAGAGATACAAATGTCTTGTTGACAGATCTAGGATATTGAGCTCTCAATTGAAGATTAAAAGATGATCAACCAGCTTCCTTAACATTCCGTGGGCCGATGGGGTCTTCCACTATAGATTTTACATTCATCCATTACGCCCATTTTTACTTATGTAAAAAGTATGCCATTATACCTAGAGGCGAGAGAGACCATGATCCTCAAATGTTAGTCATCAACATCAAGCATGATCATTGGGAGACTCACATAATGGCAAAAGTGGAAGACTGACCACTGTAAATGGGAAAAGACTTATCTGGAACAATAAACTATAAATGAAGGCATCAAAACTGGAAACAACCATGACAGCCTGTACCGAGAAAGACAGGATTGTATTAAAGTCTGGTAACAACTGGTCGGATGCCTGGCAATCTATTCAAAAAAATATATTATCTAGTCTTGTCGCAAGTATACAAGAGCGGAGATTAAATGTCAACATTAAAGGAATCAAAGGGAATCTATTGTAAGGAGATGCGTTATATTTTAAAACTTTCAACATCGAATGAGAGGAACATAAAAATTTAAGAATAGGAGCTTACAGATAAAGCGGCATAGTGTGGATACTGCTCATGCTAAATTATATCATGCTATTTCGTCCAGGAATGAGCAAGCTTTTTGGTCCTTGTTGGGACATGGCATAAATTTGCATTATCAGCCAGATGATTTTTTTGTCTCAAGTGGGAAAATCATATAAAATCTTTATACAAATCATCTGTTATAAGTGAATATATGACAACTAACGCAGATGGTTCATTTGCAAAAAAAATTACTGAAGATGAAATTGTCAAATTAATAAAGAGTTCTCGCTCATCCAAGGCAGCAGGACCTAATGGTATCCCTATTGGCTTGATAAAATTTAACATAACGTTTTGGACTGCGTTGTTAAAACAGTTGTTCCTACAGGTAATAAATTGCGGAATGATACCATCTTCCTGGAAAGGAGAGATTATTCATCCAATATACAAGCGAGGCCCAAAAGAGGATCCGTCCAGCTATAGATTAATAGCATTGCTGGATTTTGAAGGGAAACTGTTTGCGAAGCACCTCCAGAATAAATTGCGTGCATGGGCGGAGAAAAAATCATGTATCCCAATAACGCAAATTCGATTTCGCTTAGGGTGTACGACCCTGGATAACATTGTTTCACTTGTCATGATGGGAAAAAAGGCAAACTTGCAGAAAATAACATTATACGCCTGCTTGTGGACTATTCCAAAGCATTCAATAAGGTCAACAGGCAAAGGTTGTGGAACAAATTAATAGCATAGGAGGTCGATTTTAAACCTTTTAAACGTCATTATTGCCCTGCACTCGGATACATGGGTCAGAGTGAAGCTGGCTCATGATAATACACTATCTCCAAAAATGGATACCACTAACGATCTTAAACAAGGCTGTGTCCTTGCGCCTTTAATATTCTCCTTGTACATTGCAGATATCAACTCAGTGTTAAGTTCAGATATGGGTGTGGCACCTTAATTAGGGGACAAAAAAATACCATTCCTAGCATATGCCGACGATTTAGTAATTTTATCTTTAACTCCTAATGGATCACAGCATCAAATGAACCAACTAGACACATACAACAAAATTAATGGTTTAATAGCTAACTTATCTAAAGCAAACATTTGGACGGTCTACACAATTGTGGACTTTAGGAGACAATCCAATAGAGGTAGTGGACCAATATAACTACCTCGGCGTAACATTCGACAAAAAGTTATCATGGTTAAACCATACGGTCTGTAAACGTGTCAAATCTATAACTATTACAAAATCAATTGCTAGATTTATATAACTGTGCGGAGGGAATGCAATTATCCCATCTCTAAAAGATTTACAGATGAAAATGATTCTGTTTATATTGTACTCATCTCCTACCATGAACAAGAAAGTAATTTTTGATCTTGAAAAATGTTTCATGAAAAGCGTACATACCATACTCCATTTACAACAGATCAGTTGTGTTAACTACATTATCAATTGTTCCAAGGCCGATTCATATACATTGAAACATCCAATAATGGAGGAACTCCGGAGAGATCTGCAAATTTTTATAATAATGATGGAAATAGACTCTTATGAACTGCCTGATATTCAGGAGATGGGACGAATGACCAGGGATGTGCAGAAAAAACTAATAGGTAAAACATTAAAGCTAACACAGTGGAACTTAGATCACCTACATGCCGGGAAATATAAACATACAGACTTAATAATTGACACATATACGTTGCAAGCTCAAGAATACTTGGGATGGAATATGACCAGCTGCATTAAATGGAAATAGGTAAGGTTTAGACAACTCTATATTCTGATAGGGGAGTTTGAAGGGACTTGAAATAGGGCTCTTAAAGATACTCAGGGATATTGGCTTTGTGGAACCGGCAAGGAAACTCTTGAACATTTAATATGCATATGCCCGAGACTTTTGCCCACACAGAGGTTATATTTATGCCCCATGTTTAATAATGCCAAAATAAGCACAACTACAGAGGTTGTACGCTATTGTTTTAGGCTCACAGGGCAAAGTGCTATCAGAAGGATGGTACAGTTTTTAGAACATGCTTATAAAGCATTACTTGACTAGATGATTTTTATCCGCTTCGTATATAGATGCAAAGACAGGTATTACGACACATGTATATCTTCTCTTTATGATACTACACATGGTAAATATCTGATTGTTTTATTCTATTTTTATGCCTGCTTATTTTCTATTTATTGTAATCAAATGATTAATGCAATAAAGTATTTATTTTTTTACTACTACTATTGCAGAAGAGGTACAAGAAAGGGACAGTCAGGCGCCTGTATAAAATGAAATTGTAGTAGTGTTTGTAGCATTCAACAGCAAACTATTGATATATAAAGGAAATTCCTATCTATCTTTCCAAGGCGAAGTTTAAAACACAAAATAAGTACATTAGAAGGATTGGATCCTTGCAAGGTTAGAAAGCATATACATTTTCAGGGACACTCACTAGCTTGTTTATCAAAGAAACTATGCCAAAGCACCTTTCATCATGTTATGATGTTAGCTGTACACCACTCAACAATACAAACTTTAGTTAGGAGGCTGTACTATGTGAAAATTCCTGTTTTATGTTTAGGAGAAAGAAATAAGGCACTTTTGCATGATGCTGTGGCAGGTGTAGAAAAGGTTGTGGTGATGATGTGCAGTTTCGTTTCTTTAGTCCTGAGCAGGATTTTAGGGAAAATGAAGAGTTGTTAACAGGAAGAGTTGTAGAACAGGACAGAGGTATTGCAGTTGATAGTTTTGAAGAAGAGATTACAAAATTTAACAAAGTGTGCTCTGAAAAAACAGATGTTTGTATATGTTGTCAACACACTCACTACAAGATTCAAACGTGGACTGTTGACTTGTATTTAAAAAGTGAAAAAGCAAATAATTATAACTGGCAAAAGTTAGCTGTGTACTTATTTGTAGAGGAACGCTTTGACCTACAGCAAGTTATATATAAGTACTGTTACAATAAATTAGAAGATAATAAAATGCCTGCTAGAGCTCTCCATAACAAGTCTGAACTGGTTTCTATTCTAGAAAGCACTTAAAGGTTTAAATATTTATGAGTCCATTTTTATCCAAAGTATACATCCATTTCAGGATGTATTCAGTATGGAGCCAAAGACAGGCAAGTTACCGCCAACAGAGCTCAAGAAAGGTCTGAATGGTAGAGTTGTGTATTTCACAGCGAAGGTTTGAACAAGTGCACTCCATGGTAATATAACTTCAATAATTCAACACGATAAGACTTCGGAACCATCATCTATCCTTTTACAACGGCAGTTTGACGAGCATGGAAATAAAAAGTTGACACTCGCAGTGTTAAAAGACATCTTATTACCATCCTGTGTAATTTACAATTTGCTGGTATCGGAGTTGGACTTTAAAAAAAAAATTGGTTTGATGTATATTGTACCCTCCTAAGGGAGGGCGGGGCATAAGTGTTAAAGCCTAAACAGTTTAAAATGATTGACACATTGGTTACCCATGAAATGATCCTTGGTGCATGTTTCGCAGTTTCTGAGTTGTAGTTCAGGCGAGTAATGATGTGTAACCGCTGGGTAACGCCATTGGTTAATTGAAGGGGAGGAGTGCGTAGAGTATTAGTTTAAATATGAGGACGCTGCACTGTGAAAATGAAAGTCCGTATGACAGGTATCAAAAGGTAGAAGTTGGGTAGCATTTGAAAGCTCGTGATACAAGGTGAACAAACGGGAAACTGGTCATTTAAATGTGGTATAATGTGTTCATCTGAAAAAGTGGCATAACATTGGTTGGGAACTTAGAGGGGAGCTTGGTTTAAGCATGTTAATACGTATAGCGGGAAAACATCAAAAAGTTGGGGCTATGTAAATGAGTAATTTGTTGAAATATGAAATGCAGTTGGGACGTATAATCGAAGGGTCATGTCTTTTTTAACTTTTAGTGAATCCCTGAAGAAGGGCTATAAGTTAAGCCTGAAATGCATTGGAGAATAATCACTAAGGATATGAATATTGTGTAAGGCATGCGACAGAAAGATGCCTGAGGCACATCTGCCATTTTAGAAGCTAAATATAAGATTGTTTACCTTGTAACTTGATGAATCAAGACGAATATCTTGGAGTACCTGGAATAAATGTATTAAATATTGGAGCAACTTGGTGTATTTGTGATACATTGTTGGCCTTCAGCAGTGCGTCCGAGGTTGGAGTGCGTAATCGCTTGACTTTTTTTTTCAAGAGTTGTGTATTAGCCATTAGATTTCAAGAAACATATTGAAACTGTAGGGCGAGATAGAGATCTAGAAGAAGGACTTTTAATTCTTGTAAATGATGTGCCTATTAAGAACAAAAAGATATAACAGGAATTAGTAGATGTTACAAAAGTTAAAAAAGCTAATTTATATCTGGTATAAATTAATGTTTACTAGAGAAATGTAGAAAGCCTGCCAGATTTCACACATATGGAAGATCAGACATTTCCATCAGCAGGTCAGATTGAGAAGGTGGATCGGTCTAGAACAGAAGAAAGCTATGAACATTATAACATCCACCCTTTGCATTCTAAAGAGGTTATTGGTGAAGCCATTCAGCCATTTCAAATGAAGGAAGCACAGGGGAGCTCCATTAAGTGTGTGGGAAAAAAGATTAGAAGCTCGACATTTCCCACATCTTTGTCCCACTGGAGTAGGTTTGACTACTGACCTCTGCAAATACCTGCAGCTGAATATAGATTTACTAGATTTTATTCAGAAGACCCTAGATTTCGTCAGTGTATTCCGTATATATTACACCTACTGTTTGAAAGTGAACTGTCTGGCCTTTCCTATGCTGTGAATCACATTTTAAAAACAGGAATTCATTTGCAGAATATATTGGCAAGATCATATCTGGAGAAAATTCAAGAAAAAGATGATCACTTGGAATACAATTTATTAAACCTAATGGCATGTCAATGTGGGACTAATAGATATATTGGTATCACCGTCTTGGGGAACTCAAGTGCATGTTGAGGAACCTAGGAGCACCTACTTGTTTTCTGACGCTCAGTTGTGCTGAGTATGCATGGGATGACCTGCTATAATTTTTGCATTAGGCAAATTCAAATATACAAGACATTCATCAGAAGACCCAAGAAGAACTGTGCTCATTAGACCCTGCAAATGTTTGCAGATATTTTAATCACAGATTTCAACCAATGGTGGCTTTCATCTTGAACAAAATAAAACTCATCTTGGTAACGTTTCTGATTACTTTTGGCACAAAGAGTACCGAGCCAGAGGTGCTCCCCATATTCACATGCTGCTGTGGGTGTTATTGAGCAGTATGCAACTTTCTCTATCCTAAAGGAGAGTGGTGAACAAATATTAGGACAACAATTTCTAAAATTCTAAAATTATAGATGCAGAAAATACTGTCAGTGAAAATACATATCAAAAGGGACATTTTATACAAGATGTTGTTTAGGATTCTTACAACCGGTCATTTCACAAGGAAGAGTCAACTGTTTTTTGTCTGCAATCAGACATACACTTACAAGGATATCACTGAACAAACCATACAACCTAAGAAGAACAGAGGCCTCCAAGTACGCACCAAGCAACATCAATTGACTTGTCTGGAACAAACTGTACATCCATGTTTACATTCCACATCTTCAGAATCACAGGGTTGTAGAATTTAATGTACTCGGAGGCCTTGGTTCTTCTTAGGTTGTATGTATTGTTCAGTGATTTCCTTGTAAGTGAAAAGTTTATTGATTAAAGTACTGACAAAGTTATCTACAGAAGATAACAGATTGCAAATTTTTCGTATGTAGTTGCTGCACAAATAGGCTTAGCTGCAAATAATATTAAAGGAGTTAGCCATCATCGATTATTAATGCTGCCTATTGAACATGACAACAAGTTAGAATACAACAAATTATCTGGTGATACTTGCCATGAAGTGGGTTGAATAATAAAGAAATTAAAGCTACTAATTAGTAATGAAGTCAGCATGGTGTCTAATCTAATTCTAGCTTTTATACATTCAAGAATGAATCAAAAATTAAAAAACTGAATGAGACGTGCTTTTTGGAGGAAAACGTGTAGCGCCTCATTGCGATGTCAGTCGGAGTTGCTCCAACCGACACCATCATGGTCTCGGGACCGACCGACCTCCGGTCGGCGGTTCCGACCACCTGATTGCAATGTAACGGTCGCATACTCCCATTTCTGTATGGGAGCTTGTGTTATGGCTGTAAACTGGCCGTAACACAATGGGTGTGTGTGTAAAATCCTGCACCCTGTGGCAAGCACCCCATGGTGCCAGCAGCACAGTGCAGGGATTTTTCAGAGGGTCACCCTAGGTACCCCCTTGGCCACCAACCGTAGGCTGCGGAGGCACGGCGACCCTTCTAGAAAGTCACTTTCTGACAGCCTTTCCATGTTGGAAAGGCCGGCATGGAAAGGCTGTCGGAAACCAACATCGTAATCCCAATGGCGGAAATAACATGCATAGAGGATTAAGGTGGGGGTTAGACGGGACGGAGGTCTCTGAGAGCCGGTTGGTATGATTGGCTGGTTGATGCCCTGGCCGCTGAAATCATAATTCAGTTGTCTAACCGCACACTGACCATGGCAGTCAGAAAGCCTCTATCAGCGGCCAGAAAGCTTCCGACTAGCAGTCAGAGGCTTTCCGACAGACATCGTAATCGGCCCCCAATTACACTTTGGAGACCTGCTACAACTAACTCCAATTAATAGGCAACCTGCATTCAAGAAACTAGTACATGATGAAACAAGGAATTTACTAGGGAGTATTGGAAATGTAAACATTTGGAAAAACTTTCAATACAAAGAGTTTATCAAAAATGTGCGCCAAATATCAGATATGCAATACAGAAATATACGAAATCACATAAGACTGGGAGTCCTTGCAAAAGAAGGAAAGAAAGTATTAGATATCCCATCTCATCAAAAGTCTGTTTCCAAATAATATTTCAGCTGCAGAAGTAAAGTATCATTTTGTTAAGGAAGAGTAGTCTCTTGTTTGTTTGATGCCTACTCCTAAGGAGTGTAGTAAGTTCAAAGAACAATTATTGCAACTGGAAAAGAAGAGATCATTGAAATTAGAGCAAATGATAAAATGGAAAATCAAGGAGTTACAGTGCTATTAAAAGAAAAACTGCAATCAAAATTGTACAGTTTAGAAAACTCAGTGGTGAAAACCGCATGATTAGAAAAACAGTTACATATCAGTAAAATCTTTTGTGTAATCTATCATTATAATTTAATGGTTGAAGAAGGGGTAGTAAATGGTGCAATGGGTAAAGTTATGAAATGTATTAATTATCCAAAAAGAAATGGTATGGAATACTTAGCCATAAAATTTGATGATGTTCATGAAGTTAAGCAGATTGGTAGATGTGTTGTAAGTTTCCAACTAGTGAAAGACGTGTATTTCCAGCGAAAGCAGATTCCAGTGTCTTTAGCTTATGCAGTATCTATCCACAAATGCAAGGTTTAAGTGTGGATACCGCTCCTATTAATATTAGTAGTCGTGTATGCAAAGAAGGAATGTCATATGTTGCTTTGTTGCGAACTAGAACATTTTCCGTTTCATTCCTGGTTGACTTTGATGAGAAGAAAGTAAGTACTGATGTGAACTGTGTAAGGGAGTATAATTGATTGAAAGGTCAATATGCTCCTCATTTAGACCAGTATCCTCTGTATGAAAAACTAATAATGTGTTCACCTCTCTATGGAACACTCTACCACAAGAAATCCAGCAGGCCCCTTCGGAACCTTGCTTTAAGAAGCTGCTGAAAACGTGGCTCTTCACCCAACCCTGCTAGCTCTCCTACTCGAGCCTCCAGGTCAACTGTGTTCTCCTAGCGCCGGGACACCTCCTAGCGAGGTAGCTGTTCGCGCTTTATAAAATGCAGTATTAAAGAGGAAAATATCACAGCAGTCTATCAAAGCTGAACAGAAAGACGAACAAAAAGAAAAACGACAAGGACCTAAGAAAAGAAAACTACAGCACAATGAGGAAATGGATAATTATCACTTAGGTAATAAATCAGGAGTGAAGTATTATGCAAATTTTGTGTTAAATGGACTGTACCATTTGCCTCATTTTACAAACACTGTTAAAGAAAAAGTAGATAAAAGAATGTCTTCACAAATATGTAGTTAACTTGAAGAAATAAGAAGTGTATTATACATTCTGCTACTAGAATAAGAAAACGTAAAGATGACTGTACTGGATCAGTAGTGTTTTCTCAAAATCTTCTTCAGACTGCTCAAGAATTATTAATAGGAATGTTAGGACTATTAGAGTAGGAAGATGTGAATAGCAATGAACTATTTGGTTTAACTTATAAATGGAACCATGACTGTGAAGATTGTGTTTTCTCAAAATCTTCTTCAGACTGCTCAAGAATTATTAATAGGAATGTTAGGACTATTAGAGTAGGAAGATGTGAATAGCAATGAACTATTTGGTTTAACTTATAAATGGAACCATGACTGTGAAGATTGTGAATTAAAGTCTAGCACTAAAATCAATTCTGAACAATTCCTCTTATTACAGATTGTAAAGCTGCACCCTTTAAAAATGTAACTAGAAATGCACATCAAGATTCGACCTGTCCAAACTACAAATCAGAACCTAGGTCTACGTTGTTACTACAAAGGTATGGAAAATATGTCATAGTCATGCACAAACGATGCAGAGTGGATGGTACTAAATTGGAAACTGAAATAACAAACTTTGTAGCTGGACAACTGTCCATTTCAAAAAGAACTTTCAAAACTATAGCACACATATGTCATGAAGGAGTTAATATAACCTCTGGATACTGCACAATATATTCGAATATAGCATTTTTACAATGCATGCTATAATATTGCATACTATTACAAAGGGGAAACAACACTTACAACGCAACGTTTACAACGCACTACCTTTACAATGAAACTTTTACACTGCAGCATCCATTACAATGCATGCCATTACAACGCAACCATTACAACGCATGTCACTACAACATATACCACTACAACGCATACCTTTACAACGCAGTCATTACAACGCATACCATTACAACGCATACCTACACTATCCAACACTTATTTATTTATTATTATTTATTTATTTTATTATTAATCTTGTAGAGCGCGAACAGCTACCCGTGAGGGTTTCCCGGCGCTAATTGACATTATAGCATAGTAGTCCAGTAGGAGATAAAGCAGAGAAAGCAAGATCTAAAGGCTTGGCAGCTTTCAGAAGGGAATTATTGGGCAAAAAGCCAGGTCTTAACGGCTTTGCGGAAGCAAAGATGGCAGTGCTCCACTCGTAGAGCTAAAGGAAGAGAATTCCAAAGTCTGGGTCCCAGTACAGAAAAAGAACGACCGCCCGCTCTGGTGAGCCTAAACTTAGGCACACAGAAAAAATGTTGGGAAGAAGAGCGGAGGGAGCGTGCGGGAACATAGGGTATAACGAGAGATTGGAGAAAGGTGGGGCCTGCGTCAATCTTTATCTTATGCATAAAGCATAGTGTTTTGAATTTAACTCGTTTGTCAAGGTTAAGCCAATGGAGTTGTTTGATGCGTTCGGAAATTGGGTCATATTTCCGACAACCGCACAGAAGCCGAGCAGCGGCATTCTGGACTAGTTGGAGACGGCGCATAACCGCCCTGGTCGCCCCCAGATAGAGCACATTACTGTAGTCCAATCTGGAGGTCACCAGCACCGTTACAACCGATCTCTGGGTGTCAGAAGGCAGGATCCAAAAGATTTTTCGCAGCCACCTAAGAATGGTAAAGCAGGTGGCTGCAACCTTATTAGCCTGATCCTTCATCGATAGCTCCCAATCGATAATGACCCCGAGATTTCTCGCTCGTTCCGATGGAATGGGTAAGTCTCCCATAGTTGATGGCCAATGTCTCGAACTCCATAGGTCAGGCTTATTACCGAAGACAAGCACCTCCGTCTTATCGCTGTTGAGCTTAAGAAAATTACAGCTCATCCAGCGGGAGATGTCCCTAAGGCCAGATTGTAAAGAAGAAAGTGATGAAGGGTCAGCTTGGGATAGGGAAAACACAATCTGTGAATCATCAGCGTAAGTAAAGAGTTTAAGACCAGAGTGAGCAGCAACATGTGCTAGAGGGACAACATAAAGATTAAAAAGAAGAGGACTTAGAATAGAACCCTGGGGAACACCATAAGGAGAGAGATAAGTGTTGGAAGTGGAAGTGTTGGAGAAAATTTGAAAAGTTCGATCAGTAAGAAAGGACGAAAGCCAGTGCAAGGCTTTGTCACATATACCAAAGGAGGCAAGACTACTGAGAAGGATACTGTGCGAGACAGTATCGAAGGCTGCACTGAGATCGAGCAATATCAGTGCAGCCGTTTCCCCTCGATCGAGTAGTTGGCGAATATTCTCAGTTACTCCTAAAAGAGTGGATTCAGTGGAGAAGCCTTGACGGAAGCCTGACTGGGAGGGATGAAGGACATTGTTAGTGACAACAAAGCGAGATAAATGTAAATGAATATGCCGTTCCAAGATTTTCGAAAAAGCCGGCAACAACGAGATTGGACGGAAGTTGGCAGCAACATTTGGGTCCGCATTGGGTTTTTTAAGAAGTGGGGTCACCATTGCATGCTTCAATCTCTGAGGGACCGTAGCTGAATCAAGAGAAGCATTTAACAGAGTGCAAATTGTATCAAGTTGAGGAAGCTCAAGTTGGCGTAAAACCGAAATGGGTAAAGGATCCATCGGTGAGCCAGACTTAACGTTGGTTAAAATTTCCAGGAGGGTAGCGGGTACAAGATTAGGCCAAGTCTTCAGTGAGGCCAAAGGGCAAGGGGTGGTGAGGGATAGAGATACACTGTAAATGTAAATGTAAATGTATTTGCATTTATATAGCGCACTACTTACCCGTAGGGTCCCAAGGCGCTTCGACCGCTGCGAAACCCTTCCTGGCTTCCCTGAGAGATGGTCCCTTAATGGGTATCTCCAGGGTGAGACCAGGCATCCCCGGCGGTCTGGTGGGGCCGTTAGTGAAGATGAGGCAAGCTAATGCCCAGAGTTGCCGAGTGTGATCGCTGATCAGAGTGGGCACCGAGGCGAGAGAATTATCGAGTCCGCTGACCCTGGTCCAGAAACCTGCCGCGCCGGGAATCGAACCCTGGTCCCGGGCCGTCCTCTGCTCTCGGGTCTGCCGCCTCTAACCAGTGAGCCACACTACTTCACCTGTTACACTAGCAACGGATTTCTCCTGGGCTGCTATGTCTTTATAAATTTTATCAATTTTTGATGTGAAGTACTGGGCCAGTTCATCACATTTCGTATTTGAGAGAGGAGGGGGTGTAGCAATAGTCTGTGAACCAGCAAGGTCTTTTACCACTTTAAATAGAACGTTGGACTTATTCATGGCTACTGTGATCATGTTGTTGACATAGGTGGCTCTGGTGTGAGCACAGGCCTTATGATAAAGTTTCAGTTCAGCTTTATACGTAAGCCCAGCAGCGATAGAATAGTCTTTCCTCCAAGTTCTCTCAAGTTTTTTGCATTGAGATTTATGGACACGAAGGGTTTCATTGTACCATGGAGCAGGAGAATTATGAACGGTATTTTTCTTATTTGAGAGAGGGAGGCAAGTATTTATAGCCTCGGAGAGCCAGGAATTTACCGCGTCTGCAGAAGCATTTCTGTTGTCTGAATTGAGTGGGTATTTGGACATGAGACCATACAGAGTTTTGTTAAAGGCGGTTATGTCCAGATTTTTCCAAACTCTCTTTTTAAAATTCATAGCAGTGTTAGCTGACGTCTGTGTTTTATTATTTATTAAATAATAAAACTTACCCTACTGTTGCACCCCCTGGAGTTAGAACAGTAATTTGTACCCCTACACTATCCAACACTTACCCTACTGTTGCACCCCTGGAGTTAGAATAGTAATTTTAACCCCTACACTATCCAACACGTACCCTACTGTTGCACCCCCTGGAGTTAGAATAGTAATTTTTACCCCTACACTATCCAATACTTACCATATATGCAATGTAATGGTATGCGTTGTAATGGTATGCGTTGTAAATGTAGTATGCGTTGTAGTGGAATGCGTTGTATAGGTAGTTTCAAAGATTTCGTTGTAATGGCATGCGTTGTAATGGAATGCGTTGTAATGGATGTTGCGGTGTAAAAAATGCATTGTAAAGGTATGCGGTGTAAAAGTATGCGTTGTAACGACATACATCCATTACAAAGCAGTTGTTACAACAACTGCGTTGTCAGTATGCGATGCATTAACATCACAAATCATGACAACGACTTGCACTAAGGGGCGCACTAGACTTAGGAATAGTATTAATTACTAATCCTACTCCAGTATGAGCAATGGTAGGGAAGGTGTTGGAATTTATTCCCAATACCTGAGCACCCCCTAATGCAAGTCATTGTAATGACTTGTGATGTAATTGCATCACGTACAAACAATGCGGTCGTTGTAATGGTAGCGTGATGCAATGACAGCATTGTAAACACTGTTTCCCATATATTCAAGATGTCAAACGGGATGGCCAAAGTGCAATGACAAACAAATGACATTCAAATGAAGACTGCCTAATATGTTACCAAAGTCATATCTGCGTTTTCAGAACCAAAGTTATAAGGACAATTTAGGATAACAAAATGTGATATTGTGTTGACATGTATATGGATTATGTGTTTCTGAGATACTATTTGGCCTATTAGGGGTATTTTCTATAGCAAGCTGTTAGAAATGAAAGACTTTTTTAACTGTGGGAAATGAATTTATAAAACATTACAGGACCACATTCTGTTACTACAAATACAAAGTAAATGAAGGTACTATAATACCAGCAGCCTAAAGTTACATCTAAGTCTCTTCACCACTAAAAAAATGACCTCTAGTTTTTCTGCTACAGCAACCTCTATGTAGTACTGTGTTCTATGTTTTTTGTACATGAATCAAGAACATTTTAGACATCATTTGGCCTAACATGGATGTTGTTTTGCAAAAGAATAATAAAAAATTAAGACTGTTTGATAATTGTGGACATTTTGTACCACATATTAAATATCAGAACCAGTTTTAACATATAGTTGCTTTCATTAAGATAGCAACCTATCAGCAAGCCACTATTCACACACTTGTAGTGAGTGGAAAGCACAGTACGACATATTTGTACTGATGTACTGTGCACATTTGGCACTGTTGAAAGTGAAGAAGTATGAAAGCTGAAAACAGTAAAAAACTGTAAACATTTTACTATGTTGTATTAAAATTTTGGGGGAAAATATTGTATCTTGTTTTGGTTGCCTAATGTTCAAAGTAAAATCCTAATTCATTTTTTTCTTTTTATATTTTTTCACAGTGGATGCAGTTTGGGATTTATTACGTGTGTCAAATCAGTAATAAAGTAATGGATTCATCGAGTCACTACTCATATACACTTCCCATCTCCCAAGCACTGTACTTCCACTCATCCAATCACCCAGGCACTACCTATGCAGTCATCTAATTACTCAGGTACTGCACTTGCATTCAACCAATCTCCCAGACACTACCTCTGCATCTAATCCCCCAGGCAGCACCCATGGAGTTATAGCATCACCCAGACACTAAGGATGCAGTAATTCAATCACATAGGCACTACACTTGCACTCTTTTACTCATCCAGGCACTGCACTTGCACTCATCCATTCACTCAAGCACTATAATTGCAGTCATCCAATCATGAAGGTGGAACCCATGGATTGATCCGTTCTCTCCGGTACTACCAATGCAGTCATGCAATCACCTAGGCACTGCACTTGCACTCATCCATTCAACCAGGCACTTCACTTGCCCTCATCGAATCACCCAGGCACTGGACTTGCACTCATCTAATCACTCAGGCATCACACTTGCATCACACTTGCACTTATCCATTCACCCAGGCAATGCACTTGCACTCATTCGATCATCCAAGCAGTGCACTCGTACTAATGCACTTATCCAAGCATTGCACTTGTACTCATACAATCAATCAGACATTACCCAGGCAGTCATGCAATCACACAGGCACTGCACTCATGCAATCACCGTAAATGTAAATGTAAATGTATTGGCATTTATATAGCGCACTACTTACCCGTAGGGTCCCAAGGCGCTTCGACCGCTGCGAAACCCTTCCTGGCTTCCCTGAGAGATGGTCCCTTAATGGGTATCTCCAGGGTGAGACCAGGCATCCCCGGCGGTCTGGTGGGGGCGTTAGTGAGGATGAGGCAAGCTAATGCCCAGAGTTGCCGAGTGTGATCGCTGATCAGAGTGGGCACAGAGACGAGAGAATTATCGAATCCGCTGACCCTGGTCCAGAAACCTGCCGTGCCGGGAATCGAACCCTGGTCCCGGGCCGTCCTCTGCTCTCGGGTCTGCCGCCTCTAACCAGTGAGCCACACTACTTCACTGAGAAACTTCACTTACTCATCCATTCACACAGGCACTACACTTGCATTTATGTATTCACTTAGTCACTGCATTTGCACTCATCCAATGATCCAGGCACTGCACCTGTATACATCCATTCACCCAGGCACTACACTAGCACTCATCCATGCACCCATGCACTGTACATGCACTTATCCATTTATTCAGTCACTGCACTTGGACTCACTCAATCATCCAGGCACTGCACTTGCACTCATGCAATCATGCAGGCATTGTACTTGCACTCATACAATCAGGCAAGCAATGCCCATGCAGTCCTGCTATCACCAAGGCAGTGCACTTTCACTTATCCATTAACCCAGGCACTAGACTTGCATTTATAAATTCATCCAGCAACTGCACTTGCACTCATCCAATCATCCAGGCCTGCACTTGAAGTCATACAATCAACTAGGCACTATGAATGCACTCATCAATTTACCCGTACAGTTATGGAATCCCCTAGGCACTGCACTTGCACTCATCTATTCACCCCGGCATTAAACATTCATTTATTCGTTCATCCAGGCACTGCACTTGCACTCATCTAATCACCCACACAGTTCACTTCTACTCATGCAGTCATCCAGGCACTGCACTTGCACTCATACAATCAGTCAGGCTTACCCATGCAGTTACGCAATCACGCAGGCATTGCACTTGCACTCATGCACTGATGCAATTACCCAGGTGCTACACTTGCACTCATCCACTACACTACACTAGCAATCATCCGTTCACCCAGACACTGCACTTGCACCTACCTATTCATTCAGTCACTGCACTTGGACTGCATCCAATCATTCAGACACTGCACTCACACTCATGCAAACATACAAGCAGTGTACTTGCACTCATACAAACAGTCAGACAGTGCACCTTCACTTCTCCATTCTCCCAGGCACTAGATTTTCACTAATCAACTCACCAAGGCACTACACATACACTCATCCATTCACTCAGACACTCCCCATGCAGTTATGTAATCACCTAGGCACTGCGCCCAGTCATCACACTTGCAGTTATCCATTCACCAAGGCACTACAATTCCACACATCCATTCACCCAGGCCCTATACTTGCACTTACCCATTCACCTAGGCATTACATTTGCTCTCTCATTCAATCATCTAGGCGGTGCACTTGTAGTAACCCACGTATTCAGGCACTGCTCTTGCACTCATCCATTCACTCAAGTACTACCTATGCAGTCATGCAATTATCCAGGCACTGCACTTGCACTCATCGATTCACCCAGGCACTACTGAGGCACTCATTCAGTCACCCAGGTGATACCCATAGAGTCATCCTTTCACTCATAAACTATCCAAGTAGTCATGAAATCACCTAGGCACTACACTTTCACTCTTTCATTCTTCTAGACAACTCCAGTTGTACTCATCCTTTCACCCAGACAAGCACCCGGGTTGTACCCATGGAGTGTCTTTTCACTCATGTACTACCCATGCAGTCATGCAATCACAAGGGCATTGCATATGCACTCATTGATTCACCCAGACACTGCACTTGCACGTATTCACTCACCCTGACAATGCATGTGCACTCATCCAATCATTCAGGCACTGCACTTGGACTAATACAATCACCCAGATCCTACCCATGCACTCATCCATTCATTCAGGCGCTACCCATGCAGCCATGCAATCACTCAGGCACTGCACTTGCCCTCATCCAATCAACCAGGTAATACACTTGCACTCATCCATTTACTCAGGCACTACTCATACAGTTATGCTATCACCGAGGTACTGAATTCACACTTATTCATTCACCCTGGCATTGCACTCGCACTCATGTAATCACCCAGGCACTACACTTGCACTCATCCATTCACCCTGGAACGACACTTACACTTATCCATTCACCTAAGGCACTGCACGTCCACTCATTCAATAATCCAGGCAGTGCAATTGTACTAATGCATTTATCCAGGCACTGCACTTGCACACATGAAATCAGTCAGGCATTACTCATGCAGTTATGCAATCACCCACGCACTGCACTTGTACTTGTGCAATCACCCAGACACTACAAATGCACTCATCCTTTTACCCAGAAACTATAATTGCACCTATTTATTCACACAGGCACTTCATTTGCACTCATCCAATGATCCAGGCACTGCACATGTACTTATCAATTCATTCAGTCACTGCACTTTGACTCATCCAATCATACATTCACTGAACTCACACTCATGCAATCATCCAGGCAGTGTACTTGCTCTAATACAATCAGTCAGGCATTGCCCATGCAGTCATAATATCAACCAGGCAGTGCACTTTCACTTAACCATTCACCCAGGCACTAGATTTGAATTTATTAATTCACCCAAGCACTGCACTTGCACTCATCCAATCATCCAAGCAGTGCACCTTTACTCATTCAGTCATTCAGGCACTGCACTTGCACTCGTACTGTAGTGTAGTTCTTATTTTCCCAATAGGCTCTGCGCATTGGAATAACATAAACAGCAGTGTAGACATAGGACTGAGGTCATCTAGGTCTCTACTGACTATGTTAGACTTAATTACATTTGCCAGCCCGCTCAGAGGTCACTAGAAACGTTCTCGAATGAACAGGGAGGAGTGAACTTCCCTGATTAGACAAGAAGGGATTCAGTTTCTGACAACCGCATAAACATGACAACTTTGCTCCCCCAGAATAAAGAGTGTATCTCTAGAGTCGTGTGAAAACAATAGACAGCTATTTCACTCAGTCAGTTGTGCATGCTTAGTTACACCAGAATGCAGAGAAATAGAGAGACAGGCGTTTTCAATAAAAAGGTGTCATTTTATTGAGCAGTCTTCTTTCTCATGCAAGAGAAATGAATTGCCACAATTGCAATACTTATTATAAAGTAAAGTGCGTACAGTAAAAGTAGTATTATGAAATAATACTGTAAAAGCGTTGATATGGTTTCTTAGCCATATGATACTTAAAATGGATAAAATATATACATACATAAAAACATTGACTAACGAACTCAACTGGTGCTTCTAAATACGCCTACCCCGGTGTACCTGACCTAAGCCTAATACGTGGGAAGGAGTAATGGTTATAGAATGAAGGAGGTCTTGTATCTCGTTTCTTAGGACTCGATCTCCCAGCAACCCGCGAGGGTGACTTGGGAACACCGGAGCTGGATTTCTTGATGTGAGAAAAGGCAGCTTCTTCAGCGCGTCAAAAGGGAAGGGCGGCTTCCTTTGGCTCTGGCAACAGCAGGGCTCTCGGACAAGTACAACGTCGCTCTGCTCCCAACCACTGTGTGTTTGCTTAAGGCAATGTTGGAATATTTATACCTGAAAGGTGCCAGGTTTGACGTAAGGTTGGACATAAAACGTCACTAAGAACTAACAGTTCTTTCTGGACTCCAGGAGTTCTTGTGCAAATCAAAACTAAAGCAGGGGGTTTTCCCGGGCTGCTGGAGGCTTGGTTTGTTTAAAGAACGCATTGTGCTTTCTAGGAGTCTATGGGAGTAGCCTTGCCGTGTTTTGGACTGCATGGGCTATTACTAAATATGGATATGATTCCTATGCCTTTATAAGGATATTATTAGTTATAACCACATAAGGGCATGAATCGGGAATATCGAATTAGGGTCCTAGATAGAAATACAACACCCACTCCACGTATTAATGTCCATCATTACTAAATATTAAGCAATATAAACATATAACGATGCATGTGTGTTTTCCAACCCACCCCAAAACACATAAATTGCATTTGAAATGGTGTATGGCTTATACACGAAAATGAGTATTGGTACTGAACGCTTTTTCAAGCAGGGTTATCATTAAGTTAAATGCATATATATCAGCTGAACGAATTGCAAAAATTACACAAGAAATGGCTCTGTATACAGAAGAGAAGGCCGAGACCATTTCATCACATATTTATACGATAATGTACATGTGCTAGAGGCTGAGGTAAAATATTGTCTCAAATGTCTCTAAAAATAGAAGCTCTGTTCTCTAAGAATAGTTCTACTTTAAGCAAAGTACCATGTCCTGGACAAAATGGTAAATATTTTGATATGAAAGAAAAATAATTTCGCTTTCAGGGGAAAAATAGTTCCAAATGTTTTCAGTTGCTTTGTTTAACAGAACTGAAGGCCAAATTCAGAGTCCAGGGAACGCTGTGTGCTTGTTGTTTAAAAGTTATTCTCGTTGTTCAGGGGAGAACATCATATCAGACAGGCTTGCAAAAAATTGGTCTACAACATCAGGTGAAAATTCAACCAAGTTTGAAAATACTGAAACTGTGCAGTTCTGTGCGTGATTGCTATCATCCATGTTTGGATCAGCAATGCTCACAGAAGGTTGTACCTGTTTGGTGCTGCTTTCCTCTCGTACTTTACCGCCACCTACTCGTAATGGTGAAGTCTCAACGAATGCTGTCATCAGAATAGGTAGCCGCTGGGGACAACACGTTGCATGAGTCGTTACGGGACAAAGCAAGGTATCGATATCCATTGGTACTGCTGATGGTAGTGTAAGACAGACGTCCAACACGCATTCTTCTCCGCATAGCAGACATCGAAGCACAGGTAAGATGCAATCTTGCCAGATTGGTCTGAATGAAAGAAACCAAGTTGTACTCAGATCTCTTAGCCGGGCCAATCCGAGGACCTTAGTGATACGGTCTCGGTATCGTATTGCTAGGATCGTTTCTTCCATCGTTGCTGGAGTCTTGTCTGTGGATTGACTTGCCATATCGGAGCAGGAGGAACAAAAATAAAATTCCTGCCACGAGTCCCAAAATTAAAGGTAAGCCGCCAAAGACAGAATGGACAAAATTCGGGAAGATGCCCAGAACTGTTTCAAAGGGTGCTAACAGTCCCGAAAAATCTGTCCTAAATACATGTGCGATGCCACTGGTATCAGACATGTTTAAAATTTGACTTAACATTTCTACGAAATGCACGGGGCAATTTGTTGATAAAAGGGTATGTATCTCTGATGTTGTCCTTGCAACTTGCAGATCATACGTTTCTTTGGACGACGTCAGTGGCGCAGTAGTCTGTAAAAGAATAGACTTCATTCTGCTTAAAGTATCAATTCGAATAGAAGAGATATTCACATAAGGCCATATTGCCGCCTCCATGTCTGGATTGCTGTTTGGATACAATACTTGCATACAGCAAACGACCCTGGAAGTAACAGTTACGAGATAGCATTGTCCTGGCACCATTCCACAACAGCTGTGGTCAGTTCTTATAACGTAGCTACCGTTGGAGAGTTGTCTGAAGAATGGTTCTATCTGTGTTGCAGGAGTGCCTTGCAGGTGACATGAAAGGTTATTTGAAGACCCTTTGCAGGCTCCATGCAAGATAATACCTTGACACAGAAGTGTACCACTTAGTGATTTTTTACAATTATTGCCACTAAGGAATACCTCCTTTTTCCCTTCAGTATAACATTTATGTGTGTAAGGTAAATCCCAGGTTGATTTGATGTATCCTTTACCCAACCTTTCATACTGGCCTGCTGGTATATATTCTTGGCAATATTTAAACTGGAAAGTTGTTATCGGAATAGTAATTGTTCCGTGTATTATCCATTTAATGACAGGTCTCTCTGACATTGTCAATGGCAATCTCTCAAGTTTTTCAATGCTCAGAATCGTATAGTCTGCTCCTTTTTGTGCCAAACTGATTTGTTTATCAGTAAGGTTAAAGATAGAGAATAATGACGTTATGTTGATTAGACGCCATGGCACGTAGCCTGAACGTAGGTTTTCCAACGTCCAGCCAAGCTGTACAATGGAACGCAATTGGGACTGACCATGTTGTAACATTAGCAAGTCTTGCTCTATTATATCAAAGGCAGATGATACAATGCTGTCCAGTGAATATATTCTGGAGGACAGAGTCGTTAACCCATTGTCCACTACAGAAAGTGATTTTTCCAAATGTATTTGATCAATTTCTCGTATTTTTTCCGCTGTTTCAATTTGCATTACTTTCCAAGCTTCGTTGTATGCAGCGTATGTACCGGCTGCTATGAAACGTTTTTGGCGCTGTTTGCGAGGTCCCATTATGAAATCTCGCAAGTCAGTACCTTCTTTAAGTAAAGAAAAGTGTTGCTTAATTTCAGCCAGTGTGGAATTCTGTAGCCACTCAAGGCATAATTTCCCTACACTGTATGTTATAACTATCCCTGGATGTTGTCTCTGGGAGTATCTTGGGTCTGGCCTGGTCAGTTTGAACCCCTGTTTTTTGTTCAGGAATCTATCTTGACAGTTATTTGTGTCTGTGGGCCCGATCAACCATTTTTTCCAATCAGGATTTGTTCTGTTTTGGAGAAAAATATGGGATACGTCTATTTCCACATCAGTAGTGCTATTACTATCAGGTATGGGATTCGGAATAGACGGTTTATTTAAGTCTTTTATCTTAGCTAAACCAAGACAAGTCGTCTGTTGAATGGTATCATTCATGAATATTATTTGTTCTGGGATCATGCAGGCTCTAAACAATGATTTTAGACCTTGTACCTGCCAGTCTTTTGTACCCCAGATGGTTTTTGTTTCAATGTTATTCTTCCAGAACTCAAAACCAAACGTAGACATTTTGTCATAACATTTTTCAGAATAAATCAATTTAGTGTTTGTTAACATTGTTTTCATTCCTGTTTTGTTTAACATTTTAAAATAAAACGTTTCTGGATCACTATTGTTAAACCCTGAGAAGTATGGAAATTTCTCATAGAATGTCTTCGAGCTGCCTTTTGGCGGAGTTGGACAATGTTGCCATTGATTATAATTAAAAAAATGTTTAGGTTGTGCAGATTTATGCAAATAGTGATGACTATAGTGATTGTAACAGTATAATTCTTCATAATTTGATGAACCCTGTAAATAATCATGTTCTGTAAATTTAGCTGACACTACTAAATCTGACATCATATTATTAATATTTTCAAAGTCCCAATCATCAGAAAAAGAACTTGGTATCACAAAGTCACTTAAGGAAACCTTAAACTGGTGTAGATACTTCAAGAGCTCAATCGGGCCATAAATATCATAGTCAGTTTTGTCCCATGCAATACCCCCAGGTATTGGGTTGGCTGTGATGTTCACTGATAATAGTTCTCTTTTCTCGATGTGAGAGGATCTGTGAGACTTTAAGACCAAGTTGATGTTCTGACTTGCTGTGTCCATTGTACTATATTTTCCATCAATGAATCTACCCAAACATAAAACCATGATGAGCCAAAGCAGGAGGAAAAGTACACCTAACACAGTCCAAAATTCAATCCATGGTGAAATCAGATATGTTTCTGTTAGTTGGTGAAAAAGCTTGGTCATTTTTTCTTTGAAAGTTTTTGTTGCTGGCTTGTCTCCATATTCACTTGGATCATCGGAAAAGTCATCAAAGTTGATAAAATATCCAGATGCAGTTCTGTCAATTGGTGGGATTGCTTCCGGATTTCCATTGATCTTTGCATTTTCTTTTGTTACATTTGTACATTCTGATGCTACATCGTTGTAGATTGGTGTATATTCACGAACTGTTGCAATTTGGGTTTCAAGAGGCACAAGTTCCATTGCTTTATTGCATAGTCCCTTTTTATTTACTGTAAGTTTATCGAATGTGATTAGTCTTTCAGTTTGAACCTCTTGGATTGTAGCAAAGTTTAGTCTTCTGCTATTTCCACTGGGCCTGCTATTTATTATTGGCCACATGTTTGTGGTTTCACCAGATCGATGGAAACAATTCTGTTTTCCTTTTTACCAGCAAGGGGAGGTATTACTACTGATCTTGTTCCGTTGATAGCTAAGGCAGGTACTGCTTTTCTGTAAGAAGGCCCAAATTCCTTCTTTACCGCGATATTTTCTCTGACCAGATCCCCAATCTTTGGAACCCAGACAGGTCTTGCTGGGACAGGTGGTTCTTCAGTGGTTGCTGGCTTACTCTTTATGTTACTTAGACTCTTTCTTGTTACAATCATGTCTTGGTAAAACACTCATAAAACGGGAACAAATTTCATTCTGGTTAGCTCAAAAAATAACTCAAATAGAGGCAGTATTTCCTATTACTACACCTCATGAAAAACACAGAATTCTGACTATCTGCCTCCCAATGGGGGTCGCACCACATGTGGAGGACTGTGACACTTGGGGCACGGTCTTTGCTTCCATCTACACAAAAACACATGGTGTTCCGTCTATGGCGGTCATACCAGATGTACTAAAACAAATTCAAAACGAATACGGTCCAGAACCTTCTTTAACTCTGGGTAGGAGAAGCAGCATGTGTGGTAATCCGCCAGAAATTAAAGGAGACAGATATAACAGACCAACCATTTGAACTCACCAGAATCATAGAAAAATACATTGAAGAACTAGGAAGAGATAGTTTGGGTGGGAAACCAGTAAAACCTCAACTAACTGAAAATCTTGAAAAAACATTTATTAAAAATAATCTAAATACTCCAAAGAAGGGCTGGGAAGGTAATAAACAATCCACTCCCAAGGAAAAATGTTTCCAGTCCAGAGGAAGGTCTCCTCAACGGAGAGTAAGATCTCCTGGCCGAGGAGGCAAGTCTCCCCAAAGGGAACCCTCTGAGAAAAGATACAGCCTTAGAGACAGGGAGAAATTGAGAAAACCTGATAGATATCAAGATATTGATACACGTCCCTCTCAATCTTTTCAGACTTCCTCACAGAAATCGGAAAGAAGAGGACGGTCAGAGCACAAGGAAGAGCAGGTCAAGTCCTAAGACAAAGAACCTGCTCATCAAAGTAAAAAATCACAATTTCCCAGAAAGAAAGACGCTGTAACAAATCTTTTGTCACAGCGTGTGCTGCTGGAAAATGTATCCATGAATAGAACACCTCTGTCTGCCGATACTCATGTGCCTCTATCACGAATATGACCGTACCACCTCTTGGTGATAGTCCATTTTCTATAAGTTTAAGAGTTATAGTTGTTCTTATATTGAACGGAATGAGTATAGCATTCGGATAATTTTCTTGGATGTTTGTGTCATCCGCTATGAGTTGAGCTGTTATTCTAGCTTGCTCTCTTTCGTCTTCACTTTCTCCCATTTTACTGACAGAAAGTTTTGTTGCAGATCAAGTTTCAAGGAAACAAAGATTAGGTGCACAATATTTTGGAACACTGTATCCTTCAACGTTGACTAAACCAAGAACTAATACATAGGATTCTCATCCTACTAAGTCCTGGCGGATATTAACCTTTCACCCACTCCAGACATCTATTGGAGTTTTTACGGGAGAAAGGGGTCTGTGTGAAAAGCATGACTGAGTTACACTAGTGTCTTGCGTTAGATTATTGCCTTACCAAACGTTGGGCGCCATGTAGTGTAGTTCCTATTTTCCCAATAGGCTCTGTGCATTGGAATAACATAACAGCAGTGTAGACGTAGGACTGAGGTCATCTAGGTCTCTACTGACTATGTTAAACTTAATTAGTTTTGCCAGCTAGCTAGCTCAGAGGTCACTAGAAACTTTCTCGAATGAACAGGGAGGAGTGAACTTCCCTGATTAGACAAGAAGGGATTCAGTTTCTGGCAACCGCATAAACATGACAACTTTGCTCCCCCAGAATAAAGAGTGTATCTCTAGAGTCGTGTGAAAACAATAGACAGCTATTTCACTCAGTCAGTCGTGCATGCTTAGTTCCACCAGAATGCAGAGAAATAGAGAGACGGGCGTTTTCAATAAAAAGGTGTCATTTTATTGAGCAGTCTTCTTTCTCATGCAAGAGAAATGAATTGCCACAATTGCAATACTTATTATAAAGTAAAGTGCGTACAGTAAAAGTAGTATTATGAAATAATACTGTAAAAGCATTGATATGGTTTCTTAGCCATATGATACTTAGAATGGATAAAATATATACATACATTAAAACATTGACTAACGAACTCAACTGGTGCTTCTAAATACGCCTACCCCGGTGTACCTGACCTAAGCCTAATACGTGGGAAGGAGTAAGGAAGTTTGCAGTTTTTAAGTTAAGTTATTTGCCAAGTATCGGAATCAAGAATTCTCTCCAAGGTTTTAATCAGCTCCGTACCTTGGTTATAGAATGAAGGAGGTCTTGTATCTCGTTTCTCAGGACTCAATCTCCCAGCAAGCAACCCGCGAGGGTGACTTGGGAACACCGGAGCTGGATTTCTTGGTGTGAGAAAAGGCAGCTTCTTCAGGGCGTCAAAAGGGAGGGGCGGCTTCCTTTGGCTCTGGCAACAGCTGGGCTCTTGGACAAGTAGAACGTCGCTCTGCTCCCAACCACAGTGTGTTTGCTTAAGCCAACATTGGTATGTTTATACCTGAAAGGTGCCGGGTTTGACGTAAGGTTGAACATAAAACGTCACTAAGAACTAACAGTTCTTTCTGGACTCCAGGAGTTCTTGTGCAAATCAAAACAAAAGCAGGGGGTTTTCCCGGGCTGCTGGAGGCTTGGTTTGTTTAAAGAACGCTTTGTGCTTTCTAGGAGCCTATGGGAGTAGCCTTGCCGTGTTTTGGAGTGCATGGGCTATTACTAAATATGGATATTCTTATGCCTTTATAAGGATATTATTAGTTATAACCACATAAGGGCATGAATCGGGAATATCGAATTAGGGTCCTAGATAGAAATACAACAGTACAATCAGTCAGGCATTACCCATGCAGTTATGCAATCACCCAGGCACTGCCCCTGCACTCATGCAATCACTCAGGCACTACACGTGCACTCTTCCATTTACCCAGGCACAACAATTGCACTTATTTATTCACTCAGGCACTGCATTTGCACTCATCCAATGATCCACACACTGTACTCCTGGAATCCAGGAGAAGGCACTGGAATGGATCACCTCGTTCCTCGCCGGAAGGACGCAGAAAGTCCGCCTCCCCCCGTTCAGATCAGAAGCCACCAAAGTCATCTGCGGCGTTCCTCAAGGCTCCACGCTCAGCCCAACCCTCTTCAACGTCTACATGAGCCCCCTCGGAGACATCGCAAGCAAACACAACCTCAACATCGTCTCCTACGCTGACGACACCCAGATGATCCTCTCCCTCACCAACGACCCCGCCACCGCCAGAGCCAACCTACACGAAGGGATGACAGACGTAGCCAAGTGGATGATGAGCAGCCGCCTGAAACTGAACTCGGACAACACGGAAGTCCTCATCCTAGGATCTTCACCCTCCGCCTGGGACGACTCCTGGTGGCCCCCCGCCCTGGGCAGCGCACCCAAACCAACAGACCACGCACTCAACCTAGGCTTCATCCTGGACTCCTCCCTCTCCATGACCAGACAAGTCAACGCCGTCTCCTCGTCGTGCTTCAACATCCTGCGCATGCTACGCAAGATCTTCCGGTGGATCCCCACCGAGACCAGGAAGACGGAAACCCAGGCCCTCGTCACCAGCCGTCTGGACTACGGCAACTCCCTCTACGCCGGAACCACCGCCAAACTCCAAAAGAAACTCCAAAGGATCCAGAACGCCTCAGCACGACTCATCCTGGACATCCCCCGTCGCAGCCACATCTCCGGACACCTGAGAGATCTGCACTGGCTCCCGGTCAACAATAGAATCACCTTCCGTCTCCTCACCCACGCACACAAAGCCCTGCACAACCAAGGACCAGCATACCTCAACAGCCGCCTCAACTTCTACGTTCCTACACGCCAGCTTCGATCGACCAGCAACGCCCTCGCCGCCGTCCCCCGGATCCGTAGAGCCACCGCAGGAGGAAGGTCTTTCTCCTACCTGGCCGCCAAGACTTGGAACTCCCTCCCGACCCACCTCCGCCTGACCCAGGACCACCTCGCCTTCAGGAAGCAGCTCAAGACCTGGCTGTTTGAGCAGTAGCCGACCCCCCCTCCCCTAGCGCCTTGAGACCCTCCGGGTGAGTAGTGCGCTATATAAATGTTGTGATTGATTGATTGATTGATTGTACTTGTATTCATGAATTCACCCAGGCACTCTACTTGTACTTATCCATTCATTCAGTCACTGTACTTGCACTCATTCAATCGTCCAGACACTGCATTCACATTCATGCAATCTTACAAGCAGTGTACTTGCGATCATACAATCAGTCAGGCATTGCCCATACCACCATGCAATCACTCAGGCAGGCAGTGCCTTTTCACTTCTCCATTCACCCAGGCACTAGACTTGCAACTAATAACTCACCCAGGCACTGCACTTGCACTCATCCAATCATCGAAGCACTGCACTTGTAGTCATACAAACACCTAAGCACTACACATATGCTCATCCGTTCACTTAGGCACTACCTGTGTGATTATGTAATCACCTAGGCACTGCGCTTGCACTCATCCATTCACCCATGCACTGCAATTGCACACACCCAATCCTCTAGGCACTCCACTTCCACTCATGCAATCACCTAGGCACTACCCATGCATTTATCCATTCACTCAGGCACTACTCATACAGTTATGTTGAGGAAAATGAAATTTTACATGGCCAATGTGTCCCCTGTATGTACCCCAACGTTTAGTGTATGTGCATGTCATTCATGCATTTTCCCTCTATGGCCTACAATAATGATGCCTCTGCATTTCCGTCTCACATTAGGATGTCAGTTACCAAGTCTTTCATGAAAGAAATGTTAATTATACATTGAGGCCTATGTTGCCAATGTATTTGCATTGTGCACGTTTAACATCAAGATGACATCGAGATGAACCCGTTTTGTGGCTCAGCCTGTATTTTCAGGTCTTCAGACACTCTGAAAGCTGCAGCTCAGCTACGTATCCCTGACCTCTCGCATACTTTCTGCTCAGCTGAGAGGGGCCCAGCCCGGCCTGCCAAGACAGTATTTTGCGCACAGTTATCTGCTTGCTCCACAGAAACACATTCCTGCCTAGTGAAGAAGGTAAACAGAACCCGTCTGCAGAGATAGGGCCTAGCTTTCTGTCTCCGTTTAAGTGATTTACAGAGCTCACATCCATAGAAAGCCCAAGGCCCCCACGCAATGAACGAAGAAATATATGCCCACACTGGCTCTTGTGATGAGCGACCTTTGCTTCAGATAATACATCCCCAGACATAAGATATCAGATAATACCAGATGTGCTGGTCGCCCTGACACTGAAGGCCTCCCTGCTAGGCTGAAAGTCAGCCCCCCCAGCTTCCCCCAGTTACACGTCAATTGCACGTCATGGCCAAGTTGCGCACACAAGTAGGGCAAAGTTCCAGCTGGCCATGCAACCCCCTCCATGTATCCACCCACCTATGACTCACCTATGACTCCTCAAGTGAACGCCCTCATGCACGCCCACATGTTCTTATCTCTCTTTCTCTTGCTCTGCCTGGAGCGCTCCTCCTTCTCTATGTACGAGATTCAATGTATAAATATTGTACTCTGTGAATAAAGTTTAGAAGACCCTTCCTGAACCTTAGTGGTGATGGAACCGATTCTCCCCTAACTCGAGTTATTGAAATAAAGCCCTTTTGAATCGGACACCACGGACTCTGCCTCTCATTTAATGCATGACCCTTTGTTTAACTATAGAAATTATGACAGGGTAATACTTTATTTACCACATATATCTGGCGCCCGAATAGGGACAAATCCCCTTCCCCACGCACCGGCGATGTAGGTCCAGCCCTTGCCCCCTTCTACAGCCGTGACGGACTTCAAAGCGCACCGAGCGGGACTTCCCGCTTACTCCCTCAGGCCCGCGGAGGAGGACGGACTGCGACCAGGCATCCACACGAGGCGGTGAGGATCGCGGATCATCCCAACCAGAGCCCAAGCCGTGAGAGAGCAAGGTCTGAGGTTTCCAGAGGTCCACCTGTCCACGCATGCGCAGTATCAAGTTTCCGAGGCCTTCAAGTTCTGCTTCCCGGTGAGTACCACTATGGGGAACGCATAAAGTTCAAGACGGTTCCACTTTTGTGGTCACGGTAAAGACGTGTCTGTTCACACGGACACGGTAAAGACGGGTCCACTTTCGTGGTCACGGTAAAGACGTGTCAGTTCACACGGACACGGTAAAGACGGGTCCACTTTTGTGGTCACGGTAAAGACATGTCTGTTCACACGGACACGGTAAAGACGGGTTCACGGTAAACGTGATCACGGTAAAGACGTGTCTCATTTATGGGACCGGTATGGTTGTACTGTATTCCAGTGCATAAAGTTAACTGTTTTCAAGTATATGTTTAACTCCATGTATCAGTTAAAATGTATCTGTTTTTAGTGCTTTAGTGTTGTAGTGTGAATGATTGTTTCAGTCAGTCTATTCTGGTGTATATTGTGTTTTCGTTAAATTAGTTTCAACATGCCACTGTTTTCAAAATTACGTCAGATAGGGACCAGGAAAGGAATACTCGAAGAGTCAGTTCCCGTCCCGCCTAGAGACACACCTGGTCATTTCATGTATAATAAGCACGGGCTAGATGCCATATTGTTTTTAGACTTATGGGTAGATTACACGAAGGATTTAGAGGAGAAGTATAGATGGCCTGCCTCTGGAACATGGGATTCTGAATGCATTATGAGAGTAGAGGAAGCGCTATGGAAAAGGAAAGTAAGACCCTCACAGAAAGATGCCATTGAGTTATGGCGTAAAGAGTCACATAGGAGAGCAGAGAAAGAATTCCACCAAGCAGAGAGAAATAAGCAAGCAGCGGAAAAAGCCAAAGACAAGGAACTGCGGGAGGAGGGGGAACGGGTCAAGGCAGAACAGGCTGATAGAGAAAGAAATGCCGTTGTTGCTGGTATTTATCCCGTCCTCTCAGAAGAACTAGCTAGAGTGACCCCCTCAGAAACACCCCGTAGGTCGCGAACGCCACCACCTGTACCCTTTAGAGTACGTAGAACAAAGCCGACAGCATCAGAGGCTTTTATTTCCTCCTATCTAGAAGAGCCCGCACCGGACTATGTAAACACAGATTTCCCTCCGCCCCCATCAGCGGATCAGCTCCTACAGTTTCAGCTTCCGCAGGTCGTGAAAGACGACGTAGGGCCCGGGGCAGTGGGAGGGGGGCCACCGCCAACGCCACGAACGCCACAACCGACTTCAACGCCATTTAAGCTTTCTGTAGATGTAGCAATTCCACGTTGTATATACGATCCAGTACCAGGAAAGGGTTCAATGCTCGTGATTTCACTAAGATTAAGAAAAGCCGTCGACTATTTGGTCACATTACCAGACATGAAGGAACACCTAGATAACATATACCGTTTCATTAGGACGGGGGAGGGACCCAAGAGTATAGAAAAGGCCATGGAACACAGAAAGGTGGAGGTTAAGAACTATATCCTACGTTTTATGATTAACTGCCTGATCAGGGACCAAGACAAAGGAGATGAGGATGTAAAGCATGGTTTAATAGAATGGAGTGATCACATAGATGCCGGTCGGCATGATAAACAGAAACAGACAGACAGTATGTACAAGAAAATACGAAAAGAAATAATAGCAATACACAAAGTAGAGTCTGACGAGAAGGGTGAGTCATCAACGGAAGAGTCAGACGAGCCGAAAGACAAAATGAATTATGTAGGCAAAGCAAGACAGTTTGACAGGCCTAAGTGCCTCGACTACCGTAAACAGGGGCCGGCCATAAAAGAAAGATATTCTCTTGAAAATCAATTCCATGCTACTGAAGAAGCACTGAAACGACGGATAGAGAACGAGAGATCCCACACCCCACACGAAAAGGAGTTGGCCCGGTCAGCCGTCCAGTGGGTGTCAAATTCTAAGATATATAGCAATGATATAGTGGCCCAGACTTTCTTGAGTCTTCCGCCGAACGAACAGCATTTGGCTGGTATTTACATGGTCCAACATTTAATAACGTTGTATGAGAGTCAATATTCTGATCCTGGTCCATTGTATAAATTACTGGACGACATACTCCTAGAAAGATGGACAGGCCTGGGTACTGATTTGATTAATGTCATCCTGGATCAACGACATAAGTACTTGACTTCTCTAACTACATGCATGATTCCCGCCCCACAACACGACAGAAAGCACCTATACATAGACAGACAGAACCCCCTACGAGAGGTACATCCCGTCAAAAATGCAGCGGGTGAGCTTCAGCGAGTGTATGTTTACACCCCCTTAACGAAATTAGAAATACTGGAAATGAAAAAGATGTTGCCTTGCCATGATAAAGACCCGGGGGGATTTCACCGAGAATTAAAAGACATTCTCCGCATTGGAGATTATACGTATGCTGACATTCTGAAACTATTGAAAGTACTGTTGCCTGCAGGTATTTATGAAAAGCTTAAGGAAAAAGACTGGGAGGTGGGAGAGAAAAAGTTAAGTTGGGCAGCATTGGAAACAGAGGATAGAGGCAGGCTCCCGGGGGTGGGTCTTGGTGACAAAGCTAAAGAATTACCTGAACTCCTGATACAGGTTTTGCCAAGACAATTGATTACTAAAAAGGAAGATTGGGATGCTATTTCAGCCTGTAAACAAAAACCAGATGAGGACACCAGCGATTTTTATTCCAGATTCGAGAAATGCTTTTCTATAAATAGTGGCCTTAAGCACAGTAGTGAGTCATATCCACATCTTTTCGTGAGCAAATTAGTAGAGAATCCCTTACCCCAGATCAAGAATAGAGTACTGAAGGTTGAGAGTACATGGCAAGCTAATAGCCCTTCCCAAATGTTGCAAATGCTACAATATCACCAGAACAGAATTAGAGAAGAGCAGGATCATGAAAAGAGACGCATGAAAGAGACAAAAATGAAAGTGCTGGTTGCCCAAACGGTACCAGCAAATACGAACAGAAATGGCACGATACCTGTCAAAGGGAACTGTAATTATTGCAAGCAACCAGGTCACTTTGTAAAGGATTGTGCTGTCCTGAAACACAATATAGCTACAGGCAAGACAAAAGAACGAGTACACACTCCTAGGCAGAATAGTACCCAACAGAACACACAACAGACAGTAGCGACTTTTCCACCCCCACCACCGCCTGTTCATGCCACACAACAAATGTATCAGTACACACAGTCAGACTATCCAGAATACCAACAGTTCTCATGAAACAGCCTTGAGAGGGAAAATGGCTTGCCCCTTATTGAGGTTCCTGTAGATCAAGAGGGTCCCTATGTACATAGTCGTGTATTGGGAAAGGACAGAAAATTTCTGATTGACACAGGGGCGAGCAGAACTACCATCAGTCATGACGAGGTTCCAGGGGCACCCCTCTCGGGCTCACAGAATGTTTCCCTGGGATTTTCAGGACAGCCTATTGTTAATGAAGTATCAAAACCAGTTTCCCTCTGGGTTGGTCCACTGGCACGTACCACAGACTTGCTACTTACTAGATCATGTCCAGAAAACTTACTTGGTATAAAGACATTAAAGGAACTAGAAGCAGTTATATGTTGTTCTCCAGAAGGAGTGCGACTGTTTTTACGTGATTTTAAAGGACATTATGTGTTGACAGATTTTGACCACAGACTCCAGAATGTACCACAGCACCTATGGGCACAAGGTCCGACTGACGTAGGTTACATGAATATTACACCACACCATGTCACTCTCAAAGCAGGAGTAGTACTACCACGTATAAGACAATACAAGTTACCACCTGAGGCCGAAGTAGCCTTATTGAAAATTATTGACGAACTCATTGCACATGGGGTGGTAGTGGAGACTGACTCAAATATATGTAATTCACCTGTCATTCCTATCCTTAAACGATCAGACCCTAATGCACCACCAGTTTACAGACTAGTTGTTGACCTTCGAGAATTGAATAAATGCGTAGTACCACAATACCCAGTGGTCCCAGACATTTCATCATTATTGACTGCTATTGATTCTGAGGCAATGTTCTTTACAGTCGTTGACTTGAAGAATGCCTTTTTCAGTGTTCCAATTCATCCAGATAGTCAGTATCTTTTTGGATTCCGTTTAAATGGACGCAGCTTTAAATTTACGAGAGCTCCCCAAGGTTTTACAGAGAGTCCTAGCATTTACAGCCAAGCATTAAAAAGACAGCTGGACAGTATTAATATGCCTACCAACACAGTACTGATTCAGTATGTAGACGACATCCAAATTACAGCACGATCAGAACCAGACTGCGAAAATGCATCACTGACAGTTTTACACTTTCTGGCAGACAAGGGGCACAAAGTGTCCCCTTCAAAGTTACAATTCTGTGCACAGCAAGTGGTGTACCTTGGACACTTGCTGTCCAAGAGGGGTAGACAGCTGACACAAGAACGCATTTAGTTAATTTCTAACCTTTCACAGCCCAAGACACAAAAGGAAGTGCGGGCCTTTATTGGCCTCACTTCATACTGCAGGCAGTGGATTCCCCAGTATGCCTATCTAGCCAAACCACTCATACAGTTGACAACACAGGAGGCAGCGTCTTCGACTGTCCTCCCTTGGACACAAGAACACACCTTTGCATTTGAAGAATTAAAAAGAGCCCTATGTCAAGCGTCAGTTTTAGCGACTCCTAGTTACAGCAAACCCTTTATGCTTTTCGTCACTGAAAGGGATGGAACAGCATTATCTGTCCTTACACAAGATCAAGCAGGAAAACACAAGCCTTGCGCTTATTTTTCTAGTACACTGGATCCAGTGGCCCAGGCTCTGCCTGCGTGCCTGAAATCGGTTGCAGCAACAGCCCTAGCCATAAGACAAAGTGACTCGATAGTGCTGGGACACCCCCTGACAGTACAGGTACCGCATGCAGTGGAAGTTCTTTTGAACAAGACACAGACACAACACTTGACCGTAGCGAGACTGACAGGATATGAACTGACGTTATTTCAACGACACATAGAGATCAGACGATGTAACATTCTGAACCCTGCTACACTTTTGCCCTCAAGTACAGTAGACACTGCACCACATGACTGTGTGGAAATAATGAATATAGTGACGAAGCCAAGACAAGACCTGACAGATGTTGCACTCCCAGACCCTGACCTAACACTTTATGTAGATGGATCATGCATGAGAACAAGCACAGGAGAGTTAGTGGCAGCATATGCCGTGACCACTGCTACTGAAGTCATAGAGACACAAAGAATAGACATACTGTCAGCGCAAGCAGCAGAGCTCATCGCTCTGACACAAGCCTGCATAAGAGCTAAGGACTTGAAAGTAAACATTTATACAGATTCACAATATGCTTTTGGCGTAGTTCATGATTTTGGAGTACTATGGAAGGAGAGAGGTTTCTTGACCTCTCATGGGGCCAAAATTCAGCACAGCCCGCTTATTCAGGCCTTGTTAGAAGCAATACATTTACCTGCAGCCATAGCCGTCCTGAAATGCAAAGCACACACCAAAGTTACAGACACCATTTCCCAGGGTAATGACCTGGCAGACCTAACTGCTAAACTTACAGCACAGACACCAACAGACACGACAAAGACAGAGGTACCATTACTGACAAAAAGTATGACAGTCAGGGATCCTTCTCAAGATGTACTCGATATACAGACACATGCCACTTCAGATGAAATAAAGAAATGGACTGAACAAGGAGGGGTCCAGACTGACCAAGGTTGGATGACTAAGGGCAAAGCTACATGGTTTCTTCCTGATTCCATGGAACAAGTGATCATAAACACAGCACATAGTCCAGCAGACTTGGGAGAGAAGGCCATGATAGACAGCTTACAGAATATCTGGTTTAACAAGCACCTGCGTGCAGCAGCGAAACAAAAAGTACGTACCTGTATGATCTGTTGCCAGTTCAATCCAGGTAAAGGCATCCCGGTGGAACAAGGCGGATTTCATCCTCCTGACCACCCTTTTGAGGTCCTCCAGATGGATTATATCCAAATGGACAGATGTAGAGGTTACAAGTATGTGCTGGTAGTTGTGTGTGCACTAACTAGATGGACAGAAGCGTATCCAGTCCCAGATTATACTGCTGTGACAACCGCCAGGCAATTGGTGCACGAATTCTTCCCTAAATACGGATTGCCCTGTGTCGTTTACTCAGACAATAGTCAGCCCTTTTCATCTGAATTAATGAAACAAGTGTCCCTTCTGTTAGGATATAACTGGAAGTTTCATTGTGTACGACACCCTGAAGCAGCAGGACTCGTAGAGCGCCATAATCAGACACTTAAGACAAGATTAGCAAAGGTCTGGGCAGAAAAAGGCGTGGATTGGATGGTAGCCTTGCCGGTTGCCCTCTTTGACATGCGCATGGTAGCCCATTCCAGAACAGGCCTATCTCCTTATGAAGTGGTTTTCGGTAGACCACCGAAAATGTGGGGTACGCCTATGCCTAAGAAAATAACTGATGTTGATAGTAACATGCTGACAGATTACCTGGCTTCCTTGATGTCTGCATGCCTCTCTTGTCGTTCACAGGTTGCCGCCGCCTTCCCTGACAACACCCAGGTCAAGGAACATGCCATCGTCCCTGGTGACTTTGTTTTTGTGCGGAACTTTGATCGATCAAGCCCCATTGAGCCGCGTTGGAAGGCGCCGAAATTGGTGTTATTGACCATGAGGACAGCCATCAAGGTCGAAGGGAGAAAAGGGTGGCTTCACGCCCATCACTGCAAAAAGTACTTTGGAAACTGTGGAACTTTGGTTAAGAAACAAGACATTACAGACTTTGAGCCCCCTTTGCTAGAACAGACTCCACAACAAGAGTACAGGTCCAAGTTACGATCTAGAAAGTCAGACAGCGTTTAATTGTTTAAGTCCACTAGGTGGTGAATCGGTTGAACAAGATTTCTGACATGTATAAGATCGCGGACAGTAATATTAAAAAGAGCAAAATGAAAGGAAAAATACTGCAAGATGTATAGTAACTCTGATTTTTTCTGTGCATCACTATAATCTGTATCAGCTTAATACTGCTTGTTTTCTTTCCTCCTATTGCCTCACATATACACTCTTCCAATAATGACACCGTAGAGCATACATTTAGTGATCTGTCATCCCATGAACTGTCATACCGAATAGCCTTGCGCAACAATACTTTCAGCTTTAAAATGCTGAATGTTCAGCCCATGCAAAATACAGGTCCACCGTTTATTCAGTCCTACCAGTAAAGGGTGATTTGTGCGTTAGAAAGATAGGATCAGTACATATGAGACACAGTGAATGTAATACTGTAGTCGAGTTTAATGATAAAGGAAAGTCTTCTTTCAAAGCATCTCGCCATTCCTATTTCATTTGCGGTCAGACAGCCTATGTACATCTGCCCTTAGACTGGGGTGGAACATGCTATATATCGTTCCTGCTGCCCCCTGTCTTTCTAGCCCCATCCAATTATCATCGAGATTCACGACTAGAGCATGTTAGACACAGGAGAGAGACAGATGCCTCAGTGATTGATCCGACTGAGACAGCCTGGGAGCAATACACAAGGCTCCACAAGATTGCTCATGATATACATCGAGACCCAGACACATGGACTTGGTCCAGTTGACTCTGGGGTGTAATATCGGCATGGGGATGGTAAGTGTTGTCGTTCCTAGGAATGATACTGCTTATGATATTCGGCTGCTGTCTCTGTCTGCAGTGTGGCCCGGCGATTTGCGGCCTGTGTGCCACTGCCTGTGTATCACATCCACGTATACAAAGAATAAAAGATGAACAAATGATGCTGTATGATCAAATATACGGTCTCATGAAAATAGATGTGTCCTGAAGGGTACAGTAGGGGACAAGGAGGGAATGAGGAAAATGAAATTTTACATGGCCAATGTGTCCCCTGTATGTACCCCAACGTTTAGTGTATGTGCATGTCATTCATGCATTTTCCCTCTATGGCCTGCAATAAGGATGCCTCTGCATTTCCGTCTCACATTAGGATGTCAGTTACCAAGTCTTTCATGAAAGAAATGTTAATTATACATTGAGGCCTATTTTGCCAATGCATTTGCATTGTGCACGTTTAACATCAAGATGACATCGAGATGAACCCGTTTTGTGGCTCAGCCTGTATTTTCAGGTCTCCAGACACTCTGAAAGCTGCAGCTCAGCTACGTATCCCTGACCTCTCGCATACTTTCTGCTCAGCTGAGAGGGGCCCAGCCCGGCCTGCCAAGACAGTATTTTGCGCACAGTTATCTGCTTGCTCCACAGAAACACATTCTTGCCTAGTGAAGAAGGTAAACAGAACCCGTCTGCAGAGATAGGGCCTAGCTTTCTGTCTCCGTTTAAGTGATTTACAGAGCTCACATCCATAGAAAGCCCAAGGCCCCCACGCAATGAACGAAGAAATATATGCCCACACTGGCTCTTGTGATGAGCGACCTTTGCTTCAGATAATACATCCCCGGACATAAGATATCAGATAATACCAGACGTGCTGGTCGCCCTGACACTGAAGGCCTCCCTGCTAGGCTGAAAGTCAGCCCCCCCAGCTTCCCCCAGTTACACGTCAATTGCACGTCATGACCAAGTTGCGCACACAAGTAGGGCAAAGTTCCAGCTGGCCATGCAACCCCCTCCATGTATCCACCCACCTATGACTCACCTATGACTCCTCAAGTGAACGCCCTCATGCACGCCCACATGTTCTTATCTCTCTTTCTCTTGCTCTGCCTGGAGCGCTCCTCCTTCTCTATGTACGAGATTCATTGTATAAATATTGTACTCTGTGAATAAAGTTTAGAAGACCCTTCCTGAACCTTAGTGGTGATGGATCCGATTCTCCCCTAACTCGAGGTATTGAAATAAAGCCCTTTTGAATCGGACACCACGGACTCTGCCTCTCATTTAATGCATGACCCTTTGTTTAACTATAGAAATTATGACAGGGTAATACTTTATTTACCACAATGTTATCATTGAGGCACTGAATTCACACTCATCAATTCACCCCGGCATTGCACTTGAACTCATCTAATCACCCAGGCACTACACTTGCAATCATCCATTCACCATGGAACTATATGTGCACTTATCCATTCATACAGGCACTGTACCTACACACATACAATCATCTAGGCACTGCACTTACACACATACAATCACCCTCGCACTACCATGCAATCATTAAATTACTCAGGCACTACGCATGAAATCACCCAGTCATTTCACTTGCACTCTTTCATTCACCCAGGCATTACACTTGCACTCACTCAATCACCCAGATAAATCACTTGTATTCACTCATTCACCCAGGCACTACACCTGCACTTAAATATTCACCCAAGCACTGCACTTGCTCTCATACAATGATCTAGGCACTACATGTGTGCTCATGGAATCATGCAGGCACTACACTTGTACTCATACAATCACTTAGGCTTTACCCCTGCAGTCATGCAATCACCCAGGCACTACCCATGCACTCATCCAACCACTCAATCACTACCTATACATTCATTTAATCACCTAGGCACTACTCACACACTCATCCAATCACCCAGGCAGTAAAATGCACTCATCCAATCACCAAGGCACTATTCATGCACTCATTCAATCACCCAGGCACTACACTTGCAATCATCTATTCACCCTGGAACTATATGTGAACGTATCCATTCATACAGGCACTGTACTTACTCACATCCAATTGTCCAGGCACTGCACTTACACACACACACAATCACCATTGCAATCATTAAATTACTCAAGCATAACCCATGCAATCACCCAGTCACTTCACTTGCACTCTGTCATTCACCCAGGCATTGCACTTGCACTCATCCAATCACCCAGACACATCACTTGCACTCACTCATTCACCCAGGCACTATACCTGCACTTATCCATTCACCCAAGCACTGCCCTTACTCTCATACAATAATCTAGGCACTACACTTGCACTCATGGAGTCATGCAGGCACTACACTCAGGCTTTACCCATGCCGTCATGCAATCACCCAGGCACTACCCATGCACTCATCCAATCACTCAGCCTCTACCTATACATTCATCTGATCACCTAGGCACTACTCACACACTCCCAATCACTCAGGCAGTAAAATGCACTCATCCAATCACCAAGGCACTATTTGTGCACTCAGGCAATACACATGCACTCATTCAACCGTGCATGAACTACCCATGCAGTATCTGATCATCCAGCCACTGCACTTGCACTCATTCATTCACCACGGAACTACACTTGCACTTATCCATTCACTCAGGCACTGTACTTACGTTCATTCAATCATGCAGGCATCACAGTTGTACTCTTACTATCACTCAGCCACTACCCATGCACTCACCCATTTTCTCATGCACTACCCATACAGGCATGTAATCACCCAGGCACTTCACTCACACTCATTTATTCACCCAAGCTTTGCACTTGCACTCATCCAATCACACAGGCACCACACTCGCACTGATCCATTTACCCAGGCACAACAGTTGCACTTATCCATTCACCCAGGCACTGCACTTGCACTCAACCAATGATCTAGGCACTCTACTTGCACTCACCCAATGATCCAGGCACTGCACTTGCACCCATGCAATCATGTGGGCACCTCACTTGCACTCATACAATTACTCAGGCATGACCCATGCAGTCATAGAATCATCCAGGTCCTGCAGTTGCACTCATCCATTCACCCTGGTGCTACACTTGCAGTAATCAATTCACCCAGACAGTACACTTGCACTCATCTAATCATCCAGGCATGGCACCTGCACTCATACAATCACCCAGGTATTACCCATGCACTCATCCATTCACTTGGGCACTACCCATGCACTCATGCAATCATCCAGGCACTGCACTTACACTCATGCAATCATTTGGGCACATCACTTGCACTTATACAATTACTCAGGCATGACCCATGCAGTCATAGAATCACCCAGGTACTGCAGTTGCACTCATCCAGGCAGTGCACTTGCACTCATACAATCACCCAGGTATTACCCATGCACTCATCTATTCACTCGGGCACTACCCATGCAGTCATGCAATCACCCAGGTACTGCACTTGCACTCATCAATTCACCTAGACACCCCACTTGCAGTAATCCATTTACCTAGGCACTACACTTGCACTTATTCATTAACCCACACACTACATTTGCACTCATCCAATCATTTAGGCAGTGCTCAAGTTCAAGTTTAAAAATTTGTGTAGCGCACTACTCACCCAGAGGGTCTCAAGGCGCTTGAGGGAGGGGGTACTTTACTTATCGAATATCCAAGTTTTTAGTTGTTTTCTGAAGGAGAGGTGGTTCTGTGTAAGGCGGAGGTGGGTGGGGAGAGAATTCCAGGTCTTGGCCGCTAAGTAGGAGAAGGATCTTCACCCCATGGTGGATCTTTGGATGCGTGGAGTTGCGGCGAGGGCTTGATTGGACGATCGTAGTTGGCGGGTGGGGGTGTAAAAGGACAGGCGCGTGTTGAGGCATTCGGGTCCTAGGTCGTAGAGGGCTTTGTGTGCGTGGGTGAGGAGGCGGACCGTTATTCTCTTGTTGACGGGGAGCCAGTGGAGGTCTTTCAGGTGACCGGAAATGTGAGCTTGGCGGGGGATGTCTAGGATGAGTCTGGCCGAGGCGTTTTGGATGCGTTGGAGTTTTTTCTGTAGTTTGGCTGTGGTTCCGGCGTAAAGGGTGTTTCCGTAGTCCAGTCGGCTTGTGACCAGTGCATGGGTGACCGTCTTTCTTGTTTCGATGGGGATCCAACGGAAGATTTTTTTGAGCATACGTAGGATGTTGAAGCAAGATGATGAGATGGCGTTGACTTGTCTGGTCATCAAGAGGGAGGAGTCCAGGATGAAGCCCAGGTTACCTGCATGGTCCGTCAGTATGGGTGCGGTTCCCAGGGCCGGTGGCCACCCTGAGTCGTCCCAGGTGGAGGGGGATGATCCTAGGATGAGGACTTCCGTTTTTTCCGAGTTCAGTTTTAAACGGCTGTTCTTCATCCATTCGGCTACTTCTTTCATCCCTTCGTGTAGGTTGGTTTTGGCGGTGTTTGGGTCTTTGGTGAGGGAGAGGATCAACTGGGTGTCGTCTGCGTAGGAGATGATGTTGAGGTTGTGTTGGCGCGCGATGGATGCGAGGGGACTCATGTATACGTTGAAGAGGGTGGGACTCAGTGATGATCCTTGTGGTACGCCGCAGATGACTTCGGTGGCCTCTGATCTAAAAGGGGGAGGCGGACTCTCTGCGTTCTTACGGCGAGGAACAAGATGATCCAGTCCAGTGCTTTTCCTTGTATTCCAACGTTGCTGAGGCGTTGTATAAGGGTGCTATGACAGACTGTGTCGAAGGCTGCGGAGAGGTCAAGTAGGATGAGGGCAGCTGTTTCTCCGTTGTCCAGTAGAGTTTGAATGTCGTCAGTTGCTGCGATGAGGGCGGTCTCGGTGATGTGTTTGGCTCTGAAGCCGGACTGTGAAGGGTCAGGGGCTTTGTTGGATTCGAGGAAGGCGGTGAGCTGATTGTTGACGGCTTTTTCGATTACTTTTGCAGGGAATGGGAGGAGCGAAATGGGGCGGTAGTTCTTAAGTTCAGTGGGGTCTGCTGTGGGTTTCTTCAGGAGGGCGCTGAGTTTGGCATGTTTCCAGCTTTCCGGGAAGGTAGCGGAGTTGAGGGAGCAGTTGATGACGTCTCGGAGATGGGGTATGATAATGGAGTCTGCTTTGTTGAAAATGTGGTGGGGGCATGGGTCGGTTGGCGATCCTGAGTGGATGGTGTTCATCAGGCGGAGGGTGTCTTCAGTGGTGATTGGGTTTCAGGCGCTAAGGTTGTTGGAGGAGGGTTTTAATTCGGAGGTGGGTGGGGTGGACTGGTCTCCAAAGCTGTTATGTATGTCAGCGATTTTGTTGTGGAAGAACGAGGCTAGAGAGTCGCAGAGGTCTTGGGAGGGAGTGATGTCGTTGGTGCCGGCGGTGGGGTTGGTAAACTCTTTGACGATGTTGAATAGTTCATTGCTGTTGTGGGCGTTGTTGTTGAGTCGATCCTTGAATGCTGATTTCTTGGTGGATCGGATCAGTTGGTGGTGTTTTCGGGTGGCATTATTGAGGGTGGCTAGGTTGTCAGTGGTTAGGTTTTTTCGCCAGGCTTTCTCGAGGGTGCGACAGATCTTCTTGGATTTCTTAAGGTCATCATTGAACCAGGGGGCTTTTTTGCTACCTTGCTTGGTTTGATTGTTTTTCAAGGGTGCTAATTCGTCAGCGCTGTGGGTGATCCATTGTGTGAGGTTGGTGGCTGCTTGGTTTGGGTCCGATGAATTGGCAGGAGGGTTTTGGTGGAGCGATGTGAAGAGCTGGTCGGTGGTGATTTAGTTCCAGTTTCTGCAGGGAATTGGTTGTGGGTGGTTGTAGGTCGTAGTCTTTTTGTAGTTGAAGTGAACGCAGCTGTGGTCCGTCCAATGGAGAGCTGTGGTGTGATTGAAGGAGATGTGCTCGCTGGAGGTGAAGATTGGGTCGAGCGTGTGCCCGGCATAGTGGGTGGGGGTGCACTCATACCTTCACTTAAACATTACCCATGCATTTATGCAATCACACAGGCACTGCACATACACTCATCCATTCTCCCAGGCACTAGATTTGCACTCATCCTAGCTCCCATACACTACTCAGGCACTCATCCAGTCACCCAGGCAGTAGCAAAGAGTCATGAATTCACTGAGTCACTGCCTATGTAGTCATGCAAACACCCAGTCACAGTATTTGCACTCATTCATTCACCAGGCACTGCACTTGCACTTAGAACTCACCCAGGCTCTGCATGTGCACTTATCCAATGATCCAAGCACTGTACTTGCACTCATGCAATCATCCAGGCACTGCACTTGCACTCATGCAATCATTTGGGCACATCACTTGCACTCATAAAATTACTCAGGCATGACCCATGCAGTCATAGAATCATCCAGGTACTGCAGTTGCACTCATACAGGCAGTGCACTTGCACTCATACAATCACCCAGGTATTACCAATTCACTTGGGCACTACCCATGCAGTCATGCAATCACCCAGGTACTGCACTTGCACTCATCAATTCACCTAGGCACACCACTTGCACTAATCCATTTACTTAGGCACTACACTAGCACTTATCCATTCACCCACACACTTCATTTGCCCTCATCCAATCATTTAAGCAGTGCACTTGAACTCACTCAATCATCCTGGCACTAAACGTGCACTCATACATTCACTTAGACATTACCCATGCAGTCATGCAATCACACAGACACTGCAAATGCACTCAACCATTCTCCCAGGCACTAGATTTGCAATCATCCTATTTCCCATACACTACTCAGGCACTAATCCAGTCACCCAGGCAGTAGCAAAGAGTCACAAATTCACTGCGGCACTGCCTATGTAGTCATGCAATCAACCAGGCTCAGCATTTGCACTCATTCATTCACCAGGCACTGCACTTGCACTTAGCACTCACCCAGGCTCTGCATGTGCACTCATCCAATGTGCACTTGCACTCGTACAATCACTCACGCAGTACCCATCCACTCTTCCAATCACCCAGGCACTTCCCATGCACTCATCCAATCACCTAGCCACTACCCATACACTCATCCAATCACCTAGGCCCTACTCATGCACTGATTGAATCCCCAAGGCACTACTCATGATTGAACTTATCTAATCACGCATAAACTACCCGAGCCGTCTGTTTCCGTGCCAGATGAAGGCACTTGTTGATTTATGACTTAGATGCTTTTTGGAATGTAGAAATTGCTTTATTTTACCTTATGAACTGTATATAACAGCGGCCAAAACTTTGTACACCGAGAGACTTTGAGCAGACACACTCTGTGGAGGCTCTCCTGGACGCAGTTTTCAATTAAACCAACTTGTTCCTGTTTTGCCAAATGCATCTTGTCTTTTCATTTATTTAAGGTAAACTCATATCTGAGCAACATTTTGGCAAGCAAGTGGTTCATCGAGTCTGACTGCTGTTGAAGGAAGGACCCCAGCCCAAACCGATTCGCTTCTGCGCAAAAAGACCGGTGAGCAGAAGTTCTGCGGAATCCACGGGGCGGAGGTTCATCGGGTGACAACCATCATAGCGTAAGACACTACATCTGATCCTCAGTCCCAGCATGTGGTGTATAGCAAACTAGAACAAGTGTGTAGATCACTTTTTCTCATAGTCAGCACTCTAGAAGAAGGCAAATGTAGCTATGGTTTTGTATCTGACCTTGGTAATGGAGCACAGGGTGCGCCCCATCCCTAGGTGTTAGTAAGGGATAGCATGTACAATTGGGCATGGAACAGAGGATACGCCAAGTCCATGGGTGACAGTAGGGGATAGCCTGGACTGCTGGGCATGAAGGCAAGTTGGTACACACATGGCTCTTGTTGCTATAGAGAGCTAACATCTCAACCTTATTTTTTTATCACAGACATTTTCCTAGTGCTATCGATTCCACGCTGATAGCATCTAAAAGAAGTTAGGTTGTTATTATTTAATTGCACTTTTTGTCTCTATTTAATGTAGATCGATTATTTTGATGTGTCAATATTTTTCGAGCTCAAGACCAAGTAGATTGGTTTGCAGTACCACCCCGTGTACACAGATCCCCAAAGTTAGAGTAGAGTGTGTGGTTGTTTAAAAATCTTGAGACAATCAAACCTTTGCAAAGACCTTAAATCAGACAAGCTTCCCAATCCATCATGGAGACTCTACTTGGCCACATGCAAGAAAAGTTCCCTACCGATGCTAGGAGACTAGAGAGACATTGCTGTAAGTGACATGCCCATACCTATACCCACGCATTTCCTTGGCCTGAGGGGGGTGCATTCGGTACCAACACCATCAAATGCACCCACATCGGATGCAGAGGACAAAAACACGCCAACAACCAAGGTAACTTTCATGGACCCCAGAGACGCAAAGAAGGCCAGCTCACCCCTAGAGAAATGATAGCTAAGAAAGATTGGAAAAGGCTTGCTCAAACCTTTTGGGACCTCCTAGTGTAATGTATAAAGGAAGGGAGTCAGTTTAATCGGTCCTGGCCCCACGGGGGTCATTTGAGTCAGACGACATGGCAATAGTGGAGGATTGGATCAGATATGGGAAAGGAAACCCTGACCCCACCCTTACATGCAGCAACACCTCACAAAATGGGAAAGGAAGCAGGTAGAGAAAAGTATAGCGAGAAGAGCAAGTAGAAAGGGAACAAGACGTGGTTGCCACTGAAATCCTGCACAGGGGAAAGGCAAAACCGGTCAAGACAGCTGTAGCCGTCACTGCACAGAAGGCAGGGGTGCCAATGGGGATGCCACCAGAGGGGTTCAAGTAGCATGTAGTCACAAAGGATGAGGAAGTTCCTTCTCCATTCTCGCAAACCCAGGCAAATGGCCAATGCCGCACCCATCTGGTGAGAAAGACACCCCCACTCACACGTGCCCCATGCTGTCCATGGCACGCCAAGCCACTGAGCAGCCCACTGTAACCATCCTGATAAATGGCACCCCTCACAGTTTCCTGATTAACACCAGGCCAACAAAGTCCTGTCTAAAGGAAGGGTTTGTGCCCCTGTCTACGGACTTCATGGACACACAAGGATTCTTGTGTGTGGTTGTAAGGGTCTCCTTCACAAAACCCTTAGAGTTAGATGTGGGAGGGAGCAGAGTGAAGGGGCAACTGCTGTATCACCCCTCATCACCTACTAACCTCCTGAGCAGAGACTTAATGGACAAATTAAATATTCCCATACATTTCTCTAAAGATGGCACAATGGCGTGCTCCACCCCAAGGGTCACCTTGAACAGGCTTATGTCCTTTGTACACCCACAGAGCATGGCTGGACAGGCGAGAATGACCCTCACCGATTTGCTGGCCTTTACCAGTGCTGTCCTCACCCTCATGGTTACCACACCCAAGCTGTTAGGACAGAAGTTGCAACTGCCATGCACTTGAATAGGTTGTGTCCTGTACCCACACAAAAGGCTGAATACCCCATGTAGTTAGTCTGCAGCCAGGGCTAGCAGGGCATCTGTGCAATTGAAGACTTGTCTTTGAAGTCTCCCTCACTTCAAAGGCCTTACTGGGAATAAGTACTGTACCTCAGACACCATCAATTCAGTACACCTTGGGACCTAAGAATACTCTGCCAGGAAGAAGGACTGCAACGCTGCTACAAGGACTGCCACTCTGCTGGACTACTGCTTTGGAAGATCTGCTGCCCTTCTGTGCTGAACTGCTGACCTTATTTCCTGAGTGAGAAGGACTGGATCTGCATCACTTGGCCCTATATCCCAGATTGTCCCCAAGGGCTAATAGGCTTGCCTCCTGATATGAAGCCTCAGCAGCATATCAGGCTTCTAAAAACCTTGCATCTGCAGCTGGACTCTGCCCTCTGGGAGACTACCCTGCCAAGTGGTGCCAGCCCAGTGCTGTACCCTTTTTAGTGGGCCATAACATGCTTACCAGCAGAACAGATGCATCTTCTCTGCTGAGCGGTGCATATTTGAGTAGAAACAATGCATTGCTTCTGCAGCTGCAAGGATTGGGTCAGCACAGAAGGTCTTCATCACCCTCACATCTTTGGAACCAATGCATTGTCGGTGGTGTGGCACATCTATGTCCCGGGTCCTCACATCTCTCGTCGACTGCAGCTCGACGACGATGCAGGTCTCTGCATCTCAGCCTCGCTGCCCATCAGAACTGATGCATCACCTTGGCTGCATGCTGCATTCTTGATGTCCGGACGTTGCATTTTAAGCCCCGTCGATAGGATGCTTGACGATAATGCAACAGGACTTCACACCACAGCCTCACCACAACTCAGAAATAACGCATAACGGGGCGTGGCTTGAGCGCCGCACAAGATGGCTGCTTAGCGGCGGAGCTCCGCTTTCCGACCGCCGAGACCGGCAATTTTCACCTGTTTACATCGGTGATTTCTGGACGCTGAACCAAGCATCTTTTTTGGGAATATGAGGTGAGCTAGACGCTCTACTCCTTAACTCTAACTTTTGCGGTTATGCAGTGAATTTTATCGCAAGGCGAGCCGTTCTCAGTTCGGCCGCCATTTTGTTTTTCCTCAATACGCGCTACTCTCAGTTCTATCAGCGCAATGCTTTTATTTCAGCTTATTTCCGTCTCTTCTGCCGTCTGCCTCCTTCTTCTGTCATAATATGGAACCTTTTCAGTGACTTTTTCACCTAGCGGTGCTGTTTTCCTCACTTCATGTTCTCTACTGACCGCCATTTTGTCGTCTGACAGGACCTACTTTCTTTTGTCATTTAAAGTACGACTCTCCTTGCTGACTGTTTGAGACCACTTTTCTCACCGGAACTTTCGAGACGAAGGTAACTCTGCTACTGGTTTCAAGTGTCTATATGGGGAAGTTGCGCAATCTCAAACTTTCTTCTTCTGTCAAATCTCGTTCTCCCTCAGACTCTGACTTGCTTTCTCCCGACATGGAGGACAATTCCTCTCACAAATCAGACTTGATCTCTGGGGCGATTCCTAAAACGGTTTCTTCAAGCAAGTTACCACAATCTGCATCGACGAAACGTCTGAAGAAAGACCCTCCTTCCCCTGGCAGCGCTTCGCATTCCGCTTCAATGGATCTTATTCTTGAAGAAATTAGAGCGCTGAAACCTTTCATGGCTGAAACCACAAAGACTCTACAGTTCCTCCATGATAAGTGGTCCTCTTTGGAATCTCGTGTTCTTCTGGTGGAGCAGTCAACGGAGTCCCTTGAGACCTCCTGTTCGCGTATCAATGCTCTAGAAAAAGATGTATCGCTTTTGAGGAGGCAGACGGAGAAGTTGGAAAACAGAAATCGCAGGAACAACCTCCGAATTTACGGACTTCCGGAACATATTGAGGGATCTAATCCTACTACATTATTTCAGTCTTTTTTGCCTAAAATTTTGGATCTCCCTCCTACCACCACTTTCAACATTCAACGGGCCACAGACTGGGTCCCAAAATCTCTACTAAACCCCGCCGTGTCATCACGCTGTTTCTGCAATACACCGACCTTCTTCAGGTTTTATCAGCTACCAAATCTAAAAAACAAATTATCTATATAGGTCACCGTCTGTATCTTTCTCAGGATGTGGGTAAAATGACAGCGGATCATCGGAAACAATTCTTGGATTTGCGTCTTCAATTACGAGCTCTTAATGCCAGGTTTGGCCTGCTTCACCCCTGTCTCTTCAAGGTGACATACAAGGACAAGACCACGACGTTTGAAGATCCTCTTGTCCTGCAAGAATTCCTTCGTCAACAGGGAGCTGATGTCATGGACACTGCAAGGGCTGTTTAATCGTCTAATTTGAGCTGTTATTTCTGTTTCTAGTCTCTTGTCGTTCCCTTATGTCACAGTTATATTCCCTTGATTTTCCTTGTTTTCCTCTTGTATTCTTATGTCTCGTCTTGCCTTAACTTCTTTGTTTTTTCTCCTTTTTTCCACAGATGTGCCTTTTCCTGTACATCCCGATGTTTTCCTCACGTTGCCCTACTGGCTGGATTTTTCGGTTGTTCGATGGCGTTGGTCTCGTTGTTGATGTCGTCATCTTCTGACGCCGTCACCCCCATTATTCGTTTTGTTTTTGTCGGTATGTTTTTCAGATGTCTTCTCCTGCTCTCTTCTGTCCACTTTCTATTCCTCTTCTATTTCTCTCTCCCCCTTTTTCATCTATCTCTTTTTCTCTTTTCTTTGGACTTCACCTTATTTCTTAAACCTTCTCTTCATGCTTATTGGTTTGCTTTGGCCTCTCTTCTTCCTATTCTCCTTCAAGCTGCTCCTTTTTCTACCTTCCTTAACTTTTTGATATCATTATTTTCCCGTTTTAATTCCGGGTAGTTACTTGGAACGTTAAAGGTTTAAATAACCCTATTAAACGACAACGAGTTTTGAAACATCTTGCTAGGCTTAAATCTGATGTGGCCATTCTTCAAGAATCCCATCTTTCGGAACCTGAGGCTTTGAAGCTCAAACGTTGCTGGGTGGGTCATGTTTTTCATTCCCCGGCTTTGGGTAAGAAAAATTGTGTTGTGATACTATGTCATAAAAAGTTAAATGTTTCTATGGTTTCTCAAGAATGTGATGTGGAGGGGCGTTGGGTACTTGTTAACCTGACTATTGATAGAATACCTATTGTTATTTTCAATGTTTATGCCCCAACTGGTGTTGACAAATCATTTTTGCCTGCCATTTCAGTTAAGTTAGCCTCTCTTGATGAGAAATATATTATTTTTGGTGGTGACTGCAACCAGGTTTTTGACCCCATCATTGACAGGAACTCCAAGGTCAAGTTTATTCCCTCCAAAATGCATTCCCAATTTACTGCCTCTATCCAGAATAATGTACTGGTCGATATCTGGAGACTTTGCAATCCTGATCTCAGAGAATACACTTTTTACTCCCCATCTCATCACTCCCAATCCCGTATTGATTACCTTTTTCTTAGTAAACCCTTAGCTCAACTTGCCCTTCACTCAGATATTGGATCAATTTTAATTTCTGACCATGCTCCTGTTTTTGTTGACATCGATCTCATTCCCTTTTCCCCTCATTCTGGCCGTTGGAGATTTAATAATTCCTTGCTCCTTGATCCTGCCTTTTGCTCTAAATTTAATGATTTTGCTGTTGAATTTTTTACATTTAATCAGGCTTCGTATTCCCCCTTTGTGATGGTTTGGGATTCCTTTAAGGCTGCAGCTAGAGGTTTTATTATTGATTTTGTTTCCCAGAAGAAAAAACAAGCCATTTCCAAGTCAGCTCAACTTTTGACCAATATTAAGAAACTAGAATACACTTACTATAACTCTGGTACTGAATCCTCTCTCAAAGAACTTATCAACGCTAAATTTGCTTTCAATAAATTCACTACTACTGCTGCCTCCAACACTCTCCTGAAATGTAACTCTCGTTATTATGGTGGTCAAAATAAAATGGGGACGTTGTTGGCTAACTATCTTAAGAAACGCAAAGATAGGACAAAGATTGATTCTATCCAGGGTCCCGCTGGTACATCTTTGTTCAAAGATAAAGACATATTGAACGAATTTGTCTCATTTTATAAAAATGTGTACACCCCAGAATCTTGTCCTGATCCGGCTGATCTTCTCTCTTATTTTCAGGACATTCCCTCTCCTGTTTCTTCTCATATAGATTTTCATTCACTTGATTCTGATATTTCCCTTGCTGAAATTATGCATGCTGTCTTGGTCTTACGTCACGGCAAAGCACCTGGCCCTGATGGTTTTACTATTGAGTTCTACAATCATTTCTCCTCACTCCTTCTTCCAAAACTCTACATGTTATTCAGGTCCTTTTCGGATTCCGGTTCCTCCCGTGGGACCTTTCAAGAAGCCCTAATTTGTTTAATCCCTAAAGAGGACAAAGATCATACTTTGTGTAAAAATTATCGTCCCATCTCTTTAGTTAACACAGATTAAAAAATTTTCGCAAAAATATTGGCTCTCCGACTAGATCCCCTTCTACCCGATTTAATTGGCCCGGAGCAGTCAGGTTTTGTTAAGGGTCGATTATCCTCAGATAATTCTTGTGTCTTCTTCAGTATCTTAAGTAAAGCCCCCTCACTCTCCTATCCCCTAGCGGCCATTTCCCTTGACGCCGAGAAAGCTTTTGATAGGATTGGGTGGGATTTTATGTTTCAAGCTCTCACTTGGGTAGGTTTTTCCCCTAAATTTATTTTTCTTATCTCTTTACTTTATTCGAGTCCCCACGCATCCATTTTTGCCAACGGTATGATTTCAGATTACTTTCCATTACAACGAGGTGTAAGGCAGGGCTGCCCTTTATCCCCTTTATTATTTGTTTTGGCTTTAGAACCTTTTTGACGAAAATTAGACTTGATGAGAATATTTACGGTTTCCATTTTGGTTCTGAACAAGTTAAATTAGCAGTTTATACTGATGATATTTTTCTGTATTGTTCTAACCCACAATCTTCTCTCCCTTTCTTCTTAAATCAAGTCTCCTCTTTTTCTAAAGTTTCCGGTTATCGTCTTAAAATTGATAAATGCGAAATCTTACCATTGAACCCTTTTTGCCAAAAACATCTCTTTGATTGTTCGGGTTTCTCTTGGCAACCGTCAAAAATTAAATACTTAGGGGTTTGGTTTGCCCCTCGTTTATCAGACACTTTTAAACTTAATTTTGATTATCTCACTAAAGAATTGACCTCAGCCATTGAACGTTGGAATCCTCTTTTTCTCTCCTGGTGGGGTCGTCTGGACTCCATTAAAATGATGTTAGCTCCCCTTGTGCTTTATACGATTTCGATGATCCCTATTCAGATTCCTGCTTACTATTTCAAATCAATAGACTCCCTTTTACTAAAGTTTTTGTGGAAAGGTAAAAAATCTCGGATTTCTATCGCGGTTTTGAAAAAAGATAAATCGACGGGAGGAATTAAATTTCCGGATTTTAAACATTACCACAAAGCTTTCTCTTTGAAACAAGCTCTGCGTTGGCTCTCACTTGATCTCCCCTTCTACCCTCCTCTTTGGCTTAAATTGGAATCCTCCTTCCTCTCTCCTTTTAGCTTTCGGGAGGTACTTTCTTTCTCTGCTAATGTGGCTTCTCTCCGCACACCTATTATCACTCACTCTCGAAATCTTCTTACTCTGTACTTACTCTCGTCTTATCCATCTTTCTCCTCCATTCACGTCCAACCTATTTGGTATGATCAACACCTTAAGATTCGTAATCGCACTATTTTTTGGATATCCTGGCATTCTCGTGGCCTCAAATGGATTTCTCAACTTGTTTCATCCAATCACCCCCTCCCTTTTCTAGACCTCCAGGCTCAAGTCTCGTTGCCTACCTCTTCTCGTACGCATTACAATTCTCTCCTCCCCATTCTTACTCAATACCTACATTCCCTTCCTAATACTAATGATATTCCCGTAGCATTCGTTCTCATATCTAATGCACTAGATCACTCACCCTCAGCCTATTTTCTCTATAAGTCAATTCATTATCCAGTTGATAGAGTCAAATCTAAAGTTGAGTTGGCTTGGGAAAAAGATCTTTCTCATAACTTGCCAATCCCCGTTTAGGATAAAATTTGGTTAAAAATAAATCGTACTTCTAGAGCTGCTAACACCACTCAAACCTTATTTTTAATTTATAATCGTATTTTATTTACTCCACTTTCCCTCTTGTCCTTTTCCCCAGACACTCCCGCTACTTGGTGGTCATGTCCTTGCCCTTCTGCTGATCTAAAACATATGCTTTTTGACTGCCCACCCATTGCACACTTTTGGCATTTAGTTTGGTCTCAACTCCAGAAATTTTTTAAATTGCAGTCCCCTTTTTCCATTCCTAATATTTTTCTCGGTTCTCTTTCCCCTATTTTTGCTTTTTCCTCACAACAATATAAATTGATTGATCTTTTAATAGCTATTGCTTTCCATCATATTACCTCTAACTGGAAACAGGCCACTGATGTCTCCTTCCGTGCTTGGTGGAATGCAGTGTGTTTTAATCATCGATTGGATACTAATTTTGTTACTCTCATTTCCCTAGCAGTCAAACGTGATCTGTTATGGCTCCCCCTTACCAATTATCTATCCTTGGTTGCTTCTCCTCCACCACTTCCCAGTGTCCGAACTGTTGAAGTCCAAAAACCACCATGATCTTTTACATTTGCCTTATTGCATTGTATATTGTTTATTGGATTTACCATTTATGTTCTAATTTTTTGCATTACTTTGTATTTGCTCTACTTATTTATCATTGTCATTTTATTTAATTCTTATTTTATAATGCATACGTTATACAGATGATGTTTTTTCTTGTTTATGTAACCTTTGATTGTTTCTTCTTTTCCTGTCTCTGATTCTTTTCAATACACAATAAACTTAGGGGTCTAGGAGCTGAATCAGGTATTGATTCGCTAATGTTGTTCCTATGTCAGACAAGTACTATAGGAATACAAAAGTTGAATGACAGACCAAATCGCCAAAATGTGAAACACCTGAAACTGTGAGTCACCCCAGTTGTTTGGATTCCCATCAAAGTCTTGTATAGATCAATATTATCATTTGGTAATCCTTACCGGGTATTGTGTCTCTTGATCATTGAGACCACGTGCATACCCTCTCGGATGGTTCGGGGTAGCGACCACAATCACACAGATATCTCAAATGATGTAGATTTGATGGGAAATGTGCAGTGCGAAAAATAAGAGTGGTGATTTAAAATAGGATAGGGAACTAACAATAAACTTTTAATGGGCGTTAGCCCCTTCCTGGTTAAAAACAAGAACAGTTTGGCAAAATCGTCGCAGTGGTAACAAATAACTGCGAAGAGACCAACATGTTTCAGTCACAGAGGGAGATGCCTCAGGCTTTCGTCAGGGTCTCTGTTCTTTGATATAGCTACTGCCTATATAAGTGTATTAACATGTGTGAAAAATTATACAAAAAAACACAAGTGTACAATAGCAGAAAAGGATATAATGTTCCTTCATCTGTGCGAACTCCTCTTCGGAAGCTGGTTTCTTGTTACTGTAATCGGGGGACAAACATACAAGTGAGACACTTCCAGCTACTCTGGTCTGTGCCATACAGTGCAAAGAGTCACAATGTTGTCGGCTTTCGATACTCACCCAGTGTTTCCGGGGAGTGGACCTCACCTCTTCCTGGACCTGGCTCAGGATATGTGAGACCCCGCTCTACAGGAACAGAAACCGACCTCATGATTACAATAACGGAGGGATCAAGTGTAGATCTACTCTCGTTCATATTCCATGAAGTCAATGGTATTCTGAACGTGGAGTATACTGTCATACATCATCATGCTCCCACACCTATGCTACTAGCCGTTCCAACTTAACTATGTACATGGATTCAATTGTATTATGCTAAGGTGACTAGGGATATACTAAAACCCGTTTTGTGCACATCACTCATGTTAGACTAGAGGAGCTGGTGTCCTACCTGTCAGTCGTTGTCTCGAGCTGTGACTGAGTCAGGGGGAGGCACAGACATATGTGCGTCATTCTTATTTAAGTGGTTTGGAGAGAAACTCCCAACCAATCAGGATAAATCACGGGGACGTAAACTCGGAGTTAGACCTGAACTACTGAATGACGTCATAGTAATCGCTTGAGTAGTTCTGAAGGTATGCAAAGGACCCCGCTATTTTGCAGTAGCTGGTCAGGATTGCCTGTTGGAGTGTTCAGGATAGACTGAACCACGGTATGTCGTCATTCAGTCCATGTTGGTCAGTGCCCAGTTTGCATACCCATTTCTGCTCTTTGCGAAACAGAAAGTTGGACACATCGCTTACATGGGGAGGAATGAAGGGTTTCTCCAAAACATGCCATTTGAAGTCAGTTTCACTGTGGTTGTGTATTATGAAATGTTTGGTGAGTTTAGAGACGTCTTTTTTGCATCGGAAAGTGCTCTTGTGTTCCTGCATCCTCACTCGTACTTTCCTAGTGGTCATGCCCACATATCGTTCATTGCAAATACAGGTGAGGAGATAGATCAAATTGTTGCTGTTGCAATTTGTAAATTGTCTCAACTCCCAAGGTCGGTCAGTCCCGATGTCCACACTAGTGATCTTGGATGTTAGTGGGCAAACAGAACAGCTTCCACAGGGATGGTGACCTACTACTGGCGGTAGGTCCCAAAGGGTGCCAACTACTCTCCTGGCAGCGGCTTTGGGTCGAGTGTGTACCAGGCGATCCCTGAGATTTTTTGAACGTTTGAACGCAAAGAGAGGGAATTCGAGTTTGTCTTTGCCACTATTTAGAATACGCCAGTGTTTCTTGATTACTTTCTGTACACTGTTCGATTTAGTGTTATATGTACTTACAAGAGTAAGTCGTTCAGTAGGTGGTTTAGCAGGTTTGGGTTCCAACAGTGCAGCCCGATGGTTGTTGGATGCTCTTTTACATGAACGCTGCACCAGTTTTTTTGGGTAATGTCTGGATAGAAGCTGTTTGGTCAGATCGTTTGCATGCCGTTCAAAGGTTTCTGGAGTGGAGCAGTTCCTACGGATTCGTAGGAACTGCCCAAAGGGAAGATTATCCCTCAGGGACTTGGGGTGCTGACTTTCATACAGTAAGAGTGAATTCCTCGCCATGGGTTTGCGGTAAAGTTCACTCTGTAGACCAGTTTCAGTGCTATAGATCCAGAGGTCCAGAAAAGGTACTCGCTCTTTGCTGATTTCAATGGTAAAGCGGAGATAATCATTTTGATTATTAAGCCATTGATGAAATAGTAGGACAGATTCCTTGGATCCTCTCCACACTAACAAGATATCGTCTATATATCTTTTCCACCAGATAATAGACGCGAAGTGAGGGTTACTTAGGTGTAGCACTGTGGTTTGTTCAAATTTGTGAACATACAAATTCGCCAGGGACGGGGCAAAAATACTGCCCATACTGGTCCCCGAGATTTGGTGATATATCTGGTCAACAATATACTGAGTATTTGGAGGGCCCGAGGGGAAATGGTTTATAGACAAACTAGGTACCTAGTCCCCCAACTTGTATAGCGAAACCACAAAGGAGGTACCTTCAGTCTGAGTGAGAAAAAAGGACCCGAATGGTGTCCAAAAAATGTGCATGCAGACCACACTGTTGATCTTACAAGGAGACAATATTATGTCATGTCAAAAGAGAGATGAAAGAGGAGAAGGTACAGAGTCTTTAAGACTAGAAAACAGTACCCATCAGCCCACTCAAAAGCGGAGTATCGTCATCTGGGTAGTGGGAGAAAAGGTGTCCCATAGGCTCATCCTTAGCCAAAGTCTAAGGTTGCCTGTTCATGGACCCTTAAGATCGAAACATCCAACCCATAGAAGACAGGATGTGAGCAGACAGGGCAGAAAGAAAAAGTTGCAGTGCAGAAAATAAAGGAAAAAGTGCTCCTGATATAGCCGTCTAAGGCTGAAACATGTCGACCTAGTAACACTCATGATAGATAGCAAACCATTTTTTCCATGCTATCAGCATACTGCTTTTAATCATGCCAATTTGATGGTCAAACCCAATAAAGTTACCTTATGTCATCGAATTAGGCATTTTTAAATATCAGGAGCACTTTTTCCTTTATTTTCTGCACTGCAACTTTTTCTTTCTGCCCTGTCTGCTCACATCCTGTCTTCTATGGGTTGGATGTTTCGATCTTAAGGGTCCATGAACAGGCAACCTTAGACTTTGGCTAAGGATGAGCCTATGGGACACCTTTTCTCCCACTACCCAGATGACGATACTCCGCTTTTGAGTGGGCTGATGGGTACTGTTTTCTAGTCTTAAAGACTCTGTACCTTCTCCTCTTTCATCTCTCTTTTGACATGACATAATATTGTCTCCTTGTAAGATCAACAGTGTGGTCTGCATGCACATTTTTTGGACACCATTCGGGTCCTTTTTTCTCACTCAGACTGAAGATATATCTGGTCTTCATACATGAAAAAGTTCTCTTTCATTGCTATTGTCGTAAGAGCCATGATGAAGGGCACAGGGGTAATGGAGTCAAGTTCCGACTCCTCCAGGATGGTTCTGATGGTATCTAGGGTGGCATCCTGGGGAATGGAGGTGTATAATGACTCTACATCCAGGGAGACTAGATAGTCTGTCTCCTGGCGAAAGTCAATATCAGGAATCACCCTCAGGACATCAGTGGTGTCCTTGAGATAGGTGGGCATGGTGTGTACTAGAGGTTTAAGAAAGTGATCCGCAAATGCGGATAGAGGTTCTAGTAGAGAGCCCTGACCTGATATGATAGGCCTGCCTGGTGGAGGTCTTTGGGGCTTGTGTACCTTGGGCAGGGTGTAAAAATACGGCATGATAGGATGTTTAGCCTGTAAGAATTGTGCTTCTAGAGTGGTTATCCAGCCCTCAGCTAAAGCCTCCTCCACTAAGATCTTGATTTGATTCATCAATCTGGGAGTCGGGTCAGTGGTTAGTGGCAGATAGGCAGTGTTATTATCCAATTGTCGGGAACATTCCGTCTTGTATGTTTCCACATCTTGGACCACGATGGAGCCCCCTTTATCGGCGGGCTTCACAATAATGGTTCCGTCTTGGCATAGTGTGTTAAGTGCTTTCCTCTCAGCTCTTGTCAAGTTATTGTAACCCGAACGGGTAGAATATTGTATCTGGTCGATGTCATTTTTCACAGCCATCTCAAAAGCAAGTAACTGAGGTGGTAGGGCATGAGTGGGTGGTAGAAAGGTGGATTTATTCCTAAGGCCAGTGTTGTTATCATTTTCAAGTGTTGTGTCCTCACTACTTTTCTGTTTGAAGAAATAGTGTAGCCTTAGTTTACGGAAGAACTGGGCTAACTCAATTTGAAGTAAGAACGGGTCTCCCTCATCTGTAGTGACAAACCCTAGCCCTTTGTTGAGCACCGCCTCTTCCATGACAGTAAGTGTACGTTGGCTTAGATTGACTACCAGACTCTCGACAGGGGAGTTGGTTATTCTTGGGCGCCCCTCCTCGTGTGGCTCCTGGTTCCTGCATGTGGACCTGCTGTGTCTTCCCATTGGACCTGAGGTTGTCCCTGTGTCGGTCTCCTTTTGCCCCGTGACCGTCTGGGGCCACGCGCTAAAAAAGGCTGGTTGTTGGAGTTGGGGAAACCCTGGAAAGGGGCCATTGGTGGTTGAAAATTGCCTGGATAGCCCCAGGGACCCGGTGGCCACCACGGCTGACTCGGCATATTGTATTGTCCCCTCTGGTGTTGGTATCTACCACCCCCTCTACCTCGATTTCGTCCGGCATTAGGTGACTGATTGGTGGTATCAGAGTCACTTCCGGCATCAGAGCTGGATCCAGAGTAGTTGGATCCGTATTTCCTCCCCTGTTTGGTGAAGTCAGGAGCTTTATAATTGTCACTGGTGTAGGGGTACACCGTCTCCAGTTTAAATTTTGCTAGGTCCTTTTTGAACTTCTCTAGCTTGGTCTGCAGTATGGATTCAGCAAACTCTTTATTGACTTTGTCAGACTCGTCTTTATATTTCTTGAAATTGGAGGTGACTGAGGCTTTTATCTGTCCTTCGAGAACCTGTATTTCAACCAGTATAGCGTCTGCTGTCCGTTTGGCTGTGCTGATAATGAGAATGAGCCAATCACGGGTGCAGCGCCAGGCAATCATGGACCAGTCACCGAGAAATTTTTTATCATTGAGAAAAAGTCGGGGGGCGTTAGTAACTATAAGCCCTGGGGGTGCACAACTTACTCTCATATACTCTGCCATGATAATCCCATGAGTCTCTGTTCGGGAGTGTGATTTCTTCATAGCTAGGAGTTTAGTCCAGTCATCGGTCTTGTTGACTGTAGTTGTGGGGACCGAGTCTAGAATGCTCGGCATGTTCTCAAGTATCGAATGATACATGGCGTCATCGTAAGCCAATCCATGGCGTTCTTCCATGCTCAACTAGTAAGCTGAACCCGGAAGCACACAGTAGGGAACCGTAAGTGTATGACAGTATTTACGCTATTCTTGGCATATAGAATAGAGTTGCTCTCAATAATGTGAGCACGTTATTAAGCCCGCAGCTGCACGCTGCTCTCAAACATGAAAAAACAACCAATATTGTAGGGCTAGAGGGACGTTTAAAGACCAGAGCCTAAGTAATGTCCCCCAAAGGACTAAACTATACACAATAAACTTAGGGGTCTAGGAGCTGAATCAGGTATTGATTCGCTAATGTTGTTCCTATGTCAGACAAGTACTATAGGAATACAAAAGTTGAATGACAGACCAAATCGCCAAAATGTGAAACACCTGAAACTGTGAGTCACCCCAGTTGTTTGGATTCCCATCAAAGTCTTGTATAGATCAATATTATCATTTGGTAATCCTTACCGGGTATTGTGTCTCTTGATCATTGAGACCACGTGCATACCCTCTCGGATGGTTCGGGGTAGCGACCACAATCACACAGATATCTCAAATGATGTAGATTCGATGGGAAATGTGCAGTGCGAAAAATAAGAGTGGTGATTTAAAATAGGATAGGGAACTAACAATAAACTTTTAATGGGCGTTAGCCCCTTCCTGGTTAAAAACAAGAACAGTGTGGCAAAATCGTCGCAGTGGTAACAAATAACTGCGAAGAGACCAACATGTTTCAGCCCCAGAGGGAGATGCCTCAGGCTTTCGTCAGGGTCTCTGTTCTTTGATATAGCTACTGCCTATATAAGTGTATTAACGTGTGTGAAAAATTATACAAAAAAACACAAGTGTACAATAGCAGAAAAGGATATATTGTTCCTTCATCTGTGCGAACTCCTCTTCGGAAGCTGGTTTCTTGTTACTGTAATCGGGGGACAAACATACAAGTGAGACACTTCCAGCTACTCTGGTCTGTGCCATACAGTGCAAAGAGTCACAATGTTGTCGGCTTTCGATACTCACCCAGTGTTTCCGGGGAGTGGACCTCACCTCTTCCTGGACCTGGCTCAGGATATGTGAGACCCCGCTCTACAGGAACAGAAACCGACCTCATGATTACAATAACGGAGGGATCGAGTGTAGATCTACTCTCGTTCATATTCCATGAAGTCAATGGTATTCTGAACGTGGAGTATACTGTCATACATCATCATGCTCCCACACCTATGCTACAAGCCGTTCCAACTTAACTATGTACATGGATTCAATTGTATTATGCTAAGGTGACTAGGGGTATACTAAAACCCGTTTTGTGCACATCACTCATGTTAGACTAGAGGAGCTGGCGTCCTACCTGTCCGTCGTTGTCTCGAGCTGTGACTGAGTCAGGGGGAGGCACAGACATATGTGCGTCATTCTTATTTAAGTGGTTTGGAGAGAAAATCCCAACCAATCAGGATAAATCACGGGGACGTAAACTCGGAGTTAGACCTGAACTACTGAATGACGTCATAGTAATCGCTTGAGTAGTTCTGAAGGTATGCAAAGGACCCCGCTATTTTGCAGTAGCTGGTCAGGATTGCCTGTTGGAGTGTTCAGGATAGACTGAACCACGGTATGTCGTCATTCAGTCCATGTTGGTCAGTGCCCAGTTTGTATACCCATTTCTGCTCTTTGCGAAACAGAAAGTTGGACACATCGCTTACATGGGGAGGAATGAAGGGTTTCTCCAAAACATGCCATTTGAAGTCAGTTTCACTGTGGTTGTGTATTATGAAATGTTTGGTGAGTTTAGAGACGTCTTTTTTGCATCGGAAAGTGCTCTTGTGTTCCTGCATCCTCACTCGTACTTTCCTAGTGGTCATGCCCACATATCGTTCATTGCAAATACAGGTGAGGAGATAGATCAAATTGTTGCTGTTGCAATTTGTAAATTGTCTCAACTCCCAAGGTCGGTCAGTCCCGATGTCCACACTAGTGATCTTGGATGTTAGTGGGCAAACAGAACAGCTTCCACAGGGATGGTGACCTACTACTGGCGGTAGGTCCCAAAGGGTGCCAACTACTCTCCTGGCAGCGGCTTTGGGTCGAGTGTGTACCAGGCGATCCCTGAGATTTTTTGAACGTTTGAACGCAAAGAGAGGGAATTCGAGTTTGTCTTTGCCACTATTTAGAATACGCCAGTGTTTCTTGATTCCTTTCTGTACACTGTTCGATTTAGTGTTATATGTACTTACAAGAGTAAGTCATTCAGTAGGTGGTTTAGCAGGTTTGGGTTCCAACAGTGCAGCCCGATGGTTGTTGGATGCTCTTTTACATGAACGCTGCACCAGTTTTTTTGGGTAATATCTGGATAGAAGCTGTTTGGTCAGATCGTTTGCATACCGTTCAAAGGTTTCTGGAGTGGAGCAGTTCCTACGGACTCGTAGGAACTGCCCAAAGGGAAGATTATCCCTCAGGGACTTGGGGTGCTGACTTTCATACAGTAAGAGTGAATTCCTCGCCATGGGTTTGCGGTAAAGTTCACTCTGTAGACCAGTTTCAGTGCTATAGATCCAGAGGTCCAGAAATTTTTCGCACTGCACATTTCCCATCGAATCTACATCATTTGAGATATCTGTGTGATTGTGGTCGCTACCCCGAACCATCCGAGAGGGTATGCACGTGGTCTCAATGATCAAGAGACACAATACCCGGTAAGGATTACCAAATGATAATATTGATCTATACAAGACTTTGATGGGAATCCAAACAACTGGGGTGACTCACAGTTTCAGGTGTTTCACATTTTGGCGATTTGGTCTGTCATTCAACTTTTGTATTCCTATAGTACTTGTCTGACATAGGAACAACATTAGCGAATCAATACCTGATTCAGCTCCTAGACCCCTAAGTTTATTGTGTATAGTTTAGTCCTTTGGGGGACATTACTTAGGCTCTGGTCTTTAAACGTCCCTCTAGCCCTACAATATTGGTTGTTTTTTCATGTTTGAGAGCAGCGTGCAGCTGCGGGCTTAATAACGTGCTCACATTATTGAGAGCAACTCTATTCTATATGCCAAGAATAGCGTAAATACTGTCATACACTTACGGTTCCCTACTGTGTGCTTCCGGGTTCAGCTTACTAGTTGAGCATGGAAGAACGCCATGGATTGGCTTACGATGACGCCATGTATCATTCGATACTTGAGAACATGCCGAGCATTCTAGACTCGGTCCCCACACCTACAGTCAACAAGACCGATGACTGGACTAAACTCCTAGCTATGAAGAAATCACACTCCCGAACAGAGACTCATGGGATTATCATGGCAGAGTATATGAGAGTAAGTTGTGCACCCCCAGGGCTTATAGTTACTAACGCCCCCCGACTTTTTCTCAATGATAAAAAATTTCTCGGTGACTGGTCCATGATTGCCTGGCGCTGCACCCGTGATTGGCTCATTCTCATTATCAGCACAGCCAAACGGACAGCAGACGCTATACTGGTTGAAATACAGGTTCTCGAAGGACAGATAAAAGCCTCAGTCACCTCCAATTTCAAGAAATATAAAGACGAGTCTGACAAAGTCAATAAAGAGCTTGCTGAATCCATACTGCAGACCAAGCTAGAGAAGTTCAAAAAGGACCCAGCAAAATTTAAACTGGAGACGGTGTACCCCTACACCAGTGACAATTATAAAGCTCCTGACTTCACCAAACAGGGGAGGAAATGCGGATCCAACTACTCTGGATCCAGCTCTGATGCCGGAAGTGACTCTGATACCACCAATCAGTCACCTAATGCCGGACGAAATCGAGGTAGAGGGGGTGGTAGATACCAACACCAGAAGGGACAATACAATATGCCGAGTCAGCCGTGGTGGCCACCGGGTCCCTGGGGCTATCCAGGCAATTTTCAACCACCAATGGCCCCTTTCCAGGGTTTCCCCAACTTCAACAACCAGCCTTTTTTAGCGCGTGGCCCCAGACGGTCACGGGGCAAAAGGAGACCGACACAGGGACAACCTCAGGTCCAATGGGAAGACACAGCAGGTCCACATGCAGGAACCAGGAGCCACACGAGGAGGGGCGCCCAAGAATAACCAACTCCCCTGTCGAGAGTCTGGTAGTCAATCTAAGCCAACGTACACTTACTGTCATGGAAGAGGCGGTGCTCAACAAAGGGCTAGGGTTTGTCACTACAGATGAGGGAGACCCGTTCTTACTTCAAATTGAGTTAGCCCAGTTCTTCCGTAAACTAAGGCTACACTATTTCTTCAAACAGAAAAGTAGTGAGGACACAACACTTGAAAATGATAACAACACTGGCCTTAGGAATAAATCCACCTTTCTACCACCCACTCATGCCCTACCACCTCAGTTACTTGCTTTTGAGATGGCTGTGAAAAATGACATCGACCAGATACAATATTCTACCCGTTCGGGTTACAATAACTTGACAAGAGCTGAGAGGAAAGCACTTAACACACTATGCCAAGACGGAACCATTGTTGTGAAGTCCGCCGATAAAGGGGGCTCCATCGTGGTCCAAGATGTGGAAACATACAAGACGGAATGTTCCCGACAATTGGATAATAACACTGCCTATCTGCCACTAACCACTGACCCGACTCCCAGATTGATGAATCAAATCAAGATCTTAGTGGAGGAGGCTTTAGCTGAGGGCTGGATAACCACTCTAGAAGCACAATTCTTACAGGCTAAACATCCTATCATGCCGTATTTTTACACCCTGCCCAAGGTACACAAGCCCCAAAGACCTCCACCAGGCAGGCCTATCATATCAGGTCAGGGCTCTCTACTAGAACCTCTATCCGCATTTGCGGATCACTTTCTTAAACCTCTAGTACACACCATGCCCACCTATCTCAAGGACACCACTGATGTCCTGAGGGTGATTCCTGATATTGACTTTCGCCAGGAGACAGACTATCTAGTCTCCCTGGATGTAGAGTCATTATACACCTCCATTCCCCAGGATGCCACCCTAGATACCATCAGAACCATCCTGGAGGAGTCGGAACTTGACTCCATTACCCCTGTGCCCTTCATCATGGCTCTTGCGACAATAGCAATGAAAGAGAACTTTTTCATGTATGAAGACCAGATATATCACCAAATCTCGGGGACCAGTATGGGCAGTATTTTTGCCCCGTCCCTGGCGAATTTGTATGTTCACAAATTTGAACAAACCACAGTGCTACACCTAAGTAACCCTCACTTTGCGTCTATTATCTGGTGGAAAAGATATATAGACGATATCTTGTTAGTGTGGAGAGGATCCAAGGAATCTGTCCTACTATTTCATCAATGGCTTAATAATCAAAATGATTATCTCCGCTTTACCATTGAAATCAGCAAAGAGCGAGTACCTTTTCTGGACCTCTAGATCTATAGCACTGAAACTGGTCTACAGAGTGAACTTTACCGCAAACCCATGGCGAGGAATTCACTCTTACTGTATGAAAGTCAGCACCCCAAGTCCCTGAGGGATAATCTTCCTTTTGGGCAGTTCCTACGAGTCCGTAGGAACTGCTCCACTCCAGAAACCTTTGAACGGCATGCAAACGATCTGACCAAACAGCTTCTATCCAGACATTACCCAAAAAAACTGGTGCAGCGTTCATGTAAAAGAGCATCCAACAACCATCGGGCTGCACTGTTGGAACTTAAACCTGCTAAACCACCTACTGAACGACTTACTCTTGTAAGTACATATAACACTAAATCGAACAGTGTACAGAAAGTAATCAAGAAACACTGGTGTATTCCAAATAGTGGCAAAGACAAACTCGAATTCCCTCTCTTTGCGTTCAAACGTTCAAAAAATCTCAGGGATCGCCTGGTACACACTCGACCCAAAGCCGCTGCCAGGAGAGTAGTTGGCACCCTTTGGGACCTACCGCCAGTAGTAGGTCACCATCCCTGTGGAAGCTGTTCTGTTTGCCCACTAACATCCAAGATCACTAGTGTGGACATCGGGACTGACCGACCTTGGGAGTTGAGACAATTTACAAATTGCAACAGCAACAATTTGATCTATCTCCTCACCTGTATTTGCAATGAACGATATGTGGGCATGACCACTAGGAAAGTACGAGTGAGGATGCAGGAACACAAGAGCACTTTCCGATGCAAAAAAGACGTCTCTAAACTCACCAAACACTTCATAATACACAACCACAGTGAAACTGACTTCAAATGGCATGTTTTGGAGAAACCCTTCATTCCTCCCCATGTAAGCGGTGTGTCCAACTTTCTGTTTCGCAAAGAGCAGAAATGGGTATACAAACTGGGCACTGACCAACATGGACTGAATGACGACATACCGTGGTTCAGTCTATCCTGAACACTCCAACAGGCAATCCTGACCAGCTACTGCAAAATAGCGGGGTCCTTTGCATACCTTCAGAACTACTCAAGCGATTAATATGACGTCATTCAGTAGTTCAGGTCTAACTCCGAGTTTACGTCCCCGTGATTTATCCTGATTGGTTGGGAGTTTCTCTCCAAACCACTTAAATAAGAATGACGCACATATGTCTGTGCCTCCCCCTGACTCAGTCACAGCTCGAGACAACGACGGACAGGTAGGACGCCAGCTCCTCTAGTCTAACATGAGTGATGTGCACAAAACGGGTTTTAGTATACCCCTAGTCACCTTAGCATAATACAATTGAATCCATGTACATAGTTAAGTTGGAACGGCTAGTAGCATAGGTGTGGGAGCATGATGATGTATGACAGTATACTCCACGTTCAGAATACCATTGACTTCATGGAATATGAACGAGAGTAGATCTACACTTGATCCCTCCGTTATTGTAATCATGAGGTCGGTTTCTGTTCCTGTAGAGCGGGTCTCACATATCCTGAGCCAGGTCCAGGAAGAGGTGAGGTCCACTCCCCGGAAACACTGGGTGAGTATCGAAAGCCGACAACATTGTGACTCTTTGCACTGTATGGCACAGACCAGAGTAGCTGGAAGTGTCTCACTTGTATGTTTGTCCCCCGATTACAGTAACAAGAAACCAGCTTCCGAAGAGGAGTTCGCACAGATGAAGGAACATTATAACCTTTTCTGCTATTGTACACTTGTGTTTTTTGTATAATTTTTCACACACGTTAATACACTTATATAGGCAGTAGCTATATCAAAGAACAGAGACCCTGACGAAAGCCTGAGGCATCTCCCTCTGGGGCTGAAACATGTTGGTCTCTTCGCAGTTATTTGTTACCACTGCGACGATTTTGCCAAACTGTTCTTGTTTTTAACCAGGAAGGGGCTAACGCCCATTAAAAGTTTATTGTTAGTTCCCTATCCTATTTTAAATCACCACTCTTATTTTTCGCACTGCACATTTCCCATCGAATCTACATCATCTGAGATATCTGTGTGATTGTGGTCGCTACCCCGAACCATCCGAGAGGGTATGCACGTGGTCTCAATGATCAAGAGACACAATACCCGGTAAGGATTACCAAATGATAATATTGATCTATACAAGACTTTGATGGGAATCCAAACAACTGGGGTGACTCACAGTTTCAGGTCTTTCACATTTTGGCGATTTGGTCTGTCATTCAACTTTTGTATTCCTATAGTACTTGTCTGACATAGGAACAACATTAGCGAATCAATACCTGATTCAGCTCCTAGACCCCTAAGTTTATTGTGTATAGTTTAGTCCTTTGGGGGACATTACTTAGGCTCTGGTCTTTAAACGTCCCTCTAGCCCTACAATATTGGTTGTTTTTTCATCTGATTCTTTTCACTCAATAAATTCAAACTTAAAAAAAAAGAAATAACGCATAACTTTGACTGTGCAACACATCCTTGCTTGGATGTACATGGTGCTCCCCAACCAGGATTTAATGTACTTTGTTCAGCTGGACTAACCTTTTCCCTGTAGCCACCCCATGCGCAATCACGGTTGGCCTGAGCTTGTAACTTGGTCCCCACACACTTCTAACAGATATTTAATGTTAGCGCTTTGTGCTTTTTGGAGCAATTTTACCTTGAAACTTTAAAATTCAATATCTCCAGTTTAACTGATTGGATTTTTTTTCGTAATCGCTCTGTTTTATTTATTAAAATATGTTCCATTTTTGTAAACCTGAAGTGGCGTAAAACTGGTATTGGATCACTTTGTGTGATGTATTCACTGTTTTACTGTTTGAAGTTTGCACAAATACTTTACACATTTCCTTCAAGTTTAACCTGGCAGCTCTGTGGCAAGATACCAGAGGGCGAGCACAGATTAATTTGGGATTTGCTGGTGCCTTCCGTTGACTAGGATTGTGGTTGCTGTTTGACCAGGGCTCACACCACAGTCAACTAGTAACCCAATTTCTAACTTTGGTGATCAGCAGTGAGGATGGAACTTGTGTTTGTGCAGTCCCATACAGTTACACAAGGCCCTACACGACCAAGGCCCGAGCTACCTCAACAGCCGAGTCAACTTCTACGCTCCCAAACGCCACCTCCGATCAGCCAACCACGCCCTCGCCGCCGTCCCCCGCATCCGAAGAGCGACTACAGGAGGAAGGTCCTTCTCCTACCTGGCCGCCAAGACCTGGAACTCCCTCCCTCCCGACCTGCGCCTGACCCAAGACCACCTCTCCTTCAGGAAGAAGCTGAAGACCTGGCTGTTCGAGCAGTAGCGGCACCGCCCCCCCCCCCCCCCCCCCCCCCAGCGCCTTGAGACCCTACGGGTATGTAGCGCGCTTTATAAGTGTCACTGATTGATTGATTGATTGATTATTTGATGTACACTACCACCCCATATCAAAGGCCAATTCGAGTAATTTCCCCCTGGCTGGCTTTTTTCCTTTTTCCATATTTGCTCTCACCCTATCTAACTGTTGAATTTGTGACCTCAAATGAAAAAGATGGAGTTTGATCTGGCTAACCTAGAGAGCTGCACCCTGGCCCATCTCTAGGAGTTTCATCAGCAGAGCGGGTGGCCTGCTAAGCTGAACACTAAGAGGGCAGAGCACCAAAAGACCTTAAGGGCATAGACTGAGGCCCATCAGATCCCAACAGATGATGAGGAGGAAGAGTTGGATGAAGAGGAATTGGAGCAAGACCAACAGGAGAACATTGGAGGCAGTCTAATGAGGAGGGGTAATCTACTACCAGGACTGCAAATCCCTCTCCCTGCAGGGAGAAGTGAGTCTTCCAGGAGTTGGAGGACAGAAGGGAAGAGAGACCATTTAAGTTGGAGCTTGCTAAATTGGACAAAGAGTAATCTTTGTAAGTAAAAAGGCTAGCCATGGAGGAAAAGTGACTGGCCCATGCACCAAGTCTTAGAGATCTCAACAGTAAAGCTATGCAGGTGGAGTCCAGCGGTAATGGTGGCAGCATTCCATCAGAGTCCAATGAAGAGGTGAAAGTTTGCATACCCAAGGTCCTGGTTTCCAGTTCAGTTATGTGGTGGGAGACAACTTAGAAATGTCCCTCTCAGCTTATGAAGTGGCTTTACGAGTCTAACTAAAGAAAACAATATATTCTATGCATGGGCGTCCGTTGAAAATTTTCAGGGGGGGTGGGCATAATTTTCACGTCAATCCCTTGCCATCCTCTCACACAATGATTGTTGCATTAGTCGCATAAATATAATAAGTAGAAGGGGACCAGGAACAGAGCTAATAGCGCGCTTTTTCAAATGCGGCTCAAACTGTTTCCACGAATCCAGAATCACAACCCTCGCCTTTGCTTCTGTGGCTCGAGGGAGGGTTTCAAAAGTCAAAGTGTGTCAGTCCAGGTGCCTTCCCCTGGATTTCTGCAAACGTCAAGGAGCCGGCCCTGCGGTTTGCATCTTACCACTTGTTAACAATGTAAGGAAGTTAGGCAAACATCGAATAATTTTTGCAAGCAAATATTAAAGAAAGTCAATGATAGATTTCTCTGGGGCTGTCATGCGGCTATGGTTCTTTGATACACGGGTGTGAAATAGTGAGATGGAGAACCCGAGGGCTCCCGAGAGCAGCCCCGCACTCTCTGACTTATGTGTCTTATTCTCTCTGTTTCTCTTTGATTCATATGCACTGCTTGAATTTTTATTAAAGGGCAAGCGCAACTAGCATTGAACATGCAACAGGTCTCGCCTTTGGTTAAGTTAAAGCCATTTGCTTTGCTAATGGTATTGTATAGCAAAGCAAATGGCTTTAACTTAATAAAAGGCGAGACCTGTTGCATTTTTAATGCTTGTTTATTTATGTAAGTGATACGCCTGTCCTTGAGCAATCACCCAGAGCCATTAAAGAGGTAAGGAGCTCCAAGCCCCTCTAGTGCCCAGATAGGACCCAGCTGTAGAGGGATTAACTTCCCCTACGGAGTCCGAGCAACAACGGGTTAAATACAACCCTGCCGTGACTCAATGCCACCTCGTAGGTCCCTGCACACTTATCTGCCTATATTGTATTGTAATTGCATTTATATAGCTCTTACTACCTCTAAGGAGGCGTCAATGCGCTTATTTGTCATTTTGCTTGAGAAGGCTGTATCTACTGAACTGTGCAATTAGCATATTACATTTATATGCAAGAGGACAGGAGGGCAGGGCGGCCAAGCAGCAGCTCATCCGAGGTTAAAACAACAACAAAGTATATCTCTGGCACTGAGCCTCTTGAAGTCGGGTTCCAATTAAATGTGCAGCACTTTGGAATGGACGGACAAAAAGGAATTTGCACTTCCCATAGAAGCCCAGGTTCTGGTGTTAACCTGGGCTTCTATGGGAATTCACAAGGGCCTATTATCAAGCCCATTATCCCTACTTTAGCGGCATTTTCCTGCTGATAAAAGCGGCAATAATGTATCGCCCTTTCTTGATAATATGGCCCCTAGAGTGAAGTTAATTGGAGGTTATTTGAACCAGCGTACAGGACATGCCTCTTAGCCAATGGAATTGTTGCATTATTGGGGTTACTCTTACATACCATTGCATCATCGCGGGTTAATGCAGCAGCCACATTCATTGAAGAAAAATGCTCCAGCACCAAACAAGAGTGTAATAACAGTACATCACTTCCACCCAATCAAATCATGCACTGGCAAAGCTCCCACATGTGGGGGGAGCCAAAGCCCACTTCCTCATGATTCTCACATAACGGGTTAATAGAAATACATGTATTGGTTCTTCTGGCATGATGGTGCCTCCAGTGACGTCAGCAAAAGGCCTTGTTTCGCGGGGGTGTTGCACTTTACACGCGAGACAGGGATTGTGTGCAAGTAACCAATGTGAGCCTTTTTAATAGGGGGGGGGGGGTGTACCCCACTCACAAAACCACTTAAAAGTGCATCCTTTCTCTAACCATTATTTTCCAAGCCCCAGTCAGGAAGCCTTTTCTGGAAGGACCCAGGAATGCCAGACTTTAATGAGGAAAGAAAAATAAAGAGAAGCAGCAGAGGGAGGGCAGCCAGAATCCAGACGCTCCCGCCCGAAGGCCTGCAACTAATCTCATAACTTGTAACTAGTGTTGACCCTATTTATAGAGGGCACAGCCATCATTGTGGCCTCACGGAGTCATGAGTCACAGTGCAGCTTCCAACTGATAGAGCGAGGGGTGAACCCACTACTTTTACCGAAAATACTCACCTGGGACCATAAACACATTAATCATTTACTCTTGAGCAGGTTACCTCTACACTCTATCAACATTTTTATAAATTTTATTTATTAGGTCATATACCATAGACTTACCAATCCTTGTCACTAGTACCTAGGGACCTAAGGGATCAAAGGATGTTCGAATAATAGGTATAAGAACATTTAATTTATTCTTTACTTTCAAATAACCACAGACTCGGGAAAAGTTGAACCTTTTATCTATGTAAGTTTCACAAATGTTACAGTCCATACCCTATTGACCAAGATTCTTTCAATTATGAGAATAATAATGAGAACAATAATATGCAAAGCAGATGTAGTACTTAATTTTGGCATTGAAACAAAGGAAGGGAATAGAAAAGGAAGACATACGTTAACATACCCACATTTAACCCCTTCCGTGCTCCCGTCGGCCAACAGCCAACGCGAGCACTCCCTCCCCAGTGCTGCCGTCGGCCAATGGCTGACGAAGCTCCGCCCATCCTTTAGAATGCCCGCACCGGGGCAAAAAAAAAATGCCGCGGTTAAGGCGTTAATAGTTACCTAGAATGGAGTGAAGACCAACCCTAGCCACGGGCTGGAATAAAGGACAGAAACCCCTGAAATGCAGGTGCCAGCAAGGATAGAACAGGTGCAGACCAGAATCAGGACAGGTACGGACCAAATTGGATCAGGACAGGACCCCCTCAGGCTAGAACCGGCACCCACAGCTAAAGGGCAAATGCCTGTGTTGGACCCTCTCTGCAACTAACAGTTGAAACCCGATTGGGTCAGCAAATCTTTTGACAGGGTGCTTCACCAGCACCCCAAACTCCCAAACCCCGATTGGGTTATCGAATCTTCTGACAGAGTGCACCGCCAGCAACTCTGCTCCCGATCACCTGTAGAGTGCTCTGGGTCAGTGACAGGTGAGCTATTCGGACAAGTTGGACGAATTAACTAGCTAAGCCTACTCTAGTTATACTATTTTCTAGGGCAGTGTTCCACCCCCCAAATGTTGCAAACGTAAGGATCCCCAATTTTGATTGGACAAAAGACGAATAGAGGTCCTCACACCAAACCAGAATAAAACATTTCTCTTGAATATTGAAATTAGTGTTCCCGCCCATCAATTTATTTTCCCATGCACGTTTAATCCACCCAACAATGAATGTTCCATTAACAAATACAATGTTAACAATATTGGCTTCCTCTCTGTAGGGTCAGGAAGTGATTTTCCCAGTTGCATCTCAGTCAAGACTTTCCTTGGTATTCATTCAATGCCATGACTTGAGTGTTTCTGGATTCTGGTGCGCATGTGCAGTGTGGGTTTCAAAATGGAGTTACAGTTAGATCTCAGGCCCAAACATGAGCTAGTAGCAAAGTAGAAAAGAAACAGTTTTAGAACAAAGAATAAATGAATGCTCTGTATACCACTCATCTCTACTCTATTCCCATTAGTTTATTTTAACTATTGCATTTAGTGTTTAGGCAAAACAAACAGCTTAGGAAAAGCAGCTGTGCAAGCTTCATGCATGCTGTAACACAAAGCAGCCATCTTAGTTCTAGTGCGCAGAAGCAAAGGTTTCCCTCCAAGCAGAGAGAATACGTTATGTCACGTGAGTATGACAGACGCATGCGCAGTAGGAAATCAGCGTAGCAGCAGCCATTTTAATGCAAGCGGATTATGGTTAGTAAAAGCACATAAACAAGCTTCCTAGATGCTGATAACGTTGTCTGGCGCAATTATTAGTACACAAAACATGTTTATTATTACATTAATAGTTATTTCGAGAGGGCTGAATCTGAGCAAGTCGCTCTTCGTGCGAAATCTTGCTCCATCACAACCATTACCGAGATGTGTCTGAAGGAGGCCAGGCTGGCATATAAATAATTATGAATACCTGCATCCGGTTAATAATAATCTAGTACGGTCACAAAGCCAATCTTTTATAATGTGTGCAGTTTTACTGCCACCTAGTGGCTATTTTGTCAAGCTGCACTATTATCTGTTTTCAAGTAATTGAACACCTAGGGGCTGATTTTCAAGCCCCGTGTGCCACTTTTGCGTCACTTTTTTCATTTTAAAAATGACGCAAAAGTGGCGCAAGGGACTTGTAAATCTGCCCCTGAGTTTGTTGGTAACACCACGGAATTATACTCCGTGAGCTCTGCCCAACCCTTTGTTACTCTTTGAGATATATTATGTTACACTGTATTCATTACCTCTGGTTAAACTATGTCAACTTGTGGACATATCCAGGGCCTCATTTATGAAAAGTGGCGCATCGTTGCGTGAAAGCAGCGAAGCGTCACTTTTCACTGCACCCTCCTTGCAAAACCAATGATGCGTCATATTTACAGTATGACGCATCATGTCGCAAGTAGTTACAGATACGTCAGTATTTCTGACGTATCTGTAGGTGCAAAAATGATGCATTGTTGGAGTGTGTTACAAAATTAACGCAACTCCAGCAATGGGTCATTTACACATGGGCAAGAAGGGCAAGTTCCAAGTGAAAGGGCCAGCGTCAGTCTTACGTCTGCCATGAGACAGGCGTGAGATATTGACGCATTTGTATCCTAGAAGTGGCGCAGTGCAATCTTACAACCCTTTCTTGCGTTGGAACGCCCCCCATGCATACATTATAACTGGCGCAGGTATAATGTGGCGCAGAGGTTTACAAAGTGACGCATCTACCTAGATGCGTCACTTTGTAAATATGGTGCAACAAGGCACATTTTTTGCGCCACTGGTGCGTCACAAAAAAAGTGACACACCAGCGGCACAAATGTGACGCAAGGGGTTATAAATGAGCTCCACTATGTCTTGTAAAGCGCTCTGATACCCTCGCACATTTTCTCTTAATTCTCACATAATTGTCTAGCCGCAGCTGCACTGTCAATCCAGATGAGAAAGATAACATGTACAGAGGAGCTTAAGGCCCGCCCTCTTCCACAATTGCTGGCTTGAACTGTCAGTCACATTCTTCTCGCCCCGCAGTTGGCCTCTGTGTGAACCCACTTCAGCCATTGGCGTGTTGTCTGTCTCAGCTGCTCCCAGCTGTGACAGCCCTGCAAGGATTGGCCTTTCAGGGAGTGCGAGGGGCGGCATGGTGCTGCATGAAAACACCAGCCCTGCCTGCATCGGGGGTTAACCTATTCAGTGCCGGTACTCTTCACCCCACTGAAACGTAATGTCACAACATTCGAGCTCCTCGGTTTCTGCACTCGGCTCAAGGCACTTTCACTGCACGCCTGGAGTCAGGCGCACAAGCAGGAAGAGCGTTGCCATGGATACCGCAGTAAAGAGCACATGTAGAGATCATTGTTGTGAGAAATGCAGACATGTTTTGATGCTGGGTGTGCCCGTCATGATACAACAGTGCGTTTCAACGACTGGATCAGTGAACAGTGAAGCACTGAAAATTCAACATATTCCATGTATATGGTGGAATCAGTTCAGCACTAAGATTGCTCACTGGCTTCAGGCGCTAAAGGGCATTTCCTTCTTGCTCGTGGACTCTGGAGGTTCCAGGAAGTCCGCTCAGGGTGGGTTCATATTTGTCTGAAATGCGGATATTTCAGCCTGAGTCAGTTGTCTGCTGTGTTTTGTTCCCTTGGAAGTTTCTTTCTGTGGTACATTAAGTACTGTGAGTAAAAGCATTTATTGGTGCAGAAAGGGAGAAACAGAGAGAGGAAAGGAAAACAGATAAGAGGGCCGAAGCAGGAATGAAAGAGGGGGAGAAGAAAGCAGAGAAAGGAGACTGAGGGAGGGAAAGAGAGAGTGAAGGCAGAGAATAGGAAAAATAGGGAAACCGAGGGATAAAGGACCGAAGTAGAAGAAAAGTGGTCAGAGAGAGGCAGGTGGGAGAAGAATAGGGGGGAGACGGAAAACCAGACTGACAGCAGTGAGAGAAAGGGGAGTGCGATGGAGGATAAGAGAGGAGAGAGGAGGGAGAGAAGGTGGAAGAGTGGACAGTGATGGGAGTGAAGGAGAGGAGAGAGGAGGGAGAGAAGGAGGAAGAGTGGACAGTGACGGGAGTGAAGGAGAGGAGAGAGGAGGGAGAGAAGGAGGAAGAGTGGACAGTGATGGGAGTGAAGGAGAGGAGAGAGGAGGGAGAGAAGGAGGAAGAGTGGACAGTGACAGGAGTGAAGGAGAGGAGAGAGAGAAGGAGGATGAGAGGACAGTGACAGGAGTGAAGGAGAGGAGAGAGAGAAGGAGGATGAGTGGACAGTGACAGGAGTGCAAGAGAGGAGGGAGAGAAGGAGGATGAGAGGACAGTGACAGGAGTGAAGGAGAGGAGAGAGAGAAGGAGGATGAGTGGACAGTGACGGGAGTGCAAGAGAGGAGGGAGAGAAGGTGGTAGAGTGGACAGTGACAGGAGTGAAGGAGAGTATTGAGAGAAGGAGGATGAGTGGACAGTGACAGGAGTGAAGGAGAGGAGAGAGAGAAGGAGGATGAGTGGACAGTGACGGGAGTGCAAGAGAGGAGGGGGAGAAGGAGGAAGAGTGGACAGTGACAGGAGTGAAGGAGAGGAGAGAGAGAAGGAGGATGAGTGGACAGTGACAGGAGTGCTAGAGAGTGAAAAGAAGAGGCGAAGCGAAGCGGAGTTTTATGCACTACAAAAGCTCTGCGTAGTACGTAGTGCAGAAAGCACCACAAGCTCGGCGAACAGAGCGAAGTTCACCGACTTTTGACCACCCCCTCACTGTGGAACCAGGATCTCCATACCTCTGTGTCTCTGACACTTTTTTGACCTCTGGATAGCACCATCTCACTACCACTCAAATGCTCCCTTCTGGTACCCCAGCTTTGGTAGTGTACCAACCACGTTTCAATACTTTGAGTGACAGCAAACATCCTTCCGATGTGCTCTCCACTTACATACTGTCAGTAACCCAGCTGCCAGTGAAATCTTGGGGCCCCCCTGCTAAAATACCACCACATGCTCCTTGTTGTACCTTCTAATACCATAACCGCAGTAGGATACTATGTTGCCCCCCCCCCTGTGGCTGGTAATAGAAACTGTCACAAACCTATTTATCCCCTAGCCCCCTTGTTTGCCCTATTCTTTTGGGGGGCCCCCATAATGGGGGAGGGGAGCAATAAAACTATGGTTAGCCCCCCAAAATAATTACCCAGAAACCATGTTCTCCTGTGCCCCCTACACCCTTCATAATACACCTCAAGCCCCTCTCAATACTGCCCCCCCCCCAAAAATTGACTCCCCCAAAATCAAGGAATGTAGGGGGTGCAGCAAAAGAAAAAATGTTGGGTTCCCAACCATAAGTGGCTCTATGTAATTGAGCCATCTGTGGACTAGGGAACCACTGAACGTGTGCTCAAGTTTAGCCCTCCTCTTTCTGAGTGCTGCAGGTTCCTACTCTATCTATAAATGCCTTCTTAGTCACTGTGGGCCCACCCGTCTACCTATGCTCCCCCAACACCTCTTTTACTCCCCGCTGACCCCACTTAATCTGCCTCCGCTCCTCCTATACCCCTTCCTCGCTCTACCCTCCACCTCACTCAACACCAGTTCCCCTGTCACACTCTTTCTGCCCATTGCTCTGGCTACACCCACCACCTACCAACCACTAGTAGTCACCAGTAGGTAGTTATAGTTAGGACCTAGTTTCCATAGGAAAAGAGTTTTTTGATTTTCCAATATCTTTGGTGCTGTTTGACGAATCTTCGTGAAATGTTCTAAAAAACAGAGTTGGACCACTGAGTTTGTGTGTTTAAAGTTTTGGAGTGATTCATCAAGCAGGGGCCGAGAAAAAAGGGGGGGTCTCAAAGCACGTTTTCTCCATGTTAATTTCCATAGGAATTTATTACAGACTACAGCCTGTAATATCTACCTTTTTTATCAAATTTGGTGTAATTCTGTTCAGCAGCCTGTAAATTGGGGAATTAAGTCCCCTTCAATCCTGAGGGTCCCTGGAGGAAAACTTGCCCACCAGGTACCTCCAGTAAGCGCCACAGAGCTGCGTTGCACAGAGGAGTAAAAAGCGGCATGGCCTGGACCACCTCTCTGCAAGGCAGCCCTGTGGCGCTTACTGGAGGTACTTGGTGGGCTAGGTGGTCCCCAGGGGCCCTCAGGATTGAAGGGGAATTAATTCCCTAACTTAAAACACACCACAGGGAGTGTTTGCACATATGCCACCTCAGACCAACAAAGAAAAGCCTTGGAAAATCAATGAAAAAAACAAAAGTTAAAGGAGCATTATAGTTAGGTTCAGATCTTACTCACACGTGGTGATAGAGATGTAGAAGATACAGTTATGGTTATCTCAATTAACTGTAACTAGTAACTATAACTAGCACCCCCCCACCACGCAGATGTTTCGCATCAATAATTTCACTGCACATATTGCGGACATATTATCAATGATGTCATAGAATATGTAATGAATGTTGTAATATGTGAGGTAATTAGCAGTGCATGGCGAGGGTATCAGATATAGTTACCTTATGGTACTAGTTATTGTTACTTGAGTTAACTATACCTAAAACTGCTGAATTTCCATGGTTTTGGGTATGTAAAATTTGAACCTACCTATAACATACCTGTAACCGTTGGTTTCTTCATTGATTTTCCAAGGTTTTTTTAAATGTATTTCCTAACTATAATGTCCCAGTAACCTTTGTTTTTTCAGTGAATTTCTGTGATTTTAATGTTATTTCCTAACTATAATGTCCCAGTAACCTTTGTTTTTTCCTGAATTTCTGTGGTTTTAATGTTATTTCCTAACTATAATGTCTCAGTAACCTGGGTGTGTGAGCAGTGTTCCCAGGAATGTGCGTGTATGCGCACGCGGTTTACCTCTTGCATCCCCATCGCGCAGTGTCCTGTGTGAAGCGCGCACACAGCACATCCCTCGAGAGCCTTCCCGCCACCGGGAGTGGCAGGTAAGTTTCCCTTTTATGGGCCTGTCCACGCATTCAGCAGCAAGATTGTGGGCCATTGTGAAAATATTTGTGTTGTTAATTGCATCGCTTGACAGTGCTGCGATTAATAGGAATACTTTCACAACGCCCCAGAATCAGCCCGCAGCCACCTTCTATTAAGAAAAGACACTGGGCACGTCCAAAAGCACGACATGTAAAACACACATAATGCTTTTGGACTTGCTGCATTTCTTTTAAGGCTTGAAAAAGGACAGTGAAACTTTACGTATTGCAACAAATGTGGGACGAAGTGCTCTAAATGGTTATTACGCAGAGAATCCCATGGTTGAGGTGCTAATGATGCTGCAATAAAACGGATCTATATAAATCTTGACTTTTTCCTGGAGCCCGATCTAGGATATGTGTCTTAAATAACTAAAAATGATGAGGGCTGACGCAGGCTGAATGAACTGTGTTAGTGGAAGAAACTGTGGAAGGTGAGGAGTTTGACAGTCTGTGAAATGCTGCTGGTATGTTTACAAACATTACCAGGTACGAATCTTACCAGGCTCCTCTTTCTCCTTGCTGTAGCTGTGCCAGCCTGCGCCAATCATCCATTTTAACCAAGGCTTCATTCTTTTGCTCAACTTTTCAGTTTCCTTTCCTTATTCCTTGCAAGCCTTTCCTTATCGGTACAGCCTGGTGGACGGCCAGTTTTACTTCGTTCCCATAGTGATTTTGGGCATCTTATCAAGGAACGGCGTTAAAATTATTGCCGCTTTAGCGGCAGGAAACTGCCGCTAAAATGGCGATAATGGGCTTGATATTATGCCCTGGAGAATTCCAATAGAAGCCCATGTTAACACCAGAAAATGGACTTCTATTGGAATTCTCAAGGGCATACTTTCAAGCCCATTATCGACGCTTTAGCAGCAGTTTCCTGCCGCTAAAGCGGCGATAATTTTAACGCAGTTCCTTGATAATATGCCCCTTCCTTCTTTGTAGAATCTTGAATTAGTTTCATTCTGTGGCTCCCTCGTGCCTTTTTTATCTTATTTCTATCAGCCTGAATGTGTTTTAACCCTTTCGATGCTGATGACGAGCTCAGCTCGTCATCACCCACGGGTGTCGTGTGCTGATGACGAGCTGAGCTCGTCATGGTGCCACTAAAATGGCATTTTCCAGCACAGGGGGGGGAAAACGCCCAGCAGCCATGTGGTTAAGGGCTGTGGGTATTGTTCTCTTGCGGCAGCTGGGGGGTTCTTGGGACAGTTTTAGATTGCATTTAGTTTTATTAACAGTCAGACACCCATAGATCCTCCTACTTTATTTACCCTCACTTTGGCTATTTAAATCACATTTTAAAGACTATTTTTTTGCTAACGTCATTTTGGCAGTGTCTCCCAGAGTCCTTGAATTTACTTAAAGTGAATTTTATGTATAACTCTTTCTAGCAATTTAGACAAACAAAAGCTCATTCTATATTTCCCTGATATCAAAACTAAAGTAATCTGTAAAAAACACAGTAAGTGCAGGGGTACAATGGGGCATATTACCAAGGGGGGCGATAGGCAATTATCACCGATTTAGCGGCCGTTTTCGGCCTCTAAGCGGCGATAATTCTATCGCCCTATTAGCAAGCTGTCGCTAACTGATGTTAGCGACAGCTTGTAGGCGATAGCGAGCGTTTTGGGGCCCGCTTTGCATGTCAGCGATATTTATTGCTAATGACATGCAAAGTGGGCGTACCCAACCGGTTAGCGACTGAAAGCAGTCGCTAACGTCGCTATCGCCTATTAGCAAGGCATGCGTAGCATTGGAAATATTCGCACTAAGCGCAAATATCTCCAAATACTAACACCTGCCCAGACCAGTTCTTAGCCATGTTATCCAATGGGAGGTGGATAACATGGCTAAGAGCATTTCGTCGCTAATGCGTGAATATCGCTGTATTCTCAGCGATATTCACGCATTTCGCTGCTATCGCTGGATATTTTAGCACAATGGAGAAAAACGTTGCTAATAGCATGTTTTCTCCGCTAACATATCCAGCGATAGGCAGCGATAAAAAAATCGTCGCTAAGCCTATTTAGCTGTAAATATCGCTACTTGTTGGTAATATGCCCCAAAGTGTTTCTGTGAACCCGTCGCTACCACTGCTGCATGCTTGAGTTGCATAATTTACAAGTTCCCTGGTCTTGATTCCACGTGATGCCTCTTTCTTCCACCACCCTAAACTTTCTGCCTCGTTTTCTCCCTCCTGCAGGTTCCTTATCATCCCTGGTTTTTGCCTTTGGCACTATCTTGTCCTTTTCCTCTTCTGCCCCTTCCCACGTTTCTGTCTCTTACTCTGGGTCAAATTTGAATGATGAAAATTGGGTCCTGGGGTCATCAGTGGCGGCTGGTGACGTTTGAAAGTGGTGAGTCGTTAAAGGTCTTTCCAACGTTTATGGCACAAGCAAGGCAGCCACACAGACCCAAGGTCTGAATTCTGAAATATGGATGTACAGGCAGAAAAATGCAAACAAAGCAGGTGAAGTGAGGATGCCAATAATTATCCATGGAGAGACGCTCACCAAGACCAAGGCCCCTGGCACGCAGCGCCAAGACCATTGCCACGTAGCACTAGAATAGCTGAATAGCAGCCACGGGTGGAACAGCTTGAAAGCCTGTAGGTTTCTGTGTCTGATCCATGTGAGGTGGCATCTTATCTGTTACAATGATGCCTGCATTAAGAAAAGATTAATGGAACGGATGTAGCTGGACCATCAAGAAAAGATAATTCTGTGCTCAAACAATCATAAAGCACATCTTTGTGAAAGGAAAATTCTTTAATGTAAACAGTTTAACCTGAATTATTTCTGTAAAACATAGCCCATTTTTTAAACTGTTTTATTCTTCAAAGCTTTTATTTTTGCGAAGTTCTTTCTCGAGTATTCGACGTGACATGGCCTTCAGGGCCGGACTGGCCATAGCGGGCACCGGGCAATGCCCCGGTGCACCGCATGAGTGGGGGCCAGTTTTGGGCCCCTGGGGGCCGATTTTGCTACAAGGGCCGTTTTTGCAGCATAGCCCCCTGAGTGGAGAGGGGGGCCGGCCAAGCGCTTTGTCAGGGCCAGTTGTGCTTCCCAGTCCGGCCGTGATGGCCTTCAAGTTCTGCAGGAGCACACGCCTGGTGCTGTGCCAAGCTGCTTGACAGGACCCCCTCCAGCTGCCTCCCAAGCAGATTGGCGATGAAGGGGAATCTTTTAAGGCAATGAAACCTCACACACAAGAGGAAAGCAGGCGAGTAAGTGCTTCAGAGTCTTCAAGGAGGTCACACCAGTTCAATAAAGGAGCGCTGCATTAATCTCAGGGGTAGAGGGGTAAGCAGCCATTTTAGAGCACCTCTGACTGATAATGTGTAGAGATATCACATGCATAGCTGCCAAGCGACTGATCTAACACCATCACCTATTCCTAGCGTTTGAGCAGCCTGTGCATTGCATTCTGGGATTTGTGTCCCTTACTGGGAAACGAGAAACAAAATGTCCCAGAATAAAGATTGCTGCGAGATAAGAAGAACACATTTTTTGTCAGGTGGGGGTAAGTACAGAAACTCGCACTGCAAACACTGAAGTTCATTCATTATTTGTTAACTGTTGTTCAGTGAGGACGTGCCCCGGGGGTATATTGAATGCTTAATGCGACAAGACACAGTGAGCATGCACCTCGGAGCATTGATATCAACAGCCCCCCAGTGCAACACCCACATTCCTCGGATAAGTTCAAAGCAGAATAAAATCAAGTGCACAGCTGTTTCTTTATTAGCGCTTACCTGTCTTGAAGTTCCGGCTTAGGCTGGGAGACCGAGGATGCCACCACGCGGAGGCCAGAGTCAGACTGGCAGCATTGTGAGTGCATCAATGTCCGGCTCCTCAACTGATCCTAGCCTCACTCACTGCCCGCAGTTGCCATTTCAGTTCCAGACTCCATCCCTTCTTCTCCTCCTCCCCCCAGCTCCCTTGCTCTCCTCGTAGGCCCAGGAAGGTGGTTCACATTGTCTCCATATCATTGTGAACCTAACCAATCTTGGAGCTGTTCTCAGCATTAGAGAAGCAACAGGATTAGTTTGAGCAGGCTAACCCAGCGCTCCTTTTGAGCCTTGGTCCCTGTGCCTGCAATCCCTGGCAGGTTAACAACAGCTGTGCATTTTACAGTGTGAAGTGCAAATGACTAGCTGGCCATCGCAAGATGGCCGCCCACTCCAACATGCGCACTGGGCTGCCAGCTTTAAAAATCACCTGGTCCACCTGCAGCCATAAGCCCCGCCCCAGCCCTGAAACTCCGACACTCGTGGCTAGAACAGCGCTCTCGTGCCTGTGATAATTATAAAGTAGTGACAATGGTATGGTCTAAAGGGTGAGAGAGAGTTGCAGAAGGCAGGGCAACACTCCTCCGCTCTTTAAAAGGAACCACCCCAGGGGGTCATGATAGACAGAGTGCCCTGGGGACCCAACTGGGACATGTGCCCGTTTTCTTCTCACAGTGCTACATCATTTTAGGCCAAGCGCCTGTTTGTTTTTAGGTCGAGCCTGGGCAGCACATGCGCTGCTCTGCGAGGCATGCTGTTTTGAGGTATGGCATAGAAGCTCTGTCCATTTCCTGACCATTTTTCAATTGGCTGCGGTTACTGTCCTTTCTAAATGGTTGCTTTTGATTCTTGAATTGGCTTAGTAGTCCCTCCTTAGTACCGCCGTGTCTGCATTTGTAACATCCCAGGAGGACTGGACTTTTTACTTGTGCTCTTACACAGTCTGCTTTATCTAGTGGGTGAGCACTGTTTTCTTTAATGATCTTCCCTATTCCACCCACGACGTTACAGCACGCCGCCGCCTTTTATATCATGTCATTTACTCATGTCTTTTTTTATTTCCAACATGGTCCACTTTAACTACAGTGCCTGTGCTTATTTATTTATTTAATTCACAGCTTGACCGCTTTCACTTTAGCAGCCACGCTACAAATCTTTCTTTCTTTATTTTGATTACACGTTGTGTAAAAGCACATATAGACACTTTCACTTTAAAGTTGGCAGCACCCATTTCTTTAGACGCCTCACCCACACACAAGGTCTGGTTCCTAGTGCACATAGCCTTGGCTGCAGTGCACATAGACCTTACACTGCCGCACACATAGGAAAAAAATTAGAGGGACATTGTGTGTGAGTGGTTATGTGTGAGTGTGTGTGTGCCCGGCTGTGTGGGTCTGTGAGTCGATGAGGCTCAGTGGGTGTGCAAGTAAGTGTCTGAGTGGCCGTGTGGGTGTGTGAAGGGCTTTATGGATGTGCGAATGAGTGTGTTTGTGTGTGTGGGTATTTAAGTGGGTCAGTGATTGGATGTGTGAGTGGGTGTGTAGGTCTTTAATTGGGTGAATGAGAGGCTGTGTGGGTGCATGAGTGGGTGTTTGAATATGTGCAGGTCTATGAGTGCCTCTGTGGGTCTCTGAGTGGGTGTGTGAGTGTTTCTTTGGGTCTCTGAGGTAGTGTGTGAGTGGCTGTATTTATGTGTAAGTTGTTGTGTGAATGGTTTTCTGGGTGTGAAAGAGTGTGTAAGTGACTCGTTGAGTGAATATGTGAGTAAGAGTTTGTTTTTTCCTTCCAGCTCTGTAACCATGGTTCTGTCACAGATTCATATGGTGCCATGTGTGGGTGTATGTATAGGTGTGTGAGTCCATATGTGAGTGACTGTGTGGACCCACTAGTGGGTGTCAGAGGGGTTCACTAGGTCGATGAGTGGATATATCAGTGTCTGTATGGGTGTATGAATGAGAGTATGAATAAGAGTATGGATGTTTGAGTAGATTCATGAGTTGTGAGGAGATGTGAGAGAGTGATTGAGTGTATTTTTTTAAATTGAGCAATGAATTCAAGGATCCTTCAAGGATTCAAATACTAGACCCTCATGTGGGTTAAAAACAGTTTTTAGGCAATTTCTTGCCCATGAGGGTCCCTCAGCGACCACTCTATGAACCCATGGGGGCGAGATACCTCTTCCTTGACCCCTTCTATCAATTTGCAGATTTATTTTGAGCCCCTCTGGACCATGTCCCATGTTATGAGATGGCATCTGCAACTTTCCAGTCAGGTTACAGCCAGCCAATCACAGCATTGCTGTTGGCACTTGGACCCGCTGATCCATTGTGATGAATCGGCATCTTTCGATATCTATAAATATTTTTTCTTTAATATAAACAAAACTGCTGAATAGATTTACACCAATATATATTGAGGGATCTTTCTGGACCAAAATCCCTCTTTCTGTCAACTTTGGTGTAATTCCATTCACTGGTTCAGGCTGTAGTCATGTTCAAGATCCCCATGTGCAACTGTATGGGGAAAATGTGTTTTGGGAGCCCCCCTTTTTTCCAACTCTCATGTGACGAATCACCCTGAAGCTTTCCAGACAGCAGCTGAAGTGAATTGTACACTCATTTTGAAAAATTCGTGTAGATTTGTGAAACAGTGCTGAAGTTATTAGCACAACAAAAAACACTGGGACAGATTCACAAAAGTAATCTGAGACAAAATCCTAACTTTACGACTTCTGTATTCACAGAAGGCATTTAGGAGTACTAAAGTTAAGATTTGGTCTCAGTTAAACTTAAGTTTGGTGGGTATCCAGGAGGATCTATCATCAAATACAACCCCTAGGTAAGTAAAAGAGGACACCGAAGAGACTTCCAGCCCATTACAATGAAAAGATTTAGCATGAGCCAGTTGCATCCTGTCTGCCACTTTGTGCACATTACCACACGTCTTTATTTTTTGCAATAATTCCAATGGCTGTTTTCACATGAGAACTCATCGCTGTGTTCACATGTTCCTGTGATTTAGACTGAACATTATGAGCAAGGTCGAAAAACAATGTCCCTTTTTATTTTTTTCTGGCCGGCATTAGCCCTCAAACAAAACATACTGATGCAGCGGTTGTTTGGGGCAACTTACTTTGGTTTTATTGGGCTACACGAATAGGTAGCAAACACTTGGAGATGGACCTTTCCAGGGCAAAGAGCGAGACGGCACCTATTATGTAGATCTACCATATATAGGCTAAGGTATGGAGTCTGCTGACAACGCCCAGAGATCTTCTAATATATAATAATATTGTGTCCTAGCAAGGGGAGGGAGGATAGGCTCTATTGTCTTTCCATGAAGACATCTCTCTCCATGATTTATGGACTAGCTGCTAAGCTGACTGTATGTGTACCATACATTTTCTTGCTTCTTGTGGCATGTATACTGAATGTTAGTATACGTCAGTTAAAATAAATATATTAAACTGTTTCATGTCTCTGCCAGATCCTATTTCGGATGAGGACAAGAGTGCAACCGAATGGGTGAGTCTTGTTACCTCGATTCCTGAGAGATCTGGAAGTTTTGTGTTCTGGGGTGTCTAATCATTTGTTTCTCTGTGAGTGAGTTGGAGAGCAAGTAAGACACAATAGGTAGTTGGCCCTGTGCTAATAGGTACTAAGGTGTAGGAGGACTCAGTCCCTATACACCAAGTTCCTATAAACCTGCGCATAGTTCTGTTTTTGGGCATAATCCCTGCAACATGGGCTGGTGTCAAATTGTCATCAACAAGGTGTTATGATGTGAGGTCTGGCATCAAGATGCCTCACGCAGCAGCAGCAGAGCTGATGAACCATTGATGGGAGCTTCCAATGCAGGGTCCTGCAGGTTGAGAAAGCCGCTGGGGCTGCGAAGACTTGTGCTGCGATGTGTAGGGGACAGGGGATGACATGTGTCCTGCTGAGCCAGCGTCAGTGTCAATCTGTGTCGGTGTCGAAGGAGCTCCAGTTGCTTGTGTGGACTAGCACTGCTATCCGTCAGTGCACAAGACAAGAAGTATTGCGCTGGACCAGCATCGGTATCGGATTGCACCGCGCTGCACCGAGATGGTAGGAGTTGCGTTGACTTTGAAGGAGCCTGTTATGTCCCAGTGGCTTGAACAGGGGGCAGCTGACTGAGTCTTGGAGATGTGCTGGAGTTCTGGGTCCACACAGGCAGGCTGGATTCAGCGGGCAGCTCATAGCAGCAGCAGAGTCCTTAGTCAGCACAGCAGGGCTTGGCCAGCAGAGAAGACTTCACAGCTTGGAAGTCCTTCTTCCTGGAAGAGTCAACAGTCCAAAAGGGATCTGAAGAGTTGGGTCTGAGGGTCCAATATTTACACCTGGTGCCTTCTTTGAAGTGGGAGAAGTTTCTGGAGTTTCCCTCTACAGAGGTGTCTTGGATCCTCTGCCTCCCTGCCCGTGGGCAAAATAGGGTAGTGTGAAGCCTTTTGCTGATAAGCTGGGCCAGTTCCATTGAAGTGCAAGTGTGGTAGGTGACCCTATCAGGTCAGAGATGGTCCACCCTGCCAACACTCAGACCTCCTTTGTGACACTGTCTAAAGGCCGGCTGACAACTACAACTAGTCACGTGTGCTAAGTCTTGCACAGCAGTCTTGCTGTTCGGAAAAAGAGGATCACACCGCTACTCACCTTACCTTGGGGTTCACTGTTTCCAGGGACACCCTCTGAGGCCGGCTACTCTGTCACTGGCCTATTTACCTCACCTCTGTGGCTTGCACCCCCTCCTAATCCTTATCTCCTCTTGTGGAACTGTACTTCTGATATTAAAGTCAGACACCTTAGAGACCTGTGAAAGGACAACCTTGGTAGCCACACCTGCACACTCCCTCTCCACCTGAGGGAGTCCACCACCTATGGGGCAGGCTACAGCTAAAAGTGACCCGGTAGATGCTACTCTCTTCTGGACAACCACCTTCCTCATGTTAAAGTTATGTTATGTTATGTTATGTAGTGTCTCTTTTATAGCGCGCGGCTACCCCGCGGGTTGTCCCGGCGCTTTGGAGTTTACTATGTGTGGCCATCATTCTCCTGCGCGACATTCCTTACCCTGCTGATCTGACCCTACGGATACAGTTCTGGGGACAACAGCCATTCTACCACCAAAGTCTGTAATCTACATATATCCTGTGAGACTCTCACAGAGATATCATTTGTACAGTGCACACAGCAGACATTTGTATTTGTTCACCAAATATCCATAATATTTAGATCATGTGCACATAATTAACATGCTGTGAAATCTGCCTGCTCTGGGAGAAGAAGAAGCAGTTTATTTGTACTTAGTCAGCAAATCTGGTAGGGAAGTCCAAAGCATGGCGGAGCCAGCACACAGCCCTGCTTCAAGCCCCTGGCATGCTCATCCAATTGCATGTTAACCAGTGAGATCACCTCCACCTGTGGCCAATCAGATGCATGCAGAGCACAGAAAGCTGAAAGAAGGCCAGGAGAGATATTCTGGTATATCACTTTTTTCCCCCAGGCGCTCCCTGTTCACCAGATCATAGCAGTCAACTCAGCATCAAAGTCAAGCTGCAGTTTCCTCCCTCTGCACCTGTGCTGTAGACCAGAGGGAAACAAAGGCCCACAGCAGAGAGAGCCTCACAGCCACCAACTTATAGAGGAAGAATCAAAGTCTGTAGTAAGATCCATGAACTTAAATGATGAAAAACTATCTTGAATATATGTTGGCAGGGATGACAATCAGACTTGGCAATCTATAACTGGAAGGAAGGCTGGCATTCCCTTTTTATACCTCAGCTCCACTGGGACTCCTTTTCAAGACACAGGGAACAGCTGGTTTGCTCACTCATTGAACAAAGTAATAATTGGTTAGCACACAGGTTCACTGAATGCAACAACAACTACTGCTGGCGAACTGTCTGCTCAGCACTCTGCCTGGAGTCATGCGGGTATTTCCTGTTCTGAACAGAGAAAGAATCAATGTCTTTGTCTAAATAATAATATGCATTACCTGGTGCTCACTTGAGTGACCATACAAATTCATGAAACAGAGGACTCCACGCAGGGAAAAAGTCCTAAAGAAATAGTGGGAGTACTTATTAACACAGGCAATTTACAATGGCATCATGTGGAGTGACATCACAGGAAGTGATGTCACAGGAAGTGATGATACAGTCCCTTCATATCTTTTTTTTGGAGGTTGGTGGGTGCTCACAGGTGAAACTCCTGCTAAACACTTTTTTATGAAGTCTTCAGTCAGAAATCTTCCAATCGCTCCTCATAAAAGGACAAATGTTTATGTGGTGGATCTGGTTTGGGACGGTCTGCGCAGTCAGGCGTTACTGGGCCTGAATGCTATCAATTGAAGCCTTGTAATTCTGACCTTATGGAACTGAAACTGACCCCTGGGTGCACCCTTGTAACACTGGCTCCTCAGTGTAGCAAAGCAGAGAGTTCCAGGGCACAGTCAGGGGCGTGGTGTGGGACTGGGGGCTCTGCTCTTGGTACAACGACCATAGTGTGCAACAAGTCAATGTCCAATTCATTAAAAAGAGAAAATACTTTGTTCTGGATGCAGCATCATCCTAATGCTTCCATAAACCAGACTGCGATATCTACACAAGTTTCTGCAGGCGCGTACAGTCTGTGGCTACCAATGGCAGTCATCCCCCACTGTGTTTCTAGATTCTCCTGCCTCAGGTGTTCAATTCCTACCTCCCAATGCTTCTCTGTGATTCTGGTTTGTGGACCATTCTCCACTTAGAGACAGGCCCCACTCCACCCAAGGTCATCATTTTTCTTATAAGTATCCCTGCCCAAGAGGGCCTACAAAACAAACAAAAAAATAATATGGGGGGAGATGGTGAGCATCACAGTCTAACTCTTTGTCAGCAGAGCACCCTCCCCTTGGCCACGCCAATCCCCCACCAAAGTGGCAGAGGGTTGCTGGTCAGCGTTTGGAGAGGAGAGAAGACGGCACACTTTTTAAAACCAGTTGACCGAAGCAAGAAATAAATATAATATGGTACCGAAGCCTTGAAACATCTACAGAGAGCCCAGGACACTACTCAAAGGCCACATGCTCCTTCTCCCACCTTTCCTCCATGTCCTGGAGCACCCTCCACCTCCGAACAGCAATCTCACTCGCGGACTGCATGAAGAGACGCAAGAACTGGCTCTTCGACTGAACCCAGCAACGCAACTCCTGGATACCCTCGTGGGTGACAAGATGCGCTGTGCAAGTACTGAGCGATTGATTGAGGATGACTTCCTAGCTGTTGGCAAGTACTGAGCGATTGATTGAGGATGACTTCCTAGCTGTTGGGACAAATGTAGAGCTGTTACAAACGTAGGTCCATGTCATCAAGGAATGGCGGTAACATTTTTGCTGCTTTAGCCGCGTGCCACTAAAGGTACGATAATGGGCATGATAATATGCCCTTGTGAATTCCCCTGGAAGCCCAGGTTCTGGTGTGGGTTCCTTGATAATATGGCCCGACGTTTGTAACAGCTCTACATTTCTCCCAACAGCTAGGAAGTCATCCTCAATAATTTTATCGCCGTTTTTGATAATATTCCCCGTAGAGTTTGCGGATTCTCTCAGGCGTTCCCATTCTCCGGTGAGGTCAAGGTGGGAAGAGAGTTGGTGAGGGGTATGGAATGAATGGGAAGGACATAGAAATATGAGTATATTTGCAAACATCCCAACATTTTAGAGCAGTCAAGTGGGAGATTTTAAAGCAATAGTCGGAATAAGGTGTTTTCCCTGTTGACGTAGATTGAAGCAGAAGCAATCTGCCTGAATCGGGTCTATTGGTATGTATGGTGACAGACAATCAGCATTTCTCTTTCTGCAGTTTAATATAGCACGAACAAAAAAAAAAGAGTTCTGAACTCTGGTAAACAAAAACAGAGCTCGGAACGCTGTTTTCTTTGTTTGCACTATGTAAAAATAAAATGTCAATGCCGGTCACATGCTCTAATCTCCCCCTCCAAGAATTAAGTACAAAGCGTTACCTTTGATGTCAGAGGTAATTCTTGGAGGGGGAGATAGGAGAGTGCATGACAGGCATCAACAGTTTATTTTTGGCAGGTTTGCAAAACTCTGTATGGGGTTTCTGCATGCAGGAATCAGTAGGTGGGCTACTAGCTTGAAATCGGTAGTATCCCGCCTGAATTCATGCATTTCTCTATGTCAGATTTACATGCAATTCACTATCATGTAAAGATTGAGGCCTATAGATGCTGTTCAATGCTATTTGAGGAATCTTTTTAAGATGTATTCTTCAATCAATCAATCAATTTGTATAGCACAGCTTCTCCCCCATGAGGGTCTCAAGAGAGGAAAAAGAAAAAAAGTGCCCATATTTAGAACCAACAAATAGTAGTTATGTACCACTGAACGACCCTATTAAAAAAATTAACATAAAAAAAAAAAAAGGATTGTTCATACTTTAAACCATGGAATCCCAGGCCATAAATACCAGTCTGTCCATGCAGGAGCTTGAACAACAAGCACATCATTTACAAGCACCACAGCTTGTACCACTTCCAGTGGGGGGCAGCAACTACATCTGAAAGAAGAGACTTTCACACTCTCAAAATAAAATATAAAAGGAATTTAAACCAAACATGAGAATAGACCTTCATCTATTAAATTTGATACAGAAACCAGGTAAACAAGAGAATCTCGTGACCTCAAATGTTTTGACAATGTGTCAGCGAGTAAGTAAATCAGTCACAATGTTACAGAACTATGCAACAGACGAACAGCTAAATTCAGTAGTAAGTTTGTGGATGGAAGTGACGCGAACACTAGAAAAGGTACACCTGTGTTTCAAGTCTCGACTTGTTGATATTTGAGTTGTGACCATGTTACGAGGCCTGGGCGTAGTTCGCAGAGTTTTGTTACGCAGGACTCTGTGAAGTGACAAAAAAACTCAGCGAAGTTCTGCAAGGTGCAGAGTGCAGTGCGAACTGCCGTTCGCTCTGGTCTTCCTGCAGCTCGGGTAGAAATTCTACCCGAGCTGCAGCTTGCACTTGCAAACTTACTGTTAGTGGGAAAAAAACTCTGCTGCACTACGCGAAGCAGTGTTTTCTGTACTCTGTAAGCTCCGCGGAGTGTGGAAAATTCTGCAAACTCCCGCAAACGGAGCGGCGTTCACTGCCCAGGCCTACATGTTACCTTTTCCTAGCTTAACACAAACCCATGTTTCAGAGTACAGGGAGATGATTGCCTTCATTAAAGTGCCGGTTGTGCCCCATTTTGAAAGCTTGGCCCATAGTTTGTTTCAGTTCACACCGTGAAATGCTGTAAAGTAGTCTCAGGGGCGTAGCTTCAGGGAGGTCGAATGAGGTGGAACACCCCCCAAATATCTGCTCTGCCGGTTATGAACAGCATCATCGGTTCTGCTGCCCTTCATCATGTGTTTATTTTATTAAGATTACTGTACCCAGGAGGAGGGAGACAGTAGTGAGAGGCAGGGCCCTGAGCTCAAAGCACACATCTGAATGAAACTGGTAAAATCTCACCAGAGCAATGGGCATCTCTCTGCCTGTCACTCACTCCACAGTGCTGCTGGTGTTGGGGTGACCTCACTCAAACTCATCCCAGGGTGTGACACTGCATTTGGGAAAGGACTTGTTTATCTACAATTGAAGTGTGTTCTGGACTCTGGAGCACTGCGCTTGCTGGTGAGAAGGCAGGTGGAACATTGCAGGAGGGGGAGACGGACGCTCTTCAGGTGTGTATTTTTTACATGTTTGTCTACCACAGGCTGCATGTGCACCTGCTATGTATAGCTCAACTTGTTCGGATACTCTGATGTAGGAGTTTCATGTATGTATGTATTGTCCTGTTAACAAGTGCTTGTCAGGCAATTAAAACTGCATTTTTACATGATACTGGGACCGTGCATTTGAAGTTTAAAACTTCTGTATGTGGTTTTGAGTGACTAACAGCTGGGCATCGGACAGGGCTGGCTTTTAGGGTGGTGAGCACCTGTCACTTATTATTTATTTATTATTTATTTATTATAAAGTTTTGTATAGCGCGAACAAGACCCGTGGGTATCAGAGCGCTTAACATAGAAGGCATATAGGAAAGACATATATATACGACAGTTATATGGACAACAAATATGAGGTAGATGATAAATATAATATGACACGTGTGCAGTTAGCGTTGATAGTCAATGGTGGGTGTATTTCTATCTTAGGTAAAATGTAAAAGCAAGTCTGACAGTTGGGTCATCATCAGATCGTGAATGATCTATTCTAGGTAGTGTATTTCTTCAACAGAAAGCTCTTCACTTCTCGCTTAAATGATGCCACGTTTTGGATCTTCCTGATGTTAGGAGGGAGAGAGTTCCATATTCTGGGGGCAGCTCCTGAGAACGCTCTGTCGTAGGTTTTTTTCTTGTGGAAAAGGGCTGGCCGTAGTAGGAATTCCTCAGTACTCCTCGCTGGTCGATTACCTCCCGATAGCTGGATTTTCTTCGCTAAGTATCTTGGGGTGTTGTGGTGTAGCGCTTTATGGGTGATACATGCCATCTTCATTTGGATTCTAGCTTCATAGGGTAACCAGCTTAAAGCTTTCAAGTGTGGCGATATATGATCGTATTTTCTTGATCCGGTGATAATTCTTGCCGCAGCGTTTAGGCATGCTTTCAATGGCGCTGTGGACAATTTTGGTAGTCCCGCTAAGGTGGTGCAGCCATATTCAATCCTCGAGATAACTAAGGATTGGATTGCTAATTTGAGATCCGCTTCTGAGATGAACTGTTTCAATTTTCTTAAGTAGTTCAGGTGGAACCTGGCATTTTTAGCCATTGAGTTGATATGGGCTTTCATGTCCAGGTTCTCGTCCAGAGTGATTCCTAGCGATTTCGCTGACTTGATTAGTGTTGGGTTGCAGTTTAACGCAGTCACCACTTTCGTCCATTCCTTTATTTCCGTATGGCTCCTAGCTGGTGAGATTAGTAGGAACTCTGTTTTGTGAGCGTTCAACTTCAGCTGGTTGGTGGTTAGCCATTGTAGAGCCATTTTTAGAGTCTCGTTCATTAGCTCCATGTCTTTTAGGGAAGAGATCTTTAAGTATATTTGCGTGTCGTCTGCATACATGTGATAGGATATCTGTGATTTTTGGAGAATTTCTGTGAGCGGTTCGACGTAAAGGTTAAACAGATCAGGGGATAATGATGATCCTTGAGGGACTCCAATTGAAATAGGGCATGGAGTTGAGATGGACTGATTAACCAGGAATCGCTGTGTCCTGTTCTGTAAAAAAGAGATAAACCATTCCAGCACGGTTCCTGACAGGCCCATCCTGTCCCGTAACCTGGACAATAGGGCTTCGTGATTTACTGTGTCGAAGGCCGAGGACAGATCTAGGAGAATCAGTAGACATGCTTTGTTTTGGTCAAGTGCCTGTAGAGCATCATCGACAATATGGAGGATCGCTGTTTCAGTGCTGTGCCCTGCTCTGAATCCTGATTGGCATTCGTCAAGTAATGAGAATTTGGTGATGTGTCGGCTTAGTTGGTTCTGAACGCATTTCTCAATTAGTTTGGCCAGTAGCGGGATGTTGGTCACTAGGCGAAAGTTGTTTGGGTCTGATCTATCTGCTGAGGGTTTTTTGATTATGGGAGCAACTTGTCCTGTTTTCAGGCAGTCTGGGAGGATCCCTTGTGATAGTGACGCATTTATAATTTCAGTCCATATTGGAACCAGGGCGTGATTGATTTCTTTTACACATTTTGCAGGTAATGGGTCTTGGTAGTGAGTTTGGGGTGCTGAGTTGTGGGGCACTGTCTGTGTTAGAAAATAACAGTGTAAATGTGTCTGCTGTGGCAGAGTTCCTCGTGAGTTCCAGCAGGATTAAGGCAACAATAAAAGAGTTAAGATAACTCTGGTGATTAAACCCTCTGTTACTGCAGAAAGTAGATGGTAGTTATGTTTAGTGGTAGTTTTGACTGTAGCGCAGATGGTTAATGTGCCTATTGCAAAGAATGTGTATTATGCAGATCAAAGAACTGTATTTATGTGGATAGCTCAGTGGGTTTCAGTTTTAGTCACAGAGATACTTTTGTTACTTGCTATTTATAAATTAGTAATACAGCACAGAGACCTATGAACTGTTATCAAAGAGCTTCATGCAAAGTGCATGGTATAGGTTAGAATGTATGCTTTTTCCCAATTCTTTCGTTATTCTAATGTTGCTAAAAAAAAGGGTAGGTTTGGAAAGAAATACATTCTTGTTTGTAAAGCCAATTCCAAGGGTATGTTTTACATTCTAAGTTTGTGTTTATTAAGACAAATACTTGTAGAATACACTGCCTAGGTGTAGGATGCAATTCCTGCAGCTTCTAATCCTCAATGTTTACTGTAACATTTCCTGCAGGCTGATTTACACACATGTGATTCATTGTCTCTGCATACTTTATGTGTGATATTAAGTGCTCTGTCACCCTACACTGGCATGAATAGCGCTATAAAACAAATGAAATGCATTTGCGAGAGGAGCTATGTAGAGATGAAGGGCATTGTTGGATGGTTGTAGTGAGGAAATCCGTGGAGAAGGAGGTCACTGGGGGAGGGGCACAAAAAAGATTGTCGCACCGGGCACCAAAGGCGCTGAAGACGGTCCTATAATCGAAATAAGTTGCATAAGCAAGAGGCAATAAAAAAATAGAATCACGCATTTTAAAGTATTCTTTTTTAATTTGAAATTGTTGGTCTTTTTCTGACGCAGTGACCTGGGCATAGGATGAAACCTAAAATACTCTGGGGCAGATTTACAAGCCCCATGCGCGGCCGGTGCATCACTTTATGTGACGCACCGGTGGCGCAGCCTGGTAAGGGATATTTACAAGCACAGATAAATTCACCCCTCGTGACTTAACCTGTGCTTTTAAATATCGCCCCTGTTCACGCAGCACGTTGTGTGTTAGGGGCGGGACATGGGCCTTGCTGTGGGTGTTCCCACGCAACACCCTTGTCCACTGATGCATTTCCAGATTTACGAGAAATCGTAAACCTGGAAATGCGTCAGTTTGCTGCGCCACCATAGGGGTGGCGTAGCCAAGCGAAAAGAGGAGAAATGTTTTCATTTCTCCTTGTTTTTTCCTCTTTCAATGCGTGCTGCATTCTACAGCACGCATTGAAAGAGGAAAATGCCTGCAGTGGTTGCTTTTGTGCAGGAAGCGGCCCTTCCTCCAAAAAACAATCTCCCCATGGCGCCGGCATCCTTGCACCATGGTGCAAGGGTGCGTTCACCGGTGCATGGCAGCTGTTTCTGCGCCAGCGCTGGGTAGAGCACTGGAATGCGACATATCATTGTCAATATGTCGCATTCCTGTGCTCTGAAAGCGCGGCAGCGTGGCCCAGCCAAGGGCTTGCGGTGCCGCGCTGCGGCACTTTCTTGTAGATCTGCCCCCACATGTTTATCTCCCTGTCATTACAATCGTGCTCCACAGACGTCGTTCGCATATGACGATCTAGCACATCTCTGTCTTCTCCACGCTCGCGCCATGCCACCTTAGAACACGCCTGATGCATTCAGCCCAGTAAGACATAAAGAAATCAAACTGGATCATTTCTAAATACATTTGGGTTCACTATGTGGCTTCAAATCATTTTGCAAATGTGCAGCTTTGTTTTAGGTGCAATGATGAAGATGTTTTAACAGGGCTGCGAAGTGACCGCAGACATTGGGTAGCTCTCTATTATCTACAACCTAAGAATACCTAATCTTCTATAACTCATCTATCAATCTAAACAACCATGTGTATGAGCTCACCAACCCACTAATGATCGCAACAAAGGGCCGGTAAAGGCCCGCAGAGCAACATTCCAGTGTTTTACAAAGTCCTCTCTGAGTGAATTTAAATCCCCTTGAGCTTCGAGAAGCCTTTGTTGTATTTGTTAGAACATTCTGACCTCTGGTGGCAGAATGTTCTAATAGCCTTATAGCCCTTCGTAATAGGGCTATACCTGCTATTAAAGTCCTGTTCCCTTGTTGAAGTCCCTCACCTTCGACTCGGAACTTTAACGCAGAAGCGGGCCTTTAACAGCTGGTATAGCCCGCTATGGCGGGCTATAAGGCTATATTAATCTAGTCCACCATAAACAATCTGGAATGACTGCATGGAATGGTTTGCTTTGAGAACACAAGACCAACCCCAATAAGTAACAGGTGCCATTAACACTGGAGTAACTAGCCTTGGGTTCCGGAGCAGTGTACTGCCCAGCGTAAAGCACTTTGGCGCCTCTCCAGGGTGGTAAGCGCTATGTAAATGCAACTGCAATTACTTTATTATCTGCCATTGGTTACGTAAGTTTAAGTTGGTCAGCTGCAGCACCGCATCCTGCTCTGTCAAGGCTCTGCGCAGATTATCACTGAACTGTTTCTGCAGTGTGACTGCGCTCCCTTCCAATGCATTATAAATGGCTGCCTCATTGGCGTTCGTATATGAGTTCGGCCGGCAGTCCCTCCACCATCTACTATTTCCCACTGGCAGACCAACAGGCCATCTGCTCACTAATTAATCAGACCATAAATTATTACCTTACTTTAGATAGTTTGTTGAGTTCTGAGTCTCTAACACCACACCTCCTGCAGGTTCCAGCCATGGGCTGCTCCACTTTGCATCCCTAAAGATCGAGTGATGAAGAGGTGTCTTTAGTTCGAGGTGCTCAGGTTTAGACTCAATTGGAGCATTAACCACAATGACACCAGCAGTAACAATCTGGCTCATGTCCTGACTGATTTCTGAAAAACCTCCAAAACAATGCAGAATTTTGGGTGTTGCAGGTTTTAACTTATTGTTTTATTCTTCTAGGTCTTCTAAAATTGGTCGAACTGTGTAGCTACGGATACTATGCAGTGACACAGACACAATATATGTGTTTGTGCTGTGGGGTGGGGTTCCCTGCATGGCCCGCCTGTTTCATGTTTCCTTCTGCCTGATCTATTCTGCACAGGGAGGGAGCGAGGGCATCTGATTGGATTGCCTCCCATGTTGTGATTGGCCCCATGTGTAGTTGTCTTTGCTTACATGTGTGGGGTGGGGTTTGGTGGTCATCATTTCTTTCCAACACGTTATCAGGTTGGGGGCTAAGGTTGATGGATCTCCAGCCATGTAACATGTCTGTATTGCTGAACTTTGTCCCACTTGCTGCCCTCCTTTTGCCTTTACCTAAAGGCCATTTATCATCTGCTGCAGGGATTTGGGGAAGTGTGGGGTTGAATTGGACTCAATGTATCCCCTTCGCTTCCGGCTTCAGATTATTTTGAAATTCCCTCTCTATTGTTATTTCTGTTCATGCCAGGCTGTGGTGTCATATGTTCCCATCAATCCTGAGGGTGAGAGAAAAGTCCTGAGGCTATTAGATCCTAGCAATGCCACTGGCTCAGTGTTTTCTAGCTCATTAGTATATCTAGATCAAGCCATACATACACAAACCCCTACTAAATCAGTATACAATGGACATAACTGCCAACACCATCATTCACACAAAATGGCTCCAAAGGATAGAGTCAGCTAAGTGTTTACTTCCCCCTTAGGCCATAATGATCAAAACATAGTTACCCATCACCACTCAGCAACCTAGACCCTAAACCCTCTCACAATCATATGCACAATACAGCTCCACACCTTAGGTAGGACAAGCATTTGTTGTGTCATCCCAAAGAAGTCCAATATAGTCTACCACACCCACTGCCACATGCAGTGGTGTGAAAGCTGGTTAATTAGTAAAGATACCTCAAATGTCAGCAGCCAGTACAAGCTTTGCTAAGACATCCGTATACCCCAGTAGAATGAACAAACTTCAGTGTTTTGACCACACTTCATATTTTTCCATTTGTGATACCATTTTTAAATGTTCTATTGAAAGGGAGAAACAAGGAGGGGTCACTCGTTCTATCTTTTTTAGATGACTGTAGTGTGCAGGGGTTTTATGGGCCGGGTAGTTTAAAACCTTTCCACTTCTGGACTTTAGGGTGCCTTTATCATTGCACACCGCGGGGTATTCCATAACATTTTCTTTTCTTTCAGTTATTTCACCGAGCTTGCTTTCTGTGGTCCCCTTTTCTTTACAAGCCACAAAGCCTGACTTTCTGCAGGGCCTGGACCACTTTAAGGCCTGTTCTTGCTGCCCTCCCTTGTCTTGTTGTTCTGTCTGGGCTGGCCTGGGCCTGCCCTTCTTGGCCTCCCTGCCCATGTTACTGTGCATATGAACTGGACTCCAGTGGCCAGCAGAGCCCAGACTATCTCACTGCGGCTCTCCACTCACTGACTAGACTGTCTTCACACTGGGACCTTGGAGGCGACCTGCCCAGCAACAGATTGAGAGCAGACAAACTAAGAATCACTCCCCAGTCTGCTCACACATCACTGGTTCATCTCAGGTGAGGCTGAATGAGTGCTGGTGGTGCTGATGGGGTTAGCATAAGGTTTCAGAGATGAGATGATGTTTACTCTAGTTGAATTTTTCTAAAGTTTGTCCAGTTGCATATCTTGGCCCATCAATGACCTGTAACATTATAATGCTGGTGGCTATGTATTGGGTGTTTTTAAATTTGGGGCCTAAACCCACGTACAAAATGTGCAGCTTGTTGGCTCAAGGCAAACCCTCAAAATAGTGTAGAACATGCACAATGCAAAGCATCTCCTGAGCACATATAAGGTATATCATATGAATTTCGCTTGCGTTCAGCCAGTTTGTAAATGCAACACTTTCTTATATGCCTTACATTTGGTATTGCCTTGTGTTTATTTTTGTTTACCTCAATTGTCCTTCCTCTCGAGGTTGGTGTATTGAGTAAATTGCATAACATATTGATTGTATTTAAAGGGCTTGTAAAGCGGCAGAAGTGCCAAATGTAGAACTAGACTAAAGCCTTTTTTAAAAACCTTTTTAGTAATAGTTTTAATATTACAAGGGTCATTATGAATAATATAATAATATGAGGGTCATTATTAATAATAATAAAACGTATAATCATCCTCATCATAATTTCCAGGCAGTGTTAACCAAGCCTAACACAGACTTTGTGCCTTTCTAAATAAACCAATATATACGGCGAAGAAAAATGCCAAAAAGCAAAAGATTTAAAATTCTGTGTTTAATCTGTAGCTCCATTTTTGACAAAGACTATTGGAATTGGCACAATATAAAAGTTTCATTGTGAAAGACAACAAGGGCACTGTAGTTTGCCACATAGAGTTCTTGCAGCTCTGGCTAATTAATTTGAGGTAAGTCAAGTTCACATCTAAAGCTTATTTCTCCCAGATGCAAAATGTACCAATTCACAAACTAAATTTTCTAAATGAAAAAGCACTTCTGTACAATCCCTGAGCCTGGGAACATTTAGGCTGGGAAGATTCAACCTCTGACAGGCCCTTATTGGTAATATACATACTTTGCTATAAATTTATATAATATTTGTATGTTCTTTTGCTTGTTGTAAAGCTGCAGCAGAAAGTATCTCTTCTAGGCGAACTGCTGAAATGTCTCGAAGAAATTCCCCATCTCCTGAGCTACTTCAAGAATCAAGGACCATCAAGATTTTCCATCCTGAGTCATCAATTGAGACTGCGTCTCTAGAAGAAGCAACTAAACCTCAGTTACATCGGAGTAATAACAGTATGCTAATAAAAAGCAAAGTAATCATTGTGAAAAAATGTTTGCAAGAAACCTCAGAAACTTCCTCAGAGCTGATTCAAGCATCTACAACCAGAAAGATGGCCCAGACTGAGCCAGATGTAAATCAGTGTGGGGACATAATACCTTATGGGTGTCGTAAAACAGTGGATAACTCAGAAACGCAGAGCAACACCATGATCTACAAGATAGGACTGTTCCTGCCTCAGATTCCAGTGTTATTGGGATAGCTGCCCTACTGGGTGACTTGCTTACAGTAATGAAAGGAACTGAATTAAGGTGTGCTAAAAACCCAATTTTCAGATGACCATTTTTGAGCAGAAGTAAAACTATTTGCTATACAGATAAAGGAAAAGTCACCCAAGGTTTTGCATTTGTGAAATGGATGAGTATTGGATACATTCACTGTTTCAGATGAACCAGGGGACGCCACTGTAAGCTGTGATGCAGCAGATCAGGAAACACAAACGCTGACTGAAAGCCAAAGTTTATTCTCGTTTGAAAATGGGCCCCACAAGCCACATAAACATCATTACCCCAAACATTCAGTACAAAATGGTTTGATGAGTATTCCTATCTCGAATATAGTGATAACTCTTGATGCACTATTTTCTTTTGCATGTTCTGTCTGCCCATCATTCCGCTGGACATGGGAAAAGTAATAATGCATGGATTCACAACGGCAAGTTGAGGATTAGAAAGTGCTGGAATGTTGTCATTCCATTTTAATAGGGAGAGAGGTAAGATAGCATACATGTCATTAAGAACAAAATCAAAAAGACAGATGCTCAAATAAGTCCTCACAAGAGACATGAAATTTGAGCCCAAGGCATATCCGCCTCCAAAACCATGAGATAGCGCGCAACCCCCGCACTCTGCCCCATTCCTCCACATCCGCACCATTCCCCGTACTGTATCCTCATCATGCAAAAACCAACGTACACGTTTTGTCTTGTCGTGGTCATTTGTTCGCCGCAGTTTATTTAGGAATACAATGACAACATGTATATACTTTCTATCTTATGTTATCTAGTCTCTCTTGGCCCTTCCGGGTCGTTTTCTTTGATAGGTTGGGTTTGTGCTCTCTTTGCGCAGAAAGGGAGAAGCTTCTGTCCCCGGAGTTAGGCCACGACTCGTTACCTTGTCCGATTCTTGCTGTGCCCTGCCATCCGGCAGGGGCTGGGCTGCGAGCGCCTTCTCCGTTTTCTACCCCCCTCTTTGGTAGGCCACCTCACCCAGTCGTGAGGCATCCAAAAGTGAGTGGTCTTACACGCTGCCCTTAGGCCAGCTCACCCAGCCGTGAGGCATCCCAAGGCTAGTGGTCCTATTCTGGCACACCGCCCTCCGGTGTGTCTCCGTACCAACCATTATCCGTATAGTTCTCTGCCACTCCATCCGGGAGGCTTCCGTCTCCCAGCAGCTCCCCCCAACTATGCCCTGCATTCTGTCACTTGCAACCTGCTGAAGTCATGGCGCCCCAGAGGTTGCTCCAAAACAAGCCCATGCCTTTGTTCGTCAGGTGCACTTCATCTTTAGCATATAATTCCGGGCTACGCAGGTGGATTAGTCTGGCCTGACATTTGCCAGACTGTTTGCTCTGCAGAATTTGCTCACTGTGAGATCCAGTTTTTTATGGGACTTTTCCACTGCTTTTTGGGAGTCTGCCTGCGCCAATCGTTTCTGCTGATCAGCTCTGACCACACAATTGCGGTATTCCTGAATGCCCTAGCTGTTTCCGTGAGTTCCCTCTGTATATCGTGTAAGAGTGCTTTCCTCCTGAGTCTCGCTAAATATCGTTACCCTCTAGGTGGATGATCAACACCTCCGGATGCCATACCATGTCAGCCCACAGTTCTCTGAGGGTCGCCGGCAGCTGTTCCCATCTCATTCCCGGTTGCCCGAACCACCGCAGGCAGGTGTCCGCTGGCCCTCCTTTCATCTTGTCGCCCCCCTGCCACCACCAGGCCTGCATCCGGGTTACAAACGAGTGCCCCACCACCCACACCAGACGTGGTCTCCTTCCTGTCAAAGCAATTAAACAAGTCACTCCCAGCTCCACCTGAAGTGGGCGCTGCCTTTTCTCCGCCTGGTCTGTCTTGTGGGTCAAAGCAGCTGGGGTCTCACGTAGGTCTTGAAGGCCTGTGACTTCCATCTCCCTACTGCCTGTATCCCTGCCTCGCTCACCCCGTGCAATGCAGCGGTCATAGCCGCTCCTATCCAGAATGAGTGGGACCCGAAACCTGCCAGGGGCAACCCTGCCTTGCTTAGTGCGAGGCGCATGACGGCTGTAAACTGGAATTTGCTCAGTTGCGTCCCTTCCCTGTGTTTGAACAGGGCCCCCCCCCTACTGGTCGCACCGCCATAAAGGCGGGCAAGCAGCACACCGCGCAGCACCTCTGGTCCTTAATGCATTATAGTCTTATCCTTGCTCCTCTCCCTGCTTGGTCAGTCTTTGACCGCCTTAGTAGAATCTCTACTCCTGTCACTGTGGGGTCACATCGCCTGCGTGTAAACATTGCCCTGCCGGTCCCACCTTTGAGGGTGCTACTAGTTTACTTAGGCGGAATGCCCCAAAGATAGCTGTGGCAAATGCGGCCTTAAACAGCAGGTGCTCAAAATTGTCTGTTATTACACCCCCTAGTGTCCTGAGCAGTAAACAAAGCCTTGTGAAGTCTATTGGGCGTCTGGTGTCCTCCTTTGGGCCCTCTTTCTGTCTCCACCCCTTCATAGCTGCCTTGATGTAGTGAGAAGCCACTGGATCCTGACCTGTCTCTAGTTTTGCGTAATGTGCCACGGCGGATAGGTGGGCCTGCGCCCATGATCTGGACTTTTTAAACTCAAATGCCCACTTTACGAACTGCTCTGCGGCCTGCGTGTAGCACCCATATCGTCCAGCGACTGTATCCCCCCTACCCTCATTACTGCTGACCCGGGAATGGCGTCATGGCCTGTTCTGCCCTGGGCGCCAACTTCCTGAACCTGTCTGTCTTGGCTCTGGACAGGGCGTCTGCCACCTCGTTCTCCAGCCCCGGGACATGGCGTGCTCACAGTCTATGTTGCCTTCCAGCTGTAATCTAACCAGTCGGCGCATTAGTCACAGAGTGTCTGGGCATCTGGCTGATCCCCTATTAATGGCCTGCACTACTCCCTTGTTGTCTGACCGGAGTGTTAGTTTCATGTTCTGCAAGTGATTTCCCCAGATTGTCAGTGCCACTATAATGGGAAACAGCTCTAGGAAGGTAATATTACTGGTTATGCCTTGTCTGTGCCATTTGCCGGGTCACTGTCCTGCGCACCATCTGTCTCCCAGGATCGCCCCGAACCCTGTGCTTCCTGATGCATCTGTGTATAGCTCAATTTGCTTGTTAGTCACCCAACCTTCCCTCCAAATCAGTAGGCCATTGAAATCTGCCAGAAAGGTGTCCCACATTGCCAAGTTTCTCTTGATGTGGTGGTGCTTCTGAGTAAGCCTGCGTGTCAGTTGTGTCAGTCGCCTGATGAATACCCTGCCTGCTGGGATCACCCTGGTTGCAAAATTCAGTCTTCCTATTAGCCTCTGGATGTCCCTCAATGTTGCCTTTTCTCGCCCACACAGGATCCTAATGTCCCGTTGGAAGTCCTCTACCTTATCTGGGGGGAGCCTGGATGTACTGGCGACGGAATCTAGCTCTATTCCTAAGAATGTGATTCTCGTAGCCGGACCCTCCGTCTTTTCCCTTGACAGGGGAATCCCCAGCTCCTCTGCCATATCCTTGAATGCAGTTAGAGTGCTCCCGCGCTCTGCTGATGCTGCCGGGCCTGTGAAAAGGAAGTCGTCTAAATAATGGAGCTTCCCGCCCGCCAGATGTCTGCCGTGCAGTGCCGATTCGACGAAGGTGCTGAACACTTCAAAGTATGCACACGATACTGAGCACCCCATCGGCATTGCCTTATCTATGTAGTGTTTCCCCTCCCACTGGAAACCTAACAGTTGAAAGCTAGCGTGTTGTACTGGAAGTAGGCGAAAAGCGGACTCATTGTCCGCTTTTGCCATGAGGGTCCCCCGCCCAGTTGCCCTAACCAGATCTATGGCATCGTCTATTGTTGCGTAGCTTACTGAACATATTTCTGAGCTAATCCCGTCGTTTAGTGACGTCCCCTCCGGGAATGATAACTGGTGAATTAGACAATATTGCCACTGCTCTTTCTTAGGGACCACCCCTAAAGGCAAGACCACTAACCCCTTACTCATCTGGGTGGGGAGGGGGCCCTCAATCCTCCCTAGTTTCCTCTCCTTCTCATTTTTCTTTGTCACCACCCCCGGGTGTTGCAGTGTGGATTTTAGGTTTGTCCTGCTGCCTGGGGGAGGTGGCCGGTGAATGGGATGAGGAAACCTTCTTTGAATCCGAGTACTAAAGTTGCTGCGTCTGCCTTGTTATGGTACCTGTTGGCTAGCCTGCACAATGCATATGTATTAATAGGGGACCACGCTAGCCCGAAACTTTGGTGTCCTGCTGTACCCCCGAGGCCCCCCTTTGCAGCTTCACTACTTCTTCCTCTCCTTTTTGTCTCCTTGTGTTCCCTCCTTCCCTGGCATCCCGCTGATGGGTGCGCATGAGGCACATATGTGCTGGAATTTACATGTTGCCCAGTATGTGCATTTGTTTGCCTCGAATTTCCAGCATATTGCCGGTGGCCCGCTGTTGTGCGCTGTCTTACCTGCGCCAAATTGTCCGGGTTTATGAAATGGCCTTCCCTTGCCGATGTGGGCGTGCCAGCGAAAGGACTGCTTGCTCCTGCCAACCCATGTCCTCGCCTCCATCGCTACCATCATTTTGTGGATAAAACCGGATACATCCTCTTCATTCCACTCCATCTCTGGGTGGGTCGGCATCTTTAGCCTGAACCCTTTGTCGTACTCTAGCCATGCGTCGCCTAGAAATTGCCTTTGTGCATTGTGGATGTTGCCTTCATAAAGCCATAGGTCGGCTGTGCAGCGTGGGAATTTCTCGACTATTATACACGCCATGATTCGAAATGCATCTAACCAATTGTCAAAGTTTCGCTCTTTACGCTCCTTTCGCCTCTCCCTCTTCCCCTCGTCCTTTTTATCACAGGTCGTCAAATCCATTTCGCGGGCGAATTTGCGGATTTTTGGCAATTTTGCGATCCGCGAATTGCGCGAATTTGCCCAAAAATCCGCAAATTCGCAAGCTATGAATTATTTTGCTTGGTCGCGCTTAAAAAATACAATATCGCGCGCGCGGCGTTGACTTACCGTGATTCTGAGTCCGCCGAGTTGTTTTTCTCCCGGTTTACGTGTGCTGCGCCATTTTCGATCTTGCTGCGTGATCGCGCGAGAGTTTTTCGATTGCAATTACGTTATCGCGGCTTGCCATCTTGCACAGCGAGAGTTTGACAACGCGAGTACGTCATAAAGGCCCGCGATCATGCATTGCGGGAGTAAACAATGCCGAACACGTAGATGCAGCGCGCAGCTGACTTCCGGGGGGAGATTTAAACAGCTCGCGTTCCCGAAATTGCAAAAATTGCAATTCTGCACAAGAAATTCACCGCAGGAGGCATAAACCTTGTGAAAATGATGATTTTGATCAGAATAACTCCTCAGATTGACATTTGGCTGCACTTTTTGGTGCAGGAGTCCATTATTTGGGGTGGGGTGGGAGGAAGGAAGTGCCCCAGAGTCTCCAACTTCCTGTTCCTGTCCAGCAGGCTCCTCCCAGTGATTTGTCCATGTCCTGGTAACTTTAGATTTGGATCTGGAGCTGGAAGGATTACTTTTTGTGGCTGCTGCTGGATATTTGTATTTGAGGACTTTTTGGACTTTGGAGTTTGGATCACTTTTGGACTTGAGATTTTACAAGCAAGTTGGTGTTGTTTGTTTGGGGCATTGCAGTTGAGGCAACTACATGTCTAAAACTTTTTTCACAACTTTAACAAAATATATATTGTGGGTAGCCACAGTATCCAGTAGGCCCAGGGTTAGTCATGGGCGCATGATACAAATGTTTATGTGATTTTTTTCTTTAACTTAATTCTCATTTATGTCATGGAATTTTAGCTCACTGGTATATGTTGATTTTTTAAAAAAAATTGGGGTTCCTGTAAAGCCTCACTAGCCAGTAGGCCCAGGGGTAGTGAGTGGTGCATGGACCAAGTCTTTCTGTGGGGTGTCTTGAATGTAAACATCATTGAGGGCATGGATGGCATTGGATTGTGGTGATTTTTGTGTGTTTTCTTTTACTTTTTGGGGTGGTGTTGGGGCCTGGCCATGTGGGTGGAGGCCATTTTGAGACCTGGTCCAGGTAGGGCCTGGCCATGTGGTTGGGGTCAAGGGGCCATTTTAAAGCAAGGCAGTGTTCTCAGGCCTTACCCACTTTGCCTTGCTTTCAACCATTATGCCCAGGGGTACTCAGTGGTGCATGGGTCTAGTCTTTCTGTGGGGTGTCTTGAATTTAAACATCATTGAGGGCATGGATGGCATTGGATTGTGGTGATTTTTGTGTATTTTTTTACTTTTTGGGACGTTGTTGGGGCCTGGCCATGTGGGTGGGGGCCATTTTGAGGCCTGGGACAGGCAGGGCCTGGCCATGTGGTGGGGGTCAAGGGGCCATTTTGAAGCCAGGCAGTGTGCTCAGGCCTGCACCCAGTTTGCCTTGCTTTTAACCATTATACCCAGGGGTACTCAGTGGTGCATGGGCCTAGTCTTTCTGTGGGGCGTCTTGAATTTAAATATCATTGAGGGCATGGATGGCATTGGATTGTGGTGATTTTTGTGTGTTTTTTGACTTTTTGGGGTGGTGTTGGGGCCTGTCCATGTGGGTGAGGGCCATTTTGAGGCCTGGTCCAGGGCCTGGCCATGTGGGTTGGGGTCTAGGGGCCATTTTGAAGCCAGGCAGTGTGCTTTGTTGTGCCATAGGCCTGCACCCAGTCTGCCATGCTTTCATCCATTATGCCCAGGGGTACTCTGTCATTGGTGCATTTTATTGGTCTTTCCATTTTGGGGGGTAGGTATAATAAAAATGCTTACTTGCAAACTATTAATTGAAGCGCTACATATGCAATATTTATTTAACTGATGTTCCTCTGGCTTCGTTTGCTTTTAGGTGCAGAAAGACGAATCATCAGCCTCATCGTTCCTCATAAGTGCCAGGAACAAGTCCTGCTGCGGTGTGTGCAGCACAACGTCACGTGTGGCCACAGACAACTCTGCAACTTGTGCAACTGTGGCCTACTGTTCTGACATCTGAAGAAGATGGCCCTAAAAAAAGTTGCCCATAGCTCCTCTTGCAAGAAAGTTGCCAGTAAGGAGCAGAAGAAGCAAGTGGAGCCACTTACCAAGGAGACTGGTGTGCCGACCGCTGCACTTTTTAGGAAAAAAAAAGTACACCTGCAGCAGCAGCGGGGTCTGCTGGGGACCAAGCTGGGAGCAGCACCTCCGCTCCATTGGGCTCAGTGCCACCACCACCACGCCAACTTAGGTCCAAGCCCTTGAGTGCTGCAGAGGCAGCCAGTATAGTTGTTCAATCACCATCGACCAGTGATGTTGGCTCATTGCAAGAAAGTAACAGCATCCCTTAATCAACACAGGTTGTTGTAACTCATCTGACGAGTGTTCAACAACCATAGCCGCAACAACAACCACATGTGCAAGTACAAGCCCAAGTACATGTGGAAGGAAAGGCGGCGCAAGGAGAGGCGCAAGCAGAGGTGCATGGAGCGGCACAAGTGCCCACAATAGTTGTTCCTCCCGAAGTAGCGGCACATCATGAAATCGACATTCAAGCCGAGGTATCATTTGAGGAAGCCACTCCTCCTGATGATTCATTGTCTTCCAGATCCCCAGCAAGGAAAAGATCATGGATGGTGTCTACATCTTCTTCAAGTCCCCTTCCTTCTGATGATATGGATGAATGTTGGGAACCACCAGTGCCGTCTGAGAGTGAGGCACACCATGATCTGACAAAGGTAGCTAAGCGTAAAAGGAAGGTCCCCGAAAGTCTCATAGTTATGGAGTGTGATGATGACGCTGAACAAGAAGTGGCTTATACTCCTGCTGATGAAGACTCTCACAACGACGACGCAGTCATCATAGACGTCACTCCAGCCTCAGTGGGCATGCAGCAAACAGACATTATTACCCTATCCCGAAATGCTGCTGAGCGTGATGTTGGCAACGTGTCAATGGGATCACCACCAATGCAGTTAACTAGTACACCACCACCTACAGCTTCTATATTTTCTCGCCAGAAGGGACCTCCATCCACCTCGACCTCCATTTCCTCAATTAGTGGTACTTTAAGTGCACAACGTAGTATATTTCGGCAACACACATCCTCCACTTCATCTGGCTTTAGCATTCCCAGTATCGCCTCCTCCGCCCCCCACAGACATTTGAAGTCCGCAGTTTGGGACTTCTTTTTTTATTTTTTTTATTTTTTGAAAACCTTTATTAGTGCATCCACAGAAGTACAAATACGGGCCCACAACCCTCAGGCCGGCCACGAATACTGTTTAAGCACAAGTGCATGCATACGGTGACGCGATAGCACATCGATATCAATAAGTAAGCATTCAGCAGTTACACTGGAAAGCACGTGCTATCCCGCCTCAGGAGCTATGAAGGTTAATTTTAAAAGTTTTTCATAGCAGCTATTAAAGTCCAAACTGTTCCATTTTAATTGAAAATAGAAACTATAAAATAAAAAAGCAAGGTCCATGTAGGCGTGATATAGCAGTAGCGACCGAGTCACACACCGCCCAACAACCCAAACGTCAAAAAACTCCCAGGCGGAATGGCGGCCCATAAAGTGTGCAGCAAGGATATTAGAACCAGGATCCTAACAATTATCTACCGCCACCCGCCCACCAGCAACATCAACACGGACCCAAGGTGGGATAGAAAGTAGAAATAAATAAAGAAGAAAAAACAAGGCACCATAGTAACAGAAAAGGAACTAAAAACCCATCCCCCAACCCCCACCCAGTTTGGGACTTCTTTAGTGTTAGCCCAACAAGGGAAACATAGCCATTTGTACCATTTGTAAGGTTCGAGTTAGTCGTGGTAAGCTTGGCACCAACTATGGTACCGGAGGCCAGAGAGGTCATCTTGAGAGACAGCACACTGTCAAATGGCATGCGCACCTAAGGGAGATCAAGGCAGCCCGAATTGCAAGTCAACAAATTATATCCGTTGATGTTTCATCTGATGATGGCGAGGAGGAAGAAGCGTCAAACATTTCTTCAGTTACACCCAGTACCCCTGTCAGCAGCACACCCCCTGCAAGATATATGAGCCACACTAAGAGTGTGGGAGAGAGTGAGACACCAATGCGAAAAAGTTAATCATCACTGAGCGTAACTGGGTCGAAGAAGTCATCATCATCCCGTAAAATGGTCCAGCCCACCATTAGAAACATGTTGTTTTCAGAAGCGCCATTTGAACGCAACCACCCAATGGCGCGTCTGTATAACACTAAGCTGGCTAAAATGCTAGCGCTGGACCTTCTCCCTTTTTCTTTTGTGGAAGGAGTGGGTTTTCTTGAAATGGTGGCAATGCTCTGCCCTAAATGGAAGGTTCCTAGCGGGTTCTATTTTGCCAGAGTTGCGGTTCCAGCACTACATGAAGATGTGCTGGAGGTGATTGGGGCAGCTTTGCAGAAGAGTGCTGTTCACACTATACATCTGACAACAGACATGTGGACCAGTTGCCAAGCCCTTGATTACATGTGCATCACTGCACACTGGGTCTCTTTTTCAGGGGTTACAGCAAAGCTAAACGCAGGTGTTGACCCGGACAAAGTTTTTAAAGCTGCTCGGAAACATGCAACACTAGCCATGTTTGCCATGGAGAAAAATCATACAGGACAAAACATTTTGCATGAGTTTAACACAAAGGTCTTTCAATGGCTGTCCACAAGAAAACGCATGATTGGTTATGTTTCCACGGATAATGGCGCCAATGTAGTTAAGGCCATGGATAAGGGTAACTATTTCAGAGTGCCGTGTTTGGCGCACTGTATAAACCTGGTTGTTAAAAAATTCTTGAGTGAAGAAAGTCCAGTCTACGAGTTACTGACCACCTGCCGAAGAATGTGCACACATTTCAACCATTCTTTAAGGCCCGGAAGCAGCTGAGGTGCCTGCAACATGAACGTAAACTGCCAGTGAAAGCACTCATCCAGGAGGTGGTAACACGTTGGAACTCAACCTTCTACATGCTTGAGCGTCTGTATGAGCAGTATGCGGTAGTCGATCAGTATTTCTTTAAACTGGGTACACCTATGATTGACCTGAGGATACAGGTGGAGCAATGGCAGCAAGTTAAAAGCCTGACAGACATGCTTCGTCCTTTTGAGGTCTTCAGGCGTGCAGTAAGCAGGGAGGACTGTAATTTGGGAAAAGCTATCCCATTGTTGCGCATGCTAGAGCACCAACTGAAGGCGGTGCCTTCTACGTTTCAAAAAGATGGAAAGCAAGAAGCATTTGAGTTGGCGGATGAGTTATTACAGCGCCTACTTCGCGATGAACGTCTTGAAAAGATCCACACAGAACAGCATTACATTTCTGCTACTATTCTGGATCCACGGTACAAAAAGGCAGTGGCAGGCAGAGTATTCTTTCCTTTTGATGACGCAGATGTTACAAAGTACAAACATTGGCTAGCTGTGTCAGCCCCTCGGTTTGAAAGAGAACGGCGGGAAATTGAAGGAAAAAGCAGTACATCAGCATCAGCAGGCCATCCGGAGTAAAAAAAATCCACTTCTGCATCTGTGGCTGTGGCAGAAGTGAGTGATTTTCCCTCTCAGCCGTTAACGACACCAGCAACCGTACCATCTGCACCAGACACAACAGTAATATTGTGTGAAGAAGAGGATTGGCTAACTCAGCTTGGGTTTGCTTCTTAAAAGGTCCCAGAAAAAAGTAAGCAAAGTGGAGGAACCCTGGAGAACCTTGAGTCGATGGTGCAGGCCTATCTGAATGACTCAACAGAGGTCTATGTTCATGATGAACCATTGGCGTATTGGCATGGGAAAAGGGAGGTGTGGCCAGAGATCACCAACCTGGCTATAAATTACTTGTCTTGCCCACTCACAAGCGTGTCTTCTGAACGTGTTTTCAGTGCTGCTGGTGGCATTGTAACTTCCAAAAGCACCCGCCTCTCGGCCAAAAACGTGGAGAGGTTAACAATGATCAAGATGAATCAGCACTTCATACCACCATATTACAAAATACGAGAGTGCACGCAGGAAGAAGACGAGGAGGACACCAACTTAGATGAGGGAAGTTCTTCTCTGTTAACTGACCTACTCCCGTCTGAATTCGCAGAGTTTGAGGACGAGCTCTTCTTCCCTGACACCGAGCCCTGAAAATGAGTCAATGAATCACTAACTTTCTTTTTCGACCTTATTCACTTTTATTCCTGTGTGTCTGTCTTTCTTTGTTTTGCTAAATCTAAATAAAAAAAAACTTTAATCACCTAATCACAAAAACAAGCCCATCAGCAGAACTGTCTTCACTTATTTGCTTATTGATTTGAAGGTGCCGCAGTCTGCATTCCTCAGGTTCACAAGTTCACAAGAACATGCTCCTCTATCCTCCTCCTCCAGACTCCTATTTCCCTCAAAGCAGATGGCTGGATTACGCCCTATGAAGAAAGACTCTGCACTTGTGGGGGTGTTCTACTTCTTTTTGGGTGAGTTGACCGGGGCATTGCCGTGAAGGTCTAATACCGGATAAAAGTGGTTTGGAGAAAATCAGAGCAGAAAAAGTTTTTGCGCTTTTGCTCACTTGCCTGTCTTTGGGGTGCTGTTTGGGGGGCTTCCAGGTTTTTGTGGGTGGGTTTTGGGGTCTGGGAGCACTGCTGGCACAGTCTAATGTTGATTGCATTTGTTTTTCAGGAAATCCATAGTGGAAAAGGGGAGTTAGGGCCTAGCTGCACAGCGCATTTGGACAGAATTGAAGGTAGGCCCATTTTTGCTTTTTGCCTGTTTGGGGGTGTTCTGCTTTTTTGCGGGTGGCTGCAGGGGTCTGGGGGCATAGCTCGGAAGGTCTAATATCGGAATCAAGTGTTTTGGACCAAATCCATGGTGAAAAAGTTTTTGCGTTTTTGCTCACTTACCTGTCTTTGGGGTGCTGTTTGGGGGGCTTCCAGGTTTTTGTGGGTGGGTTTTGGGGTCTGGGAGCACTGCTGGCACATTCTAATGTTGATTGCATTTGTTTTACAGGAAATCCATGGTGGAAAAGGGGAGTTGGGGCCCAGCTGCAGTGCGCATTTGGACTGAATTCCAGGTAGGCCCAAAGTTTTTTAAGTGTGGCTTTTCCCGGGTTTTGCCTTTTGGCTTGTTGGGGGTGTTAAACTTGTTTTCGCCCGGGTTGACAGTTCTGGGGCCATTGCTGGGAAGGTCTAATACCCGAAAGAAAGTGTTTTGGAGACAATCCCTGGGGAAAACGTTTTTGCATTTTCTGAGGTGGGGGGGTTTGCGAGTCTTGGAGCAATGCTGGGTACGGATACTTTTGCTTGCTTGCAAGTGGTTTGAATATAATCCATGGTGGGTAAGGGGGGATTTGGGCCTACTTTACTTTCAAAGTACGTTTTGTCACCATTTTCTACTAGGCCTCGTTTTTTGAGATCTGATTGGGGGTCTTCTACATTTTTGCGACTGGGTTAAGAAAGGGTCTGGGAGCACTGCTGGGAAGGTTTAATTTTGTTCTAAAACACAGTTTACAGTACACCTAGCTTGAGGGGAAAGATCCGCTAAATTAATTTGCCCATACTTATTTATCCTTCAAAAGGAGACTCAGACAGAGTACGCACTTTCAAAAATATTGTACTTTCTATTAGGAAACTCAAAGTGTGACTTTTTGCACTACACAGCGTACATACCTTATATTTATTTGTCAGTGGTGTTCTAATACCACTTCCTGTTTTTCCATCAATAATTACAGGCCAGGTTTCAGCCTGTGCAAGGGGAAAAAAGGATGAAGTCAGGCTTCACATTAGCGAGCCGCAATTCAGCATCTGCCAGGCAGGCAGTGGACAGGGTGTCTTCTGGTCACCAACATTGATGGATGGAGCGTCAGATGGAATGGAGGAGTCCCGCTAATAAGAGGAATGGTTGGATGCATGCAACTTCCCAAATTCAACAGGACAACTACAACAACATACAGATACAGTATCCGTTCTTTTCTAATTATCTTTTAAGTAATGTTATTGCTGTGAACTTCTATGAGTGTGACTCTGCATTTCTTTGATCTTTGCTTCTAAATTCATCCCTACAGCCATTGTATTGGTTTTACTTCTGCTATTTTTCAAACCTATTCAACGCAAGTAGTAGTTATACTTTCAATACTTTACCATTTGTTAGGCTACATTGTGGCACTGTTCTAGTGTACTGTCACCTGCTATATTCTCTATCGTACCGTTCTAATGCTACGGTAAGGACAAACAAGGTTTAATTTTCTGTTTTTCATATGCTGCAACTGCCACTGGGTAACACCACTAGTACCACCGCAATGATGACATTTCATCCTTCCAGGATTGCCAGCCTTAATCGCCATTTCCCGTGCAGCCAGCTCTGTGCCTAACCTTATTTCCAAACAAAAATTACAGGTAAGATAAGCGTTTGGGGGGAGGTAGTATAATGGAGTATTAGGAGAGACAAGAGACTGACGGTAGTACTAGTAAAGTCCTAGGACTATTGAATTCACTTACTCTGTGAGAGGCACTTAGTTTTGAAAACATTTGGGCAATTACTTACACAACTTGAATCAAGATGCCACTTAAGTTTCAGGAAAACAAACTTACTGTTAAACCCCCACCCACCAGCCTCAAAAGCAGTAAAAAAAACACATATGCTAAGATAAAGTTTAAAGTATATTTATATCCCTAACATAAATAATCTCCCGCAAGACCCAACCCACCCCCACTCCCTAACCCCAACAAATGTCTGTGAAAAGTCCAAAAAACCCAACTCCCAATTCCCACCCCCAGAAGTCTTTAAAAAAGGGGCAAGGGACAGTCTCCTCCTACTGCTGGCTGCTGTTCACTTTTTGGGCCAGGTCGGCATGCTCCTCGCGGAGGGTCTCGAGCAGGGTTTTGGTGTTCAACAGCTCCTGCTCGAGGTAGGACACCCTGAGTGAAAGGCAGTGCAACCTTTTTTTGTTACTGCTGTGGGGGGCAGCTGATTTTTTTGCTGCTAGGCAGTGGCGGGTGGCTGCGGTACCCCGGCTCCGTACCGCTGGAGACCTGCTGCGCTGACTGGGTGACCCAGGGAGCGTGGAGGAGGATGCAGCTGTCCCGGTCGATGTTGTGGCCGACTGCGTGTCCCCCTCCTCCTGGGCCACCAGCCGCCGATATTCGGCGACAGTCGCCTCCAGCCTCCGTTGCCGGGCCCTTTTAGCCAGCTCCTTCCGTGTTGGTTTGGAAGGAGCATCTATATGAAGAAAGAAAGACATAGTCTGTAACCAATGCTCTTTAAGATTAACACAAACTTATTCAGCAGAAAGTTGTGTCACAGTAGAACTATCAACTTGCAAGCGCAGTACATAACTATTGTGGCCAGTATCTATCTAACCTCCCACTTCTTCATCCTTGCTCAAACATTAGTGGGAGTTTAAGGAATCAATTCTACGAGCACTCTGGACTCACTCCATTAAAGTTGACTATGACAGTACACCAGTCTTATTCTTCTTCTTCTCTCTTGTTTAGCAAAATTGGTACGTTAACTTCTGCAAGCCAGCATAATACCAGCGCAGTCAACTTGCAACCGAGAAAAACAGACGCCCGCCATGATGAGTGAGACAGACATGCGTTACTGTACCAGTCCAGTACATGCAGGTGGTGATGCTCTTACTTTTCTATTATGGGTGGCACTGAGAATACTCTGTTACAAGGGCTACTGCTTAATTAATTTAACTTTCACCCTACAGTGCCAATGAATACTAGAAAAGGAAAATGAAGAAGATAAATAATCTGATTATCTATCACTGCACATGGTATGTATTTGCTTACATATGGGATGACTTCAGGTGCTTTGTTTTTTATTGAGTGAACAGTGATACATCCACACATGAATGACCGAGTTCTACTAAACTTATTAACAGAGGTAGTGAGTGGCCATCGTAATAGCCGGATATATGCTGTGCTTGCAATACAAACTACTGCTACTATTCATGGTAGTATTCGGACAAAATTAAAACTTATTTTTCTTGCCTTTCCTACACTGGAACGGACGTGCGGGTGCGGTGTTACATGCTCTTCAAAGTAACACTTAGTTCATCCAGTGACCGTCTACTCTCTCTAGATACACATATGCTATCTAAGAGTCAGCTAGTACCATGATCCAGGCATCCATCCATTCAAACTATATGTCAATCATTCTTCTTCATGTCTCTTATCTGGACAGACCTTACTTTTTCTCACGGGAAAACAACCATTTCATTTTATTTGGGAAACCGCAAGCCATACATCCGTGCTTGACTTGCATTTGAATTTCAACCAAAGGATATATTGCGCACACATACAGTTTCTGTTTCACCCACCCAGGCTGTTCTCCCTCAACCCATCCTTGCTTCATCCTTCACCCAGCCATGCATCATATTCCTTCCCAGCCACCTCGGGCACCAATCAAACACGTATCCTTCTTCTTTGTCAGTCATCATTACTTTTAACTTGCTCGTCCTTCCACACTTACTTACACCCTTCTTTCGCTTTTCGTTCATCCCATCCATCATAACCTTTTATATGCTTATTCCATTAAATGCTACACTTCTTCTTATGACAACTGATGAATGCTTGCTTAACGTGCACCATTTTTCTCATCACAGAAAGAAGATTCCATTGCCCTTCTGCCAGATGATTCACCAACTACTAGCAAGTCATCACCAGCAGTACTTTAAGTACTTTAAAGAAGGTGGGGGCTCCCGCACAGTTATTCTAATAATTTCATGTGTCTGTTAACTATTATTAAGTTTGAGTCATACTAATTTCATTCATGGGAATGTTGTTTAAACTTTAAAGTCATCTTCATCAATCACCATTGCTCGATCCGAATACTACGCTATCAAAAATAAAGAAATAATGTTTTCATTTCTTAATTGAAAAAATAAAACTTTAAAACTAACAAACACTGTGTGGTTTTTGTTCACGAGTGAGTGAGCAGAAGGGTTTGAACTACTGCACTTGGCAGTCATGTTTCAGTGACTCAGATAGGCCGGGACTCGGCGGTAGTCTTCTTCTGTTCTTCTGGGTCGTAAAAGCATTGGTCAGACACACTAGATAGTCGGTCAGGGGATTGGGGGTTCAACTTCTGTTCGGACTGAGATATGTCGGAAGTCGAACTGCACCTATCATCAACAATGTCCTATTTCTCTTGTCCACACTTCTTTGTGTGCAGAATAGTCCCTGAAACACTAGCGGTATGGGATGTGCTCCTCTCAAATCAAAAAGGTAACTGCTACCTTTTACTTGGTGTAAACAATGACATTTTGTTGTTGGAAATTGTCAAAGCACTTACATTAAGAAGACTGGAATACACAGCAAGGGCAACCCAGAGGACTGCACTCAGTGCCTAGAGCTATTGCTGGATCAGAGTTTTGTTTCACACCATTTGCCGACTGGGCAAGCTTAGCTACTTACACAGACCGACTCATAATCGTAAATAGTAGTAGCACAGAGAGTGATGGTAGAGGCAGGATAAGAATGTAGAAAGTAGTCTACATTAGAAGAAGATCAAAGACTATTATGTAAAACATAGAATTATTAGGAGACAGTTTGTAATGAATAGGAGCTGTAAAAGTTAGGGAAGTATAGGTATTAATATAACAATAGAACAACTTACTGGGGCCAGCAGAAGAGCCTGCAAGGGACTGATCCTGTCCACCTTCTTCCACCGGAGTCTCAGTCGCCACTGGCGCCTTGCCCCTGGGATGTGCTGGTGAACATGAAATAAAGAAACACAACATGGATGATTGTTTTTTTGGAAATATTTGATTTCTTTGAACACAATCTAAAATTATGTCGGGAAAACAAATTAACAACAATTGCATCTGATCTGGTCAACTAGGAGGATAGTAGTACGGTATTGCAGGATTCGCAGACTGTCTAATAGGAAAGTTATGTAATTCACTAACTACACCAACAACAAAAAAGTTCTACTATGACTGCCATCACTCAGCAGCACGAGACGTCGCGTGGCAGACACAGTCCGTCATCATGATTGCAGACCACTAACAAATGTCCTATAACAAGTAATAAATAATATACTCAACGTATCAATCCACCACTATCTCTTCAAAGTGGCAGCAGCAGGAGTACAAAGAAGGACTAGACTTGAGTCTACTGTCTCTAGCATTACGCAGTAATGCTCTCAAATGAGTAAAAAGTTGCAAACAAGTAAGCATAGTAGCAACACCAATAACCAGGCAAGCACCTGTAATGATAGAAGCTATTTAAAGATTAATTTACCTGCAATGTAATTGAATCAGCAGCATTCGTACTCTTCAGGAAAAAAACAGATTAGCAATATAACAGAGCAGAAGAAATAAAAAGTAGTTATTAAATAGCTACTTACCAAGGCCAGGGATCTCAAATCCTAGCAGGTCGAGCATGTCATGCTCCCGGTCCAGGATGTCAGTCCACCGGTGCGTCGCTTGCTGGTAGGTGCGCCGGACCCCAGACTCCTTACACTTGCCCCGGCACACGTTCTCCCACAGCTGGCGACGTTCCCGGAGGCCGTAACCGGAAGCAATCCGCCCACCTGCTGCCACTGTCTTAGGGAGGTGGACTTGAACAAAAACCATCAAGGCGGCCACCTCCACCGCAGAGAAGATCTCCCTGGCCTGGACTTCGTCCCCCCTCAAACGCCCGCAAGGGAGCCGGGTACTGGGTGCTGGGCCCTTCCCCTTGCCCTTGTCGGCTCCCTTAGCCATGGTCCTGGGCACAGGAAGAAGGAAAGAAGAATAGGTGTGAAAAAAATAAGAGAGAGAGCGAAACAAATAAAGTAGGTAATAAAGTAACAAAAAGATGAAAAAAAACACAAAATATAGATGTAGGAAATTGTAGAGATAGATAATAAGCAAGAAAAAGCAAGAAAACGTTCAGAAAAACATAGGATTACAAAGATGTAAGATGGATAGAAAGGTAGCATGCCCAAAAACCATAGCAATGAATAAAAAACAAGATGGCCGCGCCCATAGAGGACCGCGTGGGTAAGTTTGCGTGATATTTCCCCCGCGAGCACGCAAAAACACCCGCGAACCCGTAAATGCGCCACGCGCACAATGCGAGCATGCAGCTAGCACCCGGAACCGGAAATACGCTACGCGCACAAGATGTCCACGCCCATGTACGACCGCATGGGTAAGACGCGGTTGTTGCGCTGCCAGCAGCCCGCGAAGACGCAAAAAACCCAGCGAACACACACAAAAAAACAATCGCAAATTTGCACGTATTCGCGGATTGCGAGTTCGATTTCGCGCCCCGCGAATCTCGCGAAACTGCAGAAATATTAATTTTGCAAAACTGAAAGCACTTAGCAGGTGCAAAAGTTGAAGATAATTTGTAACCATACCCTGTAGTGCTTCCTGAGGGGCCCCTCCAGAGTTCAGTTGCCTACTTGCACCTATTCTCTGACCCTGCTCTGACGCTCAAAGCAGGGTCAGAGAATAGTTACAAGTATGGCACAATGCTCCTGTAAAAAAAAATAGACTGCAACAGGAAGCACTTACAGCTAAGGAAGCAGGTGCCAGACTTGAAGCTCAAATTCAGTGACACATTAACCAGCCCCAAATTAATTCATCTCAGTTGAGGTTGGGCAGGTGTGCTTTCCCCCCATAATCTACAGTGGTGAACCAGAGGGTGCTGTGATGAACCAGAGGGTGGCAGTGCTGAACCAGAGGGTGGCAGTGATGAACCAGAGGGTGCTGTGATGAACCAGAGGGTGGCAGTGGTGAACCAGAGGGTGGTAGTGGTGAACCAGAGGGTGACAGTGGTGAACCAAAGAGTGACAGTGGTGAACCAGAGAATGGCAGTGGTGAACCACAGGGTGGCAGTGATGAACCAGAGGGTGGCAGGGGTGAACCAGAGGGTGGCAGTGGTGAACCAGAGGGTGCTGTGATGAACCAGAGAGTGACAGGGATGAACCAGAGGGTGCTGTGATGAACCAGAGGGTGGCAATGGTGAACCAGAGGGTGGTAGTGGTGAACCAGAGGGTGGCAGGGGTAAACCAGAGAGTGGCAGTGGTGAACCAGAGGGTGCTGTGATGAACCAGAGAGTGACAGTGGTGAACCAGAGCGTGCTGTGATGAACCAGAGGGTGGCAATGGTGAACCAGAGGGTGGTAGTGGTGAACCAGAGGGTGACAGTGGTGAACCAGAGAGTGACAGGGGTGAACCAGAGAGTGGCAGTGGTGAAACACAGGGTGGTAGTGGTGAACCAGAGGGTGACAGTGCTGAACCAGAGGGTGGCAGGGGTGAACCAGAGAGTGGCAGTAGTGAACCAGAGAGTGCTGTGATGAACCAGAGGGTGACAGGGGTGAACCAGAGGGTGACAGTGGTGAACCAGAGGATGCCGTGATAAACCAGAGGGTGGCAGTGGTGAACCAGAGGGCGGCAGTGGTGAACCAGAGGGTGGCAGGGGTGAACCAGAGGGTGGCAGTGGTGAACCAGAGAGTGCTGTGATGAACCAGAGGGTGACAGGGGTGAACCAGAGGGCGACAGTGGTGAACCAGAGGGTGCTGTGATTAACCAGAGGGTGGCAGTGGTGAGTGCTGAACCAGAGGGTGGCAGGGGTGAACCAGATGGTGTCAGTGGTGAACCACAGGGTGCTGTGATGAACCAGAGGGTGCTGTGATGAACCAGAGGGTGGCAGTGGTGAACCGGAGGGTGACAGAGGTGAACCAGAGGGTGGCAGTGGTGAACCAGAGGGTGATAGTGATGAACCAGAGGGTGGCAGTGGTGAACCAGAGGGTGGCAGTGATGAACCGGAGGGTGGCTGCGATGAACCACAGCGTCACAAACAGGCTGGACACGTAGAAACAACATGGTCGCCACCGTTGCGACCACACAAGTAAGTTTGCGCTCCCGAACTTGTAAAAAACCCTCGCAAACTGGCAAAAACCCTCGCGAACACTCAAAAAAAAATCTGCAAATTCGCACGAATTTGTGGATTTTGCGGATTGGGAGTTCGATTTCGCGCAAATTCGCGAACGCAAATTCGCAAATTTCGCCCATACTTAGTCATCATGTCCAGCCCCTCTAACTGTATTTCTAGCAACAAGAAGATGTCAATGAACTGCTTTCTCCAGATTCTTTCTTTGACGGAGAGTAAACAGATGGAATAAAACCTATCCTATGTAAAGAGAGATATATGGAACTGTTGATCTAAATTAGACTGTAAAGGTCCTATTGAGTCTTATTGTGATTGTGTTATGGTCACAACACCTTTACCCAGTCCCCACACTTATCCCATCACACCTATCCCACCTAACTACCTTTCTCTTCTTCACTGAGAGTGCGCCGATGTACATTTATGGAATTACTATGTTACAACTTTGATTGATAAAAGTTCACACAGTTTTTTTTAAAATAATTTCTCTATGTTTTTCGTTATAAGTACAATGGAATGAATAACTTACGGAACTTATTGATTGATGCTAAGTTTCCATTCACTTCTGGGCAAAATAAATTGTGCATTGAATATATTGGACTGGTTAAGATTTGAGTTATATAATGTATATATTTGACATTTGATGTTCTGAAAGCAATTAACACTGACCCCTTCATATGTACCTAATTATTGACCCAGGTCAGATAGTTTTAGGGTGTACCCCGTTAAAACTTATCAGTCCCACAGGTGGGGCTGCAGCCAGTCATTCCCATCTATCTCGGATGCTGCTCTTATCCTTTGCAGCAGGTCGTTCAAATCCTCCTGCTGCTTTCTGCCTCCTCTCTTCGCCATCTCTGTGACGCATCAGGGGTCCCTGCTCCTGTGCTGGCACAATTGTCTTGACCCTCACCGCCCATTACCTGATCGCTCCCGCCTTCTGTTTAAGTGCAGTCCGCTCATGGGGAGGGAGGGAGCGGCGGGTCCCAGGCGGGTTGCTGCCGCCGAGCACTGCACCAAACAAGTTCAGATCTCCTTCTCTTTTTTGAGCGGGGTGCTGCGGCTGAACTCTACACCAAATGTCCCCGCGACTGGGTCCCGCAGCGCTCACCACCGCGTGACCAGGACAGCTCCTCCGTGTTATGCAGCAGCTGATTTATCGCCCTTTCTGTGTCTGAACTGGGGTGCCAGAGTGGGCTAAAGAACGGTGATGGATTAAACCCAGATCTTTTGACTGGGTGTGAGTGTTTGATTGATTCGGATGCTCCGTCCATCACCACCCCCTTTTGTACCGCTTTTGGCCGCCATAAGTGTGGCAGGGTATGCTCAGACGTGAGTCCCTTGCTCACTTTGCCACTGGATTCAAGCAAGCCGGGCTGAAGACGGCTGGAACGCCAGAAACTGGTCCTCTGAAGCTTGTTTCCGGTCCAGTGAAGACATGGCTTGGCAGTTCGGGCTGGACTGTTCCCATGAGGCACAGGGTCAGACTGATTTGCATATAGCCATGTCTGAACTTGGGTGGCAGAGTGGGCTAAAGAACGGTGATGGATTAAACCCAGATCTTTTGACTAAGTGTGAGTGTTTGATTGATTCGGATGCTCCGTCCATCACCACCCCCTTTTGTACCGCTTTTGGCCGCCATAAGTTTGGCAGGGTATGCTCAGACGTGAGTCCCTTGCTCACTTTGTCACTGGATTCAAGCAAGCCGGGCTGAAAAGGGCTGGAATGCCAGAAACCGGTCCTCGGAAGCTTGTTTCCGGTCCAGAGAAGACATGGCTTGGCAGTTCGGGCTGGACTGTTCCCATGAGGCACAGGGTCAGACTGATTTGCATATAGCCATGTCTTAACTGGGGTGGCAGAGTGGGCTAAAGAACGGTGATGGATTAAACCCAGATCTTTTGACTGGGTGTGAGTGTTTGATTGATTCGAATGCTCCGTCCATCACCACCCCCTTTTGTACCGCTTCTGTGCCTCGGCGCTTGTCTCAGAGCTTGCTAGCATCCGCTGCTTTCCATTGGGATGGTCCGTTTGCAGCGCCCCTATTGCTTGCTGGGTCAACGACGTGCGGCACATGCCCCGTTACCTATTCTTCCTGCCTCCGCTTCTGGCCCATGGGTTTGGGTGAGCTGCAGCGGTTCCACGGGTGAGGCCGTGGCAGTTTTGTTCTTTTACCGCTGCATAGCCACAAGGCCACCCGCTTCTGTTCTTCACCGAGCTGCAGCGGGTCTTCGGGTGAGGCGCTGGCAGTTTTGGTCTTTTACCACTGCACAGCCCCAAGGCCGCCCGCTTCCGTTCTTCACCGGTCCCCTCCTGAGGGTTTGGGTGAGCTGCAGGGGGTCTGTGGGCGAGGTGGAGGTGGTGGCGGTTCTGGTGTCTTAACGCTGCACAGCCCCAAGGCCTCCCCCTTTCCGTTGTTCACCGGGTGGGCTCCAGTCTTGCTTCAACTGCAGCAGCAGCCCTCCGCAGCCTGCTCACGCCCCGGGAGCTGGAGTCCGGGGTCTGCCTCGGTCTCCTATGGACAGCACCTGGATGGCTACCTGGTCGTCCAGTCGTTCCTTGATGAGCCTGAACAGAGCTTCTCCTCACGCCGACGTCACGATCGTCTCCAGGTACGACAAAAGGCTCCTGTGTCGGTGCTGCTCCCAGCTCAGTGAAGATAGGAGATTACCTGGGGGAGCAGTCCTTATATCCCCCCCTTTGCTTTCCCGCCTTGTTGGGTGTCTACCCCTATTGGGGGGTTCGTATGCCTGGGCCCCCATTGGCCGGAGGGCCGGCGCCTCTTTGGTGGCCACCATGGGGGGGAGGAGGCAGATGTTATCATGCTGGTCTCTCTGACTGCCAAAAACTGGCCCAAAAATTGATTGGTCCGGGGGGCACGGCGATCATTATGGCGCTGGCTCTCTAGACCCCTTCGTGTGTAGCCTCTGCAAAATTCCATTGGACTGTACACATTTTCTCAGTTGACAGGCAATTACACTTCAAGGAATGGATGATTGCAAAGATGGCAATTATCAGCAGTTGATGAGCTCCTGAGTGCCATCATCGAAGAGTTGGTTAAATAATGCAATCTTTGACCACCACATGTTACATACATGAGCCCCACAGCTCAAAATTAATTCCTAAATATTTTGAGTAATTGCATTCAGGACAGGAGGTGGTTTTCAGTAGGGTGCAGGGATGTGGTTCGTTTGCAGTGATCTAAAGACACACATTTGATGGACAGAATGTAGAACAAATCAAAACATTCACCCCCAGTAAAGAGACCTGGGTTTAATCCATCATTCTTTTGCTTACCATGCCAGCCTAGTTTAGACCTGGCCATATGCAAATCAGTCTTGACCCTGTGCCTCATGGGAACAGTCCAGCCCGAACTGCCAAACCAGATCCTCCCTGGACCAGAAACAAGCATCCCAGGACCGGTTTCGAGGTTTCACCCCTCATCAGCCAGGATAGCTTGATTCCAGTGCCACAGTGTGCCCGGGATCCACGTCTGGGTATACCCGGCGCACTTAGGGTGAGAAAGCAAAAGATATACAATTAATGGATGGAATGAGAACAAATCAAAACATTCACCCCCAGTCAGGAGATCTGGGTTAAATCCATCATTACTTTGCTCACCATACCACCCCAGTTTAGACCTGGACATATGCAAATCAGTCTTGACCCTGTGCCTCATGGGAACAGTCCAGTCCAAACTGCAAATCCAGGTCCTCCCTGGACCGGAAACAAGCATCCTAGGACCGGTGTCGGGGTTTCACCCCTCATCAGCCAGGATATTCCAGTAGCACAGTGAGCCAGAGATCCACGTCTGGGCATACCCGGCGCACTTAGGGCAAGAAAGCAAAACACACATAATTGATGGACCGAATGCAGATCAAATCAAAACATTCGCTCCCAGTCAAGAGATCTGGATTAAATCCATCATTCTTTTGCTCACCATGCCACCCCAGTTTAAATGATGGATTTAGGCCCAGATCTCTGTACTGGGGTGAATTTTGTGACATTGTTCTGCATTCTGTCCATGAATTGTTCTTTTTGCATTTGTCTCCCCAACTTGAACTGGTATGACCAGTCTCGTACTCTCCATGCCACTGGAGTCAATCTATCCTGGCTGATGAGGGCTGAAAGACAGAAACCGGTCCTAGGATGCTTGTTTCCAGTCCAGGGAGGACCTGGCCTGGCAGTTCGGACTGGACTGTTCCCATTGGACGCAGGGTTAAGACTGATTTGCATATGACTGGGTCCACACTGGAATTGCATGGTGAGCAAAAAAACGATGTATTTAGGCCCAGATCTCTGTACTGGGGTGAATGTAGGACATTATTCTGCATTCTGTCCATCAATTGTTATTTTTTCATTTGCTGTGATGGCTGATACTTCCCCAGACCTGTCTCACCATGATCAGCTCACTACAGTAATTCGGTGTGTTACAAATCTTTTCAAGGTCGAGGAGCGCCATCTTCACTTTGGTAGTACTCATAATAGGACTTGTGAAGGATTGGCATCTGCTATTGTATATGTACTATCTGACTGTTGGCTGGAAGATAAATACTGTGTTGTTCAATTATATAATATGATGTCTTCAGACTCAGGTGAAAATAAGGGATGTCAGGCCATGCTTAGTAAAATGGCAAAAAAATGAGGAGAGGATGTAGCCTTACAGCTAGAGCAGTCAACGTCGAAGCTCGGGAACCAGGTTCGAGTCTTGGCAGCGCCGTTCAACATTCTGGGATTCTGGGCAAATCATTTAATCTCCCCATGCCTAACACAAATGAAGGTGTCTTTGTGTATCAAAACTGGTACTATGTAAAGCTCTCTGATACCCGGTATCTTCGGATCTAGTTCGCTCTATATAAAACAAAAACAAAAAAAAAGAGGATTACGATATGTGATGCGGTTAAAGCAGCATGGTCTATTTTTGATTTGATACAGTTTCAAAGTTAACAGCAAATAATGTATTGGGTCAAATGATCTCATTTGAATTGGTGTTGGCCATGCTGCTGATGAAGAACCTCATGGTCAAAACAAAAACTGCTGTTGAACTCTTGTAACATGAGGAGGTTAATATCTTGCAAGTCAGTGATGTGGTGCATCAAACGGCAGACGTCCTGCAGCATATGCGAGAAAATGAGGACACCACAAATGGCCTTATACAAGCTGCTTCAAATCTTTGTGAAAAGGTAGGTGCGGATGATGAAAGGCAATTTTGCATACACCATAGGCCACGTTAAATGCCAAAACACTTTGGGCCATATGTAGGTAATCCAAATTTACCGATTCTAAAATACTGAATTTTACTGATTCGTTATTTCAGAATCGGTAAATGGTATGTAGGTATTGATTGGGTAAATTTTACTGAATCGGTAACATTTGGTAAATACTGATTCGGTATTTACGGATTCGGTAATTCACATTCATTCCTATGGGCCTGGAGGCCCTTAGGAATGAATGGGATGCCATTAACTATTACCGATTCGGTATATACTGAATCTGTAATAGGGGGTGCATATTCAAGGGTGGCAGGGTGTCACATTGACACCCTGTTGCCCCCCTGAATCATGCATGTGTGCACATGTGGCACACATACATGCTCTTAGGGCATGTATGTCTGCCACTTGGCACTTTTGGAAAAGCACAGATTTGCTTTTTCAAAGGTTTTCGATATTTACCACCAACTTTTAGTTGGTGGTAAATACCGAATCCTTAACTCAGAAATGCACTCACTTGAGTGCTCCCTCCATTACGGATTCAGTAATTTACCGAATCAGTATTTTAAGGATTTACCGATTTCTTAAATTACTGATTTGGTAAATTACCGAATCCCTAAATTTGGCCCTTACATCTCAAATGCTTAATACCGGTCGGTAACGGACGAAATTCGGTAATTTCGGCCGTTACCGACCCGTATTGGGCTACCTACATCTCGCCCTTTGATGGTAATCAAGATACTTTTGTGCACTGCATTTTACAGACCTTTTACAAAGCTGAGATTCAGAAAATGATTGATAGATGACACACCCAATCTACTGTTTAAGCAAATCAAGTCTCTGTTGCTGTTACGTCCTATGAATGTTCACAAGGCAACTATGGTTAATTTCAAGAATTTATTTAGCCTTTTCCCTGAGGAATCTGTTTTGGATATATTGGAGACAAAAGCCGAAATGATGAGTAGAGATAATACTAACTCAGGGAAAATTAGTCTCCATGAGGCAGCACGGCTCCTATCTGGCAAAGCTAACATTTACCCACATCTTGCTTTTTCTTAAAAATTGGCACTACTTTACTAGTTACTGTTGCCAGCAATGAGCGTAGTTTTAGCTGAATACAACAGGTAAAAAATTACCATAAATCAACAATGACAGGTGAGATCTTAAATCATTTGGTGCTCATCACTTGTGAAGCAGATATAGTGGATGAACTAAACTTGGACTACTGTTTTGCTAATTCATTAACTTTTACTTCCGTTAATTGTTTACCTTTGGCTGATGGTACAATGGGAATATCTATAACCTCCTTTGAAGCCGATATTTCCAGTGGGCTGGTTGATACACAGGGAGCTGCAGGCGTGTTATGTATTGGAGCTGTTACACTTTTATGTTGGAGTTTATTAATCAGCTCTGCTTCCGATACGGATGGGGCCAATATAGTCACATCAACCTCAGTAGTCAATGCAATCTTGGTAGCCGCTAAACGTTCTTCCATATTTTCAATTTTGCTATTAATTAATCCCATTGCAGTATAGAGGTTAATGGTTATAGGGGCACTCATTCTTGCGATTTTATTTTTACTGCCGGAGGCAGCACCCACAAGCTTGCGTTTTCCCATATTTCAGATGATTATCTGGACTAGGACGTTGGAAAAACCGTAAAATGAAACAGCAGGGCAAATATATATTCTTAAGGAACTTTCTTAGTCTCTTACCCTGATTCTTGGAGTCTTGGAGTTTTGCAGCACCTCTCTGGGACATGGCCCTAGGCTGTTTTTAAATGCGCCTCCGGGCGCTCATTGTGATGTTTGCGACTTCTGCCGCGATGAGTGTCAGGGGGATGGCATCCCCTGCTGTGCCCTTGCCTCGCTACAGGATTACGAGCTCCGAGACGTCATTCTTAGAAACATGGAAGCTAGGTGGATCTGCTGCCTTCAGGCAGCAGACAGAGGACTAAACTAGGACAATAAGCGACAATATTTGTTATGTAGCCGACATTTATCAGTCCATCGATAGAGCATAACAGCCACTTTAGGTTGTGGAATGATGTCAGCGGGCTATAATATGTATTGGTAATGGATTTTTAGATATGGGTGGTTTAACATATCCAGTGCTTGTTATCTGCTCAAGATGGTGTCCATGTCAATGTGTTCACAAGTTTCTTTGTAGAATGTGGACTGACGCTACTGGGGCAGGACTTGTACTGGGTACTGACCTTTGGAACTGTATGTTTTAGCATACTCAGTGGTAATTATCTGCTCTAGATATCGTTCACATTAATGCATTTACTAATCAGTAGTTTTTGCAATAGCAAGAAGCTTCTCAGTGATAATAAAAGCTAGGATCTTATTCTTTCCTATATGGTACTGTACAGTTAAGATTGCACTTTTATTTTGTAGTCTCTCAGTGAAGCCTATTCAGTGAACGGTAAAACTGTTTTGTTCAGTGCCACATGTGTTAGGGATGGATAATTGCATATGAAAGATTTAGCATGCCGAGTGCTTGATATCCGCTCAAGACCGTGCTCGCATCAATGCTTTTATTTATCATTTGTTTGTGCATTGTAGAGACTGTCCTCAGTGATCATACAGTTGAATAACTTTGTTATACAGAAGTATCCGACACACAGTTACTTTGAGTCCATCAGTGCTGAGAGCATAATTGACCTACGACTGGTTGTTTGTTTCTGGTTTTGCCTTGGTTTGTTTCATTAACAGGGTAGGAGGAAAATAATAACTAGATTTTCAGGTGGCACTCTCTCAATTTGTGACCATTCTAACACGGCCCTGATAGTGACTGTCATATATTAACCTTGTAGGCAAAACTGAGAATTCTAAGAAGAACATAAACAAATAGAGTATAAGAAGTAGTAGTATGTGAGGCAGGCATCAGATGTCATTATTACAAGATAAAGTCTCTGTCTTTGGCTCTCTTTATATGAAATTGTCTTGATCGGTTTAATGAATCAAGACCGGGCTCATTTATTTTGCAAAAAAACACAATATTTGTCCTATTTCAGTCTCAGTATATTATGAATCTTGGCATACTGAAAATCTAAAAACTGTACCAGGATGTATAAACACGATGGAAATGCTTGCCTATTATTTGTCACATGTGTCACTTATTTGTATGTAGGGTTATAGAGGATGGTTGTGAAAATGTGTTGGCAGTGTTTGGTCTGTGTGTTTTTAATATTTGTAATATGTAATTCATTTTAATTAAGATGCGTTATTTTGATTTGCAGCCTTGAGGTACCAAACACCTTTGAAATGATTGTGTTTTATGATATCTTTGATGAGACAAATAAAGAATAACTTTTGAGACTATTGGAAGGTGTTGCTGAATTAATTAAATGTAATCACATGAAGAGAAAATATATTTATGAAGACACTACCGAAGACAGCAATATTTAATGAGGGAATTTATAATGAGAGTGACTCTCTCACGCTAGGAATAATATCATAAACATTTTGCCTTAGTGTCAGTAGGATATGACTACAATATGGGGTGTTCCAGTACTCTTTGGTAAATAAACAATCCCCCATAAATATTTAGATCCACAATATCCTGAGTGTGGCATACCACAGAGAGGACATTGTACATAAAAACTTTCAAAGTAAAAATTAGGCAACATGCTGTCTTTATTGCCTGCACCCTCTGGAGATGGTTTATTGTCATGCACTCACCTGGTCCCAAACGCAGAGACGACACTGGAGCCAATATTGGACCTCCTATCACTCCCAGGCCCTAACAAAGCATGGTCCCAAGTGGGGAATGGGGGTTGGAATAAAATAAAATACGAGAGTTTTGCAGTACTGGATCTACTCTGGAGCCTTGAGACACAGCATAGCAGGATTTGTCGCTTCAAAGACCTGGTGCCTGCGAGGTAGAAACACACTGGGCCAGACCCTCTGGCTTTACAGTGACACAATACACTGGAAAAAACAAGAGGAGGCAGTTACCATCAGTACACTAACAGGCCTCTATATTGAATGACCATAAATTGACTTCAGTGACAAACACTTACAGATTTCATCAGCAGCTCGACATGAGAGAAAAATAACCAAAATCACAGATTGGAGTTTGGAACACTAGCATGGATTAAACCTGGACCACAGATTTTGTTACAAGTTTCATACATATAGCAATGACTCTGAAGCGCTTTCTCTAGGCACTACTGTTCATCAGATAAAGAAGGAGCTCAAGTCTCTAATCCCTGCACAAACAGCTCTGGCGCCAAGGTGGCAGGAAGAGTTTGGAGTGTAAACACACAAGAAGCGCTGGAGTAAATCACAGAGAGGGCATGGAGGAAAAGTCAATGGTCTTTGAAGATGTGTGTACTAAGTCCTGCTTATTACAATAGGAGGATTAGTGCGCACTAGCCTGATATCAAGTACTTAGTCTAGTTCTTCTACTTGACTGAAGTTCTGAGAAGATCTCAAGGCTTTAACAGAGGGGGTCGCAAGGGGTCCCGAATAGCTGTGCAGGAGGAGAGGAGGTACACGCCAAGGGAGCTGGAGCCCTAGGAACCACAGGTTCAGATGGACTTGAAGGAGACTGGAGCGCTCCTCGGTTCTGGCAGGATGCTTCAGGTGAGTGGGAAAGGTGAAGCTTGTTCTTCAGGGAGCGAGGCCAAACCACTATTCGGAGTTGGGCGGGCTTTGTTTACATACACTCTCGAAGACTCAACCGATGTAGCTAGATCACATGGGGCACATGGCTGCCTAGAAGTTTTTTTTAATTAATTAATTAATTTATTTATTTACAGAGTTTTATATAGCGCAAACTTGACCCAAATCAGGTATCAGAGTGCTTTACAAGGCACCAGTTGCTTTACATGAGGTCACATCCATTTTTGTCCTTGAACTTGGAGAAAACATGTGTTAATACACTCACTTTGACCTTATAGAAAATTACCCTTGCCACTCCAAAAACTATCCATACCCTAAACCCTAAAATAACCCTTGCTACCCCTAAAACCCTATACACCCTAAACCCTAGAATTAGCCTAGCCATCCCCAAACCCCTACCCACCCTAAAACCTAAAATTACCCTTGCCACCCTAAAACCCATACCCACCCTAAACACTAAAATTACCCTTGCCACCCAAAACACATACCCACCCTAAACCTTAAAATTACCCTTGCCACCCCAAAACACATAGCCACCCTAAAAACCAAACCCATAGTAGTACTTACATTCGAAATGCATATCCCTTTATATTCATGTCTTTACAATAAAATTCATTGTAAAGCCATTCGTTGTAAAGGCATATGCGTGGTAAAAGTTTGCATTGTAATGGTCATGTGTTGTAACAGCATTTGCGGTGTTACAACCCCGTTGTAATGGTAACACATTTTAATGACCGCATTTTACTGGTTGTTACCCATTTCTAACATATGTCTGGACCTCACACTAATTGTGCTCAATCAATCAATCAAAGCATTTGATTGATTGTACTCGTACTTTTGCACCTTTTACCATATACATTTTACGATACTAAATCAAACTTGTCTCCAGGACATAATCGATTATGTCATTTGTGATGCTGTTAGCAATGTCATCAATTTTCAACACTTAACTATAACGTTACATTAGCATATGTTTTTTCAGTGAATTTATAGGGTTTTTTATTTTATCGTTTTTAAACTTAGACACTGGCGCTGAGACTACGACATCACAATGAAAACACGCTACAAAGAAGCAATGGCCAAATACAAACTTCTTTTAATAGCAGAGAAAAGTAAACACTACCTCAACCAAATCGAAACAGCACAAGACTCTGTGAAACACCTGTTCCAGGTTGTTACTAAGCTTTCAGGACCAGAGACTAACCCGCCATTAACTTCCACACAAGCCCTATGCGATTCTCTTGCCACTTTCTTTCAAGAAAAAGTCACCCACATATACACTAATTTCTCAACCCACACCCCGACCAACAAACAGATCATCGTACCCAATGTAGAAAAATATTCTACTAACTCCCCAGAACAACGTCCCTCCAATGATAACCCCTCCCCTACTCTCTCCGAATTCAGCCAGGTTACCACAGACTACATTATCGGTCTCATATCGACCATCACATCTGGATCCCCCAATGACCCATGCTCCCTACCAAATTGAAACTTACACCAGACATCATAGGCGCCAAACTAGCTAACATTTGCAACTCAATGTTTTCAACAAAAACATACCCTTCCATCTGGAAAAAAACATCATCAAGCCACTGCTAAAGAAACACAACCTTAACCCCACAGACACCAAGAATTATAGACCAATTGCTTGCCTCCCTTTCCCCGCTAAAATCTTCAAGAGCTGGCCCATTTTATTGACAACAACAACCTCCCAGATGACACCCAATTTAGCTTTAGGAAAGGCCCTGGTACCAAAACAGCCCTGATCAAGACATCCAACAAAATCAGGATGACATTTGATTAGGTAGGTACCGCGGTCCTGGTGCTGCTAGATCTCTCAGTAGCATTTGACACGGTCGACCACAGAACCCTGATCGACCGTGTCTCAGCCATAGGTATTAAAGACAAAGCCAAGGTCCTCCTGACATCCTTCCTGTCCAACTGCGCCCAACTTGTAAAGCTCGGCAACTTTAATTCCCCACTTTTTTCACTGCCATGCGGGGTCCCACAGGGATTGGAGTTCTGGACTTTTTGGTTCCGTCCAGAGGTGTCAGGGAACAACACCCGAAGACCCCGGAGTTCCACCTGTCTTGGTGCACAAATAAACAGAAACACGGGCTTCTCGATGGTGGCGTCAAAGACCAAAGGTTTATTACTGCAGGGACACAGAAGTCACAGAAACTACGCATGGGCAGTGTCTAGGAGCCTGTTCCATTTGTACAAAGAGGGTTGCTCCTTATATACTAAAAATTGGGCTTCAGGCAAATTCTTCACATGTTAGTACATTCCCAAACCTTTGTGTCCTAAACAATAAATATTTGGCGTTGCACAGGAATCGTCGACAATATCTGATGTCAAAACATTACGAACGAGGGGTTCCCACTTTTCCATCATAATCTCATGTCAACTTTCCATTCAGGACCCGGACCGCCTCATCGTAAATTTCGTTACCTCCCCCTAATAAAGGCCCAGAAGGAAAGGAGCAGAGCCAAGTGCAGAAGATAGAAAAGCAGGATAAGGGATGTTTGTGGGTTGTAAATGGGCAAGGCTACCGGCTTCGGCCGCCTAATCATGATCAGGCCAACGACCACAAGAACCAGTATAGCAGGACTAGCCTCGGACAGAGGAGGCAGCCTTTGTTGAGTCATGCAGCTACAGCGTGTTCTGTTCCAAGGTGCACGTGTCACTAAAGAGGTGAATCGCCGGCTAAGGCTACGTGTCCTTAATTGAAATGAAGTGATCAGAGGTTATTGCGTATGTGAGGGCAAGAAACACAAAATGGCTGCCATGATCTAAGATGGATGCCATGGGTAGATCGGAAATATGTTTGTAACAGGAGTACTCTTGCTCGTAGCATAGCGAAAACACCAGGATATGCTAAATGGATCATTTGCGGTTCGCTGATACCAATATTATGTATTTCCGACAATATTGAAAACACGGGTTCAAATCGTCACGGAACCTCAGACCCTCCTTTTGCCCTTACATAGGCAATTACTCAGTCTATGTCAGAATCTAGTTCTATGCTCATCAGGTCAGTGACATGTTGTTGTATCATCATCCTTTCTCGTGCCTTTTCTCCAAACGCAGGTGGTTTCCTAAAACAAGTTGCAGCACAAAGACTACATAGAGCAGGACCACACTGGATAATCAGGCAGCATGAGAATAGGAATACTAAGATGACACCAATGACCATCAGAACCTTCCATCCCCACGCTGATATCAGAGTCCAAAACCACTCCATGAAAGACCAGTTTCCCTTGTCTACGTGTATAGAGTCGGAAATCTTGTGTAGCTTAGAGATCGCCTCATAGACTGTTGGAGCATTATTGGGAATAAAGACACAGCAGCTCGATTGGATCATTCTGCATACCCCACCTCGATCGGCAAGTATTATGTCTAGAACCATACGGTTCTGCAACGTCATGAGTCTATCCGCCTGAAGCTCAGCTGTCAAATTGCTAAGGGCACCAGCAGTTTCGGTAATAGTAGATTCAACTACCCGTGTTAGCTGACGTATGTTTATACTATTGGCCATAGGCCCCCAGAACGGAAGGAAACCTTTGAAGAAGTCTCCAGCTTCCTGACCAGCGGTGTCTTCCTTGCTAAAAACACCTCTTGCTACTCTGGTTTTGTGGTAGTCAGAAGAAGCAGTGTATGTCGGAGGCAACAGTCGAGCAATATAACATGAACCTGAAAAGTCAGCAGGCAACCATGTATATGCTCTGTTTTGACAGATGAAGTAGGTACCTCTAGCAGTAAGAAAAGCAGGGGAAGAGTTAGACGGAAACACGTAAGTCTCTACGCACTCACTCCTCCCTAGCTGAGCTCTCGGATTTCTCCCATTTCCTTGCAAACAGACTAAGCATGAGCGGATTTTGCGGATTGGCAATCCGCGAATTTTGCGGATTTGCGGATTCGCAATCCGCAAAATCCGCGAATTCCCGCGAATTTGCGGATTTTTTTTTTTTTTGTGTTCGCCCGTGTTTCTGCCAGTTCGCGAGGGTTTTTACAATTTCGCAATTTGCGAACTTACCTGTCGGGTCGCAAGTTTTGCGAACTTGTTGTTTCTACGTGTCCAGCCTGTTTGGGACACTCTTCTTCATCACTGCCACTCTCTGTCACCACTGCCACTCTCTGACTACTCATGCCACCCTCTGGCCCACCCATGCCACCCTCTGTTTCATCACTACACCCTCTGGTTGTCCAGTGTACATTATTTTCGGCAAAGCAAAGCACACCTTCCCTGCCTCAAGTGACCTGAATTAATTTGGGGCTGATTAATGTGTCACAGAATATTTTTTTAGCTGGCACCTGCTTCCTTAGTGCGCCCTGATTAGTGATCTTTTGCACTTGCTAAGTGCTTTCATTGTTGCAAAATTAGTTACAACACCTGCCCTGCCCCAACTGACAATAATGAATTAGGGGCTGATTAATGGATTTTAACTTCCAGCCTGGCTCCTGCTTGTCTCCCTTAGCTGTAATTCAGGACCTTTGTGGCATATGTGTAACTATTCTGAGGTTCAGAGCAGGGTCACATAATAGTTTCAACTGGCAACTGAACTCTGGAGGGGCCCCTCAGGAAGCACTACAGGAAATGGCTACTAATGATGTGCCTGAACTTTTGAACCTGGTAAGTAGTTACTTTCAGTTTTGCCAAGATCGTATTTCTGCAATTTTGCACTTATTCGCGGGGCGCGAATTCACGCTAACAGTGCGAGCAGTGCGAGCAAAATCCGCTGCTCGCGGATTTGCGGATTTTGCGGGAAATTCGCAAATCTCGCGGATTGCGGATTTCCCGAAAATCCGCAAAATCCGCGAGCGGAACGGATTTTCCGCCCACGCCTAAAACAGACCTGACCTCGGTGAGGTACGACCCAGATTGGAGTTGAGCTTTTACGCTTGCTTTCTCCCAAACTAAGGCGATACTCTGAAGAATTCCAACTCAAATATACTCGCAATTCGTCTCTTGGGTAAGATGGAGTATTATTGACGTCCTTGATCATGTCAATAATTCCTTGGACTAAGGCTTTGTTGGCAGAGTTATATTTAGTGGAACGTGGTGGACGCGGAGGATAGGTTTCAAGGGCATAAGCAAAGATGGTTTGAAAGGCCTGAAATGATCCATTATAGCTAAAAGGCAAAACCAGATAGGGAATACCTTTATCCATAGTGTGGGGTATCAAGCCACACACCCAGCAGTCTGTAGTGTTAACTACCAGTTGGTGTTGGTGCAAGAGCTGTACAAAAGTGTTATTGATAAATTCTGAGCGTTGAGCTTGCTCATGTTCAGGAAACGAGTGAAAAGAATGCATAGAAGAAACAGTAGAAGTAGCAGGATCAAGGGGAGGTACTGTAGTTACTGGCACAAAGATCAAATTTATACCAAAGACGATTCCACCCACCAACGTTATTAAAACAATCAAAAATGTAATGGCACATTGCATCAAAAAGCATTTGCTGTGAAGGATTCTGTAAAGTCTGTTTTTGCGAACATAAATCACATTTTCTCGTTGCAGCGCAGGAAGCTCCATCTTCTACAATCCGCTCGCGACCACTGATGATGTGTACGTAGATGAAAATGCCTCTATCAGCCCTGGGAGTTCCCAGAACCAACAGAAAGATCGACCTTGTGTCTGACCCCCGCAGATTCAACTAGGCACACAGCCACGACCCTACGGCTACCCAGACGGCAAGGCAATTTTTAAAAGCAATAAAACAATAGCAAACTTCCTGGCTGAAGGCAAAAGTTCAAAATTTCAAATATCACAATAGGCAGTTTCCTGCTTTATTTGTCCATATTACGAGATCGTAAGTTGTATCTTAGTTTTGCAGGAATCGTTTGATCAGGAAACAGTGTTTTGTCAGTAGAGTTTGCAATGTTCAAGTTCGCAGATGGCAAAGTTTCTTCTGATGCAGAGGGCAAGTGTTTAGGAGTCAAAGAAGTAGTTTCAGAAGGAGAGTCAGAGTTCGTAGTGTCAGTTATCAATTCGGCATCGCTGAAAGGGACAAACATGGGCGTTTGCTCGAATTCAGAGGCACCAATTCCCTTCTTCACCCAGTTGTCGTAAGGAAGTGGCAGGGGCACACGTTTGACATGCGTTGCATGTATCCAGTGCTTGCGACCAGCCACACGAACAGCAGTTCTTGTTGCAAGCAGCACCTGGAAGGGGCCAACAAATCTGGGTTGAAGGTTCTTCGTCCTCGTAAAATTTCGTACCACAACGTGGTCACCTGGTTTCAGCTGATGGCCTGGACTCTCCGGAGACTTTGGCAATGCATCGAAAACCTGTTGGTGAATAAGACTCAATTTAGCAGTCAAGTCGTAAAGGTAATCAATCAACATTGGATATTCTAGAGAACAAAACTCCTTTGGCCTTGGCACTCCCCAAATATTAGCGGGACGGCCAAAGACAATTTCGTATGGACTAAGCCCTACTCTAGAATGCACAGTCGCTCTCTTGGATAACAAAGCCAAGGGTAGTGCGTCTGGCCAGGATAAACCCGTGGATGCCTGTATTTTAGCTAGCTTTAGTTTGAGGGTGCCATTGTAACCCTCAACTAAACCAGCAGACTGGGGATGGTTTGCACTGTGGAACTTTTGTTTAATGCCCAAACCGGCACACACACTCTGCATAACTTTCCCTATAAACTCACTTCCGTTATCTGACCATACAGTCCGTGGCATTCCGTATCTAGGGAAATATTCTTTGAGAAGAATTTTGGCAGTTGATAGGGCAGTATTGTCCTTTAGTGGATATGCTTCGATCCATCTGGAGAAAGCACAAACTACCACTAGGACGTATTTTAAGTTATTGCACCGATCCATGTGAATGAAGTCTAACTGAATCACTTCAAAGGGGCAAGAAGGAGGAGCGAAATGACCAGCAGGAGTTGGGATTCCCTTGCCAGGATTATGCATCAGGCATACCATACAATTTTTCACCACTCTCTCTGCACATTTACCAATCCCATCATTCTTCCAGACTGGAGCCAACATCTTACAGATTCCTTTAGAACTTATATGCGCTACTCCATGTGCCATTGTCACCACTGCAAGCACATACGCATCAGGCAACATCCAACGCTGTTGTTCCGACAAGTCAATCCAACACCCACTCGGATCCAACTTGCCCGTACTTTCTTTCCATGCACGCTTTTCCTCCTCAGTTGCTTCTTTCTGAATCTCTTTCACACTTTCCACTGTATCCTCACACATTCCAGACTCGGAAATCCATCTTGCAGACGTTGCAACATACATTCTACTCATCATATTTCTAGCTGTCTGTTTAGCAGTCTCATCAGCAAAAGCATTCCCACGACCAACATCATCCGTGATTCCTTTATGCGCACTGCATTTCACAATCGCAACTTCAGTCGGCAAGGTTAGAGATTCCAACAAGTCGTTAACTAGCTGACCATGTTGAATCTTAGTCCCATGGGACGTAATGAAACCTCTTTCTTTCCACAAACGGCCAAAACTATGGGCCACGCCAAACGCGTACTGACTATCTGTGAACACATTCACTCTCTTTCCCTTAGCTAAAACACACGCTCTTGTTAGGGCGATTAATTCTGCAGCTTGGGCAGAATTCTGACTCACTCTTGCAGTCTCCACAATCGTCCTTAAAGTCGTTACTGCATAGGCAGCAGTCACATCACCATTCTCCAATTTAAAACATGATCCATCAACATACAACATGCCATCTGGATCTGACAATGGAGTGTCTTTTAAATCAATTCGTCCTTTTGTCTCTTCCTCAGTTCTAAAACAGAAATCATGGGGCTCGGAATCACTCGACTCTTGATTAGTCGGCAACAAGGTTGCTGGATTCAATACGTTGCATCTTTTGATTTGAATATGACTCGCTAGCAATGTCAGCTCGTAGCCAGATAATCTCGCACTGGTAAGATGTTGTGTCTTGGTTCTGTTCATGAGTGTATCCACAGCATGAGGAACCATGACCACTAGCATGTTATTCATCACCAAACCAGCAGATTGTCGAATGGAAGCCGCAGCTGCCGCTGTAGCTCTCAAACAACTAGGTAACGCTCTAGCTACCGGATCCAATGTTGATGAAAAATATGCACAAGGGCGTTGTTTATCACCAAATTTCTGTGTCAGAACACTCAACGCGCAACCTTCTCTTTCGTGAACGTAGAGCGTGAATGGCTTGCTGTAATCGGGTGTACCCAATACAGGAGCTGAACAAAGTGCATTTCGTAACTCAGAAAAACTCTTCTGACATTCAGCAGACCATGGCACCGGACTCGGAACATTTTTCCCAGTCAAAGCTACCAACGGTTTTGCTAAAAGAGAAAAATTTGGGATCCACTGCCTACAGTAAGAGGTAATACCTAAAAAGGCACGTACTTCTCTCTGTGTGCGAGGAACACTCATCTGCGTAATTGCTTTTATTCTCTCTGGGGTCAACTTCCTTCCCTCCTTTGACAAGAGATGACCTAGGTAGGTCACTTCTTGGCAACAATATTGCATTTTTGAAGGTGACACCTTGTGATTCAAATTGGACAAATGATGCAATAACGAAATTGTAGCTGCTTTGCAAGTTTCCTTGTCATCGGCAGCCACTAGAAGGTCATCTACATACTGCACTAGGGCAGAACCTTGAGGAAGTACAAAAGAATCTAACTGACTTTTTAATGCCTGACTGTAAATGGACGGGCTCTCACAATAGCCTTGTGGAGCGCGTTTAAACCTGAAGCTTCGACCTCCTAGACAGAAGTCGAAAATATCTCTGCTTTCCTTGACTATCGGAATGCTGAAAAAGGCGTTTTTCAAGTCGATGACTGAAAACCATGTGGCTGTAGCAGGAATCAATGTTAACAAGGCAGTAATGTCTGGAACCACAGGAAACTGCGGAACCACAATTTTATTAACTTCTCTGAGATCAATAACAAACCTATATACTGGAGGCTTTGTCGGATCAGTACGTTTCAAAATCGGTAATACAGGACTGTTACAGACATTTCCTCTAGTTTCTTCAACCACACCTTTCTTAATCAAATCTTGCACAATCAGTAAAAGTGCACGTTCACCTTCAGTAGAAATCTTGTATTGAGGAATTCGTGGAAATTTGACATTTGCTTTCAAAGTGACTACATATGGTGGTATTTCTAAAAGGCCTACATCATTAGGACCAGTCGCCCAAAGAGTATCAGGGAGTGAACGCAGCTTTGGCGGGAGTGCATCCATTGACAAGTACATCGGAGAGGTGATTCTTTTACCCAACGTAAGCTGTACTCCTTCCGGAGAACAGTACAATGTCGCATATAGGCGTTTTAACAAGTCTAAACCAAGCAGATTTTCATTACAACCTGTCGTCAAAATCAGGGGTGCTTTCAATTGACACGGTCCAACAGAAATAGACAAAGGACCAGATATGGGGTTGTAAACAGGGGCGCCTGAAAAACCTACAGATACATTTGTTAAGCCGGACAAAGGTGCGCCAGGGAGTTTTGCATGAATGATAGAACTTTTTGCCGCACCAGTATCCAACAGAAACGGTTCGACTACACCTGATGTTGCTACTGCGACATAAGGCCCACTCTGATCCACTGGAACTGATACTACTCCCTCTCTCTGTCCATGGCTGTCCTAGTACTCACTTTGTTGAAATCCCTCATCATTTTCACAATAGTATCCAACATGATACTGTTGAGATCTATTTTGTTGGGCAGACTGTCCATTTCGTTGATCAAAGTGATTGGAGGGGCGATCATTCGTCTGTGGAGGCATAGCACCTCGTCCTCGACCTCTAGTATTCTGCACAAAACCACCATGACCTCTCTGAGCTGCTGCTGCGTTATTTTGCGCTAAGATCGGACAGTCATTTTTATAATGACCCTCTTTCTTACAGTACGCACACTGATTCCACTGATATTGAGGCCTCGGTGAACTATAATCTGTCCTTTGATATGACCCTTGCTGCGTATTAGTCTGATTCATGCGAGGCAGATACGCCTGTTGCAAAAGAACTTTAGTTTTTAAATCTTTCGTTTTCTTATCTGATTTCTCTTTCTCTTCTTTATCCCTGTTTTCATAATACTGTGCAGTTGCAAGTATTTGCGCAGTCGTAGAGACAGCCCACGCACTCTCGGAATCTTTCAATTTGTTGCAGAGATCTGGTAGCAAATTGTGTACAAATTTATCGACAAACAATCTCTGTCCTCCTTCTGTGCTCATATCCTGACCACTGTGATCTACAAAAGTCTCTTCGAACCTTGTGAAAAAATCGGAGACACTTTCGTCTTTCTTTTGCCTGCATGCGGACAACTTGTCCCAGTTAACGCGCAGTGCTGGCATCAGAGTCTTCATTAAGTCGATTATCCTACCTGGAAGATTAGCAATTAGAGGTTCGGGTTTGGAACCACCTATTTGCTGACCATCCGCTGCAATGATAGCTGCCCAATCACCACCTAGAGCAACTGGATGATTCTCTTTACGGATTTTAGCCCAAATTGGTTGCGGAACTACATTCCCAAATAACATGTCAATATCCGCCAGATTCATTACACAGGCCTCAACTGTTTGCGCTAATTCCTTATAGTATCCGGCAGGATTTTTACGCGGATCTGGCAAGGCCTGTTTCACTGCTAACACTTCGGCTCGTTTCCATGGAATGTGTATCCATACTCTCTGGAATTGCGCCGGAGCGGCTGCAATACCATTAATAGCATCAGCTTGCACAGCTTCGCGCCAAATTGGAGGAACCTCTCTCATTGGATATTGGCGAGTCTGCTTCGTACTACTTTTCTCTAAGTCTCTCGGTGAACGAAGTGATGGATCATTCCTATAGCTTAAGATCAGTTCCATCGCTTCTGTTATATCTTGACCCACTATCATACCTGCAGCAAACTCTTTCTGAACCTTAATTAATTCTTCTAGGTTCGATTCAGAATCATCTTCTTCTATCTCATCACGCAACAGGGAGCACATCTCGTCAAAAACATATCGTTGCGTTGGTTCCTTCCACTGCATAAAAGTATCTAGTACATCTCTCGTACTATATCTTCTACTCTTCGAAACCCATCGGAGAGCCGTGGAATCTAAGATTCCCCGTTCCTCAGTACTTGGGAGCTGACTACGTCTCTGCACAGAGTCAGAGGCAGGAGTTTTAATTAAAGTTTTATAGAAAGGAGACAGAATATTAGAGACAGAATCAGTGATTCTTCGACGAACAGAAAGCGAAGTCAACATACTGGCAGATGCAGAGAACACTGTAGCAGTTGGAATAGATAGCGGGACAGTAGGAGTGTCGAGGAAGACAGCTTGTGAAACATTAGGTGTAAGCGATACGGTATAGGTAGGGAAGTCGGCAACCCAGGAAGAGGAGGTGCCGTAGGAACATTCACATTAACCACAGGAGGTACAGGAACTTGATTCTGAGGGGCAGGAGCAGGAATACCAGGTTGTCCAGCAACCGGCAATTGAATATTAGGTACAGGTGGAGCCGTAATACCCTGTGCATACGGTGGAGGTGACTGCAACAAGTAAGACAACAGAGGATCGTTTTCAGGATCCTCCACTATCTTAGTCGTACTCGATGGCAAGGCAGGATAGCACTTATCTATCGCTAAGTTACGCTCTCTAATGACTATTTCCATTGCTTTCTCGGACTCGTTATCTTGCAGTTGTTTGGCCGCTTGTTTTAAAGTTAACTCTTGCTCTTTCTGTTCTTTTTTCAACCTTTTAATCTCTCTTTGTTTAGATTCTTTTCGCCAATAACGGAAAGAATCAAACATTGCCGGCCGGGCTTTCTTCTTAAACAATTTCACTTCTAAATTGTCTAGTATTTCGGGTTCAAAACTACCATGCAGTGGCCAACCAAGGACACCATCCTTTTCAGTGTATCGGACCCATACCTCATTATACGATATAGGACCCACACCATGCTTACAGTAAAGATCATATAGAGGAGTCCCAATCGGAGGAACCAGACAAGAATCCTCCAATCGTGAATCACTGTTGCAACCAAAACAAGACAACATACAATTTTTCCGACTTACCATTTTGTAATCCGGAACACAGAACGAACAAAACAAGAAACAGATATGTGCACTTGAACCAAGAACTTAGGCCTACCAAAAGTGAACAAATGTATCGATACCCAAACTAAACCAAATAGATTATCGTAACCAGAACAACCAGTGATAATCTTACGAAACCAAACCAAACCAAGAACCAAAAAGGATTTTAACAACCCTCACGAAGTAACCAACGAGCAACCACTAAATACTTAACTGAGGTACTGAAGACGTCACCAAGGAGAAACCCGTCTTGTCTCGCCGTACTAAGGACTGCACCTCGGGTCCAAGACAGGGCGATGGTCAAGGCAACGGCCCACTGCAGCCGTCCGAACGGGAACCCTCGTGGAAGAGAACTTCGGGCCACTTTTGCGATATGCCGGGATCGATGAAGTGGGGCGCCTCCCTCAGGAATCTTCACACGAAGCTTCTCGAACTCTTCAGGCTTTTGGACCGGTACCGAATGACGTCGCCCCACGTTGGGCGCCAATTGGAGTTCTGGACTTTTTGGTTCCGTCCAGAGGTGTCAGGGAACAACACCCGAAGACCCCGGAGTTCCACCTGTCTTGGTGCACAAATAAACAGAAACACGGGCTTCTCGATGGTGGCGTCAAAGACCAAAGGTTTATTACTGCAGGGACACAGAAGTCACAGAAACTACGCATGGGCAGTGTCTAGGAGCCTGTTCCATTTGTACAAAGAGGGTTGCTCCTTATATACTAAAAATTGGGCTTCAGGCAAATTCTTCACATGTTAGTACATTCCCAAACCTTTGTGTCCTAAACAATAAATATTTGGCGTTGCACAGGAATCGTCGACAATATCTGATGTCAAAACATTACGAACGAGGGGTTCCCACTTTTCCATCATAATCTCATGTCAACTTTCCATTCAGGACCCGGACCGCCTCATCGTAAATTTCGTTACCTCCCCCTAATAAAGGCCCAGAAGGAAAGGAGCAGAGCCAGGTGCAGAAGATAGAAAAGCAGGATAAGGGATGTTTGTGGGTTGTAAATGGGCAAGGCTACCGGCTTCGGCCGCCTAATCATGATCAGGCCAATGACCACAAGAACCAGTATAGCAGGACTAGCCTCGGACAGAGGAGGCAGCCTTTGTTGAGTCATGCAGCTACAGCGTGTTCTGTTCCAAGGTGCACGTGTCACTAAAGAGGTGAATCGCCGGCTAAGGCTACGTGTCCTTAATTGAGTGGGAAAGGTGAAGCTTGTTCTTCAGGGAGCGAGGCCAAACCACTATTCGGAGTTGGGCGGGCTTTGTTTACATACACTCTCGAAGACTCAACCGATGTAGCTAGATCACATGGGGCACATGGCTGCCTAGAAGTTTTTTTTAATTAATTAATTAATTTATTTATTTACAGAGTTTTATATAGCGCAAACTTGACCCAAATCAGGTATCAGAGTGCTTTACAAGGCACCAGTTGCTTTACATGAGGTCACATCCATTTTTGTCCTTGAACTTGGAGAAAACATGTGTTAATACACTCACTTTGACCTTATAGAAAATTACCCTTGCCACTCCAAAAACTATCCATACCCTAAACCCTAAAATAACCCTTGCTACCCCTAAAACCCTATACACCCTAAACCCTAGAATTAGCCTAGCCATCCCCAAACCCCTACCCACCCTAAAACCTAAAATTACCCTTGCCACCCTAAAACCCATACCCACCCTAAACACTAAAATTACCCTTGCCACCCAAAACACATACCCACCCTAAACCTTAAAATTACCCTTGCCACCCCAAAACACATAGCCACCCTAAAAACCAAACCCATAGTAGTACTTACATTCGAAATGCATATCCCTTTATATTCATGTCTTTCGTTGTAAAGGCATATGCGTGGTAAAAGTTTGCATTGTAATGGTCATGTGTTGTAACAGCATTTGCGGTGTTACAACCCCGTTGTAATGGTAACACATTTTAATGACCGCATTTTACTGGTTGTTACCCATTTCTAACATATGTCTGGACCTCACACTAATTGTGCTCAATCAATCAATCAAAGCATTTGATTGATTGTACTCGTACTTTTGCACCTTTTACCATATACATTTTACGATACTAAATCAAACTTGTCTCCAGGACATAATCGATTATGTCATTTGTGATGCTGTTAGCAATGTCATCAATTTTCAACACTTAACTATAACGTTACATTAGCATATGTTTTTTCAGTGAATTTATAGGGTTTTTTATTTTATCGTTTTTAAACTTAGACACTGGCGCTGAGACTACGACATCACAATGAAAACACGCTACGAAGAAGCAATGGCCAAATACAAACTTCTTTTAATAGCAGAGAAAAGTAAACACTACCTCAACCAAATCGAAACAGCACAAGACTCTGTGAAACACCTGTTCCAGGTTGTTACTAAGCTTTCAGGACCAGAGACTAACCCGCCATTAACTCCCACACAAGCCCTATGCGATTCTCTTGCCACTTTCTTTCAAGAAAAAGTCACCCACATATACACTAATTTCTCAACCCACACCCCGACCAACAATCAGATCATCGTACCCAATGTAGAAAAATATTCTACTAACTCCCCAGAACAACGTCCCTCCAATGATAACCCCTCCCCTACTCTCTCCGAATTCAGCCAGGTTACCACAGACTACATTATCGGTCTCATATCGACCATCACATCTGGATCCCCCAATGACCCATGCTCCCTACCAAATTGAAACTTACACCAGACATCATAGGCGCCAAACTAGCTAACATTTGCAACTCAATGTTTTCAACAAAAACATACCCTTCCATCTGGAAAAGAACATCATCAAGCCACTGCTAAAGAAACACAACCTTAACCCCACAGACACCAAGAATTATAGACCAATTGCTTGCCTCCCTTTCCCCGCTAAAATCTTCAAGAGCTGGCCCATTTTATTGACAACAACAACCTCCCAGATGACACCCAATTTAGCTTTAGGAAAGGCCCTGGTACCAAAACAGCCCTGATCAAGACATCCAACAAAATCAGGATGACATTTGATTAGGTAGGTACCGCGGTCCTGGTGCTGCTAGATCTCTCAGTAGCATTTGACACGGTCGACCACAGAACCCTGATCGACCGTGTCTCAGCCATAGGTATTAAAGACAAAGCCAAGGTCCTCCTGACATCCTTCCTGTCCAACTGCGCCCAACTTGTAAAGCTCGGCAACTTTAATTCCCCACTTTTTTCACTGCCATGCGGGGTCCCACAGGGATTGGAGTTCTGGACTTTTTGGTTCCGTCCAGAGGTGTCAGGGAACAACACCCGAAGACCCCGGAGTTCCACCTGTCTTGGTGCACAAATAAACAGAAACACGGGCTTCTCGATGGTGGCGTCAAAGACCAAAGGTTTATTACTGCAGGGACACAGAAGTCACAGAAACTACGCATGGGCAGTGTCTAGGAGCCTGTTCCATTTGTACAAAGAGGGTTGCTCCTTATATACTAAAAATTGGGCTTCAGGCAAATTCTTCACATGTTAGTACATTCCCAAACCTTTGTGTCCTAAACAATAAATATTTGGCGTTGCACAGGAATCGTCGACAATATCTGATGTTAAAACATTACGAACGAGGGGTTCCCACTTTTCCATCATAATCTCATGTCAACTTTCCATTCAGGACCCGGACCGCCTCATCGTAATTTTCGTTACCTCCCCCTAATAAAGGCCCAGAAGGAAAGGAGCAGAGCCAAGTGCAGAAGATAGAAAAGCAGGATAAGGGATGTTTGTGGGTTGTAAATGGGCAAGGCTACCGGCTTCGGCCGCCTAATCATGATCAGGCCAACGACCACAAGAACCAGTATAGCAGGACTAGCCTCGGACAGAGGAGGCAGCCTTTGTTGAGTCATGCAGCTACAGCGTGTTCTGTTCCAAGGTGCACGTGTCACTAAAGAGGTGAATCGCCGGCTAAGGCTACGTGTCCTTAATTGAAATGAAGTGATCAGAGGTTATTGCGTATGTGAGGGCAAGAAACACAAAATGGCTGCCATGATCTAAGATGGATGCCATGGGTAGATCGGAAATATGTTTGTAACAGGAGTACTCTTGCTCGTAGCATAGCGAAAACACCAGGATATGCTAAATGGATCATTTGCGGTTCGCTGATACCAATATTATGTATTTCCGACAATATTGAAAACACGGGTTCAAATCGTCACGGAACCTCAGGATCCTCTCTAAGTCCGACCCTGTTCAATATATTTGTGTCGGACTTAGCCAACGATCATTAAATCCTACAATTTGTGACTAACTTCCTACGCCTGATGACACACAGATCGTGCGAGAGATCTACAACAATGGTGAAACAGTCTTGGCTAACTTCCAAGAGGGAATGCTTGCTATAAGCACCTGGATGGCAAACAATTGTCTCAAACTAAACTCTGACAAGACGGAGGTGATGATCTTTGGCAATCTCTCCCCTAGCTGGTCTCCTTCCTGGTGGCCAGCAGAGTTAGGCCCACCTCTGTCCCCCGTTCCAAAAGTCAGAAACTTAGGGGTCATGTTTGACGACAAACAATCTTTTATTCATCAGGCTAACACAGTCATCTCCTCATCCTTCTACACCATCAGGATGATAAAAACACGTTTACCTTACCTTCCACCTAATGTCGGCAGGACTCTCATCAGCATATTGGTCATGTCCAAGTTAGACTACTGCAATGGTCTACTCATCAACGCCCAGGAAAGAGGCCTACATAAACTGCATATGGTGCAAAACGCAGTGGCTAGAATTCTCTCAGGCACCCCCAAGTTCAAACCAATATCTAAGGTGATACGACAGCTACACTGGCTGCCCATCAGGAGCAAAACAAGGTTCAAGGCCCTCTGCATTGCCCATAAAGCAATCCACAACACAGGACCCGAGTTCCTTAAGAGAACTCTATGATCCTACAGGCCTACTAGACCCTTACGCTCCTCAGCAGAATACTTGCTGATTGTCCCCAGTACCTAAAATGCCTCCTGGGGCAACAGAAGATTCACTGTTGCCACTGCCAAACTATGGAACACACTCCCCCTTCACATCAAAACTATCCCCACTCAGTTCTCCTTCCATAAAAACTAGAAAACCTGGCTATTCAATCAATAATTCACCCTACCTAAGTCTTCTCTACTCAGCTGTGTACAGCGCAGAGACACATAAGGATATTTGTGCACTCAACAAATTGCATTAAAAAAACGTGAGCTAATATCTTATTCCCATACCTAAATATAATGCCACTTTATCCTTTCTTTTTCAGTGAATTTCTGCTTTTTTTATGTTAGGGAAGATCATTTTACCATACCTGATTATATAATATCTTTTTAACTTTGTGTGTGTTTTTGAGTTTACTTCTAGGGTTATTGAACATATTCAATCAATATCACCACGACATATGGCCTTTGGCCATATGCAGCAGGTTGTTAGCACAAGCCCACGCTATATGGGTGACCAACCCACTGCTGCCTGCCCTCCATGTTCAGCTTGCTGTCCCTACCCCGTGCTCCCCTCAGTTCTCCATCACCATGCCCCTGCTGCCATCTTCTGCACTCCACTGTAAGCTTGTTGCCCCTGTCCTCTCCTGCCTACCCTCTGTTCTCTGGCTGTATGCCTTGGGCCCCTCCTGCCTGTCCTCTGTGGTCAAACTACTGCCATGCCCCTTCTTACCTGCATTTTGTGGTCAATTGTGCTGCCTTGCCCATGCCAGCTGAGTATCTGTGGTCAGCTTCCTATCCTGGCATCTGTCCCCCACCCTGCAACCTTCTGTTCTCAATGTGAATGCCCTGTCACTCCCTCCTGCCCTCCATTGTCCAGTGTGCTGACCCTGGTCATTCTGGTCTGCTTACGTAGTCAGATAGATGCCCTGCCCCTGACCCATTTATGCCTGCCTCTGTTCCTTATCTGCATGCCCCTGCCTGGGACCTGCTAGCCTACTGTGGGCAGCTGGGTTCTGCAGCCCGTGGCAGTCTGCCCTCCATGGTCAGTGTGCTGCTCCTGTTATTAACCCTCTCCTCTACGCCCTCCATATTTCATGTGATTGTCCCTGCCCCTGCATGTTCAATTGTGCCACCACTGCCCTTTCTACTTGCCTGCCCTCCGTTGCGTGAGTCTTGATCTCCCTCCTTCCTGACATGTACGGTCTGTTGCATTGCCACTTCCAATCCACTTGCACCCGCTCTACTGCCCTCCGATGTAGGAAAGCTTGCTTCTGCCTTGAGCTGTCTGTTCCTTTTTGCAGCTACTGCTCCTCCCATTTGTGCTCCACTGTTAGCTTCATGCCCCTGCCTTCCTTCCCCCGCACTCCTTTTTCTGTTTCTATATTGATGCCCCTCCACCTGCCCTGCATGGCCAATTGTGCCACCACCTCCCTTTCTACCTGCCCACATTGTTAGCTTGCTGCCACCCCCCCCTGACCTCCATTGTGTGAGTCTGTGAATCTGCTTCCTCCCTCCTGTGTGGTCCATTGTCCTGCCACTGCCCCTTCCACAGGCCATCCATGGTTAGCTTTCTGCCTATGCCCCTCCCCTGTCCCCTGTCCTCTGTTGTCCGAGTCCATGTCCCTGCCCCCTTCCTCCTGCCTACGTACATCATAGTGATGCCACTTCCCCTCCAGTTAGCCCTTCATGTTTACTTGCTGCCACTTTGCACCGACCTCAGTTGATCAAGTCCATGTCCCTGCCTCCTCCCTCCCGCCCTGCAGGGTACATTGTACTGCCACTGCCTTTCCTGCTTGCAATCTGTGGTTAGTTTGTTGCCCATACCCCTGCACCCTCCCCCTGCCCTCTGATGTCCGAGTCCATGCTCCTGCCTCACCCTCTTACATGGTATGTTGTGCTGCCACTGTCCCTTCCGCTTTCCCTTCATTGTTAGCTTGCTGCACCTGCCCTGCCCCCACCTCCTGCCATCAGTTCTCTGGGTTCATTCCCCTGCCTCCTCCCTACTGTCCTGCATTGACCATTGTTATGCCACTGCCCCTCCCACTAGCTTACCACCCTTGTCCCTGCCATCTGAGTCGGTGCCTCTGCCCACTTACTCCTTTCCTGTGTGGTCTGTTTTGCTCCAATTTCCCCTCCCACTTGTCCTCTGTGATTATCTTGCTGCCATTGCTCTTGGCCCTTCCCCGATTCCCACAGTTGTCAGAGTCTATCCCCCTGACCCCGCCCTCCTGCCTTTGCGGTTCATTGAGCTGCCACTGCCCCCTCCTGTTGCCCTCCATGGTTAGCTCTCTGCTGCTGCCTCCCACCTCCCACTGTACAAGTCTGTGTCTCTGCCCCTCCTCCTGCCCTGTTTGGTAATTCTGCTGCCACTGCCTCTCCCACTTACTCTCTGTGGTTAGCTTGCTCCCCTTTCTCCCTCTGCTCTACATTATGTTGTCTGAGTCTGTGTTCCTGGCCCCTCCCTCTTGCCCCTTTGTGGTCCGTTTTATTGCCATTAGCCCTCTTGTTTGCCTTCCATGGTTTGCTTGTTGCCCCTGCCCTCCACCCGCTGTGCTCCTTTGTCTGAGTCTGTGTCCATGCCCTCTCTGCCTGCTCCACATGGTTGATTGTGCTGCCACTGCCCATTCCACTTGCCCTGCGTGGTTAGCTTGTTGTCTCAGCCCCTCCCCCTGCCCTTCATTGTGCTGTCTCTGCCCCCTGGCATTTGCCATCGTGTGATCATGTGTGTGCTCCTGCGCCTCCCCCCTGCTCTCCATTGCCCATTGAGCTGCAGCTGCTCCTAATCCGCCCTGCATGGTGCATTGTGCTCCCTCTGCCCCTTCCACCTGTACAGCATAGTCAGCTTACAGCCCCTTTCCCTTTCTCCTCCCCCTGCCTTCCACTGTCTGAGTCCAGGCCCCTATCTCACCTCTCTTGCCCTGTATGACCCAGATTGTTGCCTCTCCCTCCTGCACTCCTTGGTCTGAATTTATGCCACTGCCCCTTCTACCCATCCTGCATCCTGATTAAGTATAGCCAATAGCCACTGCTTCCTGCCCACTTTCCTTTTGACTACCATGCATGATAAGTTTGCAGGTTCTGCACCTCCCCCATCTCCCAATCCCTCCCTTGTCTGTGTGCAGATGCCTGCCCCCTTTCTCTGGCCCTACATGGTCTATTCTGCTGCACTGTCACTCCTGCCTACCTTGTATGGCCATCTTGCTGCCCCTATCCTCTCCCCCTGCCCTCTGTTGTCAGAATCCATGACCTGACTGCTTCCATTCTGCCCTTCATAGCCCGTTGTGCTACCACTGCCTCTCCCTCCTGCCCTCCAAGGTCTGCGGTACTACCACTCCCCCTCCCCCATGTGGCCTGTTGTTCTGTCACTTCCCACTCCTTCCAGCCCTACATGGTGAGGTTGTTGCCCCTGTCACTTCTCAGTGTTTTCCAAGTCCATGCTCCTATTTCTTCTTGTCATCCATGGTCCATTGTGCTGCAACTGCCCCTCCTGCCTTCCCTGTGTGATCAGCTTGCTACCCTTCTCTCCCACTCCCTGCCCTCTGTTGTTCGGGTAGTTGCCCCTGCCCCCTCCATTTTGCCCTCCATGGTCCATTGTTCTGCCACTACCCTCTAATCTGCCATGTGTGATCTAGTGTGCTGCCACATCCCAGCTGCCTGCCCTGTGCGGTCAATTTGCTGCCCCACCACCTACCTCTTCAACTCTGATGTTGAAGTCTGTGCCCCTACCCCATTCCTCCTGCCTTCCATGGTTTGTGGTGCTGCCACGTCCTCTCATGTCTGTCTTGCATGGTTGGCTTGCTGCCTGTGCCCCCCCACTGTCCTACCTTCTTTGTTTAGTTGTTCTGGCATCGCCCTAACCACCAACATGTACGAAGGGACCCCCTCAAAAGGTAAATTTGGCCCAGGAACAGAGGGGAGCATAAGCACTGCAATGTGAGGACGTTCCTGCAATGGCCTTATATTTTAATTTGTACAATTACTTCTATACATTTTCTATTTGGGTGATAAATACAAACATACTAAATAGGTTCAAAACATTACAAAATTTTATTTTTTAAGTTTTTCAATTCATTTAAATACTAATTTTCATCACAAAAATCACAAAGGAAAAAATTACAATTCATATCAAAACCCTGACAAAAAACAGAGGAATCATCAATATATACAACACAATTAATATATAAAAATTATAACCCCTTGGTAACAAACATATCTCTCAACATCCTCACATGCTAACAATCATACCACACTCAACCTCATATTCAAATGGAGAAGGAACTGAATAGATAATAAGCAGAATAACAATGCTAAAATATTGGCCCCCAGATGTACTATTGGGCCATCGCAGCAGGTCTACGCGCGTTTCGGCAGCACTCGGCCGCCTTCATCAGGACCTTTTCCTCGTGATACAATCAATACCAAGGGATCAATTAGCACCAACGGCAGTAGAGTCAGGGAGGACCGGCTCTCACAATATTCATAGGGCAGGATGTCCTGTTTGTCCTTGAAGTGGCTTTAATGGTAGTTGGAGACCCGGTGTGGCAGATGGTTCCTAGATTTTCGAATTCATGGAGTGGTTTAAGACAAAGACGGTCAGCGGGATGTCAGTTAAAATTCCTACCGTAATTTCAATTTATTATAAAGGACACATATGGTAGAAAGGCACATTCGTGAATGTGCTCGCCGTCATTTCAATTTGATTAGAGAAACTTATTCATGAAGACAGCACCCTCGTGGGTAAAGTTGCTCCGTAGTCTGCGTCCCTTGCAACTATACTTGTAGCATCGTGTCTCCGCACCGTCTGTCTCAATCGCCCTAACCACCTACGCTGTGTGGTCCATTGTGCTCCCACAGCTCCTTCCACCTGTCTAGAGTTGTCAGTCTGCTGCCCCTGCTCCTGCCACAGGCCCTCCGCTGTCCAGGTTTGGTCACCTGCTCCCTCCCTTCCATTCACAATGTTTTAATGAATAAGTAGCAACGTACAGAATTGTCCCAATAGGTATCATTGAATGTCAACCTTAGAACATTTGTACGCTACTTACGTTTTGAATTGAGAAGCACCTAAAGTTGCTAAGTGAGGATATGATCACAAGATAATTTAAGCAAAGATATCACTTTATACATATATAATTAAATACAGCAAAAACAGAGTCAGTCAAGATCACAGGTGTTTATTGTAATGTGAACACACAATGCTCAAACAATTGTGCAGGTGACACACAAAAGTGATCACAATAAAAATGTATAAAACAAAGAAAAGACATGAAGATGTTGTGCTCAAAAGAAAGTGGAGATTCCATAGTCTACAGAGGATCAAAGTAGTGCTCAATGGAAAGCACTATGCTGCACAATTATCAGGTAATGAAAATCCTTCTCAACCGTGGGGCTGTCTGTGACCTTTTACCCCAAGTCCCATTAAATGGTCATTATCAGGACAAAAGCAGGGTGTAACTGAGCACAATATGCATAGCTTGGTAATGTAGATTATGAATACGTGGAAGTCTTAGAATTTCTCAGGTTTATATAAAAAAAATTGCAAATTCAGTTGATGGGTGCGGAAATGTCCCATAAAGCGATTCCATAGACAGTACCACAAGGCACTAGGAAATAGACTACTTAAAGAATTGCATACATCTCCTATGGTTGATGTTCAATATTATCTATTGGGACAATATTATATGCTAAGAGCTCCTATTAGGTTTGCGTGTCACTCATGGGGTGTATATCTAATGAACAACGAAAGAGCTAACATTCTGTAATGATGACAAAATTGTGACACTTCTGAAGTTATCCTGATGGAATAAAAATTTTTAATTCTAAAATCATTTCCTTCAGTAATTAACAAAGTAGGTGATGGACAGAATGTGGATCAATGTCACACATTCACCCCAGTCCAAAGATCTGGGCCCAAATCCATCGTTTTTTTGCACTCCACACCACCCTGGGTTAGACAATGGCGATATGCAAATCAGCTCTGACCCTGTGCCCCATGGGAACAGTCCAGTCCGAACTACAAAAGCCATGTCCTTCCCAGAACGGAATCAAGCATCCGAGGACCGGACCGGTTTCGAGGTAACACCGCTCATCAGCCCGGCTAGCTTGACTCCAGTGTTGTGGAGTGCCTGGGACCCACGTCTGAGCATCCCCAGCGCACAGGGTCAGAGCTGATTTGCATATCGCCATGTGTGACATTGATCCTCATTCGGTCCATCACCTGTTGTTTTTGTAATTAACAAAGTAACAGGGTTTCTTTATCATACAAATTATGATTAGTGGTCTAAAAAGCTAAAATGATAACACTTTTCTAATTTCTCAATTATGGCTTTTAAATCAGTTGCTATTTTTTTGTTTTTCATCGAATTGATCACTTGATTATCTGATGCACAAGTTTCTTAAATATTTTGCAGACTTCTATATTGGTATAGATTTGGGCAATATGCGGGATTGTTTTTCCCAGGTGGTCATCTGGGGACACTTTTTTTGTTATCAAGCTCCCTCTTTTAATAATTTACTGCAGTGTCCTCTCTAGGACATGCTTTGAGCTTTACAGGTTTGATTCCATCAAGATGGTGTCCAGGTGTGCCACACCTTGGTCATCAATACAGAAGGATAGAACTCTAGTGGCTCATTAGACCAAGTGGGAGGCTGCAGAAGAGCACCAGGGACTTCACTGTCTGGTTGCTGCTGGTGTTGAAAGTACATGTCTCAGTCTGCATGTCAGAATTGACTGAAATGGATGAAGAAGATTTTTGATAACTCATATGAAATGTGTTCTTATTTAGCTGTCTACAACACTGACCATTTCTGTGACAAAACATTCTCCAACATTTTAGTAATTTCTAAAGAAAATGTTTTATTTTTTGGAGCTTAGGTTCCATACAGATGGCTCCAGGTGTGCCACACTTTTCTCAGCAATAAGGATGTTAGCACTCTAGTTTTTCTTTCAAACATGCTGGTAAGCTTCAGTAGAACGCTGGGGAATAAGCTGACCAATGCTGTGCAGGTAGTGCATGTTTTACTTAGTATGTCAAACTTTATTTTTACATGACTGAAGAAGATAGTAGGGATTTACAGAAAATATGCTCTCTTTAGTTACAGCTTTAAATCTCATTCCGTAATATCTAAAACAAATCGTGAGAGGAAACCGTATTGTCTCAGAATTGGTTTATCAAATCCCAGGGGAGGGTCAGCATTTTACACAAGGCAGAATACACCACAATTTAGATTGTGACTAAAATCTGTTATCCCTCTTTATATGTGTTCCATTTTCTGAACCTCAAAACCTACAATGCATTTATTTAATTGGGGCTATGTCCTAGGGTTCTGCAACATTTGCCACAATTTGTTGCCCATAATATGGCCAGCCCATCCGGGGGGAGGGGTCTCTTTTAGGACCAACCCACATGCCCCTCCTGGCCAGGGTGTGCTCACTGTGCACCCTTACATATTTTTCAATTCATTTTCAGGACATGGACCTTATTCCTAAATCCTGTAATTACTGCCACAACAAATTGCTCACTTGTACAGTAACATGTTGCAGTATCTGTGAGTGGTCATGTGTGGTGCAAGACTTACTCTGAGGCTGGGCTCGAGTAGATTTCCTACTTTTTGTGTCACCTTCAGGAGAGCAGTAACTTTAGAAGTGAAGTCTGTGAATAGCAGTGGTCTCACTTTTTTGTTGGTGGGTGTTTATATTAACAAACCCTTCTCTAATCTCCTCCTTTGCCCTCCCTAAACCCCTTGTGATCCCTCCCTAAACCCCTCCTTACACATACCTCAACCCCTCCCATTTAGTCGTAGATATTTCCTATTTTCTTACCACTCGACCAGAAACATCCACATTTACTACTAAGCAATACAGTTACATGGACAGGAACTTCACCCTAGAAAATATAAGAAAGGTGGAGGTGGTGAATTCCACCCAGAAGTTTGTGAATTGCATTATGTAGTAATTGGTAGTACTACTGTAGCACTACTTTACATACTACAAAATGACGTTTGTGAATCAGGCCTATAAACCTCATGGCCATGGCAATAGTGGGTGGACTTGCAATAATACTGAGTTCAATGCTAGTAAAATTTTTCCCACTTTTCCAAACCTATTTATTTGCTTATCATCGCTCTGTCTTTTGTAACCTGTCGTTGGTCCATTGATCCCTCCTCTCTTTCTATGCCGCCTTCCTTCCTTATTTATCAATTATTTTCTTCTTCTCTTCCTTTGTATGATCTCTATGCTCATCAATTTTCCCTTTCTTACTTTCTTCCTCCTTTGTTTCTTTTCTTCCTATTGTGTACCATGGTTTCCTGTGACACACAGCTTAGCCCAGTTTTGAAAATAAAAAGTCCTTGGCCACATCAGTGTTGTTGGCACCGCAGCAGTTTCCGTCAATATGGACATGAAATGAGTGCATCCTTGCATTGCAGGGGGTTTATGGAAAAGTCCAGGGGTGGATTTCTATCAAGCCTTTGAGCCAGTACCATAACTGAGAGTATTCTTATGTATGTGTGTGGTATTTGTACAAAGTGAATGGAGCCAAAAAGCAGTGGAACACTGTACAGAGTCAGGCAAAGGTGTAGTTAACGTTTCAATGGAGGGGTCGCAGATCTTCAAGAGTGTGAGCCGACTGTCAATGCATCATGATGATGGGCTCTTTAAAAAGCATGGCTTTCATCTTTCCTGAGCTGGAGCATGTTAAGTCAGTCCTGATGAGTATGAAGATGTTGTTCCAGATCCTCTGAGCCTGGATTTCCAGGGACTGCTTTCTTAAGTATTCATTGGTGCACTTCTTTGTCTACAGTCTGCTGTTGATGTGCCAAGACCCACCAGATATATTAAGCGTGACAGCCAGGTAGACTGGGGTGCTGGTTGTGATGGCATTCTCGATAATGCAGTTGATTTTGAAGATGATCAGGTTGGCATGGTGATACAGTAGAGTTACATCATGTTGAAAGTGAGATGGTCATATTTCATCAGGACCCAGATGAGTTATGATACATTCTGTAGGGTAGCCTTAGGGGTGCCAGTGTGGATGGAGTCTGGGAAGGCAGAGAGCAGGGCAACACTACCATTCGGAAGCTAGAGAACAAGAGCTTGAACAGCACGCCTAGGAGCTATAGGACCCCATGGTCACACCACACTGTTGGAATTATACATCTGTGGCCTCATTACGATGTCGGGCGGACCCACGTCTGCCTGACACTGTTGCGGAATCGGGACTGAGCGACCTGCAGTTGCCGAGCTCCTGATTGGAGTATTACAATGCGACCGCACATGATGCAGTCACATACTCCCATTTCTCTATGTGAGTTTGTGCTGCAGCTGTAAGCCCTGTTTTTTCCCAAAAAAACACATGCACAAACCTTCCAGGGCTGATGGTTACGTGACAAAAACCAGTCCTGACTCATTTCGGAAAAAAGATTCTCCTGGGCCACTGGTCGAGGAGAAAACAAGCATGTCAACCGAGGAAAGCCCTTGGAATAATTTACACCATACAGAGCCTAGACACCCTCATGGGTGATTAGTTGCACTCTACAAATTCGCATAGCAACATTGTGTGTGGTGAGCAAACAGCAGAAGAAGCAGCAACAAGATGCAGACACTGTAACGATCTGCATTTCCCGTCCTTCAGCCCTTGGGAGCACCAGGTTCAGCGCTGGGATACCCGCTGGGTGACTACGCGCTCTAGAAAAACCTAAAATAAAATAATAAATAAATAAAACTGAGATGACACTCATGTATATGGAGAACTTGCTTTATTTTATTTACTGCTTGCTACAGATGTGTCATTTGTTGGTGTAATAAATTTAAGTACTTGATTGAAACTTCCTGTGTCAACATCTGGAGGATGAAAGGTGGAGCAGCACAGATGCCTTTTGATCCTGTATCACACATTTTGCACAGAAAATGCGACACAAATTCTCCGTATACAAGATTTGTGGTTCAATTTTTTTTGTTACTCCGCAAGAAGTGACATCTGATTCACATAATATTTATTAAACATTATTAACTTGCACCATAAACAAGTTAGACTTCCGCTGAAGTACCGTAAGGTTCATAACACTGAAAACATTTGTTTATTCAGACCGAATAAACATATTACATGGCCCGCCCTGTAAGTAATACATAACATGAATTATGCAGGCCCTAAACTGTGACTGAAAAATCCTGTAACTTTATCAGAAGGACTGGCTGGGCTTTCAATATTTCCCACAGAAAGTGAGCATGGCAAATTGTTATCAATGTTTACACTCACTCCAACCACAGGGCACCGAATTGTGCTGGAGGTTTGCCTTCTCCCTATCAGAGAGGGGGTGAAGCTCAGCACTGAAGCTCCCCTAGAAACAGACGCCTGCTGAGACTCCCTAATGAGTCTATTGTCCATGGTCCAGGCCCCACCATGAATATTATTGAGATGGCCAGCAGGGGGCCCTGAGGCAATGTGATCTTCTGAGCAGCCACTGGGGGCCTCTAGTGGCAACAGAGGGACTCTGCACCTGGTGCTGGGTCTCCTGCCCCTCTCCCTGCTGCACCAGAGGAATAGAGATGTCCCCCTTCTCAGCTCCCTTCAAACAAACATTTGTATCACTGATATGTTAGGAGGACATCGGGTATAAATGTAGGGCTCCCTGTTTTAAGGAATTAATTTTTTTAACATTTCCGTCTGTATTAATCCATATTTATTTGTTGGCTATCTTATGGGTTTATCCATATTTATTTTGTGTTTTAAATATAAACAGAGCCGTAAAATGGTATATTTCCACATTTATTTAACTCTAGGATGTGCACTCGTACATTGTTGCCTGTCATGTTTTAGCAAATTATGCAGCCAAATTTAACCCGACCGGGCCCAGGGGCCAGGCCCCTCTCCCTTCCAGCACCAGTCTGTTCAAGTACACCACAAATCAGCTACTAGCTTTGAAACCCCCACCACTACCTTTCTGTTCAGCATTGCTGGGGTCAAATAATGAACTTCAGACTAACAGCAAACGAGGCTGCAGTCAATGCAGCTTCAGACTGAAATAAGGACTCTCATCTCCTCAGGAGCTACAATAGCAACATGGAATCTGGGAGTGGTCAATGCTCGCCCACCGTCCAAGCATGCCATTGACATCGGAACTCTGCTGGAAAAGGATCCGCTGGATGTTCTCTTTGTCACAGAAACGTGGCTTAACTACAGCTCAGATTCTGATATCCACCTCGCCCTCCCGGTGGGCTACCAGATCCACAGATTAGATTGGGGCGGAAAAGCTGGGGATGGAATTGCCGTCATTCTAAAAACTGATTTTAGTGTTACTTCCTCCGTCTCTCTTCTAGAATGTGAAAGCCTTCAGTTCCAGATCAAACTCACCCCACCCATATGTTCTCAGGTGTCCTTATCTACAGACCTCTGGGTACTAGCTCCAAATTTTTGGAGTCAATCCCAGACATACTGGCCAGCCTAGCGCTACAAAAAACCTACATGACTTTTTTGGGTGACTTTAACGTGCACTTTGACATACATGATGACCCCGCCATCAAAAAGCTAAAAGCAGATCTTGAGGCATTACAAGTCACCCAACTCCTATAATACCCCACACATTAGAAAGGGCATACTCTTTCTAGAACAATCCTGGACCCCTAGACAGATCATTGTCTTATTCTCTTTAAACTTTCCAAACTTGCCGAACAGATCAAGGGAAGGACCCAGATGACGGACATAGGAAGATGGTGGAAGATAGATCTCATGACTTGGGAAACCGTCCTGAAGGATGCAACCCCTAAATTTGTAGGTAATCTAAAATGGGATTATAAGCAATAGGAAAATTGGATTACCCAGTCACTAGATGCATGCATTCCCAAAACTAACTCCAGACCTAAAAAACATACAAAACAAGCCCCTTGGTTCAATGACAACCCCTTTGCAATAAAATAACATATCAAGAAATTAGAAAGAAACTGGAGAAAATAATTTGACCCGGGACTTAAAATAAAATATAAAGGTTCAATAAGATCCTATCACAAAGAAATAAAGAAAGCGCAGGCCAAATACTATGAGGAAAAAATCACCCAGAGTGGTAAACCCCTATCAACGCCACTTGATAGTAACACCGTTCAACAAGCCACAAAAGAAAGTTGTAACGATAATGCAGCCTTCTTCCAAAATAAAAGTGACTGAAAATTGATGATCAATTCTAGATCAATCCTGAACCTGCGCTAGGAGAGGTAACTAAGGGCATGGTCCACCACACCTCAAATTCTAGCAAATATTCCCTACACTTGACAAAGAGACAATCCATAATCTTATAAAGGCAACCAAATCCAGATCTCCATTAGATCCTGCTCTCCCACATACCTTATCCAAAGTGGCAAAGGTCATATTAGCATCACTTATGGAGCTTCTTAATCTCTCACTAGTGGCAAACTAGATCCTTAAGCAATGGAAGCATGCATTAATCGGCCAACTTATGACCCATCGCATTACTCCGGTTTCTAGGAAAAGTACTAGCGAAACATGTCAATTGAACATTAGCAAACGTTCTGAAAAATAACAACATTCTTCATCCAACCCAGTTTGGTTTCCGTACTCACCATAGCATGGAAGCAGCACCCCTGTGGTCACAGAGGAGCTCAAAGCTATAGTGGATAACGGAGGCTCAGTCGCCATCCTACTACTGAATTTAAGTGCGGCATTCGACACAGTGAATGACAAGATCCTAACAGATAGACTTTGTGAGGTCGGCATTCAGGGAACAGCATTCGATTGGCTCACCTCGGATCTGGAAAAAAGATCCTACCAGGTCATGAACAAAGACTGCCTCTCTGACACCTTTCCAACGATTTTTGGTGTCCCTCAGATATCATCTCTCAGCCCCACGTTGTTCAATATATATGTGCGCCAGCTTGTCACCTTAGTGCAGGACTTTAACCTGTCAGCGATCTCCCATGCGGATGACACCCAGCTGGTTGTTTCTCTTACAGAAGGCCCTAATCCAGGAAATAAACAAGCGCCACCCTGTTTCGATAAACTGCGCTGCTGGATGTCAAGCTGCTGACTAAAGCTGAACGGTGATAAGACGGAATTAATAATCCTTGGAAACCAGGCCATACACAGACCTCTGATCAGCTGGCCTGTTGACCGGCCCCCCACCCCTTTCCAAACAGGTGATAATACATTTGTGAATCTGGTTGGGCAATTTGCTAGAAATGGACCACCAAGTAAGCGTTTCTCTTTAGTACAAATGCTCTGGATGATACTGGTATTGATCCCAGAGCATCTAAGGAAAACATTCATTCAATCCCTCATAGTTTCCCGTCTGCATTATGACAACTCACTTTATGTGGGTGTACCCAAATTTGTAATAAAGAGACTCCAGACTGTGCAAAATGCGGCAGCAAGACTCCTTCTAAAGGTTCCTAGCTATGTCTCTGCAAGTGAACCCCTCAAACAGCTGCATTGGCTCCTAATTGAGACAATGATTACGTTTAAATCTCTCTGTATTGCTCATAGGGCCATAAATAATAAGGGCCCTGTTAAGCTCAGTGAGTTGGTAACCATTTATGTTCCAACTAGACACAAGAGATCCTTGCATCTTCATTTCCTCAGTACAACCAGGGTAAAAAGGATGAAATGGGGAGGTAGATCATTTGCACACGTAGTACCCAAGTTGTGGACAATCTTCCACCCAGTCTCTGTGCACTGGAAAATGAACTTTCCGTCAGGAAGAAACTTAAGACATGGCTGTTTCCCCGTTAATGTACCAGAGGCCCTACTCTCATCAAGGTACTCACCAGCACGGGGAAGCCTTTGGGTAGCCATCCAATTTACAAAACATAAACATAACAAAACACTACACTCATAAGAATATATTAGTGCTATATTACACACATATGTAACATATGCCTGTATTTAAGGAAATCTCATCCTACAATTTACATGTTTTTTAACCAGCCACGCTGTCTGCCTGCTCAGCTGTTGCCCGGAATTCATGAAAGAGAGCATGGAGAGTCTCTCACAAGAAGCACCATTTTCAGTATTTTTCCGCTTTTTAAAATAAATACAGACAGGAAACCTATTGTTTTCTGTCTGTATTTATCTTTAAAAAAACAGTAAAAATGGAAAAACGAAAGCCTTCGGTATAATGTGGTGTCAAGTAAGGCCTTTGAAGCATACTGAGAAAAGAAATGGAGGTATTCTAACATGTAATTATACACACCCTCAGGTCTGTGCTTATTATGGGCATACAGTGAGGGCTGCAAGTCACTTCCACCATGAAGTCCAAACAGAGAGGCTTGTAGGCGTCATCAGAATCCAATATGAGCTTCTTTAATGAGTTTAGAGATGTATGTATGAATGTACTGTTTGTATAGCACACAAGTTTCCTTAGGCAGCAGAGCACTGGATCCTAACACATACGTGTTTGGGTTTTTTAATTTCTATTCAGTTTTTAGTTCCTATGAGATGGCAAGTTAGTCAAAAGGTGGAGTTTTAGTGAAAAAAAGTATGTTTTATCTGGAGCAGTAAAGCATTGTTTCTCATACATTTGTGTCCCCTCCTTTACAATGGACAGGTACTTTCAGATGGAATGTTCAGGTTCATCTCTCATGGTGAGAATAATAATTGATCTACAGGCTATTATTAACTTAGAGAGTGTATTGATGTCTTGATAATTCCTTCCATAGTCACATGCTGAAATGTGAGAAGGAGCCAGGTGGACGAGGCCCTGCTGCTTTAGGAGTCCTGCTGCTTGAGTAAAGGGAATAGCACAATCCCTCTCAGTGAACTACTAGATTATGTTTTACATTTGGCTTCATGAGTTCCACTAAGGAGCATTCATATAAGCCAGAGCCCAATGGAGGATTCATGGGCTGCAGGAGGCAGGAAGTGGTTCACATGCTAGAATCCTGCTCCAGGAATAGAGTGTTGTTTCAATGAGATTGCCACTTTTCATTGGTTCAGCATAGGCCAATAGGAAGTGACGTCATCATCTCCCATTCACAGCAAAGCAAGGTCTCATGTCAGCAAGTGCAAGGATTCATTATCCACTCAAAACTTTGCGACCTACATGGGGCAAACACAAGAGTACAGAGGAAAGTTTCTGAACAAGGAGCAAGGAAATGAGATAGACAACAAAACCATCCAATCATGAACTAGAATGGACCAACATTCTAAGCCCACTCTAAGTATATGCCATATTTTGGAAACAATAGGTCTTCACTAGAGAACTAAAGCTGTCTTTAGCTGAGACAGAACAGGAAATATCTTCATACTTAAAAAACTGGAAATATATATTTATATTTTAGCTCCTATCCATAGATTTGTTGTCCTAGCTGCCATGTGGCCCATGTCACACTGCCGTTTTGCTGCCCCGAAGTCTGGATTCTGGCATGAACATCAAGGAAGAAGTTGTGGCCTAATGGCCAGGGTTGCCAACTTTAGAACTGAGAAACCTGCTTTGAGTCCTGGCATCAACTCAACATCCTGTGATTTTGAGTAAATCATTTAGTCATCATGTGCCTAAAAACAAATATGACATTGCGTAATGTAATGGGATGCTCATGTAAAGCGCTGTGATGGTCTTGGGCTGTGTTTTCACCATCTCGAACTGGAAAGAAGAAATACAATTCAGCTATCTCAGGAGCTCCACCGTTGGGTTCCCACGATGCTGCATTCTTTACTGCATCCCTTCTCCTTAAATTGAACCTCTTCATTGGATCCTAGAGGCTGGGATAGGCATGCCACCCCTTGGAAGGCTTCAGATGACATGTGGATGCTGGTAAAGAGCGTGTTATTTCACACACCCTAACCCCATTGAACAGTGGTCTGACAAAATCCCCTTGACTCTCAAATGTATCTACTGATCACATGAAAGCACTGGGCATCTTGCTAAAATAAATAAACCCAGCCTGTCTCTGTCCGCTTTCAGCAGTTTCTGGAGCAGGGGCAGTAATTAGAGGATTTAAGGAATTTAGAGAGTTAAGTCAGCAGCCCCTTGCTCACAAAGTCTTTATTGAATTCCAGTGTCTGTGTATCCACCCTCTTGGTCTTTATCCTCCAGCCACAGGAATGCAGCAATAGACTTCCACTGTCTGGGGAAGCTTTACTCACCACCATGTGCCATGTCAGACCAGAGGCATCCCAAACAGATCTTTCCTCTCTTTACAAATATTACTGTGAGTCAAACTGGACTCCAGCATTTGCAGAATCTCCTTTGTGGTCTGACCAGCCACAGAGTTCTGGAGTTATAGCATGGCTTTTCATGTAATTCAGACACTTTTGTCTCTGTAGGTTTCTATTCCTCTTTTTCTGCATATCCGTTGTTATTGTTGAGCCTTTCCTCCTCATTCTTACTCTCGTTTGAGTGAAGCATCAAATTAGGAGATCCCTTTACAGAATTTATGTTATAACTCTATACATTAGATTGATAGCTTCTGACAGAAGGCTGTAACTTCAGACCTGTCATTTAATAGGGTTATATGCAAGACCTACTCTTCAGAAGTGATGCTACACTGTGGTAAAAGACCTTAGTTTTTTTAAATCTTGTTAATTGATAAGTGACATTATAATTATGCCTTGTGATAATATAAAAACTATTGATTTAAAATGAAAAATTGACTAAAATTCACCAGTTATAATTTACTGAGCTAACTATAACTTGTGCCATGCACTGTTTCTGACCTCACATATTACATGTTTATGATTGGTTGGTTAAAATTGTGGTGTTGGAAATGAAGAGGTGGTTTTGTGCTGGGGATTGATTGAGGTAAATGCTCTCCACTGCTTGGAATGCATGACCCATACAAACCCTGTCTTTACATAGCCCATTCACAGATGGGGTAAGGAGAACCCTCAGCCCATCCCTGCTAGTTTCTTTCAAAGGATCCTTCCTGCGTTTCATTTGTCCAAATATGAATTTTCTTTGTGAGGAGTCAGCTCTTCCAAGAGTGCCACAAGGGGGAGAGCTCTTCCAAGAGTGCCACAAGGGGGAGAGCTGAGCACTATGATACTTTTTCAGGGGTATCTCCCTGTCCTTATTTCTGCTGGTCTTCCAGCTTGAGAGATATATTGTTATATACACTACTAGTTATTCATGAGTTAGAGTTACCATAAGAACAGTGGGGCATATTACCAAGCAATAGCGATAATTATCGCTATTGCTTGGTTAGAGACAAAAATTTACCGCTGAGCTGCGGCGATTTTTACCGCAAATAAACCTTGGTATTACCAAGGTTTATCGCAAATGCGATAAAAATCGCCGCAAAGGAATGAATATCGCTGAAAAGTCAGCGAAATTCATGCATTACCGAGCTAATGCTCTTAGCCATGTTATCCACCTCCCATTGGATAACATGGCTAAGAACTGCTCAGGGCAGGTGTTAGCTTTTAGAGATATTCGCACTTAGCGCGAATATCTCCAAACGTTGGTCATAGGAGATAGCAATGTTAGCGGCTGTTTCCAGTCGCTAACATCTTGGCACGCCCACTTTGCATGTCATTAGTGATAAATATCACTGACATGCAAAGCGGGGCCCAAGATGGTCGCTATCTCCTACTAGCTGTCGCTAACTGGTGTTAGCGACAGCTAGGTAACAGGGAGATACGTTTATCTCCGTTTTCTTGGCTTTTAAAGCCAAAAAAGCGGAGATAAACCCCCTTGATAATATGCCCCAGTGTTTTTTTCTTTTGCTATTAACTTTGGTGCAATTTGATGAATCTACATGAAAATTTCCTGTAAAGTTCATTCCTCTCAGCTCCTACCAGGAAAGTTTTAGGAGTGCTCTGTCAAATGGGCAGAGAAAAAGGGAGGTCCCAAAACTTTTTTTCCCATGCCATTTCCATGTGAAAAGTTAGACAAGGCTGCAGAGAAAATGGTTGAGCTGAATTACACCAAATTTCGCAGAAAGCTAGATCTTTACCCAAAAAGTGTGATTTGTCAAAATGTAACAGTTGCTTCCAGAGGACTCCGCAGGCGTCCCGTGTGATCAAAACCTAAACAATGGATTTGAATTGATTGGATACAAGTGCTTTTTTGCATCACTGAGTTTCTCGAGCGCAATCCCCGTTCCTGTAACCAGGAGGCTGCTTTCTCCTCACCTGCTGCCCATCTCGCTCTCTGACCCTTTATACACATGAGGCGTGTGAACACGCATAGAAGCCCTGCACCACACACTAGCGGTATCAAACGTCTGCCCGCCCTTTCCCAACTATGATGGACAGCTAACTCAAGGGACCTCGGCGCCTTTTGGCGCGGTGGCAAAGTTACAGGCACACATGGTCAGTGGAGACAAATCTTCTGGCCCTACGCAGCTGCAGTGTACGAAAAGTACTATCATTTACCCAATGAGGTAGCACTTAGTGGATTAGCCAGTAGAAAGTACTCCAGTTGAGTAGAGGTATTGCACAAAACGGTGGCATCTTCGTGGATAACTATGCAGGGCAGGATTCATTCTGGCACGAGGCTCCTGTCACAAAAATTAAACCTCAACAGGAAGCACTTACAGATATAAATAAAGAAGATGCCTGAGTACAAACTCAAATTCAGTAACGTTTTAATTACCCCAAAACATTAGTGAGCACGGTCGAGGCTGGGCAAGTGTGCTTTAACCCCATATCTGCAGTCGAAAATTAGCTGTAATACACAAGGGAGGTCTTTGAATCCCTGAGTTTCTCAAGCGCAATCCCAGTTCCTGTGACCAGGAGGCTGCTTTTGCCTCACCTGCTGTCCCTCTCGCTCTCTGACCCTTTACACACAAGAGGCATGTGAACATGCATAGAAGCCCCGCACCACACACTAGCGGTATCAAACATCTTCCCGCCCTTTTCCAACTATGATGGACAGCTCACTCAAGGGACCTCGGCGCCTTTTGGCGAAGTGGCAAAGTTACAGGCACACATGGTCAGTGGAGACAAATCTTCTAGCCCTTTACGCAGCTGCAGTGTAGGAAAAACACTATAGTTTATCCAATGAGGTAGCACTTACTGGATTAGCCAGTAAAATGTACTCCAGTTGAGTAGAGGTATTGCACAAAATGGTGGCATCTTCATGGATAACTATGAAGGGCAGGATTCATTCTGGCACGAGGCTCCTGTCCCAAAAATGAAACCTCAACAGGAAGCACTTACAAATATAAATAAAGCAGGTGCCCGAGTTGAAGCTCAAATTCAGTAACGTTTTAATCAGCCCAAAACATCAGTGAGCATGGTATAGGGTGGGCAAGTGTGCTTTAGCCCCATAGCTGCCGTCAAAAATTATCTGTAATACCCGAGGGAGGTCTTCGCATCCCTGAGTTTCTCTAGCGCAAAACCCGTGTAGTTCCTGTGACCAGGAGGCTGCTTTCTCCTCACCTGCTGCCCTGCTCGCTCTCTGACCCTTTATACACAAGAGGCATGTTGACACACATTGAAGCCCAGCACCACACACTAGTGGTATCAAACGTCTTCCCGCCCTTTCCCAACTATGATGGACAGCTCACTCAAGGGACCTCGGCGCCTTTTGGTAGGGTGGCAAAGTTACAGTCACACATGGTCAGTGGTGACAAATCTTCTGGCCCTTTATGCAGCTGCAGTGTAGGAAAAGCACTATGCATTTACCCAATGAGGTAGCACTTACTGATTAGCCAGTAGAAAGTACTCCAGTTGAGTAGATGGAAATTGCAAAAAAATCCGCGATTTTGCGGGAAAATCCGCGAATTCGCGGACTTTTTGCGATTTTGCATTAATTCGCGGACCGCAGATACGCAGAATTCGTCCATACTTAGTAAAAATGACTATTCCCACTCCAAAGAGTGCAACAGTAGGGAAAGTGCTGGATAGCGAAGGTTTTAAAATTACTATTCCCACTCCAGTAAATGCAACAGTAGGGAAAGTGCTGGATAGTAGAGGGGAAAAAAATACTATTCCCACTCCAGTGAGTGCAACAGTGGGAAAAGTGCTGGATTGCAGAGAAACAAAAATGACTAATAACATTTAAACAATAGAATAGTTTTTTAAATCATAAAAATAAATAAACAATATTAAATAAATATAGATTTAAAAATATTAAACATATAATAGGAAGACGTATTATAATATAAATCACATATAACAAAAAGCTACAAATATTATATAAAATACTTTAATAAATACATTAAAAAAATAATTTGAAAGGCGCAAATATTAAAGAACAAAAAAAAAGTTGTATTTAAATGTATTTCCATAATTGACATAATAATCAATTAGAAAATTATCATTTATTAAAAAAAATATTCATTAATTCATAAAAAATACATTCTACATGTAACACTTTATCAACTCAATGTAACAAATATAAATAAATAAATAAAAAATTAATAATTGTAATATAATTAAATTACTTCCCACCCTATTCGCCTATAAACCCACAACCCACTACGGTTCTAAAAACGCAAAGTCAAATTTGTTTTTATAACTACTAAAGTTTTAACACATATCATAGAAATACAAACAATTCTTATACAAAAAACATACATCACATACACATAAAATATATACTAAAATACATAACATAAATAAAAAATCGATATTTTTAACAACCATATGTTTGCAAACGATAACACTTCGATATTTTATACATCAATATTACTTATCTAAAATCGATATTCTTGACCATGATATTTTTTCTGATGATATTTATGACCCACAATATTTTTACCTTGATATTTGTGCAAATCGATATTTTTACATTGATATTCTGTCTCTGCACCCTACTAGCAGCATTGAATTCACAGGTCCTGGGCACATGTTATGCACTTTGCTATAGTCTAGTCAAATTAGTTCAAAAAATGGGCTAACCTAGAACTAATTGCAATACAATTTCTGTGAGTGGATGTCAGGGATGTCAGTAGCTCCAAGTAAGAGGTGCGTCACTAACGTTATTACAGCCAGCAGGAACGTTGTCGTGGAGAGTAGCCTCCCTCCTACCCCGAACACTATCACCTCCACACTGCTTTGACTACAATGTAAGAAATGAGAGTACCCAAGGGAAAAGGGAAGAGGGATAAAATAATAAACAAAGATCCTGTTTCTTTACAGGTCAGGACTGGAGCGCCTACCTCTGCCGGGTATTCTGTATAGATAGAAAAGCAAGAAGAAAGTCAGATACACAGAGATAATACATGCACTCCCAAGAACTCTTCATGCGTCACACTCACTTGATCAGGGAATATTTCAGTAATGTCTATGGTAAGATCCTAGGTACTGGATCTGCACACGAATAATACAGCATTTAAATCAGACACATTTTGGATACGTCTCAACTTTGTCTGCCCATTCATCATTGCGTTTGTTGCATTTTTGTAAAACTGATGACTTGAAATCAACTGTTCGTGGATTATACCACACATTTTTTCCCCCTCCCTGAAGTATAAACTTAACTCAATACCACAGAATTTTTTTTTTCTAAAATCAAACGGGGTTTCACACGACCGTAGAACACAAGAAGTTGTGGGATCTGATTCTTTCTCCTGGAACAGAGTTTTCAAGTAAACAAAACGTGCTCTACATTTCTTGTGTACTTTCTGCCCAACACAAACGTGAAACTTAGATATTTTTCTCTGCTTGCATGTTTTTTTAATTCCAGTCACTCCTCTTTCAGTGAGTACAGATACATCGTCATCTTCTTGAAACACCACATCACAAATGAAACACATTTCTACGTCCATTTTCACAGTATCTCACAGCAACTCGCAAGAACCTGTAACACATAAATGAAACATTTTTGATTAACAAAAAAACAAACAATAACAACAAAGTTACAAAACAAAACACAAACAATAGCAAACTTTTTATTTCAAAAGTTAATTGTAATATTTATGTTCCTTCACACTTTGCTATATCAGTCAACGAAAAAATTATACAAACTTTGTCTATCTGACATATTACGCAATTATTTGATGTTATGGTCATCATAAACAATTTTTGATGTTATTTTTTACTTTCCCGTCCCTAAAAACTTATAAAATGATACCACACATGGGCATATAAACAGGTATACCCTATATCTCAAATAATGGGCAGCCATTTTGAAAAATCTGTCATATTGGATTAACGCTTCATGATAGAGTGGTAGACTTTTCACCATCGTTTTCTACGGAAAATTTTCAATAAGAATCTGCTCACAGAAATTGTATTGCAATTAGTTCTAGGTTCCGCAACAAATTGACTAGTCTATAAAGCCGCATTACAAAATTAAATATGTCAATTGTTAATAAGCCAATGTTACCAGATTTAAAGTACAGAGCACATGCTCATTAGCAATGGTTGGGACGGGTATGCTCAGACGTTAGTCCCGTGCTCTCCATGCCACTGGAATCAAGCTATCCTGGCTGAAGAGGGGTGAAACCCCAAAACCGGTCCTAGGATGTTTGTTTTCAGTCCAGGGAGGACCTGGCTTGGCAGTTCGGGCTAGACTGTTCCCATGAGGCACAGGGTCAAGACTGATTAGCATATGGCTGGGTTTAAAGTGGAATGCCATGGTGAGCAAAAAAACGATGGATGTAGGCCCAGATCTCTGTACTGGGATGAATGGATGACGTTGGTCTGCATCGAGTCCATCAACTGTTGTTTTTGCATTTGTCACCCTGAGTCGGACAGGTATGCTCAGACGTGAGTCTCGTGCTCTCCATGCCACTGGAATCAAGCTATCCTGGCTGAAGAGGGGTGAAACCCCAAAACTGGTCCTTGGATGCTTGTTTCCAGTCCAGGGAGGACCTGGCTTCCCAGTTCGGGCAGGACTGTTCCCATGAGGCACAGGGTCAAGACTGATTTGCATATGGCTGGGTTCTAACTGGAATGGCATGGTGAGCAAAAACGCGATGGATTTAGGCCCAGATCTCTGCACTCAGGTGAATGTATGACATTGTTCTGAATTCTGTCCATTAACTGTTGTTTTGGCATTTGTCACCCCGAGTGGGACGGGTATGCTCAGACATGAGTCCTGTGCTCTCCATGCCACTGGAATCTAGCTATCCTGGCTGAAGAGGGGTGAAACCCCAAAACCAGTCCTAGGATGCTTGTTTTCAGTCCAGGGTGGACCTGGCTTGTCAGTTTGGGCTGGACTGTTCCCATGGGCCACAGGGTCAAGACTGATTTGCATATGGCTGGGTTCAAACTGGAATGGCATGGTGAGCAAAAATACAAATTGATTTAGGCCCAGATCTCTGCACTGGGGTGAATGTATGACATTGTTCTGCATTCTGTCCATCAACTGTTGTTTTGGCATTTGTCACCCCGAGTGGGACGGGTATGCTCAGGCATGAGTCCAGTGCTCTCCATGCCACTGGACTCAAGCTATCCTGGCTGAAGAGGGGTGAAACCCCGAAACCGGTCCTAGGATGCTTGTTTCCAGTCCAGGGAGGACCTGGCTTGGCAGTTCGTGCTGGACTGTTCACATGAGGCACAGGGTCAAGACTGATTTGCATATGGCTGGGTTCAAACTGGAATGGCTTGGAGAGCAAACAAATGATGGATTTAGGCCCAGATCTCTGTACTGGGGTGAATGTATGAAATTGTTCTGCATTCTATCCATCAACTGTTGTTTTTGCAACAAAAATAAATTCAGCAAAAAGTGGAGGAGAAAGGCAAAACATTTGGAGTGACCCTGCAGAAAGGGCCATTTCCAACACAACCATGATGGAATTTTCTGCTTAGGGGGATAGAACATGGACTATGACCCACTACTGCAGAGGCATGTGACAGTTCTTCACCTCTATGAACCCAGTTGGATCCTTCTTACTATACTCTCTGGGCCCACTGAAGTGGCCCATGGGGAATTCTTCTCCTCACCTGTGGTCCACACCTGTGCAGCAAGTAACCTTACTTTGCTCACAGATGCATCCCAGTAGATAGGCAGTACCACCATGGCAAACACTGTGATGTAGCCCACCCTAGTCTACCCCTTGGGTCTGACTTCTGACTCCAACCTATGGAGAACTCTGTCCACAAGGACACCAATGAACAGAGGCCACTGACAGCAGGCAGGGATAACAACCAGGCATCAGGCCATCGAGGGGTCTCTAACCTCTGTGGTTTCTCAAAGTGGGGAGTGGCACTCCCAGGTGCTTTGCACCCTTTTTATACCTGAACAACCACACGTTCAGGGGTGGTATCCTGACACTGGTGACTCCGCCCAGGGTCTGCATACTGAAGCTGAACAGGAGACTGAAGTAAGCTCTCCCCAGAAAACTGAACTGTTACAGAACCCCCTGCGGCCGTCTCTCCCCGTTCCATTGACACAGGGGGGGGGGCAACTCATTCTCCAGAATGCAGTGTACGGGCATCTGGGGAATAAATATGAAACTCCTGTAGTTCAACTCGCCACCCCACTCTGGGGACTGCAGGGCCATAGGGCGGAAGAAGTCCAGCTCATGGGCTAGAGTTAGCCTACACACCTGGTCGGTGTACTACTCTGGGGAGGCTAGCCTTCCCACAACCATGGTTGTGTGGAGGCACACCCAAGAAGCCTGTCTGCGCCCATCAATGAATGCACCATGCGCCAGAACCCCTGGTCGTTTTCTTTCTTAATCAAAGGAGCAGTTCCTTGAACCTAACACCTCCGGTAAGCTTACTAGGTGTAACTCTGTAGATCCTGACATTAAACTGCATTTTTATTCTTGCAATTCTTACAATTTTACCACCTGTTTCAAGGGCCTTGATCAACAGTGCTCAGTGCATGAAATGCGCTCGTTATGCTTAAACACAAATTCGAGATTTTAGAATTTTTAGTCTTATCCTCCCCAGTTTGTTTTCTTATCTGAAACATAGCTAGAATAAGATACTGTTCCTTATGTGATCTCTGCTCTGCCTACTGTCTATGCTATTAACAGACTCAAAAGCGTGGTTAAATGCGGGGATGGCTTACCGATAATCCACAGTGATTCTCTGGGAGTGACATGTGAACTGGCCACTCTGCCTCATTGTGAATCCCTCTATTGTTATGCTCACAGATAGCTTCACTTTTCATGGACTGTTGATCTTTAGACCCACAGTCCTAAGACTAAGGGGCCGATTAGGATGGCGGACGGAAAGCGTCCGGACCGCCAGTCTCGCGGGAAATGACCGTCCGACCGCACCGTGGGGAAACTGGTGGTGCTATTAGGATTCCCCTCCAGCAAAACCCGACCGCGGCGGACAGATGTCTCCAAAGACGGCCGACCGTGGACGGAACCATATGAAAACCGACCGCCACAGACAGAGTGGCCGCAGTAACAGGTCCAACCGCCGACAGTTCAGCGGAGTTCGTCAGTGGGCTGGCTGTGGTGTTGCGTGGGTGGCGTGTGCCTGATGTGGGGGGTGATTGTGCTGAGGTGGTACTGGTGTGGGTGAACTTGTTTGTGTTCCTGTCCCCACCAGGGGACAGGAACACAAACAAACCAGTGGAGAAGTGTGGCTCAATGATTAGAGCGGCAGACCCTGATGCAGAGGTCTAGCCCGGGACCAGGGTTCAATTCCCCGCCTCGGTGGGTCTTGGGCTCAAAATTCCACGGACCTGATAATTCTTGCCTCGGTGCCTATTCCAGTCATGGAGTCCCACTCTGCAACTCTGGGCAATAGCTTGCTTAATCTCCACAACGGCCCCCACAACGCTAAGGATGCCTGGCCTCCACCTTGGGGGTGCCCAGGAGTGGACGCCTCACAGGGAAAGCCAGGATGGGTTCCACAGCGGTATTCAAACAAGCGCCTTGAGACCCTTGGGGGTGAGTAGTGCGCTCTACAAGTATCAATTTACATGGTGTCTGGTGTGGACAGGTACCAGTGTTCATGCATGTTGTGGCGTGGTATGTGTGTATTGCATGATTGCGTACCTGCGGCGGCGTCCACGACAGTGCATGACTTGCTGGTAGTAAAGTAGGAACAGGTCCGGGAAGGCGGGTAGGGCTGGGTCCATGGCGGTCGGGTCCGTGTGGTGGGTCTTGTGGCAATGCTTTCCCTCTCCGTTGTGGTGCTTCTGCCGTCTATGAGATGGAGGTGTTTCCGGTGTGGTGTTCTGGTTTGTTTGCGACATCGTAATATTGCGGACGTTATTCCACACAGCGGTGAGCCTGGATTGGCTCCGTCCGCCGTGGTGTCTGGGGTGTTCCCGCGGCGGTTCAGGTTTTTACGTGGCAGACAGTAAATGTGCCCAGTTCCCCTTCCTAATATGGCGGACGAAAGGCCCGCTGTTGGCGGACGATGAGGTGCATTTTCCGCCGTCTCCAGCCCAGCGGTCATGCATCCATCCACCATCCTAATCGGCCCCTAAGTTTCTTGATGGACTATGTAACTATACTGATATTAGCATTAAGTCCCCTTATTTCTAGGGGTGGAGGGGTAAAGTCGCTCCGCCAGCAGAGTTTGCAAAGTTTTTACCACTCTGCTTGGAATGCGGAGTTTGGCAAAACCTCTGACTACACAACTTGGCAGAGTTTGCCAGTGCTCAGTCCCCATACCATGCACAGTTTGTGTTGTGTCCTTGAGAAATGCTCTAGTTTATAACCGTGAAGGGGATTTCTGACACTTCCTGCCTGGTTGCATATGAGCCCCCAGATGTGACATTCACTTTTCCGTATTGCTATGGGTGACTGTCGGCAACTTAGGCAGCACGCCTTACATTCTTTGTACATCTGGCGCATTGTTCTTGCAAAGTCTGTACCCATGGGCTTCTGTTTTGTCATTTTGAATCTGATTCAGGTGGTTATATTGTTCAATCTTTGCTTTGCTAAACTCATTCCATTGTTTCCTTGTGTCGTGGTCATTACGCAGTTCCTTCAAAGGTCTCCTCAGCTATGGATGTGCGCAGGGAATATTTTGGGCCTTTGCTGACAGCAGTGACATGACACATGTCACACAATCACTAACTCAATGATTTTTATGTGTATCAATTAAATTACCTGTTTGGCACACTATCACGAATGATTTACTGCAGCATAGCAGCACACAGGCAGAGTCGATATCTCCTTTACGTTGGCAGCTGTTCTCTCCTAATACTAAGATGCTTTGCTGCCACTTGAACAGCTCCATGGCACACCAACCACATTCCTCCCAGAGACGGAGAAGGGGGTAGTGGGGTTTTAAGTCAGGTCTCCAAAATAATTGTCTCAACCCCTGCCAACTGTTGATGTCTTGATATAGACAGTGTATTTAGAAATCACACAATATGTCTACATCTCTAGTAGGCTTTCCCCATTTCGGTAGATACGTGGGTGCACAATGGCTTCATATTGAGACTGGTTAAACAGAGCCTCTCTACTCCTTAGCCATAAAACCGAACAAGAGACTACGGGGCATATTACCAAATCTGGCGATATTAGATTATCGCCGCTTTAGCAGCCGTTTTCAGCCGCTAAGCGGCAATAATTATATCACCCTATTAGCAAGCTGTCGCTAACTAATGTTAGCGACAGCTTTGAGGCGATAGCATGTCAGCGATATTTATCGCTAATGACATGCAAAGTGGGCGTACTCAACCAGTTAGCAACTGAAAGTAGTCGCTAACATCGCTATCGCCTATTAGCAACGCAGGCGTAGCGACGGAAATATTTGCACTAAGCGCGAATATCTCCAAAACCTAACGCCTGCTCAGACCAGTTCTTAGCCTGAATATCCAATGGGAGGTGGATATTCAGGCTAAGACATGTTAGCAATGATGCCTGAATATCGCTGGATTACCAGCGAAATTCACGCATTTCGCCGCTATCGCAGGATATTTTATCCCTTTAGAGATAAACGTTCCTAATAGCGTGTTATCTCTGCGATAATATCTGGTGGTGCTTGGCGATAAAAAAAACTCGCTAAGCTCATTTAGCGATATATATCGCTAGTTGTTGGTAATATGCCCCTATATTTGCCTGAAAGGTTTTCCAGCTGTTGCGCTGGATGAAGTCTGACCCCCACAACCACAAGGTTTTTGTGACATTGTACATTCATAAATGCACAGTCCGACGGGTGCTGACGTGCAGAACGCTTGAGTATTGTCTGCTGCTGTTTGCTTATGGCCAATACTGTTGACAGGGACCTCATTGTTGTGAAAGACATCAACAGAGTGGAGACAACTAATTTTAAAACTAAACCTGCTTGCGTTTACTAATATCAAGTGGTAGGTACACAAAGTTCATGTGTAATACAGGCCTGGAAGCTTTACAAGCTAGTGTTTCATTTGCATTCCTAATTCATCGACTTTTGAAAATGAGAGAATTACGCTATTCCCTTTAAGAACACAGGGCCATATGTATCAAGCACTAATGCGTTCGCAAACGTTGAAATTTGCAGAATTTTGGTGTTTGCGAACGCATTACTGCTAAATGGTATGTATGAAAGAAATCTGCGTGCAAAATAAGGGAATTGCTAAATTTGCGATTCCTTATTTTGCAATTGCATTTAAGGAATCGCAAATTTTGCAATTCCTTAAATGCAATGTAAGAAGCATTAAAAAAATGCAAATTGGCCTTAAGGAATCGCAAATTACCACCAACTTCAAGTTGGTGGTAATTTGCGAATTCCTTGAAAAATGCACTTTTTTGCATTATTCAAAGTGCAATGTGAAGCACATACATGCCCTTAGGGCAAATATGTGCACCACATGAGCACCCATGCTAATTTCAGGGGTGCAACAGGGTGTCCTTTGGACACCCCTGCACCCTTGAAATTATTCTCAATTTGCGATTCTCAAATTGCGAATTGCAAATTGAGAATAACTTACCATTCATTTCTATGGGCCTCCTGGCCCATAGAAATGAATGGGAAAGTATTCCTTAATTGCGATTAGCAATTTGCTAATGGCAATTAAGGAATACTAGGAAATCGCAAAAAAATTGCGATTTTGTACATACATCCCTATTTGCGATTCTCAAATAGCGATTTCTAAAAAATCGCTTTTTGAGAATCACAAATCAGGTTGTTGATACATATGGCCCTAAATGTTTTTAACACTAAGTGCCTCTCACAGAGTAAGTGAATTCAAGAGTCTAGGACTTTAGTAGTACTACCGTCAATCTCTCGTCTCTCCTAATACTTCATTATACTACCTCCCACCAAACGCTTATCTTACCTGTAATTTGTGTTTGAAAGTAGGGATAGGCCCAGGGCTGGCTCCACGGGAAATGGCGATTAAGGTTGGCAATCCTGGGTGGATGAAATGTCCTCATTGCGGTGGTACTAGTGGTGTGACACAGTGGCAGTTGCATGCCTATGGAAAAAAAGAAAATGAAACCTCCTTTGTACTTACCGTAGCATTAGAACGGTACGATAGAGAATATAGCAGGTGACAGTACACTAGAACAGTGCCACAATGTAGCCTAACAAATGGTAAAGTATTGAAAGTATAACTCGTACTTGTGTTGAATTTCTTTGACATTGGCTACTACTACAAGAAATAGTACTGAAGCTGAGTAAGTCTAGAATATATCCTCGGATTCCTTCACCAGCCTGTTGCTATGACCTTATCCTCCCCAGCAAGTGTGTGGAATTATTGCTGTCATTTAGTCACACATCAATCAAAACCACACAGCCCGGGGGAAGAGGGTTAGGGTTTGGAAAATGGATGGGAATGGGGGTTTCTTTTTGGGTAAGTTTTGTTGAGAGAAGAAAAAAAAAGCGCAGCATGGACAAACAATAATTGAAGATAAAGAAATCTTTGGGTACAAAGCTAACCATAAATCTTTTAAGTGACATAAAGGAAGTGCATGCACTACTGCATGCGTTGTTACTGAAAAGTAAGTAGTACTTTCGACAACCGTGAATGACATAATGCGCCAGTACAGGGCTGCAGCGTTTTCACTTGCATATCTCTGCACTCAGAGAAACACTTCTTACATTAAATTAGGTTTAAAAAATAGCCGAAGTAAAACCTATAGAATGGCTGTAGGGATCAATTTAGAAGCAGAGAGAGATCCAAGAAATGCAGAGTCACACTCATAAAAGTTCCCAGCAATAACATTACTTAAAAAAAATTAGAAAAGAATGGATACTGTATCTGTATGTTGTTGTAGTTGTCCTGTTGAATTTGGTGAGTAAGTTGCACGCATCAAACCATTCCTCTTATTAGCGGCACTCCTCCATTCCAGCTGATGCTCCGTCCATCAATGTTGGTGACCAGAAGACACCCTGTCCACTGCCTACCTGGCGGATACTGAATTGCGGCTCGCTAATGTGAAGCCTGACTTCATCCTTTTTTTCCCATTGCACAGACCTGTAATTATTGATGGAAAAACAGGAAGTGATATTAGAATACCACTGACAAATAAATATACGGTATGTACGCTGTGTAGTGCAAAAAGTCACACTTTGAGTTTCCTAATAGACAGTACAATATTTTTGAAAGTGCGTACTCTGTCTGAGTCTCCTTTTGAAGGATAAATAAGTATGGGCAAATTAATTTAGCAGATCTTTCCCCTCAAGCTGAGTGTACTGTAAACTGTGTTTTAGAACAAAATTAGACCTTCCCAGCAGTGCTCCCACCCAGACCATTACTAAAGCCAGTCGCAAAAATGTAGAAGACCCCCAATCAGATCTCAATAAACGAGGCCTAGTAGAAAACTGGTGACAAAACGTACTTTGAAAGTAAAAGTAGGCCCCAATACCCCCTTACCCACCGTGGATTGTATTCAAACCACTTGCAAGCAAGCAAAAGTATCCATACCCAGCATCGCTCCAAGACTCGCAAACCCCCCACAAACAGCCCCCCACCCAAACACATGCAATACAAATACTGCTAGCCCTAACAAGCCCTAAGTTAAGAATAGTGGCAAACACTTTCTTTAACTATGCCAAATCCCCCCTTTCCCACCATGGATTTTCTTCAAATCACTTGCAACCAAAATTACACATGCCCACGAGTGCTATAAGACCCCAGAACACAGTTGCAAACATCTAGAACACCCCGAAACACATGCAATCCTGCTGCTAGGGCTAACCCTAACGAACCCTAAGTTACAAAAAGTGCCAAAAGGCTTTTCTGCATGGATTTTGTCCAAACCACTTCTATCCGGTATTAGACCTTCCCAGCAATGCCCCAAGACCCGCCAACCTACCTGCAAAAAAGCACAACACCCCCAAACAGCCAAAAAGGAAAATCTCATACTTACAATATTCATCGGCCTTCGGTCCAAATGCGCTGTGCAGCTAGGTCATAACTCCCATTTTCCACCACGGATTTCCTGAAAAGCAAATGCAATCAAAATTAGACTGTCCCAGCAGTGCTCCAAGACCCCCAAACCCACCCACAAACACCCAGAACCCCCCCAAAGAGCACCTCAAAGGCAAACAAGTCAGCAAAAACGCAAAACAAAGTTGCCTCCGATTTGGTCCAAACCACTTTTATCCGGTATTAGAGCTTCCCAGCAATGGCCCCAGAGCCGTCAACCCAGGCGAAAACTAGTAGAAGACCCCCAAACAGCCAAAAAGCAAAAGTACAAAAATGGGGACGGTCATTTTCATTGCAATTTCCAAAATCACTCTGCGTGCGCTCTGCAGCTAGGCCTTAACTCCCCTCTGCCACCATGGATTTGCTTCAAACCTCTTGCAATCAAAGTATCCATACCCAGCAGTGCTCCCAGACCCCAAAACCCACCTACAAACACCAGGAAGCCCCCCAAACAGGCCCCCGAAAATGCTACATTTAGCGAAATGTCAGAAATAGCAAAAACAAATTCATCATGGATTTTGTCCAAACCACTTATATCCGGTATTAGACCTTCCCAGCAAAGCCCCAAGACACGCCAACCCACCCGCAAAAAAGCACAACACCCCCAAACAGCCAAAAAGGAAAATCTCATACTTACAATATTCATCGGCCTTCGGTCCAAATGCGCTGTGCAGCTAGGTCATAACTCCCATTTTCCACCACGGATTTCCTGAAAAGAAAATGCAATCAAAATTAGACTGTCCCAGCAGTGCTCCAAGACCCCAAAACCCACCCACAAACACCCAGAACCCCCCCAAAGAGCACCTCAAAGGCAAGCAAGTCAGCAAAAACGCAAAACAAAGTCGCCTCCGATTTGGTCCAAACCACTTTTATCCGGTATTAGAGCTTCCCAGCAATGGCCCCAGAGCCGTCAACCCAGGCAAAAACTAGTAGAAGACCCCCAAACAGCCAAAAAGCAAAAGTACAAAAATGGGGACAGTCATTTTCATGGCAATTTCCAAAGTCACTCTGCACGCGCTCTGCAGCTAGGCCCTAACTCCCCTCTGCCACCATGGATTTGCTTCAAACCTCTTGCAATCAAAGTATCCATACCCAGCAGTGCTCCCAGACCCTGAAACCCACCCACAAACACCAGGAAGCCCCCCAAACAGGCCCCCGAAAATGCTACATTTAGCGAAATGTCAGAAATAGCAAAAATAAATTCATCATGGATTTTGTCCAAACCACTTCTATCCGGTATTAGACCTTCCCAGCAAAGCCCCAAGACACGCCAACCCACCCGCAAAAAAGCACAACACCCCCAAACAGCCAAAAAGGAAAATCTCATACTTACAATATTCATCGGCCTTCGGTACAAACGCGCAGTGCAGCTAGGTCATAACTCCCATTTTCCACCACGGATTTCCTGAAAAGCAAATGCAATCAAAATTAGACTGTCCCAGCAGTGCTCCCAGACCCCAAAACCCAACCACAAGCACCCGGAACCCCCCCCAAAGAGCACCTCAAAGGCAGGCAAGTCAGCAAAAACGCAAAAAAACTTTGCCTACGATTTGGTCCAAACCACTTTTATCCGGTATTAGAGTTTCCCAGCAATGGCCCCAGAGCCGTCAACTCACCCGCAAAGAAGTAGAACACCCCCACAAGTGCAGAGTCTTTCTTCATTGGGCGTAATCCAGCCCTCTGCTTTGAGGGAAATAGGAGTCTGGAGGAGGAGGATAGAGGAGCATGTTCTTGTGAACTTGTGAACCTGAGGAATGCAGACTGCGGCACCTTCAAATCAATAAGCAAACAAGTGAAGACAGTTCTGCCGATGGGCTTGTTTTTGTGATTAGGTGATTCAAGTTTTAAATATATTAACTGTGCAAAACAAAGAAAGACAGACACACAGGAATAAAAGTGAATAAGGACGAAAAAGAAATTTATTGATTCATTGTCTCATTTTCAGGGCTCGGTGTCAGGGAATAAGAATAAGAGTTCATCCTCACACTCTGCGAATTCAGGCAGGAGTAGGTCAGTGTCACCTAACAGAGAAGAAATTCCCTCATCTACGTTGCTGTCCTCCTTGTCTTCATCCGGCGTGTGTTCTCGTACTTTGTAATCTGGTGTTATGAGGTGCTGATTCATCTTGATCATTGTTAACCTCTCCACATTTTTGGGCGAGAGGCGGCTCCGTTTGGAAGTTACAATGCCACCAGCAGCACTGAAAACATGTTCAGAAGACACACTTGCGAGTGGGCAAGACAAGTAGTTTATAGCCAGGTTGAAGAGCTGTGCCCACAATTCTTTTTTCCCATGCCAATACGCCAATGGGTCAGCATTAACATAGACCTCTGTTGAGTCATTCAGATAGTCCTGCACCATCGACTCAAGGTTCTCCAAGGTTCCTCCACTTTGCTTACTTTTTGCTGGGACCTTTTGAGAACCAAACCCAAGGAAAGTTAGCCAATCCTCTTCTTCACCCAATGTTACTGTTGTGTCTGGTGCAGATGATCCGGTTGCCGGCGTCTTTAACGGCTGAGAGGTTACTTGTACCACAGCCACAGGTGCAGAAGTGGATTCTTTTGACTGGGGATGGCCTGCTGATGCTGATGTACTGCCTTTTCCTTCAATTTGCTTCCGTTCTCTTTCAAACCTCATGGCTGACAAGGCTAGCCAACGTTTGTACTTTGTAACATCTTCATCATCAAAAGGAAAGAATGCTCGGCCTGCCAGCGCCTTTTTGTAGCGTGGATCCAGAATAGTAGCACAAATGTAATGCTGGTTTGAGTGGATCATTTTAAGACGTTCGTCACCTTGTAGGCGCTCTAATAATTTCTCCGCCAAAACAAAAGCGTCTTTCTTTTCTTCATCTTTTTGAAACATAGAAGACACCGCCTTCAGTTGGTGCTCCAGCATGCGCAATAATGGCATAGCTTTTCCCAAATTACAGTCCTCCCTGCTGACTGCACACGTGAAGACCTCAAAAGGATGAAGCATGTCTGTCAGGCTTTTAACTAGGTTCCATTGCGCCGCATCTAGCCTCAGGTCCTTCTGAGCTGTACCCAGTGTTAAGAAATAGTGATCGAGTACCGTATACTGCTCATGCAGACGCTCAAGCATGTAGAAGGTTGAGTTCCAACGTGTTGGCACCTCCTGGATGAGTGCTTTCACTGGCATTCGACGTTCATGTAGCAGGCTCCTCAGATGCTTCCGGGCCTTAAAAGAACGGCTGAAATGGTTGCACATTCTTCGGCAGGTGGCCACTAACTCGCAAGCTGGACTGTCTTCACTCAAGAATTTTTTAACAACCAGGTTTTTACAGTGCGCCAAACACGGCACTCTGAAATAGTGACCCAGATCCATCGCCTTAACTACATTGGCGCCATTATCCGTGGAAACATAACCAATCTGGCGTTTTTTTGGGGACAGCCAGTGAAAGACCTTTGTGTTAAACTCATTCAAAATGTTTTCTGCTGTATGACGTTTTTCCAAGCCAAACATGGCTAGTGTTGCATGTTTCTGAGCAGCTTTAAAAACTTGGTCCGGGTCAACACCTGCATTTAGCTTTGCTTTAACCCCTGAAAAAGAGACCCAGTTTGCAGTGATGCACATGTAATCAGCACCTGTGCCACTAGTCCACATGTCTGTTGTCAGATGTATAGTGTGAACAGCACTCTTTTGCAAAGCTGCCCCAATCACCTCCAGCACTTCTTCATGTAGTGCTGGAACCGCAACTCTGGCAAAATAGAACCGGCTAGGAACCTTCCATTTAGGGCAGAGCGCTGCCACTAATTCTAGAAAACCAACCCCTTCTACAAAAGAAAAAGAGAGAAGGTCCAGAGCTAGCATTTTAGCCAGCTTAGTGTTATACAGACGCGTCAGTGGGTGGTTGCGATCATATGGCGCGTCTGAAAACAACATGGTTCTAATGTTGCCCTGGACCATGCATTTACGGGATGATGATGATGATGACTTCTTCGACCCAGTTACGCTCGCTGATGAACTTTTTCGGATTTATGTCTCACTCTCTCCCACACTCTTAGTGTGGCTCACATGGGGTGTGCTGCTGACAGGGGTACTGGGTGTAAGTGAAGTGTTTGACACGTCTTCTTCCTCCTCGTCATCATCAGATGAAACATTAACGTTTTCTTGACTTGCAATTCGGGCATCCTTGATCTCCTTTAGGTGCGCAAACCATTGGACAGCGTGCTGTCTCTTAAGACGACCTCTCTGGCCTCCGGTACCATAGTTGGTACCAAACTTACCACGACTAACTGCAACCTTACAAATGCTACAAATGGCGAAGTTTTCCTGTTTTGGGCAAACACTAAAGAAGTCTCAAACTGGGGACTTGAAATGTCTGTGGGGGCCGGAGGAGGCGGCGATACTGGTGGTGGTGGTCATGCTTCTAATGCTAGATGCAGTGGAGGATGTGGATTGCCGGACTTTACTACGTTGTGCACTTTCACCACCACTAATTGAGGTCGAGGTGGATGGAGGTCCCTTCTGGCGAGGAAGAAATATGGAAGCGGTAGGTGTTGGTGTACTAGTTAACTCCAATGATTGTGGTATTTCCATTGCCTCCTCGTCGACAACATCATCACGCTCAGCAGCTTCTCGGGCTAGGGTCAAAATGTCTGTTTGCTGCATGCCCGCTGGGGCTGCAGTAACCTCTATGATGACTGGGTCGTCGTCGTGAGAGTCTTCATCAGCAGGAGTATGCGCCACTTCTTGTTGAGCTTCATCACACTCCATAACTATGAGACTTTGGACGAGCTTCCTTTTACGCTTAACTACATTTGTCAGATCATGGTGTGTCTCACTCTCAGACGGCAGTGGTGCTGGTTCCCAATTTTGATCTGTATCATCAGTGTGCTTGAAGAAGATGAAGACACCACCCTTGATCTCTTCCTTGCTAGGGATGTGGAAGACAATGAATGATCATCAGGAGGAGTGGCTTCCTCAAATGATACCTCAGCATGATTGTCGATTTCCTGATGTGCCCCTACTTCGGGAGGAACAACTATTGTGGGCACTTGTGACCCTCCATGCACCTCTGCTTGCGCATCTCCTTGCGCTGCCTCTCCTTCCACTTGTACTTGGGCTTGTACTTGCACATGTGGTTGTTGTTGCGGCTGTGGTTGTTCAACACTCATCAGATGAGTTACAACAACCTGTGTTGATTGAGGGACATTGCTGCTACTTTCTTGCGATGAGCCAACATCACTGGTCGATGGTGATTGAACAACTAGACTAAGTGCCTCTGCAGCACTTAAGGGCTTGGACTTAAGTTGGCGTGGTGGTGGTGGCACTGAGCCCAATGGAGCGGGGGTGCTTCTCCCAGCTTGGTCCCCAGCAGATCCCGCTGCTGCTGCAGGCGTACTTATTTTTTATTTCCAAAAAATGTGGCGGACGGCACACCAGTCTCCTTGGTAACTTGCTTCTTCTGCTCCTTACTGGCAACTTTCTTGCTAGAGGAGCTACGGGGAACTTTTTTTGGGGCCATCTTCTTCGGAGGTCAGAACAGCAGGCCGCAGTTGCACGAGTTGCAGAGTTGTCTGTGGCCAGACGTGACGTCGCGCGACGGTATGCTGCACACACACACCGCTGCAGCACTTCTTCCTGGCACTGGTGGTTCTCTTGAGTCTTGTGCACCTAAAAGCAATGGAAGACAGAGGAACATCAGTTCAGTTATACACCCCAAAAACTCGAAAACCACACAAAAATCAGCACAATCCCATGCCATCCATGCCCTCAAAGATGTTTAAATTCAAGACACCCCACAGAAAGACTAGGCCCATGCACCACTCAGTACCCCTGGTCAAAAGGCCACAACAACAGCCCACAAATTGAAAAACACAGAAAAATCAGCACAATCCCATGCCATCCATGCCCTCCATGATGTTTAAATTCAAGACACCCCACAGAAAGACTAGGCCCATGCACCACTCACTACCCCTGGTCAAAAGGCCACAACAACAGCCCAAAAAATCGAAAAGTACAGAAAAATCAGCACTATCCCATGCCATCCATGCCCTCCATGATGTTTAAATTCGAGACACCCCACAGAAAGACTAGGCCCATGCACCACTCACTACCCCTGGTCAAAAGGGCACAACACCAGCCCAAAACTCGAAAAACACAGAAAAATCAGCACAATCCCATGCCATTCATGCCCTCCATGATGTTTCAATTCAAGACACCCCAAAGAAAGACTAGGTCCATGCATCACTCACTACCCCTGGTCATAATGGTTGAATGCTAGGAAAAATGGTTGCAGGCCTAAGAACACTGCCTGCATTCAAAATGGCCACTTGCCTCCCAGCACATGGCCAGGGCCTGCCTGTAGCAGCAGTCAAAATGGCCCCCACCCACATGGCCTGTCCCCATGAACACCCCAAAAAAATCGAAAAACACAGACAAATCAGCACAATCCCATGCCATCCATGCCCTCCATGATGTTTAAATTCAAGACACCCCACAGAAAGACTAGGCCCATGCACCACTCACTACCCCTGGTCAAAAGGCCACAACAACAGCCCAAAAATCGAAAAACACAGAAAAATCAGCACAATCCCATGCCATCCATGCCCTCCATGATGTTTAAATTCAAGACACACCACAGAAAGACTAGGCCCATGCACCACTCACTACCCCTGCTCAAAAGGCCCCAACAACAGCTCAAAAATCGAAAATTCCAAAATTGTAGTTGCAGCAACTGTAATGCCCCAAACAAACTTACTTGTGAAATTTCTAATCCAAAAGTGATCCAAAGAAAGTCAAAAAGGCCTCAAATCCAAATATCCAGCAGCATCCACAAAAAGTAATCCTTCCAGGTCAAGATCCGAATGAAAGTGACCAGCACATGAAGAAAGCACTGGGAGGAGCCTGCTGGACAGGAACAGGAAGTTGGAGACTGTGGGGTACTTCCTTCCTCCCTCCCCCCCCCAAAATGGACTCCTTGCAAAACAAAGTGCAGGCAAATGTCAACCTGAGGAGTTATTCTGATATAAATCATCATTTTCAGAAGGTTTATGCTGCTTGCTGGTGGATTTCTTGTGCAGAATTGCTAATTTTGTAATTTCGCGAGTGCGAGATTGTTGCTTCACGCCGCATCTACGTGTTCGCAATTGCGAACTCCCGCGATACGTGATCACGGAGTACTCGCGTTGACAAACTCTCGCTGTGCAAGGTGGCAAGCCGCGATGACGTAATTGCGGTCGCCAAACTCCCGCGGGCTCCCGCGGGCTCCCGAAGCAAGATCCAAAATGGCGCAGCATTCGCAAAATATCGAGAAAAACAACTCGGCCAACGCTGAATGACGGTAAGTGAACGCCGCACGCCGCAATATTGTATCACCAAGAAAAAAAATCCGCTGCGTGCGAATTTGCGGATTTTCAGTAAATTCGCGAGAGTTCGCGGATTGCGAAGTTACCGAAAATCCGCAAAATCCGCGAGCGGAACGGATTTTCTGCCCATGCTTAGTAGGGACTGGTACCCAGATGTGCCTTTGCTATGTTTGGTGAAAATTGCTCCAGTGGTTTTTATGAAAACTAACTTCAAAAACACATATATATCTCCGAGCGTTCACAGGTGCGCATACCGGGGAGCGCACCCAGCGCGCTACGGGAGTGCGCGAGGGGAAAGCTGAATGGCCGTCGGGTGTCTGTCAACATTCTAAACAGTCCGGGGAGTCCGCCATCTTGTGTCTCAGTAGAATCGAGACACAAGAGGTGAAAAAAGAAAGGGGGACACCCCCTGACTCCCTAGGTTTTCTGAGGGGGGCCTAGAAGGACCTTGAAGGGCTAAAAAACTTTCTTTTTTTTTTTTTTTTCACGGGGTAAGCTCTGGCGGCGCTCCCCGGTACGGTCTCCAGTACGCGCACCCTGGGTGCACCACGGGGAAAAAGAGTGTAAAAAAATAGAGTAACAAAAAAACTGTTGAGTCTTTAGAGGAAAGTGATGCATTGCTGGAGTGTGTTACAAAAGTGATGCAACTCCAGCAATGCAACCTTTCACATGGGGCCAGTCCCATATGAAAGGGCCTGCGTCAGTCTTACGGCTGCTGTTAAGCAGGCGCAAGATTTGGACGCAACAGCGTCATAAAAGTGACGCAGTGATATCTTTTAGATTTCACTGCGTCACCTCTACAACCCTTTCTTGCGTCAATCCACCCCTTTTGCATACATTACAGCTGACGTAGGTATAATGTGGCGCAGGGGTTTACAAAGTGACACATCTATCTAGATGCGTCACTTTGTAAATATTACTCAACAAGGTGCATTTTATACAGCACAGGTGCGTCACATAAAGTAATGCACTGGTGGCGTAAAAGTGACACATGGCCTCATAAATGAGGCCTTCAGTGTTCTACTCATGCGTCATATTTAATTTATGACGCAAGTACTTACAGATACGTCAGTATTTCTGACATATCTGTAAGCGCAAAAGTGATGCCTTGCTGGAGTGTGTCACAAAAGTGACACAACTCCAGCAATGCATCCTTTCACATGGGGCCAGGCCCATGTGAAAGGGCCTGCATCAGTCCTACGCCTGTTGTGATACAGGCGCAAGATTTTGACACAATGGCGTCCTAAAAGTGACGCAGTGAAATCTCATAGATTTCACTGCGTCACCTCTACGACCCTTTCTTGCCTCAATACACCCCTTTTGCATACATTACACCTGACGTAGGTATAATGTGGAGCATGGGTTTACAAAGTGACGCATCTACCTAGATGCGTCACTTTGTAAATATGACTCAAGAAGGTGCATTTGTTACAGCACTGGTGCATCACGAAAAGTGACGTACCGGTGGCGTAAAAGTGACGCATGGCCTCATAAATGAGGCCTTCGTCTTCTACTCATGTGTCCTATTAAATATATGACGCATTATGTCGCAAGTACTTACAGATACGTCAGTATTTCAGACGTATCTGTAAGCACAAAACTGATGCATTGCTGGCGTGTGTCACAAAAATGATGCAACTCCAGCAATGCATCCTTTCACATGGGGCAGGTCCTATGTGAAAGGGCCGGCATCAGTCTTACGCCTGCTGTGAGGCAGGCCCAAGATTTTGACACAACGGCGTCCTAAAAGTGATGCAGTGAAATCTCATAGACTTCACTGCGTCGCCTCTACGACCCTTTCTTGCGTCAACACGCCCCTTTTGCATATATTGCACCTGACGTGAGTATAATGTGGTGCAGGGGTTTACAAAGTGACGCATCTACCTAGATGCGTCACTTTGTAAATATGACTGAATAAGGTGCATTTTTTACAGCACTGGTGCGTCACAAAAAGTGACGCACCGGTGGCGTAAAAGTGACGCATGGCCTCATAAATGAGGCCTTCAGTCTTCTACTCATGTGTCATATTTAATTTATGACGCATTATGTTGCAAGTACTTACAGATACCTCAGTATTTCAGACGTATCTGTAAGCGCAAAAGTGATGCATTGCTAGAGTGCGTCACAAAAATGATGCAACTCCAGCAATGCATCTTTTCTTACCCTTCCACACCCCTGTTCCTTTTCTACATTTTCTTTGAATATCCACATTCCCCATGTTCAGTCTCCTTCTCCTTACTCTCCTTCCCCACACTCACCTTCTTTCAGTCCCCCTACTTCACTTCCTTTCTCCTCTCATCCCTTTCTGTGCTTTCTTACTCATTTTCCTCTCCTTTATCAATGCACTCCACTTCACTTACTCTTTTTCATTTTTTTAAGAACATAGCTCTTTGATGAGAATTGGAGGTAGTTCTGAAAAGAACTTTTTTTTTCTTCTTTTTTCTTTTTTTAGAACAAAAACAGGGAATGGAAACTGCTCAACAGGAGCAAAAAAAATAAAATATTTAGGGCTGGGAACGGCAGCTTGAACCATGAGCAGAACACTTTGTTCCCCATAGCAAAGTAGCTGATCACAGTCTCTGCATTTAAGGACGCCTTTGTTAAAAGCAGGCTGAATATTCGGTACCGGCTCTTGTGATCACCCCCTCACCGATGTTGTTGGTCCTCCGGTTGATGTAGAGGCCCCATCACTGGGAACCTCTCGTGCCAGAGCCATGACACTTTCCCGGGCAAAATTCTGGGGGTGCCTCCTCTCCACATGGCGAATCATTGTGGAGTTCCCAAAAGAATATTTCTTAGTGGGGTCACCCCGTGACAGGACAGTGTGACAAATCCTGCAGTCCACTTTTGGATCATTTACTTTCTTCTGGTCATCAGGAATTGAAAAAAACTTCCAAATAAAGTGTTCTTTTACTTTCGGCTGAGGAACCTCTTCATCAAGGAATTCATTGGAGTCATCTTCACTGCTGGATGGTCAGGTAGCCATGATAATCCAAGATATCCAACAAAGAACCAACAGCAAAAAGGCAGGTCTTGCAGTCACAAAAGTGAAAGAAGAAGTGAAGGAAATGGGTGGGGATTTCATTCTTTGTAAAAAAAACTGTTAGCAACCAATGAAAAGAGTTATTTTAAGGTCACATGACTTGACGCGCTTACGCTGCGCGCACCGAAGCGCTTCCGGGGGCGCTTACGCAGCGCGAACGTAGGCGCTTCCGGGGGTGCATACGCGGTGCGAACGTAGGCGCTTCCGGGGGCGCTTACGCGGCGCGCCTAAGTGACGTTTCGATAGTTTCACGGAAATGCAAAATCATTTTCATTTTGTAAATCAAAAATACTGCTTTTATAAGTATGGTACTAAATGTCTTACGTTATTATTTACTTTTCCTACATATTTTTTTACACAAATGCAGAAATAGCGCTCTGGGTGCGCTCTCCGGAGAGCTTACCGGTGCGCGCACCCAGAGCGCCCCAGGAAAAAATGATTAAAAAAAAAAACATTAAAAAAAGTAATATTATAAAAATATTATTATTAATAATTAATACTTACACAAAACAGCAAATAAAAAATCGTAGGTTACAAACTCGATATAGAAAGGAATTAGCTATTAAAAAACCTTTGAAATTCACTGAAAAAAACAGAGGTATCACAATCGTTATAGTTAGGAATTGGCATTTAAAAAACCTTTGAAATTCACTGAAAAAAACAAAGGTTTAACACCAGTTATAGTTAGCTGGACATTTTACTCATAAAAAACCATTGAAATTCCCATGTTATAGTTAGTTGGACTCACTATAACTCGCGCGCCCGCAATCCACTGCTAATGATGTCACATATTACATCATTCATGAGATGGTCAGTGACATCACTGATGACATCTCAAATGACATCACTGATGACATCACTGATGACAACATCCAGTGTCTGTGTGTTTCTGTAAAGTTTAAATATGTTTTACATTTTGAAGAATGAGTGGATGTATAAGTGTCTGGATGAAGGATTTAGTAGGTGCGTGACTGACTGTATGAGTGAGTGATTAAATGTGTCTTACTAAATGCATAGGTTAGTGACTAAACTGTCTGAATGTGTGCATCAGTAGGTCTGTTGTTGTGTAAGCTGCTGCATGTGTTGATCAGTAGCTATATGAGTGGCTATATGGGTTATTGATTGGTTGCCCAAGTATTTGTATGTGAGGCTGAGTATGTGTGTGGGTGGCTGGGAGGTGTATGAGTCTGTGCATAGATGTGTGAGCAGTTGATTCATTTGGTGTATGGGTTCAAGAGTGCATGTGGAAACAGCTGTATGGGCAGTTGACTATGTGTATGGGTGTGTTGGTGAGTGAAAGGATATCTCAGTGCTACATGTCCAAGTAAGTACATATGTAAAACACAGTGCATGTGAGAGTTGACATATATAAATGACTATACATGAGAGCCTGTGATTGTGTAAGTGACTGTATGGTTCAATGTGTACTTGTTTCAGTGATTGTAAAAGAGAGTAAGTATGTGTTACTATATATTTGAATAAGTAAGGTTTGGTGTGTATAACTTTGTAGTTGAGGAAATGGGAGTGTGATTGATTCTCTGCATTACTGACTAGGTGTTTGAGTAAGTCTGTGAATGAGTGTTAGTGTGTAAGTGTCTGTATAGGTATATGACTGGATATGATAGTGTTCTATTGATGAGTGTCCGTATGTATGAGTGATTGTATGGGTGAATGATTGGATGTGTGTGTAGACCTAGCAATCAGTGAGTGCGTATGTAGTTACTGGTATTGGTGAGTCAATAATTTCAGGAATGGTAGTTTATATTTAACACTGGGTGTATCAAAAGTTAGATTAGAGTGTGAGGAGGTGCATCGTATTATCACATGGATGATGTCATCAGTGATGTCATCAGTGATGTCATTTGGGATGTCATCAGTGATGTCATTTGAGATGTCATCAGTGATGTCATCAGTGATGTCATTTGAGATGTCATCAGTGATGTCATCAGTGATGTCACTGACCATGTCATGAATGATGTAATGTGTGACATCATCAGCAGTGGATTGCGGGTGCGCGAGTTATAGTGAGTCCAACTAACTATAACGTGGAAATTTCAATGGTTTTGTATGAGTAAAATGTCCAGCTAACTATACCTGGTGTCAAACCTATGGTTTTTTCAGTGAATTTCAAAGGTTTTGTAAATCCTAATTCCTAACTATAACGATTGTGAAAACTCTGTTTTTTTCAGTGAATATATATATATATATATATATATATATATATATATATATATATATATATATCCAAGTTCCTAGGTTGCTCCAAAGGGTTGCGGTCGGCCCCGTGGGAAGTGGCGTGAGCGCCGGCAGAGCACGCCGGTAACCTCAATTGACAACACTTCGTCTAGCAATATACCACGCTCTCAGACACCAAGTAAACGCCAGAGATCAGCAAGGTCCAAGGGTGTTTATTGACACCTTACGACATGTTTCGGCTTACAAGAAGCCTTGTTCTCGTAAGCCGAAACATGTCGTAAGGTGTCAATAAACACCCTTGGACCTTGCTGATCTCTGGCGTTTACTTGGTGTCTGAGAGCGTGGTATATTGCTAGACGAAGTGTTGTCAATATATATATATATATATATATATATGTACATATAAATATATATATATTGTCAAATAATTATGTTTGTGTGTTTATCTTTTTTAATTAATTTTATTTGTTATATTTTGTTAAAGTGTATATTAAAGATATTTTATTGTGTTAAAATTTATTATAATATTTAACATATTCAATATATATTATTTCACATTGATATTTTTTAGTCAACATTTTTGTACTTACCTGTTCAAGTATAGGGAGTGCATATTTTTGTAGTCCATATTTTTTCATTGATATTTCTTACATCGATATTTGTGACATTGATGTTGTGTCCCGGAACTGTTAAATCACTTAAAAAGTAGAAAAACACTGAAAATCACCAGTTATACTTTAGTGAGCTCATTATAACTCAAATTCCCACCATAGTTTGCTCACCACCTTGCAAAATAGACCATTCATAACATGTTAACTGACATCAGGAGCGGCCCGTGCAGGTCAGAGAGGTGAGGAGGGGTGGCTGGGTGGTTTGGCAGACAATGACAAGGAAAAATTGTATAAATAATACATTTTCCCTTGTTGTCATCTGTCGAGATCCCCCTTCCCTGCCCCACCACTCTTTGCCTGCACGGATCGCTCCTGACACATATCATTGATGACATTGCTGATTACATAATAAATGACATCATTGATTAACATTACTGATGACATCATCCAGCTACTGCTACTCACATTCTCTATAAACTGTCTAATCATTTCAGAGAATAAGGGGGCATATCATCAAGGGGGTTTATCTCCGCTTTTTTGGCTTTAAAAGCCAAGAAAGCGGAGATAAAATTATCTCCCTATTACCTAGCTGTCGCTAACACCAGTTAGCGACAGCTAGTAGGAGATAGCGACCATCTTGGGCCCCGCTTTGCATGTCAGTGATATTTATCACTAATGACATGCAAAGTGGGCGTGCCAAGATGTTAGCGACTGGAAACAGTCGCTAACATCGCTATCTCCTATTACCAACTTTTGGAGATATTCTCGCTAAGCGCAAATATCTCCAAAAGCTAACACCTGCCCCTGAGCAGTTCTTAGCCATGTTATCCAATGGTAGGTGGATAACATGGCTAAGAGCATTAGCTCGGTAATGCATGAATATCGCCGACTTTTCAGCGATATTCATGCATTTCGGCCGATTTTTATCGCTTAGGAGATAAAACTTGATAATAGATAGGGGGCATATTATCAAGGGGGTTTATCTCCGCAATTTTGGCTTTAAAAGCCAAGAAAGCGGAGATAAAATTATCTCCCCATTACCTAGCTGTCGCTAACATCAGCGATATTCATGCATTGCGCCGATTTTTATGGCATTTGCGATAAACCTTGGTAATACCAAGGTTTATCTGCGATAAAAATCGCTGCAGCTCTGCGGTAAATTTTTGTCTCTAACAAAGCAATAGCGATAATTATCTCTATTGCTTGGTAATATGCCCCAAGGTTCCTAAGTGATAAAAATCGCTGCAGCTCGGCGATAAAAATATTGCCGCTAAGCCAACATAGCGATAATTATCGCTAGTTGGTGGTAATATGCCCCAAGGTAACTATTAAAAGGCCCACTGACATATACAGCAGACATTGAATGTATGCACAGGTGGGCATCCATCAAATACAAACAGTAATGTAATGTAAGTAATGTAAGTGCCAATTTATAACGCGCGGCAATCGCTCCAAGGAGCATCTAGGCGCCCAGAAAGAACCACCAGGTGTTAGGTAGTTTCTATGCTTACTTGACCGAGACCCGAATTACACTAGGCTTCTGGCAGTCATATCTTGTAGATTAAAGATCCAGGTTTTTAGATGTTTACGGAAATCTATTTCTTTGTCCAGTAATCTCAACTGGGGGTGAAGAGTATTCCATGCTTTTGCTCCCAGTACCGCCAGGGATTTACCCCCTCGAGTTTTGAGTCTGAAACTTGGGACGGTAAGCAGGTTGGCCGTTGAAGAACGCAGTGCTCTGGCTGGGCAATATCTGCTGAATTTTTTCCTCAGGTAGGATGGGCCTAAGTTGTGAACAGCTCTAAAAGTAATTAAGAGTACTTTGAACAAGACCCTTTTTGTAATAGGCAGCCAGTGTAATGCCTTAAGGGCTTTGGTTGCAGATGATCTTTTCGGCCATTTTAAAACCAACCTCGCAGCTGCATGTTGCACCATCTGAAGTTTGTGTGTGACAGCTTTATTTGTACCAGCGTAGAGGCTATTGCAGTAATCGATGCGTGATGTTACTAGTGCAACCGTAACTGTTTTCCTTGCTTCAAGGGGCAGAAGATCAAAGAACTTTCTCAGTCCCTTTATTACCCCAAAGCACATGCCTGCCACTCTAGCCACTTGTTGTCTAAAAGACAGGTCAGAGTCAAAATGCACCCCCAGATTACGGGCCAAGTTGGTTGTATGAGGTGGTATTTCAGCTTTTTCTGGCCACCATAATCGTGGGATGAACTCATTATTTGGGCCTATAGGCATGATCTCTGTTTTGCCTGTGTTGCATTTCAGATGGTTTAGACGCATCCATTCAAAGGTGGCCGTTAGGCAACCTTTGAGATTTTCCTCCCAGGCTTGGTTATCCTTATCCATTACCAGGATAAGTTGTGTGTCATCGGCATAGGCTATAGCGTCTATGCCAAGTGACGAAATCAATTTTATCAGGGGTGCAGTATAAACATTAAACAGGGTCGGGCTCAGGCTCGAACCCTGCGGGACTCCCGTCAACAGCGCTTTTTCACTGGAGCAGAATTCTCCCAGGGTCACCACTTGCCTCCTGTCACTTAGAAAGTTTCTTATCCACTCAAGCACTGTCCCTGTGACACCAGATGTTATTAGCCGGTCTAATAGGATGGCATGTGAGACCGTGTCGAAGGCCGCCGATAGGTCTAATAAAATCAGGACGGCCTTCTTGCCTTGGTCTAGGGCTGAGCGGATAGTTTCTGTGGCGAACAGGAGGGCCGATTCGGTGGAATGTTGGACCCTGAAACCTGCCTGGTTGGGGTGCCATGCATCACTATCTTCCAAGAAACGAGTAAGTTGTTTATTTACAATTGACTCTGTGACTTTACACAGGGCCGGGAGTAGTGAGATGGGTCGTAAGTTCGACAATGTGGTGGGGTCAGGGAGTTGTTTTTTTTGCAGTGGTTTCACCGCTGCCAGTTTCCACTCCGGGGGGACTTTGGCTGTGGACAGTGAGGTGTTGACAATGGCATTTATTATTGGGTTGGCGATGTCCACAATGAGGTGTAAGAGTCTAACTGGGCAGGGGTCAAAGGGGGATCCGGATTTTGTTGCCAGAATTCCTCTTTTGGTATCCTCCAGGCTAACTGGAAGGAAAGTTGTCAGCTGCATGGCCCCTTGCCTCACTATTTCATCCTCTATTCTGGGCTCTAATATGGGGACATCAAAGTCCTTCGTCAGCCCCTGTACTTTTCCCTCAAAGAAATCTGCGATCTTGTCACAGAGTGCCTGCGAGGGCGGGATATCCTGCGCTAAACATTTAGGTTTGTTAAAGCCGTTGACAATTTTGAATATTTCCTTTTGTTTGCTACTGGCTGTTTCTATTGCCAACGAGAAGTACCTTTTTTTAGCTTGTTTAATCAGCGCATGATAGGCATTTTTTATCCTTTTGTATTTGCTACGCTCTAGGCTAGAGTAATTTTTCTGCCAGCTTCTTTCAGCTCTTCTGAGCTCCCCTTGTTTATCTTTGAGATCTCGATCGAACCAGGGTGCAGATGTTTTCTTTCTACCCCGCCTTGTTCTGTTTTTTCCCTGCCCAACTGTGCCTTTCAGATCATTCATCCATGTTCTGAAACTGATTGGAGTTGCAGGTACTACCAGCTGGGGTCTACAGTTCCTGGCTATAGTTATAAGTTCTGGGTGGGACAGTATCGTTTCCCATTCATCCCTTGTGACCATGCTGTGTTCCTTTTTATAGTCGTTTTCTCGGTAGGACATAAGAGGGAACGTAAAAGGAATCAGCATATGGTCAGTCCATATTTGGGGTCCAAGGGGGTTAGTTGTCAAGGCGTCTAGGTTAGTGGCAATGCAATCTATTGTATGCCCTGCCTCATGGGTGGCTAGGGTGTCTCGGATAGTCAGGCCCAAGACCTCCATGGTTTCCCGATAAGAGGCAGCAGGTGTATCGGTTGTGGATTCTAGGTGGATGTTTATGTCACCCATCAGAGTGAAATTAGAATACCTAAGTATCCATGGGCTGAGCACCTCTCCTATGTTACTCAGGAAGCCCGCACAGGGTCCTGGTGGGCGATAGATCAAAGCCCCCGAGAAGGAGAAGTTGTCATTAATTTTAATTATGAAACCCATCCCTTCTGCATCTGTTAACTCTTGCAGTGGTACCGTCGAGCAGCTGAGGGAGTCCCTATATATGATGGCCACTCCTCCACCACGTTGTTCATTCTCTCTATCTACTCTTTGTATACCATATCCAGGGGGCAGGGCATGAACCACATCTGGGGTGCACCAGGGTTTAAGCCATGTCTCCGTAATGAAGAGACAATCTAAGTTGTCATCTATCAATAGGTCCTGGATATGCTGGGCATGCTTCGGTACAGATCTGGCATTTATTAGGGCAGCTTTAAAGCTATCCTGAGGTGTTGAGAAGGCCGAAACCTAGGACCACAGAAAACAGTGCAGTCCTGGAGACAAGTTTGATTCGGTATCGTAAAATGTATATTGTAAAAAGTGAAACAGTACGAGGTAGAGAAAGAGTGTAAATAGTGTGAGGTCCAGGCATATGTTATAGATAGGTTGTGGTATAAATCGAAGTCCTGTTGCCACAATACATGTGAGAAATTAAAATATGCTTACGATATATCATTCACTTGTGGATTTCTATGCAGATTCTGACTTTAGAGAGTGGTCATGTAGTCCTATGGACAATTACTGCAATAACTGGAGATTTTTCTGGTACAGTTATTTATTTCTAGAGTTTTGGTGATAATGATGAAACTGTACACATTATTGAAGAATCTATAATTTATGGGTGACTCACAAATGGTTCAAGTTACAGAATTATTTTCCTTCTTTCAAAATATGTGTATGGTATTTTTATGAACATGCCTTATCATTGGCTAAAGTACACAAAAAGCGAGGGATGGAATGCTTGAATGAGTCTCAGCTGCTGGTGTTATTCAGGCCTGCATCCCAATCCATTGCTATTTTGAACACCATACCATCTCAGGTTGGATCTGAATATATGACGTTAAAACGCAAACAATGTCAACGTATGCTTTTACAACACCGTTTTTACATCACAACTACCATCACATCGCATGATTTTACAACGCATGACATTACAACCCATTTTTAATAACTACCTTTACAATGCATTCCATTACAATGCATATCTTTACAACGCATACTATTACAACAACTAATCCTTTTAGGGCAACAGTAGGGTAAGTGTTGGATAGTGTAGGGGTAAAATTACTATTCCCACTGCAGTGAGTGGAACAGTAGAGTAAGTGTTGGATAGTGTAGGGGTAAACATTACTATTCCCACTCCAGTGAGTGCAACAGTAGGGAAAGTGTTGGATTGTGTAGGGGTAAAAATCACTATTCCCATCTACCCTAAAACCCATACCCACCCTAAAACTACAAAATATCCATTACTTACCTTATAATGCGTTGTGATGCCATGCATTGTAATGGCATGCATTGGAATGGCATGCGTTGTAATGGCAGTTACATTGTAAAAGCAGTGCAATGTAATGACTGCGTTGAAATTGATGTTTCCCGTTGGACCCAGCTATATGCAAATCAGTCTTGAACCTGCTTCAATGGGAACAGTCCAGCCTGAACTGCCGAGCCAGGTCCTCGTTAAATTGGAACACAAGCAACCCAGGTTGAGTTTTGCCATTGTTTTGGGCTCATCAGCCAGGCATAGCTTGGTTCCAGTGAAACAGTGTGCACGGGATCAATGTCTGAGTATACCATTCCTTCTTAGGGCGACACAGTAAAGTATAAAAAAGGGATGAACGGAATGCTTGAATGAATCTCATCCACCGGTAATTACTCTGGCCCCAACTCAATCCATTGTTATTTTGCACACCATGTCACATCGGTTTGGATCCAGCTATATGAAAGTCAGTCTTGGTCCTGCTCCAAACAGAACAGTCCAGCCTCAAATGCCAAGCCAGGTCTTCCCTAAACTGGAACACAAGTAACCTAGGACCGGTTGACCTCTTGTTACGGACTGTTTACCCAGACTTTCTGTATAGAACGATGAAAGGAGATACTTTGTTCATCAAACTGGAGTATCATCATAACGTCGGCTCTAGAACACCAGTTGAAAAGGACAATATCCAACATGAATATTGAAAGGTAACCTCTGTAGCCCAGATAACTGGTCTTAACCAATTGAAACCACAAGAGGCATAGTTTACAGCAGACAACTTTGACATGCTACATGTCATTTCAATTGTGAAAAGAGCCCTCCTTTCAACTCCTCTGTGAATCTCTTGGCTATAGGTTTAACTGTTCAAAGGGCAATTGTGAGTCTCAGAGTAAGGCATCATGTACTGCAAATGGGCCAATGTCAGAGATCTACTTATAGATAACTACAACCACACCTTTTGTTTTGATTATCACCTTGTTGGGCTATTTCCCAGGCATAAACATTTAGACAACTAAATAAATACAACTATGCTCTGGAAACAGAACCTTTAAGCCATTGATCTGAGGGTAATAAGTCACTAACACCAGTCTTGCCCTTCTGACTGCCTTTGGGACATAGAGCATATCACGGGTGCGATAAGCAAAGCTTGTCTTTTGGAACAAGTGACATTTTGCGGATGCGCGCAGCAAGCACTCTACTAGTGTGCCAAAGAAAATCATTCCTGCGCCTGGCCTGCACTCAGTGCCATGACACCTGTTTCTCTCGCCCCCCCCCCACAGATACACCATTGCCAAGCTCTACACCCTTGACATCACAACAAACACTACCATCAAGCCGACCCATGCTCCATGGTAAGACCTTTCCCCTGCACCCACCAGCACTTCACCTGCCACAGCACACACATCACCCCACCAACCAGTCCTACCCTGAACTCACCACAGACACCACCTGAACAAAAACACCAACTCTCATGCTCTCTTCTCAACACACATTCACTATGCAAAAAAAACCCTGAGATTTGGGACCTCATTTTCACCATCACACCTGATGTCCTCTTCCTTGCTGAAACCTGGCTCAGTCCAACCTTGCCACCTGTTTTTGAATTTTACTTATCAGGGACATCTAGGGACGGCAAGGTGAACTGCAGCTTGATGTTTAATATTTTAAATGCTATTGCATTTGCCTCATCAGGGACATCTGGGGACGACGAGGTGAACTGCAGCTCTTTGTAGAATTATTTGGATACTATGGGCCTTATTTATGAAGGCCTTGCGACGCCGGTGCGTCACTTTTAAAATGGGAAAAAGTGACTTACCAGTGGCGCAAGGCCTTCATAAACGAGGCCCTATAATATTCACTTCCCACTGCTAATCTCGTCCCATAATGCTTTGCAGGGGCTTTTAATTGGGACTGTATTTGTGCCCATAACTGTGCTTGTGGTAGTCCGAAGAGGATGGGACCACCACCAATTCGAATCGTTCAGCAAGATGTGCTCTTTGTTTTGAAGGCATCTTCTTGGTTCTCCCCCTAGGTTAGGGAGGATCTCAAAATCATCACCTCTCTCACTGCTTGCTAGAAGCTATTTTCACTGTTGTGAAATAAATATATGTATTATAGCATGTAGAAATGTGCAGATTTATTGTACCAAGTTAGTGAATCCCTTAAACTCAATCTCAAATTCAAAACAGACAGCAAAACCATCATCATGGGCACTTCCATCTCAAAGACCACAATGACATCAACGCTACCTACTCGATAGCATGAACAACATTGACTTACCCAACTCGCTCACAACCCTATGCACATCACAGGACACATGCTAGACCCCATCTTCTCCTACTATGACCACATCAGGTACAGCCACACCACGGAACTCACTTGGACCGACTACTCCATCATCCACTTCAATATCACCAGTTCTCAAACCTACATCCCCAAGCTGCCCAATGCCCTCCACCGCAGCTGGAGCATACTCTTAAAGGACACACAGATCAATGCACTCAACACAGCTCACCCCATCTTCTCCAACAACCTAGACAAAAATGCCAGAAGCATCAGCAATCGGATCACCAACTGCGCCAACAGCTTCACTCCCATCTGCAACAACACCCACAGAAGGTCCACCAAGCAGGCTAGCTGGTACACTGATTACCTCATAACCATTAAATTACACTGAAAACAACTGAAAAGGAGATTGCACACCAGCAAGGATATGATGAACAAGACCACATTTAAAACAGCCCCCAACATCTACCACAGATAGTTGAGAGAACCAAAGGAAAAGGCCTTAGCCTCACACATCAAATCAAGCTCAAATAACAGTAAAGAACTCTTCAACATTGCCGAGACTTCTCCAACCCCTTAGCTGCAGCAAGCAACATTACCCCTCAAAGGAACTATGTGACAACTCTGTTAACTTCTTCCACGACAAAATCACAACCATCTACAGATTTAACACCTTAGCCCAAGGAAACCAACTGGTTGAAAACAACACAATAACCTCACTATCACCACAGCCATCTGTATAGCCACAATGTAGCAGTTTGCCCTACAGGTCAGTGCCTTCCTCATGATCTAGGTCCACCCAGGGGCCCTAAATGACCCTTGCCCTCACCACATCTTCAACCTAGGCAAAGCCAGAATCCGCTATGAGCTCACCACCTTGTTCAACACCTCAGTTACCAAGGCCACCTTCCCTGAGGAATGGAAACATGCAGAAATCATTTCATAAATACTTGACACTACAGCTGTTTGTGCAAGGCCTCATTATTTGTATTTGGTATGTCTATGCAAGGATTAAAGACTTGAGCTCTGTGTTTTTCTGATGTACAGTAGTGCATTGAGAAAGCACTTCAGAGTCTTTGATATATGTATGAAACAAAATCTGCATTCCAGGTTTAATCCATGGGAATGTTCCAAACTCCGATCTGTGATTTTGGTTATTTTCCTCTCATGTCGAGCTGCTGATGAAACCTGTAAGTGTTTGTCACTGAAGTCAATGTATGGTCACTGTACATGGAGGCCTGTTAGGGTACCGATGGTAACGGCCTCCTCTTGTTATTTCCAGTGTATTGCATCACCGCAATTCCAGGGGTTCTGTTTCCATGCATATCTACCTCACAGACAAAAGGTCTCTGGAGTGACAAATGCTGCTAGGCAGTGTCACACAGCTGCTGAGCAGATCCAGTACATCAAGTCTCTCTCTTCTAATACTATCCCAAACCCCATTCCCCACTGAGGGCCACGCTTTATTTGCGATGTTTCCGTTCCTTGAACAGGCTGGGCCATGGCAGGGAGAAGAGGTCCAGCATTGGCTCCAGAGTCATTTCTGCATTTGGGAGCAGGTGAGTGCATGACATTAAAGCATCTCCAGAGGGTGCAGGCAATAAAGACAGCATGTTGCCCAATGTTTACATTGAAAGGTTTTATGTACAATGTCCTCTCTGTGGTATGCCACACTCAGGATATTGTGGATTTAAATATTGACGGGGGATCGTTTATTTATCAGAAAGACCTGGAAAATCCCCTATTGTAGTCATATCCTGCTGACACTAGGGCAACATGCTTATGATATTGTCCTTAGTGTGTGAGAGAAGCACTCTCTTTGTGCATTCCCTCATCAAATGTTACTTTCTTTGGTAGGATCTTGATAATAACATTCCTCTACATGTGGTTACATTTAATTAATTCTTCATCATCTTCCAATAGTCTAAAATTATTCTTTATTTGTGTCATCAAAGACATCAAAATGCATTCATGTCCAATGCGTTTCGTTCCTCAAGGCTTTAATTAAAATTACTGCAACTTAATTTAATTTTATTCTATATTACAAATATTACAAAACACACAAACCAAACACTGCCAAACACATTTTCACAACGATCCTTCGAATTAAATAAAAATAAGTGACCTATGTGACAAATAATAGGCAAGCGTTTCCATCATATTTATTCACCCTGGAACAGTTTTTAGATTCTGATTACACCAAGATTCATAATATAATGAGACTGAAATAGGACAAATATTATTGTTTTGCAAAATAAGTGAGTCCAGTCTTGTTATATTAAAGCAATCAGGAGAAATTCACTTAAAGAGAGCCAAAGACAGAGACTTTATCTTGTAATAATGACATCTGATGCCTGCCTCACATACTACTACTTCTTATACTCTATTTGTTTATGTTCTTCTTAGAATTCTCAGTTTTGCCTACAAGGTTAATATATGACAGTCGCTGTCAGGGCCGTGTTAGAATGGTCACAAATTGAGAGAGTGCCACCTGAAAATCTAGTTATTATTGTCCTCATACCCTGTTAATCAAACAAACCAAGACAAAATCAAAAACAAATAAACAGGCTCAGGTCAATTACGCTCTTAGCACTGATGGACTCAAAGTAACTGTGTGTCGGATAGGTTTGTATAGTAAAGATATTGAACTGTATGATCACTGTGGACAGACTGTACAGTGCAAACAAATGATAAATAAAAGAACTGATGTGAGCACCATCTTCAGCGGATACCAAGCACTCTGTATGCTAAATCTGTAATATCCAAAAATCCATCTCTAATACATGTGGCATTGAACAAAACAGTTTTACAGTTCACGGAATAGGCTTCACTGAGAGCCTTCTAATAAATGTGCCATCTTAACTGTACCGTACCATATAGGAAAGATTCTAGATGTTATTATCACTGAGAATATTCTAGATATTTCATAAACAACTGTTTAGTAAATGCATTAAATTGAGCACTATATAGAGCAGATAACTACCACTGAGTATGCTAAAATATAGACATCCAAAAGTCATTCCCCAGTACAAGTTCTGCCCCAGTAGCGCCATTCCCCATTCCACAGTGAAACTTGTGAAAATATTGACATGGATGCCATCTTTACCAGATAACAAGCACTGGATATGTTAAACCACCTATATCTAAGAATTCATTACCAATACATGTTATACCCCGCTGACATCATTCCACATCCTAAAGTGATTGTTATGCTCTATCGATGGACTGATTTATGTCGTCTACATAACAAATATTATCGCTCATAGTCCTTGTTTAGTCCTCTGTCAGCTGTCTGAAGGCAGCAGATCCACCTAGCTTCCATGAGTCTAAGCATGAGGTCTCGATTGCCTCTCTGCGGATTGCTGAAATGTGGTTAATCCCATGAAATAGTAATGTTTCATTGTCATGGCCTCTGGGACAGATATTTGTGACTTAAAGATACGTTTTTCTTTACTTAGACACTTTCTAGCATATACCAAAATTCTAAGTCTTAATTGTCTGCTCCTGCTCCCCATATATATGTGCTCATGTCTACAAATAATCTCATATATGAAATATGTTGCACGAAAATTAATGAAATGCCTGAACTAACATCTTTGCTATGTGTTATAACAAAACTCAACTTTTTTGTTTAAACCCAGTGGGCAAGCAAAGCCTTTTCCACAAGGGTAGAAGCCCGTTGGGAGTTTTGGAAACTAACTTTCAACTTCAGGTGGTTGTAAGTAACTTAGACTTATCAATTCTCTGATCTCTTCAGTAAAGTATAAGTGGCCAATTTAATAAGACATTTACCAATCTTGGCACATATTGTAACATTTTCCAATGTCCACTGAGTATTTTCTAAAACTGATGATTGGATCTAGAGTAAGTCGTCAATGCTAATCTTTTCTTTTGCTATATTTTTTCTTCATGCGCTGTAGTGTAGTTCCTATATTCCCAATAGGCTCTGCGCATTGGAATAACATAAACGATAGCTTAGACGTAGGACTGAGGTCGATTAGGTCTCTATTGCATATGTTAGACTTATTTGTGTGTGCCAGCTAGCTTAGAGGTCACTAGAAACTTTCTTGAGTAAACAAGAAGGTGTTTAGCTTTCCTGAATAGACAAGAAGGGATTAGCTTCTGACAACCATATCACATGACAACTTTGTTCCCCCTGCAATAAGGAATATATCTCTAGAGTCGCGGAAACACTAGATAGCTATTTTACTCAGCTAATCGTGCATGCTTCGTTTCACCAGAAATGCAGAGAAATAGAGAGACAGGCGTTTTCAATGAAAGGGTTATTTAAGTGAGCAGTCTTCCTTCTCATGCAAGAGAAATGAATTGCCACAATTGCAATACTTGTCATAAAGTAAAGTGCAACCAGTAAAAGGAGTATTATGAAATAATACTGTAAAAGCATTTATATGGTTTCTAATAACCCTGGGCGTAGTGTGCGGAGCGGGGCTACGCGGAGCTACGCGAAGTAAGCACAAAAATACGCCCACCCGCGCACTCCGCGTAGCCCCACTACGCGCCGCCCGCCTCCCTCCCGCCCTCCATAAATACTGCAATAAAAGGATAGAAAGCTTTTAAAAACACTTACCTTGTCCGCCGTGTCCCCGGGGCTCCCTCTCGCTGTACCTGGATTTGCGCCGTCATTTCGAATACTAATGCGCATGCGCGGCCGCCTGTGCATGCGCATTAGTATTCGAAATGGCGGCGCTAATACAAGGACGGGGAGAGGGAGCCCCGGGGACGCGGCGGACAAGGTAAGTGTTTTTAAAAGCTTTCTATCCATTATTGAAGTATTTAGGGAGGGCGGGAGGGAGGCGGGTGGCGGCCGGCTACGCACCGTCTGCGGAGCGCGTGTAGTGCCGCCTGGCTACGCACGCTACGCAAAATGCGTAGGAGACGGCACTACACACACTCCGTGTACGGAGCGTAGCTGGCCACCCACCCCAAGTTTCTAAGCCATAGGATACTTAAAATGGATAAAATACATACAATGATAAAATAATGACTAAACGTACTCAACTGGTGTTTCTTAGATACGCCTACCCCAGTGTACCTAACCTAAGCCTAGTACAGGGAAGGAGTAGATGAGTTACAGTTTTTGCCAAGAATCTGAATCAAGAATTCTATATGGGTCTAATCAGTTCCGTACCTTGGGTATAGAATGAAGGAGGTCTTGTATCTCTCTCTCAGGACTCGATCTCCCAGAAACCCACGAGGGTGTCAGGGAAACACTGGAGCTGGATTTTCTCAGCAGGAGAAAAGACAGCGTCTCTCTCAGTGCATCAGCAGGGAGAGTCGGCTTCCTTCGGCACTCGCATCAGCTGGGCTTCAGGCAAGTAGATAGCCGATCTGCTCCAAACCACCGTGTGTTTGCTTAAGGCAGATGCTGGTATATTTATACCTGGAAGGTGCCGAGTTTGACGTAAGGTTGGACATAAGACGTCACTAAGAACTGGCAGTTCTTTCAGGACACTCAGCAGGTCTAGGACAAATCAAAACAGAAGCAGGGGAAATTCCCAGGCTGCTGGAGGCTTGGTTTGTTTAAGAACGTGCTGTACTTTCTAGGAGTCTATGGGAGTAGCCTTGCCGTATTTGGACTGTATTGGCTATGACTTAATATGGATATGATTCTTATGCCTTTATAAGGATATGATTTATTTTAACCACACAAGGGCATACATCATGGATATCTAATTAGGGTCCTAGATACATTCACAACAGCGCAAGGGATCTGACCTTGGGACACTTCATACTCTTTTTATTTGTCTTATACAAGCATTTGTGATCATATCCACTCAAAACCAAGGGGCTGATTAGGATGTAGGGCAGATCGCCACCGACCGTATGGCGGTGGCCATCCGCCCTACATCCTTCCCCGTCTGCCACCCATTTACCCCCGCCATATTAGTATGGCAGGGGGTACTGCAGCAGATGGGAAGACCATATCCCGCTTTTTTCGCCCGGTCGACATGTCCACCAGGTGGAAAAGGGCTTAATATGGTGGCGGTGTCTGCTAAACACCGCCATCCATATTAGCATGGGGCGGAAACATGCCTTTCCATGGGGGGTACCTATGGTGCCCGCCTTCATTGTCATGGACATAGTGGCAGGCACCTCGTGGCCATTTTATACCAGCTTACTTACAGGGAAATGAGCTTCAGAACCTAAAAAGGTTAGTCAGCACCTAAAGAACTATGTGACTCTGCAGCTGTTTTATTTTCCACTGTAGAAAGATGCCTCTCAATATAGTTCACTAAAATGAAGTACACTGTGCAGAGAGCCCAGTGGATCCCTTATTGGTAAAGAGAGGTAAAAGTAGATAATACAAATGCTTTATTTGAGGCAGTGTGGATGAGCAGGTAATGGTAAGCATTTATTGTAATCACAGAGACAATAAATGAGACACACACTCTAAAATAGTTCCAAGACCAATTTGTAAAAATGACTTTGATTTTTATGTAATTATAATTATGTTTTATATAATTTTTCAGACCAAGAACTTGGTTTTAAGGTAAGTATTTTTAAGTTATGAATTTTTAAAGTTCACAAAATAAATCACTATTTTGTGTAATTTTGTACAGTAGAAGTCAATGGGAGGGAGAAAATAGGAAAAACCATAGAAAATCACACAGTGGGTAATCGAGGTCCATGTCTGGATTTGGATATGTAGCAAGGCCGGGTCCAATCTTCCAGCAGCAGAAGTTTGGGAGTGTCCCGGGTTCAACTGGAAGCATGCACGCCATGAAGAACGGGGCCACCTGAACACAGGAAGACTTAAAGGTAAGTCTGAGGGATCCCACTTGCTGGAGCAGGTTGCCAAGGCCTCAGGACCATGGGAGATCTGCTGGTTTGTCATTAACGAGGCCGGCCGGGTGCAGCCAAGCACTGTGCATCGAGAAGGTAATCGCGGTCAGGGGCAGGCAGGCTGTAGAAGCTATTCTGGGACAGGTGGCTCATGATGCAGGTCTCAGGGTTCTCGGTGTCCCTCAATGGGTTTCTGTGTCCTGTGTCGTTGGAGTTTGGACTCAACTCTTTCTTCTTGGTCTTCAGTGTAAGTGCGCCGGGAAATTGGTACTGCATGTCTTTGGCAGATCCTGGTGTCCTCCCCTTTGGTGGAGGGACAGATCTGATCCTTCAGAGCTGGTGTACCTCTTCTTGCTTGGGTGCTACATAGGAGCCGTGGGCTGCAGCAGATGGGTAACCCGGACATTGTGGGTCGGTGCCTGCAGGCTGCAAGAGAGTAGTTCCCTACTCCAAGGGAGGATCTCAACAATTTGTCAAAGGCTGGAGTTGCTCCAGTGTTCTTGGAGGACTCACAGTTGCAGGATGAGACAGCAATCCAAGATTGTTAATTCCTGGTCTTTGCTACTGTGTGCCTGCAGCGACTATCAGGTTACCCTTGCTGAGTGGATATGAGGGCATTTCCCCACGAAGCAGCTGTGGCAAATAGATGCTGAGGTATAGCAGCCGACGTGTCTCAGCGCCTTGATGCACACTGTTCGATCATGCAACCTTTGTCTGCTTTTATGGGTCAGATATCCTCTGGTTCAATGGGTTAGACCTACAAAATACAGGTACCTATTAGAAACAGCAGTAATCATTGCATCATTAGCTATTTATTGCTGGAACACATGAGTATTGTCTAGGCTGTTACCATTACCTAGTAATCCTCTTGATGTCCAAATTAGTTGTGTTACGTCACACACCCTTATGGCAGACGGATTCACGCTGGTGTGAATCATCCGCTAGATCCTGCTTTGGTGTCGCTCATGTGCTATGTGCTCGGTTCACAGTCTAATAAAACTAAGTCTCTGTGCACACAATGTTCAATCCTCTTTTCAGTTTCAGGCACCTTGATACTTGCCTCAGGTTTTATGTTATGCACATAAATATGTTCCGTTCTGTGGCTGTAAGTCTTTACATCAAATTAAATAGCATATTACTATGTCCCTTTTTTTGCGGCGCTGCTGAAGTTTAATGTGTGTACCTAATGTCTTGTGTTTTTTCGTTTCCTTGCAGGGCCTTGGAGTCTAGGATGCTGCTGCTTTATTCTTCTGAGCTGCATGTATTAGGCTCTGAGAAGTGCAAGTGGAGGGAGGGTTTCTGAAGGACGATGGGCACAGGGGCTGCCAGAGAGATCCTTGTTGGGCAGAGAAGATGAGGCAAAGCACGCGGCTGGTGTTGGGGCACAGTTTGAGTAGGACCGCGCTGAACATAGCCATCGCAAGCAAGCAGGCAAGCATAACGTTTGGTGACAAACAATGGCAATGAGTCAAAAAACATGTTAGCGTGTACAAATCCCAAACCTTGCCAGTATGTCCAAATCATAAACCATGTCCGTATGTACAAAGAACCATCTCAACAGTGCACAAACAAATCGGCAATGCTTGGGGACAAAGGGCCACATGCATCAAAGTAAGGAATTGCAATTCCTAATTAGCGATTTTTAAGAAATCGCTATTTAGGAATCGTAAAAAGAATTGTGATTACTGCAAATTCCTTAATAGTGACTTGCAAATTGTGACTCACTATTAAGGAACGCCTTCCCATTCATTCCGGGAGGCCCATACGAATGAAAGGGAAGAATTTTGCAATTTGTGAGTAGCAAATAGATACTCGTAAATTTCAAATGCAATTTGAAGGGTGCTAGGGGGCCTAAAGCCACCCTGCAGCACCCCCAAAATTGTCATGTGTGTGCATGTGGCGCACACATATGCCCTAAGAGCATATGTGTGCACCGCATGGTACTTTGAAAATTGCACTTTTGTCCATTTTCAGACTGATTTGCATATGGCCATGTCTGAACTGGGGTGGTGTGGAGTGCAAAAAAACGATGGATTTAGGCCCAGATCTCTGTACTGGAATGAATGTGTGACATTGTTCTGCATTCTGTCCATCAACTGTGGTTTTTGTATTTGTCACCCCGAGTGGGATGGGTATGCTCAGACGTGAGTCCCATGCTCTCCACACCACTGGAATCAAGCAAGCCGGGCTGAAGACAGCTGGAATGCCAGAAACCGGTCCTCAGAAGCTTGTTACCGGTCCAGGGAAGACATGGCTTGGCAGTTCGGGCTGGACTGTTCCCATGAGGCACTGGGTCAGACTGATTTGCATATGGCCATGTCTGAACTGGGGTGGTGTGGAGTGCAAAAAAACGATGGATTTAGGCCCAGATCTCTGTACTGGGGTGAATGTATGACATTGTTCTGCATTCTGTCCATCAACTGTGGTTTTTGCATTTGTCACCCCGAGTTGGATGGGTATGCTCAGACGTGAGTCCCATGCTCTCCACACCACTGGATTCAAGCAAGCCGGGCTGAAGACGGTTGGAATGCCAAAAACCAAAGCCAGAAACCAAACCGGTCCTCGGAAGCTTGTTTCCGGCCCAGGGAAGACATGGCTTGGCAGTTCGGGCTGGACTGTTCCCATGAAGCACAGAGTCAGACTGATTTGCATATGGCCATGTCTGAACTGGGGTGGAGTGGAGTGCAAAAAAACGATGGATTTAGGCCCAGATATCTGTACTGGGGTGAATGTATGACATTTTTCTGCGTTCTGTCCATCAACTGTGGTTTTTGCATTTACAATGCGGCCCACCATGTGGCAAAAACGGCACAGATGCGTGACGCATCTGTGCCGTAAAAGCAGCGCATTGCTGGAGCTGCCTCGAGCTTGCGACGCAGCTCCAGCAATGCTCTGGGGGTCCCTATCTTCCCAATGCTGCATCAAGCCTTGAGCCTGCTTCAAGCAGGCGCAGGGTTTTGACGCAGCATTGGCCTAAAAGTGACTGAGTGAATTTTTGTAGATTTCACTCAGCCACTTTTAGGAGGCGTTCCTGCGCAGGAACGCCCTCCCCTGCGCCTGACCGCCGACTGATGGCGCAGGGCTTTACAACGTGACGCATCTCTCAGATGCGTCACATTGTTAATACCCAGCACCGTGGCGCATCTTTTGTGCTGCCGCTGCGTCACAAAAGGTCTCGGTAGAGGGTGGGAGTGGTGAACCAGAGGGTGGCAGTGATGAACCAGAGGGTGACAGTGATGAACCAGAGGGTGGCAGAGTGAACCAGAGGGTGACAGTGCTGAACCAGAGGGTGGCAGTGCTGAACCAGAGGGTGGCAGGGGTGAACCAGAGGGTGGCAGTGATGAACCAGATGGTGGCAGGGGTGAACCCGAGAGTCGCAGTGGTGAACCAGAGGGTGGCATGGGTGTACCAGAGGGTGACAGTGGTGAACCAGAGAGTCGCAGTGGTGAGCCAGAGGGTGGCAGTGCTGAACCAGAGGGTGACAGTGGTTATCCAGAGGGTGGGAGTGGTGAACCAGAGGTGCTGTAATGAACCTGAGGGTAGCAGTCGTGAACCAGAAGGTGGCAGTGGTGAACCAGAGGGTGACAGTGGTGACAGTGCTGTACCAGAGGGTGGCAGGGGTGAAACAGAGGGTGCTGAGATGAACCAGAGGGTGGCAGTGGTGAACCAGAGGGTGGCAGTGCTGAACCAGAGGGTGACAGTGGTTAACTAGAGGGTGGCAGTGGTTTACCAGATGGTGGCAGTGGTGAACCAGAGGTGCTGTGATGAACCAGAGGGTGGCAGTGGTGAACCAGAGGGTGGCAGTGCTATACCAGAGACTGGCAGTGGTGAACCAGAGGGTGTTGTGATGAACCAGAGGGTAGCAGTGGTGAACCAGAGGGTGGCAGGGGTGAACCAGAGGGTGGCAGTGCTGAACCAGAGGGTGACAGTGGTTTACCAGATGGTGGCAGTGGTGAACCAGAGGTGCTGTGATGAACCAGAGGGTGGCAGTGGTGAACCAGAGGGTGGCAGTGCTGAACCAGAGGGTGACAGTGGTTTACCAGAGGGTGGCAGTGGTGAACCAGAGGTGCTGTGATGAACCAGAGGGTGGCAGTGGTGAACCAGAGGGTGGCAGTGGTGAACCAGAGGGTTACAGTGCTGTACCAGAGGGTGGCAGGGATGAACCAGAGGTGCTGTGATGAACCAGAGGGTGGTAGTCGTGAACCAGAGGGTGGCAGTGGTGAACCAGAGGGTGACATTCATGTACCAGAGGGTGGCAGGGGTGAAGCAGAGGGTGCTGTGAAGAACCAGAGGGTGGCAGTGGTGAACCAGAGGGTGGCAGGGGTGAACCAGAGGGTGGCAGTGGTGAACCAGAGAGTGGCAGTGGTGAACCAGAGGGTGGCAGTCATAAACCAGAGGGTGGCAGTGGTGAACCAGAGGGTGCTGTGCCCATACACAACCGCATGGGTAACTTCACCATGCAAGCGGCCCGCGAAAACGCAAAAAGCCCCACGAACACGCAAAGAACCCTGCGAATACGCAAAAAAACAAAAATCCACCAATTCGCACAAATTCGCGGATTTTGCGGATTGCAAATTTGTTTTCGCGCAAATTCGCGGAATGCGAATTCGCAAATTTCGTCCATACTTACTTTACACATGATGCATAAAAACACATTCAGAGGTATAGTCAAGAAGCTTTACACATGATGCATGAAGACACATTCAGAGGTATAGGCCAGAAGTTTTACACATGATGCGTAAATCACATTAGGGTCCAGGTTGCGCAGCTGGGGAAGGCCAAGGTAGGGATGAAGGAGTGCGTCTCACTGCTAAGTTTACAAACACAGGTCCCCTAGAAAGAAAAACTAAACATAGCAGCTGCCCACTACTTGCTGGGCAGCTGAGGACAAACTGCGGCATGGGCTCTCACTGGCCCTTAGAAACAAAACTGCGCCAAACTGAACCATCTGGCTCTGAAAATACATGTGCCCTCTGGAGCACTCTGGCTCCTCAAAGAAAGAAATGCCCCCAACAGTGGAGCCCTCTGTCTCTGGAGGCTCACCAATGACCCCAAATCACGTTGGAGCCACGGGGCTCTGACTGAAATAATGCTGCCAACTAGGGGAGCGGCCCGCTGCCACCGGGGCCGCTCCACCACGTGAAATGCCCCAGTGGATGTAGGAGCCTCTCAGGTTCTAACTAAAAAAATGCCCCCAGGATGTAGCAGCCTCTCGGGCTCTAACTAAAAAAATGCCTCCAGGAGCCTTCGAGGCTTTTAATAACAATGCCCCCTAAACATAGGAGCGGCCCGCTGACATCCTGGGCCGCTCTGAAAAGGGCAAGGGGCACTACTTTGGTGCCTGAGGGACCCCCACTGGGGCCCCTTCACTTGGATTCGCCCATCGCTAGGACCGGCCCGCCACTGCGGGCCCACGGTGCACACCTGGCCTCCCACCCGCTCCAGCCGTACAAAATTACCGGCTCTCGCGGGGGAAGGCTTCTTCCTTGAACGGCGGTAGCGCTCAGCGGGGCTCTCTCTCCTCATGGGAGCCCCGCCTTCTCAATGCGCCCGCTTCACCCGTTCTAAACCTGGTCCCACATCTCGGGACCGGTACTTGATGGGGAGCCTCCGTGGCTCCGGGGAGTAGCCCCTTCTTCCGGCCAGGCGCCGGCCAATTAGAGTGCGGTGGCGGGCGGGACTTCCTTTCATAACCGGAAGTCCCGCCCAGCATCAGGCACTACAGTGCGTGACTTCCTGTTTTTGGCCCAAGGGCCGCAGCAGTGATTTTCAGGCAGAAACGAGGGGTGGGCACCCACGGTACTAAAATAAACGTAGAAGTAAGGGTGGGAACCCACTAAGGAGCATATAAACGGGGTGGGCACCCGTAAATAAGAATACATTAAAAATGAAGAGGCAGGGTGGGCACCTGCACACTGGGCACAATGTAGGGTAGGCTCCTGCCAATTAAAATGTCGAAATAAGCGGGCAAAATGGAGAAGAAGCGCCCTAGGCTCTAAAGGGTACTGGCATCCAGCCCTAAAGTAAAAGACAGCGCTAAAGTCCTGGGGGCAAGGGAAATACAGCGAAAGGTCCCAGAAGTCTTTCCAGGCATAAAGGGCAAGGCATAAGGGTCCCAAAGAAATCCTCCAGCACCCAGTGCATCCAGGGGCTCGGCAGGGCCCAGGGAGGCAAGCCTTCCCCTGGGCCCCAGCAGCAGCACGCCCCTGGTAGATTCAAGTAAGGAACAGCAAAAACATTTTACAGGAGGTGACAGCCTCTTTTTATACACAAAATCCCTTTGTCTCTAGGGTGCAGGGTGGGGGAAAAACCAGACGCAGCTGGTTTTGGAGCACTCTGTTGCTCAGCCCTCTCCCCATTCACTGTCCATGCTAGGGTCATCCGTCACACCTCAGGGGGCGGAGCCAGTATTGTGAGGGGAAAGCCCAGCCCTATTCAGGTCCCAGGTGCACTCCTCCCTCAAATCAATCATGCAGATCTCTCCACTCACCACCGAGGCAGACCCATCCTGACTCCTGGAGCCAGGCTCACCAGCCAGCTCCAGCCAATCACAAGCCAGACAGCCGATTCACATAAATTACACAGACATGCCAACTTCTAGAAGTGGCACTTCAACACTAGACACATTTATTCCGCACACATCATCGCGCAGCATTTAATCACACAAGTTCGCACATACCAAACTTGCACCTGCACTCCCCACGCATCAGGAGCTACCAGGGACACACATATTCCCCATGCATTCCTATGGGAGGGCAGGCCAATCTCACACACGCACTCAGGGAGCGCACGCACTTTACACTGCGCCACAGTCCTTAAGTGCGCAAAGACCAGAAATCACTATAATGAGGTAACCTTACAAGGCATAAAGTTCAGGGGTGAACCTGCCAGAAAGGCCAAGTCCAACAGAATTGCAGAGGTCTTGTGACGGTGTGATGTCGTTGCTGCTGGCGCTGGGGTTGGAGAGCTCTTTTTCGATGCTGAAGAGTTCCTTGCTGTTGTGTGTGTTGTTGTCCAGCCGCTCTTTAAACGATGTCCTTTTGGTGGTGCAGATCAGCTGGTGTTGTTTGTGAGTAGCGTTTTTGAGAGCTGTCAGGTTTTCTGTTGTCTGTTCGTGGTGCCAGGTTTTCTCGAGAGTTGGGCAGGATTTCTTCAATTCTTTGAGGGCATCGGTGAACCATGTGGCTTTCCTGTTGTTGGTCTTGCCTGGGGGGTTCTTCAGTGGGGCAAGGGCATTGGCGCAGTTGATGATCCACTGTGTGAGGTCGTGGGCTGCTTCGTTGGTGTCAGTGGTGTCGGTTGGTGGGTTCTGGCTCAGTGACGTGGTTAGCTGGTCTGTAGTGACTTTACTCCAGCCTCTGTGGGGGATCTGTTGCGGCGGTCGTGGGATGTAGTCTTCTTGAAGGTGAAATGGTTGCAGCTGTGGCCAGTCCAGTGTAGTCCGGTGGAGTGTTTGAAGGAGATGTGGTTGCTGGCAGAGATCGGGTCGAGCGTGTGGCCGGCGTAGTGATTGGGAGTGTTCACCAGTTGCTTGAGTCCGAGGTTGGCGAGGTTGTCGAGGAAGGTGGTGGTGTTGTTGTCATAATTGTTCTCTAGGTGGAAGTTCAGGTCTCCTAGGAGGATGTAGTCTGAAGAGACGAGGGCATGCGGGCTGATGAAATCGGCGATGGTTTCACAAAATTGTGTGCGTGGGCCCAGGGGTCTGTAGATGAGGGTTCCTCTGAGAGTATCTCTGGTGTTGGTTGTGACACTGATGGTGTTCCTGTAAATGATGGCAATTCCTCCTCCGGTTTGGTTGACGCGGTCCTTACGGGTGATCTTGTAGCCGTCTGGGATGGCTATGGCGATGTTGGGGGCTGAGAAAGTGTTCATCCAGGTTTCCGTGAGGAAGGCGACGTCCGGCGCTGTTGTGTCGAGGAGGTCCCAGATTTCGACGGCGTGCTTGTGGATGGAGTGGGTGTTGAGTAAGATGGACTTGAGGTGGTTGTTGTTGTTGCTTGGTCCGGAGGGCGGGGTGTAGGTTCAGAGGCAGGTGAATTTGCAAGCTTGGCAGGAAAAGGGTCCGTGTGTGCGCCTCGGGGGGAGGCTCGGTAGCAGGTGGATGGTCGGCCGGTGTTGAATGCGTGGAGGGCAGCGGTGTTGTATGTCAGTCGGGTTTCCTGGCTTCGGCGGCGGCCAGGGGTCCTGGCGCTGGGCGCGGTCCGGGCACGGATGGGCGCGGACGGGCTTGCCTTAGGTGGAAGGGGAAGAGGGAGGTATGAGCAGCTGGAAGGTGAGAGCGGGCGGCGAATGGGGGACCAGGCGGCGGGCCGCCGGGGACGCAGTGGCAAGAAAGAGCGAGGGGGTAGCGAGAGGGTGGCACGGAAGGTAAAAGGGCACAAAATACGGCGGGGAAGGCAGAAGGCAGGCAGCAACAATGGGCACACAGTACAAATGAACAAAATAAAATAACAACAAGAATAAAATAAATGCGGCAGAAACCAGAGGACTCAGATTCCCCAGCATGATGGAAGTGAGCAGCACTGCACTGGAACTCCATGTCTGGGGTACATTTGTCATAAAAGAAGATTGCCTCAAAGATGTTAAGGGCCTCCCTGGGTCTGTATATGGAAGTGGGAGCTGACATAGTTGTTCACTGGTGCTGTGGTCTTTTGTACCTCCAGGAACCTCTTCTCTACAAAGTCCAGGGGCTAAACAATGTCCTCCCCTGTGGTGAGCTTTCCGTGCATTATGTCTACCTTGGATTGGATATTGCGTGCATCGGTGAAGAGATACAGTGCAGTGGGGTTTGTCTCATACCGGGTGATATTTACTATTGCCCTATGGGGTACTCCTATATTGGGTTGGATCTACATAGGTCCTACATAGGTACAGATGGACAAGACCATTTACTCTTTCAGGGGCTATCTCCCAGGTTAGGTAAAGCCTGTCTGCATCTACTGTGCGGGGTATCAGTGAACATATATAACAGAACCTGTTCGTAGTTTGAGTGCCTACAGCAGTCATGTGTTGGTACCAGGTATTTTGTAGGAGTGTGCTGTGTAGTACAAGAGGAATACTAGTGTTAGATTCAGTGTACGTGTATGTGAGGAGAGAGAGGTCTCTTCGAGTATGTTTCAAGAATGTAGAAGTAGAGTTTACATTATTAGGCATCCGTCTGGCTCCTGGGGGCTCGAGAGCACCCCGGCTATTTAGAGTGTGTACAGAAATATAAAAATATATAACTTAAAAAGCATTTGTAGGCTAGAGGGCATCTTCGTTTGAAGTGTATGTAGACTGGGTGCTTAAAGGTGTCTTATCTTGGTGCAGTGCAAAAAATGTCTCTCAAAGGATCGTTGCAAAAGTCACTTGGTATATGTGTTACTTGATTGATCATGTAACAAAGTCCTTTTGAAAGCTTTTATTGAAGGAATGGCGGGCCAAGCAGGTTTGGTGCACTTACGGATCTCTCACAGACCTATAGGTTAAGAGCTGCAGACTGTAGGTTAGCTTGAAAAAACAAATTGTTAGGCAGTTGATTGAAAAACTCATGCCTTTACATTTTTCAGATGTGTTCGGTGGTATAATTGTGAGTGATCTTTTTCCTAATGGGGTGCTGAAAAGGAAGTACTGAGCTTCCAGGAGGATGATGAGTTTTAAACTGTTTTAAGGGGTGCTAGCATTTTATGGAAATGGTGAGTTTTAAATTGTTTTATTGTTCTTTGTATTTTAGTTTCTCCCTCTCCTATGGTGGGGATAGCACTCTTTGCCTGTGGCCTGCTCCGTTTAAAGGTGTTGAGCTTTGATCAGGGCAGGGGTGTCCTTTTGACCAGTGTGTGCAATTGTGAGGGGAAGTGGATGTTTGAATTTGAGGCTAATGTTTCCGTTGACATGTCCCTTGAGTCTCTGCACTTGGCGTGGAACGAGGTGGTTCGCTAATTAGGTTGAGTTACTATGTTACGCCCTTCTTCTGGAAAGATCCAGAATCTTTGGACTGTTCTTAGGCTACTTTTTCAGGTTCCTGAAGTGCAGTTACCTGTGTTTTTGGGGGTTGCTAATTTTAGGAAAACGATACTGGAGGTGGTTAGATGGTTGTGTGTGTGGGCCCACATAGGAACCTGCAGGGAAAGGGCTGGACTGTGTTTGTTTGTAGTGTTTTGTTGGCTAGAGCCAGGGATTTCATTGGGGCTTTATGTGCTCGGCCTGATGGAAGTGACACTAATGAATGTGATGGGTTTTCCTTTGGACTATGTTTATGTGATAATGTAGAGATAACAGAAATGAATCAAAAATTGGATACTTTTCATGAGTGGGTTTGTTTCCCATCCTCGTCACAATGTGGAAAGAAGATGGCAGGTAAGGGTGGAAGAGAAACTTTATTTCTCGCCAGCAACATCAGCCTCCAGGCAACAATTCCCATCCTGGAACCCAGCCCCAATATTCCAATACCCCAAGATTCTACCCTAAGCACACAAGAATCATAAACCCCAATATTAAGGAAATAAAAATAATAAATAATAATAGGACTTACTAGGCTGAGCAGAGCCCTCCGCAGTGACACAGGTGGTCGGCACCTCCCGCTGACCAGCTTCTCCTGGACCCTCACCTTTCCTTTTCTTGCCCTTGGGTGCTGATGTAAGAAATTAAAAAGTTTAAAAAACAGATTTGTGATTCAGTTAATAATCTCCCCAAACTTATTATGACAGGCATACGCTATCACATAATTGTACTCTAAAAGTGGTCACCTATAGTACTAGTTTCGACTAGAGTCTATCGACTATAGTTGAGTTGGCCATACTAATCCTAAAATCCCTATTCAAAATTTCCTTGCCAAAAACTACATTTGGAACTACTGCATTGCAGTTAATGATCTTTGATTCTATTGTCCTTTCTCAACGCCCTTAATGGAGCAACTCAGTCTCCCTTTTATTGCAATGCAGAGATTGTACATCCCTGTGAAACAGCTTGGAACTTTAAGAGCTACATAAACAAAGTCACAGAGAGAATGCACTACTAACTGATATCATTGATTTACTATAGTGACAGGAAGACAGTCTGTAGTGGCTTCTTAATTAATCAACAAAAGTGAGCGCCAATGATGTGTACAATTTGGTAGTGCTGAGCACCTGCCTTCAAGATACAAGAAACTGGATCACAAAATAATATTCTAATGCAAACTACATTAAACTTACCTCTGAGTGTGAGCAGCATGTCATTCGGAAAAGAAATGTTAGCACTGAAGAGCGCAAACACAACAAATAATGAATACACACCAAGCCCTGGAATTTCAAACCCCTAGCAGGTCGTAGAGGTCCTGGTCTCAGTCCAAGATATCCAGCCAGTGGTGCTTCAGCTGCTGGTGCACAGCAAGCACTGGCATACCCCCCAATGCAGCCGTTATTACACGCAGGGGGTATCCACTGCCTGGCATGCTGCCTGCTACCAGCATGGAAGGGAGGTGGCACTGCACCAACAAATCGGGTGCAGCCACCTCCTCCTTGTCAAAGATCACCCTTTAATGCATACCTGGGCAGGGATGCAGCCTGCAAGGAAGTTGTACCTCTGCCATGGCGCTGGGTGGGGTCGAAAAGAAGGAAAAGGAAGGGAAGAAATAAGGAAGAGAGGAAGGTCCACCCTCTTAGAAAGCTCCCTGGGGTCAGAGAGCTTACTATCAACAAGGTGGTGGGGCAGATATGGAAAGCAGAGACTAAACATGTACTCTTATGAAAAAAATTATACAGCCCCTTGTAACCCTTTACCTCACTGTCCTGTACCCAACCATTTAGTGCCTTGCAAAAGGAATCCACACAATCTACCCTAGTCTGTTGGGATAGCTTCTAACTGTCTTGAACCTCTGTCTGTACATTTCTGGGGTCAAACCAATATTCCTGAATAGGATACCTTCAAGGGGGATACCTCATCCTGCCACTCGCATCTAGGGCCAGTAGAGTGCCCCTCATCTCACTAGGGCTATACCTCCCCAGAGTTGCTCCCCAATCAATCTCAGGGACCTTTTGCATTTGTAAGTCAATTGGGCTGGCCTCAGTCTATTGGTCTATGTTGTCTGCCACTGCAAAGTCAGATACCAGACCCTTGGGTATGTGGACACCCCTCTCAGAGGGTACTGCAGAATTGCTGCCACCGCCTTGGCTAGGCCCAGCCCTCCTGACCCTGATGTCCAGCTCTTTCAAGATCAACTTGTGACCTAGCATCAACAATTTTACTTCTTAAGCTAATTGTTTTGTGTTCTCTTCTATCTCTGTGATGTGCTTTTTCTTCTCTATGGCCTGTTTGATTTGCTCTGCCTCTAACTTTAGCTTGGAAAGTTGTAACTTTTATGTCATCTTCTCCCTCCTGTCCTCCAGGTCCTCTGGAGACAGGCCTTTAGAGGACACACTCTTCGAGGGACCATCTCTGCTTGCAGGCTGGTTGCCCCCTGTCCCACAGGCAGTCCCAGATTCTTCAATGAATACTGGTCCAACTCCAAATTCTCCTCTATTTCCTTATCATCTTTATCCTCTGGGGTTTCATGTGCTGCATCCCTAGATTCCAACCAGGCCCTCAGCACCTTTTGCAGCTCCAGTTTCTTGCTGAACCCCTTGGTAGAAACCTTGAACCCTTTACAAAATCCTTGAGTTGCTGCACTGCGTATTTCTTCAACTTGGACAACTCAAAATCCATGTTTGCAGTTGCAGGAGCAATTATAGGACATCCAATCAGACACATGATTTTAGGGGAAAGTAAAATGCCAATCAGGGGGACTGGAAAAATTAAAAATCCCAATTTAAAGAGAGAAGGAAACACAATTCTGGATGGGGGATAAGAAACAATTGATTCAAATTGGTCTTCGATGTAGATAGTAGTGTACACCAAAATACTGAAAGGTACTGCACAAACACAAGTTGTATACTTACTGTTGATCACCAATTAGGGTGACCAGAATTTTAAAGCAAACAACCGGGACATTTCACAAAAATAGAAGAAGGACTAGAATTATACGTCAAGCGAGAGCACAGAATGACAGTGCTCCTCAGCGGAGAATTACAAAACAGGCAGTAAGCACCTACATAAGATGCTTTTTTTAAACCCAGTAGCTTGCCTGTGAATTAAATTGCTTTCATGGAACAACTGCTCACTATCGCCACATTGTAAAACATAAAAAAAACCTCCCCCAGTTTTTAGTCGACCCTCTCCAAAAACCGTGATATGAGCTACATTTCTTGAAATCTGCCCGGACAGCTAGTGAAAAACGGGGACCGTCCTGGCAAATCCTGGAGGCCTGGTCACCCTATCACCAATGTTAGATATTGCGGTCCTCATTTATGTTTTGTCTGTGTTCTTACGTTAATGACATTGTGGAGCTTATCTATGGGATTTTGGGGGAGGGCAGCACAGCAGGGCAGCTTGCTGCGCTGCCCTAGACCAAAGTGAAAGGACAGCAATGCCCTCCTTTTAAGCCGTTTGCTTCTTTGAACGTTCCTCGCCAGTGCGGAACATTCTATTAAGCTTGCGGGGCCGCGTCAGCCAATGGCCATGCCCAGCACTACCGAGGTAGTGCCTGCGACGGCCGTTGGCTGACACCCGCAGTGAACTGGTTAAGCAATACGGTGCATTCCTGTCCTTTCTGACTGAGCTGGCGCGGTTTCAGCAACCTATTACCAACATAGGCACCCTTGAACCATGGTACAAGGGTGCCTCCATCGCAGGGAGGGTTGGTTTTCTGCAGGAAGAGGCACCACAGGAGTCTGAGACTGCACTGTACTGGTCCTCTTGCAAATTCCACTTCCATCGGGAATGAAGCTTTGGATGCAGTGCAGGAGATACTCAGTGGATAGGGAACTGAAAGAAGGTTGGCCAGGGTCATAGCTATCAATAGTGCAGCATGTGCAGTGTCACCAGGACCCAAGGGCTTTAGGAGTCCACTGTGCCCAAACTCTGGCTGTCATTTACTATCCAGTCAGAGAGTGGAGGGCACATCTTCTTTGCTTGCACTAGGGCCCAAGCCACCCTTTCTACACCAGGTATTTTAAAAAGTACTATTGCAAGAAAAGCAAAAGAAACTGTGTCCTGTGTGGTGTTTATTTTAATTTTCTTGCTTCTTTAGATCATAAACAGGCTGCCTAGGCTGACAAGAGAGCAGGAACAGTAAACAAACATTAAAAGGAGGCTCATTCGTCTATTTTTCAGCCTGGAGCATTAGTTCTGTCCTACTACCTTCCAGTCAGCCTCCCACACAAATGGGACATCCTGTCTGGCACAGATTAGCACAGCAGGTGTTGTCACGGGGTGGCAGGGATGACATGACCAGAAACGCCCTCTTGTTAACGTCCTTCCCCACTGCTGGCTGTGCCACTCTACATTATGAAATGATGAAAGGCGGAGAACTCGAGGCTTGTCTTTTTTTTTCATCCTACAAGTATATTTCTTGACTTGGCAAGTTAAAATACACATGTAAAATCCAAACAACCATCAGTTGTTTGTCACTGTGTGAAAATGAAGTGATGTGGCCTAACTGCTGGACTGGTGTCAGAGACTGTCCAAAACTATGTCTGGAACACAGTCAGGGACTTGGGCAAGAACTGGTGACTGGGTAGAAAACATAAGCAGAAAGAGGAGTGCAGCACTGCTCAGAATCACAAAGGAAGTCAGAGGAGAAAAGGGATCCAAAGAGGAAATCTGTACAAGGGAACAAGATGGCTAAGTCTCGGAAAGGATAGACACTTGTCAGAAATGGGGGTCTCTAGTTGGCAATGGTTTGCGTTTTTGTCCAAATAGGCACCCTTCTTCCTAGTCAGTATATGCCCTTGGTAGCTTGGCATGAGCAGTCCGGCTTATCTCAGAGGCAGTGTGTAAAGCATTTGCACATCACCAACAGTAAAACAGTGAAAACAATACTAACTGACACCACACCAGTTTAGAAAAATATCCAATACTTTATATATTTAAATTAAAACAAGACCAGAATGATAAAAATCTAACATACAGTATTTGAAAATATACACTGTGCAAGAATAACTTTAAAATTCAGTTCCTTGGAGTCAGTAGCTCCATCTGCGGCTACAGCAGTACTGCAAAAAACAGAATCCAACAGTTCCGTCCGAGCGCCTAGGTTGTGGGGTCGGTAGACTCTTAGACAGTACCTTTTGATTGCAGGTGACACGTTGGTACAAGCCGGTCATGGCTATCTTCGCAGTTGTGATGCAAAGCGTAGCGGTGCAGTGTGAGGAGCCCTCAAGGCATGTTGCATGCAGCTGCTCTGTGGCGGTCGTCCAGCGGCATTGGTGAGACCAGGGCTGTGAAGCAGAGTGAAGAACTGCTCGATGCAGTGCTGACAGATTACAGTACAAGTGACAAAGACGGTTGTGGGGAGCAGTTTGGAATGCGGTGTGGGATAGGGCGGTGCATCTTGAGACCCCCAAAACACAGTGCGATCACGGGTGTCGAAGTCAGCAGGCAGCGACCGAGTCGGTGAGACCAGGGTAGCAAAGTGAAGTGATGTGGTGTGGAGTGCAGTGCCCACAGGTCACGGTGCAAACAGCGACTCAATGGCAGTGGTCGTTGTCATCGGTGGGACCAGGGTTGCAGTGCGAGATGCAGCAGTGCCCTTTGCAGCGCATTCAGGACACAGAGCCTGCGATGGAGTCGGCTGCTTTCCCCCCTCTGTGGCAACTGAAACTATGGTTTCAGAGGCAGTACTCAGTGATCAGTGAAGTCCAGCCCTTAGAGATAATTAGCCCAAGTTAAGAAAGTTCAGTCCAGTCATTTCACTGACCAAGGCAGGAGCAGCAACTGCAGGCCAGCCCAACACTGCAGCAACACAGCAGCGGGGCAATGCTCCTCCTAACTGTTGTACCATTTTTTCTTCGTGGCAGGTTCCTTTATTCCAGCAAGTTCTAAAATTCTGGGGTCTGGGCCCCAATATTTAAACTCAGTTTCTCTTTGTTCTTTTAGGCAGAGAGTGTCTGAGCACAAGCCAAACCAGTCCTCTCCTCCCCGGCCCGGCTTCCTGTCAGGAGAAGGCAACAGCATTGTTCAAGGCAGACCAGGCCCATTCAGGTGCAAAGAAATCTCAATCCACTACTCCAAATGCAGCCGAGGTCTATTCAGCCCAGCCCTGACTCATTCAAGAAAGGCAGGACACTCCTCGGTCCCCCAGTGACTGTCTAGAGAGAATTCACTTCCCCAGCCCCTGTCACTCCAAAGCCAGACAGTCAATCCACAAACCCAGCAGAGGCACACAGGATGGCTAAGCAATAAAATACCTACTTTCTAAAAGTGATATTTTCAAACCCAGATTATAATATTTGCCTTCATTAAAAGATCCATCTTTGCATTCTGAGCTCAGGCATACTAAACACCACACACTATTCTCCATTCGATCCTTTGGGACAGATAGCCTTTTAACAGTGGAAAAACGAATTAAGCTGTAGTTCACCATCAGGATAAGTCACACACAACAGGACATGTCCTACCTTTCACATACACCGCACCCTGCCCATAGGGGTACTTTGGGACTCCTATAGGGGTGACTCACATGTACGAAAAGGGAAGGGTAGGGCCTTGGGGATGTGCACAATCCTATCTGTCTGCACAGAAGAGTTGCTGCCACCATCTGTGCTAGACTTGCTCTTCAACTCCAGCTCATTGAGCCCACTCTCATGGTCTTAAACCATTCTTTATGAATCCATCTTGAGCCTCTCAAGCTCTATCTGATGCCTCCTAGCTTCCGTTCTGTCCTCCAGCTCCTCTGGGGACAAACCACTGCTGCCCTGCCTGGAGGGACCCCCCTCTCCCAACAGTACATCTACCCTACGAATAGGCTCCTCCACTTACACACTAAGATCTCCAGACTGCCCACTGGCATGTCTGGCTGCTACTTAGGCCCTCAGCATCCTTTGTAGCTCCTCATTACTGGTTAGACCTCTGACTTGGACCTTAAGGTTTTTACAAATAGCTTTCAACTCCTTGACGTTGTAGGTTTCCAACCTTTCCTCCTCCTCAAAGGACACTTCTAGGGATGCAACTGATGATGCTGCTGTACCAACCATGGTGCAGTAGGAGGTTTAATTTAAACAATGATGGAAAGACAAAAATAGACCAAACAACAGTATGTGGTACATGGTGACTTGCGATATGGTAGTAGTGCACACCAATCACTGTAGGTCAAGTGCAAACACAAGCCCTATCCTCACAGCTGACAACCAATGTTAGAAATTGTGGTCTCTAGTTAGCAATGGTTTTCACCTTTGTCCAAGTAGGGACCCTTCTTCCTAGTCAGGTTAAGGGGGCTACATTACTGAAATAATAATTGCTCAACCCCCAGGTAGCTTGGCATGAGCAGTCAGGCTTATTTCAGAGGCAGTGTGTAAAGCATTTGCACATAACCAACAGTACCACAGTGAAAACTCTACAAACGGACACCACACCAGTTTACAAAAATATCCAATACTTTATGTATTTAAAAACAAGACCAGAGTGCTAAAAATCCAACATACAGTATTTGAAAATATGTACTTTGCAAGAATAACTTTAAAATTCAGTTCCTTGGAGTTGGTAGCTCCATCCAGGGCTTCTCCGGTACTGAAAACAACAGTATCCAATGGTTCGATCTGACTGCGTCTGTCTAGGGGTCGGCAGACTTGTAGACAGTACCTTTTTGTTACGGCCGACAGGTTGATGCAAGCCGGTCATGGCAATCTTCGCGGTTGCGATGCGAAGCGTAGTGGTGCAGCGTGCGGTGCCCTCAAGGCATGGTGTAGGCAACGGTTTGGTTACGGTAATCTAGCTGCATCGGTGTGACTAGGGATGCAATTCAGAGTGAAGGCGGTGCCTTCAGCATGTCATCAGTGATGTCACTGACCATGTCATGAATGATGTAATATGTGACATCATCAGCAGTGGATTGCGGGTGCGCAAAATATAGTTAGTACAACTAACTATATAGGAGCAATTTCAATGGTTTTTTAAATGCTAATTCCTAACTATAGAAGGCCTGAAAACTATGGTTTTTTAAGTGAATATATATATATATATATGTATATATATATATATATATATATATATATTTCTTTATATATAGATATATATTTATATTACTTACTGGTGGTGGCCAGTAGGTAGTTATAGCTAGGACCTATTTTCCATGGGAAATCCGCATCATTCTATTTGGAATAACTTTAGCGCTGGTTGATGAATCTTCTCGAAATTTTCAAAACTAATGGCCAGCTCCATTCTGCTCCTCCCCTGGAAGTTTGGGGGTGAATCGTCAAGCGGGGGCTGAGAAAAAAGGGGATCCCAAAACATGTTTTCCCCATGCAATTTCCCATAGGACCATTAGCCACAGCTACAGCCCGAACTGCTGAACGGAATTACGCCCAATTTGGCAGAGATGTAGTCCTCAGTTCAGACTAGTGCCTTTTGCTTAAATGGTGTCAATCTGTTCAGTAGTTTCTGAGAAAATTACCTTTAGATGCATATATATCTATGGGCGCGATGGGTCCGTGGACTATAAGCGCACCGTGAGTGTATTGTAAACACACCCTTCCGATCACGCGCTAAATGCTAATTGGCTGTCAAGTGGTTGTCAACATTAGAAACCAGGAACTACTGGCAGCCATCTTGTGACTCGGTAGAAGCGAGGCTGAAGAAGTCAAGTGAGGCTGAAGAAGTCAGTGGAACGAGTGTGTAAAACGTAGAAAGGGGGCAGGGTAGAAATACTTTGGCCCTCTAGACCTGCTTAGGGGGTTCCAGAAGGACCCCCCAGGGCCCACTAAAATTATTATTATTTTTTTTTTTTAAACGTCAAGTGGTGTAGGGTGCGTAGACTCTGCGGTAAAATAAATAAATAAATAAAATTGAGCTTTTTCATAATTATCCCCCGGGGAGGCAAATCCCAGGGGCAAAATTATTATATTTTATGGGGGAGAGGGGGCGTGCAGCCCTGGGGATCGTAACCCCCCGGGGCTACAAAAAAAATGGTTGGGGGGTCCAAGGTCTCCAAAGCCCTGGGCACCACCACTCACTGGGGCTTTATGTGTTGTGGGAGGGTCGGTTCCTGCAGTGTCCCGGCATGTCCACCCCGCCCTCCCATAGCAAGGAAATCTGTTCTCTCTTTCAAAATCTAAATCAGATTGCTTTTCCACATGGGAAGCTGCATGTTAGTAGCTCCCCATGTGGAAAAGCAATCACGGCTCCCAAACGCGTAGAAGTTGTGCACCAAAGGCGCTGGTGTCGTGCACCCTACAGATTATGAGTCATGCATCCAGCGGATGCACACCAGCGGGCCGCACTGAGCGCCGCACTGGGTGCTCGACTTCTAATTTTACCATGAAACAATAGCACCTATCAGTAATTTCTATTATCCCCGGGCACCCCATCCCACGGGACTTATATAAAACGTTGGGGACCGTGAGGGAAGCCCCAATGCCCCCACGGTCCCGCCGGCTCCTCGCATCCTTCGGAAGCTGGCATTGCTTTTCCACATGGGGAAATGCTAATTTGCATCTGGAAAAGCAATCTGGTTTGTATTTTGAAAGTGAGAATAGATTTCACTGCTCTGTCTTTCAAAATCCAAACCAAGTTTGCTATGGGAGGGCGGGAGCCGCGAGACTCCCGCCCGCTCATAGAAAACAACAGTGTCCCGGGGTAGGCACCCCGGGGCATTGCAGGAGCCGGCCCTGGGGGGTGTAGGTACCCAGGGCCCTCGAGGGCTCTAGGCCGAGGGCCACGCAGCCTTCCTCCCACAATACACAAATCCCCGGGGGTGGTGGTTCCCCGGGCTTGAGGGGGGTCGGTGAGACTCCTCCACTTCTAATTTTGCAGGGAGGTCCTTGGAGCCCCCCCAACCATTTATTTTATAGCCCCGGGGGTGGCTGTCACTCTTGCATAGCCAGCAATTTTGAGAAAATCTTTGGTAAGATAACAAAGGATTTTGAAGTCCATTTTTGGCGTTTTTGTTGTAGTTTGCAGCCGTTGAAGCTGCGTCAATTTTAACTCCGTCTTTGTAAATATGCCGCAAAGTTTTTGTAATGTTGACAATCTTGTCTCCCATTTACATAGGCACGAAGTATTTATTGAAGTGCATTGTGAATTGTGAAGCAACACTGTCTAATTGTGATCGAAAAAGGTTTGAATGAGTTGTGTACTTGTAGCTAGTAGCGTTGGTGCCTTCTTAATCTTGAAGCTAACTGCCAAACGGAAGTTTCTAAAATGTTTTACTGAACTCATGAGATATGTTCATTTTTAACCTTGACATGTTATTTATATTTATTCCTCACTTTTGTAATTGGATGTACTATTGTATCGTATTTGCTGTGATTACTCTATTTTGTGTCTTTTTTTGATTTTTATTAATCGAATAAAAGTGATTGACTGACTGACTGACTGAGTTGTGTACTTGTTTTGCTCGTAATGTGCATAGGGGAAGATTTACAAGTTCATTGCGTTACTATTGCATCACTTTTAAGATGGGAAAAGTGATGCGAAAGTGGTGGAAGGGGGTTGCTAATCTGGTACACAGTGTCCTGTTTAACCTTGCTTTCCTATCTGTCATGTAGAGAATCCTGGGTAAATGTAATGGTTTCTGTACAGCCAGTACCTTTCAAACTTGCCCCCAAACGGCTTACTGCCTGTTACCATAGTAACAGTTCATGGAACACTTAAGTGAGCACAGAGGTTAAAAGTTCACCGCACTATGTTGCTAATCGAAACAGTTACTGTGCTGGAGTGTTAAATGTTCTCCATAAGAACCGTTAGTCGTAACTATAGAGTCTGGTAAAGAGCTGGTAAAGAGTTAGCCTCAGTATTATACTTCTAGTTATAAATATAATTTCTATTTTTAAATGTTTTCTAACTGTATTATTATCACACTAAATAATAGTGAAATGTTGTCAGAAAAAGAAAACGTATATACTTTTTTTAATTAAATTTTATTGAAACAACAATAAATAACTGGAAACGTAACTTAAAGATAACAATATAATAAATAACTAGAAACATAACTTTTACAAAACAATTTAATAAACAAATATGGACTCCAATAGAAGTTGGGTAGGTAATCTGCAAAACAAAAATGAAAATAAGTGTTCAAAATTAGATCGATGTGACTAAATGAGGTCAAACATTACAAGTTGAGAAACGCTGGAAGTTTCGACAATTAATTGCTCCATTTCAAGCCAAGGGTTCACAAGTATTTCTACTACAGCCTGCAACTTTAAAAACTATTCTTAATGGCCAGCCCCGTTTTTTTACATCTGAGGCTGAAGCAAAAGACTATTTACTCACTTTGGCTTGACTGTTTGGTACAGTTCTTATTTAATTACGATCTTTTCCTTTCTGATGTTTTTTTTTATCTGCTAAAGAAAATGGTTATGGATTTGAGCCGAGTCTTAAGGGGAGCCACTCACCGAACATCAGAAGGGTCCCCTACCCTATTTCCTTAGTTAAGGGGGGGACAATCTAGGGTGATGAAGGGCTTTGGTTAGTTGGTGTGTGGGTGGGGTAGGGGGCACTAGGGGTCGGGGGGTGAGGTGGGGGAATGGGGTTGAGGTTAGGGGGATAAAGACAAAATGTCAGTTCATAACAGTTTTTTTGAGAACTGTGGATTAGATACAGTTTCTTGGTTATTAATAAGTAGCAGCCCGTCCCGACGTTGTCCGGGAGCAAATAGGCTTCAGGGCCCCAGCCCGCCCCGACGTTGTCCGTGGGTCCCCCGGAGCCTTCCTCCATATATTGCAGTATTATACCTCTATGTTTACTTTGTACGCTTTTGTAACCTGCACATGTAACTTTTTCCTCCTGTAATGCACCGTTTGGCTCACTTTTTTAATGCTCTGTTTGCTTCCTCTTGCTACCTGCACACGTCACTTTTTCCTCCTATACCTCTATGTTTACTTTCTACGCTTTTGTTACCTGCACACGTAACTTTTTCCTCCTGTAATGCACGGTTTGGCTCACTTTTGTAATGCTCCGTTTGCTATCTCTTGCTCACGATGTACGCTTTTGTAACCTGCACACGTAACTTTTTCCTCCTGTAATGCACGGTTTGGCTCACTTTTGTAATGCTCCGTTTGCTTCCTCTTGCTCACAATTTTAATTTTTGCTTCATTTTTCCACCGCTCAGCGCTCCTGAATAAATAAATAAATAACCTACCTCATCCGCCGCTCACCGCTCCTCCCCGCCTATCCGCCGCTCCTCCCCGCCTGTCCGCCGCTCCTCACCGCCTGTCCGCCACTCCTCACCGCCTGTCCGCCGCTCCTCACCGCCTGTCCGCCGCTCATCAACGCTCTTCCTCGCGCTATATCCGCCGGTCCTCCTCGCGCTCCTGGACGCCGCTCCTCCCCGCGCTCCTCACGTCGGGCAAGCATATCGCGGCCGGCGCTTCTTCCAAGGAACTACTTTTTTTCTGTACATTTTTTAAATATTGTATATTTATTACGTTTATATAGCCTATGTCCATCTGCACACCCTGACGATTACAACGATGTATCGGCTGTGTGGATTGGCGCTGTGGTTCCCGAGTGTCCCGCCTCAAAGGTTCAAAGTTCTTCCTTTATAATAGTAGTATAGATAATTAACAACATGCAATCTATGAGTCTTGATGGCGGCTAGGTGTTTACGAATGAGCTCCTTTAATGTCTGCGGTCTTAATAATGTTATGAAAAGAAAACGGGTGATTAATGAGTTGCGTCTTATCAATCCTGATGTTCTTTGTTTGCAGGAAACCCATATTCCATGGTCTAATCATAAAATTCTATCCCATATGGGCTTTGCGCTGCTTGCTGTTTCAAAACAAACTACTATGAACAGAGGTGTTGCGATATTGGGTAGCCGGGGGGTTGTAGGAACGGGTAGGACGCAGGTGGATAACTTTGGGGGATGGGCGATCACTGAGTGTATAATAGAGACGACTAAGATTACAATATGCACAGTAGACGGTTCTAATTTTGACGAGGCCGAAATGTTTTAGTTTTAAAATGTAGAACTGGCACAGTGGGCAACCCCTCAGATAATACTTGGGGATTTCAATGGAGATACCCAAACTTGAAACTACAAAGGTCGCAAGCCGAAGGTATTTAGGGCTTTAAGTCAGCTGATATTACAACATGGATTGGTTGATGGGTGGGCAACGTTACAACCTGGGAATCCGGGGCATACTTTTTTTCCTCTCCCCACTCTAAACTAGTTAGATTAGACTATATATTTCTTCCCCTATTTCTTACTGTAGGTGCGAATATGCAAGTAATGCCTTGAATCACTTCTGGCCACAGCCAAGTGGTATTAGATTTGACATGCTGCAAAATGAAGTGTTAAGTACGCGCATCGCATTCACCTTCAGTAAAAAATTAGTCTGCGATGAGCCATTTATAAAGCATATTAAGGCTTGGGCCCAGCAGTTTTTAGATTTCAACCGTGGCACTGCTTCGCAACCTATGGTCTGGGACTCTCTTAAAGCGGGACTTCGGGGGGACATATGTAGCTATGGATGGGCCAAACAAAAAAACCAAAAATCTTTGATAACCGGATTGATTGAGGAACTTAGAAAGGCAGAATGTGAGCTTACTGACATAATTCGTTCCAACATCGACCCCCGTATAGCACAAACTAAGGTTGCTAGCTGCAAAGCCAGGATCAATGGGATATGGAGCCAGGATATTATGGCCCAATACCAGGTTTATAAAACTGAAAGATATGAATATGGGAAGGCAACGGGCAGATGCTTGGCTCAAAGAATGCGGGGTAGACAGGCGGCGCAGCACATTGAGGTACTAGAAAATGCTAGAGGGGATATGGTGGAAACCAAGGAGGAAATTATGGAAGTTTTTTGTTGGTATTATCAAGAACTTTATACTCAAGATCCTGTTGCTGAGGAACTAATCGAGTCTTATCTTCAGTATTTTGATCTTTTAAACTTGGGCCTTTCGAGAGGGAGAGACTGGAGGCTCCAATCTCTATGTTGGAATTACAGTCAGCAATAGATGAGTTGGCACTTGGGAAAGCATCTGGTCCTGATACACTCCCTATGGAGGTTTATCGTTTATTATTTGAAATTATTAAAGAGGACATGCTTATTGCTTTTATAACTGCTCAAGGTGGATACCCTCAGGTCTCCTGGGACGACGCTAAAATAGTAGTTTTAAAAAAAAAGGACAAGCCCCCCAGCTCTCCTGGGTCATATAGGCCTATATCGTTATTTAATGCTGATGCTAAAATATATTCTAAAATATTGGCAACTCGTCTCTTGCAACTGTCCCTTCACCTGTATCTCGGCAGCAACATGGGTTTCTCCCTGGCAGAAGCACGGTCAACCACCTCCATAGGGTTATAGCAGCTATAGATTTTACAACTGCGTTACAAAAGAATATTGGAATTATCTTTCTAGATGCTGATAAAGCATTTGACTGTGTTACATGGGCTTTTTTATGGGCTATAATGCAATGGATGGGGTTTGGACCGGATTTTATGAAGGCAATACGTACTATGTATAAGTGTCCTCGTGCTAAAATATGCACTATGGGACATGAATCTCCAGTTGCACATATAACCAGGGGAACACGGCAGGGATGTCCGTGTTCCCCTTTGCTTTTTGCTATTTATATAGAACCATTATTGCAGCTACTGGAGTCTACTAATTCTATTCAATCGATGTCAGTTGGCGAGTATACCATACGTGTTCTAGCATATGCGGACGATATTGCAGTTGTGACATCAGATCCCGTGTCTGCTTTAAGAGAGGTAGAAAAATTAACGCAAAGGTTTGGACAGGTCGCTGGGTACAAGCTAAATATCTCTAAAACTCAAGTCGTATGTAAGGCTGGGTTATGCCCAGGCGAATCCCAAGTAACACCGGAGGCTAAGCACCTGGGGATTAAAATTAGGATGTGTGTCCAGGAAATAATAGAAGTAAACTGGTCTGACATTGTAGGATCTGTCAAAAAACAACTAGAAAAGGTAGAATGCCTACATCTGTCAATGGTCGGGTGCCGGAATGTATTAACAAATGGGTATTCTCCCTAAAGTACTCTAATATTTCCGGACAGTCCCTTTAGAGCTTACACGGATACAATTAATGCAGCTTCAGACTGTTACCAACAGGTTTATTTGGGAGTGGAAGAAAGCTCGTCGGGCATCAAAATATATGATGCTTCCATTGACACATGGGGGGTGGGGGGTTCCAAATTTTCTTTTATATTATTTAGTGTGTCTCATACAAAATTCAAAATATATGATAATAGGGGGGGTCTCACGACAGTTTGAATCTCCTAATATTTACCAGATGATAGTAGGGAATTCGGCCCGTGCAGCTTAGTTGAAATTTTTTGAGGCAAGCTATTTTAAACGCACAGCATATAAGGGGTGGTAAATTATATTAAAAATTTTGGCCATAAGACGGATACATTTTTATACACCATTAAAATCTACAGATATATTCCCGGGGATATTCTGGGATACAAAGATGAAAGTCTTTCGACGAAATGAGTCTAGCAGCAATAGCTCACTAGATTAAATCAGGCTCCCGAATGGACCCCTGTCCATCGAGGATATACCAGATGGCTTTGCCGGGGCTGGAAAAACAGCTGGTGGATCTATTAAATGAGTCACTAAACTCAGGTTATTTGCCAGTGAGTCTGAAAGAAGTTCGGGTTACCCCCTCCTGAAGAAAGCAGGGGTAGATACAAAAGCCTTAAAAAATATAGGCCTATCTCCCAACTTCCGTTCCTGGCAAAGATCTTGGAAAAGCAAGTTCTGAACACCCTGGCTAGCTACTTGGAAGATCACGGACTTCTCCATCCCAGACAGGCAGGTTTTAGATCACAACACAGCACTGAGCTGGTGATGGCTGCTGTTGTGGATGATCTGAGAATCAGGGCCGACAACAAATAGCCATGGGCCTTATTTATGAAGGCCTTGCGTCAGTTTTGCGCCGCCGGTGCGTCACTTTTTGTGACGCACCAGCGGTGTAAAAAATGCGCCTCGTTGCGCCATATTTAAAAAGTGACGCATCTATGTAGATGCGTCACTTTTTAAACCCCTGCGCCACATTATACCTGAGTCAGGTATAATGTATGCAGAGGGGGCGTTCCCCCGCAAAAAGCCTTGTAATAGTGACGCAGTGAAATCTATGAGATTTCACTGCGCCACTTTTAGGACGCTGTTGCGTCAAAATCTTGCGCCTGCTTCACAGCAGGCGTAAGACTGACGCAAGCCCTTTCACATGGGGCTTTCCCCATGTGAAAGGACGCATTGCTGGAGTTGTGTCACTTTTGTGACACACTCCAGCAATGCATCACTTTTGCGCTTACAGATACGTCAGAAATACTGATGTATCTGTAACTCCTTGCGACATGATGCGTCATACATTAAATATGACTCATCAGGAATGTCGTAAGGAGTGCGCAGTGAAAAGTGACGCATCGCTGTTTTCACGCAGCGATGCGTCATTTTTCATAAATGAGGCCCCATGTGCCTTGATTCTCCTAGATCTGTCGGCAGCTTTCGACACGGTCAGCCATGCCATCCTGTGGAACCGTGTAGCGAAACTGGGAATAACAGGGCAAGCTTTTAAATGGCTTAAATCCTTCCTTACAGGCCGGACTCAGAGAGTGCAAACGAAAGACCAACTATCCTCTGCTAGTGGTGTGACCTGTGGCGTTCCTCAGGGATCGGCACTGTCCCCACTTTTATGAAACATCTATTTACAACCTTTAGTGGAGGAGTTAACGCACAGAAACTGTCAAATTTTTTACTATGCAGATGACAAACAAGTGCTGGTCCAACTTGACAACACCAGTCAGGCACAGGACTCAGTGAAAAACCTTCTTAGGTTTACAGTTAATTGGATGGCAAACAATCTCCTGAAAGTTAACCTGGACAAAACTGAGGCACTTATTATATCAAATCAAGAAAGCCCCTGGTGTGAGCTTTTCTGGCCTCCCGAACTTGGGGAGGTACCAATCCCAGGAAGAGCAGTAAAAAGCTTAGGCTTAAAAATGTACGCAGATCTGTCAATGGCTCCCCAAGTCCTCGCGTTTGTAGGCTCTTGTCTAGGTCTACTAAGGCAGCTGCGAAGACTTGTTCCCATTCTTTCTGCCTCGACATTACAAACCATTGTGTCTGCCACAATCATCTCGAGGTTGGACTTTGGAAATGCTCTTTATCTGGGTCTCCCTCGAATGCTCCTTAAGAAACTGCAGGTGGTCCAGAATGATGCGGCCATGCTGATTTTCTCACTACCACGGAGCACACGAGCAACGCCCCTTCTTCAGAGGTTTCACTGGCTGCCCATTGAGCACCGAGTACAATTCAAGTGCCTCTGCATAGCACATAAAGCTATCTATGGAGAGGCTCCCAAATATATCAAAGATCGTCTGAGGAAGTATGTGCCGGGCAGAACCTTGCGCTCCTCTGAAGCCTGCAAACTAACCCCTTTGAGATTCAACCTCAAATCTTAGGGAGGGAGAGGTCTGTCGGTCCTCCTCCCTCAAATCTGGAATGAGCTTCCGGCAACTTTGCAAGTGGAGCCAATGCTGCTACCCTTTAGAAAGGCGTTAAAAACTCATCTGTTTAAAAAGATGACATATTGAAACGTAAATTGCCTACTGGGTGGGGGGCGCGTCACCGATAGCTATGTGTTGTGTTCCTTTCTTTTTAAAAAAGCGCTTAGAGACCAGTGGTGATTTGCGCTATATAAAACTACAGTGACATAACATAACAAAACATAATGGGATATGCTGTTTGGGTGATATGCATAAGGATGGTGTATTGATGGCCTTTTTGGATTTAATGGTAACATATACAATAACCAAGAATGATTTCTTTAAATATCTACAGTTACGTGATTTTTTACATAAACATGCTTGGTCACAGGATACTTTGGGTAATGAATTTATTGAAGCTATGTATAAAGGGGCAAAGATAGTGATGTTAAATTCCAAGCAACGAGATGATTTAGATCTTCAAGATTCCAAATTGCAGGTTCGATTAGATAACTCTGGTTTTAAATTACAAACTTCAATTGATTTGGCAAGTGAAATAATTCTGTCTGCAAATTTGCGTACACAACATTATAAAACCCTTTTTAATATTTATACCATACACCAGTTAAAATGATGAAGTGGGGCGATATGTATGATGTTAAATGTTTTAGATGTCAAATGGAGGAAACTGACATAGTTCACATATTCTTTGATTGCAATGCACTGACTCAGCTTTTTTTCATGTATTGAACGATTTTTGTTAGAAACAACTAACATGCCTTGCGTAATAAATCGGGAAATTTAGCTTTTTGGTGTTTGTAACAGGACAGAATTAATACAGAATAACTACTCTAATCGTTATTTTATTTTTATGGCCATGGGGGTGGCTAGACTGTGTATAGCTACAATGTGGCTGAAACCAGAGGCACCAGCGTATGAAATGTGGCGAGCCAAAATTTATAATGTATTTTATTTTTAATATAATCTGTATCGTCTTAAGTCACTGAAAAAGAAACAATTAGGACTGAAAGTATGGCAGCCTATGCTGCAACATCTAGACGTCTTGTTGCAATAATAATATTGCTATGGTGTAATGATATATTTGGTAGTTCTAGTTTCGAGTGTATGTAACACACTTATCCCTATGCTTGTCTATTGTTTTTTTTTGTTTGTTTTTTTCTTGAATTTTTTTCTTCTTCTGCTTTTGTTTTGTATGTTATGAACTGAGCAATAAAAACTTTTTAAAAAAAACATTACAAGTTAAGGTAATACTTGGCAATATTTTTTTATTTGCACGTCTGCAGTGTACATGATACATTCCAGCTCTCTTATAAGCCCGCGTTCAAGAGGTGTCTGTATGGAAGTGCCTACTGCCTCAGATTTACAGTATGGATCAAGAGGTCTTTAAAATGATTCAGAGATGAGAAAGAATTAGGTGGCATATTATCAAGAAGGGAGTTAAGATTATTGCCGATTTAGTGGCAGGAAACTGCTGCTAAAGCGGCAATAATGTGCTTGATAATATGCCGTAGAAAATTCCCATAGAAGTCCATGTTCACACTAGAACATGGGCTTCTCTGGGAATTCCCAAGGGCATATTATCAAGCCCATTATCGCTGCTTTTGCAGCAGTTTCCTGCCGTTAAAGCGGCGATAATTCTAACTCTGTTTCTAGATAATATGCCCCTAGGTGAGAGATAACGTCACTATGCAGGACAATATTCTTTGCAGCTTAGTTACAAGACCCTTGCGCCACTTTTGTGTTACTTTTCCCATGTTAAAAGTGACGCAAAAGTGGAGCAAAGGGGCTTGTAAATAAGCCCTTTTATTTCTAATGCATTTAATGGGAGGTATTGTGTATCTAGGTCGCTCTGCTTACCTTATGTAAACACTGTGACCAACAATGTTCACAACTTGAACTCAGCTTTGGTTCTACACTGGAGAGTGGACAGCACCGTCCATAACTTTAAAAGAGAAAGAGAAACAATGTGAGAGAGAGTGAGAGAGAGAAAGAGAGAAAAAACAACATTAAAAAGTGAGAGAGAGAAATTTATAGATGGAGCAGTTAATACTGGAGAAAATCTTCATAGCTCACCTTTTGCCTTTATTGTGTGTCCAAGCATGTGCTGGTTCATAGTTCACCCTCCAGTTTAGTGATATGAAAGATAGTACGTAGAGTTAGTAATAGCATAGTACATACAACTGCACAATTATATATATATTTTTTTTTATTTGTACACTCAGGATAATGTATTTCATCAACTTCCACTGTAAGGAGGTGTCTGTGCTGTTTTTTTGCAAAGTAGTATATCCCATACACTGCCACTGCATAGCAGTGAGTTCTCAATATTGCGTACCTAGACTGTTGAACCCCATTGACTTGCAGAGTCCGGAGGTGAGTGCTTTTTCTTGCGAACTCAGAGGTAAATTTACAAGCTCCTTGCGCCACTTTTCTCATGTTAAAAGTGACACAAAAGTGGTGCAAGGGAATTGTAAATCTGCCCCATAGACTGTTGTAACCTATCTATTCTCACTGCTCGGAGGTAATTGTACATTCCTACGTAGTGAAGCTTCTGCACACTACTCACTCTCTCCGTCCACAGATGACTTGTCGTTGTTTGGGATAGAATCTTCTTTGCTCACCTTGTGCCATTGGCGGGATTCAAAGAGGGTGCACGATGTGTCGAAGCAGCCTTCTCAGATGTTGTTACGATGGCCACGCATCATCACATAATCCACAAACATAGAGCTTTGTAGGTGTTTTCGGGGGTGGCGCTAATTTGTGAAACATAACCTGTAAGATTAAAAAGAAGTTAAAATTGTGTATCCTTTCTTTATCCAAGGAAAAGAATATTCGCAGCTCACCTTTCTGTCACCGGTGTGTTTTCCCCACGTGCCGGGACATAATGCACCTTGAAGCTCTACATTTGAAAGATAGTGAAAGAAAGATGGTATGATTGGTGTTTGTTACTATCTTAATGTGGAGTAGAATAACATTGCCCTTTCACACACCTTCCCTCCCGCATTTAAAAACAACTATTTGTACAGTTTATATTCTAGACGTTTGACTGATTATAAAAACGTTCCTGCTATTGGAAAAAATATATATAAATGCAATAATATACGGTATATAGGAATGAGTACGCCTAAATCGCGGTGTCATTTTTTTTATCCAGTCTTCTGCACCCCATCGACTCCCTCCGGTGCACACCCAGGTCTCACTGCTCACCTTCTACATCATGCAGTCCCGCTCACCTTCTACATCATGCAGTCCCGCTCACCTTCTACATCATGCAGTCCCGCTCTGCCACCAAGAAAACTGACATATGGGGCTGAGTCTTGATATCGGTATGGCTAACAACATACTCATGCTCCCATCATCATCGCAGGTTCCTCAACCGCTCAGTCCTTCCAGTACCACTAACTCAGTGACCAAAGAGGCCACGCACATAGTTGTGGGTCCTTGTACTCAGTGGTTCAAACATACATGAGGCATCCGAACCACTAGGACAGGCCATCTCAGCGCTTGGGATGGGAGCAACTCTAAAATGGCATAGAGCACGTGCGCTCCATCTTTTTTATTGGTAGGGTCATGTATGTAGTGACGCATGTGCTGGATGGGTTTGGTGTAGTGTGGTGTGGGTGTATACCAGCCATGAGGGAGTGTGTGAGCGCCGTTCTTATAACTAGACCTGAAACTAAGAAATCACTACAATGAACATCTGGGCAATGTTTCGTTTTTGTTTTTTCCTGGTAGCGTAAGTGGAGTGGGCTGGCCTGACGTATGCCAGTGCTGCGCGAGGCTTTGAACCATGATTCCGGAGCTGAGGGCGGGGTTACGTTGTTAGCTATATGAAAAATCAAGTGATGCGGGTGTCCGTTTTGTAGTGCTGACGTCACCCGGGTCTTACACGCAAATGTATCATTGCATCTATAAAGTTACACAAATTGGCCAACATGGAAGGTACGGGGAATCACTGACTTAATATTCATCCATAGTTGCATACATAAAAGATGGTGGACATGATGCATTTCCGTGAGGGGGCATGCTTACGCGGGGGCTTGGCTTTCGAAAGACGGACGAGATTGATGGAAGACCACTTTCTCTGTCTCTTTCTCTTTCTTTCTGCATACATCTATAAAGCAGGCTACAGCTGGGGCGTGGATTTGCAGAAGCGTTCACTTTTGAGAGCAGGCACGCTTTCAAAGTACTGCTTGTTCTCGGGTACCACCGGTACCCTGCCCAATACTCTCTCCTCTTATTGTCTGTGGGTGCGAGGCGGGGCTCTAATCAAAGAAAACAAGCAGGGTTGGCACCCACAACTAAGCTAGTTTTTATAATGGTAGCAACGAGTGCCCTGAAAAACAAGAACTTGGAATGCGTTTCAGATTTGGTAGATGCTGTAAAAAGTCCACAAGTCTGTGATACATCAACAAACTGCATTTAAATAGTATTTCTTGCCCCAGCCCCACAGGGCCCAGCAACCTGGAGACTGCGGAAGAGGCGTTCATAGGTTAAAGGGACCACTATGAAAATGTGTCTACGATTTATTACTTTATTACTTTATTTAGGTCATAGACCAAACAAGTCAAGAGTCGAAAGTGCACTACCTAAGCCCAATTAAGAGTACAGTTAATAACAAAACACAATGTTTAAAATATAATGTGGGCCTACCTGCAACATGAGGGGATTGTGTGTTGATAAATTTCAGAGACAAAAGGGCGGTGCAACATATTCTTAAATAGGGACAATCAACAGCGACTGGACATATACAAGCACTTCCTTTGGGCTATTTCTATCCTGGGAAAAACGTGGCCAGAATACTGCCCCGCCAAACACAGCCAATGATTGGGGTAATAAGGAGTACTTCTATATCCCTGTAATCAATCGCTTCAGCACCTTGGAACTGGTTGACTGACTAGCTCCCAGGTACGAAAACTTGAGCACGGTCCCAAATTTCCTCACCAAACTTTGTTATGTAGAAGATCAAAACCCTTGTAACCAATCTCCAGCAATCCCTTTTAAGAATATTTCTTCAGCTGGAGATTGGAGTATACCTAATTTTTCACTAAGTAATCCTGTCCAATCTACACAGGAATCTCTATTGCACCAAGAATAGCCACTGGCTACTCCCACGAATGCACAGAAGCGTGGGCCCCCTAAACAGAATAATTCTGGTTGCCACCTAGTTACACAGCAGAGTGGGACTCCCATACGGAATGCCAAGATCCTATCCTGGAACGTAGCAGGCATAAGTTCAAAATTGGATCTTCCAGACTGGGGTGCCTATATAGACACCCATGAGATCTGCCTGTTCCAGTAAACCTGGTCAAGGAATCTCCCACACAGAATGGGGTACTTAGCATACTCCATCCCATCTACACAAGGGCCCAGGGGGAGACCCTCGGGTGGCCTATGCATTTATGTTGGTACACACTTGGGCTGTGAAATCAAAGTGATAGAAACATTGTCCCCTGACATCCAGTGTATTCTCCTGACATTTTTTTATAATATGAAAATAGCTCTTAGAAATGCCTATTTACGGCCAGACTGTTTGGCAACTTTTATACACACACTGCCTGAGACCTCGCACACAATAACTGGGGGGGATTTTAATTGCCACTTCGAACCTTTAAATGACCTAAATATCCCCATCACCAGTGAGGAGGACTCCGTATGGTCAATCCCTGATTGTAACACCTATCCGGTCAGGGGTCGGTACCCGATAGTTTTACAGATGAATTTCCTCCAACAGCCCGGGCACCTCTACCTATAATAAGCTGGGCTAAACATCATTATTGATTATATATTGATAGATGTGGAGTTATGGCACAGAGTAGTGGATTTTGTAGTAAACTCTCGCTGTGAAAGTGACCACAAACCGCTGGTCCTAGAAATTAAACTGCCAAAACTGGAGCAAGTCCAAAGACAACCTAGCCTAGAAAACCTAAACTTGGTAGCAACAGGAGGAGGCAAAAGAGTTCGCTGGGGAACATTTGCTGATTCAATTGACAAAAAGGCAACTCTCTATAAACAAATTATCCCCATTTGGAACTCGCTTCTCAAATAGAAACAAATGTCTCCAGCCCTGGAATTAGCCAAACATCACCAGGAAATGTTTGCCAAAATTGCAGTTTTTTTAATCATACAGATTCTAAACACTATTATCGCGCTAGTAATACTGATTCCTGGTATAATAAATCATGCTGGGATGCTAAAAGTGACCTGCTGGCAGCTGTCAAAGATAAGGATATTATTTGTTCTAAAGAAACCAGGGCAGTATACAAAAAAACTGTAGCGGAGGCTAAGTCTTCATGGGAATTACACAAATGGGATGCAATCAAATGGGCCCTAGAGAATCGAGACTCGAGGGGCTTTTGGAACCTAGTGAGAACTGGGAAGTCCGAAGGCAAATCGGCAATAGAACCGAACCTAGGAGAGGAAGTCTGGAGGATACACTTTCAAACACTATACTCCGAGTCTGTGGAGGGAGATGCACTAGCCAGGCATCCCATAGAGTACAATACCCCCTTGGTTTTTACTGCTCCCTTTTGCACTGTAAAAGAAGTTACTGCAGCATTGGGCAAAATGCTTCCTGGCAAAGCGCCTGGCCTGGATAAAATACCTGGGGTCCTATTTAAGAATGAAGGTTCAGTGTGGGTTCCCTATCTAAGGAAGCTATTTAATGCCACCTTCCAAGGTATGGAACTTCCTCCAACTTGGGCAGGTGGGGAAATCATCCCTATTTACAAGAAGGGCTCTCCACTAAACGCTGCTAATTACCTCCCAATAAGTTTAATTGACGTGACGCAAAAGCTATTTGCCCACATTCTTTTGGGACGGTTGCAGTCATGGATTGACGAATATAACATCTTAACTCCACTTTAGGCGGAATTTAGAAGTAAAATCTCAACAATTGATCAGTTATTCAGACTACAACGGATCCATTGGAAAAAAGTGATCTTGGACGGCGGCAGCCTTTACCTAATCTTAGTGGATCTCAAATCCGCATTCGATATGGTGCCGCGTGACAAGCTTTGGGACATCCTTCAGGATATGGGTGCTCCAACTTATTTATGCCATCTGTTGATACGGTTGCAACAGGATACGTATGCGAAAATTAGATATGGTAAAAAAGGGGAATTGACAGCACCTTTTCCAGTGGAGAAGGGGGTGAGACAGGGTTATGTGCTCGCACCGACCATGTTTTCCCTCTTTTTACATGGTTTAATTGAAACCCTGCTGGCAATAAAAGACATAGATTCACCAAGGTTGGCTAATCACAAAATACCTGTGCTTATATTCACGGACGATACCTAGCTTCTGTCTAAGTCACCAATGGGCATGCAGCATGTCTTAGAGGAGTTTTGCAAATTTTGTAAGAATAGGAAATTGGAAATCAACATCCAAAAAATAAAATATATGGTTTTTAATGCAAAAACTACAAACTTCCCACAGCCACACATGTATGGAAATCCCCTAGGAAGGGTTTCTACCTTTGATTACTTGGGTCTCACCCTTAATGATAAGATGAATTGTGGAACTCAAGTAAAGAAGCAAATTTGAAACTCACGCAAGCCATTGGGGGAATTCTCAAAGTTTATAAAAGCTGCTCCCAAAGAGCTGTAGGTCCGCCAGCTGAAATCTATAAAATTCAGGCCAAGGGAGCCTCCCTCTATGGTGTCGAAGTCTGGGGCCCTTGCTATCCAAATGTCTTTGCAATAACAGAGACCTCTTTCCTTAGACAACTTTTGAATCTACCGAAGAGTACTCCTTTAACACCCTTGAGGATGGATCTTGGGATTGGCCCGATAAGTGAAATAATTGCCTCCCTCCCGCTTTTATTTTGGCACCGCTTACGGAGCATGCCTGAGCTCTCAAATTACAGGGAGGAACTGAAGGATGTACTTTCTCTTTTGGGAGCTGGGAATTTACCCTGGTTATTCCATATTCGATCCAGATGCCATATACTGTGGCTGACAACCCTGTGGTCTTCTCCCGAGGAGACCTGCTCCCTTACTTAAAAAAACCCTAAAGCTTATCATCAAAGAGCATAACCTATCCCAACTCCTTCAGAGTACTAACACTTGCTCCCTGACCCACAGGTTTTTGGATATTAAATCACAGTATAAGTTAGAACCTGAGCTTAATAACATCCTACCACTCCTTGCCAAGAAACTATTCCTGCAATTTAGACATGGGGTGCTTCCCCTTAGAGCTTTTACAAACAACTGGAAGGGAAGCACCAAGCTGGACTGCCCAGGGTGTAGGTCGACCAAAAAGTCAGATCTTCATGTTTTTCTCTTCTCTCCAGCTTATAGAAGGCCAAGGGCCAAATTGGTGCTCCAGCTATGTAAAAACCTGGGAATAAGAGAATATACTGAGGCCTACAGGTTATTAAAATACGAGACTTGCCCATTATTTGTCTTTGCAATTTCTAGATTCTTGCTTGCGATGTAGCACATGCCTAGAGCCATTATTAGGAGCCAGAGCTCCATAACCAGCCAAGAGTGCCAAAAAATGGTCTATGCTGCTATTTTTAAAAATCCATTTCTATTCCTCGTGTAAAACTGGAACTGCTACTCAGCTATTTTTACCTTTTTATCTGTTTTTACTGGATTTTAACTTCTATTTATTGTAATGTTGTTATATATTTTTAATATGTGTACATTTGCCCTGTGTTTGAGTAGAATCTTTGTCTCTCTTCATTATGATGTCTTGCCCCCAGCTCTTGTACAACTCTTACATCCCCTTATCTCTGGGTATTTTTTTGCAGTCTTCCCAAAACTGTATATATAATCATTTGTGTGAAAATGAAGTATGGTGTTTTATGAATATTTTCTGTTTGTGATTTTATGGCTTACAGACGAAATAAAGTGTATCTGAACTGAACTGAACTGATTATGAATGTTTGTTGTACATTCAGAGGAGTGTTGTAGCTGTAGTATTACAGGGTTGTGAAAGTAAGTTGCAGTTTTTGGCACATGAAGGGCAGCTAATATATATATACGTATGTGGGTATTCAGGTACACTGTAGAACTTGGTGCTGTAAATCAGTGTTCAAGGCTCGGAATTGCTTCCACATCCTGTTATTGTAGAGTAATGATGTAATGTACGCGTGCCTGAAAATGTACTGTGAATACGGTGCTCATGTAAATTGTTGATATAATTTTGGGTTGATTTTGCGCTATATAAGTATTTAAAAAAAGGAAACAAAGGAGGAATAGTCCACACTTACTGTCAGAGGTAAGATGGTTGTATACGCTATTTATAGCACAATATAATGTGGTAGGGCGCAGGAGCAGGATTTTACTAACATAATAAATACACAGACACAGATAGATAGTTGAATTGGGTACGGGCACGTGCGCTCAACTCCATTTTATTACGTTGTTGTTGGTAACAAGTAGAATAGTAATCATGATGTCATACACAGATATTTAATCATGCTTGAAGCAGGCATAAGGAGTGACGCACCACGTTATGTATGGGTGGCCTCTGTACATTGCAGGAGTTGCGTCGCACTTGCGACGCTACTCCAGCAATGCGCCGCCCGTACACCACAAGATGCTTCACGCATCTGCCCTTCCTTGCACCATGGTGCGCCGCATTGTAAATGCGGCGCATCTGTGGTGCCGCAAGGAGGGAATTGCGTGACGCATCAGTTCTGGCACATCCCTGCTGATTTGCAGAGATGCGCCAGAACTCATAAATCTGCCCCTTGGTATTGCCGGTGGTGGAGGTACATTTTGGCGCAATCTTCTACATTCTTTGTGACCATAGTTCGCAGGATGCAACAATTGAAGGTGCTTGCGCATACTAGCAGTGCAACAGCGAAATTTTTTTCTCTGCTTTAAATAAACTGAGGCTGAATTGAATACTGTCTGTAGTGTAGATCAAAAGGTAAATTCAAGTTGTAGACCCTACTGTCCACAGTGTCCATCGAAGCTACTAGTCAGTACAGTTATAGAACAATGCTTTTTTCACTTATTTTAACAAAATCTGAATACATACAGTATAATTGTCACTGCATTAAATAAATCAAGATTGAATTCCCTACTATCTATAGTGTAGATGCAAAGGTGAGTTCAAGTTGTAAACCCTGCTGTCTGCAGTGTAGATCTTAGGGTGGAGTACATCTTCTGCAATCATGATTTAAGGGGAAGATCGAACATGTATGCAGCGTGCATTTTATTATTCAACTAAATCTATAAGTGATATAAAATACATTTTTGAAGGAAGCATGATAAGCAATGATAAGTGGTGCACAGAGTTAGTGGCACCTTGAAGCAACAAGGTTCTATGGAGCCTGCAATGATGCGTGGTTCGAGCAGGACGCACTGGTAGCAAACTTTTTAAAATCAAGTTTTCTTATAAATATTGGTTTTCCTTTTAAAGGTGTAAGTTGCAGTAGATCTAAAAAAAAATCTGATATGTTTTCTTCAAAATAAGGCATCTGACATAATACTGTCACATGGCGATACTGTAGATTGAAGGCAGAAGTATCAACAAATGATTTTTGTCACTTGTTTTAACAAAATCAGAACACGTACAGTACAATTGTCTCTGCATTAAATAAATCAAGGTTGAATTTCCTACTGTGCGTAGTATACATGCAAAGTTGACTTCAAGTTGTGAACCCTGTTGTACGCAGTGTGGATTGAAGGCATAGTTGACACAGATATCGAGGAATGCTTTTTGTCACTTATTTAAACAAAATCTGAAGACATATAGTGTAATTGTCTCTGCATTAAATAAATGAAGGCTGAATTTCCTACTGTTTATAGTTTAACAAAATATGAGGTCGAGACTGAATTCAATGTTGTCTGTAGTGCTTCTGCACCACTGATATCAAGTTTTAAACTCTACTGACTGCACTGTAGATCGAAGACAGAAGTCTTTTACTCTCCTCGCTTCCTCTCTTGCGAAGTTTCCCGGATGTTTTGTCTGAAGATGTCTCCTCATACTTGTTGTTCCACAAGACTATTTTTTATAGGTTCACCCCTGCACAGCACCGCCTTGCAGATTTTGCAAGTGACTTTGGTAGCATTAATCTTCTGCATCGGAGGAAAAGTAAAAAACTTTCAGACAATTGATGTATACTTCTCTGGAGGGGGAGGTTCAGGCACAAATTCTTCATTTCCAGAGTGTTCTGAATCAGAGGATGCTTTATTAGTAGCCATTTCTCCAACTTTGACCTTACAATGTAGATCAAAGGCAGTTGTCAGAACAGATATCGACAAATGAATTTTGTGACTTATGTAAAAAAAATCTGAACACATAGAGTAAAATTGTCTCTGTATTACATAAATCAAGGCTGAATTCCTTACTGTCCGTAGTGTAGGTGGAAAGCTGAATCCAAGTTGTGAACCCTGCTGTCCACAGAGTACATTTATGTCAGTAGTGCGCAGAAACATCGACAAATGCTTTTTTGTCACATACGTTAACAAAATCTGACAACACAGTAGAATTGTCTCTGCCTTAAATAAATCGAGAATTAATTCAATGTTGTCTGTAGTGCATATCCGCTTCTGGTATCAAGTTGTGAACTCTGTTGAACGCAGTGTAAATGTGAAGGCAGTACTTAGTACAGACATTGAGGAATGTTTTTTGTGGCAACCATTAACAAAATTGTCTCTGCCTTACATAAATCAAGGCTAACTTGAATGCTGTCCATAGTGTAGATGGAAAACTGAATTCACGTTGTGAACCCTGCTGTCCACAGTGTAGATTGAAGACAATTGTTGACACAGACAGACAGGGACGAATGCTTTTTGTCACTTATTTAAACAAAATGTGAAGACATATTGTAGAATTGTCTCTGTATTAAATAAATGAAGGCTGAATTTCCTACTGTTCATACTTTAACAAAATCTGAGAACATAGTACAATTGTCTCTGCTTTAAATAAATCGAGACTGAATTCAATGTTTTCTGTCAACTGGTATCAAGTTGTCAATTCTACTGACCGCAGTGTAGATTGAAGGCATTACTCAGCACAGATAACAATGACAAATTTAGATCCAAAGTTGAATTCAAGTTGTAAACCCTGCTGTCCGCAGTGTAGATCGAAGACAGTATTCGATACAGACATAAGGCTGTGGTACAGTGGCGCTGAGTTCGCAATGGGCCTGTATCGAGGAGGCACGTGTTCATGGCGGCAGCCACGTGGCACGGTGCGGACCTTTGCTGTGGTGTAGTCTCTTCTCTTTGCAGAAGTGAACCACGCCCAAGTCGTAGCCTAATTATTTATAGTCTTATGCTGACGTTGTACATTGAGATAGTGTGCTGTTGAGGGGATATATTATTTTGGAAAGGTCCATTGTCCTGTATTGCGCTGCCTCTGAGAAAGTAGGGGGGAGGGGTCCGGGGGGGGGTGGTTGTGGTGGCGCTGGGTATTGTGATTCTGTTGGGTGTCGGAAGTGTATATTTAGAACCTCTATCACATATTGCTCTTTAAATATGGGTGAGGGTTGGATGTAATTCACGCAGTACATCTTCAACGTTCTTACAGTAGTTTAATGTTGATGTTAATTTGTTAGTGGTAAGTGGAACTATTGCCTGATGATTTTTTAGGTAGCATTGCAGATTTGGTTTCTTGTTGAAATTATGGGGAAGTGGTAAACATTATAAGTAGGAATTGTCATTTAAAAAACCTTTGAAATTTACTGAAACAACCATAGGTTTCAGGCAGGTTATAGTTAAGAATTATCATTTAAAAAACCTTTGAAATTCACTCAAAAACCATAGGTTTCAAGCAGGATATAGTTAGGAATTATCATTTAAAAAACCTTAGTAATTCATTGAAAAACTATAGGTTTCATGGGTGTTACAGTAAGTTGGACATTTCACTCATAGTTAGTTGTACTAACTGTAACTCTCGTGCCCGCATTCCGCTGTTGATGATGGCACATATTACATCATTCATGACATGGTCAGTTACATCACTGATGACATCACTGATGACATCTCAAATGACTTCACTAATGACATCACTGATGACATCATCCATGTGACAATCAGATACACCTCATCATACACTACTATAACCTTTCATCACTCAATGTAAAATACAGAGTACCATATTTGAATCCATTGACACAGCAATACAAGAATCTAAAAACCCACTCAGTGATTCCTAGATCTACACACACTTCTAATCACTTACCTATAGATTCACTCATACATTTTGTCAATGATCAATAGAACATTATCAAATATACTTATGCACTTATATTAGCATTACACACCAGTACACATCCTATTCAGTTATGCAGTCATCCTACTCACTTTTGCAAACAATGTACCTTATTTACATTTACTCAGCTACACACTTATACAAATATCACTTCATTTATTCATACAAATAGTAACTCATATTTAGTGTGTTATGAAATCACTATTTCAAGTATACAGTCACTCATGCAATCAATGAGTTTTATGTACACTTATTTATATACAACAACTGTCACATACACTGTCTTTTATTTTTTCTACTTTTTGGACATATACCATTGAGAAATGTTTTTGCTCATTACCACACCCATAAAAACATTCATTCACCCAAACAAGTATTATAATACGTAGTCTTAACCTCATATATGTACTGAATTAACTATTCACATATCTTTGGGCAGTCACAGATCCCCCACCGAAGCACACACACATTCACTCTCCATTGCAAATAATCAGTTAAGTAATCAATATCTAATATAGACTTTCACGTAGGTAGTAACCAACTGGTGCAGCAGTTTACAAAACAACTGACCAAGTAATACAGATATTCAGACTGTTTAGTCACTATCCACTATATTTAGTGAGACACTATAAATTACTCAAGTAAACAATCAATCACACTGCTACTAAATCCTCTATCCAGAATTTTACATATCCACTCATTCTTCAATGCAGATTGCTATATATATAATACATATTTAAATATGGAACTAAACCACATTAAGCTAATAAATCAAGCAGAAGACAGGTGTTCATACAGCGCAGACCCTGCATTCACATATTATAAGAGAAGCTACGCTGCACATCGCCTAAGTTGCTCTGAAGCTGCACTCCAGGTACCTAAGACTCATAGAACCAAACTTGATGATCAGATGTCACGCTGCATATTGCCTTGATGCCCTTGTAGCAAACTTCGCTTTGAAGTCACACTACACATTGCGTAACACTCCTAAAAGCAAACGCGTTGTTCTGAAGCCACACTGCCCACCGTCAAAGTATCCTTGTAGGAAATGTTGCTCTGAAGCTCTACTGCACATCACCTAAGAGCTCTAGAAAAAAAAATGTTGTTTCAGAGCCACGCTGCACATTGCCTGAGTCTCCTTGAACTTGAGCAAACGTTGCTCTGAAGCCAGAATAAATATCACCTAAGAATCTTAGAAACAAATATGTTGCTCTGAAGCCATGCTGCACATCACCTACGTTTACTTGTAGCAAAGGTTGCTCTGAAGCTACACTCCGCGGCACCTAAGTCTCATTGAACCAAACATGTTGCTTTGAAGTCACACTGCACTTTGCCCAAGTCTAGTGTAATCTCTGTGACCTGATGAGCAAACACTCTGAGGGCCCCTGGATCGCTCTTCTTTTGTTAATTATGTAATTGTGGCCATTGAGTGTCTCTTGAGAGGCTTCTGTTTGTCATGTCAGTTCTTCAAGGAGAGGCTGACATCAGACAGCTCTGGAGAAACATTCCAAACAGACAAGCTCACCGTTACACCTTATGACTGTGCACACATATCTTTGTGTCTTTATATGTGGGTATATTTGTGTGTATTGTGACAGTTTCATGGTGGTCCAAGCGCCTGTTGTTTGTGAGAAAAGTGTCTAAACTTTAAATATAGAACTTGGAATTTCTCACAGATAATTTATGAACTTTAGACAGGACAACTTGGAATCAGAGAAAGGCAATCCCTGCTTATTGGTTTCCATGGGTTAAGTTCTTCTCTAAAGTTTATGCATTAACTCAGAGAAATTCTGAGTGATCTGTTTGAACTTTAGTCACACACAAAAAATAGGCACTCAGCCCATCATGATATGGCCCAAGTTGTGATGAGTGTTTTCAAAGAAATGTATGTGCTAACACTAATTGAATAACAATGATTAACTACAAAGCACTTTTCTTTGGTGTTAAATTGAAGACAGAAGACGTAACCCTACAGTCTCTGAACTGGACAATATGCAATCCTAGACTCAAATCCCGGCTTCCCACTCAACCAAATTGTGTGATATAATGCCTAGCGCTTTACGTCAGTGTGTATCATTTATTTAACCATCTACTTTGAAAGCATACTGAAGTAATCCAGAACAGGATCTCGCTGCACACACATAAAATAATCTTTCTTCACATTTAATAACAATTTAAGCTATTCAAATATAGAGCATGACAAATGAACACATTTTTGGTAACTGGGAGCAATGTCATCAGGCCATGAGGGTATTCCTGAATATTACTTTCAATAAAGGTCACTCAATTCAGTGATATATTCCTGTGTACTTAATTGTAGGGGTGGGCGGAATTTGCGTAGTCGCGTTATGCAAAATTCCGTAAAACAGTAAAAAATCTCTACGAGCATGCGGAAATTCTGCAAACACGCGGAATTGCTTGTTCCGCCCCTTCGCACTGTGTTTTTGTGTGCTTGCGGGGCAATATCTCGCTAACTTGCCCATTCGGTCGCTAATGGTCGCAATCATATTCTTTTTCACTTGTCCTGCCCTTTCGTGATGCTTATTTCCTGTTCTGGGTTGCGTATTGAGTGCTCCCGCCCGTTTACGTGTTTGCGCTGCTTTTTGCGTGCTCGGGGGGACATATCGCGCAAACTTGCTAATGCGGTCGCAATGGGCGTGGCCATCTTGTTTTTCACTCTATTGCTATGGCTCTGGACCTGCTTCTCTATCCTCGCTCTATCTTTGCAATCCTTTGTTTCTGTACACTTTATTAAAATCTTTTTTTATTTATTATCTATCTCTCTATTTTCCTGACACTATATTTTGAGTTTTTTTGTACTTTTTGTGACTTTTTCTAGTACTTTTTCACTCTTTTTCTATAACTTGCTTTTTTCATTTCTTTTACTTACTTTTCTAATACCCCCTTATCTTTTCCGCCGCCCCCCCTTCCCCCGGGGAGTCCCAGAACCATGGCCAAGGGCAAGGCTGCTCGCAGCCACGACCGCCTTCCCTGCAGAAGGCGACGCCCACAGGCCACGGGCCTTATACAGTGAGGCGGAAGTGGCTGCCCTTGTTTCTCTTGTGCACGCCACCTCCCCTTAACTCTGGCAGCAGGTGGCAGGCCTGGGTCCGGGTACGGGCTCCGGAAGCATTGCCAGCGGTGGGGAAAGTTGCGCCGGGTAGTGTTTCGTTGCTCTGGTGGCCGGCGCACCGATAACCAGCTGACGCACCAATGGTCTGATATCCGGGACCTGGAGCAGGGCCTGCTGGACCTGCTAGGAGTGGAGGTCCCGGGGCTTGGTGAGTAACTATTTAATATTACTACTGTGTGTTCTTCTGCTCTGTGATATGTATTGTAAATGCACATTGTTTCCAAACAGCAAGAATGCTGCTGCTTACATTGCAGGTAAATTACATTTAAAAATCTTCTGTGATTGTTATGACACAGGTGCTCAGTGCTACTAATCTTACTTGTTTGCAACTTTTCGCTTGCTTGGCATGATTATATAAGAGTTTACTTTAGAGAACTTAAGTTACGTAATGCTAGAGAATGCTAGTCCTTCCTTTATCTTCCTGCCACTAAGAAGAGATAGGGGTGGATTGATAAGTTTAGTTACTTATTAGTAGGTAATTTTTTAGTGGTCTGCATGACGCATCCTCTGTGACATCACATGCTACTGAGTACTGCTTACCCCAGTCCTTAGTAGTACCTTTTGTAGTTTATTTAGTGAGTGGTAATAGGCTTATCACTAGCAGAACATCAGCAGCAACCAATCAACAATTTGGTGTATGCAAAAAATGTATGCATGTGTCCTCCATCTATGCATTTTTTAGGACTAAAATAAATGGAAATGCAGACTAGGTGAACAATTGGCCGTCTGGAATAGGTGGGCTAGGTCAGGTGGTACTTAGGCTTACTTAGTATTCTGGAATCAGAATGGAACACTGGATTAGTGTTCATAAATAATAACGAGACGGTCCGTGAATCTCGCAATACTATTTGTCGATCTGATTAGATAGGTCAACTTTATTGAAATTGTTGTTTCCAAAAATGTTTTTTGAGCGTTTTTTTTAAATATTTTATTTGTTTCACACAAATCATTAATGTTTGTCTGTTTCTTTATTATATCTTACATGATCAGCACCCAGGGGCAAGAAGACGGGGTCAGAGTTGGCCGAAGCAGGAAAGATGCCTCCAGGGCTAAGACCGCTCCTCTACCGAGGCTAGCTGCTGGCCCCAGTAAGTCCTTCAGTGGTTAATATTAATAATTATACTTCCCTAACTTTTACTGCACCTTATTTTTCTGAACTAATATTTTGGTTTCCTAATTCTATTTTTTACAAAATCTTCTTCGATCTAGACTAAATTCTTGTTATCCCTGCCTCTAACTGCCTCTGGTGTGACTCTCTGTACTACTACTATTAGGCTGTAGCTAAGCTTGCCCAGTTGGCCGCTCTTTATTTAAAAGGTTTTTAAAAAACTCAGATTCACCAATAGCTCTAGTCGCTGAGTCCAGTCCTTTGGGTTGTCCTCTTCTAGTCTTCTTAATCTTGAGGCTTTTCAACAATTCCCAGCAACAAAATACCCAACCAGATATTTTACTGTTTTTGATAGGATAGCTCATACTACTACTGTTGTAGGGATTCTGCACATACAGAACTATGCACAAGAAAATAGGACGTTGGTGATGGGAGGTTGGACCTTCCTCACACCTCAGAACCCACCACAATTCCCTGACCGACTTGCTATAGTGTCTCATTTGCTCCCCAACCCTCCCCAAGATGCCCAATGATTAGACAACCAAGAACATAACACCCCCGAACTCTTAGAGTCGCAGAAGCAATGCACACCCTGGCACAGAAACTGCCATGTTGGCGGTCACAGAGGAAGCAAGAACGACTTTGGATCGGGGAGGAAAGGTGGCCATTATCCTGCTAGACCTTACTGCCGCGTTCGACACGGTGAACCATGCCACGCTAGTATACCGACTGGCGGGCATGGGCGTGTCGGGCGCAGCTCTGGACTGGCTTACCTCCTTTCTGAGTGAGCGCTTTTTCCGGGTCTTTGAGGGTGAGACAGTCTCTCCTAAACATCCTCTCAGGTGTGGGGTCCCTCAGGGCTCCTCCCTGAGCCCGACCCTCTTTAACGCCTACATGGAACCTCTGGACAGGATAGTCCATCCCTTTGGTGTGCGTATAGTCACCTACGCGGATGATACGCAGCTGGTGGTCTCGTTAGACCACGCAGATGGATCATCCAACACCTTAGGCCCCTGTCTAGAGGCTGTTACCAGCTGGATGCAAGCTTCCTGTCTCAAGCTTAACGGGGAGAAGACAGACATCATTCTCCTTGGAAATCCCTCCCCGTCTGCTCTTGCACCCGTCTGGCCACCGTGTCTTGGCGCTCCTCCTGCGCCCAAGTCCCAGATAAAGAGCCTCGGGATCTGGCTTGACACTGCCCTTGATTTCTCTGTCCAGGCTACTAAGACTGCTGCCACTTGCTTCGGACTAATGCGGATGCTCCGGCGGGTGCTCCCTTTGCTCCCTTTCCAGGCGAGGAGGATCATGGTCCAGGCCCTCATTCTCTCTCGCCTGGATTACGGGAACGCTCTCTACCTGGGAGCACCGGCTTCGGTCCTTCAGAGGCTCCAGGTCACACAAAACAGTGCGGCCCACCTATTGTTCAATCTGTCCCGTCGGCAGTCGGCGAGGAAGGCTCTGAAGGACCTTCATTGGCTCCCAATGGCTGCCAGAGTGCAGTTTAAAGCTCTGTGCATCATGCACAAATCCTTCCACCGTGTAGGCCCAGCGATTCTGCACCCTCTGGTTACGCCTTATGTTCCAACACGCCCCCTTCGGTCTGGTACCCTGCAGCTGGCCACCTCCTCTAAAATTAACAAAGCCCGTTGGGGTGGCCGCTCTTTTTCCCAATCGGCGACCAGACTCTGGAATGCCTTCCCCTTTGCCATCCGGGGTAACAGCAACCTCCTCTCGTTCAGAAAGGCCCTAAAAACGCATTTGTTTGCTAAATCTCTCTGATCTGCCCCGAGCCTGCGCTAAAACCATTTTATCTTCAAGCGCTGCGAGGCCCCAGGGTGGTTATGCGCTATACAAATGCAATTTTTCATTTCATTTGCTCACTCACTCGTGTAATTCCACACCAAATATCACAGAGTCTATGTAAGTTCAAAAGGTTTATTTTTAACTAACAAGCTCTGTACGTTGTTCTATAATACAGTCTACGAGCCAGCACCAACAGCAAAGTGCATTAGATTAAAACAATACACATTGTTACAACTACGAGTCCATAGAAGAGAAAAGGGGAAATCATGATAACTGAACAGTGGTGGAAGAACCACCCTCCCCTTGGTAGGAATATATTTATATAAAATTATAAATGAAGATCTCTGAGCAAATTCTGGGGGACCCCTCGCCTTAGAAGAACCTAGAAATACTGGTTACATCCTAAGCTCTGCAAAGCTCTGGTTCGTAGAAGGGAATCATCCGTCGGTTATGAGAAAAATGGTGCGCGTTAGTATATTGCAAGCATTTCTCAGTCGTGCCAAAAAGTGAAGCATTTTTATGGCTAAGCAATACGGATTAACACCAGAATTCCATAACAAAGTGGCTTGTTCTTCAACCTTGTACGCAGCACTCAGACAGTAGAAGTATGAGCTCATTTGGGCTCAAAGGCGTCTTACAAAACAAGCTGCGAGGTAACATGCACAAAAATAAAAGACACAAAGCTCAAATGGTTGCATGGCTCAGGCTAACTTAGCAAAGACTAGAATGACCCTAGGGATCATATAACACTTCTAGTGTCTACTCTACTCTAGTACCCGATTTGTACTAGTGATGTATGTTTTATATGTATGTATTAACTTTTTTTTAACCTTGCTAGTGAAAAGAACAAATATGGGGAGGTGTATATGGCATCTAAAAAATGTGTAATGTTTTTCTAGGCGTACTACTGACCACCAGTGGCAATGGCGACGTGGCCACTGAGGGAGCAGGAGATGCAGCAGTTGCAGGAGGAGCTGCAGGGGGTGAGCCAGCAGCAGCGGAGAGCAGTGGTAAGGTATATTCCTTACTTATTGACATTACACTCGCTGCAAGGGTGTACACTGTACTGTTGAGACTTAGTAAATAAGGAGTTGTTGTGAACAGTTGAAGAAGACACCCTTTACTTAGGTTTAGCAATTGCATTAGCAGTGGGAGTGTTGAGTAACCAATGGCCTTGTCTATCTGACTTCAATTCAGCTGTGAACGTTTTCTGGAGAAGACTAAAAGTCAGATCAGATGACCTTGATGGATGGGTTGAATGAAAAAGGAAAGATGGGTGGAATGAGGAAGGACGGGCGAGATGTAATATTTATGACTGGCAGAGAAGGATATGTGGGATACGTGCATAGGTGGATGATAGGAATCAGATGCATGGGTGGTTAAATGCCTGAAACTCCCACAAATGTTAGAGGCCAAGGAAGTGGGAGGATAGATTCATGCCACAAATGTTATGTACTGTGCTTGCTACTGCTACGGTGCCACTATGTGTAGAATTCATTTGTCTTACTGTTTTGCTAAGAGTAAAGTGTTACAATAGTCTTGTTTTTTCTTCTTGATATAGCTACTCCTTCCAAAAGGAAACCAGACAGGAAGGAGTTGGCAGCCATCGACCGGCGCTGGAAGCTGGAGGCCATATAAACTGAATACCGGCGGCTGGTGGTTCTGGCGGAGGAGGAGGTGGAGGTAGCAGCTGCAGCCTCCTCCAATGCCCCAGGTCCTAGCCAGGACCCTCAAGTGCCAGACGGCACCGCCGTCTTGCAGCCCGCCTGCGGCCGCACTTCTTTATCCAGCACTGCTGCCACCCCTGTGGATGCAATTGTCGGACATTGAAGCACTGCATGGACCGCCTAGAGGAGCATATTGATGTCCTGAAGAAGGGAGCCAGCCAATGAGAGTTGAGACCCTATAGGATTGCCCCTTTGTAATACTTCTCTTGGTGGGTTGGAATTGAGCGTTGGGGTTTAAGGACATGGACAATTGGTTGGACTTTTTCGTTTCGGACATTGGTTGGGGTTAGGGAGAGGGGTGGGTCAGGTGTTGTTGTGGGGCTTTTTACATAGTTTATTTTTGTTAGGGGATTAAATTATATTTATACTTTATATACAATATTGTTAAAGTTTTGTTGGGGGGTTACTGTTTTACGTCACACTGTTTCCTTGCTTCTGCAGGGCCATAGCCAGTGTTTGATTTAAATAATAGGCTGATTTTGTAAGACACAAACAGGTACCCCTCACTGAGTGAATTGTCCTACTACTAGTACTGTCAGTCTCACCTCCTACTCTATGCATTCTGCAACTGGACTCAAGGAATGTGTGAATTAATGAATGAATTAATTTCCAATATTAATTATGCCGCCCCCAAACTTCTTCTCTTACCTGTGCTTGATGTTTAACTTACGGTGCAAAAGGGGGTGGTGATGGACGGAGCATCTGAACCAATCAAACACTCACACCCAGTCAAAAGATCTGGGTTTGATCCATCACCGTTCTTTAGCCCACTCTGCCACCCCAGTTCAGATATGGCTATATGCAAATCAGTCTGACCCTGTGCCTCATGGGAACAGTCCAGCCCGAACTGCCAAGCCATGCCTTCCCTGGACCGGAAACAAGCTTAATTGCCCACCCAATTTGCCTTGCCTGTTTGTCCTCAGAGAGACCCAAATTACATACAGTTTCTGTTCTGTTGTACTGGGCTTACTTTTAAAAATAGCAAGGAAAATTAAAAAATAGCTGTAGGGATGAATTATAAGCAGAGAGCAAACATAATAACAACAACACACATTTGTAATGATTAAAGATAAAAAATTAATCAAATTATTTAAAAGAAGATGAATATTGATACTGTTACTTTATGCTGTTATCCTGGTCAAATTGGGGAGTTGCATCTCTGCATTCCTCATGGTCCTCCCTTCCATGGTCACTCCGTCCATCAATCTTGGGTGACGCCCCTGCCTGCCTGGCAGATGCGGAATGGTAAGGTAAGTGTTAGTTGTTTTTCCCAGTATAGCACAGGGTAAGGGCCGGCCTGTAATTGTATATGGAAAAACAAAAGGGATTTTGAAAAATCAAGGAGAAAACAAAAATGCATAAATTATGGTGGAGGCCAACAAGAGCACTTTCAGAGGTGGCATGGATACATCATGTCTACTCTGTTTCCAGCATTAACCTACAACAACAGGACAGAGAAGGCCCATGGCACCTGTGACCCATCCTCCATTTAGCTTACATTTTGACAGATGGAGCAAAGCACATATACAGCAACATAGCATTTTACAAATTAAGTGACTAAATCAATGCACCGCTGTCAGTTATACCACTACACTTGACTCAACCACTACTGCAAAGACATGTAGGTCTGCTGTGGTTGTTGTTGACTTGTTTACCTTTTATGCCACTCATGAAACGCCCTGACTTATTCCATGAATCATCTCCGATCCGACGAGTGACTGCGAAGATATCATGTCACTGTGGTCATCATCATGGTGTTGTCCAGCTCAGTGTGCTGTGTACAGAGTGAGTCCACATTCCATATTCAAAATGCAGTGATCGGCCTGCAGTAGAATCACAATTTTGTTATTAAATTACAAGAAGGGAAACAATGACTTGTGTTACTTTTAGTGTGTAGATTAAATAATAGTACACAATGAATTCACTTCATGCACACAAACAACAACAACACAAATCACCTTAAGTTAAGGTACAGTCTCTCTCGGCTCGGAAAGGAGGATAGCTATATTAGTCATCATGTTCCACTTATTTTGGAGGAACTCAACGAGGCAAGGTTTTATTTTTTCTTCTATTATTCTACATCCAATCATCATCTGGCTTGAGGGAAATGGATTTACGGCTATTCAGGAGGATGGAGGAGCAGGACTTGGAGGAGTGGACTTCATTTAAATGCAGACAGCTGCAACTCCAATATGGCAAGGCAATTAAAAGACTAGAAGACGGTGGTGATGGATTTGTTGTGATTCGAACTTTCGAACCAGAAAGACAGACACACACAAATAAAAGTAAATAAGGAAGGAAGAAAGTAAGAAGTTCAAGCTTAGTTGTCAGGGAAGTATAGCTCGTCCTCAAACTCTGGGGGTTCAAACAGAAGTAGGTAACCATCTAACACACTACTTCCGTCACCTATGTCACTGTCCTCATCTTCCTGCGTTGATTCATGTATTGTGTAATTTGGTGGTATAAAGTGCTGATTCATTTTTATCATGGTTAACCTCTCCACGTTTTTGGGTGAGAGACTGGTCCTTTTCACTGTTACAATGGCACCAGCAGCACTGACAACACGCTCAGAAGAGACACTTGTGACAGGGCAAGCCAGATAGTTTATCGCCAGCCTGCTGAGCACTGACCATTGGCCACTTTTCCCACACCAATACTGCAATGGGTTTTGATCAATGTATACGTCTGTTGGGTCATCCAGGTAGGCCTGGACAATCCGCTCAATGTTCAGGAGTGCTTCACTTTGCTGGCACTCTTTTGTCTTTGCATCAACACTGGACCTAGCAAGCCCTTGCTGTAAATACCAATCCTGTGCCGATTTTACTGTGGCTGATGATCCAGATCTTGCTGTTGTTGATAGTGTTGGTAACCGCTCTGAGCCAAACGCACTGCCTTCAGGCTCTGAAGTGGAACTTGATGCCAGATGCCCTGCTGCAGTACTTGTTGTGGATTTGAGTATCGGGCCATTCATTTTAAAAGTCACTGGCTGTCTCAGCTATTCAAGGTTTGTACCTGGCAACCTCCAATTCTGAAAAAGGAATTAATGTCTTGCTCTTGAGTGCTGGTTTGTACCGTGGATCTGGAGTTCTGGACTTTTTGGTTCCGTCCAGAGGTGTCAGGGTACAACACCCAAAGACCCCGGAGTCCCACCTGCCTTGGTGCACAAATGAACAGAAACACGGGCTTCTCGATGGTGGCGTCAAAGACCAAAGGTTTATTACTGCAGGGACACAGAAGTCACAGAATCTACACACGGGCATAGACTAGGAGCCTGTTCGATTTGTACAAAGTGGGTTGCTCCTTATATACTAAAAATTGTGCTCTAGGCAAATATTTCACATGTCGGTACATTCCCAAACCTTTGTGTCTCTAAACAATAAATATTTGGCGTTACACAGGAACTGTCGATAATATCTGATACCAAACATCACGAAGAGGGGTTCCCACCAGTCCATCACAATCCCTTGTCAATATTGTATTCAAGAGCCGGACCGCCTCATCGTAAAGTTCGTTACCTCCCCCTAATAAAGGCCCAGAAGGAAAGGAGCAGAGCCAGGTGCAGAAGATAGAAAAGCGGGATAAGAGATGTTTGTGGGTTGTAAATGGGCAAGGCTACCGGCTTCGGCCGCCTAATCATGATCAGGTACAATGGACACGAAGACCAGTTTGGCAGGACTGGCTTCGGGCAGAGGAGGCAGCCTTTGTCGAGTCATGCAGCTACAGCGTGATCTGGTTTAAGGTGCACGTGTCACGTAAGAGGTGAATCTCCGGCTAAAGCTACGTGTCCTTAATCAAAGTGGAGTGAATGAAGTGATCAGAGGCTATTGCATATGTGAGGGCAAGGAAACACAAAATGGCGGCCACGATCTAAGATGGATGCCGTGTGTATATCAGAAATGTGTCGGTAGAAGGAGTGCTCTTGCTCGTAGCGTAGCGAAAACACTAGGATATACTAAATGGATCATTTGCGGTTCACTGATACCATTTTTATGTATTTCCGACAAACTTGAAAACACGGGTTCAAGTCGTCACGGAACCGTCACGGAACCTCAGACCCTCCTTTTGCCCTTACATAGGCAATTACTCAATCTATGTCTGAATCTAGTTCTATGTTCATCAGGTCAGTGACATGCTGTTGTATCATCATCCTTTCTCGTGTCTTTTCTCCAAACGCAGGTGGTTTTCTGAGACAAGTTGCAGCACAAAGACTACACAGAGCAGGACCACACTGGATAATCAGACAACATGAGAATAGGAATACTAAGATGACACCAATGACCATTAGAACCTTCCATCCCCACGCTGAGATCAGAGTCCAAACCCACTCCATGAAAGACCAGTTTCCCTTGTCTACATGTATGGAGTCCGAAATCTTGTGCAACTTAGAGATCGCCTCGTAAACGGTTGGAGCATTATTAGGAATAAAGACACAGCAGCTCGATTGGATCATTCTGCATACCCCACCTCGATCTGCAAGTATAACATCTAGAACCATACGGTTCTGCAATGTCATGAGCCTATCCGCCTGAAGCTCAGCTGTCAGATTGCTAAGGGCACCAGCAGTTTCGGTAATAGTAGATTCAACTACCCGTGTTAGCTGACGTATGTTTCTACTATTGGCCATAGGCCCCCAGAACGGAAGGAAGCCTTTGAAGAAGTCTCCAGCTTCCTGACCAGCGGTATCTTCCTTGCTGAAAACACCTCTTGCTACTCTTGTTCTGTGGTAATCCGGTGAAGCAGTGTATGTCGGAGGCAACAATCGAGCAATGTAACATGATCCTGAGAAGTCGGCAGGCAACCATGTATAAGCTCTGTCTCGACAAATGAAGTAGGTACCTCTAGCAGTGAGGAAAGCAGGGGAAAAGTTAGCCGGAAACACATAAGTCTCTACGCACTCACTCCTCCCTAGCTGAGCTCTCGGATTTCTCCCATTACCTTGCAGACAGACCTGACCTCGGTGAGGTACGACCCAGATTGGAGTTGAGCTTTTGCGCTTGCTTTCTCCTAAACTAAGGCGATACTCTGAAGTATTCCAACTTAAATATACTCGCAGTTCGTCTCTAGGGTAAGATGGAGTATTATTGACGTCCTTGACCATGTCAATAATTCCCTGGACTAAGGCTTTGTTGGCAGAGTTATATTTAGTGGAACGTGGTGGACGTGGAGGATAGGTTTCAAGGGCATAAGCAAAGATGGTTTGGAAGGCCTGAAATGATCCATTATAGCTGTAAGGCAAAACCAAATAGGGAATACCTTTATCCATAGTGTGGGGTATCAAGCCACACACCCAGCAGTCTGTGGTGTTAACTACCAGTTGGTGTTGGTGCAAGAGCTGTACAAAAGTGTTATTAATGAATTCTGAGCGTCGAGCTTGCTCATGTTCTGGAAATGAGTGAAAAGAGTGTATAGAAGAAACAGTAGAAATAGCTGGATCAAGGGGAGGCACTGTAGAAACTGGCACAAAAATCAAATTTATGCTAAAGACAATTCCACCCACCAATGTTGCTAAAACAATCAAAAATGTAATGGCACATTGCATCAAGAAACATTTGCTGTGAAGAATTCTATTAAGTCTATTTCTGCGAACGTAAATCACATTTTCTCGTTGCAGCGCAGGAAGTTCCATCTTCTACAATCCGCTCGCGACCACTGATGATGTGTACGTAGATGAAAATGCCTCTGTCAGTCCTGGGAGTTCCCAAAACTAACAGAAAGATCGACCTTGTGTCAGACCCCTGCAAATTCAAACTAGGCACACAGCCACGACCCTACGGCTACCCAGACGGCAAGGCAATTTTAAAAAAACAATATACAATAGCAAACTTCCTGGCTGAAAAGCAAAAGTTCAATATATATATGTATCAAAATCACAATATGCAGTTGCCTGCTTTATTAGTTCGTTTTATGGCTTCTAAGGTTGTATCTCTTCTTTACTGGTACTGTTTGATCGGAAAATAGTGTATCACTAGCAGCTGTTGCAGAGTTTAAGTTCGCAGATGGCAAAGTTTCTTTTGATGCTGGAGACAAATGTTCAATGTTCAAAGCAGTCTTTTCAGGAGGAGAGTTACGTTTCAAAGTGTCAGTAATCAAATCGGCATCGCTGAAAGGGACAAATTTCGGAGTTATTTCAGATTCGGAGGCACCAATTCCCTTCTTCACCCAGTCGTCGTAGGGCAGCGGCAGTGGAACACGCTTTACATGAGAAGCGTGGATCCAGTGCTTGCGGCCAGCAACACGTACAGCTGTCCTCGTCGTCAACAGGACCTGGAAGGGGCCGATGTAGCGAGGCTGAAGATTCTTTGTCCTCGCGAAGTTCCGGACCACAATGAAGTCACCCGGTTTCAGTTGATGCCCTGGACTCTCCGGAGGCTTTGGCAAAGCATCAAAAACCTGTTGATGAATAAGACTTAATTTAGCAGTCAAGTCGTAAAGGTAGTCTATCAACATAGGATATTCAATGGAGCAAAATCTTTTAGGCCTTGGCACACCCCAGATATTTGCTGGGCGGCCAAACACAATCTCATATGGAGAAAGCCCTATTCTAGAATGCACTGTTGCTCTCGTTGATAACAAAGCCAAGGGAAGTGCGTCTGGCCAAGCCAAACCTGTGGATGCTTGTATTTTGGCTATTTTAAGCTTGAGGGTGCCATTGTAACCCTCGACTAAACCAGCAGACTGGGGATGGTTCGCACTATGAAATTTTTGTTTCAATCCTAGACCAGCACACACACTCTGCATAACTTTCCCTATAAACTCACTTCCGTTATCTGACCATACAATCCGTGGCATTCCGTACCTAGGGAAAAATTCTTTTAGAAGAATTTTGGCAGTAGATAGAGCAGTGTTGTCCTTTAGTGGGTATGCTTCTATCCACCTGGAAAAAGCACAAACTACCACCAGGACGTATTTTAAATTGTTGCAGCGTTCCATGTGAATGAAGTCTAACTGAATCACCTCAAAGGGACAGGAAGGAGGAGCAAAATGACCAGCTGGAGTTGGAGTTCCCTTGCCAGGATTATGCATCAAGCACACCATACAATTTTTCACCACTCTCTCTGCACACTTACTGATTCCCTCATTCTTCCAGACCGGAGCCAACATTTTACATATCCCTTTAGAACTTATGTGCGCCACTCCATGCGCCATCGTCACTACTGCAAGCACATACGCATCAGGCAACATCCAACGCTGCTGTTCTGTCAAATCGATCCAACATCCATTCGAGTCCAATTTGCCCGTACTTTCTCTCCATACGCGTTTCTCTTCCTCAGTCGCTTCTTTCTGAATCTCTTTCACACTTTCCATAGTGTCCTCACACATTCCAGACTCAGCAATCCATCTCGCAGACGTGGCAACATACATTCTACTCATCATGTCTCTAGCTGTTTGTTTAGCGGTTTCATCAGCAAAGGCATTTCCCCGACCAACATCATCCGTGATTGCTTTATGAGCACTGCACTTCACAATCGCAACTTCAGTCGGTAAGGTTAGAGATTCCAACAAGTCGTTAACTAGCTGACCATGCTGAATCTTAGTCCCATGGGACGTAATGAAACCCCTTTCTCTCCACAACCGGCCAAAACTATGGGCCACGCCAAATGCGTACTGACTATCTGTAAACACATTCACTCTCTTTCCCTCAGCTAAAACACACGCTCTCGTAAGAGCTATTAATTCTGCAGCTTGGGCAGAATTCTGACTCACTCTTGCAGTCTCCACAATCGTCTTCAAAGTCGTTACCGCGTAGGCAGCAGTCACATCACCATTCTCCAATTTAAAACATGACCCGTCCACATACAGCGTACCATCCGGGTCGGATAGGGGAGTATCCCTCAAATCGATGCGACCTTTTGTCTCTTCCTCCGTTTTAAAATAACAGTCATGTGGCTCAGAATCACTCGACTCTTGATCAGTCGGCAACAATGTTGCTGGATTCAATACATTGCATCTTTTGATCTGAATATGACTCGCTAATAACGTCAACTCGTAACCAGATAATCTCGCACTAGTAAGGTGTTGTGTCTTCGTTCGGTTCATGAGTGTATCCACTGCATGAGGAACCATGACCACTAGCATATTGTTCATCACCAAACCAGCAGATTGTCGAATGGAAGCTGCAGCTGCCGCTGTAGCTCTCAAACAACTAGGCAATGCCCTAGCTACCGGATCTAATGTTGATGAGAAATACGCACAAGGGCGTTGTTTGTCACCAAACTTCTGTGTCAGAACACTCAACGCGCAACCTTCTCTTTCGTGAACGTAGAGCGTGAATGGCTTGCTATAATCAGGTGTACCCAATACAGGAGCTGAACACAGTGCTTTTCGTAATTCAATAAAACTCTCTTGACATTCATCAGACCATGGCACCGGACTCGGAACATTTTTCCCAGTCAAAGCTACCAATGGCTTCGCTAAAAGTGAAAAATTTGGAATCCACTGCCTACAGTAGGAGGTAATACCTAGAAAGGCACGTACTTCCCTCTGTGTGCGTGGAACACTCATCTGCATAATTGCTTTTATTCTTTCTGGGGTCAACTTCCTTCCCTCCTTTGATAAGAGGTGACCTAGGTAGGTTACTTCTTGGCAGCAATATTGCATTTTGGAAGGGGACACCTTATGATTCAAATTAGACAAATGATGCAATAGTGAAATTGTAGCTGCTTTGCAAGTTTCCTTGTCATCGGCAGCCACTAAAAGGTCGTCTACGTACTGTACTAGGGCAGAGCCTGGAGGAAGGACAAAAGAATCTAGCTGACTTTTTAAAGCTTGACTGTAAATGGATGGACTTTCACAATAGCCTTGTGGAGCGCGTTTAAATCTGAAACTGCGACCTCCTAAACAGAAGCCGAAAATATCCCTACTTTCTTCAGCTATCGGAATGCTGAAAAATGCATTCTTGAGGTCTATAACTGAGAACCACGTAGCTGTGGCAGGAATCAATGTTAACAAGGCAGTAATGTCTGGCACTACAGGAAACTGCGGAATTACAATCTTATTAATTTCTCTAAGGTCTATGACAAACCTATAAACTGGAGGCTTTGTAGGATCAGTTCGTTTCAAGATCGGTAATACAGGACTGTTACAGACATTTCCTCGCGTTTCTTCAACCACACCTTTCTTAATCAAATCTTGCACGATTAGTAAAAGTGCACGTTCCCCTTCATTCGAGATTTTATATTGAGGAATTCTTGGAAATTTTACATTCGCTTTCAAAGTTACTACATATGGTGGAATTTCTAGTAGACCTACATCATTGGGACCAGTCGCCCAAAGAGAATCAGGGAGTGAACGTAGCTCCGGCGGGAGTGCGTCCATTGACAAGTACATCGGAGAGGTGAGTCTTTTACCCAAAGTAAGCTGTACTCCTTCCGGAGAACAGTACAATGTCGCATATAGTCGTTTTAACAAATCTAAACCAAGCAGATTTTCATTACAACCTGTCGTCAAAATCAGGGGTGCTTTCAAGTGACACGGTCCAACAGAAATAGACAAAGGACCAGATATCGGATTGTATACAGGGGCGCCTGAAAATCCTACGGAAACATTTGTTGAGCCAGACAAAGGTGCGCCAGGGAGTTTCGCATGCATGATAGAACTTTTCGCGGCACCAGTATCCAACAGAAACGGTTCGACTACACCTGATGTTGCTACTGCGACATAAGGCCCACTCTGATCCACTGGAACTGATACTACTCCCTCTCTCTGTCCATGGCTGTCCTAGTACCCATTTTGTTGGAATCCCTCAACGACTTCACAATAATCCTCAACAAGATATTGCTGAGATCTATTTTGCTGGGCAGGTTGTCCATTTCGTTGATCAAAGTGATTGGAGGGACGATCATTTGTTTGTGGAGGCATAGCACCTCGTCCTCGTCCTCTAGAATTCTGCGCATAACCACCACGACCTCTCTGAGCTGCTGCTGCATTATTTTGCGCTAAGATCGGACATTCATTTTTATAGTGACCCTCTTTCTTACAGTACGCGCACTGATTCCACTGATATTGAGGCCTTGATGTACTATAATCTGTCCTTTGATATGAGTTTTGCTGCGTATTAGTCTGATTCGTACGAGGCGGATACGCCTGCTGTAAAAGAACTTTAGTTTTTAAATCTTTCGTTTTCTTCTCTGATTTCTCCTTTTCCTCTTTATCCCTATTTTCGTAGTACTGGGCAGTCGCAAGTATTTGCGCTGTCGTAGATACAGCCCACGCACTTTCTGAGTCTTTCAATTTATTGCATAATTCAGGTAATAAATTATGCACAAATTTATCGACAAACAATCTCTGTCCTCCTTCAGTGCTCATGTCCTGACCACTATGGTCTACAAAAGTCTCTTCGAACCTCGTGAAGAAGTCCGAGACGCTTTCGTCTTTCTTCTGTCTGCACGCTGACAACTTGTCCCAATTAACACGCAATGCTGGCATCAGAGTCTTCATTAAATCAATTATTCTACCTGGCAGATTAGCAATCAAAGGTTCGGGTTTCGCACCACCTATTTGTTGAGCATCTGCTGCAGTGATAGCTGCCCAATCACCACCTAAAGCAGCCTGATGATCCTCTCTACGAATTTTAGCCCACACTGGTTGCGGAACTACATTACCAAACAACATATCAATGTCGGCTAAGTTCATTATACAAGCCTCAACTGTCTGTGTCAATTCCTTGTAATATCCGGCTGGATTCTTACGTGGATCTGGCAAAGCCTGTTTCACTGCTAACACTTCTGCTCGCTTCCATGGAATATGTATCCATACTCTTTGGAACTGTGCTGGAGCAGCTGCAATTCCCGCAACCGCATCAGCTTGCACGGCTTCGCGCCAAATTGGAGGAACCTCCCTCATAGGATATTGGCGACTTAGCTTCGCTTTACCTTTTTCTAAATCTCTTGGCGAACGAAGAGATGGATCATTTCTAAAACTTAAAATGAGTTCCATCGCTTCCTGTATTTTATCACCCACTATCATTCCTGCCGCAAACTCCTTTTGAACTTTAATTAAATCTTCCAAATCTGATTCGACATCGTCTTCTTCTATTTCCTCACGTAACAACGAGCACATCTCATCAAAGACGTACCGTTGCGTTGGCTCTCCCCATTGCATAAATGTCTCTAACACATCTTCCGTACTATATCTTCTAACTTTCGTAATCCATCTGAGAGCCGTGGAGTCTAAAACTCCCCGTTCCTCAGTACTTGGAAGCTGACTCCGTCTCTGAACAGAGTCAGGAGTAGGAGTCTTAATCAAGGTTTTATATATAGGAGACAACATATTAGTAACAGAATCAGTGATTCTTCGACGAACAGAAAGTGGTGTTAGTACACTCGCAGACATAGAGAATGCAGTAGAGGTAGGAATAGATGACGAAACAGTAGGAGTATCGAGAAAAATAGTTCGAGGAACAGTAGGTACAGTGGTAGGTATAGGAGCTGGCAGTGTGGGAAGAGGAGGAGCTGTAGGAACATTTACATTCACCACAGGAAGTATAGGAACTTGATTCTGAGGAACAGGAACAGGAACACCAGGTTGTCCAGCAACCGGCAATTGAACATTCGGGATGAGTGGAGCCGTAGCACCTTGTGCATACGGTGGAGGTGACCGTAACAGATAAGATAGCAGAGGATCGTTTTCGGACTCCTCCAGTGTCTTAGCCATTTTCGATGGCAAGGCAGGATAGCACTTGTCAATCGCTAAGTTATGCTCTCTAATGGCTACATCTATGGCCTTCTCACACTCGTTAGCCTGCAACTGTTTAGTCGCTTGCTCTAGAGTTAACTCTTCTTGTTCTTTTTGCTCTTTCTTCAACCTTTTCATTTCTCTCTGTTTGGATTCTTTCCGCCAATAACGAAAAGAGTCAAACATTGCCGGCCGGGCTTTCTTCCTAAACAATTTCGCTTCTAAGTTGTCGAGAATCTCTTGTTCAAAACTACCATGCAGTGGCCAACTAAGGACACCATCCTTCTTACAATAACGGACCCATATCTCATTATAAGTTATAGGACCCACACCATACTTACAGTATAAATCATATAGGGGAGTCCCAATCGGAGGAACCAGACAAGAGTCCTCTAATTGTGAGTCACTGTTGCAACTAAAACAAGACAACATTTTCCGACTTACCATTTTCAATCCGGAACACAAAACAAACAAACACGAAACAAATTGTGCACTTGAACCAAGAACTTAGGCCTACCAAAAACGAACTGATGTATCGATACCCAAAACTAAACCAAATAGATTATCGTAATTAGAACAACCAATGATAATCTTACAAGACCAAACCAAACCAAGAACCGATCAAGGATTTTTAACAATCCTCACAAAAGTAACCAGCTAGCTATCACTAAATACTTAACTGAGGCACTGAAGACGTCACCAAGGAGAAACCCGTCACGTTTCGCCGTACTAAGGACTGCACCACTTCGGGTCCAAGACAGGGCGACGGTCAAGGCAACGGCCCACTGCAGCCGTCCTGAACGGGAACCCTCGTGGAAGAGAACTTCAGGGCCACTTTTGCGATATGCCGGGATCGATGAAGTGGGGCGCCTCCCTCAGGAATCTTCACACGAAGCTTCTCGAACTCTTCAGGCTTTTGGACCGGTACCGAATGACGTCGCCCCACGTTGGGCGCCAATTGGAGTTCTGGACTTTTTGGTTCCGTCCAGAGGTGTCAGGGTACAACACCCAAAGACCCCGGAGTCCCACCTGCCTTGGTGCACAAATGAACAGAAACACGGGCTTCTCGATGGTGGCGTCAAAGACCAAAGGTTTATTACTGCAGGGACACAGAAGTCACAGAATCTACACACGGGCAGAGACTAGGAGCCTGTTCGATTTGTACAAAGTGGGTTGCTCCTTATATACTAAAAATTGTGCTCTAGGCAAATATTTCACATGTCGGTACATTCCCAAACCTTTGTGTCTCTAAACAATAAATATTTGGCGTTACACAGGAACTGTCGATAATATCTGATACCAAACATCACGAAGAGGGGTTCCCACCAGTCCATCACAATCCCTTGTCAATATTGTATTCAAGAGCCGGACCGCCTCATCGTAAAGTTCGTTACCTCCCCCTAATAAAGGCCCAGAAGGAAAGGAGCAGAGCCAGGTGCAGAAGATAGAAAAGCGGGATAAGAGATGTTTGTGGGTTGTAAATGGGCAAGGCTACCGGCTTCGGCCGCCTAATCATGATCAGGTACAATGGACACGAAGACCAGTTTGGCAGGACTGGCTTCGGGCAGAGGAGGCAGCCTTTGTCGAGTCATGCAGCTACAGCGTGATCTGGTTTAAGGTGCACGTGTCACGTAAGAGGTGAATCTCCGGCTAAAGCTACGTGTCCTTAATCAAAGTGGAGTGAATGAAGTGATCAGAGGCTATTGCATATGTGAGGGCAAGGAAACACAAAATGGCGGCCACGATCTAAGATGGATGCCGTGTGTATATCAGAAATGTGTCGGTAGAAGGAGTGCTCTTGCTCGTAGCGTAGCGAAAACACTAGGATATACTAAATGGATCATTTGCGGTTCACTGATACCATTTTTATGTATTTCCGACAAACTTGAAAACACGGGTTCAAGTCGTCACGGAACCGTCACGGAACCTCAGATCCAGAATTGTTGCACAAATGTAATGTTTTTCTGACACAATCTTAGTTTGCACCCTTGTATTTTCAGCTAAGCAATGGGATAAGCTCTCCACCAACTCATATCCTTCTATTTTTTCCTCCACACCTATGTACTCTTAGAGCACTTTCTTTAGCTGTTGCTCTAGCATGTGCAATAATGGGATAGCTTGGCCCATAGTACAGTCCTCCTTTCTGACTTCACGTGTGAAGACCTAGAAAGGAAGAAGCATCTCTGTCAGGCATTTAACTAGGCACTGTAGGAGAGTAGATTCTGCTTACTATGGTTACCCCCCCTTTTTGCTTGTAATTCACTGTTTTTTTATTTTAGTCTGTCTGGGGCCCGGCTATCCAGGAACCCAGTCTAGCTCCTTTCTCTCTAAATTCATTGCATGTACACTCCAGGTTGGTTACTGGGTTACCCTTGTGAGTCCCTAGTATATGGTACGCCAGGTACTCAGGGCATAGGTACCCAGAGGCCTACCAGGGGCTTAAGCATGTATTATGCCACCCCTGGGAAGCCCTCCAAAATGGCACCACAGGACAGCTACTGCAGCCTGTGTAAAGTGGTGCATGCACCCCTTACTAAGATATAGGTTACCTATATCTACCTTTAATCACTGACACATATAAACCTATCAATCACTCCTAGGGCAGGCCTTATCAACCCTGAAGGCAGAGTGCTTGGTTTTGTGTGAGAAGGTGTCCATGCATGAGCAGGACCCCTCTGCAGCTTTTGGAGCTTATCCTCTGAGGCTGTTCTGTGATGCAGCCAGAACATATACTCTTAAGTGCATTATAACTTTGCGGTAAATGCTAACTTTTGAATGGCTGCATGGAAACATGTTGTGCTTGGTGTCAAACACTTTGGAATCCTACCCCCCCCCCCACCAGCCCAGAAAGAGGATTTTCTGACTTCTCGAAGGCCGACCCGAGTCCCCAGCAAAGCTGAGACCGGCAGCCCTCATGAGTGACATAGAACCGGAACCCCTCGATATTGGGCACATTTGCTAGTGCGTCAGCTGCCCGAGATTTCCCAAAGTTGTGCATTGTGTTACTTGTAGCCCAAGCCCTGAGCACCATCTGCACTAGAGATTGTGGGCCTACACTCCACGAGTGTTCTGTGAGCCTGCTTTTTGCATTTCTGCTTGAGGCTCCTTCGCGATCATGGTCCATCGACTGGTGGGTCCCCTCGAAGTTAACTCTACTTTTCCTTGGACTTTTCTGATTGCTCCTGATGTGCCTTGACTCCCTACCAAGTGGTGAGTCCCTCAGAATTTGCTTCTCTGCACGGAAGCAAGTCTTTGCTTCTTGCATGGGTTGCAGTTGCCAAGGCTTGTTGGGTCCAATCAGGAAACCAACACCGCAGCACTCAACATCCCTCATGGCACAGCTCGATTTCAGAACTTGGTTGTCGTCATCGCTTCCTGATCCTCGTGGCTAAAGAGTCAAGCTTCACTTTTTTCATCTGAAATCACACGACATCGGTGGGCATCTGCCTATCCTCTTCCTGGTCACTGGCTAGTGACCCAGACTCTGCCTCTCTGCTTTCAGGTTCTTCTCATCTTTGATCCAGGCTTGGATCACACCAGACACTTTCCACTTGGACACCAGGAGCACTTTGCAGCAGATCGCCATTGAAAATGACGACAAAACCTGAAACGAAAAGACATCTAAGCACCCGGCTTCCCTGGGTGAGGTAACTCGAGTACACTGGTGCTCCCGTGGGTGTTGACTCTAGAAACCCCTACTTCTAAAGGGTTTTGCTCCAAGTCCTCTTCTAAGTGTCCTTTATCTTTAAATTTCCAACCGCAACTTTCCCCATAGACGTTAATGGTGATTCGCGGCTCTGTTCACACACTGCACGCGTCCCCCATGGGTCCCCTGTGTCACTACCTTGGGTGGTTCCTGGTGGCCCCAGCGGTTCTACAGGCTCTAGGCCTTGTCTCTATGCCAGTCGTGGTTCTTATACCACTTTCTTTATATATGGTATGGTACGCCCCTAGGGCTCAATGTATATTGTGCTAATTTACTGTGTGTTATTAAGTTTACTGAATGTACTTTTGCCTGTAGCCTCATAATGGGACTAGAGGAATGTGTTAAGAATAAATATGTATATTTTATATATATACCTGGTGTGGTTCTCCTTTCTTTTGGTCATTCACAAGATTATAGACTGGTAAAACAAGCTGCTTTACATTCCTCCAAGACTTAGCCTGAAGGCTGCTCTCCACAGGTACCACTAGGATAGATTTCTATAAAGGTTGTCTTCAATCCTACCATCAATAAGGGTCATTTGGTTTGGTGCAAGGTGCCCACTAGAGGAATAATGGACAGCATATGCCAGGCCAACTACTCACAGGCACCATTGGTCCATCTGAAGGGTCATGCCTTTCACAGTAGCATCACCTCTTTGCATGACAAATTCAGCGATTGGTCTGTTCTGGTTCAAAAGACGGGCAAGCATGTAATAGGTTGAGTACCAATGTGTTGTCACCTCCTGCATGAGTGCTTTGACTGGAATTCTATAGTCACGTTGAATGATCCTCAGCGGCTTCCGGCTTTAAAAGAATGGCTGGAATGTGTGCATATTCTTCGGCAGGTGGTCAGTAGATTGCTGAGTATGGCTTCTTTTTTATGAAAGTCTTGAACAATAATGTTAATGCAGTGCGCCAAACACGGGAACCTGAAATAGGCACCATCCTCCATGGCCTTAAGTACATTACTGCCATTTTCCGTGGCAACAAAACCAATGTTAATCCCTCTTGGGCGCAGGCATTCAAAGACCTTGCTGTTAAATACTTCCAAATTATTTGCAGCAGTATGAGATTTCTCCATGGCAAAAATGGCTACAGTTGCATGTTTCCAAGTAGCATGAAACATTTTAGCAGTGTCAAAAAAACCTGCTTCAGATATCTTTTCTCTACCCCCCACAAAAGAGATCAAGTGTGCAGTGATGCACATGTAATCAGTGTCTTAGCAACTGGTCCATGTGTCTGTTGTCAGTTGGATATTGTGAACAAAACTCTGCTGCAAAGCTTGTCGAAGCAATTCCAGCACATTGTGATGTAGTGCTGGGACAGCAACTTTGGTGAAAGAGGACCAGATGGGAACCTTCCATTTAGGGCAGATGGCTGACACAAATTCAAGAAAACCACCCCTTCCACAAAAGAAAAAGGGAGAAGGTCCAGAGCTAACATTTTAGCCAGCTTTGCATTGTACACACGTGATGTTGGGTGCTTGCATTCGTACTGCCCCTCCAACCTAAGCATGCTGTCAATGGTAGGCTGGATTATTTTCCTTTGTGGTGCAGCTGTCTTCTTGAACCCAGTTAGGCTCAACGACACACTTTTTTTCATTGCAGTACTCAGTTGCCTTGGTGTCTCATTCTGACTCTGAGTCTGACTCTTCTTACTACGGTGCCACTGAGATGTTTTTTGGAGATGTGGACGGTACAACTACACTGCTGCGGACAGGGTAGAAATGTCTCCCTCTTGTTCACCTTCCACCGCGATTATATCTTCTTCTACTTCTTCCTCCCCACCAACAGCAATTGGTGCAGTTTTACTTTTTTCTTGTACACAAAGTAGGCGATCCTCCCACTGGATTATGTGGTGTTTTTTTAGATGACTTGTTTGGCCTCAGGTACCATAATTTGTACAATGCTTACCCCGCCTAACAGCGTGTCGACAAATTGAGCATATAGCAATGTTCTCCTCCTTACAGCTAACAGAAAATAAGTCCCAAACCGGGGAGATGAACTTTCTGTCACTGCTGGAAGTGCCATTTACCATTACATACTGAGGTGTTGGTTGAGCTGGATGTAGATTAGGTCCCTGCCGGGCCTTAGCAAATATGAAAGCTGAAGGTGGTGTTACCTGTCTTGGTGGAATCCGTGCTACATCCCTCACAACGAATTTGGATAGGGTAATATTGTTGGTCTCCATCTCCTCTGGGCCAGGAGTGATGTTCATGATGACTGGCTTGTCATCATCATCATCCCCCTCTTCTACATCTACCTCCATAACACTAAGGCTTTCTGGAACCTTCCTTTTCACTAGCCTTGTCTTGTGGCGTGCATCACTGTCAGACTGAGCTGGTGGGTTCTAAATGGCACATAGATCATAAGAAGCGGGCCTTGAAGAAGAAGTTGATGGACTAACCCTCCTTTTCCTTGCTGGGGATCTGGAAGACAATGGATCTTCTGAAAGAGTGGCTTGCTCCTCTACGTCTGCAGAAAGCTCGATTTCCTGAACTGCCCCTACTTCAGGAGGAACAGCTACAATTATGGGCTGTTGTTGTGGCTGTTGTTGCGGATACTATTGTGGCAGTTGTGGCTGCTGTTGTGGCGGCTGTTGTTGCGGCTGTTGTTGCGCCTGTGGATGCTCACTTATCTGCTGAGTTTCCACCTGCGTTGATTGGGTACTCCTTTGCGATATTGACATTTCAAAATCACTGCTCGTTAGTAGACTGGCTACCTCTGCAACACTGATGGGCTTGGGCCTAGGTTGGTGGGATGAGCCCCCTGATTTGGAGGTGCTGCTCCCAGCTTGGTTCGTGGACACCGCTGATGCAGGTGTATTTTTTTATTTCCCAAAAAACATGTTGGCCGGCACACCAGTCTTGGAAGGTGCCACTTCCGTCTTCTGTTCCTTCTTCTCACTGGCAACTTTCTTGGTACTGGAGGACCTGGGACCTTTATTTGGGGCCATCATCTTCCTTCCGATGTCAGCAGGATGCAGGAGCACAAGTTGCAGAGATGTCTGTGGTCACACGTGGACGTGACGTGGTGTGCAGCAGGACTTCTGTCTGGCAGTACAATGGGTGATGATGACACTTCCTCCTCTGTCTTTTTGTGCACCTAAACACAAAGAAGCCAGGAGAACATCAGTGAAATTTTGCATTTGTTGTTGTGGCTCAATGACTACTAGTACAAACAATATAATGTATAAACTTAGTGTGTGGCGGTCACACTTGTTAGTGTTATACTATTAAATTTTATTAACTCAGTTTGTTATAAAAAAAACATTACAGTGTAGCCATTTGTAAGACTTTGACAACACGGGCTTTCATGGTATGCCGTGTGCACTCAGGAAGGATAGGAAAGAATAAGAACAAAAACAAAAATACAAATGTAATGGAAGTGGAACCTGTTTAGCATTTATTTGCTCACCATGTCATTCAGGGAGCTGCAGCTGGCAAAGGGGATGGAAGCAGTAAGCCAAGAGGAACATAGGAAATACATGCAGGCATATATGGCAGAAGCAGCACACTACACTCTACTAAACTACCACCAGAAATGGCCACCAGCTACATGTACACTCACAGTCACAAACAACAAGCAGGAGGCCTGAAAACAATGAACTAAAACAGGCCTATAATAGCCAGGCAAATGAGGCATGCAAAACAACACAAATGCAAAAACAAAGACCCACAGGGCTAAACAGGTGTGCAAGTTACACAACAAACACGCCACACACACACACACACACACACACAACAAAGGCATTTATTTAACATACACCAAAACAGTGAAATGCCCCCACAAAAACTCAAAAAGTGCATTATAACCTTGCAGTAAATGCTTACTTTTGAATGGCTGCATGGAAACATGTTGTGTTTGGTGTCAAAAACTTTGGAATCCTAACCCCCCCCTGCCAGTCTTGGCGATGGGGGTAGAATTCCACCCTTCTGGAGGGAGAGACATCTACACACTGGTCTAACCGGTAATAGTTTAAAAGAGCCCTGGCATCACAAAATATCACAAAATGTCATCACAAAATGTCTGACCTCCTGCTGCTGCTATACAAAACACTGGTAGGGGAGGCCTGGACAATAGGTTTCCTGCCACAAGGAGGTGTAACCATCTCCCAGACAGGCTTTTGTGTATTGGGGCTGGGTGGGTGTACTCTGAGAGTGATTTGAAGTCCGCACTGGGGGCACATTTGGTGTCCCTGTGCATAGCCCAGTTCAAACCAGTTGCAGGGGCTTCCAGCCCCTGCTCTGGCACAAAACAGGACAACCCTAGCCACCACTCTTTCCAAACCATCCCATAGGTCGGTGCCCAGAGTATGTCCAACGCCTTTTCTTAGTATAAGTAAGGGAACCCTGGCAACAGGACTTTAGATTACACCTTGACGAAACTCTGAAACTGAATCCTGGAACTTCGACACTCTACTAAAGAATAGAGGATAAAATAATCTCCCTTGGGGTCAAGGAGTGACTCCCCTGTTCAAACAGGCACCAATAAATCATTTGCTGGTCTGCATCTCCAAAGCTCCTGCCAGAATCTGAAGCATTTGCAGCCCAGAAAGAGGATTTCCTGACTTCTCGAAGGCCGACCCGAGTCCCCAGCAAAGCTGAGACTCGCAGCCCTCTTGAGTGACGTGGAACCGGAACCCCTGGACATTGCGAACATTTGCTAGTGCATCAGCTTCCCGAGCTTTCCCGAAGTTGTGCATTGTGTTACTTGTAGCCCAAGCCCTGAGTACCATCTGCACTGGAGATTGTGGGGCTACACTCCACGAGTGTTCTGTGAGCCTGCTTTTTGCACTTCTGCTTGATGCTCCTTGGCGATCCCTGGTCCATCGACTGGTGGGTCCTCTCGAAGGTAACTCTACTTTTCCTTGGGCTTTTCTGATTGCTCCTGACGTGCCTTGACTCCCTACCAAGTGGTGAGTCCCTCAGACTTTGCTGGTCTGCACCAAAGCAAGTCTTTACTTTCTGCATGGGTTGCTGTTGCCAAGGCTTCAATCCAATGCCATCCATGCCCTAAATGATGTTTAAAGTCGACAGAACACAAAGAAACAGTTGCTTCACGCAGCCATGTCTACCTCTGAGCCTACTGGATAAACAGCCTATTGGCAGGCTAGGCCACAAGCTTGCAGGCCTATGGCAAAAGCTCACTGCCTGGCTTCAAAATGACCACCAGCCACATGGCCAGGCCCACAAAAACAAGAAACCAAAGGGAAGACAAACAATGCAGGCCTATGGCAAAAGTGCACTGCCTGGCTTCAAAATGTCCGCCAGCCACATGGCAAGGCCCACAATAACAAGAAAAAAGGACCAAAGGGAACACATGCAGGCCTATATGGCAAAGGCAGCCCACTTACAATTACCACCAAAAATGGACATCAGCCACATGGACACTCACAGTCACAACAAGCAACAAGCAGGAGGCCTGGAAAACTATAAACTGACACAGGCCTATGATAGCCAAGCAAAGGGGGCATGCTAAACAACACAGCTTTTAATGCAATAAAATACAACTACAAGAAACTAAAGGGAAGACAACCAATGCAGGCCTATGGCAAAAGCGCACTGCCTGGCTTCAAAATGTCCGTCAGCCAAATGGCAAGGCCCACAATAACAAGAAAAAAGGAACAAAGGAAACACATGCAGGCCTATATGGCAAAGGCAGCCCACTTACAATTACCACCAGAAATGGCAACCAGCCACATGGACACTCACAGTCACAACAAGCAACAAGCAGGAGGCCTATAAAACAATGACCTGAAACAGGCCTATAATAGCCAGGCAAAGGAGGCATGCTAAACAACACAGCTTTTAATGCAATCAAATGCAAAAACGAAAATCCACAGGGCTAAACAAGGTGTGCCAGTTATACAACAAACACAACACACACACAACAAAGGCATTTAATGAACACACACCAAAAAAAGTTGAAATGCCCCCCCAAAAAATACATTTTGCAATTCAATCCAATGCCATCTATGCCCTAAATTATGTTTAGAATTAATTCAACACACACCAAAGGAACAGTTGTTTCATCATGCACTCATGATCAGCTCTGGGCCTACTGGCTACCCACAATAAATTGTTTTAAAAATGATGAAAAGTACACATTTTCTGTAGGTGCAGCAACTGCAATGCCCCAATCAAACAAACAACACCAACTTACTTGTAAAATCTCAAATCCAAAAGTCCTCAAATCCAATGATATATGATGCAGCAGACACAAAGAGTGATACTTCTAGCTACAAATCCAAATGAAAAGTGAACAGGACATGTACAAAGCCCTGGGAGAAGCCTGCTGGACAGGAACAAGAAGTTGGAGACTCTGGGGCACTTCTTTCATCTCCAAAAAAAAAGTTTTTTAAAAAAGGACTCCTTGCACTAAAAAGTACAGCCAAATGTCAATCTGAGAAGTTTTTTTCATCCAAAACTTCATTTTCGAGAAGGTTTTATGCTGCTTGATATATTCTTCTTCTCCATATTGCAAATTTTGTGCGTTTGGCATCGCAAGCTTCACCAAACTGCCGCCAGATGTCCGATGGCGTGTCCGAATAACGTGTTTGCAATCGCACACTCTTGCGGGATTGCTCGGCAGGCTACAAAATCGCGTGGCGCACGAGAGCGGATAGGAAAAATCATCGGCAAACGCAGGGATCTCGGAAAGTCACTATCGCGTGCGTGAAAAGACATTTTTAAAGCGCGAACAAGGAAAACATTCCGCAGTGCAGTGGATTGTGGGATTTTCGGTAATTCCACATTCTCCATGGAACGTGGAATTGCCAAAATTCCACAAATTTCACGAGTGGAGCAGATTTTACTGCCCAGGCCTACTTAATTGAGACACTGAGGTGTTGGAAAATACATTCTTACCATATTAGAATCTTTATCACATGTTTTCATTACATTTGTTGCCTGATTTACATCTTTTGTTGGCTCAGCTCATGCTTCAAATGTTAGAGCAAAGCCAGATCCCTGGCTCAGCTCTGGCCAAGGCTGGCCATGCTCCCACCGCAATTTAGTCTTTATGATGTCCTTTGCCAGGTGTGCGCGTGACAGCTTTTTTAATCACAACGTCCACAGCACTCTGAGATCAGACCTGTCTCTCTTCCCCACATCCACCCACACAAGCCAGCACAACATTTCCTGTTGACTGATGTTGAGTGGTCACTGATGGAGGAAGTTGTAGGTGTGTGGCAGGCTCTGTATCTACTCCAGATGTGGAATACACCCATGATGCAGCACCAGTTCGAGTTTTGCGCCCTCAGGTTTTACCTGCAAGAACCCGTGACATGGCACAGTTCACAGCTGAACTGTGAAGGATAACAATCAAACAAAGCATGGTGATTTTTCCTGATCAAAAACGTTGTCTTCAGACTTCGAATAATTGTGGGGGATGAAAATCTTCAGTTGGGCAGTCCATAAAGCTGTTGCCAGGAAGTTAGTTCACAGGACACGATACAGCTTTTTTGTGTTTTGTGGCCTTTTCAGTGCCTTGAACTTTGAGATCAAAGAATCTAAGAGAAAGAAATACTGCTAAAATACAGACCTATGTTTGTCTCTGAGTGTAATTGAATTCTCTCATATTTAAAGGAGAGAGCACAAGAACGTTAGCCCTGGCTAACAGTGGTAAAATGTACAGAGTACTAATGTCAACCAAAATGAGATCAACAAAGTAGGAGGGGTGTAGGCAAATGTTTAGGGAAAGACCACCCTAAAGTTCACAGGTCTGTTGATATTATAAAGCTTTCCTCTCTAAATTAATATCTCCAACTTCACCCTCATCTGGTTCACAACGTCACACCTGCGTACCTCTTCTGAAAAATAGGACCAATGTTCTGCAAAATAGCATCATCTGTTATTCTCTTCTGCATTTGGCAGGAAGGCTGATAAGACCACTGAGTGAACGCCATTGGTGTCTCTCGGTACCCTTCAACAAGGTACGGTGATGCGGTTCTATATGGCTTCTATCTCGAGTCTATGCACAAAGTGAGTTTCTATCTCATCAAACCCCTCTCCTAGTTTGTATAATGTATCTGATAATTTTTTAACCTTTCAGAAGTAACACAATTATCACAAAAGGTATTAGCAAGCTTTGTGTTACTTACATTCTGTGAAACCATGCTCATTGTTTAAAAACAATAAACAAGAAGTGAAATTATTACTTGATATGAAACCTTGTTACTTTAAAACCTTCACTAGAGCAGAGAATTCAACTCATACAAAATAGTACGAGCATATTCAGGCAGACCTATAACGAATTATGCCATGAATAAATGTGCATTTTCTATGTGATATCGATATTTAAAAAATCAATATATGTACTTCAAGAAAGGGGACACCTAAAAGGAAAAAATATAGATATAGTAATTGTAGCACAATGTTAGAAACAGGGTTTCTGGTTGGCAGAGGTATGCACCAGGGCCGGACTGGCTACTTGGCGTTTTGGTGTGCTGCCAAGCTGGGGGCTGATTTTGTTGATGGGACCAGCGTGTGCTTAAAACCATTCGTTTTGCTTTGTTTTTTTAGAAGCACATGCAGGTCCCCATCAACAAAATCAGCAGTTAAATCAGCCCCCAGCTTGGCAGCACACCAAAGCGCCCGGTAGCCAGTCTGGCCCTGCTATGCACCCTGTCCAAGCATGAACCACAATCCTAGTCAAGGTAAGTCAGATGCGAACCATAAATTAACCTGTGTTTACCATCTGGTAGCTTGGCACAGAGCAGGCAGGCTTAAGTTAGTAGGTAGTGTGCTACGTATTTCTACACTTTAAACAGTAAAACAGTAAAACAGTGAAAACACCCCGCAAAAAAGATACAACAGAAATCCCTTATGTAGATCCTGGGATCCTGAGATGAGCAATTTTAAAGATTACAGTGAATAAAAGGATAAAGCGCCAACTGTGGTTGTCTGGTTGCGCCGCGCTGGCATAAAGTCATATGGTCAGGCTGATCATGATGGAGAATGGGACAGCTACAGGGGCCCATTTGGGCCCGCTGAACACAGTACCTTAAATCCTGGTGCGCAGTCTGCATGGTGTTGCTTTGCTAGATTTTGAGGCTCTTTCAATGAGGAACACAGAGGGCAGAGCACCTTAGTGCCACTTCCAAGGATTAATAACAAGGGTGGTACCACTTGGCAGGGCAGACTCACAGATGAAAGAGTCCCGGTGCAGGAGCAGATTGGCTGGAAGTCTTTTGTGTCCCTGAGACTTCAGAAAAAAGGAGACCAGTCATCTGGCCCTTGGAATCCTTCTTGGGTCTGTGTTGTCCTCTCCGTCATCAGGATCAGCGTGTTGTTAAATAGGCCACCTCCTGATCTATCCAAGCCCCGAATGCTGTAATAGCCGTGGGCTATAGAAGGATCAGATGAGGGCAAAACGGGAAGGAAAGGAAGGGGACTGCGGGGAGGGAGAGCTGTGAAGACAGAGAACACAATGATTGGTACAGGCTCTACGAGAAACACACCATATAATATCGGATGGCCGGACACGAACAGCTCTCTACCTGTGAATCGAAAGTGGCCAGCAGTAACTCAGTAGATACTTCTCTTCTTTCTGAGAACATACACTTTCGTTTATGCAATCTGATTCCCCCTGTGACACACAAAGAATCACTCCTGTAACACACCACGTTATCTTGTTTCTACTCCCTCTATGACCGGAAAGACTTGGTATACATACCCTATTCTCCCTTCCCGTAGGTGGTGAAGAGTAGTAGACTTGATAAGCTAAAGACAACGTGACACAATCTCTCCCAAAAGCAAACGTGTGGGTTACGTCACCCAAAAGTAAAGTATGAAAAGAGCTACCTGTATGGTTGCACAGTAACTTCTGGAGACGAGCTCCTTCGTCCCCAGCCTGGGACCTATACCAGTCTTCCTCCGCAATAGCCGTTGCAAAAAGGCTCGCCAACGGAGAATTACTGGGTTGTAATAAATAAACAAACACAGGTATTTCCTCCGCAATAGCCGTTGAAAAAAGGCTCGCCAACGGAGGAAAAAAGGAAACAGAGAAACTACAATAACAGGACCACAAGTCGTGTCCTCCGCAAGAGCCGATGCAAGAAGGCTCGCCAACGTAGACACGAAACAAAGCAAAACCTGAACGAAGCTAACTATAGATGTCCTCCGCAAGAGCCGATGCAAGAAGGCTCGCCAACAGAGGACCCAAGAACACAACGGTACAGCAAACCTCTCCGTCCCTCGCACACAGCGTAGAACGTCGAGACGTCACCTGGCATTGGCGGTCAGGATCCAAAATATCCGACGCCTGTTGGAGGACGTGTCTTCCTTATATACCCCGCCTCCTGAAAGCTTGGCATTCTGGGAAACGTAGTTCCATCTCCTTCCGTAACCCTTTTCGTTGATGAGGCGCGACCAGAACCTGACAGTCTGGATTGCAGAGATGCAGGTCCAGTCCATCTAACTCCCACGCAAGACTACAGCAGGAAAAAGCCAGCTCAGCAAAGCAGAAGTACAGCAAAATAGCTGTCCAGCAGAGTGGCAGTCCTTTCAGCAACACAGCAGTTTTCCTGAGAGAGTATCCACAGGTCCAGAAGTGTACTGAAGTGGTGGTGTCTGAGGTCCTTCTTTTATACACAATTGAACCGTTGGAAGAGGGGAGAGTTTTCTAATGGTGTGACTTGAACTGCACAGATGTCCTGTATCCCCTGTCCTGGCTCCAAGCTAGCTGGAATGACAATGCAGGGTCATTAAACTCTACTAAGTGTGGACAGGGCACAGCCTATTCAGGTATATGTGAGGCAGTGCTTAGCTCCCCCTCAAGCCAGTTAATGGCCCATCAAGTCACATCTAAGCTCTCATTGTGTGTGGCTGTCTAGAGGGAATGCACAAAGCTCAGCTGTCACCCACCCCAAACATGTATTCAGAGACAGGCAGAAGGCACCAAATGGCTAAAATAAGAACATCTCAACTTTGGAAAAGTGGCAGTTTCAGATTCATAACTGAAAATCTGACATTACCATAAGTTGTGATTTTAAATTGTGAGTCCAGAGACACCAAACTTGAAATATCCATCTTTTCCCAACTGGAAATTACACTTATAAAATATAATAAGGTAATCCCAATGTTAATTTATGGGAGAGATAAGCCTTGCGGTGATGAAAACTGATTTTATATTACCAGGATATATAAATTTTAAATACACTGCACTCTGCCCTTAGGGTTGTCTAGGGCCTAAGTTAGGGGTGATTTATGTGTATTGAAAAGGAAGGTTTGGGCCTGGCAAACTTGGCAGGCCATAATACAATACACTTTAGGTGGGTCTGAGGCCAAAAGTTTAAAGACTCAACGGGATACTAAGCCCCACTGTAAAAGTATAAACACAATATATATCCCGGGGTCTACTGGTAAGGAACACAGATACTGTAGCTGCCCAAGACTCTCTCTCAAAATAAATCTTAAAGGAATATACCAAAATTGTATGAATTCCCATCACTCACCATTCCAGATGACGTGCTTCACCATCTGGGTCTCCTTAAATAGGGCTACAACTCCACGCTATTGATGGAGGAGCCCAAAGGATGTTTTAGTATTTGGATCAATATTATACAGATGTGAGCTAACGTAGTCTAGAGTGTATGGGAAGAGTGCAGTGCGGATATAAATGTGTGCTTAAAATAGAAGTGTGATCAGACCACGATTTATTCTTGTCTGCCACGATCAATAATTAAAAACAGTGCAAAAGAACAGTTTCAACAGATAGTTGTCCATAAATAATCAATCGGTCAACATGTTTCAGCACATATAGGCAAGGATACACCCAGTGCTTTCATCAGGACCTATCAAATATTAACGCTACTGCAAAGGTGAAAAAAGTGAGTGAAAAATAAATATAGAATGTACCATGCAAAAAAATCTACTGGGAAACAATACAACCTTGTTACTTGTTTCTCAAAGTTCTCAAGTCTCGTATCTCTTGGAGGATCTATAAGAAATACAAAGAAGGTACATGGAAATAGAACAGTCTTGGGGGACAGTATGTGTGTCATACATTTAACCTATGAAACTACAATTTGTTATCAAGCTAGCCCTCATGATGGGCACTCATCCATCGAGCCTTACCTCAAGAGTATGGAGATATTACCTCACCCCACCTGGCAACAGATCAGGGTAAACGAGGCACTGCTCTGGAAAAGGAAAGGCACGGAATACCGATATATCAATTATGGTGCACTGCCCACCTTTAACATTTAAAAAAAATAAAAAATTGTCTGACACACAGCATGGACAGATACAACACTCAACACATATAATGTACACTCCCTCAACAGGAGGGGTGTCCAGTTCTCTTGGCACTCAGTGCTTTGTGGTGCATTAAATGCCTAACTCGATCACACATAGAACAAGGTTCTAGCTAGATGGCCGAACAATCATGTGATCCTCTAAGAATGATGTTGTAATTGCAAAAGGTCTCCCTATATTTAATACAGGTGTGGTCATAATGCATAGTAATGGATGGATATTAAAATCATGAATGCCAAAGACCCAGCAGTGTCAGAAACTGTCAAAAACCATTAAAGACATACTTTTGTACATCCCACAACAAAAGAAAAGAAGAAGGCTGATCTAATAGTGAGCCCTCCTTCTCAACAGAACAAAATTATGTACATACACCAAAGAAACAGTACATCGTAGGATGTTAAGAACCATTCGTAAGTGGTTCTATACAGTAATAAAAGGGAGAATGTTGTGTATGAACAAAGCATTCCATCTAGCAGGTCAAAAACTGCATAAAGCGAAAAGCGGCAAACGCGGGACAAAACGCACGATTACAAAAATGTCACACGCTCTTATTTGGTCGACGGTACTTCGGATGGTCATCCAAGCCGACTCCAGGAGCTTGCAGTGTTTTTAAAGTACAGCCTGTTGTCTTCCGCGTCTGATTCAGCCGACGCGTCATCCCGCAGTGCGTAATCACGCCCATTGCGAGACTACACTATTGTTCTGCAGGATCATGGGAAATGTAGTCCCATTAGCGAGTCCGTGATATTTCAGTACAACTATGCCCATTCAGCGTAACATCTAGTTACAAAAATGTGATCCATTCATGTAACGAGAAGGATCTGATTCAATCACATGTTCCCATTTCATCAGAAACAGACAGTCATGTTAAGGGTGTTCGTTCAAAAAAGTTTTGAACATCACATAAACATGAACAAATACACAAATCCCATCGTGCTAACAATGTTTTTTGATGGTATAATAATATAAATAAACATTCTCAGGGCGGCATGAATACTACAGATTTTTACAGAATGATCATGCTATCAATGTTTAGATGGTGTAACAATATAACCAAACAAGCTCCGGACGGCATGAATACTACAGATTTTTACAGAATGATCATGCTATCAATGTTTAGATGGTGGAACAATATAACCAAACAAGCTCCGGACGGCATGAATACTACAGATTTTTACAGAATGATCATGCTATCAATGTTTAGATGGTGGAACAATATAACCAAACAAGCTCAGGACGGCATGAGTACTACAGATTTATACCGTATGATCATTCAACCACCTGTAAGGGAACCAAAGGAACAAATACACACGAAAGGGAGAATGTCTCTGTTCAACACAATATTATGCTAGATGGACAATTGAAGAAATACAACTACTCTAAATATTGCAAAAGACAACATGGCAGATTAAAACTACACACACAGGCTCTACAATGGCAGGCCTGAGACATGTTTAAAGGGGTAATGAAGTGGGTGGCAGAAACAGTGCTGCATGCCTGCCAGTAAGATTTGATGTACAGGCCCTGGGCACATGTATTGCACTTTAGTTGGAGGTATAGGTACATTAAATATGCCAAGTGTGGATAAGCCCACGTACCACCTTTTTGGGAAAGAGCACATGCACTTTAGCACTGCTCAGCAGCAGTAAAGTACCCAGAGTATAAAAGTCAACAAAAACAAATTCAGCAAAAATGGGAGGAGGAAGGCAAAACATTTGGGGGTGACTCATCAGAAAGGGGCCATGTTTGATTGTGAAGAAGATGAAGGTGCTCCCATACGGATCGCAACATCTGTGAAGAGGTAGTTTTCATTGGTTGGGCCATATCTGTCATTCCGCAGTAAACCAATGAGGGAGCACATCGGTGGGCTGTTTAAAATATTGGTGGCCATGTGTTCCATCACATTTCATGATTGCAATCTCCATGGATGGCTGTTGTGTCTACATTTTGAATGTCAGCCAGTGTTCCTGATGACATGGTGCAAACAAAGGCAGATACTCTCAGTAATTCCTGGTGCTACCGCATAGGTAAGCTCCTTGGGACGATTGAGCTATCGGTGTTGCTTTTTGGAAAGTTCTGGAACAGTCTCCCCTCTGGGTGGGTCGAGAGGGAATATGGATTCATACTTGAGTTGAGGTGTTCGGAATTGGATAAATTAACAGATAATTGCAAAGTTAAGTTAGACACTTGTGGTGTTGAAATTGTGCTAAAATAGGTTTTATCAATAAAGTGGAACTCTTTGTGGTGTTCTTGTACCTTGTTGTTCAGTGAGCTGACACACAGCGTACCTTTGCAATCCCATGTTTTCGTATATGTACCAACCGCAGAGCCACATTCAGAGGGCCGGACTGCACCGACTTGCCTGAAGCTCTTGTTTCTGCTTCAGCCTTCATAATAATTATTCCTTCAAGATCAGTGCTGCAGCCGAGTCAGTTGATGCTTTAAATGCATTCTGCCTGTAACCTACCTTATGCGGGGAAAGAGTGCATAAACCGTGCACAGCTGCAAATTGCTTGATTGTTTGTCTCTAAGTGTGAGAACAGAGGGGCTTATTTATGAGAGCTCTGCATGACTTTTGCACTACGTAAAGTGGTGCATTTGTGACTCAGGGCTCTCATAAAGATCTGTGAAGTCATGCAAAGTCACCGTGCATGGCTTTGAGTGGTCTCGTACATCATGAGTAAGGTGAAGCACTGCATATAGCTGAGTTCCTTACTCTGCATCCGGAAGGTGTTCCATGAGTGTTGACTTGGGTTTTTCGAAAGCAAAACACATGGAATTTGAAGTTGCCCCAGATTTACAAAAACATATAAACCTGATTTCAGGAAGGTGCCTCTTCCTGTACAAAAACAATTCTGCCTCCAATGGAGGCACCTTGGCACCATGTTTCAAGGGTTGCCTTGGCGCTAGGCTGCGGAAAGGGCGCCAGCACAGGCAGAAAGGACAGGAATGCAGTGTATTGGTTAAATTCAGTGCATTTCTGCCCGTTCACTTCGGCGTAGGGCAGCGCAGCAAGGTGCCTTTCTGCCCTCCTCTAAGTCAAAATGGGGAGAGGACGTGGCCTAACGGCTAGGGTGATCGACCTGAGAGCTTGGGAACTGGGTTCGAGTTTCGGCAAGGACGCTCAACATTCTGTGATTCTGGGCAAATCACTTAATCTCCCCTTGCCTACTCCCCTTGCCTAACAAAAATAAATGTGTCCGTCCTTAACTTAACTGGTGCTCATGTAAAGCGGTCTAATACCTCCGGGTCTAGTTGGCGCTATATATATATATATATATATATATATATATATATATATATATATATATATATATATATATATATATCCCGAGCACTCGAACCACTCAAAACACTTCCAACTGCCGCACATATGTCGGCTTCGGCGAGGAAAGAGACGCAGACCTCGTAGTTTTCTGGGCAATGTTCTTTCTTTATTCAAAGAGACCCCACACACAATGCATTTCGAGCTCTAAACCCCTTGATCACGTGTATGTATATATATACAAAAAAAACTACACAAAAATCCCATAAATGAGGTCCAGAGTTCTGCCCGTTGGACACAAGGCAGGTTTGTGTCAGACAGAGGCAATTCACAATCACCACGATAGCCTGCCTGGGTACAGTTACCTCAGGCTGCCCTTTTTATTAGGTCGATCCTAGCATTGCAGCACATGCGCTGCACGCTTTGCGAGGCATGCAGTATTCAGTGTAGTGTGGAAGCTCCGCCCACTCTCTGCCCACCATTTTCATTGGCTTAGGTCCTAAATGCTGCCTTTCGATTGGTTTTAGGCTTGTTAGTTCCTCCTCATGACAGCCATGTCCTCATGTGTATCCTTCCATGGCTACTGGCCCCTTTACTCTGAACACTATTTAAGTGAAATGGTGTTTTTTTTAAATCAGGGCAGTTAAAACATATTTTCCTAACATCCTAAAACAACAAAAAAACACATGCAGAAACAAAACCAACATCCAACGGTTTTCATACTGAAAACAGGGTTTAGAAAATGAACAATGAGGATGGGGGTGTGAGCTCAGAAATAAGGTGATGGGAGGAAGGCAAGATTTATTTCTTGTGAGCTGGGTTTGAAATACTCCTTGGGAGACCTAACGCGGGTGCCTTCACAGAGGCACGCTTTATTCTAGCAATCAAAGGGAGCCGGGAACTCCTTTGCAAGCCCAGACTGCAGGCTGTCATTTAAAACTCATTCAGAAACATTTATTGTGTAGAGCAGAGGGATTCTATATTTTCTCGTTTCCCCTCAGTGTTGTGTTCTAGTGTGCTTGGCCTGTGTCACAGTGTATATTCATGTCTGGATTGTTAGGGCAGAATGTTGGCAATGTTGTGGCCTGCTTAACAGGAGAGTCAGGGATGACCTATATATGGGGTGGCGCAGGAAGCCATTTTTTTGATTCCAGGGCAAAACGTCACAGGTCTTCGGGGAAAAGAGACTTATTGTGGAGGGGCCCTGAGAAGAGGGGTTTCAGTCGCTTTCGGTTCCCATGGAGCAAGCAAGGTCGCCGCCAACATTCTTTCTGTCTTAGTGAAGCAGCAGCAGACTTTCAATTTCCCAAACAACTTTCAAGCTTGTGGGTTTGGTTTTATCTCATAGGGAAGAAATGGTGAACAGGGAGATAATAACACCATTTTAGTAGGATATATGGTCAGAACTTATACTGTTGTTTATAGATCCCCGTTGCCCAACCAGAATGCTTAGATGTCCTCATTCATGAAACTGCCTGCCTTTGTCTCCCAATGCTTTATAAGGTAATGGGATAATGGGATTTGTACCCTGGTGTTTCGTAGAATATTTGCCAGGAAATTCAACACGTGACTGTATACCTATGGAACGCGGGGAGGATGTGGCAAAACAGTCAGAGCTGCCGACTTGCAAACAAAAAAAACGATAGCATAAATGCCTATGTCTGCCAACATAATATATAGGTGCCCTGCTGCAGGATAAAATAACTGCCTCTGAATATAACACACAAAAAGAGCACTTCATGAAAAGAATCCTGAACAATGTAAGACATTGACCCCAGTACCGAGATCTAAGTCCATTGTTATTTTGCTCCCCATGCCTTTCCAGTTTGAACCCAGCTATATGCAAATGAGTCTTGACTCTGCGCCCAATGGGAACTGTCCAGTCCGAACTGCAAGGCCAGGCCCTCCCTGGACTGGAAACAAGCATCCTAGGACCGGTTACGGTGTTTCACCCCTCATCAGCCAGGATAGCTTGACTTCAGTGGCATGGAGAGCACGGAACCCACGTCTGGGCATACCGTATCACTCGGGTGACAAATGCAAAAAGAACAACTGATGGACAGAATGCAGAACAATGTCATACATTCACCCCAGTGCATGACACAACAGCCTCTGTACAATACACAAGGATACAATAACACCTTATGTACTTCAACACTGGATAACATACACTGCCAACGTTCAATAATGCGGGATACGATCACTGAATATGTACACTCGTGCACCATAGAATAACTGCCTATGTACCCTTCCATGTGCACAATAGAGTAACTGATAGCAGATCTGGCGTACAGTTAACCTCAGGCTGTCCTTTTTATTTGTTTAATCATCCATTTATGTCACATTTTTCTCTAGAAATTCCTCTGTTACTCAGGGCTTGAAGTGGGCCGAGTCTCACCAGTGCTGAGCACTGACAGATTTTTAAAGGGGGCCTCGGATTTGTGCCCTGGCACAGGCGGTCCTTTTTTCCCCGGACTGCAGTGGCAGCAGGCACATGGATGTGCGCTGCTCACACTGCTCACTTCTCACTAGTGGAGAAGTCACGGCATGACGTCATGCCAGGTGAGCATTGAGGGGAAGGGAAATCCTATAAAGAGAGTCATTTTATCTCTGGATTTCCCTTCTCTTTTTGAAAACTCAGGAGCAGCAACATTGTTGTGGTGTCACCAGGGCTTTAAGTGGAAGCTTTTTCAATATTATATACAACAAGCCACAATTGCTGCTTATTTATCGTACACATCTAACAACCATTGTCCTGATTTGTTTTGGGTATAATATTACTTATTTCCAATTACAGAAACAGCAAAATGCAAGTCGGGCGGCCACTATACTAAGCACAGGTTTTTAGCTTCCGTGTTTTGAAGCCAGGCCCTTAATGACATTGGCCACGCCCCTTTGAGAGACCCCTCAGTTTTCTCATCCCACTTAAAGCCCTGCTACTGGAATTGTAAACGACAATGAATTTTATGTATGTGTTAGCAAAACAGGTAAATAAGAGGCATTGTCATTTACAATGCCAATACCGTAAACTCTTGCAAATGCGAGACCTATTGCATTGCAAATGCTTGTTGGTTTAATCGTCCTTTTATGCCACATGTTTTACTAGAAACACCTCTGATACTGATAGATTTACTGCAGTGCAATCGTGACATGTGCTTAGTTGCTCAGCACCCTACAAGTCTCCGAGTTCAGTCGCACAGTGACAAGCTGAGCGAAGTTTCTAGAGCGGGCGACGTCGGAGGCGTCGCTCCAGCTATTCATAATTTTCGGTATATATTTTAGCCTGAGGGTTCTGCATTAGAAAATGTACCTGGGGCGTGTCATTATAGGATGGCCCTGTGAGAAGGGCCAGTTACCAGGCCAGTGGCCCACCAGTGCACAGGTTCCCCACAGCCCTTCAGGAATATAACTCCATGCAGTGCACAAGCCTTCCGTGCCCCTACAGCAGCTGAGTCTGCGAACACCTTGTGAGGGGCAGGCTGCAGGGCAGGTGTGCCAGCTGTTGGAGAGGGGGATTGCTGCAGGGCAACTGTGCCAGCTGTTGTAGAGGATGCTGGCTGCAGGGCAGGTGTGCCAGCTGTTTGAGAGGAGGCTGGCTGCAGGGCAGGTGTGCCAGCTGTTGGAGAGGAGGCTGGCTGCAGGGCAGGTGTGCCAGCTGTTGTAGAGGAGGCTGGCTACAGGGCGGGTGTGCCAGCTGTTGTAGAGGAGGCTGGCTACAGGGCGGGTGTGCCAGCTGTTGTAGAGGAGGCTGGCTGCAGGGCAGGTGTGCCAGCTGTTGTAGAGGAGGCTGGCTACAGGGCGGGTGTGCCAGCTGTTGTAGAGGAGGCTGGCTGCAGGGCAGGTGTGCCAGCTGTTGGCGAGGAGGCTGGCTGCAGGGCAGGTGTGCCAGCTGTTGGAGAAGAGGCTGGCTGCAGGGCAGGTGTGCCAGCTGTTGTAGAGGAGGCTGGCTGCAGGGCAGGTGTGCCAGCTGTTTGAGAGGAGGCTGGCTGCAGGGCAGGTGTGCCAGCTGTTGGAGAGGAGGCTGGCTGCAGGGCAGGTGTGCCAGCTGTTGTAGAGGAGGCTGGCTACAGGGCGGGTGTGCCAGCTGTTGTAGAGGAGGCTGGCTACAGGGCGGGTGTGCCAGCTGTTGTAGAGGAGGCTGGCTGCAGGGCAGGTGTGCCAGCTGTTGTAGAGGAGGCTGGCTACAGGGCGGGTGTGCCAGCTGTTGTAGAGGAGGCTGGCTGCAGGGCAGGTGTGCCAGCTGTTGGGGAGGAGGCTGGCTGCAGGGCGGGTGTGCCAGCTGTTGTAGAGGGGACTGGCTGCAGGGCAGGTGTGCCAGCTGTTGGAGAGGGGGATGGCTACAGGGCAGGTGTGCCAGCTGTTGGAGAGGGGGGTGGCTGCAGGGCAACTGTGCCAGCTGTTGTAGAGGAGGCTGGCTACAGGGCGGGTGTGCCAGCTGTTGTAGAGGGGACTGGCTGCAGGGCAGGTGTGCCAGATGTTGGAGAAGAGGCTGGCTGCAGGGCAGCTGTGCCAGCTGTTGGAGAGGAGGCTGGCTGCAGCTCAGGCGTGCCAGCTGTTGGAGAGGTGGCTGGCTGCAGGGCAGGTGTGCCAGCTGTTTGAGAGGAGGCTGGCTGCAGGTCAGGCGTGCCAGCTGTTGGAGAGGTGGCTGGCTGCAGGGCAGGTGTGCCAGCTGTTGGAGAGGGGGCTGGCTGCAGGGCAGGTGTGCCAGCTGTTGGAGAGGCAGCTGGCTGCAGGACAGGTGTGCCAGCTGTTTGAGAGGAGGCTGGCTGCAGGTCAGGCGTGCCAGCTGTTGGAGAGGTGGCTGGCTGCAGGGCAGGTGTGCCAGCTGTTGGAGAGGGGGTGGCTGCAGGGCAACTGTGCCAGCTATTGTAGAGGAGGCTGGCTACAGGGCAGGTGTGCCAGCTGTTGGAGAAGAGGCTGGCTGCAGGGCAGGTGTGCCAGCTGTTGGAGAGGAGGCTGGCTGCAGGGCAGGTGTGCCAGCTGTTGTAGAGGAGGCTGGCTGCAGGGCAGGTGTGCCAGCTGTTGGAGAAGAGGCTGGCTGCAGGGCAGGTGTGCCAGCTGTTGGAGAGGAGGCTGGCTGCAGGGCAGGTGTGCCAGCTGTTGGAGAGGTGGCTGGCTGCAGGGCAGGTGTGCCAGCTGTTGGGGGAGAAGGCTGGCTGCAGGGCAGGTGTGCCAGCTGTTGGAGAGGTGGCTGGCTGCAGGGCAGGTTTGCCAGCTGTTGTACAGGAGGCTGGCTGCAGGGCAGGTGTGCCAGCTGTTGGAGAGGAGGCTGTACTGTGCTCGTGGTCGTTCTGGTGCTAAATCCACCCTCCATGATAACAACACACATACATGAACGTAAAGTAAGTCTGGCAAGTCCCTTCGTTATGGACGGGACCCAGAGCCTTTATGCACATAGCGCTGGCCTCACTACAGCTTAGCTAGTGTCAGTGCAGCGGTTGCCGTGTCTACAGGAGATGGGGGCTTAAGTGGTCCCTTGTAACCCAAATATGACTGCCACTGCATTAGTGTCAGGGGGGCAATTGTGCTTCCGGTTGTAAGAGCACAGCATCCTTCCTGCCTGTCCCACTGTCATATGAAAAAGCATCAAAACATGCTTGTACCTTTGATGTCAGAGGAAGGGCACGTAAGGACAAATTCTGAAAAGAAAGTGAAGCTAATCGCCTCCTACTTCAATTTGTGTAAATGCTCGAGGAAAAGCAAAATGCTGGTAACCGCTGATAACATTAGCGCTCTATTTGGCGCTGCTTCAAACGGTGAGTGAACATTCCCTATTTTACAAATGGCGGCTGATGGGATTAATGGTTGCCATTGGTTACTGCGTCCGTCCATTAGCGGTAGAACCCCGAGCGGAGGATAGAGCCTTGAGTTTGGGGTGCAGGGAAAGTTTACGAGCAGTAAAGTTAACCAGGCATTGAGGGATGGGCTGTCTTGGGTCAAAGGTCAACTGCGTGCAACTCCTTCCTAGATTCTCTGAGGCTCATAATCAAAAAGGCATTGTGTAAGAGACGTATTGTGTTGAAAGCAAAAAGAAAAAATAATGGATGGAATGCTGAACAAAGTCATACATTCACCCCAATGCAGAGATCTGGGCCTAAATCAATTGTTTTCTGCCCCCATGGCATTCCAGTTTGGACCCAGCCATATGCAAATCAGCCTTGACCCTGCTCCTCATGGGAGCAGTTCAGCCCAAACTGCCAGGCCAGGTCCTCCCTGGACTGGAAGCAAGCACCCTAAGACCGGATTCGGGCTGTCAGCCCTTATCAGCCAGGATAGGTTGACTCCAGTGGCATGGACAGCACGGGACCCACGTGTGGGCATACCCATGGCACCCACGTGTGGGCATACCCATTCCACTCAGGGTGACAAATGCAAAAACAAAAATTGATGGATAGAATGCAGAATAATGTCATACATTCACCCCGGTACAGAGATCTGGGCCTCAAACCATTATTTTTATTGTTATGCCATTCCAGTTTGAACCCAGCCCTATGCAAATCAGTCTTGACCCTGGGCCCATTGGGTCCTACCTGGATGGGAAACAAGCATCCAAGGACTGGTTTTGGGGTTTCACCTCTCATCAGCCAGGATAGGTTGACTCCAGTGGCATGGAGAGCACTGGACCTACGTCTGGGCACACCCATCCCACTCGGGGTGACAAATCCAAAAAAAATAGTTGATGGACAGAATGCAGAACAATGTCATACATTCACCCCAGTACAGAGATCTGGACTTAAATCCATTGTTTTTTTGCTCCCCATGTCATTCCAGTTTGGACCCAGACATATGCAAATCAGTCTTGACCCTGGGCTCCATGGGAACAGCCCAGCCCAAACAGCCAGGTCCTCCCTGGACTGTAAACAAGCATTCTAGGACCGGTTTCCCCGCAAGTCCCACCCACCCCTAGTACTCACACCTTTGCACCACTGG